>NC_141005.1:64841351-66087373 GCF_052327205.1 Somniosus microcephalus | reverse complement strand
TGAGGACAGACAGAAGGACAGACAGACAGAAGGACAAACAGAAGGACAGACAGACAGAAAGAAGCATCCGTTTATATATATAGACTAGCTGGAGTGCCTGGCGGTGCCGAGGCTTTTTTCGAGGGCATGTTGTTGTTGGAAGAGAGAGAGAGAGCGACTGGGAGGAAGAGAGAGAGCGACTGGGGGGAAGAGAGAGAGCGACTGGGGGGAAGAGAGAGAGCGACTGGGGGGAAGAGAGAGAGCGACTGGGGGAAGAGAGAGAGCGACTGGGGGGAAGAGAGGGCGGGGAGGGTGGGGAGGGGGAGGGGGAGGGCGGGGAGGGGGAGGGGGAGGGGAGGGCGGAGGGGGGGCGGGGGGGAGGGCGGGAGGGGGGCGGGGAGGGGGGAGGGCGGGAGGGGGAGGGGAAGGGAGGGCGGGGGGGGAAGGGGAGGGCGGGCGGGGGGGGAGGGGGAAGGGAGGGCGGGGGGCAAGGGAGGGCGGGGGGGTGGAAGGGAGGGCGGGGGAGAAGGGAGGGAGGGGGGGAAGGGAGGGTGGGGGGGAAGGGAGGGCGGGGCGGGGTGGGGAAGGGAGGGAGGAGGGGGAGGGAGGGCAGGGAGGGGAGGAGGGGGGAGGGAGAGAAGGGGGAGTGGGGGAGAGAAGGGGGGTGAGAAGGGGAGAGAAGGGAGGAGCGTGGGAGAGAAGGGGGGAGAGAAGGGGGAGAGAGACAGAGGGAAGGAGAAGAGGGCGAGTGGCCCGCGGCCGCAAATGGAGCCAAGCCCCGAGAACAGGCGTGAGCCGGCTTGAGGCTGAGAGACGGCCACGGCCACGGCCACGCCCGGTTGCCGGGGGTAACCCTGCCGCGCCACCCCGCCCCGCACTCCCGAGAGCCCCGCTCTCCAAGCCCCAGCCGCCCCGCCCCGCCCCGCACTCCCGAGCCGAGAACAGGTGTGAGCCGTCTTGAGGCTGAGAGACGGCCGACGGGCCCGGTTGCCGGGGTAACCCTTCACGCTCAGCAAGCCCCGGTCGAGATCCGCACTCCCGAGAGCCCCGCCCCGCCCCGCAGTCCCGAGAGCCCCGCCCCCCCGCCCCACAGTCCCGAGAGCCCCGCCCCCCCCGGCCGAGCCGGCTTGAAGTCCACCGATTGCGGCTGAGAGAGACGGCCGGCGGGCCCGGTTGCCGGGGTAACCCGCGCAGTCTGTGAAACCAAGAGAAAATTTTTTTTTTTTTTAAAAAGCTGCCACGGAGAAGGAACGCGCAGTCTGTGAAAGCAACAGAGATTTTTTTAATTTTTTTTTTAATAAACGGGTGTTAAGAAGATGGGAGGCCATCTTGAAAGTTTTTTAATGTTTTTAAAAAGCTGCCACGGAGAAGGAACGCGCATTCTTGCTGAAAACACCAAAAGTTATTTTTTTTTAAACGGCTGTTAAGAAGATGGGACACCATCTTCATTGTGTTTTAACGTTTTAGACATTGTGTTTTGACGTTTTACACATTAAAAAAAAATCGCTCCTAACAAATAAACACACAGAAGGTGAGAATAAAGATGGCAGCCACTCACCTCGGTTCAGAACGATAAGGCCCGCCCACACACGCACCGATTGGTCGACCGTCAGGTGACCAAAGCGTAGGATTGGTCAATCGTCCCGTCACTCGACCGTAGGAGGGCCCGGCCGCACGCGGCAGCAACCCGGCGTACGATTGGTCGACCTCGAGGTCACTCTGTCGCTAATGAGCGGATAATGAGATGCTAATGAGCGGAATGTTGAAGGTTTTTCGGATACCGCGGGCGCGATTTTAGCCCGGCCGAAACGTAAATACGCTTAAGACCGTTTTGGAAAGGTAAGCTTTCTTTCGACGTAACGCACGCGTAGGTACGCTCTATAACTTTCGAGCGCATACCAGACAGACGCACACGTGATGACAGACAGACAGACAGAAGGACAGACAGAAGGACAGACAGAAGGACAGACAGATCGACCGATTTATTTATATATATAGATTAGTTGCGGGTTAATATTGATCAGGACACGGGGAGAACTCCCCCTGCTCCTCTTCAAACTTTTGTCACTGAATCTTTAACATCCAGCTGAGAGAGCAAACGGGGCCTTGGTTTAACATCTAATCTGAAAGACAGCACCTCCAATAGTGCAGCACTCCCTCAGCACTGCACTGCAGTGTCAGCCTAGATTTAGTGCTCAAGTCTCTGCAGTGAACCCAGGACCTTTTGACTCAGAGGCGAGAGTGCTACCACTGAGCCAAGACATTTGGAATAACTTCAATAACTCGCTGTCGCTGTTTTCTCCTGGTACCACGGCGGCTGAAGATTGGCGGGCAGGAGTGCGGGAAAGGCGGAGCGAGGCGAGAGTGGACCCTATTGTGATGGCGCCGATGAAGATGGCTGCCGTCCTTGCGGGCTCCGTGCGTACCAGGCAGCTAAGTGTCCTTTGCTGCTTGGTGCGCTCGGCTCGTTAAGAAAAAAGCATTTCACTGACTGGATTTCACTTGTTGTATTTGGTTATGTGACAAATAAATAAAATTGAAATTGAATAAACCTTTTTCGTATTTTAGTCTGTTAGAAAGTGTCTGAAGTGACTGATATTAATCGTCATATAAAGTGCCACGTGCAGAGCTAACAAATGACTCTATTGTTTATCCAGGGCACATTATCTCACATTACTTTGCACACAAATTCTCACCAGTTCAGAGGAAGTGTGGGATCACCTATGGAAGCCGGCTTTTGTATTGGCCACAAGAAAACGACTCCGGGGAGAGAGGGAATTGTACACCAGTGACGTTAAATCCATCCCGTCGCTTTGTTCTTGCGGTTCTGAAGCTATTCTCACTCTAATTTGCTATTTGTGATCCAGAGGGCCAGATTTTTTTTAAAGAAACACACCCTACAGGGAGCATCGATTCTGAGACTCGAACAGCCCTTGGATTCCATTTTTAATTAGCAATTATTTAAAAAAAACTTAAGACAACCGCCTCCCACACTGAGCCTTGGCTGCAGTTACTGCAAGGTTACAGATAATGGAAGGAGAATGTGAAATAATCAGGTTAATGACCAGCACTGGGAAAGTGATGTGTTTATCCATAGATCACTCCCAGTACGATTTTGGAATTTAACTGTTAACGACTCGCGTATACTGCAGTTTCTTCATCGAGTTTGTGATGCCGATCCTCTGTCTTTATCCGTCTAACTAGTTGATCTGTTTCAATAAGGTCATCACAATATCGTTAACAATCCTCGCATTTCCTATTTCTCTCACAAAGGTCTCTGCTGTAGATGACTAACACGATGGGATTAGAAATGGCTATTTATCACTCACTGCCTAAACACAGGAAAACACTCGGAAACTTCCAAGGCTTTGTTTGAATAGACTGTGAGGCAGCGCTAAAGACCGTGTGTTAACGGGGGTCATGTGGGAGGATGAGGGGAGCAGAGGACGCGATATTTGAGTGTATGTTGCATTTTATTTTTGCTCTTTCTCACTTTCTTTGAGTGTGTCTCATTGCTGTCTCTTCTGTCTGTGTCTCCTACACTTTCTCATTGCCTTTATGTCTCTGTCCCTTTCTGCTCCCGTTTACACCTTCGTCTCTTGGAATCTATTCTCCTCAACCTCTCTTTACATAGGATTACATCGGATATACGGCACAGAAACAGGCCATTCGGCCCAACCAGTCCATGCCGGCGTTTATGCTCCACTCGAGCCTCCTCTCGTCTTTCCTCATCAAAATCTATCAGCATAACCCTCTATTCCCTTCTCCCTCATATGCTTGTCTAGCCTCCCCTTAAATGCATGTATACTATTTGCTTCAACCACTCCCTGTGGTAGCGAGTTCCACATTCTCACCACTCTCTGGGTAAAGAAGCTTCTTCTGAATTCCCTATTTGATTTCTTGGTGGCTATCTTATATTGATGGCCTCTAATTATGCACAAGTTGAAACACAATCTCTTTGTATCTACTCTTTCAAAAACTTTCATAATTTTAAAGACCTCTATTAAGTCACTGCTCAGCTTTCTCTTTTCAAGAGAAAAGAGGCCCAGCCTGTTCATCCTTTCCTGATAGGTGTACCTTCGCATTTCTGGTAGCATCCTTGTAAATCTTCTCTGCACCCTCTCCAGTGCCTCTATATCCTTTTTATAAAATGGCGACCAGAATTGTACGCAGCACTCCAAGTGTGGTCAAAGCAAGGTTCGACACAAGTTTAGCATAACTTCTCTACTTTTAGAACATAAGAATTAGGAGCAGGAGTCGGCTATTTGGACCCTCAAGCCTGTTCCGCCATTCAATAAGATCATGGCTGATCTTCTACCTCAACTCCACTATCCTGCACTATCCCCATATCCCTCAATTCCCTTAATTTCCAAAAATCTATCGATCTCTGTCTTGAATATACTCAACGACTGAGCCACCACTATGGCAGAGAATTCCAAAGATTCACCACCCTCTGAGTGAAGAAATTTCTCCTCATCTCAGTCCTAAATGGCCGAGCCCTTATTCTGAGACTGTGACCCCTGGTTCTAGACTCCCCAGCCAGGGAAACATTCTCCCTGCATCTACCTTGTCAACCCCTGTAAGAATTTTGCATGTTTCAATTAGATCACCTCTCATTCTTCTAAATTCTAGAGAATATAGGCCTAGACTACTCAATCTCTCCTCATAGGACAATCCCCCCATCCCAGGAATCAGTCTGGTGAACCTTTGTTGCACTCCCTCTATGGCAAGTATATCCTCCCTTAGGTAAGGAGACCAAAACTGTACACAATACTCCAGGTAAGGTCTCACCAGGGCCCTATATAATTGCAGTAAGACATCTTTACTCTTATTCTCAAATCCTCTTGTAATAAAGGCCAGCATACCATTTGCTTTCCTATTGCTTGCTGTACCTGCATGTAAACTTTCAGTGATTCATGTACAGGGACACCCAGGTCCCTCTGAATACCAACATTTCCCAATCTCTCACCATTTAAAAATACTCTGCTTTTCTATTTCTCCTACCAAAGTGGATAATTTCACATTTCTCCACATTATATTCCATTTGCCATGTTCCTGCCCACTCACCTGGCTTGTTTATATCCCCTTGAAGCCTCTTTGCATCCTCCTCACAACTTACATTCCCACCTAGCTTTGTGTCATCAGCAAACTTGCGAAGACAGATACAAATGGCTGAAATTTGCCAGAACTCAGAGTGTGGGTTTGAACCCGCTGTGAACTCGTCCCATGTAAGTTTCCAAAGGGTCTGTTCTGAAATCACAGCCAAGCAGCGGGGGAGGCATTTAAGATACTTAACTGCTTGTTAACTGCTTGTTTACTACTACTTTGCCAGCCTTTTTCCATTTTACCACATTTTTAATGGGGTTCACATCACGTCAGGCAAGTAGATCGGGTTCTCTATGTCTCCCCATTGTTGTAAATAGGTGACAAATACAAAGCCCTGTTCCTGGAACTAGGGACAGGGTCACTGGCAAGGCTTGGAAGCTAAGCAGAGTCCAGGCCTGGTTAGTACCTGGAGGGGTGACCATCAGGGAAAACCAGGTGCAGAAGGTCACAGAAGGAGCGGGGCGGTTGGTAAGAAGGTCACGGGAGGAGCGGCTGGTGAGCAGGCCCAGGCGGTGGGCTGAAGATTGTCGGACAGGAGGAATGGTGGAAATGGAATGGCAGCACGCACCGACGCAGTGGCTTTGCTTCTCCCAGTCATGGGAGCTTGCAAGATCACATTTTGTTGTTCATGTACTTGTGCAATGACAATAAAGTTGAATTATTATTATTATTATTAATAAAAATGGTATGAAAGCTATCATTTCACAGCTGGTCACTTTCCAATGTCAGAAGCTTGAGCCTTCAGGACTTGGAAGACACTTTTGAGCTGTATGCAGATTGGAAGTGTTTGGAGTAAACTCTCTATCCACTGACACCTCCTTGGAGCAAGCTCTCTCACCATTGGCAGATCGCTTCTGTCATCTTAACTTCAGCTGCCATCTATTCCAGCAACATCGGTGCACTTGGAAAAAATCACATCTTGGTCCTCTGAATCCCTCCACGATCAGCCCCAACACCAACAACAATACCAATCTCCTCCGCAATCACCTGATGCTGCACAGGACACAGGGCATCAGCACCCGACAACATTGCTGCCTGGGAGGCCAGTAATGGCATCGCCATGGCCAGATTTACTTGACTTGACGCTGTACACTCTGGCTGCCACATGAAGCACCAGATTAACACCACCCCACACCATCACCATAACCCATTGCTACAATGACCAAGCCATCCCTTTCACACTCATCACCATTGCAGGGGATACGGTTATGTCTCACCATTCACTGCAACTCACTAAGACCCTTCCAAAGGTAAGCACAGATCTGTACAATAAGGCAAAGTGTTGAAAATAAAGATTTCAATATTTGACAACACATTAACAGAAAATTTACGTGAACATTGCATAAAACACCCAAGTGCCTACCCTTGTGTGTTGTTAGTTGGTATGATTGCACTAGGGTGAGGGTGAGGGGTGGCTAGTGAAATGGGGAAGTGATAATGTAGATAGAAAGGGATGAGTGGAGGTGCAAGGTAAGTGGGTGTGAGCAAGGATGTGCAGGAGTAGGGTAGGGAAGGCAGAGTTATGGGGATGTGATGTGTGGCACAGCAGGATGAGGTTGAGTGTGGCTTTGCAGTAACGTTTTGTGATCTACTGAGATCATTGAAAGGTTTGCGCCACTGCAGCCAGGTCCTCCTGACGACATCCCTGCTTGTGCCCTCCTGTGCAATGTGCAACCAGGCTGCGTTGGTGTCCTGGGGAGGTCTCTACCGCCCTTGGAAGGGAAGAGAAATATAGAAACATAGAAGATAGGAGCAGGAGTAGGCCATTCGGGCCTTCGAGCCTGCTCCGCCATTCAATGAGATCATGGCTGATCATCCAAATTCAGTACCCTGTCCCTGCCTTCTCCCCATATCCCTTGGTCCCTTTAGCCTTAAGAAATATATCCAACTCTTTCTTGAATATACTTAATGAACTGACCTCCACCGCCCTCTGTGGCAGAGAATTCCACAGGTTCACCACTCTCTGGGTGAAGAAATTCCTCCTCATTTCAGTCCTAAATGGCTTACCCCTTATCCTTAGACTATGACCCCTGGTTCTGGACTCCCCAGCCATCAGAAACATCCTTCCTGCATCTAGTCTGTCCAGGCCTGACAGAATTTTATAGGTTTCGATGAGATCCCCTCTCAATCTTCTAAACTCCAGTGAGTATAAGCCCAATCGACCCAATCTCTCCTCATACGTCATTCCTGCCATCCCAGGTATCAGCCTGGTGAATCTTCGCTGCACTCCTTCCATGGCAAGAACGTCCTTCCTCAGGTAAGGCGACCAAAACTGCACACAATACTCAAGGTGCGGTCTCACCAAGGCCCTGTACAACTGCAGCAAGACATCTTTGTTCTTGTACTCGAACCCTCTTGCTACGAAGGCCAACATACCATTTGCCTTCTTAGCCGCCTGCTGCACCTGCATGCTTACCTTCAGCGACTGGTGCACAAGAACACCCAGGTCTCTTTGCACTTCCCCTTCTCCCAATCTATTGCCATTCAAATAATAATCTGCCTTCCTGTTTTTACCACCAAAGTGGATAACCTCACATTTATCCACATTATAGTGCATTTGCCATGTTTCTGCCCAATCACCCAACCTGTCCAAATCGTACTGGAGTTTCACGACATCCTCCTCACAGCATACCCTCCCACCCAGCTTTGTGTCGTCTGCAAATTTGGAGATATTACATCCAATTCACTCGTCCAGATCATTAATATATATTGTGAACAGCTGGGGTCCTAGGACCGATCCTTGCGGTACCCCACTAGTCACTGCCTGCCACTCGGAAAATGACCCGTTTATTCCAACTCTTTGCTTTCTGTCCGCCAACCAGTTCTCTATCCAAGTCAATACCTTGCCCCCAATCCTATGTGCCTTAATTTTGTACGCTAATCTCTTATGTGGGACCTTATCGAAAGCCTTCTGAAAGTCCAAATACACCACATCCACTGGTTCTCCCTTATCTATTTTACCAGTTACATCCTCAAAAAATTCCAGTAGATTAGTCAAGCATGATTTACCTTTTGTAAATCCATGTTGACTTTGTCCGATCCAGTCACTGCTTTCCAAGTGCTCTGCTATTACATCTTTTATAATGGACTCTAGCATTTTCCCCACTACCGATGTCAAGCTTACCAGTCTATAATTCCCCGCCTTTTCTCTACCACCTTTTTTGAATAGTGGGGTAACATTACCTACCCACCAATCCATGGGTACCGTTCCAGAGTCTATCGAGTTCTGGAAGATGACCAGCAATGCATCTACTATTTCTAGGGCCACTTCCTTAAGTACCCTGGGATGTAGATTATCAGGCCCTGGGGATTTATCGGCCTACAGTCCCATCAATTCTCCTAACACCAGTTCCCTACAAATACTGATTTCTTTCACTACCACCCTTTCATCAGACCCTATGTTCCTCGGCATCTCTGGGAGGTTATTTGTGTCCTCCTTTGTGAAAACAGAACCAAAATATGTATTTAGTTGGTCTGCCATTTCTTTGTCCCCCATTATAAATTCCCCCGATTCTGACTGCAAGGGACCTATGCTTGACTTCACCAATCTTTTTCTCTTCACATATCTATAAAAGCTTTTACAGTCAGTTTTTATGTTCCCTGCAAGCTTACTCTCATATTCTATTTTCCCTTTCTTAATTAATCCCTTTGTCCTCCTTTGTTGAATCCTAAACTGCTCCCAATCCTCAGGATTATTGCTTTTTCTGGCCAATTTATATGCCCTCTCCTTGAACCTTATGCTATCCCTAATGTCCCTTGTTAGCCACGGTTGGGTCACCTTTTTTGTTTTATTTTTATGCCAAACTGGGATGAAGAAATTCGGTAGTTCATCCATTCGGTCTTTGAATGTTTGTCATTGCCTATCCACCGTCAACCCTTTGAGTGCCATTCCCCAATCAATCCTACCCAACTCGCTCCTCAGACCATCGTAGTTTCCTTTATTTAAATTGAGGACCCTTGTCTCCGAGTCAACTACTTCATTCTCCATCTTAATGAAGAATTCGATCATATTATGATCGCTCTGACCCAAGGGGCCTTGTACAACAAGATTGCCAATTAATCCTTCCTCGTTACATAATACCCAGTCTAAGATGGCCTGATCTCTGGTTGGTTCCTCGACATATTAGTCCAGGAAACCATCCCGTAAACACTCCAGGAATTCCTCCTCCACAGTATTGTTACTAATTTGGTTGGCCCAATCTATATGTAGATTAAAGTCACCCATGATGACTGCTGTGCCCTTATTGCACGCTTCTTTAATTTCCCTTTTAATGCCATCCCCAACCTCCGCCTTACTGTTTGGAGGTCTATAAACCACTCCCACTAACGTTTTTTTCCCCTTAGTATTTCTCAATTCTACCCATACAGATTCCACCTCATCAGAGCTAATATCCTTCATTACAATTGTATTAATCCCTTCTTTAACCAGTAATGCTACCCCACCTCCCTTTCCTTTTTGCCTATCTTTCCTGAATATCGAATACCCCTGGATGTTGAGTTCCCAGTCCTGGCCTTCCTTGAGCCACGTTTCCGTAATCCCAACCAAATCATATTTGTTTACTTCTATTTGCACAGCCAATTCATCCACCTTATTACAAATGCTCCTTGCATTAAGACACAAAGCCTTCAGGCTTGTTTTTTTAACGCTCTTAGACCTATTAGAATTATTATTTACTGTGGCCATGTTTGATTTAAACCATTGATTTCTCTGACTGCCACTTTTGTTTTTCTCCTTCCTATCTTTTGCTTTTATCCTTGTTTCCCTTTCCTCTGTCTCCCTGCTCAGGTTCCCAACCCCCTGCCATTTTAGTTTAAACCCTCCCCCACAGCACTAGCAAACACTCCCCCTAGGACATCGGTTCCAGCCCTGCCCAGGTGCAAACCATCTGGTTTGAACTGGTCCCACCTCCCCCAGAACCAGTTCCAATGTCCCAAGAACTTGAATCCCTCCCCCGGCACCATTCCTCTAGCCACGTATTCATCTGAAGTATCCTTCTATTTCTACTCTGACTAGCACGTGGCACTGGTAGCAATCCTGAGATTACTACCTTTGAGGTCCTGTTTTTTAATTTATCTCCTAACTCCCTATATTCCACTTTTAGGACCTCATTCCGCTTTTTACCTATATCATTGGTGCCTATATGCACCATGACAACTGGCTGTTCACCCTCCCCTTCCCAGATGCTCTGCAGCCGCTCGGAGACACCCTTGACCCTTGCACCAGGGAGGCAACACACCATCCTGGAGTCCCGTTTGCGGCTGCAGAAATGCCTATCTATTCCTCTTACAATTGAATCCCCTATTACTATAGCTCTACCCCTCTTTTTCCTCCCATTCTGTGCAGCAGAGCCACCCCTGGTGCCAGGAAGTTGGCTGCTGCTGCCTTCCTCTGATAAGCCATCCCCCCCAACAGTACTCAAAGTGGTGTATCTGTTGGAGAGGGGGATGGCCACAGGGGACCCCTGCACTACCTGCCTGCGCCTAGTACTCTGCCTGTTGGTCACCCATTCCCTTTCATCCTGTCCAACCTCTACCTGCGGTGTGTCCAACTCCGTAAATGTGCTATTCATGATGTCCTGAGCATCGTGAACGTGCCAGTATGTATCCAATCGCAGCTCCAGTGCCGCAATGCGGTCTGTCAGTAGCTGCAGCTGGATGCACTTCCTGCACATGTCGTTGTCAGGGACACAGGAAGTGTCCCTGAGTTCCCACATATCGCAGGAGGAGCAGATCATGGGGCCCGGTTGTCCTGCCATGACTTACCCTTTAATTAATTGAATTTAAATTAAATCAATCAATCCCACTAATTACACTACAGTTAACTGGTTTACCAACAGTCCCTGCTACACTAGAGAGACCTTAGAAACTATAAACCAGAGTTAAAGTTTAAAAAAAGAGAGAAATACTCACCAAACAATCACTTACCTGCTTCCTGGTGATGTCACACTTTGATTACTTTTTACCTCTCTCCCCTGCTGTTGAATTGGTCGGGCCTCACCTCGCCCCTCCTTTTAAAGTTGCCACGCTGCTTGTATCTCATGCAGGTCCGCTCTGGTTGGGCGTCGCTGCTCACTCCAATCCCAGGTCAGCCGCTGTGGTCGGGCCTCACCTCGCCCCTCCTTTTAAAGTTGCCACACTGCTTGTACCTCACGCAGGTCTGCTCTGGTTGGGCGTCGCTGCTCACTCCACTCCCACATCAGCCGCTGTGGTCGGGCCTCGCCTCGCCCCTCCTTTTAAAGTTGCCGCGCTGCTTGTACCTCATGCAGGTCTGCTCTGGTCGGGCGTCGCTGCTCACTCCACTCCCAGGTCAGCCACTGTGGTTGGGCCTTGCCTCGCCCCTCCTTTCAAAGTTGCCGTGTTGCTTGTACCTCACGCAGGTCCGCTCTGGTCGGGCGTCGCTGCTCACTCCACTCCCAGGTCAGCCGCTGTGGTCGGGCCTCGCCTCACCCCTCCTTTTAAAGTTGCCGCACTGCTTGTACCTCACGCAGGTCCGCTCTGGTCGGGCGTCGCTGCTCACTCCACTCCCAGGTCAGCCGCTGTGGTTGGGCCTCGCCTCGCCCCTCCTTTTAAAGTTGCCACGCTGCTTGTACCTCACGCAGGTCCGCTCTGGTCGGGCGTCGCTGCTCACTCCACTCCCAGGTCAGCCGCTGTGGTCGGGCCTCGCCTCGCCCCTCCTTTTAAAGTTGCCGCGCTGCTTGTACCTCACGCAGGTCCGCTCTGGTCGGGCGTCGCTGCTCACTCCACTCCCAGGTCAGCCGCTGTGGTCGGGCCTCGCCTCGCCCCTCCTTTTAAAGTTACCGCGCTGCTTGTACCTCACGCAGGTCCGCTCTGGTCGGCCGTCACTGCTCACTCCACTCCCAGGTCAGCCGCTGTGGTTGGGCCTCGCCTCGCCCCTCCTTTTAAAGTTGCCACGCTGCTTGTACCTCACGCAGGTCCGCTCTGGTCGGGCGTCGCTGCTCACTCCACTCCCAGGTCAGCCGCTGGGGTCGGGCCTCGCCTCGCCCCTCCTTTTAAAGTTGCCGCGCTGCTTGTACCTCACGCAGGTCCGCTCTGGTCGGACGTCGCTGCTCACTCCACTCCCAGGTCAGCCGCTGTGGTCGGGCCTCGCCTCGCCCCTCCTTTTAAAGTTGCCATGCTGCTTGTAGCTCATGCAGGTCCTCTCTGGTTGGGCGTCGCTGCTCACTCCACTCCCAGGTCAGCCGCTGAACCTCCCTGCATGCTTTGACTCCCTCCATAAGCATATGGAGGGAGTCATACAAGAGCCTGGGTTCAGCTGTGCACCTTTGTGCAGTGTTTGTCAGTGTTTGAAGCACCTCAATGCTGCAGAGCACTGACAGCACAACTGTCAAAGTGAATGTGGCCATGGTCCCTTTAAGGAAACCGGCTGATGACGCGTTATCAAATGATCATCAGACCCGCTTCCTTTTAATTGGCCAGGAACCCTGCAGGGTGGGCTTAACAAGCCCTATTAATGGAAAATCCTTTTTACAGAGTGGCTGCAGCCAGAAGCGCGACCTGAACCCGCCAATCACCTCTCCCACCACGATCCTGCCTCTGCTGATGAAATCACAGCCAAAGTATTTGTTTAATTTCTCTGCAATTTCCTTATTCCCCATTATAATTTCTCCTGTCTCAGCCTGTAAGGGACCCACATTTACCTTCGCTAATCTTTTCCTTTTTACATACCTATGGAAGCTTTTGCAATTTGTTTTTATGTCTCTCGCTAGTTTACTCTCATTTTATTTCCCTTTCTTTATCAATTTCCTGGTCCTCCTTTTCTGAATTCTAAAATCCTCCCAATCCTCAGGCTTACTACTCTTTTTGGCAACATTATAAACCTCTTCCTTTGATCTAATACTATCGTTAACGTCTCTTGTTAGCCACGGTTGGACCACTTTTCCTGTGGGGTTTTTGTGCCTTAAAGGAATGTATATTTTTGTAAATTATGTATTAATTCTTTAAATGCTAGCCATTGCTTGTCTACCGTCATACCTTTTAATGTAGTTTCCCAATCTACCTTAGCTAACTCACCCCTCATACCTACGTAGTTTGCTTTGTTTAGATTTAAGACCCTAGTTTCAGATTTAATTAAGTCACATATTATGGTCACTCTTCCCTAAAGGCCCCTTTACTACAAGGTTATTAATTAACCCTTCCTCGTTGCACAATTAGATCTAAAATAGCCTGTTCCCTAGTTGGTTCCTCAACATACTGATCTAGAAAACTATCTTGCATACATTCCATGAATTCGTCCTCCACATTATTACTGCAAATTTGGTTTACCCAGTCTATATGTAGATTAAAGTCCCCTGTATTACTGTATTACCCTTGTTACATGCGCCTCCTATTTCCTGATTTATACTCTGCCCTACATTACAACTACTGTTTGGAGGCCTATAAACAACTCCCACCAATGCTTTCTGCTCCTTGCTGTTTCTTAGCTCCACCCAAACTGATTCTACTTCTTGATTTTCGGAGCTAAGATCCTTTCTCTCGACTGTCTTTATCCCATCCTTAATTATCAGCGCTACCCTTCCTCCTTTTCCATTTTGCCTATCTCTTCTAAAAGTTATATATCCTGAAATATTTAGTTCCCAACTTTGGCCACATTGCAGCCAAGTCTCCGTAATGGTTATACATAGATACATAGAAGATAGGAGCAGGAGTAGGCCATTCGGCCCTTCGTGCCTGCTCCGCCATTCAATGAGATCATGGCTGATCCTTTAATTCAGTATCCCGTCCCCGCCTTCTCTCCGTAACCCTTAAGCCCTTTTGCCCGTAGAAATATATCTAATTCCCTCTTAAATATATTTAATGAGCTGGCGTACACTGCCCTCTGTGGCAATGAGTTCCACAGGTTCACCACTCTCTGAGTGAAGAAATTCCCCCTCATCTCTGTCCTAAATGGTTTAGCCCTTATCCTTAAATTATGTCCTCTAGTTCTGTTCTCACCCGCCAAGGGAAACATTCCTTCTGCATCCAGTCTGTCTAGACCTGTCAGAATTTTATACACTTCTATGAGGTCCCCTCTCAATCTTCTAAACTCCAGTGTGTACATCCCTAAACTACATAGTCTCTCCTCATAGGTCATTCCCGCCATTCCTGGTATCAGCCTGGTGAATCGCCGCTGCACCCCCTCCATGGCAAGAACATCCTTCCTCAGATGAGGCGACCAAAACTGTACACAGTACTCGAGGTGTGGTCTCACCAGTGCCCTGTACAGCTGCAGCAAGGTATCCCTGTTCCTGTATTCTAACCCTTTTGCTATGAAGGCCAGCATACCGTTTGCCTTCTTGACCGCCTGTTGCACCTGCATGCTCGCCTTCAGTGACTGGTGTACAAGAACACCCAGGTCTCTCTGTACTTCCCCCTCTCCCAATCTATTGCCATTTAAATAATAATTTGCCCTCCCGTTCCTGCACCCAAGGTGGATAACTTCGCACTTGTCCACATTATAGTGCATCTGCCATTTATCCGCCCAATCGCCCAGTCTGTCCAAATCGCTCTGGAGCTTCCTGGTCTCTTCCTCTGAGCCCACCCCCCCTCCTAGTTTAGTGTCGTCTGCAAATTTGGAAATGCTGCATCCGACTCCCTGATCCAGGTCATTAATGTAAATTGTGAACAGCTGGGGGCCCAGGACAGATCCCTGTGGTACCCCACTTGTTACTGCCTGCCATTCAGAAAATGAGCCGTTTATTCCAACTCTCTGTTTTCTATCTGACAGCCAGTTCCCTATCCACGCCAATACTTTCCCCTTTATCCCATGAGCCTCAATTTTCCATGCTAATCTTTTATGTGGGACCTTATCGAAGGCCTTTTGGAAGTCCAGGTACACCACATCTACTGGCTCTCCCCCATCTATTCTACCAGTTACTCCCTCAAAAAATTCCAATAGATTAGTCAAGCACGATTTACCCTTTGTAAATCCATGTTGACTCTGTCCTATCCTGTCCCCATTTGCTAAGTGCTCCGCTATTTCATCCTTAATGATGGACTCCAGCATTTTGCCCACAACTGATGTAAGGCTTACAGGTCTGTAATTACCTGCTTTTTCCCTACCCCCCTTTTTGAATAGTGGGGTAACGTTAGCTACCCTCCAATCCATGGGCACTGTTCCCGAGTCTAATGAATTCTGAAAAATCATCCTTAGTGCATCCGCTATCTCTAGGGCCACCTCCTTCAGTACCCTAGGATGCATGTTATCAGGCCCTGGGGATTTGTCCACCTTCAATCCCTTTAGCTTCCTTAACACCATATCCTTAGAGATATTGATTTGCGTCAGTTCCTCCTTTGCCAATGTCCCTATTTTTCCCGATATCCCAGGGAGGTTTTTTGTGTCTTCCTTCGTAAAGACTGACCCAAAGTATGCATTTAGTTGATCTGCCATTTCCTTATTTCCCATTATATATTCCCCCGTATCTGACTGCAATGGACCAACTTTGGTTTTCACCAGTCTTTTCCTTTTGATATACTTATAAAAGCTTTTGGAGTTAGTTTTTATATTTTCCGCCAGCTTGTTTTCGTAAGCTATTTTGCCCCTCTTGATTATGCCCTTTGCCCTCCTTTGCTCTATCTTAAACTGTTCCCAATCTTCCGCTCTGGCGCTTTTTTTGGCTATTTTATACGCCCTATCTTTGGATTTTATGCTGTCTCTAATTTCCCCTGTTATCCACGGTTGAGTCACCTTTTTAGATTTCCTTTTATGCCAGATTGGTATAAACAATTTTTGCAATTTTGTCATTCTATCTTTAAATGTTTGCCATTGTTTATCTACCTCCAGTCCTCCCAGGAACGTTGTCCAATCAGACCTACTCAGTTCCCGTCTCATGGCATCATAATTCCCCTTGTTTAAATTCAGGACCTTAGTCTCTGAGTCAATTTCTTCGCTCTCCATTTCGAGTGAGAAATCGATCATGTTATGATCGCTCTGACCCAAGGGTCCCCGTACAACAAGATTACTGATTAGTCCCTTCTCATTGCACAGTACCCAGTCCAATATAGCCTGTTCCCGAGTTGGTTCCTCGACATATTGATTTATTGGATCAAACTTATTGAAATTCTATCAATTCAATCCTTCTAAAAAAAAACTAGTGCTTGGTTTGCTTTTTTATGGCCTTGTTAACCTCTTTCTCCCTTCCTATCTCCTTCCTTCTCTCTGTGTCTCTATCGCCATCTCGTTCCTCCTCTCCCTTCTCTTGTAAATAATCGGCGAAAGGAGCTCACAAACTAATCCGCGTTCGCTTTGTTCTAATGAAGCCACTTTAAACCTTTCACTGGGCCTCCCCAAATCCACAGCGTTGTGAATTGCTGCTGGCATTTCTCACCGTTTTAATTGACCTCCCGTTTTCCTCCCACTTCCTCTTAATCCTTCCTAATTAAAAAATAATATCTGAATGCTTCAGGAAGAGATGATTGGAAACCAATGCCCTGATCCCGACTGAAGAAACGGTCCCTTTTGCTTATGGCCGGAATCTGTCCGGTAATGTGGCGACACGTCTCTTGGTGAAACGCATCTTTTACAAAGCGATAAAGAGCGCGCGGTATCCAGGCAACGAGGAAAGCCTCTACTGTTGCCTTGGCATCTCTCTCTCTTTCAATGTGGTTAGGAATGAAGTGTTTCTTTATCTAACTGAAGGCTGAAAAGCTTTCAGAAATTGCAAATTTCTGTCGCAGCAAATCTGGACTAAACCTGAGATGACAACCTCCCCGGGGTCATCCTTCCCTCCCCGAGGTCATCCTTCCCTCCCCGGGGCCATCCTTCCCTCCCCGGGGCCATCCTTCCCTCCCCGGCGCCATCCTTCCCTCCCCGAGGTCATCCTTCCCTCCCCGGGGCCATCCTTCCCTCCCCGGGGCCATCCTTCCCTCCCCGGCGCCATCCTTCCCTCCCCGAGGTCATCCTTCCCTCCCCGGGGCCATCCTTCCCTCCCCGGGGCCATCCTTCCCTCCCCGGGGCCATCCTTCCCTCCCCGAGGTCATCCTTACCTCCCCGAGGTCATCCTTCCCACACGGGGCCGCCCTTCCCTCCCCGGGGTCATCCTTCCCTCCCCGGGGTCATCCTTCCCTCCCCGAGACCATCCTTCCCTCCCCGAGGGCCATCCTTCCCTCCCCAAGGCCATCCTTCCCTCCCCGGGGCCATCCTTCCCTCCCCGAGGGCCATTCTTCCCTCCCTGAGGCCATCCTTCCCTCCCCGGGGCCATCCTTCCCTCCCCAAGGCCATCCTTCCCTCCCCGAGGTCATCCTTCCTTCCCCGAGGTCATCCTTCCCTCCCTGGGGCCATCCTTCCCTCCCCGAGGTCATCCTTCCATCCCCGGGGTCATCCTCCCCCCCCCCCGGGGTCATCCTTCCCTCCCCGGGCCATCCTTCCCTGCCCGGGGTCATCCTTCCCTCCCCGAGGGTCATCCTTCCCTCCCCGAGGGCCATCCTTCCCTCCCTGAGGTCATCCTTCCCTCCCCGGGGCCATCCTTCCCTCCCCGGGGTCATCCTTCCCTCCCCGAGGGTCATCCTTCCCTCCCCGAGGTCATCCTCCCCTCCCCGGGGCCATCCTTTCCTCCCCGGGGTCATCCTTCGCTCCCTGAGGCCATCCTTCCCTCCCCGGGCCATCCTTCCCTCCCCGGGGTCATCCTTCCCTCCCCGGGGTCATCCTTCCCTCCCCGGGGTCATCCTTCCCTCCCCGAGGCCATCCTTCCCTCCACGGGCCATCCTTCCCTCCCCGAGGCCATCCTTCCCTCCACGGGCCATCCTTCCCTCCCCGGGGCCATCCTTCCCTCCCCGAGGTCATCCTTCCCTCCCCGAGGCCATCCTTCCCTCCCCGGGGCCATCCTTCCCTCCCCGAGGTCATCCTTCCCTCCCTGAGGCCATTGTTCCCTCCCCGGGGTCATCCTTCCCTCCCCGAGGGTCATCCTTCCCTCCCCGGGCCATCCTTCCCTCCCCGGGGTCATCCTTCCCTCCCCGAGGGTCATCCTTCACTCCCCGAGGGCCATCCTTCCCTCCCCGAGGTCATCCTTCCCTCCCCGGGGCCATCCTTCCCTCCCCGGGGCCATCCTTCCCTCCCCGAGGCCATCCTTCCCTCCCCGGGGTCATCCTTCCCTCCCTGAGGCCATCGTTCCCTCCCCGGGGCCATCCTTCTCTTCCGGAGGTCATCCTTCCCTCCCCGGGGCCATCCTTCCCTCCCCGGGGCCATCCTTCCCTCCCCGGGGTCATCCTTCCCTCCCCGAGGTCAACCTACACTCCCCGGGGCCATCCTTCCCTCCCCGGGGTCATGCTTCCCTCCCCGGGCCATCCTTCCCTCCCTGGGGCCATCCGCCCCTCCCCGGGGTCATCCTTCCCTCCCCGAGGTCAACCTTCCCTCCCCGAGGTCATCCTTCCCTCCCCGGGGCCAACCTTCCCTCCCCGGGGCCATCCTTCCCTCCCCGGTGCCATCCTTCCCTCCCCGGGGTCATCCTTCCCTCCCCGGTGCCATCCTTCCCTCCCCGAGGTCATCCTTCCCTCCCCGGGTCATCCTTCCCTCCCCGGTGCCATCCTTACCTCCCCGAGAACATCCTTCCCTCCCCAAGGGCCATCCTTCCCTCCCCGAGGGCCATCCTTCCCTCCCCGGGGTCATCCTTCCGTCCCCGAGGCCATCCTTCCCTCCCCGGGGTCATCCTTCCCTCCCCGAGGCCATCCCTCCCTCCCCGGGGTCATCCTTCCCTCCCCGGGGTCATCCTTCCCTCCCCGAGGTTATCCTTCCTTCCCCGGAGCCATCCTTCCCTCCCCGAGGTCATTCTTCCCTCCCCGATGCCATCCTTCCCTCCCCGGTGCCATCCTTCCCTCCCCGAGACCATCCTTCCCTCCCCGAGGGCCATCCTTCCCTCCCCGAGGTTACCCTTCCTTCCCCGGAGCCATCCTTCCTCCCCGAGGTTATCCTTCCCTCCCCGAGGCCATCCTTCCCTCCCCGAGGTCATCCTTCCTTCCCCGAGGTCATCCTTCCCTCCCCGGGGCCATCCTTCCCTCCCCGAGACCATCCTTCCCACCCCGGGTCATCCTTCCCTCCCCGGGGCCATCCTTCCCTCCCCAAGGGCCATCCTTCCCTCCCCGAGGGCCATCCTTCCCTCCCCGGGGTCATCCTTCCGTCCCCGAGGCCATCCTTCCCTCCCCGGGGTCATCCTTCCCTCCCCGAGGTCATCCTTCCCTCCCCGAGGCCATCCCTCCCTCCCCGGGGTCATCCTTCCCTCCCCGGGGTCATCCTTCCCTCCCCGAGGTTACCCTTCCTTCCCCGGAGCCATCCTTCCTTCCCCGAGGTCATCCTTCCCTCCCCGGGGCCATCCTTCCCTCCCCGAGACCATCCTTCCCTCCCCGGGTCATCCTTCCCTCCCCGGGGCCATCCTTCCCTCCCCGGGGCCATCCTTCCCTCCCCGAGACCATCCTTCCCTCCCCGGGTCATCCTTCCCTCCCCGGGGCCATCCTTCCCTCCCCGAGACCATCCTTCCCTCCCCGGGGTCATCCTTCCCTCCCCGAGGTTATCCTTCCTTCCCCGGAGCCATCCTTCCCTCCCCGAGGTCATCCTTCCCTCCCCGGTGCCATCCTTCCCTCCCCGGTGCCATCCTTCCCTCCCCGAGACCATCCTTCCCTCACCGAGGGCCATCCTTCCCTCCCCGAGGTTACCCTTCCTTCCCCGGAGCCATCCTTCCTCCCCGAGGTTATCCTTCCCTCCCCGAGGCCATCCTTCCCTCCCCGAGGTCATCCTTCCTTCCCCGAGGTCATCCTTCCCTCCCCGGGGCCATCCTTCCCTCCCCGAGACCATCCTTCCCTCCCCGGGTCATCCTTCCCTCCCCGGGGCCATCCTTCCCTCCCCGGGGCCATCCTTCCCTCCCCGAGACCATCCTTCCCTCCCCGGGTCATCCTTCCCTCCCCGAGACCATCCTTCCCTCCCCGGGTCATCCTACCCTCCCCAAGGGCCATCCTTCCCTCCCCGAGACCATCCTTCCCTCCCCGGGTCATCCTTCCCTCCCCGGGGCCATCCTTCCCTCCCCGAGACCATCCTTCCCTCCCCGAGGGCCATCCTTCCCTCCCCGAGGGCCATCCTTCCCTCCCCGGGGTCATCCTTCCCTCCCCGGAGCCATCCTTCCCTCCCCGAGGTCATCCTTCCCTCCCCGGAGCCATCCTTCCCTCCCCGAGGTCATCCTTCCCTCCCCGGGGCCATCCTTCCCTCCCCGAGGTCATCCTTCCCTCCCCGGGGCCATCCTTCCCTCCCCGGGGCCATCCTTCCCTCCCCGGGGTCATCCTTCCCTCCCCGGAGCCATCCTTCCCTCCCCGAGGTCATCCTTCCCTCCCCGGGGCCATCCTTCCCTCCCTGAGGGCCATCCTTCCCTCCCCGGGGCCATCCTTCCCTCCCCGGGGTCATCCTTCCCTCCCCGGAGCCATCCTTCCCTCCCCGAGGTCATCCTTCCCTCCCCGGGGCCATCCTTCCCTCCCCGAGGGCCATCCTTCCCTCCCCGGGGCAATCTCCCCGGGCATTTTTTCCTTCCCCGGGCAACCCACGCACCTACCCCCCCCCCCCCCCGGTCAATCCCTCTCTCCCCGGGGGCAATCTTTCCCTTCCTGCGGCAATCCTTCTCTCCCAAGGGCAACCCCTCCCTTCCCGTGGCCATTATTCCCTCCTCGTGTGTGAGAAAATCTAGTTTTAGCCCACTTCCTTGTCCAACAGGTTAGCGCTGACACTAATTGGTTGCACTAACAGTTTATTTTCAGAAGTAAAACGAAAATCGATCCATGCATCGATTAATAAAACGTAGCAAGAAATTATATTACCCGGTCCGATTTGGGTTGGGGTGGTAACTATGAATGCCTGTTGCTTGTTCCCGTCTATGTCTTCTTCGCCTGGTGATTGCCTCTACGTTAACAAAAGCCCCATTTTCCTATATTATACCTTAAACAAATGGAACTATGGCAAAATACACCCAATCAGGTATTTCCCCAGTGCTCCCCTTATTCTACCCAATCATGTGGACAGCATGTACGTGTCCAGCTGCACACACATTTTTCTGTTCCTGAAAATGATTTACACTTTCTGATGATCGCTACTTTGCCCCATTTGGAAACACGGTCAATTATAACCAAGGCTTACTGGTTACCCTTCTGAGCCCTTTGAAATGGGCCAGCGTAATCAATCTGCAAATTACTCCACCGGCCATGGATGCTGGGATATGGCTAGAGGGCGTTTTAACTCTCGGCCCGGCAGCATACTGGGCACATACTGCTCACGAGCAGTGAACTACTTTGAAGTGTAATCACTGTTATATTGGCAAACACCGCAGCCATTTTGCCCACAGCAAGGTCCTACTAACAATAATGAGATAAATGACCATTTAATCTGTTTATGGTGGTGTTGATTGAAGGACAAATGTTGACCAGGAGAGCGGGAAAACTGCTCCCTTCTTCCAATAGTGTGGTGGAATCTTTTAAATCCACAGAATAGGCAGAGGGGCTCTCAGTTTAACGTTTCATCAGGGAAAAAACAGCACCTCTGACAATGCTGCACTCACTGTGTTGAAGTATTGGGCTAGATTATGTCGTCAAGCCCCTGGAGTGTGGCTTGAACACACAATTTTGCTACGACTAAGCCAAGCTGACATCTCATGGACTGGGGAGCAAGCATTAATCTTAAGTAGAGGAT
Source organism: Somniosus microcephalus (assembly GCF_052327205.1). Lineage (NCBI taxonomy): Eukaryota > Metazoa > Chordata > Chondrichthyes > Squaliformes > Somniosidae > Somniosus > Somniosus microcephalus. Next base: position 66,065,637 of record NC_141005.1, on the reverse strand, counting down.
GTAGGCTGGAGAAGATCGCTTGGCTAGAATAAAGCAAAACCATGGATGGTTTTGAAGATGAGAACAAGAATCTTGGTCAATTTTCTGTGGTACAGGGAGCAGAATTTCCCCAGCCCCTTAATGCCATCTCATGGGAACTACGGGCAGAGGTCATTTGCAAGTTGAACACATATATAAAGTGAACAGAAATGATTGATCTCGGCCAAAATAATTAACAAAGCATATAATCCCTCTGCTAAACTTTCTTTAGAACAGTAATAAACAAGCGGATCATAGTAGGGCTGAGTCTCGTTGACGTCCTGTCACTACTGGTGTTGGGTTCAAACCAGGCTAGACAGAAGATGTGACAATTTCCTCTCTAGACGTTGCTATTGATGAAATTGCGTTACGTGTCAACCAGTCCACATCAGAAAGTTATTTGGCAGGTGACAAGTGACGGGGAGATTAATAGCGCGCAGAAGTTTCTCAACACATTAAGCAGGCAGGCTAAGGAATAGCAATGATTTTTTAATGTAGATAAATGTGAGATGATACACAATAGCACGGAAAACATCGAACCTGCACATAGTCAATCGGTATCCATTAGCAAAAGTGCAAACGGAAAAGACAGAGGGTTGTAATTATTAACCATTCGCTAAAAGTATCCAGGCAGTGTCAAACTGTTATCAATGGGGTTAGTTAAGCACCGAGATGCATCTCACGGGGCAACTTACAAGTGCAAACAGGTTCTTTTAAACGAATACAACTCAATAGTAAAGCCACAATCACAACGTTCTGCGCAATGTTGGAACCCTACCCTCAAAGCGACATTAATTCATTGGACCGGGATCAAGGGTAATTCTGTTACTTAAATAGGAAGGAAAGCCTGGGGTGGGGTGGGTGGGGGTGGTGGCGGTGGAATGCCTGTTTAAAACCCCTGTCCCATATTGATCACGAGAAATGTAGAAGCACAAATACTTCATATATATATATATTAAATAAATCAAAGGTGCTGCTCAGCGGAGGCCCGCAGTGGAGGTCCGCTTCTCTCCGGTCTGGTCAAGTCCCCGCCGGGGGCTGGTGCAGGCGCCCTGAAGCAGCTCCATCTTCTAACTGGAAATTCGGAACTTACAACCAACGTGGGAGTGAAACCCTGAAACACGCACTAGAGCAGAATCCAATCCTACTGGCCAGGATTGTACGGTTGGAATCATATTCGGGAGTTTTGCTCAATTATTCTTAGTGGTCAGTGAGCGTTGTCCCAGATTACTTCTTGGATGTTTTACTGTCTTCCGACTCCTTCGGGAGATTAAAGGAACTAGGCAGAGACGATAACACGGTGGATGGAGGGGAGTGACTTTTGAGCCGAGTGGTCTGCCTGGATCCATACGTTCTTGCGCTACTTTGTGCTCCAAATGTCCCATTAATTGGCAATCTTGCTCATGCAATAAGCATAAGTAGTCGCGGGGGCGGGGGGAGTAATAATGCAACATAAGGGTGGTGAACCTGTGGAATTCTCTGCCACAGAGGGTGGTGGAGGCCAGTTCATTAAATATATTCAAGAAAGAGTTGGATATATTTCTTGAGGCTAAAGGGATCAAGGGATATGGGGAGAAGGCAGGGACAGGGTACTGAATTTGGATGATCAGCCATGATCTCATTGAATGGCGGAGCAGGCTCGAAGGGCCGAATGGCCTACTCCTGCTCCTATCTTCTATGTTTCTATGTTTCTATAACAGAAGCCTGTTGGAGGTAGTTGGTAGCGGTCTTTTTAGTTTGGGGTTATAGTACATTATTGGGATGGTGTAATGGGTGTCCCTGGGAGGCTGGGTTTGTAGTCTACCTGTGAGGTGCACAGGGTTGGGAGATGGTAACTGCACTTCCGAAGATGGGTTCCTTGTACACTATTGGAACAAGTTAGGGTCCCTTGTGCTGTATGGAGCCTACGTTGTTGATGCTAAGTCACTTGGGGAGTAATTTTAACTGTGGGCGAGGACGTAAAATGTGCGACGTGGAATTGACCGCCCATTGTACGCCCGCCAGATTTTTCGTTCCATTGACTTTAATGGAAATGAAAATCGGGCGTTGTGTACAACGGACGGCCAATTTGATATCTCCCAATTTACACCAGTTAAAATTACCCCCAGTGCTGAGTGTAAATTGGAATTGTTTCTTTCCGCAAAGTTGCTTCCCGCTCACTTGGAAGAGGTCCACAGACAGGCCAGCGCGGAGAACAGAACATTGCTGAGCCAGCCCACTGAAGCGCTTTGTGCTCTGCGGGTTTGTGCCTGAGCTCCGAGGGTTTATTCAGCAAGGGCGTGTGATGTGGAGCCTCTGTGCTGTGAAGGGCTCAGGGGCGCACTGGATGGGGCCCAACAAATAATCGCAGGTTTCCTAGTTACCAGCAGCATCTCCGGTAACCATGGCGACGGGACGTCCTCTGGCCAGCAATCCCGCGCAAACCTCCCCTGAGAAAGTCACGTGGTCGTTTATTGTGAGCATTTATTACATTCACGCTCAGACAAAGGTGAAAGACAAACTGCTGGGGAGGTGGCAGGCCAGTCATCGGGACGAGGTTTTAGGGGGGGAGAATTCTCACCCACCAACTCACAGAAACGGGAGACAAACGACTCAAATGTTTTGCCAGCACTTTACATCACAGCACAAAGAGCGGGGCAATCATTACTGGAACCAGTCGGCAGCTCTTCATTCCTGTCTGAAGCCTTTGGCAAATTAACGTAAAGAGTATAACTGCCTAATATAACTCATCAATAGTCGCAACATCATTAATACTAATACGATAGCAAAACTGATCCAGCCATCAACACTAATCTCGGTCAGTACTCACTCTCTGCTTAGTACTGTCCCAATATGAACACCGTCGACAATACTGTGTCCGCCACATACACTCTCACCATCCAGACGCGGCCCCTACCTTGACCTGTGTCTGTATCAGTGATTCTCACGATCTCTGTTAATGCTCCCATCCTGAACATACTCTCCATACGCGACACTGCGCTCTGCAAACTCTCCGCGCTCACTGAATAATACTGACCACATTAATACTGTTCAGGTCATTCCCTGCGCCACCAACACTCGCTACATCACCAGTACTGCCCCCATCGCCCATGCTCTCTCCATCATTAATATTCACTTCACTATCTCCGGAGAGAGCTGCGCGCTGCAGGCGCTGAATCTACTAACGGACAGCTAGGTAGCTGGTTATATGAACGGTTATTCACACGAGGAGGGAGAGAAGCGAGCTGGGAATTCCATCTGAAAATCAAAGTCCACTCTTCTGCTCGCCAGTGATGCTCTAAAGAGAAGCAACAGGTCGAAGCGAGCATCGCTGTTAGAGACAGTGGGATCTCGGTTCAGGCTGTTTGATTATTGGACCGTTCGCTGCGAACTCAAGTCACAAAGAACATGTTAAGGGCTTTAACTGGACAAATCTGACAACAGACAACCACATAAAGCAGATCGTGAACTCACTCTTCGCCGAGATCTCATTCATACACCTAACTACACCAAGCACACTAAACTTAGTTTCATTAAACCGTGAACACGAGGGCAGACCCGAAGGTCTAGTTACACATTAAGTTCTGCAATAATCTATATTGTAAAATCAATCGAACAATCTGACGCCAGACTTGGGCTAAAGCTGTAAGTAAGAGCTGGGTTACTCATGGCTGAAAACACGGAACAAGAGCAGTTCGCGGAGCCGCTCTCTGTTCCTTTTCAAATCAAACTTTCTAATTAATTCTACAGCGTTCAGGCTAAATTCCCGGGCGGAGCCGCTACAGAGGAAGGCTGAGCGTCTGAGACCGAGGGAGGGAAGAGGGTCCCCCGCACCTTTCACTAAAACAGCTATGCTCACAGAAAGGTCCATTGCTAATGAATTCGAGCAGAGTCCGAGTGACTGTTCAAAAGTCTCTTGGCAATCGATCTTCACGGTCCAACTTTGTAAAGTCACTCTCGGGGGGCCGTTTCCAGTTCTCGAAGGGTTAACCCAAAGCTGTACAAATACTGTAGATACACAATGAACGCTCCTGTTTTCGTTTACAATACAAATCCATTAAATAAAAAAAAGACTGCTTTAGATAAGCAGGAGTAAGAAAGCTGGTGGGAGGTCAGGTTCTGCGATTGCTCGCTCACCCGGCCCCCTGTGTCCAATTCTGGTCTCTCCAGATTGCCGTGGAGAACTTTTCACACGTAATTCCTCTTGTCGTAGTCCCCGTTGGCCGATGCTCTCCTCGGGGCCGTGTACTTGACGGCGAAGGACGACTGGTCTTGCTTTGGGGGGCAGGAGCAGCAGAGCAGGGAGCCCCCGATGAAAAGGAGCGCGCTGGCCGTCCAGCCCACGTACAGGGCCGCCCCCATCTCCCGCTTCTTGGAGACCGGGACGATCGGGTCGTAGAAATCGCGCACGATGGTGTTCGCCATCCAGCACACGGGGATGAGGGCGAGTAAGCCGGCCAGGATGAAAATGGTACCTCCGCTGATGACGATCCGGACTTTGGTGCTCACTCCCTCGGTGCAGTTGGTGCACTGGGCTCCCAGGATGGTGACCAGCAGCCCGATGAGTCCCATGATAGAGGCGATGACAGTCAGCGCCCGGGCGGCCTGTTGATCCTGCCCCAGGGATAAGAGGGAATTGTAGACTTTGCATTGCATCTGACCGGTGCTCTGCACCACGCAGTTCATCCACAGCCCTTCCCAGACTGTCTGCGCCACCACGATATTGCTCTCGATGAAAGCCGTTACTTTCCACATGGGCAGCCCGCAAGCTAGCATGACTCCCAGCCAGCCCAGGACACACAGTCCCAGGCCCACGATCTCCAAACCCGCTGACGGCATCCCGCAGAAGCGAAGGGTTTATGCAAACGGACGAGGCTGCTCAGTGGACGCGTCCGTCGGCAGCTCCTGTGCTCTCCTTGGTAATGATGTGCATGGCTCCCGATCTCTCAGCCCCCTTCGGTTCAAATTGAGAAACTGAGGCAACAGGCAAGTGGACAATAAGAGCCAGAGGCGGGCCAGCTGACCAATCGGAGCCAACCCAGCTCCAAGCCGATTGCACGCATCGGATCCAAGGCACAGCCAATGGGAAAAGAACAGAAACAAAAAGTCCACACATCAAAGAGTCTGGATGGAGCGGGATTACGCAAGAAGTGAGCGGGGGCTCCACAGTTGTGACTGAGGCAACAGCTCAGAGTTGCACAAAGGAGGCCTCAAATCGGCACCGCGCTGCTTCCGTCCGTTCTAATATAGCGGGAACACACGGAGATGGACCAGAATGTCCCCCTTCCCATCTCCGAGTACCAGTTCTAATACACGTGCTTAGAATTAAAGCACTTTTAACACTTTTACACAGTAAGGACCCAACAAATCCACCAAAGGAAAAGTGTTTATCAGCCGCTGAAAACACGAATACTGGGCAAAGAGGGAAAGAACAGCTGGTGCCACTAAAACCAACACAGCTCCAGAGCAGGGTGCAATCGGCACAGGGTTAAACCCTGCTCTCAGTTACTTTCTACTTCTGGGAGAATTAGCACATAGACTTGTGGTGAGAGTTAGCACTAGACTTGTGGTGAGAGTTAGCACTAGACTTGTGGTGAGAGTTAGCACTAGACTTGTGGTGAGAGTTAGCACTAGACTTGTGGTGAGAGTTAGCACTAGACTTGTGGTGAGAGTTAGCACATATAGAGAGAGGGGCCAAGGTACAATGAACAGCATCTATGGAGAGAACAGACAACAACTTGTATTTATACAACGTATTTAAGGTCGGAAAAAACGTCCCACCACGGCGCTTCACAGAGGTGTAATGGGACACAAGTGGACACCGAGCCACAGAAGAAGCTATTCGGAGGGGTGGTCAACGGCTTGGTCAAAGAGTTGGGTTGAAAGGAGGGTCTTAAAGGAGGAGAGGGGGCTGAGGTGCTGACCCTTGCTGCCTGCTGAGTGTTTCCAGCATTTGGTTTTGTTTCAGATTCCCAGTATCTACAGGTATTTTTTGTTTTTACTTATACAATGATATTCAATGATAGAGATAGATGAATCATGAGAATCTATAAATGCAGAAGGGGAAATCAATGTAAGAATGTACAGGTACAGAGGGGAATCAATGGTGAGAATATAGTTGTATTTCAGGATAAAGTCAGAAGGTACAGTTACATGAAGGGATAAGTTCTGCAGGGCTCAGTACTGGGCCCTTGCTTTTTGTGGTATACATCAATGATTTCGACGTCAATGTAAGGGGCATGATTAAGATGTTTGCAGATGATACAAACATTGGCCGTGTGGTTTGATAGTGAGGAAGAAAGCTGTAGACTGCAGGAAGATATCAATGGACTGGTCAGGTGGGCAGAAAAGTGGCAAATGGAATTCAATCCGGTGAAGTGTGAGGTAATGCATTTGGGGAGGGCTAACATGGCGTGGGAATACACGATAAATGGTAGGACACTGAAAAGTGTAGAGGAACAGAGGGACCTTGGAGTGCATGTCCACAGATCCCTGAAGGGAGCAGGACGGGTAGATAAGGTGGTTAAGAAGGCATATAGAATGCTTGCCTTTATTAGTAGAGGAATAGAATATAAGAGCAGAGAGGTTATGCTTGAACTGTATAAAATATTAGTTACGCCACAGCTAGAGTACTGCGTGCAGTTCTGGTCACCACGTTACAGGAAAGATGGGATTGCACTAGAGAGGGTACAGAGGAGATTTACGAGGATGTTGCCAATACTGGAGAATTTTAGCTATGAGGAAAGATTGGATAGGCTGGGGATGTTTTCTTTGGAACAAAGGAGGCTGAGGGGAGACTTCATTGAGGTGTATAAAATTATGAGGGGCCTAGATAGAGTGGACAGGAAGGACCTATTTCCCCTAACAGAGAAGTCAATAACTATAGATTTAAAGTAATTGGTCGGAGGTTTAGAGGGGAGTTGAGGAGAACTTTTTTTCACCCAGAGGGTGGTGGGGATTTGGAACTCACTGCCTGAAAGGCTGGCAGAGGCAGAAACCCTCATCGCATTTAAAAAGTACTTGGATATGCACTTGAAGTGCTGTAACCTACAAGGCTACGGACCAAGAGCTGGAAAGTGGGATTAGGCTGGATAGCTCCTTTTTGGCCGACACAGACACGATGGGCCGAATGGCCTCTTTCTGTGCCGCACATTTCTATGATTCTGTGAAGTGATAAGAATCTGCATTTACAGAAATGGATCAATGGTGAGAATGTACACTTAGAGAGGGATCAATAGTGAGGATTCACACTTACAGAGAGGAATGAACGGCGAGAATGTGTCTTGACCCCGAGGGATGAGAGCTGAGATTGCACACGTTCGGAGAGTAACCAATGGTGAGATTGTAAATATACGGAAAGTGGCAGTGGTGAGGTTGCACTGTTACATGGAGAACTGTGAAAAGATGTTTAGAAATTTTCATTATGAAATTATTATATAAGCATTGACCAGAAACCCGACATTTGAGGTTCAATTATCTCTGTGCGCTGTCTTCAGCACTGGATCAGGTAAATTCCTGTCTGCGCTATTTTAACGCAATTACAATACACACCGTGCTCAGAGAAAAGTAAACCCACAGGAGTTAGCTTACACGGGAGATGAGCAGCGCCTTGTGCGCTTATGGTTGAGGCATTGGCTACTAAAGGTTAAAATTGGGAGTTGCAATACTTCCCACACACCGATTTTTCTCGTCTCCCTCAGTTCCCACTTTAAAAAGGGCCAAGTGCATTTGAGCGGGGGGAAAAATTGAGGAAACGAACAATCCCCGCTCCCGGAGAACGAGGCCCCAGAACAGAAGCTGGAAAAGTAACTAAACTTCCGGAGCTTCACAGCGGCTGCTTGACTGATTCCTGCAACAAGAACAGAAACATGCTGGGAATACACACACTGAGTGAAGAGAATCTGCTCGCCTCTGGGGTGTTGACCCTTCATTGTGTTCCTGCAGTGGGTGTAGAGACCTGGAATGAGGCCGAGCAGAATGGAGGATGCCTTTAAGCTGCCGTCAAAAAAACCCTCTATGGGTGTCGCGTTTTGTTTATTGTTAAATAAATCCGAGTTAAATACGCCACTTCTGCGAAATGGATAGTAACGCCATCCTGCAAAGGTCCTGAGGTGATTCGTGTTTTGGTGACTAGGCTACTAAGTGCACTGCAACGAAGACGGAGAGAGGGCGAGGATAAATTTCAACTCACGCTGCAGCGTAAAACTGGCGTTGCGGGTCTTTACTCGCACCAAATCCCCGTGCTCACTGACCTTCATTGGAGCCCGGTCCACCAACGCCTGGATTTTAAAATTCTCATCCTGGTGATCAAATTCCTCCATGGCCTGGCCCCTCCCTATTTCTGTAACCTCCTCCAGCCCTACAACCCCAGATCTCTCCAGGTTTGGCCTCTTGTGCCATGCCTTCGACTGTCTCGGCCCTAAGCTCCCGAATTCCCTCCCTCAAACTCTCCGCTTCTCCCTCCTCCCTCAAGTGGCTGCTTTAAATCTACCTCTTTGACAAAGTGTTTGGTCACCTGTCCAGTATCTTTCGTTGGCTCGATGTCAATTTTTGTCTGATTACATTCCTGCGAAGCCCCTGGATTGTTGTTATTGAAACTGGCGGATTTCTCTTTCCATTGAAATCAATGGAAAGGAAAAGCTATCTATTTCTATAACAGACGCCCGATCTGCAGTGCTAGCTTCACGCTCGGGCAGTAAGAGGAAAATTACCCCCAGTGCAGGAAAAGCAATGGGTGGAACGTTCAACTTGTGCGGGAGCGTACACCTGGCAGTATGGGAGCGGCCTCGAAATGGAGTCGATAGACTTACCGCCCCGTTAACATACCCGCTCTATCCACTGCCATTTTTACCGGGGCCTACCACTGACCAAGCGGTCGGCGTGTGCTACCGGAATGACTGGGCAGTTGGTGACTCTGTCAAAATGGTCAATGATTTTGCTGGCATGGCCGGGCGACCGGCGGGCTCTGCTGGTCAGCCGTCCAAAAGTTAAAATCAACCCCAATGAGCACAATGCTTTTGAAAGGATTACATGCCTAATAGAGATATTTGACACTCAGCAAACAGGGTTTCACTAAAAGCTAATACTCTTATTGGCATTCCTTGACTTTATGAGCGATCAGAATAAAACCGCACCTGACATTTGGATTCGGTGAGTAATATATACTTGTAGACATATCGATCTACATAGAATTATATAGAACTACATAGAATATTCAGCACAGAAACTGTCCATTCGGCCCAACCAGTCCATGCCAGTGTTTATGTTACACTTGGCCTCCTCCCGTCTTTCCTCATCTAACTCTTATCAGCATAACCTTTTATTCCCTTCTCCCTCATATGCTTATCTAGCTTCCCCTTCAATGCGTCTATACTATTCACCTCAACCAGTCCCTGTGGTAGCGAGTTCCACATTCTCACCTAGAAGCCTCCACAGAATCAAACCCTATAGACACTCTGGGAAATTAACTGATGATGGTGAATAGAAAAGAGAGAAACATAGAAACATAGAAGATAGGAGTAGGAGTAGGCCATTTGGCCCCTCAAGCCCGCTCCGCCATTCAATGAGATCATGGCTGATCATCCAAATTCAGTACCCTGTCCCTGCTTTCTCCCCATATCCCTTGATCCCTTTAGCCTCAAGAAATATATCCAACTCCTTCTTGAATATATTTAATGAAATGGCCTCAACTGCCCTGTGTGGCAGAGAATTCCACAGGTTCACCACTCTCTGGGTGAAGAAATTCCTCCTCATCTCAGTCCTAAATGGCTTACCCCTTATCCTTAGACTGTGACCCCTGGTTCTGGACTCCCCAGCCATCGGGAACATCCTTCCTGCATCTGGTCTGTCTAGTCCTGTTAGAATTTTATAAGTTTCAATGAGATCCCCTCTCATTCTTCTAAACTCTAGTGACTATAAGCCTAATCAACCCAATCTCACCTCATATGTCATTCCTGCCATCCCAGGTATCAGTCTGGTGCACCTTCGCTGCACTCTCTCCATGGAACATCCTTCCTTAGATAAGGCGACCAAAACGGCACACAATACTCAAGGTGTGGTCTCACCAAGGCCCTGTACAACTGCAGCAAGACTTCCTTGCTCCTGTACTCAAATCCTCTCGCTATGAAGGCCAACATACCATTTGCCTTCTTAACCGCCTGCTGCACCTGCATGCTTACCTTCAGCGACTGGTGCACAAGGACACCCAGGTCTCATTGCACTTCTCCTTTTCCCAATCTATTGCCATTCAGATAATGATCTGTCTTCCTGTTTTTGCCACCGAAGTGGATAACCTCGTAGTTATCCACATTATACTGCATTTGCCATGCATCTGCCCAATCACCCAACCTGGCCAAATCGTACTGGAGTTTCTCTGCATCCTCCTCACAGCACACATGCCCACCCAGCTTTGTGTCATCTGAAAACTTGGAGATATTACGTCTAGTTCCCTCATCTAGATCATTTATATATATTGTGAATAGCTGGGGTCCTAGCACCAATCCCTGCGGTACCCCACTAGTCACTGCCTGCCACTCGGAAAAAGACCCATTTATTCCAACTCTTTGCTTCCTGTCTGCCAACCCGTTCTCTATCCAAGACAGTACCTTACCCCCAATCCCATGTGCTTTAACTTTACATGCTAATCTCTTATGCGGGACCTTATCGAAAGCCTTCTGAAAGTCCAAATACACCACATCCACTGGTTCTCATTCATCTATTCTACCAGTTACATCCTCAAAAAATTCCAGTAGATTAATCAAGTATGATTTACCTTTTGTAAATCCATGTTGATTTTGTCCGATCCTGTCACTGTTTTCCAAGTGCGCTGCTATTACATCTTTTATAATGAGAAACTAATGATTAATGGAAAATGGGTTAGAAAGTTGAGTGAGATACAACATTACTGAGAAATGATCAACAAGTGATTCATAGTTACTGTGAAATACTCACTGAGGAAGTCTGGTGAAAGAGTAATCAGAAGAGCATTGAAATCTCAAAGGGAGGAGAGCGGAGTGCTTCAGGGATCTGTGCCACAACCCTCCCTTTTCTGGTATAAAAAATGCCCTGGAATTGCACTATCGGTGTAGAGGTGTTGAGTTCAGAGATTATATCAAGCTAGAAAGATTAGTGGATTTTTCTGTTTGGGCTCTCTCCCACAACTCATTATTTGTTTTGACAAAATATTGTAGTTTCTGTAAATGGTTTTGTATCTCCTATGATCTAAAACTGCCTATCGTGAACAAGACTAACATGCCTCAAGATTAACAACTACCCATGTACCAAATTATTTTGCACTGGAAATTGCACAGCTGCCCACCATGCACCTTTGTCCTCTCCAAAAGGTGGGACATAGCATAATGTCAGAATGTAACATTCCGGCTAAAAATATTGGTCAAATTTATTGATAAGTGTTGTGATTACACAGAAACAAAATAAATACAGCAGGGTAATCAGCAATGCCTGACTTACATACTCAAGTGGTTTAAAAACAACATGCTAACAATTTAGAGTCCTTTTGAGAATTATTTAACAGAGTCTTTGATGATCATATTGTGAGCACTTCTTTGCTCCAGGGAGTCCTGTCTCATCACTGCAACATGGAAGCATGTAGTTGAAGATGGGGAACTGGGAACTGATGCAATAAGGAAAACTCCACCTATTATAACATTTCTCGTGTCTCCATGGCAGAATAGCTCCCAGGGTCAAAGGATTTATAGTTATCAGTTGAGGGATGCATGCCAAGGTTAGGATCGAAAAGGTTTGGAGTTTCTTTCCATGTTTTATAAATAATTCCCAAATGTAGATGTGAAGAAAACTCTTCCTCAAAACATTGAACAAGTGACTTGTAATGTAAAGGTGCAGTAAAATAAGAGGCTCAAATACAAAGTTATCCAGGTGAAACCATTAATGACATTTTAAAGAAGCAGTAAAATACATGAAATATTCAGCTATTAGACCAATGGATCTGTCCATTTCGGCAGAGCGTAAACCAGGCGATATTTGAAAACATCCGTTGTATACCCTGCCCAAATTTCCTTCCCATTTAACCGGCAAAAGAAAAAAATGAAATTTTCAGCTGTATTTAGAGACAGGGCGATACATCCCAGGAACATCCCATGTTCAATCCTTTGTCTTTGCAGAGTTAGCTGATCTCAGTAAGGGCGGATGCTACCAAAGGTCTCAGTGGAGGTGAAATTCAACTTCCAAGGGGACAAAAAAATGGGCAGCAGCGGATTGGCCGCCCATTTTACACCCGCCCGATTGAAGTCAATGGAAAGAAAACTCGGCCGAGGTGAATAACGGGCGGCCGATCGCTCCCGTCCGCTTTGTGTCCCGGGCAAAGTTGAATTTCACCCTGATAGAGTAGGAAGGTGAAAAAATAAATCAGGTCCTCGCTGTTCATTCTATCTAATGATCCCAGCTGAAAACGTGGGCATGTGTGGCTCATTTATGACCCCTAGAATAAAAGAGACCATTTAAACTTAATACATCATTTACTTGGCGAGCTATCACAGCTCGGGGTTCATTGGACCTTTTCCAATGGAACTTGAGCATAAAAAAATGTGTTCTGAGGTAGCTTTCCCGTGCTGAATTGTGGATGCACAGGGAGCTGAGAGGTGATTTAATTGTGGCATGGGCGATTATTTTGCGCAGATCCCGACTAACGGCCAATTCATTAGCAATGTCTGGTCATTCAAGAAGCCTGGAACCTTGGTGTTGACAACTCCTTGTGAGCTCTGTGGGTAGGGGAGAGTGGCTTTTAAAAATTGGGGCATATACTCAAGAAAATCAGGCAAGCAACATAAAGGCTTTGAAGGGGAGAGTACCTCTGCCTTGGGCTAAAGGAGAGTGCAAAGAAAGACTTTGCTTTACGTTGAGTTAGTCGACCCACCAGAGTGTTCTTTATTTTTGGAACAGTACTCATCATTCTCAATATTCTGTATGTTTTGCCTGCTGTGGAATAAAGCAGCTTATGAATCGGACCAAAAATCATCGTACCCAGTGTTAACTCAGTCCTCCTTCAGAGAGAGTGAAAGAGTACACGTGCGTAAGACACGTGATTTGGTCCAAAACACAAGGGAGTTTCATTGTTGCAGTCCCGGGTTTGCTTTACCACACTAGTGGGCATAGAACAGTGGCAGTCAATGTCCGTAAGAAGCAAGCGACCAGGCCTCTTAAGGGAGCAACCGACACCAATGAACCCAGTTAGATATTGGCCATTATTCGGGATCTGTGCAAAATAATCGCCCATGCCACAATTAAATCACTTCTCAGCTCCCTGTGCATCCACAATTCATGACACGGATTTATAACACGGATATATGTGGAACCATTGTCCAACCTGTGTCAGTGCCTTCGGAAGAGGAGAAAATGGGAGGGGAGAATCAGTGGGAGAAAAAAAGGACAATTTTAACAGGGCAGTGCCTATGTAAATTGTTTGTCAAACCTTTTGTATTTTTGTTTGTACTATGTACTCTCATTCCATTTCCCTGTCCTTTCTCACATTAAAAAAAAATTATTTTCACAATGTGGGCATCGCTGGCAAGGCCCTCGTTGTCCTCGAGAAGGTGGTGGTGGGCCTTCTTCTTGAACTGCTGCAGTCCATGTGGTGAAGGTGCTCCCACAATGCTGTTAGGTAGAGAGTTCCAGGATTGTGACCCAGCAATGATGAAGGGTTGGTGATATATGTCCAAGTCAGGATGATGTGTGACTTGTATGCAAACTTGGAGGTGCTACCCTTGTCTTTCTAGGTGGTAGAGGTCGTGGGTTTGGGATGTGCTGTCAAAGAAGCCTTAACGAATTGTTGCAGTGCACCCTATAGATCATGCACGCTGCAGCCACGGGCTGCTGGTGCTGGATATTTAGGCTAGTAGATGCGGTGTGGATAGCCTTTTGCAGCTACCCTTTTCAAATATTTGTCCAATTCCTTTTCAGTTACTGTTGTAGACATTGCCTCAGCAGCCACTTGTGGTAAAGCATCCCATGGTCTAATAAGCAACTGTGGAAAAAAAATCTTCTGACTTTCCCCTTTGTTCCTCTAATGATAATCCTGAGTTCCCGCTTCTTATTGATTCACCAACCAGTAGAAACAATCTTTCACTACTTACCCTCTCAAAACCTTTCATTCTTTTTAAAACCTCTACTAAGTCCCCCTTAACCTTCTCTGTTTATTAATTAAAGCCCCAATTTCTTTTAGCCTTTCGTCGTAGCCATAACTTCTCATTCCTAGTCTTATACCAATGAATCTATTTATGGCTCTAATAATCCTTCCTATAATGACATGCCCAGAGCTGTGTGCAATACTCTAGATGTGACCGAACAAATGCCTTGTACAAGTTCAACATCACTTCTTGGCTTTAATAACAAACAGAATCTCATTTAGATTTTTATGGTCTTTTTTTAATCTGTACTCCCACCTTTAAAGATCCATGCATCTGCACCTCTAGATCTCTCTGTTCTTGCCATTTATATTATACTTCCTTGCACTGTTCTTTTCCCCCTAGTGTGTACTACTTCACATTCCACTACATTCCCTTTATCTATACACTCTGTGATTTCCTCAAAAGGTTCAATTAAATTAGTCAAGCTTGATTTGCTCTTTACAAATCCATGCTGACTCTCTCTGATTAGCCCATGCCTTTCTAAGTGTTCACTAATTTCATCCTGTACAATGGACTCTGGAAATTTACCCACAACAGAGATGACACTAGTTGGCCTATAATTTTCTGGCTTATCTCTTTTTTGAATAGGAAATGAGTTGTCATCATGTGCAGGCAAAGCGTCTTGACACAACATTTCATCCATCACAGCTTATATCTGTGAAGAAACCGGTAAAAGTTTGCCAAATTATTTCTAATGACGGCTGTGAACCTCGAGAGTCTTCCCAATTTCAAACCTTGCTGCATACGCTCCAGCACCAGCTGGGAGCAATCTGTCTCCCCACACTCTGAGACTAGGGAATTCTGCAGGCCTGAAAAACAGGAGCGGAGTAAACACAAATGGAGCAGCCCCACAGGCGACTGAGAAAATGCACTTATATCATTGCCTCCTTGAAAAAGTGTAACATCCCCATCGACACCTGGAAATCCCTGGCCCAAGACCGCACAAAGTGGAGCAGAAGCATCTGGGAAGGCGCCGAACACCTCATGTCTCTTCGCCGGGAGCAAGTGGAAGCCAAGCGCAGGCAGCGCAAGGAGCGCACGTCAACCCAAGCACCCCACCCACCCGCCCCTTCAACCACCGTCTGCCCCACCTGTGACAGAGACTGTAGGTCCCGCATTGGACTCATCAGTCACCTGCGAACACATTTTTAATGTGCAAGCAAGTCATCCTCGGTTCCGAGGGACTGCCTAAGAAGAAGATATCATTGAACTATAAAGACTAAGAAGGCATCAGATTTGATATCCAGTCAGTGCTGATTGAATTCATCTCAGCTGGAACAGCAGTAAAGAAAGATTTGCATTTATATAGCGCCTTTCATGACCTCAGGATGTTCCAAAGCACTTTACAGCCAATGAAGTACTTTTGAAGTGTTGTCTCTGTTCTAATGTTAGAAATGCGGCAGCAAGATCTCACAAACAGAAATGTGATAATGACCAGATAATCTGTTTTAGTGATGCTGGTTGAGAAATAACTATTGGCCAGGACACCGGGGAGAAGTCCCCTGCCCTTCTTTGAAATAATGCCATGGGATCTTTTACATCCACCTGAGGGGAGATGGGGCCTCAGTTTAACGTCTCATCCAAAAGACGTCCGACAGTGCGGCACTCCCTCAGTACTGAAGTGTCAGCCCAGATTTTGTGCTCAAATCTCTGGAGTGGGACTTGAACCACAACATTCTGACTCAGAGGTGTGAGTGCCACTCACTGAGCCACAGTTAACATGTAGGTCTGCTACAAATGTCCTCGGTATCCCTAGACTCGATGGGAAAAAACAGTCAGGCTTCCTGCTCCTGATTGCTATCCAGTGATCCATGCCGTGTGGACATCAAGTAAGAAGACAGCTAGTACAACTGATATTCTTTTCCCCTGCAGTTAAATCTTTTGCTCACACTCACCGACTCAGTAGAACAGGCACTTGGAGAGAGTACCAGGAGCCAGTTGTGATGAAAGGTCATCAACCTGAAACATTAACTCTGTTTCTCTCTCCACAGACGCTGCCTGACCTGCTGAGTGTTTTCAGCATTTTCTGTTTTTATTTCAGATTTCCAGCATCTGCAGTATTTTGCTTTTGTACCAGGATACCTGTTGCCTGCAAAAATGGATCTCAGGAGGTGCCAATGGCTGCAGGAGAGGAGAAAACTGGCTAAAGACAAACTGTTTCAACACTGTATCCATGATTGCATTATGGCCTAGAAATTGGGTATAGCCCCGCTTGGGGCGTTAGATTCGGTGCTGCGCAAATTTTATAGCCAGACGCAACTTATCGCCACCTTGCGCGATATTGGGTTGCAGCGCCCCTAAAGGTGATTGAGGCGCTAAATCATGCATTGCACTGGACTCCTAAGGCGCTAACCTGGCGGCGCAACCCAATATTGGGGCGGGTGGGAGCAGCACAGGTGCTCTCAATTACCGATGACCACGAGACCTCCCGGCGCCGGCCAGCTCTTAAAGGGATGGGTGAGTAAGCATCAGCAGCCACACTCTGCACCTTGTAGGCCTGAAAATCGGAGCAGGCCATTCTCTGGCGCAAAAAACTTGGAGAAGATGGAGAGGGTGAGGCAGAGAGCAGAGCGCTTCACCAATGGGGCATTGGAGGAATTGGTGGCCGCAGTGGAGCGCCGGAGAGATGTACTCTACCCCGACAATGGCAGGAGGCCTAATCAAAAGGAATACCGCCGAGCTTGGAGGGATGTTTCTCAGAGGGTCAACTCCAGCAGCATGGTGACCAGGAGCCCTGTGCAGTGCAGGAAGAAATTCAACGACCTCACTCGGGTCATGAGGGTGCGTGGTGTTTATGCAAACTTCTGCATCCCTCCATCTGCACCTGACTTTATGGCTACAGGGTGTGCGATGCCCCAGTGGCCATGTGTCAGCAAGCACCCATGGCCCTTTCTGGGCACACACATGCACATTTGACTCAGGGCATCATGTAAGGGCTCTTCCACCATGGCGGGCATGAGATGATAACTCAGGGCATCATGAAAGGGCTCTTCCATCATGGGGAGCATGAGATGATAACTCAGGGTATCATGTAACATAACTTCCCATCCTTTCTCCTGCAGGCCACGCTAGCGAGGAGCCGCAAGGACCAGCTTCACACCAGAGGAGGACGTCCTCAACTGCAGACTCTAACGGATCTCGAAGAGAGAGTCCACCAGATTGTTGGAGGTCATCTGAGTGGTCCTGTCACCACTGCAGCTGCCTACCCCATTGTCCACAGCGATGGTAAGGTCCTCACCTTTTACAGCTGTCTCCTTCCACTTGTTCCCCCCACCAGCATGCTTTCTCACTGTGGACCTATGTCATAGCATTGCCGCAATCTTGCATCCCTTGTTGCCAAGCTGTCCTTTCGCTAAAGCCACTCTTCAACCTCCCTGCTTTCAGATGCAGCATCACCAGCTTGGGAGCTGGGCCCTCAAGCTGCCAGTGCCACTACCTCCGGAGGCGATGATCAGGAGGAAGCCGGAACATCCATGCCAGCCTCAGGGGAGCCAACCCATCTGGAGACTGGGGATAGTAGTTCCCTGGAGGGGAGGGGGGGGTCTCTGATGAGGAGCCAGTTGCAGGAACCAGCGGGCTGCAGCAACGCGAGGGGGGTAGGGAAGCTCGGGGGCCGTCTCCCCGGAGGGCGAGGCAGGCCACGATGACTGCTGCACAGAGTGCAGAGGAGGTGCATAGCCTTTCCGAAATGAGCACCCAGGCCCGCCTCAGGCACACTGAGCTGATGGCTGCAGTGGGGAGGATACCTGACTCGATCGACACACTGGCAAAGAGTGGGCTGGACTTTGGGGCAGCAATGGAAAGGACTGTCCAGGGCTTCGGGGCATCAATGGAAAGAACTGTCCCGGCCTTGTCCGAAGCAGTGGAAAGGACTGTCCCGGCCTTGTCCGAAGCAGTGGAAAGGACTGTCCAGGGCTTCTCCGCAGTCACTTGCTGGCCTCGTGCAGACGCATATTGAGGCCACGCGAACACTCACTGCTGCCACCATAGCTGCATCAGGCAGGATTACCCGGGGCCCTTGCAGCACCACAGCAGGCCATGAATCTGTGGACCAGCCGATTGTGGCGGATGCTGCGGTGCTGCCCCGTCAGAGTGCCAGTGTGTCGGCCGACCACGGAGCAGGTGTCCTCTCTCGGCATGTAAGCATTCCTGATGCCACCGCTGGAACATCTGCACTGCAGCTGCCACCACCTGCAGGACAGACTGCCTCCAACCATGCGCAGTTGGAGCAGCCAGCTCCCGGGCCCTCCAAGCCTAGAGGTCGTCCAGGCCGTCCCTCAGGGGCTTCTGCACTTCCAGACACTCTGCAGGCGTCCCCCAGCCTTGACGCAGCCACTGGGGTCCAATTACGGAGGAGCTGCAGGGAGGGAAGGGGCCGATCTCGTAAGAGAAGTCGGTCTCCATCAAGGGGTCAACAGTAGAAGGAGGTGCTGAGACGTCTCTTTTGTAGAATTCAAGGCCGTCCACACCTGCTGTGATTGTTTGTCATGTTTTGGTTCGTCTCGCGGGTTTGCCAGACAGTTATGTGTTAGTTCGTTAGTTATGCTTTCTGTTGCCATTACGTTGTCATGCTGGAAGAAAGCACTTTTTTGAAAATAAAGTAAAAGTTTTATTTACAATGCAGCTCTAGACTATTTACAAGCATGGTGGCCTTCATAGGCTTTGAGCGAACCGAAGGGCGCTGTTCCAATCACACCCAGCATTCCGTCAGAGGGGCCTAGAACCGAGCCCTTATGAGCCTCTGACGGACGGCCCTTCCAGTTTCTGGAGCCCTCCCATCTTCCTCCCCCTCCCCCTCCTCCCCCTCCTCCTCCTCCTCCTCCTCCTCCTCCTCCTCGTCTGCCTGCTCTGCTGGACCTTGAGGGTCGGCTGGCATTGGCTGGGTGCGTCGAATGGCCAGGTTGTGGAGCATGTCGCAGACCACGACGATGCGCGCCACTTGCTCCGGCGAGTACTGTAGGGCGCCCCCCGAATGGTCGAGACATCGGAAACGCTGCTTGAGGACACCAATTGTGTGCTCCACAATGTTCCTGGTCGCCTGATGGCTGTTGTTGTAATGCTCTTCTGCCGGGGTGCTGGGCAAACGGAGCGGGGTCATGAGCCATGGGCAGAGAGGATAGCCCTTGTCGCCAAGAAGCCAGCCTCGTGGGTGAGCCGGGGCCTCAAAAAGGTCAGCCACTGAGGTCTGCTGCAGGATGAACGTGTCGTGGCTGCTGCCAGGGAATTGTGCATTGACCGCCATGATCATCTGCTGGTGGTCACAGACCAGCTGCACATTGAGGGAATGGAACCCCTTGCGGTTGCGGTACTCCTCGGGATTCTGTAATGGCGCCCGCAAAGCCACGTGTGTGCAATCAATGGCCCCCTGCACCATGGGGAAGTCCGCAATAGCCGCGAAGCCCTGCACATGCTCCCCCTGCTTCTCCAGGGTCAAAGGGAAGGTGATTAATTCCCGCCTCCTTCTATAGAGGGCAGCTGTCACTTGCCGGATGCAGCAATGCACTGCAAATTGCGAAATATTTGCAATGTCCCCTGTAGCTGCCTGAAACGATCCGCTGGCGAAAAAGTTTAGGGTAACAGTGACTTTGACAGCCACCGACAGAGAGGTCCTGCACCGTAGCCGCGGCTGCATATCTTCAGCAAGCAGGTGGCACAGCTCAGTCACAACATCCTTACCGAATCTGAGCCTTCGCAGACACTGCTCCTCCGACATGGTAAGGTATGACACCTGTTGCCTGAAAACCCTGGCAGCGTACGGTCGGATTTGGCGACGTCCATTGCCCCTCCTCCTTCTGGCCAATCCCGGCCCTCTCTTCCTCCGCCTCTGTGCCCTTGCCAGATGTTCAGCCAGGAGGACGTTACCCTCCAAAGCAGCTCCCATTATAAAGTGGGACGAGTAAGACGCAGTAATCTCTCACGATCAAAGTGTTCTGGACAGGGCTGAAGGTCCAAAGGCACCGCTGGCTCAATGAAAAGAACGCTCTCCCACTGAAGGTCAGCAACTCTCTCCAGCAACGAGCAGGATGCCCACCCCAAATGGCTGCCGCTTTTATACTACTGCTGTCCTCTTTAAAGAGCGCCCCTCGAGTCCAACAAGGACCGGGGAATGTTCCATCCAACTGTCACTATTAGCGCCAGGCGGAGCGGAGGCAGGCGCCACTGAATTTCCGGTCCGGGGCGCCAAAAAGGCATTGCACACTGAAATGACGCCATGATCTGCCTGCGCCCGCGAGCGGGTGCTAAGATTTAGCGCCGGCGCTCAAAGGCTACTCAATATGGCAGGAGGCGCTGGGTTCACTGCGCCCGCCCGAAAATTGGGTAACGCCCCAATTCTCGGGCTCTTTAGGTGCTAATCGCTGGCGCTAGCAACCGAATTTCTCCCCCTATGTGTTTGTAAACAGGTGAACTTTTAGTATCCAGTGCAAGGGCTCCCAGGTTCATCCCATGTGCTGTCCTGGGTGTAGGCTGCCTACCAGCATTGAGAAATATAGTCCAGTATCTGCAACTTTAAACAACAGGAGACAAAACACTAAAAGACAAATAAACGCATTCTCAGCAATATTTTAAAATTTTCAGTGCAATAAAAAATAACAACAACTTGTATTTATATAGCACCATTAAAGTAGTAAAACGTCCCAAGGCGCTTCACAGGAGTGTTATAAAACAAAAGAATTGACACCAAGCCACATAAGGAGAAATCAGGGCAGGTGACCAAAAGCTTGGTCAAAGAGGTAGGTTTTAAGGAGCGTCTTAAAGGAGGAAAGAGAGGTAGAGAGGCGGAGAGGTTTAGGCAGGGAATTCCAGAGCTTAGGGCCTAGGTAACAAGGCACGGCCACCAATGGTGGAGTGATTATAATCAGGGATGCTCAAGAGGGCAGAATTAGAGGAGCACAGATATTTCGGGGGGTTGTGGGGCTGGAGGAGATTACAGAGATAGGGAGGGGCGAGGCCATGGAGGGATTTGAAAACAAGGATGAGAATTTTGAAATTGAGGCATTGCTTAACCGGGAGCCAATGTAGGTTGGTGAGCACAGGGGTGATGGGCGAACGGGACTTGGTGTGAGTTAGGACACGGGCAGCCGAGTTTGGATTACCTCAAGCTTACGTAAGGTAGAATGTGGGAGGCCAGCCAGGAGTGTGTTGGAATAGTCAAGTCTAGAGGTAACAAAGGCATGGATGAGGGTTTCAGCAGCGGATGAGCTGAGGCAAGGGCAGAGATGGGCGATGTTACGGAGGTGGAAATAGGCGGTCTTTGTTATGTCACAGATATGTGGTCGGAAGCTCATTTCAGGGTCAAATATGACACCAAGGTTGTGAACAGTGTGGTTCAGCCTCAGACAGATGTTAGGGAGAGGAATGGAGTCAATGGCTAGGGAACAGAGTTTGTGGCAGGGACTGAAAACAATGGCTTCAATCTTCCCAGTATTTAATTGGAGAACATTTCTGCTCATCCAGAACTGGATGTTGGACAAGCAGTCTGACAATTTAGAGACCACGGAGGGGTCGAGAGAAGTGGTAGTGAGGTAGAGTTGGGTGTCATCAGCTTACATGTGGAAACTGACGCTGTGTTTTTGGATGAAATCGCCAAGAGGCAGCATGTAGATGAGAAATAGGAGGGGGCCAAGGATAGATCCTTGGGGGACACCAGAGGTAATGATGCGGGAGCGGGAAGAAAAGCTGTTGCAGGTGATTCTCTGGCTAAGATTAGATAGATAAGAATGGAACCAGGCGAGTGCAGTCCCAACCAGCTGGACGACGGTGGAAAGGCGTTGGAGAAGGACAGAGTAGTCAACCGTGTCAAAGGCTGCAGACAAGTCAAGGAGGACAAGGAGGGATAGTTTACCTTTGTCACAGTCACAAAGGATGTCATTTGTGACTTTGATGAGAGCTGTTTCGGTACTGTGGCGGGGCGGAAACCTGATTGGAGGGATTCAAACATGGAGTTGCAGGAAAGATGGGCACGGATTTGGGAGGTGACAACATGTTCAAGGACTTTGGAGAGGAAAGTGAGGTTGGAGAAATAATAGTCCAGCAAGTTTGGCAGCACCTGAGAAGGGAAAAGATAACTTGATGTTTTGGGTAGAGACCCTTCATCAGAACTAACAAGTAGCGACACTCGAATCTATCTATTGGTCATTTCTCTTTTCAGACGCTGACGTACCTGCTACGTATTCCTTACATTTTCTGTTCAGGTTTTCACCACTTGCGGTTTTTCCTTTTTATCAAATAGCTGACAGTTGTTATTGTAAACAATGCATCATTATCTCCAGAAACCTCGTTCAATTACAACTGTCACAATCTTTCAAACTGAAAGGAAAACAAACAATGTTTCCAGGGTCATTTTGGAATAGACCATCTGCTTCGGAGACGGCCTTTTAAATCAATAATAACCCTGAGCTGACAAAAGTCAAGTCACAATACCCCTCACTAAGTCACTACCTGACAACATGCACATTTGGATATGATGTGGGTGGGAAAGGGCTGGGTCCCCTCACTACAATAGTGTTCATATTTCAAGGATGTTTCTGGTCTCATCAGGCTGGTCAGAGGGGAAAAAATGCAAAGAAAGGCTTTTCCATTAAGGGTGGAAGAGAAAAAGTCAGCTCCACAGAGGAGCACATCTCACTGTGTTCTCTGTAGTCAGTACGGTAATGAGTACAGAGGAACACAGAATGCACTGTCACTGTCTCATGATGTTCTCTCTAGTCAGTACAATAGTGAGTACAGAAGAATGCAGTAAGCACTATCGCTATCTCTCTGCTCTCTATAAGCTAGTCTTTTAGTCAACATGAAGTCTGTTGCATCTTACAAAACATTGGTCAACAACAACAACTTGTATTTATATAGCGCCTTTAACGTAGTAGAATGTCCCAAATGTGGTCAGACCACAATTAGTGTACTGAATACAGTTTTGGGCCCCCTATTATACAAAACACATTAAGGCCATATAGTCCATAGAGCATAGATTCATCAGGATGATGTAAGACATGGGAAACTATAAGTTATTAAAAAAGAAAATACTTCAAAGACTTGCATTTATATAGTACCTTTCACAACCTCAGGATGTCCCAAAGCACTTTGCAGCCAATAAAGTACTTTTGAAGAGTAGTCACTGTT
Source organism: Somniosus microcephalus (assembly GCF_052327205.1). Classification (NCBI taxonomy): domain Eukaryota; kingdom Metazoa; phylum Chordata; class Chondrichthyes; order Squaliformes; family Somniosidae; genus Somniosus; species Somniosus microcephalus. The sequence goes on along the minus strand of NC_141005.1, from coordinate 66,042,361 downwards.
GTAACGTAGGAAACGCTGTTGAGGGATAAATATTGGCCAAGGCACCAGGAGAACCCCCTGCTCTTCTTTCAATAGTACCGTGGGATCTTTTACATCCACCTGAGAGGGGAGATGGGGCCTCAGTTTAACATCTCATCCATAAGATGGCACCTCCAACAGTGCAGCACTCCCTCACTACTGCACATGACATACTGGAACTATTTCCACTGGAACAGAGAAGGCTAAAAGGAGAGTTAATGGAGATTATGAAAAGTTGTGCTAAAGCGAATAGGGAATGACTATTGTCTCTGGTTGGGGAGTCAGTGTTGAGGAGTCATTAATTTATAATGGTCACTAAGAGTTGTTGGAGCATGGAATGCTGTGGGCCTCCTTCTGTGCTGGAAACCTCTATTGTTCTCTGGTATTACTGACAGATTGATGATGGATCACAGGAACAAGCTCACAGGCTATTCTGAAGGTGCATAATGACATTATCCAGCCATACAGATCAGAAGATCCCAGGCTTGAATTGTGCTGTGTGTTGACTTTGCTGATCTCAGCTGGAGCAGCAGTTGGGTGGGCCTTGCTACAACTGGAGAGTGGGAAATCAGCCAGGATTGCTGCTGTTAATTACTGTCCAGTGACCCCTGCTGGAAGGGGCCTGTGCATGGAGGTGGGGTGATGACAGGATCAGGCTCGGCTGTGAGGCCCCCACAATCACTGTCAAAGCGCCTTATCGTTATCGTACTGTGCCGTCTATGAGCTGAATTCCAGTGAGAATAGCTTGCTAAGGACTATCTATGCTCACAAATAAAGACATGGCGAAGTGCAGGATTGTACCTGGCAGCTGTGGATCCATTCTCCAGCAAGAGTCAGTGGCTTGATGAGAGGAGGGAAGAAAATTGCATGGGAACAATTTTAATCAATACTCGCAGTTTATACTGAAATATCACCCTTAGTCTCGGATATCATCTGGCTGTGAAGTTCAGGGTCGTAGTGCACAGAGCAACATCAAAACTACAGATGATTCAGATCTCTTGAAAGAAAGAAACTGCATTTATATAACGCCTTTCATCACCTCAGGACGTCCCAAATCGCATCACAGCCAATTAGGTACTTTTGAAGCAAAAAGAAAATACCGCAGATGCTGGAAATCTAAAATAAAAACAGAAAATGCTGGAGATGCTCAGCAGATCAGGCAGCATCTGTCAAGAGAGAAACAGAGTTAACGTTTCAGGTCGATGATCTTTCATTGAAAGGTCATTGACCTGAAACATTGGCCCAGAAATTCGGGTCGGGGGCTTCCTGCGGGTGCAAGCCCCCGACCTGCACTTACCTAGCGCGCCGGCCGTTGAGCTGTGGGCCCCCGTGGGATTCCAATCCTGGGCCTCCTCCAACTGCCGGCGCGCAGTGCTTGCGTATCGTAGGGGCGCAGTTAGTTCGATGCGTCCCCTGGGATCACGTGGGCCATGGAGAGCCAATGGTAGCAGGGAATGCTTCATTCATAAGTTTGACAGGAAGAGCTGTCAAACCTATAAATACTATAAGCCCCAAAACATCACTAAAACTTCAAATAATTTTTTTTTTTAAATCACATTTTTAAAATAACTATAAATTACATGAAATAACTATTTTAAACAATGATTTAAATTTTTGAAAAAATTAATTACATTTTCTAACGGGGCTAAAAATAAACTTACCTTTAAAGTATTTAAAAATAATAAACCTGTGGAAAAAATGTTTTAATTTTAATTAATTCACCACTTACCTTGTTAAAAGCAGGCCTTGCGCCTGCTTTTTAAAAGTGTAACTGCTGGAGGCTTACCCTCCTGGAGAAGCCTGCAAAAAAACGTAAGTTCGATGCGCACACGCTGCCTCTCTGGCACACGCGTTCAACCACTGAACCCCTTCTTTCAGGGGAACGGAAGTGCCGGTTTCCCGCGCATGCGCAGTGCATGCACGAAACCAGCACTTTCGTTGGGCCTACGCTTGAGTACCCAGTGCGTACTCACGCGTTGGGATCCGAATTTCTGGGCCAATAATTAACTCTGTTTCTCTCTTCAAAGATGCTGCCTGACCTGCTGAGTATCTCCAGCATTTTCTGTTTTTATTTTAAGTACTTTTGAAGTGTAGTCACTTTCGTAATGTAGGGAATTTTGCTCATATTTTGTCACCATGCAAAATACCAAGTGTTCAAGTGCCTGGGTGGTTAGATTTAGTCAGAACCCAGGCCCACTTTGCAATATTTTATTCAGGCAGCATTGATTCTTTTAAATGAATGATTCCACAGAGTGGGAGCATTTGGATTCCACAATTAGCTCTCAGGAATCTGTAGTTCTTAGAAAATGTTATTGCAGGCTGTCTCTCGGCAGCTCAGAATACCGCTCCCACCTGCAGCTTGGAGTGGCTGCAATAGTATGTAATACTGAACATTATACAGTATACAATCCAAAAGACAGAAAAGCACAACAAAATACCAATGAATTCAAAATAAGATGTTTGGCCTTCAAGAGAAATTCAGATGAGAAAGGAAGAGCAAACTGGAACAGGAGTGTTGCAGATTGAAGGGAGTTGTACAGAATCAGGAAATGGGAGTTCAGACTGAGGAAAGCAGAACTGGGGAGGCGGCACAGATGGAGAAGGGATCAGAACTGGGGCATGAATGTAAATTAAAAAGGGAGTTCTCAGTGAGAGTGCAACTGAGAGGAAAGCAAAAACGGGAGGGCGGTGCAAAATTGGGGAGGGGAAGTGCAGATCAAAATGTGCAAAATCAGGGAGGGAGAATGAAACTGAGAGGGAAGCAGAATTGGGGAGCGAAAGTACTGATTGAGAGAGATTGAGAATCTGGGTAGGGAAGTGCAGACTGAGAGGAAAGCAGAGTTGGTTCAGACTGACAAGAAAGCGAAGTCAAGAAGGGGCTGTTCAGACTTTGAAGGGAGTGCAGCATTGGGGACGGGAAGCATGGACTGAGAGCCATTCAGAATAAGAAAAGATGGTTCAGACTGAGAAGGGTGCAGAATTGAGGCCGGGTGCACCAACTCAGTGGAAGAAGCAGAGTTGGGAAAGAGCAGAGACTCCGGAGAAGTGCTGACTGAAAGGTGGAATTGGAAACAGGAAAGGTGGGGCAACAAAGGAGCAAAAAACACTTCTGTGGCACAGAAACAAAAGTTCACAGGAGCGGTGGTTACAGTCGTGTGGGTAAAATACAGACAATAAAGGTTGTAATGGAGGCAGAAAGAGAAAGATAGAAGCCGTGGGTTAAAAAAGGATCGTCGATTGGACAAGTTTGTTCTTATATACAAACTTCCCAATCATCCCGAATCTGCATCGACCTTCCCTGTGCAGGCTCGGGGGCGGAGGGTGGATACAGATTTGGGTTAGCTATGAGTTTGGGGTTCAGGGCTTCCTGTTCCTCACTGATCTTTCACCAAAATCACAGAAATCACAGAAATCACAGAAACCTCACAGTGCAGATAGAGGCCATTTCGGCCCATCGAGCCCGCACCGACACATATCCCACCCGATCCCCGTAACCCCTACACCAACACATATCCCACCCTATCCCCGTAACCCCACGTATTTAATCCCCCTAACACTAAGGGTCAATTTATCATAGCCAATCAACCTAACCCGCACATCTTTGGATTGTGGGAGGAAACCGGAGCACCCGGAGAAAACCCACGCAAACACGGGGAGAATGTGCAAACTCCACACAGACAGTCACCCGAGGCCGGATTCGAACCTGTTCCAGTGTAGTTTTAAACTCTGTCCTTTTTCCATGTTCGGCTTTAAATTAGCTGAACCTTTAAAAGTTTTTTTGTCTCGGTGTCACAAGTGTAGCCAATACACAAAACTCGCATAGCATTTCAATAGGAGTCCGAGCTGGCTTCACTGTTGGTCTTGTTGCCAACATTCAGAAATAAATTCTGTGAGAAGACAACTTGATATGCAAGCAAGTCCCTTCTGTGGTGTTAATGTAAGTGCATTAGCAGCCTGGGGAAAGTAGACTAATTCATGAAGCAGGATTTTCCTCCTGATTTTGGGGCGCTATCGGGGAGGTAGATGCAGGAAATGGGGCAATCTGCCCCCACTGGAAAAGCACTGGGGTTTTGTTCCGATGCATTTTCTGGTGGGGGTGGGAGTGAGGGAGGTGGAGGGATCAGCAGTGTTAGAAATGCCAACCTTCAAGCAACGGGAGCTTCATTTGAATATTAATTTGGGAACGTGTTGGGCTTGCATTGCAGATTCCACAATTCAGGCTACAGGATTTCTGACATTAAGAACTGCAACTTTAAATGGCTGGCCAGGGTTAATGCCACGTAAACAATGAAACGCTCAAGGAAAGAACAAAGCAATATAAAAGGTACACATATTTATCATTTCCTAACCCTTTTTTTGTTTTTCCTCTTGGCACTCTTTGTGCTAATTTATGTAATTTTAAAAATTGTTTTCCTCCAGCTCCATGAGTTTCCCAATGGGAATTTCCCATGCGTTTTCCAATGGAAATTCCCCCATATGATGTGTTCGAAGATCTATAGAAGGACGCTAGGCAGTTCAGTTACACGAGATGTTCTATGCTATGAAGTAAATCACTTTCCTTCAGCAGATGTGGTGCTCATGGAGGCTTCTCTTCCCAAAAGATGTGCCAACAGACCTCCAAGAGCAGCACTAAGATATGTGGGTGCTTGACCAATCAGATTATTGGGTGCTCACTGCAAGCACAGTATGTCATGCTTTCAGTGGTGCTGCATTAAAGTAGATATGCCAGGATGATCAACAGCTAGCGTTGCCTGATTGGTTGAACCCACCAAGATGGCACCAACCATTTCTGTAGGCCCTGGCATACCTACCTGGCAATGACACTGGGGGCACTGTCTTCTCAGGGTCTGGGTCAGTAGAGGTAGATGCAGAGTTGTGCAATAAGCTCTAAGGACACTTGTGACTACTGTGCAGCACAAGGCTGGCACAGTTACAGTAATGGTCAGTGGTGGCTTGAAATTAGTTGCAATGCCAACCTATGGGTATGATACTATAAAGCGGCAGAGGGCAACCTTCTTCACAACCACCTTTGCAGCACCATGTCAACTACACCCGTCACAAAATAGAGCGTCAGGTGTTGGGCTACTTTGCCGACTTGTGTCAGCAAACTTTCCCCTCAGTTTGGATGTGCCTTCTTCGTTCCCTGCCTCTTCAAACTTGACCAAGGTTGCTAATGGGTTGTGATATTTTCTAAGGCTCTCCATAGCCTCTCTGAATTTTTGATGCTCTACCTGCCCCATCCATTAAATTTGATTTACATGCAATTTTGCTCTTCCACCACAAGTTGAGCCATTAATACTTACACCCAAAGTTATATTAATGAGCTAGTGGAGTACAATTTGTTGTAAACAGCCCACTTCCATTTCAGTCTAAAACCCACCAATAGCCATTGTGCCAAAAGAGGAAAATCTAGCTTATTTTCTCTTGTTTGACCCATCAGCTGATGGGTTGGAAGGAACCCAGATTGCTGAGGATTTGCCAATTCTGTGCTCATAATCCTAAATTTAGAGCTAAGCCATTTAGGAGTGAGCTCAGGAACCACTTTTTTTACACAATTGTTATTTCATTCTGGATTGCTGTTTCTCTGATCTATAATTTTGGCCCACCCTCCTAAAGTTTTGTCTTTTTTTTCCTACTTGGTGTTCACCTTTCCAACTTGTTAAGTGCCCTGAAATGTTTTCTTTGTGTGAGCAGTGCTATAGAACTATAAATTATTGTATGCAATTGTGAAATAGAGACAGATATGGGCTGTATCATTGTGCTGACAATTAATATAGCTCTTCACCTTTCTCATCAACATTAAACAGACAGATATTCCTATTTGATAAGTATGCCACACTATAATGTGCTGCACCTTATTCGTGGCACTCCTTGGCTTGCTTCCTGTGGTAGATTTTCTTCTATGGTCATTCTCCTCGACCTTTCCACAATGCTTGACACAGTTGACCATGCCATCCTCCTTCAACGTCTCTCCTCTGTTGTGCAGCTCCATGAATATGCCTCACATGTTTCATTTTACCTATTTGAATGTAGCCAGAGCAGCTCCAGAGATGGCTTTTTAAAGTCATCCCACACACCGTCACCTCTAGAGTTCTCTAAGCATCTATGCTTGACTCCACTCATCTTCTTTATCCACATGCTATCCCTCTGTGATATCATTCGTAGACACGGAATCAGCTTCCACATGTATGTTGATGACACCTAGCTCTACCTGTCTCCATCTCTCTTCACTCCTTGACTGCCTCAGTGCCATCAGACTGCTTGTCTGACGTCTAGTTTTGGCTGAGTCTTAACTTCTTCCAGCTAAACACTGGGAAGACTAAAGCCATCATTTTTGGCCCCTGCCACAAGTTCTTCTCCCCAGCCAGTCTCAGCCTAAACCAGACTGTTTGCAGACTCCATGCCTGTTCAACCCTGATCAGAGCTTCAGATCCTACATCATCTCCAACACCTAGACCGCTTACTTCCACCTTCACAACATTGCCCGACTCTACCCTTACATCAGCCCCTCTGCTGCTGAAGCCCCTATCACCTGATTTGTCACCTCCAGACTCAACTACTCCAATGCTCTTCTTGCTGGCCTCCATAAACCCCAACTTGTCCAAAACTCTGCTGCATGTATCCTTTCCCACAATAAATCCTGCTTCTCCATCACCCCCATTCTTACTGCCCTATATTATTGGTTTCCAATCCCCAAAGCCTCAAGAATAAAATCCTCATCTTTAAATCATGGCATTCCCATCCTTCTGCACCATCATTGGCAGCATAGCTTTCAGCTACCCGAATCCTACTCTCGAGAATTCCCTCCCAAAACCCATCTCTGAAAAAGATTTGGGTCACCCTCCTAATCTCTTCTTTTCTGGCTTAGCACCTGTCTTCCATACACATATCTATAGAGTGTATTAGAGCGTTTTACAGCTAAAGCATTTTATAAAGTATTTTAATCCACTATATAGCTTGGTACTGAATGAATTCTGTTACAGTACAAAAAGGGTTGAAAACCTGCATCACTCATCAAAATCATGTCCCCGTTTAACTTGTTGCAGACATTATTCAGTTGATTGTTGGGCAGTCTGTTCATACAGGAGCCAAGCCATTCAATTCAAATACAAGCATACTGCGTGATTTGTTCAGATATGCATCTGATTGGCGGATATTTTGAATATGACTCAGTATTTTAAATTTACGAAGCCCTGGTAATTATTTTAGAGGTATTTATTATTTCAAATGGGTGAGTTTGAGCTGAACCTTCAAAGAGATGGCAATCTGTCTGGAATTTTGTAAGAGTCACATTGAGAGTGGAAACTGCCATAGGTAATGGAAAAAGCAAAAAAAGAATCACTACATAGGAAAATAGCTTAGTTTTAGCACAGAGTTGTGATCTATTTATTACTTTTCTATTATACAAGGAGCTAGCAAAGCTTAATTACTATTGCAAAAATACATTCTATTGCCCGGTAATAAATGTGCTTGGCCGTCAAGGTTGGTAAACTGAGAAGGTGGTGGTGAGCCGCCTTCTTAAACTGCTGTAAGTGGTGCTTGATACAACTGAGTGGCTTGCGAGACAACTTCAGCGGGCAGCTAAGAGTTGGTGTGTAGGACAGCAGGTTTCCTTCCCTAAAGGATATTAGTGAACGAGTTGGGTTTTCACGACAATCCGATAGCTTCACTTTATTCCAGATTTTTCCTTTTAAACAGAATTCAAATTCTCAAACAGCCATGGTGGGGTTTGAACTCATATCATCTGGATTATTAGTCCAGATCTTCTGGATTACAAGTTCAGTAGCATAATCTTTACACTACCAATTAAAGCACCCTATTGCTGCTGCAGCTTGGGATCAGTTAAGTAAAGGCCCTTCCTGCTCTGGATTTCCACACTGTTTTACCAGTTGAGCCATTGAAGATGTCCTGTTTTATTGTCTATCCACTTTTCAAAGATTCAGTGATTCAAATTAACTTTGAACAAACAGGTTTGAAGATGAAATAGAAGGTAATAGTTAATAGAATTAATCCTGGCAATGGAGTAAGATTAGGGTGTGGTAAGAATTGCATTCTTTGAATTATATCTCTGAATCAGCTAATCACAGGCAGAACTTCTATAAGGGACATTTTATTTTCTTACCATTTTTTTCCGAGAAGCCTGGGTGAAGAGTGAAGGTCAGTGCAAAAAGGGAGGCTCCCCTGATGGTTCAGCATGTTTACACATCGGATAGCTGAGCAGAAACACTAGGGTGGTCCTAGCTTTGGTTCCCTGCCTGTGCTGAGTTAGTTGACCTCAGCAAGGGTGGTGGGGGAGGCACGAGAATTGGCCTCAGTCGCCCTGGGTGATGGAGGGTAAATCAGGCAGAGTTAAAGGCCTGGAAATTCTGTGGGGGTTTTTTCCAGATTTTCTGCTGCAACCTTGGCAGGAGATTGGCAGAAACCCTGGCGAAATGCTGAAAAATGGCTGTTACGCTGTTTCTCTGGAGGTTTCCAATTACCTTTTTTTATTCGCTTATGGGATGTGGGCGTCGCTGGCAAGGCCAGCATTTATTGCCCATCCCTAGTTGCCCTTGAGAAGGTGGTGGTGAACCACCTTCTTGAACCGTTGCAGTCCGTGTGGTGATGGTACTTCCACAGTGCTGTTAGGTAGGGAGTTCCAGGATTTTGACCCAGCGTCGATGAAGGATCGGCGATATAAGTCAGGATGGTGTGTGACTTGGAGGGGAACTTCAGGATGGCAGGCTGTGACTAGTGGGGTACCGCAAGGATCGGTGCTTGGGCCCCAGCTATTCACAATCTATATCAATGATTTGGATGAGGGGACTAAATGTAACATTTCCAAATTTGCTGATGATACAAAGCTAGGTGGCAGTGGCAGTTGTGAAGAGGATGTGAAGAGGCTTCAAGGGGATCTCGACAGGCTCAGTGAGTGGGCGAGAACATGGCAGATGGAATATAATGTGGATAAATGTGAAGTTATCCACTTTGGTAGAAAAAACAGAAAGGCAGAGTATTTCCTAAATGGTGAAAGATTGCAGATGTTCAAAGGGACCTGGGTGTCCTTGTACATGAGTCACTGAAAGTGAATGTGCAGCATGCCATTATGAAGGCAAATGGTATGCTGGCCTTCATTGCAAGAGGATTTGAGTACAGGAGTAAAGAAGTCTTACTCCAATTATATAGGGCCTTGGTGAGACCATACCTGGAGTACTGTGTACAATTTTGGTCTCCTGACCTAAGGAAGGATATACTTGCCATAGAGGGAGTGCAACGAAGGTTCACGAGATTGATTCCTGGGATGGCGGGACTGTCGTATGAGAAGAGATTGAGTAAACTAGGCCTGTATTCTCTTGAATTCAGAAGAATGAGAGGGGATCTAATTGAAGCATACAATATTATTACAGGGCTTGATAGGATGGATGCTGGGAGAATGTTTCCCTTAGCTGGGGAGTCTAGAACCGGGGGCCACAGCCTCAAGATACAGGGTAGGCCATTCAGGACTGAGATGAGAAGAAATTTCTTTACACAGAGGGTGGTGAATCTTTGGAATTCTCTACCCCAGAGGGCTGTGGAGGCTCAGTCATTGGGTATATTCAAAACAGAAGTCGATAGATTTCTGACTAGTAAGGGCATCAAGGGATATGGCGATAGGGCCGGTGAATGGAGTTGCGGCAGAAGATCAGCCATGATCTCATTCAATGGCGGAGCAGGCTCAAAGGGCCAAAAGGCCTACTCCTGCTCCTATTCCTTATGTTCTTATGGTGGTGTTTCCTTGCACCTGCTGCCCTTGTCTTTCTAGGTGGAAGAGGTCGTAGGTTTAGGAGGTGCTGCTGAAGAAGCCTTGGCGAGTTGCTGCAGTGCATCTTGTAGCTGGTACACACTGCAGCCATGGTACACCGGTGGTGGAGGGAGTGAATGTTTAAGGTGGTGGATGGGGTGCCAATCAAGCGGGCTGCTTTGTCCTGGATGGTGTCGAGCTTCTTGAGTGTTGTTGGAGCTGCACTCATCCAGGTAAGTGGAGAGTATTCCATCATACTCCTGACTTGTGCCTTGTAGATGGTGGAAAGGCTTTGGGGAGTCAGGAGGTGAGACACTTGCCGCAGAATACCTAGCCTCTGACCTGCTCTTGTTGCCACAGTATTTATGTGGCTGGTCCAGTTAAGTTTCTGGTCAATGGTAACCCCCAGGATGTTGATAGTGGGGGATTTGGCGATGGTAATGTGGACCGAAATTACGGCAGCCAATCAAGAGAATCCCTGCAGAATTTGAGGGCTATTGGGTGCAATCGCTATCCTACAACCGTTGTTGGAAATATATGTAGAGATGCTGGTGAAGGCAGGTTTGAGCTTAGCTGTAATACTCCAGGTGACATAACCTGGTGATCACTGAATAATGGTCACTTGAGGAGCAACTTGAAGGTGCCCAGCATCTGTGGACCATACCCCAATGAGAGCTCTGCACCGTTGAAAGTGGATGAGAGAAAAATTGGTAGAAACAAATAAATAGAAACCAGAAAAGTAGGACAAAAAATCTCACTCCCTTTCAAAGCTGCTGTCATTACCCCCTCCTTAAAAAACCCACCCTTGATTCCTCTGTCCTTGCAAACTACCTTCCCATCTCCAATCTCCCTTTCCTCTCCAAAGTCAATAAACGGGTTTTCGCCTCCCAAATCCATCTTTCCCGCAACTTCATGTTTGATCCCCCCAATCTAGTTTCTGCCCCTGCCACAGCACTAAAACGGCCCTAATTAAAGTCACAATTAACATCCTCTGTGTCTGTGGTGCACTATCCCTCCTCATGCTTCTTGACCTGTCTGCAGCCTTTGACACGGTTGACACACCATCCTCTACCAATACTTCTCCTCCGTTGTCCAGCTGAGTGGGACTGTTCTCACCTCATTCCACTCTTGCCAATTGTAGCCAGAAAACCTCTTGCAATTGCCTCTATTCCTGCCCTGCACCATTATGTCTGGAGTCCCCCAAGGACCTATCCTTGGCCCCCTCCTATTTCTAATCTACATGCTGCCCCTTTGCAACATCATCTGAAGACACAACATCAGGTTCCACATGTCAGCTGACGATACCCAGCTCTACCTCACCACCACCTCTCTCAACCCCTCCAGTATCCATGTTGTCAGACTGCTTGTCTAGCATCCGCTATTGGATGAGCATAAATTTCTTCCAATTAAACACTGGGAAGACCAAAGCCATTTTCTCTGTTCCCTAGCCACTGACTCCAATCCTCTCCCTGGCCACTGTCTGAGGCTGAACCAGACTGTTCGCTATCTCGGTGTCCTATTTGACCCAGAGCCGAACTTCCAACCCCATATCCTCTCCATCACAAAGACCGCCTACTTCCACCTCCGTATTATTGCCCGGCTCCACCCCTGCCTCAGCCAATCTGCTGCTGAAACCTCGTCCATGCTTTTGTTACCTCCAGTTCTCGACTATTCTAATACTCTTCTGGCTGGGCTCCCATCTTCCACCCTCCATAAACTTGAGCTCCTCCAAAACTCTGTTGCCCATTTCCTAACTCGCACTAAGTCCTGTTCACCCATCACCCCTGTGCTTGCTGACTTATATTGGCTCCTGGTCCACCAGCGCCTCAATTAAAAAAACCTTATCCTTGTGTTGAAATCCTTCCATGGCTTCGCCCCTCCCTATCTCTGCAACCTCCTCCAGCCCTACCTTCCGAGAACTCTGCCTTTCTTCAACTCTGGCCTCTTGTACATCACCTGTTTCCTTCACCTCACCATTAGCAGCCATGACTTCAGTTGTCTATGTCCGAAGCTCTGAATTCCCTCCCCAAACCTCTTTACCTCTCTCTCTTCATTTAAGATGCTGCTTAAAACCTACTTCTTTGACCAAGCTTTTGCTTACCTGTTCCAATGTGTCCTTCTTAGGCTCGGTGTCACTTTTTGTCTGATTACACTCCTGTGAAGCACATTGGAACTTTTACTACGTTAAAGGTGCAAGTTATTGTTGACGAGGTAAATCACAAAACAATTACTGGATGATACCAAGCTTGGGTTTTGAAAATCAGTGGATTGTAGGAGGAAAGGACAACTGAGGAGATAAGGAATTCCACTGTTCTTGGGAAAGAATGAGTTACGTAGATGATGTGATGTGTCTTTATTTCAATACAACGAGGATGTAAACTGTCCCAGATTCTTTGGAACATTCCAGTTTCATTGTTGAGAAATTTGTTTATCTTGCTTCCCAGCAGTGATGAAGTTCTGTTATTTTCCCCTGGTTCTTGTTTGAAAATTCATGGTGTCTTGAAAAGATTTCCCATGTACCCTCAGATTTCCAAACCAAGTATCTTAGCAGTCATAGTAACAGACAGCAGTAGTTTTGATGTGGTTGGCAACTGGAGGGGAAGGGTGCATAGGTGATGGCAAGGGGGTGGGGCGTTGATTTGGTGCTACTAGAAACTCTAAAATTTGAAATAGTAACAGCAAGGAGAGGTGGAATCTGAGGGAAATGCACAGTGCCTATTCACATTAAAGTTGGAAAACAAGTTGCTTGTGACTGTGTTTCCTTTCCTTAATCTCTTTTTCAGTTTGTTATTTTTCTGGTTCTTCTTATCTCTATTTCTTAACAGTACCATTTTGCTTCCCGACTAAGACACAGAGTTTCAGTTAGTTACTTACTTTCATTCCACTGTTTTTCTTTTCTTGATTCTTGTTTTTCCTTTTGCTCAAACCTCTTTATGGAAATTTTCTTCTGCTCTTAATGTTTTGCCTCCCACCTCTTCTTTTGTATCTTTTTTTCCACACCCTCCCCTCAGGAACTAGGTTCTGCATTGGTTTCCACAAACCAAAAATGCTCTGCTGTAACGTGCCTTTTAAAAAAATGATGCATTCTCTCCCCCCATCCCACTTGCAGGCACTGACTTATGCTGGCACAGAGTTCCTCAATTGCTGGAAGCCCGCCAGGATTTTGTCCAAGTGCCAATCTTCATGCACAAGGCTAGGCAGCAAATGTTGGCAGGCTATTTGTCTTGGGGGTGCGGAAGGGGGAGAAGGGGCATAACAGCCAAGACTGATCCACACATTTCTTGCAGGGAACACTCGATGGTGATCAAGGGAGACTCAGGCAAATTTTCATTTTCCACCCAAGCTTTGGTTGCCGAGGCCATATTTACTGCCCAAAGCACCTCCAGACTGTAATGATCAATAACATGTCATTCTATAGTGGACACTAGGTGGAGCCGTAGAGCTGTGTAGAGCTGTATATAGCTGTATGTATAAGACTACACTACCCAGCTGTATGTATATTAAGACTACATTACCCATGAGGCACTAGGCTACCCACAAGGCAGCAGTCAAGATGGAAGCCTCTACAGATACTGTATCTAGTCCACATGTGCTCAATAAAAGTGTCTAGCAAAAGCTAGCTGTGTTCATAATAAGAATGTCTATTTATTAATGAACATAAGATGGTACCAGGATGGTGAAGATCTGCTGAAAATTGTGAAAAGTGACATGGAGAATTTGAAGCCACCAGAGCGTTTGAAACTCACAGGAAACATCGACTACAATTGGCAGACTCTTAAACAACAATTCGAACTCTACATTGCAGCCATCGGATTCGGTACGAAGCCAGACGCAAGGAAGATAGCGTTGCTGCTTACGGTTGCAGGCCCGCAGGAGAACAGAGAACAGAGAAAAATTAGAAGATGTGCTAAAAAAAATTGATGCACATTGCTCTCCCAAAAAGAATGAGACCTATGAAAGATACATCTTCTGTTCTCGGACACAGCAGCAAAATGAGACTTTTGATAGCTTTATAACTGATCTGAAACTGAAAGCACAGACATGTAATTTCTCTGAGCTCAAAGCATCCATGATTCGTGACCAGATTGTGTTTGGTATTCATGATAAAAAAAGTCAGGGAACATCTGTTGAGAGAAACCGAACTAAATTTGGAAAATGCGGTGAAAATATGCCAAGCCAGCGAGTTAGCTCGAAAGCACGCGAAGACGTTCAGTGAAATCAATAATGATGCGATTGTAATGAGTGATAATGCTGCTGTCGGTGCTGTGTCCTACAAGGGGAAGAAACATGGGCAGAACAGAAATGAAAAGCAATCGAAGGATGAAATTTTTAATTGTAAACGCTGTGGTTACAAACACCAGTTAAGACAATGCCGCAACTGCATCTTGTCATTCACCGCCAGAACAATCTCATGAAGACACATCAGACTTACTCGTGTTGAGAAGATCCACACGTGAAGTAAAAAAGCCTGATAGACTTCATCTTTGAGTACAATGTAAAGCTTTGAAAATGTGTTGACTGTTTTGAAAATGTTTATGTTTATAGAGCACTAACAAAAGTGTTACTGATATTATCTTTATTGTTTTCTTGAAAGTTGATTGATATTGATTTTGTTAAACCTCAAAGGGGGATGTAATGATCAATAACATGTCATTCTATAGTGGGCACTAGGTGGAGCCGTAGAGCTGTGTAGAGCTGTATATAGCTGTATGTATAAGACTACACTACCCAGCTGTATGTATATTAAGACTACATTACCCATGAGGCACTAGGCTACCCACAAGGCAGCAGTCAAGATGGAAGCCTCTACAGATACTGTATCTAGTCCACATGTGCTCAATAAAAGTGTCTAGCAAAAGCTAGCTGTGTTCATAATAAGAATGTCTATTTATTAATGAACATAAGACAGACCATTGGCCAATAATGGCCCTAACTGACCGCTCATCTGAGATCAATTAAATATTCAAACCAAGGATTGAGCTTGGTGTCTCCTGGTTTGTATGGTAGCACCACACATTGCATATGCTCAGGTTTCACCTTGTAACTTGCCAGACATAATGTGATAGTTGGACCTCTGGCTGCGCATAATACATATTTTTTTTGCATTACTGCACAATTAAAATGACAACCAAGTCCGAATGAAAATATGAATTAAGCGCGGCTGGGTAAATGACACAATCTGCTTTCTCATCAAAACTAGAATGCACTGGAAAATCCAATAGTTGACAGATGTTCTCAAAATGAGCTCAACGCCACAAGTCAATCACTATCTGTTAAATGACAAAATCAGCATGTTTTTAACGTTGCACCTTGTACATAATCTTACAAATCTCTGTTCCCTAGTCTATTAGCCGTTGTAATACATTTATTGATATATTAAAAATCTTAAACACTTCCTGTTGTCATGTTTTTGTTACGCTTTTGTTTCAATTTTTTCATTGCCTTGTGCATTGAGTGGTGCTGGAGTTTTGCTAAGTGGGAGAAAAATCATTTAAATGTATTTTGTGAATTTTAGTGTGTTAAGAAGTCAATTATTTGAAGTAAGTTAAATTTTTTAAGGGTTTTTTAAACTCTTGGGCAGTTTAAACCGGAAGTAGAATCCGGGTATAAAAGGGGAGGGGCTAGTGCAGTGCACGGAGTGCCTTGTGCATTGAGTGGTGCTGGAGTTTTGCTAAGTGGGAGAGTTCAGATAAGTGGGAGGTGAGGGTGTGTTTTTTGCTCTGTTTTGTTCCCCACTCCCAGGCTTGGACAACACTGTGGAGGCGGAGCAGCGAGACGAGTCAACCAAACAGGCCCCACAGACAGTATTCAAGGAGGAGGTTGGTGATCAGCTGGTTGGTTGGTTTTCTTCCTTCTCTTCTCTTTTATACCTTTAAGTTGGTAAGTCCTATTGAATAGTGGTGTGATATTATCATCTATATCCGGGCAGGGTCTTCATAACTAATAATAAGAAATTTAATTAATTATATAGAATGGAGCAGGTGATGTGTTACGGCAGCACGGTGGCATAGTGGTTAGCACTGTTGCCTCACAGCGCCAGAGACCCGGGTTCGAATCCGGCCTCGGGCGACTGTCTGTGTGGAGTTTGCACATTCTCCCCGTGTTTGCGTGAGTTTTCTCCGGGTGCTCCTGTTTCCTCCCACAGTCCAAAGATGTGCGGGTTAGGTTGATTGGCTATGATAAATTGACCCTTAGTGTTAGGGGGATTAAATACGTGGCGTTACAGGGATAGGGTGGGATATGTGTTGGTGTAGGGGTTACGGGGATCGGGAGGGATATGTGTCGGTGCAGGCTCAATGGGCCGAAATGGCCTCTATCTGCACTGTGGGGTTTCTGTGATTTCTGTGATGCGAGATGTGGGAGCCGGTGGTCCCCATTGAGGCTCACGGTGATTACATCTGCGACAAGTGTTTGCTGCTAGAGGAACTCAAGTTCCATGTTATGGAGCTGGAGACCGAGCTTCAGACACTGCGACACATCAGGGAGGGGGAGAAGTTCCTGGACTCTGTGTTTCAGGAGATGGTCACACCTATGAAGTTAATTACTGCAGATGTAGTCCGTGGTCAGGGACAGGACGGTGTGACTACGAGTGAGGAAGGTACAGTGATCCAGGATGTAGTGTTGAAGGAGACGCAGCCCTTGTTCTTGTCCAGCAGGATCGAGGTTCTTACTCCCTGTGAGGGCGGGAGCGGGGACTGCAGGGAGGATGAGCAACCTGGCCGCAGCACCGTGGTACAGGGGGCCATTCAAGTGGAGGGAGTAAAAAGAAATGTTGTAGTGGTAGGGGATAGTATCATTAGGGGGATAGATAGGGTTCTCTGCAGTCAAGAGCGGGAGTCCCGAAGGCTGTGTTGCCTGCCTGGTGCCAGGGTTAAGGACATCTCTTCTGGGCTGGAAAGAAACTTGGAGTGGGAGGGGGAGGATCCAGTTGTCGTGGTCCATGTTGGTACAAACGACGTAGATAGGACAAGGAAGACGGTTCTGTTAAAGGAGTATGAGCAGCTAGGGGTCAAATTAAAAAACAGAACCTCAAGGGTAATAATCTCTGGGTTATTACCTGAGCCATGAGCGAATATGGCTAGGATAAATAAAATTAAAGAGTTAAATGCGTGGCTCAAAGACTGGTGTGGGAGAAATGGGTTTTGCTTCTTGGGACACTGGCACCAATACTGGGACAGGAGGGAGCTGTTCCGTTGGGACGGACTCCACTTGGCCAGTGCTGGGACTAGAGTCCTGGCGAATCATATAACTAGGGCTGTAGAGAGGGCTTTAAACTAATTAGTGGGGGGGAGGTTGCTAGAGAGCAAATAATAGAAATGACAACAGAGAAGGTCATAGACTTAGGCAACAGTGGGGGAATTAAAAAGCAGAATGTGTCAGGAAGGGACAGAAGGTATGGAGCAAAAAGTAAAGTACTAAAAAGGGAAAAAACAGGAACTAAGTGTTACAAAACATATTTGAAAGTTCTTTATCTGAATGCACGTAGCATTCGTAACAAAATGAATGAGTTAACGGCACAAATAACGACATATGGGTATGATCTTGTGGCCATTACAGAAACATGGCTGCAGGGTGACGATGACTGGGAATTAAACATACCAGGTTATTTAACAATCAGGAAGGACAGGCAGGAAGGGAGAGGAGGTGGGGTGGCTATGTTAATAAAGGAAGGAATCACTATAATACAGAGAAATGATATTGGGTCAAAGGAGCAGGGTAGTGAAACAGTTTGGGTGGAGATAAGGAATAATAAGGGGAAAAAAACACTAGTGGGTGTAGTCTATAGGCCTCCGAACAGTTGCAACTCTGTTGGACGGAGTATTAATCAGGAAATAGTTGAGGCTTGTAATAAGGGAACAGCTATAATTATGGGGGATTTTAATTATCATATTAATTGGACAAATAAAATTGGGCAGAGCAGCCTTGAGGATGAGTTCATTGAGTGTATTAGGGATGGATTTCTTGAGCAGTGTGTAACTGAACCGACCAGGGGGCAAGCAACCTTAGATTTGGTCCTGTGTAATGAGGCAGGATTAATTAAAAATGTCCTAGTAAAGGATCCCCTTGGAATGAGTGACCATAACATGGTTGAGTTCCATATTCAATTAGAGGGTGAGAAGGTTGGATCTCAAACAAGCGTGCTGAGCTTGAATAAAGGAGACTATGAAGGTATGAGAGCGGAATTGATTAGAGTGGACTGGGAAAATAGATTAAAGGGTAAGACGGTACATGATCAGTGGTGTACATTTAAGGAGTTATTTTACAACTTCCAAAAAATATATATTCCACTGAGGAAAAAAGGGTGTAAAAGAAAAGATAGCCATCCGTGGCTAAGTAAAGTAATTAAGGATAGTATCCGACTAAAAACAAGGGCATATAAGGTAGCCAAATCTAGTGGGAGGATGGAAGATTGGGAAGTCTTTAAAAGACAGCAAAAAATAACTAAAAGATTGATTAAGAAAGGGAAGATAGATTATGAAAGTAAATTAGCAAAAAATATAAAAACAGACAGTAAAAGTTTCTATAGTTATATAAAAAGAAAAAAGGTGGCTAAAGTAAATGTTGGTCCCTTAGAGGATAAGACCGGGAAATTAATGGTGGGAAACATGGAGATGGCAAAAACACTGAACAATTATTTTGTATCAGTCCTTACAGTAGAGGACACTAAGAATATCCCAACACTGGACAAACAGGGGGTTCTAGGGGGGGAGGAACTAAATACGATTAAAATCACTAAGGAAGTGGTACTTGGTAAAATAATGGGACTCAAGGCGGATAAATCCCCTGGACCTGATGGCTTGCATCCTAGGGTCTTGAGGGAAGTAGCGGTAGGGATTGTGGATGCATTGGTAATAATTTTCCAAAACTCACTGGACTCAGCAAAGGTCCCGGCAGATTGGAAAACTGCTAATGTAACACCCTTATTTAAAAAGAGTAGTAGGCAGAAGGCTGGAAACTATAGACCTGTTAGCCTAACATCTGTGGTTGGTAAAATGTTAGAGTCCATTATTAAGGAGACAGTAACGGGACATTTGGATAAACATAATTTAATAGGACAAACTCAGCATGGTTTCATGAAGGGGAAGTCATGTTTGACAAATTTGCTGGAGTTTTTTGAGGAAGTAACATACAGGGTGGATAAAGGGGAACACAAAAGATTATTGCTCAAGATAAAAAATCACGGGATTGGGGGTAATATTCTGGCGTGGATGGAGGATTGGCTCTCTAACAGAAAGCAGAGAGTTGGGATAAATGGTTCGTTCTCAGATTGGCAACCAGTAACTAGTGGTGTTCCGCAGGGGTCAGTGCTGGGTCCCCAACTCTTTACAATCTATATTAACAATTTGGAGGAGGGGACCGAGTGTAACATATCAAAGTTTGCAGATGATACAAAGATGGGACGGAAAGTAGTGAGTGAGGAGGACATAAAAAACCTGCAAAGGGACATAGACAGGCTAAGTAAGTGGGCAGAGATTTGGCAGATGGAATACAATACTGGAAAGTGTGAGGTTATGCACTTTGGCAGGAAAAATCATAGAGCAAGTTATTATCTTAATGGCAAGAAACTGGAAAGTACTGTAGTACAAAGGGATCTGGGGGTCCTGGTGCACGAAACTCAAAAAGTTAGTATGCAGGTGCAGCAAGTGATCAAGAAGGCCAATGGAATGTTGGCTTTTATTGCTAGGGGGATGGAATATAAAAACAGGGAGGTATTGCTGCAGTTGTACAAGGTATTGGTGAGACCGCACCTGGAATACTGCATACAGTTTTGGTATCCATAGAAAAGACATACTTGCTCTCGAGTCAGTACAAAGAAGGTTCACTCGGTTAATCCCGGGGATGAGGGGGTGGTCATATGAGGAGAGGTTGAGTAGATTGGGACTCTACTCATTGGAGTTCAGAAGAATGAGAGGCGATCTTATTGAAACATATAAGATTGTGAAGGGGCTTGATCGGGTGGATGTGGTGAGGATGTTCCCAATGATGGGTGAAACTAGAACTAGGGGGCATAATCTTAAAATAAGGGGCTGCTCTTTCAAAACTGAGATGAGGAGAAACTTCTTCACTCAGAGGGTGGTAGGTTTGTGGAATTTGCTGCCCCAGAAAGCTGTGGAAGCTACATCATTAAAGAAATTTAAAACAGAAATAGATAGTTTCCTAGAAGTAAAGGGAATTAAGGGTTACGGGGAGCGGGCAGGAAATTGGACATGAGTCTAGGTTCGGAATGGTCATGGCCCTTTGGGTAGTGGAGTGGGCCCAGGGGCCGTGTAGCCTGGTTCTGCTCCTACTGTGTTCTAATTCTGTGTTAGATTTCAGGAGATGGTTTTATTCCTGTTCCTGGCTGGGGTGGAGATCGCCTTTACAGAAGGTAAGTACTGTAGAAAATATAGGGACAGAGTGATCTCCTGGAAGAATTTCGATCGCCTAGATGGGTTGGAGAGGAATTTCCCAGATTTTTTTCTCCCAAATTGGCCATTGGGTCTTTATCTGGTTTTTCTCCTCTCCCGGGAGATCACATGGGTTCGGGTGGATGCACAGTGATAGAAGATTTGAGGTTAGGATCAGATCAGTCATGATCTTATTGAATGGTGGAGCAGGCTCGAGGGGCCGATTGGCCTACTCCTGCTCCTATTTCTTATGTTCTTATAAATTCTTTTGTCCACATTTATAATCAAATTGCCTATGTAAACCAGTCACACTGAAATTACACTGTCCCACCAGTGGCGCTGCAGTGATACTCAGTATTGCATCGCCCAGCTCCTCAGCCTGTACTGCAGGAAAACGTCTGTGCGCCAACCAACTCTCTATGCTTCCCAAATTCCTGTAAGTTTTGCTGTTAACTATAAATAATGATAAAACATCAAAGTATTATATAAAAATAAGGTCAGAATGTATTACTTTAAAATTGGGACAGAATTGCCCACTGATCCACTAACCCCGCTTCACCTGAAGATTATTCCTGGACTTGACTCCCCGTGCGTCACACTATAGGAGATTGACTACACATTTGTGGCTGTAATTGACTAATATAGCTCGAATAGCTTGGAGCTCGGTCTGCCTCTAACACGGCACATTGAGTTGGAGTAGGGTTGCCAACTCATCACCCATCACATGACCTCCCACCTCCAACCACCCCTCCCAGTCCAACAGCCTTTCATCCTCCTCCAATATTTTATAATTAATAAACAAGTGTTGAAAAAGTGATTTTTTTTTTTTAAACAATTTTTTTTAATGACCCTATGATTTTTCTCCTGGGTTACTTGCAGCAGTGTCCAGGAGATTAATATTTAATTCCTGGAGACTCCAGGACAATGATGGAGGGTTGGCAATCCTACTATACAGGGTGCTTACGTCGGCTGTGTCCTTCCACGAGACCTGTGACATTGACCCTGGTCTCCCTACTGTTGTCTCCAACCTATTCCCTGCGACCAGGCAACATATATTTCATTAATTACTGCATTTAAACAGGCCTCTGTAACTTGAGCTTTACCCGTGTCCATTCGCGTGTGCACTTTGGCTGCCGCTCCGGACCCGAGCCATTCAATACTTTCCCACTTTTTCCCTCTTTTTCTTTTCTCTCTATCCCTCCCTGACCGCCCTCTCCTGTCGTCATGCCTCTTTTTTATCTCTCCTCTCTCAGCTACTCTGCCCTCCCCAATCCTTACCGCAATCCTTCATTACTCTTTGACCATCCTACTCTCCTGCTGCTGTCTCAGGTTTGACTCCCACCTAGATAAGCCTAGTTTCCCTCTGTGCCTCTCTTGGCATCCTACAAAGGGCCCATCGAGGCACTCGTCACTGCCGCCTTACAAGCAGCAACCCCAATTGTCCCATCCTACTCTCGCCGACCTTCCCGTCCAGCGCGCCCACTGGGGGCAAATCTTGCCAATCTCCTCCCCATCCAACTCAACCCCCCAGCGCTGACCCTGTGGACACTGGCAGTGGGGCTGCCATCACTGAACCTCTCCGCATCTCCCTCCAGAATGTCCGTTCACTTGCGAACAAGGCCCTTGCCATCCATGAGCTTATTGTGGATGATTGCATCGACATCATGACCCTGATGGAAACTTTGTTTTTTTTTATTCATTGATGGGATGTGGGCGTCGCTGGCTGGCTAGGCCTGCATTTAGTGCCCATCCCTAGTTGCCCTTGAGAAGATGGTGGTGAGCCGCCTTCTTGAACCGCTGCAGTCCATATGGTGTAGGTACACCCACAATGCTGTTAGGAAGGGAGTTCCAGGATTTTGGCCCAGTGACAGTGAAGGAACGGCGATACAGGTCCAAGTCAGGATGGTGTGTGGCTTGGAGGGGAACTTGTAGGTGGTGATGTTCCCATGCGTCTGCTGCCCTTGTCCTTCTAAGTGGTAGAAGTCGCGGGTTTGGAAGGTGCTGTTGAAGGAGCTTTGGCGAGTTTCTGCAGTGCATCTTGTAGATGGTACACACTGCAGCCACAGTGCGCCGGTGGTGGAGGGAGTGAATGTTGAAGGTGGATGGAGTGCCAATCAAGCGGGCTGCTTTATCCTGAATGGTGTCGAGCTTCTTGAGTGCTGTTGGAGCTGCACTCATCCAGGCAAGTGGAGAGTATTCCATCACACTCCTGACTTGTGCCTTGTAGATGGTGGAAAGGCTTTGGGGAGTCAGGAGGTGAGACACTCGCCGCAGAATTCCCAGCCTCTGGCCTGCTCTTGTAGCCACAGTATTTATATGGCTGGTCCAGTTCAGTTTCTGATCAATGGTAACCCCCAGGGTGTTGATAGTGGGGGATTCAGCGATGGTAATGCCATTGAATGTCAAGGGGAGATGGTTAGAGTCTCACTTGTTGGAGATGGTCATTGTCTGGCACTTGTGTGGTGCGAATGTTACTTGCCACTTGTCAGCCCAAGTCTGAATGTTGTCCAGGTCTTGCTGCATATGGACATGGACTGCGTCAGTATTTGACGAGTCTTGAATGGTGCTGAACAGTGTGCAATCATCAGCGAACATCCCCACTTCTGACCTTATGATGGAGGGAAGGTCATTGATGAAACAGCTGAAGATGGGGTGATGCCACCTTACCCTTAAATGAAGCCTCCCCACCTGGCTATACCCTCCACCACTTGCCCCACTCAGACCGCCATGGTGGCGGTGTGGCTCTCATCATTAAATCACATCTTGGTCTGTCCCCCTGCTCCTCCGGCACTTTCTCCTCCTTTGAGCATCTCACCTTTATCCACCCCTCTCACCTCTCATTTAAGATTCTTGTTCTCTACCGACCACCCAAGTACCATAAAAATTTTAATACCGAGATATCTTCACTTCTCTCCTCCCTCAGCCTCTGCACCGAACGACTTCTCACCCTTGGTGATTTCAACCTCCATCTCAATTCATCATGCTCTCTCCCGAGTTCACTAGCCTCCTATCCTCCCTTAATCTCTCCCTCCATGTAAACTCCCCAACCCATATTCACGGCCACCCCCTTGACCTTGCCATCTCTCGTGGCCTCGCTACTCCCATCGTATCAATCGCAGATAAGGCCATCTCTGACCACTTCCTCATATCGCTCTCCAATGCCTCCAACCCTAGTTCCTCTGTGTCCGCCCTTGGAAAAAGCTCTCTCCCAACTCTCTTACAACTGCACTTATGAAATCCCAACTGTCCAGCCTTTGGCCCTCCATTTACCATGGCATTTCTGCAGCTACCGATCTGCTCAACCACATCCTCACTGCCACCGCTGATGCCCTAGTCCCTATTAAAACAATGACTCTCTCTCAACCTGACCATTCCCCCTGGTACAACCCTCATCTTCGCTCCCTTAAGTCCAAGGGACGCAGTCTTGAACGGATATAGCGGACAACTGGTTTATCCATTCACCACCAGATCTGGCTGGATCACATAAAGCATTATCGGGTCCTGCTCTTGTCTGCCAAAATTGCTCACTATTCCAGAATCATTCTGGAAAGCAAAGATAAACCCTGGCTCCTATTCTGTACTGCTAACCGTCTTCTTAAACCTCTCTCCCCTGTCTCCTCCACCCCCACCTCTGACAAGTGTGAGGAGCTCATGGACTTCTTTGTCTCTAAGACTGAGACCATCCATTCAGCTGCCTCTGCCACTTCCCTTCCTTCCTCTAGCCCACCAGGCCAAACTTCCTCTAAGGCTCCCTCCTGCCCTAGTCCTGAACACTCATCTTTCTCCAGTTTCTCTCCAATCTCCCCTCATGACCTCTCCGCGCTCATCTTGTCCATGAGACCCACTTCCTGCTCCCTCGACCCTATTCCCAATAAACTGCTGACCACCCAACTTCCTTTTCTGGCTCCCATGTTAGTGGATATTGTTAATGGTTCTCTCTCCTCAAGTACTCCCGTCATTACCCCTCTCCTCAAAAAAACAAAGTTTGACCCCTCCATCCTTGCAAACTACCACCCCACCTCCAACCTCCAAAGTCCTTGAACGTGTTGTCGCCTCCCAAATCTGTACCCATCTTTCCTGCAATTCCATGTCTGAATCTCTCCAATCAGGTTTCCGCCCTTGCCACAATACTGAAACGGCTCTCATCAAAGTCACAAATGACAAAGGTAAACTATCCCTCCTCGTCCTCCTAGACTTGTCTGCAGCCTTTGACATGGTTGACCACTCCATCCTTCTCCAACGCCTCTCCACCGTTGTCCAGCTGAGTGGGAATGCACTCGCCTGGTTCCATTCTTATCTGTCTGATCATAGCCAGAGAATCACCTGCAACGGCTTCACTTCCCGCACCCGCATCGTTACCTCTGGTGTCCCCCAAGGATCTATCCTTGGCCCCCTCCTATTTCTCATCTACATGTTGCCCCTTGCCGATATCATCCAAAAACACAGCGCCAGTTTCCACATGTACGCCGATGACACCCAGCTCTACCTCACCACCACTTCTCTCGACCCCTCCACGGTCTCTAAATTGTCAGACTGCTTGTCCGACATCCAGTTCTGGATAAGCAGAAATTTTCTACTCTTAAATATTGGGAAGAACGAAGTAATTCGGTCCCCGCTACAAACTACATTCCCTAGCCACCGACTCCATCCCTCTCCCTAACATCTGTCTGAGGCTGAACCACACTGTTCACAACCTTGGTGTC
Source organism: Somniosus microcephalus (assembly GCF_052327205.1). Taxonomy (NCBI): domain Eukaryota; kingdom Metazoa; phylum Chordata; class Chondrichthyes; order Squaliformes; family Somniosidae; genus Somniosus; species Somniosus microcephalus. The sequence goes on along the minus strand of NC_141005.1, from coordinate 66,017,492 downwards.
ATATTTGATCCTGAAATGAGATTCCGACCACATAACTAAGACCGCCTATTTCCACCTCCGTAACATCTCCCGTCTCCACCCTTGCTTTAGCTCATCCGCTGCTGAAATCCTCATCCATGCCTTTGTTACCTCTAGGCTTGACTATTCCAACGCACTCCTGGCTGGCCTCCCACATTCTACCCTACGTAAACTTGAGGTGATCCAAAACTCGGCTGCCCGTGTCCTAACTCGCACCAAGTCTCGTTCACCCATCTCCCCTGTGCTCACTGACCTACATTGGCTGCCGGTTAAGTAACAACTCAATTTCAAAATTCTCAACCTTGTTTTCAAATCCCTAAATGGCCTCGCCCCTCCCTATCTTTGTAATCTCCTCCAGCCCCTCAACCTCTCCGAGATATCTGCGCTTCTCTAATTCTGCCCTCTTGAGCACCCCTGATTATAATCGCTCAACCATTGGTGGCCGTGCCTTATGTTGCCTAGGCCCTAAGCTCTGGAATTCCCTGCCTAAACCTCTCCGCCTCTTTCCTCCTTTAAGACGCCCCTTAAAACCTACCTCTTTGACCAAGCTTGTGATCACCTACCCTAATTTCCCTTTGTATGGCTCGATGTCAAATTTGATTTTGTCTTTTAGTACTCCTGTGAAGCGCCTTGGGACGTTTTACAAGTAAATACAAGTTGTTGTTGAGCAGGCACCCATCTCTAATGCTGGTCCTTTGAGCAGGACAGGGCTATAAAAAAGACTTGTATTTATATAGCCTTTCATGGCCACCGGACATCTCAAAGTGCTTTACAGCCAATGTTTGAAGTGGAGTCACTGTTGTAATGTGGGAAATGCGGCAGCCAATTTGCGCACAGCAATGTGATAATGACCAGATAATCTGTTTTTGTTATGTTATTTGAGGGATAAATATTGGCCAGGACACCAGGGATAACTCCCCTGCTCTTCTTCGGATGTTTTACGTCCACCTGAGAGAGCAGACGGGCCTCGGTTTAACATCTCATCTGAAAGACGGCACCTCTGACAGTGCAGCACTCCCTCCGCACTGCATTGGAGTGTCAGCCTAGCTTTATGTGCACAAGTCTCTGGAGTGGGACTGAACCCACAACCTTCTGACTCAGAGGCAAATGTGCTACCCAGGGAGCCACAGCTGACACAAGTCTCACTGCTGTAGTTGAAAGCGTTCTCTGACTTAAGAAAACAACCAGTGATTCACCTCAAATACAGAACTAAAAATGTAACCAATCCCGAATAAACAGAGCCTGTAAACCTTGCAATGAGAATACAAAACCGCCAGCTCCTGCCGCAGGGCCTGCCGGGACACTGGATGAATCCTGCCGTGGGGCCTGCCGGGAATTCGGAGGAGCTGTGCGCGCGGTGGCTGACGGGACGCTGGCAGTGTGTCTCCGGGACGATCAGGCGAGCGGTGCTGATTGATTGGTGTGGCGGCCTGAGTGAGCGGGTTAGCCAGAGCGAGAGAGCCGGAGACACAGGCCCAGCTGTTGGGTAAGTACTGTGGAGCAGCAGCGGCGCTTGGGAGCGGGGTTACGGTGCAGCTGTGACACGGGCAGCCGAAGGGAGCTCCAGGGTAAAAAAAAATACCCGCCTGAGAGAGGAATGTGGGAGGGATTGGAGCAGCGAGCGAGGGATGGGTGGGTGAGAGAGAAAGTGAGTGAGTGAGTGAGAGAGAAAGAGAAGAAAGAATGTGTGAGAGAAAGAAGGGCTTAAAGTGAGCAATGGAAAAGCGAGAAAAGAGAAATTTGACAGGAGAGTGTGGAAAAAAGGAAATTCCTATTAACTCCATCCTTCATCACCTACCCATGTGGTCCACCTCCACAGCACTGCTTTGTCCTGGTTCCAGTCCTATCTGTCCCAAAGCGGTCAATGCACCCCTTCTATCAGCTTCTCCCATGCCTGTGTGGTCATCTTTGTAGTGTCCCTTCATGGCATTATCTGCATAACGTGAGGCCGAGGACAGCTAGGTCACTACAACTGTCACCGTGCTGTTTGATTGCCTGTTGGATATTCAAGTCCTGGAGTTCAATGTATAGCTCAACAATAGCAAGGTATAAGTAATCCTATTTGATTCCCAGCACTGTGCACCTTTGGTGTCGATTCTAATGCTATCCCTGCTGTTTGGTCAGACTGAAACCAACTCTTCACAATCAAAGTGTCCTGCTTAAACATGCAGTGAGCTTCATACCACTCTTCCAGTCCATCAGAAAGAAGCAAGTTACATTTATGCAGCACTCTTTACATCCTCTGGATGTCGCAAAGCATTTCATAACCAGTGCAGTGCTTTTGAAGTGTCTTCTCTGTTTTGTAGGTAGAAAGATTGCTTACTTCCACCTCCAGACCATCAGCCCCCTATCTTACTCATGAGTGACTCTTGTCCACACCTTTGTCACTTAAAGGAACAGTTTCTCCACTGGCCACCTTCCATGGTGGCCTTCCCAGCTAAACCCTACATAAACTTTGTAGTGTTCGCGCCTTAATAATACACGGACTGCAGGAGAACAATAAAACAGGTATTTACTAAACAGAGGGTAACTTAAGACTGACGTACAGAAGCCTGCTATGGCTTTATATACAGGGGTGGTCACTGCCGGTACTGCAGTATAGAATCAGTTCTTCTCTTAAAGGTACATACACAACAATTCCCCTTTTTAGATAAACAGTACATAACATTCATTTAACAACTAAATAACTAATTACAATTACAATTTTCTCTGTACTATATACATCAACTGAAATAATCACTTATAAGTTCAGTCTTTGAGGAGGCTTCCTGATCCTGACTGGATAGCGCCTTTCTCGAGTATCCTGTTCTTGCGGCGGAGTTGATTCTGGTTCATTGTCATTGGTTGATTCGTCAGCTTCCAATACCACTGCTTCTGAGGTAGACGCAATCTGTACTTCGGGTTGATTACCAGGCGCACCTGCTCGTGGTATGGGTTTGGCTTGTTCCTGTGACTCTAGAATCTGGTCAGCATGGCGTCTCACGATGCTCTCTCCAACGTCCACTGTGTACATTAGTGGTCCCTGCTGTGTGCATATCGTTCCTGGCTGCCATTTTTCTGTTCGGTAGTCGCAGGCCAAGACTGGTTGCCCTATCTTGAAGCTCCTGGTTGGCTTCTCATTTTATGTGCTGGAATTGCTTATCCTCAACATCTCGTCTTATGTTTGGTTTGAGCAAATCCAGGCGACATCTTAGCCTTCAGTTGAAGAACATTATGGCTGGAGCTTGGTTGGTGACTGCATGTGTCGCATTCCGGTAAGCAAACAAGAAATTATCCACCTTGTGTTGTAGTGGTATGTCGTCATTATGCATTGCCTTTATTGCCTTTTTAAAGGCCTGAACAAACCTCTCAGCCAATCCATTTGTGGCTGGATGATATGTGTAGTGTATGTAACCGTTCCACCTTTAAGAGAACTATTTTAAGGGTTGCACTACTTCATCTTGGCTGCTGTATACTGTAATACCGGTGGTGACCACACCGGTATATAAGTGCTGTGTAATGATTTATTGGGCAGTTCCGCCCTGACCTTCAACTAGTAAAGACCTGTTAAAGTTTACTCTTGTGGTCTGTGTAGTAATTCTCAATATAACACACAGACTTAACAATATGGGGCAGATGTGTAATGCTTCACCCCATTATTCCTCAGAAACCTCCGGAAATCCTCTGACACAAACTGTGGCCCATTGTCGGAGCAAATCTGTTCTGGCAAGCCATTCCTGGCGAAGATGGTCCGTAGGACTGCAATAGTTTTCTCCGTGGTGGTGGAGGACATTTTGATGACCTCTGGCCATTTCGAATGGGCGTCCACAGCGATTAGGAACATTGATTTTGCTGGTCCATTTATGGACTCAATGTGTACCCGTTGCCATGGAGATGAGGGCCACTCCCGTGGATGTAGCGGGGCCGGTGGTGGAGCGTTTTGGACCTTCTGGCATCCTGTGCATCTCTTGGTCATATCCTCGATTTCTTTATCGATTCCCGGCCACCACACAAATGCCCTGGCTGGGCTCTTCATTTTTACCCCTCCCAGTGACCCTCGTGAAGCTCATTGAGCACTATCTCTCAACTTGGGTGGAATTACCACTCGGGATCCACACATCAAGGTCCCCCGGCACACTGACAGCTGTTCTCTCCTTGGTGAGAATGCTGGCAACAGTGAGTCGCCATGTGCTGGCCATCCCTTCACCGTCAAATCATAGACCCGAGAGCGCGTCTGGTCATTTCGGGTTTCCTTCTCTATACTTGAGTTTGTAACAGGTAGACATTCGACTATGGTCGCATGGAATATCTCAACAGGGTCCACTGCAGGTGCTTCCTCTACCGTAGGCAACGGTAGGCGTGACAGCCCATCAGCGTTTCCATGCTGTTTCGTGCCCTTGTACTCTATGTCGTACTGATGTGCCCCTAGAAAAAGTGACCATCTTTGCAGCCGTTGCACCGTCATCACCGGAACGCCGCCCTTTGGGTTAAAAATGGAGACCAGGGGCTGATGATCAGTCAGTAGGGTGAATTTCTGCCCGTGCAGATGGTGATTGAACTTCTTCACCCCCCACACCAGGCTGAGGGCCTCCCTGTCAATCTGGGCGTAGTTACGCTCGGCTGAGGTTAACGAGCACGACGCAAAGGCTATTGGCCTCTCTGAACCGTCAAGGAATTTGTGTGACAGCACCGCTCCGATGCCATAGGGAGACACATCACATGCTAACCGAATCGGTAGTGTTGGATTGTAGTGGGCCAATACTTCTTTTGAAGTGATTAGGCATTTACATTTCTGAAAGGCATGCTTACACTCATCACTCCATTTCCATGTTACTCCAGTTTGCAGCAGGGTGTTCAGTGGGTGCAGAATTGTAGATAAATTCGGCAAGAACTTATGGTAGTAGTTCACCAACCCGAGGAACGACCTCAGTTGCGACACAATTTCCGGTGCTGGAGCCTTGACTACAGCCTCAATCTTGTCCGGCGACTTATGCAACCCTTCCTCATCAATCATGTGGCCACAATACGAGATTTGTCTCCTGAAGAGCTCGCATTTGGGGCGGTTGGCTCGTAGCCCATATTCCTGTAATCTCGTGAGCACCTGCTCCAGGTTGGCAAGGTGTTCACTGTCATTTTTGCCCATAACCAGGATGTCATCCAAATAACACTGGGTCCCCGGGATCCCTTGCAGGACTTGTTCCATCGCCCTCTGCCAAATAGCCGGGGCTGATGCTACCCCGAATACCAGTCGATTGTACTGGTAAAGGCCTTTGTGAGTGTTTATCGTGAGGTATTTCCTAGATGCTTCTTCCACCTCCATTTGTAGATACGCTTGGGCCAGATCAATCTTTGTAAAGCATTTCCCTCCAGATAGTGAGGCGAAAATATCTTCTATCCGTGGAAGTGGATATTGTACTGTGTGCAGAACTGGGTTCACAGTTACCTTGAAGTCCCCACAGATGCGAACCTTCTTCGGTTCCCCAGGCGTGCTGCTCAATGATTTCTTCATTACAGGAACGATGAGTGTGGCCCACTCGCTCCAGTCCACCTTGGACAGCACGCCCGAATGCTCCAGACTCTCCAGCTCTGCTTCAATGGCTGGGCGGATCACGTAAGGTACTGGTCTGGCCTTAAAAAATTTTGGGTTTGCGTTATCTTCGATTTTTATCGTTGCTGTTACTCCTTTTAGAGTCCCAAGTCCTTGTTGGAACACCTCTTTCGCGTCAGTTAGAATTTTTGACAGTCGTCCAGGTGTGACGTCGTCATCCTTTTTATCAGTCACAGTTAGCGCCTGAATGGAATGCCAATCCAATTGTATTTTTCGGATCCATTCACGTCCCAATAATGGTGGTCCTCCATCTGGTAGTATATATAGATACAGTTTCTGTGTTTCCTTGCCGTTGTATTCAACTGGCTCCCTTATTTTTCCTCTGGGGTAGACATTTTGCCCCGTGTATGTCTTCAATACAATGGACGTGTCCTTCAAGGGTATGTGTGGGAATAGCCGCTCATAGTCTCGTCGATTCATGACAGTTAGGGCTGATCCTGTGTCCAATTCCATCTTTACTGGGGACCCTGCTATCATGAGGGTGACCCAAATGGTTTGGTGATCCTCCTTTGCGATCACGTTGTGTAACTTTAGACAACTTAGTCTCCTGCTCCCGGAGTCCTTATCACTCTCCTGATCTTCCGAATTACTGTCTGTCAATTTCTTTACTTTCTTGTACTTTTCCTTAGCAGTTCTTGTAGTGTTGGTTTTCTTTCCTGACCTGCAGACTCTTGCTATGTGTCCCATTTTCCCACATTGCCTGCATACTTTGTCCTTAAACCAGCAGTCCTTCTGATCATGGGTTGTTCTGCCGCAGCGATAGCACTTTTCTGCTCCATACGCCATTTCGTTAGCGCTGTATTCTTGTGGTTTCTGTTGTATTTCCGCAGCTCCCCGTGCTGCTGCTTCGTAGGATACTGCCACGCTGAAAGCCTGTTCTAGCGTCAGGTCCTTTTCCGAAAGTAGTCGTTTCTGGGTTCCTTCACTCTGGAGCCCGCAGACAAACTTATCCCGTAAGGTGTCTGCCAGTCCTGCTCCGAACTGGCAGTGCTTCAATAACTTGCGTAGTTCCGTAAGATAGTCAGCATTGCTCTCATCTTTGTGCTGGTTTCTTTTATGGAACTTGAATCTTTCTGCTATCAGCAGCGGTGTAGGGTTTAGGTGTTCCTGTAAGGTATTAACAATCTCTTCAAAACGTTTCTCCATTGGTTTAGCTGGGGTAATTAAATTCCGCAATAGGCCGTACGTTCTTGCGCCCATCAAATTTAATAATACCGACGCCTTCTTTCCATCGGCCACCTCATTTGCCTTGCAGTACACTTCAATTCTTTTCACATATGTGGTCCAGTCTTCTACCTCGTTGTCGAAAGCAGTGATACTGCCACTTTTCGGCATCTTGGGTGATTTAAAATGGCGCCTCCCGCGCTTTTTCTTCTTCACCAATTGATTAAAATGGCACCTCCTGCGCTTTCCTTCTTCCCCCAATGGAATAAAATGGCGCCTCCCGCGCTTTTCCTTCTTCCCCTTGCTGCCACGCTGCTCCTAGCGTTCTGCAGGGTAATGGCGGCGACCCGTGGCTTCGGCGCGTCTCACTTTTCCTTCCCCTTGTTTTATTTTCGCTATGCTGCCCGGTTCTTGAGCACAGACCGCGCCCTGTGCGCTCCACCCTCTCTCTCTCTTTTCCTCCCGACGACGCTGCGCGGCCCCTTTGCAGAGCTGCTCGATCGAGCTCTAGCCCGCCGCAGTCCGGAAGGGTCAGCGCACTACCTGCTACCAGCACGATTTGCTGGAACACCTTGACTGGGGAGCCAAGCCCAGCTCTCCACAGCCTCTCCTGCAATTCTCCGAACTCCAATGGATCCTTGGGCGGTTGCCTGCGGTTGACGCCTGTTGTTCTGACTTTGACCTCCAAAAGCTTCTTCTCAGGGATAGATCCCCGTGAGGTGATGCAGTACTGCAGGTGAGTTCGAACCTGCTCGTCGCCACTGTAGTGTCCGCGCCTTAATAATACACGGACTGCAGGAGAACAATAAAACAGGTATTTACTAAACAGAGGGTAACTTAAGACTGACGTACAGAAGCCTGCTATGGCTTTATATACAGGGGTGGTCACTGCCGGTACTGCAGTATAGAATCAGTTCTTCTCTTAAAGGTACATACACAACAAACTTGAACCCATTTTGAATTATGCAGTTAGTACCCTGACCAACACACACATTACCCATGTCCTTGTGGACCTCCACTGGTTCCCTATTCCCCCCAGCATATTGATTTCAGAATCTTCATGGTTGTCTTTAAATATCTTTTATAGATTCACTCTATATCCTATTTCTCCAATCATCAGTTCCGGCTCCAGCCATGCCCTCTTTCAACTCTGGTCAATTGTGCATTTCCCATCCCAAGCAATGGTGGAACCTTCAGCTAATTCACCCCTGCATGCTGGAACTTTCTCCTCAAACCTCTTAACCACGTTACTTCTCCATCATCCTCCGAAAGCCTGCTGAAAACTCAAACTCTTTGAATATCCTTCTAGCCACCTCCTCTAGCTTCTATCGTGCTTGCTTGGTGTTCACTACATCATGTAAAGTGTCTTGGGATGCTTTGTGAAGTGAAAAGTACTGTGTGAATGTAAATTGTTCATATGCCCAGAGATAAGGAAGTGTGGAGAAAAGGGTGTATTTATCCTGGAAATCTGGATAGGTGTGGCAGTAGCAGGGAAAACTTGGCTACAAATGACCTTTCAGAAAACTAGACTGTTGTGTATGTACCTTTAAGAGAAGAACTGATTTTATACTGCAGTACCGGCAGTGACCACCCCTGTATAAAAAGGCCCTAGCAGGCTTCTGTACTTCAGTCTGACGTTACCCTCTGTTCAGCTGCAAGCACGAGCAGAGGGAGCAGCCAGACTTTGGAGAGTGGATTAAAGTGGTGGTCCCCTGACCAGGAAGAGGAGGAGAACGTTGGACCACCACCACCAACTCCACCATCATTACATCAACTGAGGTGCCTGGAGAGAGAGGACAGAGGAGGAGAAGGAGAAAGGAGGCCTACATCAACATCAACCAGGGGAGAGGCCTTTCTATCACTGCCTCCCCAATTTGGCCTCCACTTCAGGAGAGGGAGAGAGGGGAGAGAAACCAACTGCTTGAAAGGAGGGAAGAAAACTTCATCCGGAACATCTACAGGTGGGTGTTATTTGGGGCACTCTCCCAAGACTTTGTATTTTAGGTGGGGGGAGAAAAGAAGAAGCAAGGCCGGATCATCAAGGGGTGTAGTGTGTGTGTGTGTGTGCTCTTGTTAAAAGCTAGGCCACACACACCACTAATTAGCATCCCTTCTATTGCCTGCCCTGGGAGAGCTTGGAGCTGCCCAAGGTGAAGTCTTTAATTTAATTTAATTACATCGTTAAGACCTGTTGCAGGACTAAGCCTGGGCTTCTCCAGCTTTTCCAGGTGAAGACGTCTTCTCCCCCTGCCAGAAGACCACCATCACCAAAGACTTTTTCCATCGGAGAGTGCAACCCTGCCTACACCCACCCACCATCCTGAGTGGCAACACTGCGCTTTGCGGCCTCCCTCCTTCCCACCCCCCCACCTCTCTCTCTCTCTTTGTCTCTCTCTGCCTGTCTTTCTAAGGCACCTTAGTTTCATCTATTTTATTAATTGCCAATTGAGCAGAGGGGAGAGGCCACTCTCCCAATTTAAATCAATAAGGAGAGAGGTGTGTCCTCATTTTAATCAGCTCCCTCTGCTCAATAGAGGACAAAAAATATATATATACACCGAGGCCATTAACACCTTCAGGCCTGTGACTTGGGGTGAGTGTAGCCCTTAAAAAAAGCACCCCAGAATGGCGACTGCGTCTTCACCGGTGGCGGGGCCAGCCGGGACCTATGCGAGAGTGGTAGCCACGGCCACAGCTGCTCCCGCTGTTCCTGCTGCCCCGTCACCTTTTCGATTAATAACAAAAAAGCTTGGGGTGAAGAGCTACACTCACCCCACTATGACCATCGAGGCCTGCGTCAAGGCCATGGCTGGGGTTGTCGGCCCCTCAGCCATCGTCGCGGCCTCGAAAATGTATGGGAAGGCTGTGTTCTTCCTGGGGTCGGAGCGGGCGGTGTCCCTGGCTGTCGCCAAGGGGCTCACCGTGGGCGGGACCTTCCTGCCGGTGGATCCTCTCGAGGCCACCGCGCAGAGGATCATTATTTCCAACGTCCCGCCCTATGTTCCTGGTGAGCTCCTCCTTCCCCATTTGCGACAACTTGGGGAGGTGAGGTCGGGGATCACGCCCATCCCGCTCGGCTTCCGGGAGGCCAGCCTTCGCCACGTCTTCTCCTTCCGGCGCCAGCTGTTTATCCAGCTGGCGCGGGAGGAGGACACTGAAGGGGCGTTCGTCGTCCTCCACGAGGGGACCGCCTACCGCGCCTTTTGGACGTCGGACGGTGTGAGGTGCCATGCCTGCAGGGAGGTGGGGCACATCAGGAGGAACTGCCCTGCCTCCAAGGCCGCCGGATCATCTCGTGCGGCCGAGGCTGGCGCCGCCGCCGCCGCCCTTCCCCCCGGATCTGCCCACGCGTCAAGTACGTCTGATGCGCGGTTGACGTCGGGGGCCGATGCCACCAAGGCCTCCGGCGGGGGGGAGGGAGCGTGTCCGGCCGGAAAGAAGGCGCGGGGAAAAAAGAAGCACCTTAGGGCAGGTCCCCCCGTGGATGGTGAGCCCTTGCCCCTTGAGCCCCTTACACCCGCGCTCCTCGCGGAGTTGATCAGGGCAGATGTGAGCGGGAGGGGCCCCGTGCCCGAGCCTGTGGCCGCAACCGCCGCAGCGGTAATGCCAATACCTGCGGCCGGGCTCGGGCCCGAGGAACCCGACAAACCTGCTCCGCCGGAGGGAGTCGAGGAGGAGGCCTTTGCAGACATGGAGGTCTCCCTCGCTCCCTCCGTGCTAAAAAGAAGGCGCGACCCCCTGGATGAGGAGGAGGACCGGGAGGAGGAAGGTCCCTCCGAGCAGGGGGAGTCGTCGCCCGCCGCGGGTACTGCGCCCCCCCGCCCCCCCAGCGCTGTCGTCATCACCAGCGATCGGCAGGGGTCGCCTGTCCCTCGGGAGGCTGAGGCAGATGTGTCTGTCCAGCACGTGCCTCCCGGGGATGGGGATGAGACCCTGCCCGTGGGGGGGGTTGCGGAACAACCCGCGGCATTAATTGAAGTTGACCTTTTATCGGTGTCGTTACCCCTCGCCGGGTCGGGCAGCCTGGGGGTTGGGTCGGGCGAGCTCGAGGATAATGAGCTCGCCCAATGCGACCCGGACGTCTCCCAGGGGATGCTCGTCCTGGTAGAGCTTTTAATTCAAAACCCCCCGTCCGCTGGGTCGGAGGTTGGTGGCGGGGAGGAGGATGGCCCCCTGGCTGCGTCTCTGGTGCCGGACGTACTGGAGGAGCTGGAAATTGTTCTCTCCCCGGTTTCTCCGGTCGTTCCGGCGTCTGAGGCGGAGGGGAGCTCTGAACCGCCGCCGTCTTCTGGCCCGGCACCCCTAGAGGAGCCCAGGGAGAAATCCTCTGCCGCCGATCCTGGGGGTGGGATCCGGGCGGAGGCGGGGCTGGCTGGCGCGGCCGAGTCGTTCGCTTCGCACTGCGCGGCGGACGGGTTGGCCGCTGGTGACGACCCCCTGGAGGAGGATGGGGACTCGGTGATGGGCACGGAGGACGATTCGGACTCCAGCGCCGACATGGCGATGGATGACCTCGTGCCCCTTGCCAAGTCTCCCCTCATTTCCGTAAGGGAACTCCGGGATTTTATGGCCACGTGCCTGGGTCAGCGCAATAAGGTCCGGCTGGCCCTCGACAGGTGGTCGGAGCTGGCGCTGCTCATCGATTCCGTCCGCGCCGCCGTTAAGATCTTGGGCGCGGACGAGGGTGTGAACCCGCTCGAGCTGCGTCGGCTCACAACGTTTCTCACTGGGCTGCTGAGGAAGTGGCGGCGGACCAGCGGCTGCGCTTCCTCGCCCCATTAGGTGTAGGTAGAGGTTGCACTATGCTTCTGACATGAAGATAACCATAGCCAGCCTCAACATCAACGGCAGCAGGGAGGCGCGCCGCAGATTCAATAACTTCTCGGTCCTTCGGGACGGGAAGTATGCGGTGTGCTTCCTGCAAGAAACCCACACCGTTCCGGGAGACGAAGCCACGTGGCTCCTGGAGTGGCAAGGAGGGGTCAGCATGAGTCACCTCTCCAACAATTCCAGCGGGGTGGCTATCTTGCTGGCCCCGCATTTTCAGCCGGAGATCTTGGGGGTCAAGGAGCACGTGCCGGGCCGCTTGCTCCATGTCACTGTTCGCCTGGGGGGCGTGCCGCTCCATCTAGTGAACGTGTACGCCCCTCAGACCAGTGCGCAGCAAGTGCGCTTCTTCGAAGAAGTGTCCGCTCTCTTGGGCTCCATCGACGTGGGCGAGTGCGTCATCCTCGGGGGGGATTTTAACTGCACCCTCGAGGCGAGGGACCGTTCGGGTCCCCCGCGAAGCCCGGCGGCGATGGAGAAGTTGAGGGACCTGGTTGGGTCCTTCGACTTGGTGGACGTCTGGCGAAATCTCCACCCCGACTCCAGCGCCTTCACTAGTGTGAGGTCTGGGGGAGGAAGGTCCAGAATCGACCGCCTCTACATTTCCCGGGCGTTCGTCTCCTGCGTTCCGGCAGCTTCCATGCGGCCGGTGCCGTGCACGGACCACCACCTGGTGTGGGCGGAGCTCGCTCCACTGCGCGCGCGGGGGGGGTCCGTGTACTGGCATTTTAACAACCTGCTGCTGGAGGACGCACGGTTCCGGGATTCGTTTCGTCGATTCTGGGCCGACTGGAGAAGGAAGCAGGGGGGCTTCCCCTCCTTGAGGCTATGGTGGGATGTGGGCAAGGCTCACATCCGTCTCTTCTGTCAGGAGTACGCGAAGGGGTCGACCAAGAGGCGGGAGGCCCGGGTCGGGCGGTTGGAGAAGGAGGTGCTCGACCTGGAGTCCCGTCTCGGTCAGGTCGTCGAGGACCCGGCCCTGCGGAAGGTGTACGAAGAGAAGAAGGGCGCGCTGAAGGACCTGCAGCTCGTCGGGTCCCGAGGCGCGTACGTGAGGTCGCGGATCCAGCTCCTGCGGGACCTGGACCGCGGCTCCCCCTTCTTCTACTCGCTGGAAAAAAGACGGGGGGTCCGTAAGCAGCTCTTGGGGCTGCTGGCCGACGACGGATCTCTGGTCTCGGATCCGGAGGGAATCAGCGTGGAGACCCGCGCCTATTACGGGGCTCTGTTCTCTCCGGATCCATCCAGCGAGGATGCGCGCAGAGTTTTGTGGGAGGACCTGCCGAAGGTTGGCCCGGAGGGCGCCGAAAAATTGGACGCTCCGCTAAGTCTGGCGGAGCTGACCGGCGCCCTCCGCCAGCTCTCTAGGGGAAAGTCCCCGGGGCTGGACGGGCTGACCGTGGAGTTCCACAGGGCGTTCTGGGACGTCTTGGGGGGCGACTACGCGCGGGTCCTGGGGGAAAGTTTGGCGACCGGGGAGATGCCCCTCTCTTGGCGCAGGGCGGTCATTGTCCTGCTGCCTAAGAAGGGCGATCTCCGCCTCCTTAAGAACTGGCGCCCGGTCTCCCTCCTCAGCACGGACTATAAAATCTTTGCCAGGGCCATGTCTGCTCGCCTTGGCACCGTGCTGGCCCACATGATCCACCCCGACCAGTCCTACACGGTCCCGGGCCGGACCATCCACGATAACATCCATCTGGTCCGGGACCTGGTCCACCACTCCCAGAGGGCTGGTCTGTCGGTCGCCTTCCTTTCCCTGGATCAGGAGAAGGCGTTCGACAGGGTGGATCACGAGTATCTCTTCGGGACTCTGCGCGCATTCGGGTTCGGGACGCATTTCGTCGCCCGGATCCGACTTCTGTACGCCGCCGCGGAGTGTCTGATTAAAGTTAACGGGTCCTTGACGGCGCCCCTTCGCTTCGGGAGGGGGGTGCGTCAGGGATGCCCCATGTCCGGCCAGTTATATGCCATTTGCGTGGAGCCTTTCCTGCGCCTCTTGCGGAAGAGGTTGACGGGACTGGCTCTGCAAGGGCCGGGCGTGGAGGTGGTCCTCTCGGCTTACGCCGATGACGTGCTCCTCACGGTCACGGATCCCGCTGACTTGCGGAGGATGCGGGAATGCCAGCAGATTTACTCGGACGCATCCTCCGCCAAGATCAACTGGGAGAAATGTTCCGGACTCCTGGTGGGTCAGTGGCGGGTGGACTCCCTGCCGGAGGAGTTCAGGCCTTTCGCCTGGAGCACCACGCACCTCCTCTATTTGGGAGTCTACCTTAGCCCTGCCGAGGACGCTTGGCCGGCGAACTGGCAAGAGCTGGAGGCCAAAGTCACCGCTCGCCTAGGACGCTGGACAGGACTGCTCCGAGTGTTGTCCTACAGGGGTCGAGCGCTGGTCATAAACCAGCTGGTGGCCGCCATGTTGTGGTACCGGTTGGTCACTTTGATCCCTCCCCCTGCGTTTGTCGCCAAGATTCAGAAGAAGCTCATCGACTTCTTCTGGGACAAAAGGAAGCACTGGGTCTCTGCCGCGGTTCTGTGTCTCCCGCTTAGGGAGGGCGGTCAGGCGCTGGTGTGCCTTCGCACCCAGGCTGCGACTTTCCGTCTTCAGACGCTGCAGAGATACCTGTACGTCGAGAATCCTCCGAGATGGTGTGCGCTGGCGACGTTTTTCTTCCGCCAGCTGCATGGCCTCAATTACGACACGCAGCTCCTGTTTGCGAAAGTGGGCAGCAGGCGTGCCGGCCTGCGGGAGCTGCCTGTCTTCTACCAGGAACTACTATGGGTTTGGAACTACGTCGCTTCCAGGCGGAGCTCTCCCCCGTCAGGAGCGGCGGCTCTCCTTCGGGAGCCGCTGCTCAGGAATCCGCACCTCCACGAACACGGGTTCGGGCGGCTGGCGGAGGGTAGGGCTGTGGCTGGCAAGGTGACCAGAGTCGGGGACCTGCTCGATGGCGGAGGAGCGGGCTGGATGGCGCCGGAGGAGCTGGCGCGGCGCCTGTCCTGGGCCAACGTCCGGCTCGCGGTCGAAACCATCGAATCGGTAAAAGCGGCACTGGGCCCCGACTCCACTAGGTGTATCGAGGCGGCTCAAGCATGTGGGGCGATCCCGTCCGAGCTTACCCCCGTTCGGACGGAATTCCTCATCGGCGCCCGGCCCCGAAACTCCCCTCGGGAACCGGCGCCTCACAACTTGAGCCGTCTCGAGGAAATACCCTCCGTGCCTTTTCATTCCGCGCGGAGGGGTTTCCTGTACGGGCTGCTCCTGCACACTCTCCACTTTGCCATCTTCGTCTACCGTCCGGACACGCCTTGGCGTGGCGTTTTGCCGACCGGCGGTAGCGGAGGTCCCCAATGGAGGGCTCTCTATGCGGGAGTCCTCCCTTGTTCCATCGGGGACTTGGCCTGGAGGGTGTTGCACGGAGCGGTCCCGTGCAATAAGGTTTTAAGTAGGTTCACGGACTCCCAGGCCGCCTGCATTTTTTGCGGCCTGGAGGAGTCCGTGTTTCACGTTTATATGGATTGTGAGAGGTTGCAGCCCCTCTTTCACTACTTGAAGGGGCTGCTCCTCGATTTTTGGTTGCACTTCAGTCCCACGCTCTTGATCTACGGTCACCCGGTGCGGAGGGGAGCGGACAGGTTGGAGGACCTCCTTGTGGGCCTGCTCCTGGGCCTGGCTAAAAGAGCCATCAATTGGTCCAGGCAGCGGGCGGTCGAGGGGGTCGTCCAGCCGGATTGCCTGCATCTCTTCCGCGGCCATGTTCGCGCCCGGGTGGCCCTGGAGATGGAGCACGCGGTGTCCGCCGGTGCGCTTGAGTATTTCCGCGACCGGTGGGCGCCGCGGGGACTGGAGTGCATCATCAACACGGATAACCAAATTTTAATTTGATTTGTTAAGCTTTAGTTGAACTTTTGTTTATTTACAGTCGAATTGGTTTTTTTTGGGTCCAAATAAAAGAGTACCCTCTGTTCAGAACAAAAGAGTTACCCTCTGGAAACAAGAGTTACCCTCTGTTCAGTAAAATACCTGTTTAATTGTTCTCCCGAAGTCCATGTATTATTGAGGCGCGGACTTTACATAGACCATGTGATGCAGGAAGGCTATTAGAAGCATGCAGTCAAATTTTAACAGCAACTTGTATTTATATAGCGCCTTTAAGGTAGTAAAACGTCCCAAGGCGCTTCACAGGAGCATTCTAAAACAAAAACAACTGTTTTTTCAGCAATGCTATATTGGGTAAGGATTGAAATATTTTCAGTATTTTGTAGGTATGTCACTGGACAGGAAATGCTAAAATCGAAATGCCTCACAACACACTTGACTTTGATTTTGATTTGCTTAACAGTTTTTATTCTGTTTTTTCTTGCTGTAACTTGAAATCAGAACAAATTTTTAAAAACACATTCAGAAGATCTCGGGAACAGGCTGCACTCAGAGTGGTTTGATGTGCCAAATATCAGTGCTGCCCTGGTGATAGGCCATGGGTTTAGGCCTGTGATTTTCTGCACAGTGAATCCTTCCTATCAGGTGGAAGGTACGGTGTGGGAACTGGCTGCTTCCTGATCAAGATAAAGAACCAGATAGTAAGGCTGCTTCATGAAAGATACATCATCGATGCAGAACAATAATCAAATGTTTTTTTGTGTGGGCAGGGTGTCGTTTTGCTTAAGTGTTGCATACATGTTTTTGTATAAACAGGATGTTTTCAAAGCAATGTTTGGGGGGGGAAATAAGCTGGACAGAACTGGTGTAAAGTGGTTAATGGTGTCTTTTAAACCCTGTTTGATTGGGGATGGATTTCTTTGATTAACAGCAGCATTTTGGAGTTCTATCGTAGGATTTTCTCCCAATTTTATCATCTCTTATGTTGGCTGCTGCTAGGGTACAGTTCTCTCCAATACCTTGCCTCAGTGACCATTCTTCATGGGTAAGCCTAGACAAAGAATGTCATAGCATGCTGCTTCAGCATGGTGGATGTCATAAGTTAACACCAAAACGTGCACTTACCAGACGGGATCACTAGATGGTGATTGGTAGAAGGATCCTTGGCTTATCTTCCCCCAAATTAGTCCAGGGGCACTGCGGCCAGTACTAGCATCCAACTGCTGTCCTGGCTGAGATCAACTAACTCAGCAGAGACCTGGCATCAAACCTGGGGCTTCATGGTTGATACCATACTGTTAGTTTTACCTGTGGATCATTAGGTGATCTAGCCATTAGAGTTTGGTGAATCCAGATGTGTATAAGCAGATATTTAAATTAGGTCAACTTTATAAATCACTGGTTAGGCCTCAGCTGGAGTATTGTGGACAATTCTGGGCACCACACTTCAGGAAAGATGTAAAGGCCTTAGAAAGGGTAGAGAGGAGGTTTACCAGTGATGAGGGAATTTAGTTATGCGAAGAGGTTGGAAAAGTTACGACTGTTCTCCTTGGAACAGAGAAGGTTAAGAGGTGACCTAATAGAGGTTTTCAAGATGAAGATTTTGATAGAGTAAATAGGGAAAAATATTCCCTCTGGCGAGTGGGTCAATAACTCGAGGCCATCGATTGAAAATCATTGGGAAAAGATCTCGAGGGAGATGAGGAGAAATGTTTTCACTGATTGTTGTTGGGATCTGGAACGCTCGACCTGAAAAGGTGGTGGAAGCTGATTTCATAATTTTAAAAGGGCGTTGGACGGGTACTGGAGGATGAAGAACTTGCAGGGTTACGGACAGAATGCGGGGATGTGGGACTAAACATGACTGTTCTTTCAAAGAGCCACGATGGGCCGAATGGCTGCAAGCTTCTACGAATCTATGAACCTTGCATAATATTTAATTTAATTTGTTTTCTGTTATCTCTATATGTTCTATGTTCACTGAGCCCTGCATGTAGAGGTGTTAGGCAGATTATGGCAGTTTGAATTTGTAGATTTGACAATGTGCTGAGTGTGGCTAGAATTTGCTGGAGCAAGAATTTCTGTTGTCCTGCATTCCCATCACTTAGAAATATTGCAGATAAGGCAAGTGGTTAACAAATACCAGACTTGTCTGGTGTGAGGCATAAAGTTTGAATTTGGGGATAGGCAAAGGGACAGAAACCCATTTGGGAAGCATAATTTTATACCTAGACTAGAGTTATGATATATGGAACTGATTGTGACATTCATTTCACTAACTGGTGATAAATTGATATCCATCTTGAAAAGTTTGAAATTCTAGCCTAGTGCACAAGGACTAAGGCAAGTTGGTTGTGTTCTTAGGTTATGATTAAGAAATAGGAGTGGGAATAGGCCATTCGGGCCTGCTCCGCCATTCAATAAAATCATGGCTGATCATCTGCCTCAACTCCACCTTCCCTCACTATCCCCATATCCCTTGAATCCCTGAATATCCAAAAATCTATCAATCCCTGTCTTGAATATACTCAACGACTGAGCCTCCACAGCCCTCTGGGGTAGAGAATTCCAAAGATTCACCACCCTCTGAGTGAAGACATTTCTCCTCATCTCAGTTCTAAATGGCTGGCCTGTTATTCTGAGACTGTGACCCCTGGTTCTAGACTCCCCAGCCAGGGGAAACATCCCCCCAGCATCCACCCTGTCAAGCCCTGTAAGAATTTTATATGTTTCAATGAGATCACCTCTCATTCTTCTAAATTCCAAGGAATATAGGCCTCATCTCCTCAATCTCTCCTCATAGGACAATCCCTGCCCACCCCCCACCCCCCCCAGCCCAGGAATCCGTCTGGTGAACCTTCCTTGCACTCCCTTTAAGGCAAGTAGATCCTTCCTTGGAGAAGGAGACCAAGACTGTACACAATACTCCAGGTGTGGTCTCACCAAGGCCCTATATAATTGCAGTAAGACGTCTTTATTCTTGTACTGCAATCCTTTTGTAATACCGGAGTGACTGCTGCCAACGATCGGAAGCTGCGCAGAAGTGTACTGCACATTAATCTGGAAGTTGATATCGATGATGTTTCTGCTTTTTTTTTTTTTTTTTTTACACAGAGCCCGCTGTGGCACGGTGGCATAGTGGTTAGCACTGTTGCCTCACAGCAACAGGGACCCGGGTTCGAATCCGGCCTCGGGCGACTGTCTGTGTGGAGTTTGCACATTCTCCCCGTGTTTGCGTGGGTTTCCTCCGGCTTCCTCCCAAAGATGTGCGGGGTTAGGTTGATTGGCTATGATAAATTGACCCTTAGTGTTAGGGGGATTAAATACGTGGGGTTACGGGGATAGGGTGGGATATGTGTTGGTGTAGGGGTTATGGGGATCGGGTGGGATATGTGTCGGTGTAGGCTCGATGGGCCGAAATGGCCTCTATCTGCACTGAGGTTTCTGTGATTCTGTGATTCCCGGCTTTTTCCCCCCCACAGAGCCCGCTCCATTCCCAGCTTCCCCCCCCCCCCCCACACAGAGCCTGCTCCATTCCCGTTTTTCTTTTTTTGCACAGAGCCCGCTCTTTTTCCGGCATTGTTTCTTACAGTCCTGAAGACCCGCTCCGTTCCCGGCTTTTTTCCCCTAGACCCCGTGATTCGCGACTACTTCAACTTCGTTGGCAGCTGTCACTGCCTTTGTAATAAAGGCCAACATACCATTTTCTTTCCTAATTGCTTGCTGTACCTGCATGTTAACTTCCAGTGATTTGTGTACAAGGGCACCCAGGTCCCTCTGAATACCAACATTTCCCAGTCTTTCACCATTTAAAAAATATTCTGCTTTTCTGTTTTTCCTACCAAAGTGGATAACTTCACACTTCTCCACTTTATAGTCGATCTGCCATGTTCTTTCCCACTCACTTAACCTGTTTATATCCCTTTGCAGCCTCTTTGCATCCTCCTCACTACTTACTTTCCCATCTAGCTTTGTATCGGCAGCAAACTTGGATACATTACACTCGGTCCGCTCATCTGAGTCATTGATATAGATTGTAAATAGCTGAGGCCCAAGCACTGATCCTCGTGGTACCCCACTAGTTATAGCCTGCCAACCTGAAAATTACCCATTTATTCCTACTCTGTTTTCTGTGCATTAACCAATCTTCAATCTATGCTAGTATATTACCCCCAATCCCATGAGCCCTAACTTTGTGTAATAAGCTCTTGTATGGCACCTTATTGAAATGTTTTCTGAAAATCCAAATACAGCACATCCACTGGTTCCCCTTATCTACCCTGCTAGTTACAACCTCAAAAAAACTAACAGATTTGTCAAGCACAATTTCCCTTTCATAAATCCGTGTTGACTCTGCCCAATCATATTATGATTTTCTAAGTGCCCTGTAATCATGTCCCTAATAATGGATTCCAGCATCTTTTTGACAAATGTCAGGCTAACTGGCCTGTTCCCTGTTTTCTTTCTCCCTCCTTTCTTGAATAGCGGGGTTACATTTGCTACCTTCCAATCTGTGGGGACATTCTAGAATCCACGGAATTCTGGAAGATCAAAACCAATGCATCCACTATCTCTGTAGCCACCTCTGATGTAGGCCAGGGAATTTGTCGGCTTTTAGTCTCATTAATTTCTCTAGTACTATTTTTTTTGCTAATAGTCAATTCTTTAATTTCCTCATTCTCACCAGATCCTTGGTTCCCCACTATTTCCTGAATGTTTTGTGTCTTCTTCCATGAAGACATACACAAAGTATTTGTTTAATGTCTCTGCCATTTCCTTATTTCCCATTATAATTTCTCCTGTCGCTGCCTGCAAGGGACCCACGTTTACTTTAGCTAATCTCTTCCTTTTTATGTACCTTTTAAGCTTGTACATTCTTTTTGTCTCTTGCTAGTTTACTCTCATTCTATTTTCCCTTTCTTTATCAATTTCTTGGTCATCCTTTGCTGAATTCTAAAACCCTCCCAATCCTCAGGCTTACTACGCTTTCTGGCAACATTATAAGCCTCTTCCTTTAATCTAAAACTATCTTTAACTTTTCTTGTTAGCCACGATTGGACCATTTTTCCCCGTGGGGTTTTTAATTCCTTAAGGGAATGTATATTCATTGTGAATTATGAATTATTTCTTTAAATGTTTGCCATTGCTTATCTACTGTTATATATTTTAATCTACTTAGCCAACTTGCCTCTCATATCTATGTAGTTTGCTTTGTTCAGATTTAAGACCCTAGTTTCGGACTTAACTAAATCACTCTCAAACTCAATATAAAATTCTATCATATCATGATCACTGCACCCCAGAGACTCCTTTACTACAAGGTTATTAATTAACCTTGACTCAGTGTACAATACTAGATCTAAAATAACCTGTTCCCTAGTTGGTTCGTCGACATACTGATCTAGAAAACTATGTTGAATGCATTCCATGAACTCGTCCTCTGCACTATTACTGCAAATTTGGTTTGCCCAGTCTATATGAAAATTGAAGTCCTGCATGATTACTGTATTACCCTCATTACAGGCACCTCTAATTTCCTGATTTATACTGTTCTACTACTACAACTACTGGTAGGGGGCCTATAAACTACTCCCACCAGTGTTTTCTGCCCCTTGTTATTTCTTAACTCTACCCAAAGTGATTCTACATCTTATTTTTCTGAGCTAAGATCCTTTTTAACTGTCTTAATCCCATCCTTTATTATCAGGGCTAACCCCCCTCATTTCCCATTCTGCCTATCTCTTCTAAAAGTCAATTATCCTGGAATATTTAGTTCAGAACCGTGGTCATTCTGTAACCACGTCTTCATAATGGTTATTAAATCAAACCCATTTATTTCTATCTGTGCGATGAATTCATTTATTTTTGTTACGAATGCTTCGTGCCTTCAGATATAGTGCCTTAAGCTTTAAATTTTTTTCTATTTTTCCCCGATGACACCTTCGTCACTGATGCCCTTTTACCTTTGTTAAGCTTTCTGTCCCTTCCTGACCCACTCTGCTTATTTTTACCCAGATCGCTACTCTGCTATACAGCCTTGACATTTCTCTTGCTGCTTTTGAATTTACCCTTTCCTGAATCCTCCCACCCCTGCCTTCATTACTTTAAAGCCCTATCTACCACCCTAGTTATTTGATTTGCTAGAACACTGGTCCCAGCCTGTCCCAATGGAACAGCTTCCTCTTTCTCCAGTACTGGTGCCAGTGCCCCATGAACTGAAACTCCTGCCTTCCACACCACTCTTTCAGCCACGCATTTAACCTTCTAATCTGCTTGCCCCATGCCAAATTGTGCGTGGCTTGGGTAACAATCCAGAGATTAATACCTTTTGAGGTTCTGCATTTTAATTTCGACCCTAGCTCCTCAAACTCTCTCAGCAGTACCTCATTCCTAGTTCTACCTATGCCATTGGTTCCTACGTGGACTACAACATCTGGATCCTCCCCTTCCCACTCCAAGTTCTTCTCCAGCCGCGAGGAGATATCCTTAACCCTGGTTAACAACACAGCCTTCGGAACTCCCGGTCGCGACTGCATAGGACATTATTATTTCTTCTTGTGATATATTACTAAACGCAAGTTAACCTAATGAAATTCAGACAGCCAGTTGCAATGATGTACAGACAACTGACAATCAAGAATACCACCAACTTGCCTTGGAACATGTTTGCACTGGGATTTTGCAAAAACTGAAACTGCTCTGCAGTAAATGGCACTCCAAATGGCTTTTGGGTTCCCACAACCATCAGAATGGTTTAGATTTCAGAAGAGACTAAAAATAGATATATGGGAGGAGGAGTGAGTGAAGGAGAATGAAATGCAACATCAAAGCTACATCCTTATGAAATGTCTGTTCTATTTTTAATTATATAAATGGAGAGTACTTTTTTATTGAAAACTAGCAGGGGGGTGGGGGGGGGGGCCGGCGTTGACAAGGCTTTTTTGTAAAACGGCAGTTTACAGGGCCGCCCGGTTGACGGCCGGCCGCTGCCGCTCCCCCGCTGTGTCTCGGGCCGAGTGGTTGTCAGGCCCGGCCCGAGTGACCCCAACTCCCCTCCCGCTCCGGCGGGCCGCCGCAGCTGCCCCGCTCGCTGTTGAGTAAAAGTAGTGAAAAAAATGGCGGCTAAGTTTCGGGAAGCTGCAGGATTAGGTCCCGCCCACACACGGAATGAAACGCCCCCCCGTGACGCACCGATTGGTCAACCGTCAGGTCACTGAACTGTAGGATTGGTCAACCATCACGTCACTCAACGCTAATGAGTGGTAGGATTGGTCAACCGCTAATGAGCGGATTTTTGAACATTTTTGTATACTGTCCGAACAATTTTTGTCTGACCAAAAAGTAAATACGCCTATGAGACTCCCCTAATCATAAGCTTTCTTTTGATATAACATGTGTAGATACGCTCTATAACTTTTGAGTGTATAGCAGACAGACAGACAGATGTGATGTGTCCGTAGTCCAGTCTAATATTTGCAATTTTCCATTGCTTCTCTATACAATGGTACAGATGCGATCTGCATCCCACTGGGGAGCTGAGCGCATGAACCTGTGATCTTTCACTGCATTGTGCAGTATGTTTGAAGTCCAGAACTTTTATTTTTGACGATGTCTAAATCGCATTTGCTGAATTCTTATAACTGCACTCTTTTTGTTGGCTGAGTTTTGAAGAGAGCCTGGTAGGCAGTATGTAAACATTCATTCCAGTCATTATTCAACCAATAGGAGGGACGACGGGCTACAGACAGCACGGACATTAACCATAATTTTCAAAAAACATATTTGGAAACAGGAATTGTGCTGGAGGGTGGCAAATCTTTAAATTGCTGTTCAAGAAAGGGGAAAAGGGTAAGCCTGAAAATAGTTAGTCTTACCCATGTAGTGGGTACTTGTGGAGTCCATACTACAGGCTGAAATTGGTGAACGCGTAGAATGGTGTGGGCTAATCGGGGACTGTCAGCAAGGACTTGCAATGAGCAAGTCATGTCTAATTAAATCAGTTTAATTTTTCAAGCATTGGCTGTGGACTGGGATCACTTCTTCTGTTGGTACTTTTAGTTAGAGAATAGTGCATGATTCACGGGCTTAACGGGGTGTCAGCCTCGGCTCATGGGTAGCACTTTTGCCTCTGTCAGGACTCCATGGATTCAAGTCCTGCAGCAGAGACTTGAGCACCTTATCTTGGCTGACACGTCAATGCAGTACTGAGGGACATACTGTCTTTAGGATAAGATTTTAAACTGAGACCCCATTTCTCCTCTTGGGTCGATGTAAAAGATCCAATGGCACATAAGAAATAGGAGCAGGAGTAGGCCATTTGGCCTCTCGAGCCTGCTCCGCCATTCAATAAGATCATGGCTGATCTACGACCTCAACAACACTTTCCTGCACTATCCCCATATCCATTGATTCCCTTAATACCCAAAAATCTATCGATCTCTGTCTTGAATATACTCAACGACTGAGCATTCACAGCCCTCTGGGGTAGAGAATTCCAAAGCTTCACCACCCTCTGAGTGAAGAAATGTCTCCTCATCTCAGTCCTAAATGGCCGACCCCTTATTCTGAGACTGTGACCCCTGGTTCTAGACTCCCCAGCCAAGGGAGACATCCTCCCTGCATCTACCCTGTCAAGCCCTGTAAAAATGTTGTATGTTTCAATGAGATCACCTCTCATTCTTCAATTCCAAGAAGAGTGTGGGAGTTTGTTCAGTGTCCTGAGCAACATTTATCCCTCAACCAACATCACTAAAACAGATTATCTGGTTATTAACACATTGCTGTTTGTCGGGCTTGCTGTGCGCAAATTGGAGGTTGTGTTTCCCTACATTACAACAGTGATGACACTTCATAAGTACTCCTTTGACCGTGAAGCACTTTGGGATGCCCTGAGGTTGTGAAAGGTGCTATATAAATGCAAATTGTTTCTTTTTACTGTGTGCTGTTCTGGGCAGCCCAATAAAGGGTTCTAATATCCTTTCAATAATGGTAGATTGACTAGAATGATTTCAGGATATAGTTATGAAGAAAGGCTCAATAAACTGGAGCTTTTTCATTGGAACAGAGAAATTGGATGTAACAGAGGTTTTCAAATTTATGAAAGGTTTTGAGAGGGTAAATAATAGAAGCTTGTTTCCACTGGTTGGAGAATCAGTAACTGGCCAAAACTCCGGATTATCAATAGAACAAAGGGGTGTGCGTCAGAAGCAATGCTTTCACAGTTGGTCATTAGACCATGGAATACTTTACCACAAACAGCCTTGAGCCAAGATTTATAACACCATTTAAAAGGGAATTAGTTAAGTATTTGAAAAGGCAGAGCATCGAAGAACACAAGGAAAGGGCAGGGAAATGGCGTTAAAGTAGTTAATTCCAGTTAAAGAGTGCGCGGTGGTACTGGTGTGGTGGGCTGCAGAGCCTGCCTCTGCTGTAATAATCCTAATAATTCTATCCTTGAAGCATGACGTTCTTTCTGGACTAACTAAGGCAGTGACATTGGAAATCAGTAAATTGCATCAAACCATTGAGTGAGGTGACAAACCAGCGATGTGGTGCACAGATTCTGTACTGTGCTGACCAGCACAGCTGGTTCTGAAGACTTTTAATGTTTGGAGATTGTTCCCTTCGGCATCAGTTCAGCCTGCAGCCGGTGAAATATATAGTCGCGAGTGTCTGCAACTGATATTTAAAAGTGCTAGGACGTGGGAATGTTACATAATTTCCTGACTGCTTCTTGGTACACAGATCTTAAATACTTCTTCAACCGTATGACTGATGCTGTGTCTCTTAGCTACTTGAATCCTAGTGGGCTGACTTCCAGCATTTCCAGTGTGCCCAAATGTCACCCTGAGAAACCGCACCTTTTTTGCCATTTATTTTAATGGAGGAATGGAACTATTAGTCCTGGGAAAATGGTTGTGTTTTTCAGGATTGCTCTAGCATAAACATTTTAACACACTTGTATGCTACCCTCAGTGTAGCAGAAAAGTGCTCTGGATATATTGAGCGTGTTGACTAGGCAGTTGGTCTATAGGTGGTTGAAAGACTGGATTTGGCTTTGGCTGTTTTTCTTTTTAAAATATTTAATACTTGAAGTTTATGGGGTTCTGGCCAATTAACCCTTTCACTGCTAAGTTCCAAAAGATTGGACTTGACCCGTATTGTGACAGTGATTATATTTTGTTCAGTGCAAGTGAGACTTGATACGTTACAGCATCTGAGCAGTATAACAGGGCGTAGTCGTGAGTTATATTACTCGTTATGATGCCCTGGGTAGAAGTCCCCATCTCCACGAGTCTACCCCTGTTGGCTCTAGGCTCATGGGTCCACCCGGTGTGTCGCCTGTGGGTCCTCCGCCGACTCTAATCCCTCCTCGGCTCATCTGGTGGATGTTCCCAAGCTCTTGGCCGAATGCCTCTACAACCCAAGTATCTGAGAGACCCCTTCTTATACCCTTACTCTCATTCAAAACCTATGGAGTCCTCCTGAGCCAATCACTGGCCTACACCCAAAATCCAATCATAAAGATTGTACGTCTGCAGCACCCTGGTTTACGTAGGTTCTTAGTCTTATGACACCCTTGCATCATCTGTTTTTGACCATCAGGACCCATATCTGGGGTAGTTATGGCAACATGTGTAGAGATATGGCGCCCTTGCTGTTTGCCTACGTTTTTAATTCACTGCAAAGATCATAACATTCCAACACGGTGGCAGCTAAAAATGACCTTGCTTCCCAGGCTAGCTGCACTCTTCGGCCATGGCAACCCTCTTTCTTACCCCATGCTGTCTGGTTACAGCTTACTTAGACTTTAATTATAAGCAAAAGGGTTACACGTCATGTATAATTCAGGTTATCATTGCATACAGTTGATGATTACAAACTTCTACATTTAATTCTTACACACGATTATAAATCCATTACCGATGATTGTAAGATATTAATGGTTTTGCGATATTGAAACAAGTATTCTAAAAATCAACTTATCCATGATAATCTTACAGTCCCTTTGTGTCTTATCTCAGTCCCTGGAATTCCATTAATTCTTTAGCCTTGGGTCCCATGAACAGGCTGTTGTCTTTTCTGCTAGGAAAGCTGCTGACTGCATCTTTAATTTGGCCAAGCAAGGCCCAGTGCCTTGGTTTCTTCTATTTTAAACCTAATCGGGTCTACCCAGGGCATATTGCAGAAGTTTAAAAGCATGATTATTCAAGAATCGGCATACATCGCGTAACAGTTACTTAATACAAACTTGAACCTATAACTAATAATATTTCATTTAGTCCATGTTAGTTAGTAGGGGGAATCCGAAATGGAGACTTCCCAGGATTTTCACAATTAAGAGGCATGATATTCTGTAAAGTCTGTGGGGTAGAAATTTGTCTTGGGTGGTTGCGCAAAACGGCCGCCCGTTATACGCCCCGTGTGATATTCAGTCAATGGAACTAAATATCGGGTGAGACATATAACTATAGCAGCCGATTCTCTAACTCCTGCTTTGCGCGACCGCCTATGATGAATTTCTACCCTTATCTGCTTTTATGATGGGACCCAGTGACCTACAATATGCCTGTCCTGGTAGTAATCAGTGGTAGTAACCCTGGCTGATCTTTTTTTTCCCCTTTCTACAAGGATTGCTGAGACCAACTGAGTGCCCTGCCTGTGATCGGCTAACTCTAACGATTGGGAATCGGACCTAGGAGTTCCCTGAAGTCTGTTAACCACTGCAGAACCTTTCTGAGCCAGCTGGGGAGCCTTGCGTCAGCCTTCGCAGTGAACAACAAAAATACCAGAGGTACAGGGAAGACTTGTAATCAATGAAGGGCAGAAAATTAGAGGGATTAATCTATGTGCATATCTATTTAATATATTAAAAATATTGCATGTGCACACACTTCCTGTTAACTTTCCCATTATGAACTCCTGTGGCTGCAGTTATGATTGAAACTGTCTATGTAAAGCTTGTCAGACTGTAATTACATTGTCTCCCCCTTCCCCTATCTCTGGGTGAAGATGCTGCAGTGCAATCACTGCCAGGATGGGGTAGTTATCGTGTGACAAGTTTGCAGAGGCAGTTTTCTATTATAAATGTGGACATAGGAATCTGTAATGGAAACATAAACATAAGGACAGAATGTATGACTTTAAAATGGGGATTGAATTATATCTCCGCCTCGATCCAACTTTCCCCTGCCCTCTAGCCTCACTTCACCAGAAGACTGCACTTAGTCATGACTCCTCATGTGCCAAATCGACTAGTAATATATTAGAAACCTTCCATCTGGGCAGACTTCCTTTCAGCTTTTCCCATTACAAATATGGACTTGGGAATTTATAAAGGAAACTACCTATGTATTAAAGTCACAAATGACATCCTATGTGACTGTGACAATGGTAATTCTTCTTCTTCATCCTTCTTGACCTGCCTGCAGCCTTCGACAGTTTGACCACACCATCCTCCTCCAACACCTCTCCACCATTGTCCAGCTGCGTGGGACTGCACTCTCCTGGTTCCATTCTTATCTATCCAGAGAATCACCTGCAATGGCTTTTCTTCCCACTCCTAAACCGTTACCTCTGGTGTCCCTCAACTATCTATAATTGGCTCCCTCCGATTTCTCATCTACATGCTGCCCCTCGGCAACGTCATTCGAAAACACAGCATCCGTTTCCACATGTACGCTGACAACACCCAGCTCGACCTCACCACCACACCTCTCGACCCCTCCACTGTCTCTAAATTGTCAGTCTGCTTGTCCATCATCCAGTACTGGATGAGCAGAAATTTCCTCCAACTAAATATTGGGAAGACCGAAGCCATTGTTTTCGGTCCCCGCCACAAACGCCGTTCCCTAGCCACCAACTCCATCCCTCTCCCTAACATCTGTCTGAGGCTGAACCACACTGTTCGCAACCTTGGTTTCATATTTGACCCCGAGATGAGCTTCTGACCACATATCCGCGCCGTCACTAAGACCGCCTATTTCCACCTCCGTAACATCGCCCATCTCTGCCCTTGCCTCAGCTCATCTGCTGCTGAAATCCTCATCCATGCCTTTGCTACCTCTAGACGACTATTCCAACGCAACCCTGGCTGGCCTCTCATTTTCTACCCTCTGTAAACTTGAGGTCATCCAAAGCTCTGCTGCGCGTGTCTTAACTCGCACCAAGTCCTGTTCACCCATCATCCCTGTGCTCGCTGACCTACATTGGCTCCTGGTTAAGCAACGCCTCGATTTTAAAATTCTCATCCTTGATTTCAAATCCCTCTGTAGCCTCGCCCCTCCCCATCTCTGTAACCTGCTCCAGCCCTACAACCCTCCGAGATATCTGCAATTCTGGCCTCCTGAGCATCCCCGATTTTAATCACTCCACTATTGGCGGCTGCCAGGGCCCTAAGCTCTGGAATTCCCTGCCGAAACCACCCTGCCTCTCTTTTCTCCTTTAAGACACTCCTTAAAACCTACCTCATCTGCCCTATTATTGTCTTATGTGACTCCATGTCCAATTTTGTTTGATAACGTTCCTATGAAGCGCCTTGGGACGTTTTACTATGTTAAAGGCGCTATATAAATACAAGTTGTTGTTATGTAAACTTGACATGCTCTAATTACACCCTCCCAGTATAGTACTGCCAATTGATAGGTTATGTTACAATTTCTGCCACAAAAGCATCCTCTGTGAAGTGCCTTGGGACAGTTTTCTATGTTAAAGGCACAATATAAATGTAAATTGTTGGTTAAATGCAGTTATACTGTGAGTACGCACTTTTGGGGATGGGTTCTTGGTGGAATGAAAAACCCATTGATCCCTGTGACTCCCAACAGAGTGATTAGTTTGGAGATTGAACTCCGCAGTCACTGCCAGAGCAGGGCATTACGCTTTGTGTGTATTTGTTCTCAAAAATAAATTTACACGGATTATGGAATGTCGCACAGAAGGTGCTGCTTTCCGTGCAGGCACCCTCTAATCTCAACCATGCTCCAAACTGCTTTTCTTCCGCACTGATTGAGTGAGCCAGTGGGATTTCAAATCAACTTAGCAGCTGTGTCAGGAATGAAAAGATCTTTGCTTTTATTTCCGGTATGCTATGGAACATGGGAATTCTGGGATGGTTGTGCAGCGGAGCCAGTATGGAAAGGGCTTTGTACAGGCTTGTGGTTCTCAAAACTGTAGAACCTCCTGTGCCTTTTACAGCTCAAATATGCAACAGGTGCTCTGTGGTGCAGCCAGTTGCTCAGCAGACCCAGTTTTTACTGCATGATAAAGAATACCTTTGATTACTTCCTGATGCACAACAAGATAGAATCCATAATCATCAAGGTGAATTAAAGGATGTAATTAAATCTCTTGAGTTCATGTTATCCTCCCTCGTAATTCAGCTGCAAGTGGATCTGTCTACAAAGAATGGAAGGAAACACCATCCTGTCCTCTTGAGAAGGTGCACCAATTGAATACGTCAACTACCAACGTGCAATGTCGCCTAGAAAGATTTGCGGGGACATCATTTTGCAATGGCTACTTACTGTATGTAGTTATAAGTCAGAAAACCACATCTGACCCTGTTGCCAAATCTGCAACGAGAGACGCAGTTCTATTCTTACCTCTTCGAGCACAGCTACGCTCTAAGTTCTTTCAGCTTTTGTACTGTGGTTAAGTGTTGCATGTGTTCTGGCTCCTGGAGTGTCTTGAGCCTCTCATTGGTGCATTCCTTTTCTCCAATCTAGCATATGCTGACGACGTGGTTCCATTCACAGCTCTAGTTGTGATTCCAATTAGAAGTTTTACCTTGGGAATATATCTCAAATGCAGGTGGTTGCACTGGGTGGCTATGCGGCAACGACCCACAGCTGTCGATGATTTAACTGTGCCATGCTTTGTGCTGACCCTGAAATAACATGGTGCCTAAACGTTCAATGAAGTCTGTAATTGCTTTGTGACTCTAATTTGCTTGTGTGCTCTGCTCTGTGCTGGGGTGTGCAGAGATTCCTAATACATCTTGTTAATGCCGTGTGTGTGTATTTTTCCTGCAGGTTGTTGAGAGCTGTGAAGTTTTAACGCCAGTATGTCGACAGAAAAGGCAAAGGTGAGCAACTTCATTGTGTAGTTATATGGTTGCACTTGCTGGCCTGACTCTGGAATACAGTAGTGATGGTTTTTTTTATTACACAGTGGAATGATTTTAAATATCTTTTGGATGTAAACATCCCTGAAAGATGCTGCTGAGTGAAATGCTCAAAAGTGACTACTGTAGAATTATGGGGGGGATTGGTCATGAGCTTATACGGTGTGTTGCTGTGAGATGGTTTGGGGGAAGTGGTGTGTGCGCGTGTGGGAGGATTAAGTGGGTTGGTTCTGTGCTTCTGATATGTATGGATGTCAGATGATTGTGGGAAGGGTGGAGGCAGGTGGAACATTATAAATGACAATGGCCTTGAGTTTAGTATTACATATAAACAGTAGATAAGACATGTACTGTTTTGTATCGCTATTAACAATCTCTCAAGTGCTTAATCATTGAACAATTGGTTTGGGGGGATAGGAAATTGTTCCAGTTCTGGGTTGCTGGGAAAGGGACTACAGTTTAGTGCTACTGTTTCCATAACAGTTTAGCTTGCTGATTGTGATGAATATTGAGCTCCCAATTGCAGATCCACATGGCCATTTTCCGTTTGATTTACTTTTTTGTCACCTGTTTTTAAAAAAAAAAAAAAAAAAGTAGATGTAAAGAAAGAGCTGGAATCTACCCTTGATCCCCTGATATTAACATAAATCCCCTGTCTCGGGAAGGCTTTACCATGTGTATGAAGTGTTTGAGTGAAATTGTCTGGAACTGATCCATGCCGAGGCATACAACATGCAATTCTTCCAAACCACACGAACAGTAAGAAGCTTCCCAGATAGCTATTGATCTGTGTGAATGGAGACCTGGCCAGTAGTTCTGTGTATGCTCCTATTTCTCGAGCTTGAATCCAACCCTTCCAGTATTTACACTGTCCTCTCTGCTGTATGCAGTTGTATATTCTTTTTGCTGTAAATTTTCTATTGTAACACACTTTCTCATCCCTGCCCCACCTGAAAAAAAATCTAATTTGGGGAATATGAACAATACACAAGATTCCTGAGCAATGGTGAACCCAAGGTTTATTGAACTTAAAGTACAATATGTGCATCTAACTGAAACTGCAAGATATGTCAAAACCGGATGTAACAGTAACTGTGGAAAGAGCTTCCAGGAGCCTTCATTCAGAAGAATGGGATTCGCTGAGCAGTGCACGCAGTTAGCGTCTCGTAAGTTGTCCACATTTTAGCTGTTGCCGTCAATGCTGTTTTCACATATCTGTTCAAGCTGAGGCTCGCCCCCCTCCTGCAGAACATCATCTTCAATGCGACTCATGGCGTTCGCTACGTAGCATTTTTTTGAAGCCGTTCACAGTCATTTGTGGATCCAGTGTTCTTCATGCATCCGTTCTCTGTTGGGAACTCCATCTCTGGAAGAAACTTCCGTGAAAGTGGTTGCATCGTTGCTCCGACTATTACACTTTAATTACAGAGTGGCCTTCATCGATTAGTTCAAAGCTGCATTCAGCAGCTGCAATATGTGCTCCGCTCTTGGCCTCACCCTCTTCTACCGCTCTGCTCTTGGCCTTGCCCTTTACTACCACGCCGTTCCCTGCCTCGCCCTTTTCTACAGGCTATTTTAGATCTAGTATTGTGCCATGAGATAGAGTTAATTAATTGTAGTAAAGGCGCCTCTGGGGTAGTGATCATAATATGATAGAATGTTGTGTTGAGTTTGAGAGTGATTTAGTTAATTCCAAAATGAGGGTCTTAAATCTGAACAAAGTAAACTATGTAGGTATGAGGGCGAGTTGGCTAAGGTACATGGGGAAATTAGATTAAAAGATATGATGATACATAAGCAATGGCAAACATTTAAAGAAATAGTTCATAATTTGCAAATAATATACATTCTGTTAAGGAATTAAAAACCCCACGGGATTTGTGGACCAACCGTGGCTAACAACAGAAGTTAAAGATAGTATTAGATTAAAGGAAGAGGCTTCTAATGTTGCCAAAAAGAGTTGTAAGCCTGAGGATTGGGAGGATTTTAGAATTCAGCAAAAAGGATGACCAAGAAATTGATAGAGGAAAAAAATAGAATGAGAGTAAACTAGCGAGAGACAAAAAAAAATTGTAAAAGATTCTATATGTATGTAAAAAGGAACAGATCAGTGAAAGTAAACGTGTGTCCCTTACAGGCAGAGACAGGAGAGATTATAATGGGAATAAGAAAAGTGACATTAAAAAGACACTTTGTTTTTCTCTTCACAGTACAAGACATGAAAAACATTCCGGAAATAGTGGGAAACCAAGGGTCTATTCAGAATCAGGAACTTAAAGAAATTAGTTTAATAGTAAAGAAATAGTACTGGAGAAATTAGTGGGACTAAAAGCTGACAAATTTCCTGGACCTGATGGCCTACATCCTAGGGTTTTAAAAGAGGTGGCTACAGAGGTAATGGATGCACTGGTTTTGACCTTCCAGAATTCCCTAGCTTTCAGAGTGGTTGTTGCAGATTGGAAGGTAGCAAATGTAACCCCGCTATTCAAGAAAGGGAGAGAGAAAATGGGGAACTGTAAGCCAGTAGGGAAAATGCTAGAATCTATTATTAGGGATGTGGTAACAGGGCACTTAGAAAAACATAATATGATTCGGCAGTCAACACGGATTTATGAAAGGGAAATTTTATTTGACATGGTAACTAGCAGGGTAGATAAAGGGGAATCAGTGGATGTAGTTGATGCGCCATCAATTACTCAAAAGACTGAGGTTAAGCGAGTAACAACCAGGCTTTTATTAACTAAAGAATGAAGGTCTTGTCTCGAGAGGTCGACCCGTCCAGAATACTAAGGGACTGGGAGGTAGTCACTTATATACCTGGAATAGTGGGAGGAGTCAGCCGAGGCATGTCCAGACCTGTACCTAGTGGAATACACATACAGACACAGACAGGTATAACAGTGGTTTACCACAGTAGTGTATTTGGATTTTCAGAAAGCATTCGATAAGGTGCCACACAACAGGTTATTACACAAAATTAGAGCTCATGGGATTGGGGGTAATATATTAAAATGGATTGGTTAATGGATAGACTACAAGAGTAGGAATAAACGGGTCTTTTTCGGGTTGGCAAGCTGTAGCTAGTGGGTCATCGTGTACCCTAAGGATTAGTGCTTGGGTCTCGGCTATTTCAATTTATATCAATGACATAGATGAGGGAACCGAGTGTAATGTATCCAAGTTTGCTGACGTTACAAAGCTAGGTGGGAAAGTAAGTAGTGAGGAGGATGCGAAGAGGCTGCCAAAGGATATAGACAGGTTAAGAACATAATAAATAAGAGCAGGAGTAGGCCATACAGCCCCTCGAGCCTGCTCTGACATTCAATAAGATCATGGCTGATCATCGGCCTCAACTTCACTTTCCCACCCGATCGCCATATCACTTGATTCCCCTAGAGTCCAAAAATCTACCTATCTCAGCCTTGAATATACTCAAAGACTCAGCATTCACAGCCCTCTGGGGCAGATAATTCCAAAGATTCACAACCCTCTGAGTGAAGAAATTCCTCCTCATCTCAGTCTTAAATGGCCAACCCCTTATCATGAGACTATGCCCCCTACCTCTCAGCATCTACCCTGTCAATCCCCTTCAGAATCTTGTTTCAATGTGATCACCTCTCATTCTTCTAAACTCCAGAGAGTATAGGCCCATTCTACACAATCTCTCATCATGGGACACTCTCTCATCCCAGGAATCAATCTAGTGAACCTTCGTTGCACCGCCTCCAAAGCAAACATATCCTTCCTTCGATAAGGAGACCAAAACTGTGCACAGTATTCCAGGTGTGGTCTCGCCAAGGCCCTGTACAATTGTAGCAAGACTTCCTTTCTCTTTGTATCATCAGCAAACTTGGATGCATTGCACTCGGTTACTTCATCTAGGTCATTAATATAGTTGTAATATAGATTGTAAATAGCTGAGGTCCCAACACTGATCCTTGTGGCATCCCACTAGTTACAGCCTGCCAACCTGAAAAAGATCCGTTTATCCCTACTCTCTGCTTTCTGTCCGTTAACCAATCCTCTATCCATGCTACTATATTGCCCCCAACCCCATGAGCCCTAATCTTGTGTAATAACCTTTTATGTGGAACCTTATTGAATGCCTTTTGGAAATCCAAATATACTATATCCACTGGTTCCCATGTACCTACCCAACTAATTACATCCTCAAAAAACTCTAATAAATTTGTCAAACACGATTACCCTTTCATAAAACCATGTTGACTTTGCCTAATCATGTTATGATTTTCTAATGCGAGGAGCATTCGTAATAAGGTGGATGAATTAGCTACGCAAATAGAGGTAAACGAATATGATTTGATTGGGATTACGGAAACATGGCTCCAGGGTGGACAAGGCTGGGAACTCAACATCCAGGGGTATTCAATATTCAGGAAAGATAGGCAAAAAGGAAAGGGAGGTGGGGTAGCATTACTGGTTAAAGAAGGGATTAACACAATTGTAAGGGAGGATATTACCTCTGATGATGTGGAATCTGTATGGGTAGAACTGAGAAATACCAAGGGGCAGAAAACGTTAGTGGGAGTGGTATATAGACCTCGAAACAGTAAGGCGGAGGTTGGGGATGGCATTAAAAGGGAAATTAGAGAAGCGTGCAAAAAGGGCACAGCAGTCATCATGGGTGACTTTAATCTACATATAGATTGGGCTAACCAAATTAGTAACAATACTGTGGCGGAGGAATTCCTGGAGTGTTTACGGGATGGTTTCCTGGACCAATATGTCGAGGAACCAACCAGGGATCAGGCCATCTTAGACTGGGTATTATGTAACGAGAAAGGATTAATTAGCAATCTTGTTGTACGAGACCCCTTGGGTCGGAGAGATCATAATATGATCGAATTCTTCATTAAGATGGAGAATGAAGTAGTTGACTCAGAGACTAGGGTCCTGAATTTAAATAAAGGAAACTACGATGGTCTGAGGCGCGAATTAGGTGGGATTGATTGGGGAATGTCACTCAAAGGGTTAATGGTGGATAGGCAATGGCAAACATTCAAAGACCGCATGAATGAACTACAGAATTTGTTCATCCCAGTTTGGCATAAAAATAAAACAAAAAAGGTGACTCAACCGTGGCTAACGAGGGAAATTAGGGATAGCATAAGATCCAGGGAGAGGACATCTAAATTGGCCAGAAAAAGCAGTAATCCAGAGGATTGGGAGCAGTTTAGGATTCAACAAAGGAGGACAAAGGGATTAATTAAGAAAGGTAAAATAGAATATGAGAGTAAGCTAGCAGGCAACATAAAAACTGACTGTAAAAGCTTTTATAGATATGTGAAGAGAAAAAGATTGGTGAAGTCAAGCGTAGGTCCCTTGCAGTCAGAATTAGTGGACTTTATAATGGGGAACAAAGAAATGGCGGACCAATTAAATACATATTTTGGTTCTGTCTTCACAAAGGAGCACACAAATAACCTCCCAGAAATGTCAGGGAACATAGGGTCTGATGAAAGGGAGGAACTGAATGAAATCAGTATTTGTAGGGAAATGGTGTTAGGGAAATTGATGGGATTGAAGGCTGATAAATCCCCAGGGCCTGATAATCTACATCCTAGGGTACTTAAGGAAGTGGCCCTAGAAATAGTAGATGCATTGCTGATTATCTTCCAACATTCGATGGAATCTGGGACAGTACCTATGGATTGGAGGGTAGCTAATGTTACCCCACTATTCAAAAAAGGTGGCAGAGAGAAAACTGGGAATTACAGACCGGTAAGCCTGACATCGGTAGTGGGGAAAATGCTAGAGTCCATTATAAAAGATGTAATAGCAGATCACTTGGAAAACAGTGACAGGATCGGACAAAGTCAACATGGATTTACAAAAGGTAAATCGTACTTGACTAATCTACTGGAATTTTTTGAGGATGTAACTGGTAAAATAGATAAGGGAGAACCAGTGGATGTGGTGTATTTGGACTTTCAGAAGGCTTTCGATAAGGTCCCACATAAGAGATTAGCGTGCAAAGTTAAGGCACATGGGATTGGGGGCAAGGTATTGACTTGGATAGAGAACTGGTTGGCAGATAGAAAGCAAAGAGTTGGAATAAACGGGTATTTTTCCGAGTGGCAGGCAGTGACTAGTGGGGTACTGCAGGGATCGGTCCTTGGACCCCAGCTATTCACAATATATATTAATGATCTAGACAAGGGAACTAGATGTAATATCTCCAAATTTGCAGATGACACAAAGCTGGGTGGACGTGTGTGCTGTGAGGAGGATGCCAAAAAACTACAGGATGATTTGGACAGGTTGGGTGATTTGGCAGAAGCATGGCAGATGCAATATAACGTGGATAAATGCGAGGTTATCCACTTTGGTGTCAAAAACAGGAAGGCAGAATATTATCTGAATGGCAATAGATTGGGAGAAGGGGAAGTGCAACGAGACTTGGGTGTCCTTGTGCACCAGTCGCTGAAGGTAAGTACGCAGGTGCAGCAGGCGGTTAAGAAGGCAAATGGTATGTTGGCCTTCATAGCGAGAGGGTTTGAGTACAGGAACAAGGATGTCTTGCTACAGTTGTACAGGGCCTTGGTGAGACCATCTTGAGTATTGTGTGCAGTTTTGGTCGCCTTATCTGAGGAAGGATGTTCTTGCCATGGAAGGAATTCAGCGAAGATTCACCAGGCTGATACCTGGGATGGCAGGAATGACGTATGAGGAGAGATTGGGTCGATTGGGCTTGTACTCGCTGGAGTTTAGAAGATTGAGAGGGGATCTCATTGAAACTTATAAAATTCTGGCAGGACTGGACAGACTAGATGCAGGGAGGATGTTCCCGATGGTCGGGGAATCCAGAACCAGGGGTCACAGTCTAAGGATAAGGGGTAGGCCTTTTAGGACAGAAATTAGGAGGAATTTCTTCACCCAGAGTGGTGAACCTGTGGAATTCTCTACCACAGAAGGCAATAGAGGCCAATTCATCAAATATATTCAAGAAGGAGTTGGATATATTTCTTGAGGCTAAAAGGATCAAGGGGTATAGGGAGAAAGCAGGTACCGGGTACTGAACTTGGATGATCAGCCATGATCGCATTGAATGGTGGAGCAGGCTTGAGGGGCCGAATGGCCTACTCCTGCTCCTATCTTCTATGTTTCTAAGTGACTTGATACCACTTCCTTAACAATGGATTCCGGCATTTTCCCAACGACTGCTGTCAAGCTAACTGGCCTGTAGTTCCCTGTTTTTTCTCTCCCTCCTTTCTTGAATAGCGGTGTTACATTTGCGACCTTCCAGTTCGCTGGGACCATTCCAGAATCTAGGGAATTTTGGAAGATCAAAACCAATGCATCCACTATCTCTTCAGCCACCTCTTTTAGAACCCTAGGATGTAGGCCGTCAGGTCCAGGGGATTTGTCGGCTTTTAGTCCCATTAGTTTCTCTAGTACTTTTTCTCTACTTATATTAATTACGTTGGTTCCCCACCATTTTTGGTATGCTTTTTGTGTCTTCTACTGTGAAGACAGATACAAAATATTTGTTTAACGTTTCTGCCATTCCCTTATTCTCCATAATAATTTCTCCTGTCGCAGTCTCTAACGGACCAACGTTTACTTTTGCTACTCTCTCTTCCTTTTTACATACTTGTAGAAGCTCTTAAAATCTGATTTTATATTTCTTGCTAGTTTTCTCTCATTCCCGTTTTCCTTTTTTTTCAATTTTTTGGTCAACTTTTGCTGATTTCTGAATCTCTCCCAATCCTCAGGCTTACTATTATTCTTTGCAACATTATAAGCTTCTTTCAATCTAATGCTATCCTTAACTTCTTTAGTTAATCACAGTTGGATCACTTTTCCGTGGAGTTTTTGTTTCTCAATGGAATGTATTTTTTTGAGAATTATGAAATATTTCTTTAAATGCTAGCCACTGCTTATCTACCGCCATACCTTTCAATCTATTTTTCCAATCTACATTAGCCAACTCACCCCTCATACCTATGTAATTAGCTTTATTTAAGTTTAAGACTCTAGTTTTGGACTTAGGCAAGCCACTCTCAGAATTTCACATTAAGCTCATCATATTGGCCCATATTTTCCGATGGCTACGGTTGTGTACAAGCTGTGTACACGCCCATAGGGACATTGGAAATGCCGGTTTCAGGCATGCGAAACGCATGCACTGAAAACCGGCATTTCTAATCTGTCAAGAATCCTCTTGACAGATCGGATGCCTGCCCTGGAGAAGGGCCTCTGCGGGTGGAGCGTTCCACTTTCTGCAGAACCTCCGCCCGCTGAAATCACTTAAAAATCTTACGCCTGGTAAAAGCGTAAGGCCTGCTTTTACCAGCATATGAGTTTAAAAAAGTAAACTCATTTATAATTTAGAAATACTTCAAAAAAAGGTAAGTTTATTTTTAGCCCCATAAAAAACCTTAATTATTTTTTTCAAAAAATTAAATTTTTATTTAAAATATTTAATTTAATGTAATTTTAACTCATTTTAAAAACGTGATGGTTTTTAAAAAAATTATTTAATGTTTTAGTGTCTTTTTTCAGTAATCCCCATTCATACTTTTGACAGTTCCTTTGATCGTTCTGCCTCAGAGGATCCTTTACTGTGAGATTTCTAATTAATCCTGTCTCATTACACAATACAAGATCTAAAATAGCCTGTTCCCTGTTTGGTTCCATGACACATTGTTCTAGGAAACTGTCCCGAATGCATACCATGAACTCGTCCTCCAGACTACTTTTGCCAATTTGATTTGTCCAGTCTATATGAAGATTAAAGTCCCCCAAGATTATTGCATTACCTTTGTCACAAGCTCCTACTATTTCTTGATTAATATTCTGTCCAACAGTATAGCTACTGTTAGGGGGCCTATATACTACTACTACTACCAGTGTTTTCTGCCCCTTGTTATCCTTATCTCCACCCATACTGATTCTACTTCCTGATCTTCCGAACCGAGATCCTTTCTCGCTACTGTCCTTATGTCATCCTTCATTATCAGGACTCCTCCTCCTTTTCCTTTCTGCCTGTCTTTTCGAAACGTCAAGTACCCTGGAATGTTTAGTTCCCAACCTTGGCCACCTTGCAACCACATCTCTGTAATGGCTATTAGATCAAACCCATTTATCTCTATTTGTGCCACTAGTTCATCTATCTTGTTACGAATGGTTTGTGCATTCAGATAAAGAGCCTTTCAATCACATTTTTTACCATTATTCCCTGCTTTGACCTTATTTCCTGCTGCACTGCAACCGTTAAACTCTCTGTCCCTTCTTGTCGCACTCTGCTTATTTTTACCCAAATCGCTACACTGCTCCATTGCCTTGACCTTTCTCTTTAGATTCCTAAATTTCCCCTCACCTGACCCCTTCCCCCCCCCCCCCCTTTTTTTTTTAGTTTAAGTGAGTGGGCAAGAACTTGGCAGATTAAATATAACGTGGAGAAATGTGAAGTTATCTACTTTGGTAGGAAAAATAGAAAAGCGGAATATTTTTTAAATGGTGAGAGACTGGGAAATGTTGATATTCAGATGGACCTGGGTGTGCTTGTACACGAATCACAAAGGTAACATGCAGGTACAGCAAGTAATTAGGAAAGCAAATAGTATGTTAACCTTTATTACAAAGGGAGTGATTTTATCAATTTAGAGCTTTTGGAGATGGGACTCCCACTTGTCGGGTTTCAGTCCCGCCTCCAACAACTTCTGGCCAACCCATGCTATTTTCCCTTGATTGACCTTGACCCGGCGGGCTTAGCAGGCCAATTAAGGGAAAGCCAGTTGCAGAGAATGTCAACGTATGGCGTTTCATCTGTGAAAAATTTTTGACTGATGAATTGTCATCGTTTGACAGCTCTGTGAAGCTGTCAAACAGTGACATTCTCTGTAGTTTGATGAGGTCTTGAATTGAAGACCTCATCAAACTTCTTTCTTTTACAGAAATGAGATGGTTGTTGCATTGGAGAATGCAACGGCCATCTGTCATCTCTACCGCGGAGATCCGAGACTCTCCGCATACACACCGACTGAAGTCTGCAGGAAGAAACAAAGGTAAGTACACTTACTAACACTTTGCACTTACCTCAGATACTCACCTCTCATCACTTACCTTCACGGCACACTTTTGCACCCCCGCAGATCCCCTACTCGCCTCGCTGACCTGGCGGGTTTCGGAGCCTTCGGGAAGCTTGCATTTGTGAGGGCAAAAAGGGGATAATCCTATCTTCTGCCTGTTAACTACCTGTTAACAGGCTTTAATCCCTTCCCGCCTCCAAGGAGATGGGACCTGGCGCGGGACGGCTACCCGCCTCCCGGGAAGATGGCATGGAGACGGGTTGGGGAGCGGGTTGGGCACCAGCCCCCAAATTCTACCATTTTCCCAGCAGTCCCGCCTCCCCAGGGCTGGCAAGATTGTGCCCAACGGGATTGGAGTGTAAGAGTAAAGAAGTCTCACTGCAGTTATATTGGGCCTTGATGAGACCACACCTGGAGTACTTTGTATAGTTTTGGTCTCCTTACCGAAGGAAATATAAAGTTGCCTCCGAGGGAGTGCAACGAAGGTTCACTCGACTGATTTCTGGGATGAGGGGATTATCCTATGAGGAGAGATTGAGTACAGTAGGTCTATATTCCATAGAGTTTGGAAGAATGAGAGGTGATCTAATTGAAAGATATAAAATTCTTACGGGGCTTGATGGGGTAGATGCTGGGAGGATGTTTCCTCTGGCTGGGGAGTATAGAACTAGGGGGTCACAGTCTCAGAATAAGGGGTTGGCCATTTACGACCGAAATGAGGAGAAATTTCTTCAGAGTTTGGTGAATCTTTGGAATTCT
Source organism: Somniosus microcephalus (assembly GCF_052327205.1). Lineage (NCBI taxonomy): Eukaryota > Metazoa > Chordata > Chondrichthyes > Squaliformes > Somniosidae > Somniosus > Somniosus microcephalus. The sequence goes on along the minus strand of NC_141005.1, from coordinate 65,976,078 downwards.
CTACCCCAGAGGGCTGTGGATGCTCAGTTGTTGAGTATATTCAAGACAGATCGATAGATTTTTGAATACTAAGGGAATCAAGGGATATGGGGATATTGCAGGAAAGTGAAGTTGAGGTAGAAGATCAGCCGTGATCTTAGTGAATGGCGGAGCAGGCTCAAAGGGCTGAATATTTCTTATGTCTTGCCTTCATTCCCCTGAAAATCTCCACTTAGTGAGCTTTGTTTTTTTTGGTAGCTCTTTGTTTATAGAAGGCATTCTGCGACGCCTGACTGAATCCAAGATGAGGAAAGAATGTTTAATATTAAGGAGAGCATCAAATCCATTATCCTACACTGCCCTGATCAAACACAAATTCAACGCTTTGTCCATCCATTCCTTAGTTTGCATTCTCACGAGTGCCCTCAGAAACTTTTCTTCAGTTGTGTTTACTTTTTAAATATGATGTATGGTAAATTTGTTATGTCTGCTGTATATGTGAGCGTTTACAATGAACTGCGCCCTTTCATGCAAAACAGTGGTGATGGAAATTGTACGCCCTCGAGGCAAAAGTACATTTATACAGTATATCAGTTGTGCGTGGATTGCGTTCAGCTTTTCCAGTGGACGAAAGCTCGGAATTGCATTTCTTTTTGTGCTCCTGTAGAAAAGAGTGGAAGAGACAGATAGCACTAGAGTAAGAGAGAGTACGGTATTGGGTGCGGTCAGACTAAGAGAGAATACACGATAGGTTTACAGTGCATGTACGTAAATGCACAAAGCGTTGGTGAGCTGCAGGTGCAAATAGCCACTTGGGAGTATGATATTGTGGTGATAACGGAGACCTGGCTCAAAAAAGGGCAGGATTGGGTACTAAATAATCCTGGATATAAGGTGTTCAGGAAAGATAGGGACGGAAAGAAAGGAGGTGGGGTGGCAGTATTGATTAAGACGAATATTATTGTGCTGGAGAGAGAGAGGATGTCCTGGAGGGGTCAAGGACAGAATCTATTTGGTTAGAGTTAAGAAACAATAGAGGTGCCATTACACTACTAGGTGTATTCTATAGGCCAACAACTAGTGGGAAAGATATAGAGGAGCAAATTTGCAGGGAAATTACAAAGAGCTGCAAGAGCTATAGAGTACTGATAATGGGGACTTCAATTATCCTAACATAGACTGGGATAGTAATAGTGTAAAGGACAGAGGGGGAAGAATTTCTGAAGTGTGTTCAGGAGAACTTTCTTGATCACGTTTCCGGCCCAACGAGGAAGGAGGCATTGCTGGATTTGGTTCTGGGGAATGAGGTGGGTCAGGTGGATCAAGTTTCAGTAGGGGAACATTTAGGGAACAGTGTTCATTGTATCATAAAGTTTAGGTTAGCTATGGAAAAGGACAAAGAGCAATCTAGAGAAAAAAATACTTAATTGGAGGAGGGCCAATTTCAGTGGCTTGAGAACGGACCTGGCCCGGGTAAATTGGAATCAAAGATTGGCAGGCAAAACTATAATTGAACAATTGCCTGCCTTTAAAGAAGAGATGGTTCGGGTGCAATCGAGGTACATTCCCACGAGGGGGAAAGGTAGGGCAACCAAAGCCAGAGCTCCCTGGATGATGAAAGAGATAGAGTAAGATAAAGCAGAAAAAAGAGGGGTATGACAGATGTCGAGTTGTGAATACAAATGAGAACCAGGCTGAATACAGAAAGTTCAGAGGGGGAAGTGAAAATGGAAATTAAGAAGGAGTATGAGAATAGACTGGCAGCTAACATAAAAAGAAATCCAAAAGTCTATAGGCATATAAATAGTAAACGGGTAGTAAGAGGAGGGGTGGGGCTGATTAGGGACCAAAAAGGAAACCTGGGCACAGCTGAGGTAGAGGGCATGGCTAAGGTACTAAGAGTATTTCCAGCATTTTCTGTGTTTATTTCAGATTTCCAGCATCTGCAGTATTTTGCTTTTGTACTAAATGAGTACTTTGCATCTGTCTTTACCAAGGAAGATGATGCTGCCAAAGTCATAGTGAAAGAGGAGGTAGTTGAGATATTGGATGGGATAAAAATTGATAGAGGAGGTAGAAACATAAAAAAATAGGAGCAGGAGTAGGCCATTCGGCCCTTCGAGCCTGCTCCGCCATTCAATATGATCATGGCTGATCCTCTATCTCAATACCATATTCCCGCTCTCTCCCCATACCCCTTGATGCCTTTTGTGTCTAGAAATCTATTTATCTCCTTAAATATATTCAGTGACTTGGCTTCCACAGCCTTCTGTGGTAGAGAATTCCACCCTCTGAGTGAAGAAATTTCTCCTCATCTCAGTCTTAAATGTCCTACCCCGTATCCTGAGACTGTACCCCCTCGTTCTAGAACCCCAGCCAGGTGAAACATCCTCCCTACATCCAGTCTGTCTAGCCCTGTCAGAATTTTATACGTTTCAATGAGATCCCCTCTCATTCTTCTAAACTCTAGTGAATACAGGCCTAGTCGACCCAATCTCTCCTCATACGACAGTCCTGCCATCCCAGGAATCAGTCTGGTGAACCTTCACTGCACTCCCTCTATGGCAAGTATATCCTTTCTTAGGTAAGAAGACCAAAACTGCACACAGTACTCCAGGTGTGGTCTCACCAAGGCCCTGTATAACTGTAGTAAGACATCCTCGCTCCTGTACTCAAATCCTCTTGCAATGAATGCCAACATACCATTTGCCTTCCTAACTGCTTGCTGCACCTGGATGTTTGCTTTCAGTGACTGGTGTACAAGGACACCCAAGTCCCTCTGTACATCAACATTTCCCAATCTATCACCATTTAAGTAATACTCTGCCTTTCTGTTTTTCCTACCGAAGTGGATAACTTCACATTTATCCACGTTATACTGCATCTGCCATGTATTTGCCCACTCATTCAACTTGTCTAAATCACCTTGAAGCCTCTTTGCATCCTCCTCACAACTCGCAATCCCGCCTAGTTTTGTGTCGTCAGCAAACTTGGAAATATTACATTTGGTTCCCTCATCCAAATCATTGATATATATTGTGAATAGCTGGGGCCCAAGCACTGATCCCTGCGGTACCCCACTCGTCACCGCCTGCCACCCCGAAAAAGACCCATTTATTCCTCTCTGTTTCCTGTCTGTTAACCAATTTTCAGTCCATGCCAGTATATTACCCCCAATGTTTTAATTTTGCACACTAATCTCTTATGTGGGACTTTATCAAAGGCCTTCTGAAAATCCAAATACACCACATCCACTGATTCTCCCTTATCTATTCTACCAGTTACATCCTCAAAAAAAACTCCAGTAGGTTTGTCAAACACGATTTCCCTTTCATAAACCCCTGTTGACTTTGTCTAATCCTGTTGATATTTTCTAAGTGTCCTGTTATCGCATCCTTTTATAATAGACTCTAGCATTTTCCCTACTACTGATGTTAGGCTAATCGGTCTGTAGTTCCCTGTTTTCTCTCTCGCTCCTTTTTTAAATAGTGGGATTACATTTGCCACCCTCCAATCTGCAGGAACTGTTCCATAATCTATAGAATTTTGGAAGATGTAGTAGAAAGTCTGGCTGTACTTAAAGCAGATAAGTCACCAGGACCGGATGGGATACATCCTAGGATGCTGAGGGAAGTAAAGGTGGAAATTACGGAGGTACTGGCCATAATCTTCCAATCCTCCTTGGATATGGGGCTGGTGCCAGAGGACTGGGGAATTGCAAATGTTACACCCTTGTTCAAAAAAGGATGTAAGGATAAACCCAGCAACTACAGGCCAGTCAGCTTAACCTCGGTGGTGGGGAAGCTTTTCGAAATGATAATCTGGGACAAAATTAACAGTCACTTGGACAAGGGTGGATTAATTGAGGGAAGCCAGCACGGATTTGTTAAAGGCAAATCGTGTTTAACGAACTTGATTGAATTTTTTGATGAGGTATTGGAGAGGGTTGATGTGGTGTACCTGGACTTCCAAAAGGCGTTTGATAAAGTGCCACATAATAGGCTTGCCAGCAAAGTTAAAGCCCATGGAATAAAAGGGACAGTGGCAGTATGGATACGAAATTGGCTAAGTGACAGGAAACAGAGTAGTGGTGAACGCTTGTTTTTCGGACTGGGGGAAAGTATACAGTGGTGTTCCCCAGTACTAGGACCACTGCTTTTCTTGATGTATATTAATGATTTGGGCTTGGGTGTACAGGGCACTATTTCAAAATTTGCAGATGACACAAAACTTGGAAGTATAGTGAACTAGGGTGGGATAGACTTCAAGAGGACATAAACAAACTGGTGGAATGGGCGGTCGCACAGCAGATCAACTTTAACGCAGAAAAGTGTAAAGTGATACATTTTGGTAGGAAGAATGAGGAGAACAATTCTAAAGGGGGTGCATGAACAGAGACCTGGGGGTGTATGTGCACAAATCATTGAAGGTGGCAGGGCAGGTTGAGAAAGCAATTGAAAAAAGCATACAGGATCCTGGGCTTTATAAATAGAGGCAGAGTACAAAAGCAAGGAAGTTATGATGAACCTTTATAAAACACTGGTTCAGCCACAACTGGAGCATTGTGTCCAATTCTGGGCACTTTAGGAAGGATGTGAAGGCTTTAGAGAGGGTGCAGAAAAGATTTACAAGAATGGTTCCAGGGATGAGGGACTTCAGTTACGTGGATAGACTGGAGAAGCTGGGGTTGTTCTCCTTAGAGCAGAGAAGATTGAGAGGAGATTTGATAGGTGTTCAAAATCATGAGGGGTCTAGACAGAGTAGATAGAGAGAAACTGTTCCCATTGGCAGAAGGGTCGAGAACCAGAGGACACAGATTTAATGTGATTGGCAGAAGATCCAAAAGCGACATGAGGAATAACTTTTTTGCGCAGCGAGTGGTTATAATCTGGAATGCACTGCCTGAAAGGGTGGTGGAGGCAGATTCAATCGTGGCTTTCAAAAGGGAATTAGATAAGTACCTGAAGGGAAATAATTTGCAGGGCTACGAAGAAAGGGCGGGAGAGTGGGACCAGCTGACGTGCTCCTGCAGAGAGCCGGCACTGGCTCAACGGGCCGAGTGGACTCTTCCTGTGCTGTAACAATTCTATGATTCTAATGTGATTTTCTGAAACTGGGTAAGTCTCTCTTCCAAGTTGGTGGGAATTTTCTGTTCAGTGACAGTGTGCTGCTCATGGGCTGTTCATACTGCTACATGAGCGATACCTGGTGAAATAATTTAAGTTTCAGAAGCTGAAAGTGTATGGGGCAGCATATTGTATGTAGACACTACATTTTTCAAAATACTTATGGCTAAAATGGGTGAGGGCTTACTCTTTGCGGGTATCTTGTGCTTGAACATTTATAGTATACCGCAGCCATGCCTCTGGGGCTACAACTGTGGACTGCAGCGGTTCAAGAAGGTGGCTCAATGCCACTTTCTTAAGGGCAGCTCGGGATGGGCAATAAATGCTGGCCCTTCCTAGTGACGCCCATATCCCAAGAATGAACTTTTAAAAGTATTAGTCTAGTGGCATACTTATTGCTGGAAGCAGATGGTTTTACTGCCTGACTCCAGTGCTGCCAGTGGTGATGCTGGGTGCTACTGCCCACCGTTTTATTTCGGCAATATATTTGCAGCAATTGAGCAGTTTCACTAAATGTCAAATACAGCTAAGCGCTGTGTTTGATTGCAAAGCTCTGATTCTTCTTTGTAGCAGAGAAGATTTGAGGAATGGAGAAGATCGTTTGTATGGTCTACAAAAATGACAGGGTGCTCTGGACCACAGCCTGCTCTGCTTCCTTCAATGGTGTATGGTAAAGAAGTGTGTTATATTCTCTTTGCACTTACTTTCTGCTCTGTCGCAAAAGCTGACGTGCTTGTGACGATTTGAGCTTGCTCCAGATGTCTGTTCTTCCTAGAATCATTGAAATGTACAGCACCGAAGGGGACCATTTGGCGCATCGAGTCTGTGCCAGCTCTTTCGAAAAGCAATCCAGTTAGTCCCACGGCCCAGAAATTCGGGTCTCCACGGGTGAGTACACACTGGGTACTCGCCCGTAAGCTCAATGGAAGTGCCGGTTTTCTGCATGCATTGCGCATGCGCGGGAAACCGGCACTTCTGATCCCCTGAACGAAGGGGTTCAGAGGTTGAACACGTGCACAGGAGAGGCAGCGCGTGCGCATCGAACTTTGTTTTTTTTTTACAGGTTTTCCCAGGAGGCTAAGTCTCCAGAAGTTAGACATGTAAAAAGCAGGCGTAAGGCCTGCTTTTTACAAGGTAAGTGGTGAATTAATTAAAATGAAAACATTTTTTCCACAGGTTTATTACTTTTAAATACTTTAAAGCAAGGTAAGTTTATTTTTAGCCCCGTTAGAAAATAATTTTTTTTTCAAAAATTTAAATTATTGTTTAAAATAGTTATTTCATGTAATTTATAGTTTATTTAAAAATTGTGATGTTCTTTTAAATTTATTTGAAGATTTAGTGTTGTTTTGGGGCCGTAGTATTTATAAGTCTTGACAGCTCTTCCTGTCAATCTTATGAATGGAGCATTCCCTGCTCTGATTGGCTCCCCATGGCCCACGTGATCCCAGGGGATGCATTGAACTAACTGCACTCCTGGGATACACAAGCACTGCGCGCTGGCAGCTGGACCAGGCCCCGGATCGGAATTCCACGGGGCCCTACAGCTCAACGGCCGGCGCGCCAGGTAAGTGCAGATCGGGGGCTTACACCCGCGGGAAGCCCCCGACCTGAATTTCTGGGCCCTTAAATCTGGTTATTGACACTTCAGCCATTGGAAACAGTTTCTCTTTATTTTCTCGATCTAAGCCTTCATGATTTTAAACACCTCCATCAAATCTCCTCTTGGCTTCCTCTGCTCTAAGGAGAACAACCCCAGCTTCTCCAGTCTGTCCACGTAACTGTAATCCCTCATCCCTGGAACCGTTCCAGTAAATCTCTTCTGCACCCTCTCCAAAGCCTTCACGTCCTTCCTAAAGTGTGGTGCCCAGAATTGGATACACCACTCCAGCTCAGGCCAAACGAGTGTTATAAATAGTTGAGCATAACTTCCGGGCTTTTGTACTTCATGCCCCTATTTATAAAGCCCAGGATCCTATATGCTTTATTAGCTGCTTTGTTAACTTGTCCTGCCACCTTCAAAGATTTGTGCACAAGCCCCCCCACGTGTCTCTATTTTTGCACCCCCTTTAAAATTCTACCATTTAGCATGTATTGTCTCTCATCATTCTTCCTACCAAAATGTATCAACTCACACTTTTCTACATTGAATTTCATCTGCCATGTGTCTGCCCATTCCACCAGCCTGTCTATAGAAACATAGAAGATAGGAATAGGCCATTTGGCCCCTTGAGACTGCTCCGCCGTTCAATGCAATCATTGCTGATCATCCAAATTCAGTACCCTGTCCCTGCTTTCTCCCCATATCCCTTGATCCCTTTAGCCTTAAGAAATATATCCAACTCCTTCTTGAATATATTTAATGAATTGGCCTCAACTGCCTTTTGTGGTAGAGAATTCCACAGGTTCACCACTCTCTTGTTGAAGAAATTCCTCCTCATCTCTGTCCTAAATGGCCTACCCCTTATCCTTAGACTGTGACCCCTGGTTCTGGACTCCCCGACCATCGGGAACATCCTTCCAGCATCTAGTCTGTCCAGTCCTGTTAGAATTTTATAAGTTTCAATGAGATCCCCTCTCATTCTTCTAAACTCCAGCGAGTACAAGCCCAATTGACCTAATCTCTCCTCATATGTCATTCCTGCCATCATAGAAACATAGAAGATAGGAGCAGGAGTAGGCCATTCGGCCCCTTGAGCCTGCTCTGCCATTCAATGAGATCATGGCTGATCATCTAAATTCAGTACCCTGTCCCTGCCTTCTCCCCATATCCCTTGATCCCTTTAGCCTTAAGAAATATATCCAACTCCTTCTTGAATATATTTAATGAACTGGCCTCCACTGCCCTCTGTGGCAGAGAATTCCACAGGTTCACCACACTCTGGGTGAAGAAGTTCCTCCTCATTTCAGTCCTAAATGGCTTACCCCTTAGACTATGACCCCTGGTTCTGGACTCCCTGGCCATCGGAAACATCCTTCCTGCATCTAGTCTGTCCAGGCCTGACAGAATTTTAGAGGTTTCGATGAGATCCCCTCTCAATCTTCTAAACTCCAGTGAGTATAAGCCCAATCGACACAATCTCTCCTCATACATCATTCCTGCCATCCCAGGTATCAGCCTGGTGAATCTTCGCTGCACTCCTTCCATGGCAAGAACGTCCTTCCTCCGATAAGGCGACCAAAACTGCACACAATACTCAAGGTGCGGTCTCACCAAGGCCCTGTACAACTGCAGCAAGACATCCTTGTTCCTGTACTCGAACGCTCTTGCTACGAAGGCCAACATACCATTTGCCTTCTTTAACCGCCTGCTGCACCTGCCTGCTTACCTTCAGCGACTGGTGCACAAGAACACCCAGGTCTCTTTGCACTTCCCCTTCTCCCAATCTATTGCCATTCAAATAATAGTCTGCCTTCCTGTTTTTGCCACCAAAGTGGATAACCTCACATTTATCCACATTATAGTGCATTTGCCATGTTTCTGCCGAATCACCGAACCTGTCCAATTCGTACTGGAGTTTCACGACATCCTCCTCACAGCATACCCTCCCACCCAGCTTTGTGTCATCTGCAAATTTGGAGATATTCCATCCAATTCACTCGTCCAGATCATTAATATATATTGTGAACAGCTGGGGTCCTAGGACCGAACCTTGCGGTACCCCACTAGTCACTGCCTGCCACTTGGAAAACGACCCGTTTATTCCAACTCTTTGCTTTCTATCCGCCAACCAGTTCTCTATCCAAGTCAATACCTTGCCCCCAATCCCATGTGCCTTAATTTTGCACGCTAATCTCTTATGCGGGACCTTATCGAAAGCCTTCTGAAAGTCCAAATACACCACATCCACTGGTTCTCCCTTATCTATTTTACCAGTTACATCCTCAAAAAATTCCAGTAGATTAGTCCAGCACGATTTACCTTTTGTAAATCCATGTTGACTTTGTCCGATCCTGTCGCTGCTTTCCAAGTGCTCTGCTGTTACATCTTTTATAATGGACTCTAGCATTTTCCCCACTACCGATGTCAGGCTTACCGGTCTATAATTCCCCGCTTTTTCTCTACCACCTTTTTTGAATAGTTGGGTAACATTAGCTACCCTCCAATCCATAGGTACTGTTCCAGAGTCTATCGAGTTCTGGAAGAGGACCAGCAATGCATCTACTATTTCTAGGGCCACTTCCTTAAGTACCCTAGGATGTAGATTATCAGGCCCTGGGGATTTATCAGCCTTCAGTCCCATCAATTTTCCTAACACCATTTCCCTACAAATACTGGATTCTTTCAGTTCCACCCTTTCATCAGACCCTATGTTCCCCGGCATCTCTGGGAGGTTATTTGTGTCCTCCTTTGTGAAGACAGAACCAAAATATGTATTTAGTTGGTCAGCCATTTCTTTGTTCCCCATTATAAATTCCCCTGATTCTGACTGCAAGGGACCTACGCTTGACTTCACCAATCTTTTTCTCTTCACATATCTATAAAAGCTTTTCCAGTCAGTTTTTATGTTACCTGCAAGCTTACTCTCATTCTATTTTCCTCTTAATTAATCCCATTGTCCTCCTTTGTTGAAACCTAAACTGCTCCCAATCCTCAGGATTATTGCTTTTTCTGGCCAATTTATATGTCCTCTCCTTGGATCTTATGCTATCCCTAATTTCCCTTGTTAGCCACGGTTGAGTCACCTTTTTTGTTTTATTTTTATGCCAAACTGGGATGAACAAATTCTGTGGTGCATCCATTCAGTCTTTGAATGTTTGCCATTGCCTATCCACCGTCAACCCTTTGAGTGCTATTCCCCAATCAATCCTACCCAACTCGCTCCTCAGACCATCGTAGTTTCCTTTATTTAAATTCAGGACCCTAGTCTCTGAGTCAACTACTTCATTCTCCATCTTAATGAAGAATTCGATCATATTATGATCGCGCTGACCCAAGGGGCCTCGTACAACAAGATTGCTAATTAATCCTTTCTCGTTACATAATACCCAGTCTAAGATGGCCTGATCTCTGGTTGGTTCCTCGATATATTGGTCCAGGAAACCATCCCGTAAACACTCCAGGAATTTCTCCTCCACAGTATTGTTACTAATTTGGTTAGCCCAATCTATATGTAGATTAAAGTCACCCATGATGACTGCTGTGCCCTTATTGCACGCTTCTTTAATTTCCCTTTTAATGCCATCCCCAACCTCTGCCTTACTGTTTGGAGGTCTATATACCACTCTCACTAACGTTTTCTGCCCCTTAGTATTTCTCAATTCTACCCATACAGATTCCACATCATCAGAGCTAATATCCTTCCTTACAATTGTGTTAATCCCTTCTTTAACCAGTAATGCTACCCCACCTCCCTTTCCTTTTTGCCTATCTTTCCTGAATATCGAACACCCCTGGATGTTGAGTTCCCAGCCTTGGCCATCCTTGAGCCACGTTTCCGTAATCCGAACCAAATCATATTTGTTTACCTCTATTTGCGCAGCCAATTCATCCACCTTACGAATGCTCCTCGCATTAAGACACAAAGCCTTCAGGCTTGTTTTTTTAACGCTCTTAGACCTATTAGAATTAGTATTTACTGTGGCCATGTTTGATTTAAACTGTTGATTTCTCTGACTGCCACTTTTGTTTTTCTCCTTCCTATCTTTTGCTTTTATCCTTGTTTCCCTTTTCTCTGTCTCCCTGCTCAGGTTCCCAACCCCCTGCCATTTTAGCTTAAACTCTCCCAGGTATCAGCCTGGTGAACCTTCGCTGAACTCCTTCCATGGCAAGAACATCCTTCCTCGGATAAGGCGACCAACACTGCACACAATACTCAAGATGTGGTCTCACCAAGGCCCTGTACAACTGCAGCAAGACACCCTTGTTCCTGTACTCAAACCCTCTCGCTATGAAGGCCAACATACCATTTGCCTTCTTAACCGCCTGCTGCACCTGCATGCTTACCTTCAGCGACTGGTGCACAAGGACGCCCAGGTCTCGTTGCACTTCCCCTTCTCCCAATCTATTGCCATTCAGATAATAATCTGCCGCCTTGTTTTTGACACCAAAGTGGATAACCTTGCATTTATCCACGTTATATTGCATCTGCCATGCTTCTGCCCAATCACCCAACCTGTCCAAATCATACTGGAGTTTCTCGGCATCCTCCTCACAGCACACACGCTCACCCAGCTTTGTGTCGTCTGCAAACTTGGAGATATTACATCTAGTTCCCTCGTCCAGATCATTAATATATATTGTGAATAGCTGGCGTCCAAGGACCGATCCCTGCGGTACCCCACTAGTCACTGGCTGCCACTCGGAAAAAGAGTCGTTTATTCCAACTCTTTGCTTTTTGTCTGCCAACCAGTTCTCTATCCAAGTCAATACCTTGCCCCCAATCCCATGTGCCTTAACTTTACACACTAATCTCTCTTATGCGGGACCTTATCGAAAGCCTTTTGAAAGTCCAAATACACCACATCCACTGGTTCTCCCTTGTCTATTTTACCAGTTACATCCTCAAAAATTCCTGTAGATTAGTCAAGCACGATTTACCTTTTGTAAATCCATGTTGACTTTGTCCGATCCGGTCACTGTTTTCCAAGTGCTCTGCTATTACATCTTTTATAATGGACTCCAGCATTTTCCCCACTACTGATGTCAGGCTTACTGGTCTGTAATTCCCCGTTTTCTCTCTACCACCTTTTTTGAACAGTGGGGTAACATTAGCTACCCTCCAATCCATGGGTACTGTTCCAGAGTCTATCGAATTTTGGAAGATGACCAGCAATGCATCTACTATTTCTAGGGCCACTTGCTGAAGTACCCTAGGATGTAGATTATCAGGCCCTGGGGATTTATCGGCCTTCAATCTTGTCAATTTCTCTTAACACCATTTCCCTACAAATACTGTCTTCTTAAGTCTATTACTAAATTCCTCATTGTTTACTACACTTCCAAGTTTCTTGTCATCTGCAAATTTGAAATTGTGCCCTGTACCACCAGGTCCAAATAATTAATGGCCCAGAATTTCGGGTCGCGGGCTTCCCGTGGGTGCAAGCCTCCGACCTGCACTTGCCTTGCGCGGCGGCCGTTGAGCTGTGGGCCCCCGTGGAATTCCGTTCCGGGGCCTGGTCCAGCTGCCGGCGCGCAGTGCTTGCGTATCCCAGGGGCGCAGTTAGTTCGAAGCGTCCCCTGGGATCACGTGGGCCGTGGGGAGCCAATTGGAGCAGGGAATGCTCCATTCATAAGATTGACAGGAAGACCTGTCAAAAGTTATAAATACGACAGCCCCAAAACAGCACTAAATCTTCAAAAGTTAAAAAAAGAAATCACATTTTTTAAACAAACTAATAAATTACATGAAATAACTTAAACAATAATTTAAATTTTTGAAAAAAATAATTTTATTTTTTAACGGGGCTAAAAATAAACTTACCTTGCGTTCAAGTATTTAAAAATAATAAACCTGTGGAAAAAATGTTTTAATTTTAATTAATTCACCACTTACCTTGTGAAAAGCAGGCCTTACGCCTGCTTTTTACATGTCTTAACTTCTGGAGACTTGCCCTCCTGGGAAAACCTGTATATAAAAAAAAAAAACCAAGTTCGATACGCACGCGCAGCCTCTCCTGCGCATGCGTTCAACCTCTGAACCTCTTCGTTCAGGGGAACGGAAGTGCCGGTTGCCTGCACATGCGCAGTGCATGCAGGAAACCGGCACTTCCATTGGGCTTACGGGTGAGTACCCTGTGCGTACTCACCTGTGGAGACCCGAATTTCTGGGCCATAATGTCTATCAGAAACAGTAGTAGTCCTAGTACTGATCCCTAGGGAACACCACTGTATACCTCCCTCCATTCCGAAAAACAGCTATTCACCACAACCCTCGGTTTTCTACCCCTTAGCCGATTTTGTGTCCATGCTGCTACTGCCCCTTTTATTCCACGGGCTTCAATTTTGCTAACCAGCCTATTATGTGGTACTTGATCAAACGTCTTTTGAATGTCCATATACACAACATCAACTCTACTACCCTCATCCACTCTGTTACCTTATGAAAAAACTCAGTCAAACACAAGTTGCACTTCACAAATCTGTGCTGGCTCTCCTTTTATTAGTCCATGCTTGTCCAAGTGGCTGTTAATTTTCTCCTGGATTACTGTATCTAAAAGCTTCCCCACCACCGATGTTAAACTTACTGTAATTGCCAGGTTTATCCTTCTCCCCTCTTTTGAACAAGGGTGTAACGTTTTCAATCCTCCAGTCATCTGGCACCACCCCTGTATCTAAGGCTCCTGCCCATCACATAATTCTACTTCCACAGGCAAATCTGCATTCCCTTTGAATCTGAATATAATGATGTTTGTGATGTATTATTGGATAGCTGTCTGCAGGGTGAATAGTTAACCCTTTTCATAAGATGTGCGCTGGAAACAATATGGAAATCCCACCATACACACATTAACTCCCCAACTGATGGCAGATGAACACCCTAATGGTCCATAAGACTTGGACAAAAAACTATAAATCAAGTTTATTAAGAAGTAAGATTAACAGGAGCAAGATTAAAACGAGCAGAACATTTTTTGCTACATTAGAATACTCCGCGTAATCCAGTGTCTTTCAAAACAACAAAGAAACCCTTAGCGGTTCTTTGCAATTCTTTTAAATAGCCGGGATCATGCATTTTTGGAGAAAGCTTTTACATAAGAAATGAACCCTGTGAAGTTCTTCATTTGCTGTCATCAGCCTAGTGATATACCAAGAAGGGAACTGAGGAACATATGTACCAGTATCATTTATATACTTTCTACCCATTGGTCTAGGCTGGTACGAAAGGAAGACAGCTAGAGATTGTGAACAATCAATCAAAGCGAACTGACTGCAAAACAGTGACAGACCAAGTTCACAGGTATCGGGGCAGTCACCTGGAAAGCAGAAAAGCAGTTCATACACCTTCAAAACCACCAAACTGAGAGTCTTGCTCGCAGGACTCACTGATGGGACACTTGCAAAGGCCATAGATGGATGAGTGATCAGTAGCATGTTGGTCAATTAATTATTTCTGTCGCGTGACAGACTTTGTGTCTCCTAATCTTGGTTAAGCAATCCACATAAACAGTTGTCCGAGAACTACTTTTGAAGTGGCATCTGCATTCGTTTTCTTGACCCTGACTTTGCATACCAAGCTGCAGAGACAATAACTTCCCCATGGGAATTGCTGGGAATCCATTCTTAGAAAAAAACCAATTCATGGGACTAGTTTAAAAAAATTAAAAAAAAAAAAAAATTAAAAACATATGATAGATTTGTACTATATGCGTGCTGGCATACGCTCAACAGGAAACCAGCCTGACCAAGTCGGATAGATTTCTGCACTCTCCACATATGCAGTTCATCCCTTTGCTTGAGGTTGTTGTTAAAGCAGAGGAGAGGAAAGTGTCATGTAAATGACAGCAGTGTTTACTCGCTACAGTTTCATTGTAAATGGTTGTAAATTTAGAAGCAATCCATGTTTACCATGGCTTTACAGTGGCTTGTGTAGAGGAATTTGGGTCATGCCCTGGACTGATAACCATCTCCTGAATCCAGAAGGAATTACTCAGTTTATGGGGGTGGTGTGGGGCGGGGGAGGGAGGGAAGTTCGTGCATTTCTACATTTCTAATACTCAATAGGCCACATTTCTTTGTGTGCAACACTTCTGTAGTTTTCCTTCGCTACCTAGGTTTGATTTATTGTCCTATTTTGTGATTTAGCAAATGGTTGTATTGAGACTTTTACTTCAACAGTGGTCCAGGCCCTGCCCCTGTCTTTTTCTTCCTCTCTCTCTCTCTCTCTCTTACAATGTCTGCCCTGGCTAAGTTGATTGATTTGCTGCCTCCCTGTCTAACAGTGTATGAGAGATTTACTAGGAGTGAGATTTATGATCCTGACGAATGAGGCTGACTTGCAAAACCCTTTAATTCTGTGCAGCGGGGTTGGCTAGTCAGACTGCGATGCATCAATGTAGCTTATTTTCATAAACCAAAATGGTTCATTTGATGGATGTGTGTTTTCTTTGTGCCAGGCATTGGGTTGTAACTGTTCAGTGTGGTGACGATTATGGAGCTGACTGCTTGTTTTGCCTTCTCACTGAGGGAACAGGGAGCGGAACAACACTGACTGCTAGAAATGGAGTGACCTTGTTTTTGCCAAAGAAAATTGCATGTATTATTCTGACACAATTTTTTTTTCTTTGTTTTTGTTCGATGTCTTTGGATGATCCTATCGCTGGAAAGTTTGAACAAATAAAAAAAAAAAAAAAAAAAATTCTGTCAACCCTCCCACCTCGCTGTTTTTCTTCAAGGCATTGTTGGAGACTAATCCAAGCCTCAGCAGCCACAGCTGTATAACACTTGGATGAAGCTAAATGTAATGCTCTCGTGTAGTCACGAGGCTGCTTGTGGTCTTGGTCATAAGAGAGTAATTGCAAGGTCACAGAAATATTAGGGGGTGGGAAGGGACTTGTGAAAAGTGACTATATGAAAAGTGGCTCCCGATAGGATGTATTTGAGGCCCAAAGTCCTTTTGCAAAGCTGTGTTCAGTCTCAGATGGAGGCGGTTTTAGCTGGTGGCAGAATCATTACTTTCTGCCGTCTGATTTATTTCCTAAAATTGTCAATGATGCGGATCATGACACGTACACACACAAAAAGGAAACCTTTTTTGTAGATAAATAAACCAGGAATCACTTTGTTGTAAGAACTTGTTGCGTTTCTTATTCTGCAGCTAAGCAGTTGGCACTTTGCATTCACTGCACCTGAAAATGAGATTCTCAAAGGAGTACAAACAATAGGCTCCAAGTTTATGAGCAGAAAAACAACAGATTTAACAGCGGTTAAACTTTCAGATGAAAGAAAATGGAACAAAGATGGTCGCAGAATCGGATATTAATTTGTGTACATTAGAATTGTTATTGTTGGTGGGGAGACTTCCTTTATTAATCGACAAAGCTTTGTTTGTTGATAACTAGAAAACAAGCCATTTGAGATAACCAGTTGGTCTGTATCTGTTGCAAGCTAAACATATAAGGGACCGGTAAAGAAGCTTAGATGATGCACAGCATTTTAAAGTCTGTTTCAAGACTGGACCCATAACTGGTTCTCCATAACAGGCACATGTTCTGGGCCTGTTGACTATGTTAAGACAAAGTCTGATGCACCTCTGAGGAAATGGTATTCTAGTAGTGCTGCACTGCTATTCGAGGCACTTTACTGTTGTCGTAACTCAATACTGTAACAGCCTGTAATAGCAGAAATCAAGAGCTACAGCAGCACAGTATTGAGCACAGCTGAAATCTTGTAACTACTTTTCTTCCCTTTCTGCCCCTCCCAAATTGGGCCTTGGACAAATGCTCTGAGTGCACTCATATCCCTGCGTCTGTGCAGCCTGATGGGATTATGATGCTATACCTATTGGACTAAAAATGTAATCGGGAGGAATATATTCGTTTCATTCAAATACCATCAATGAAAGTCTGTTGCACTGTTCGGTGCAGCCTGATTGTGTTCAATATATGACTTAGTAGGCAATGCCTCTGTTGGCTCCTGTGCAGTCAGGTTGGCATGGCGGGGTGGGGCAGTAGAAAGATGTAGTACATTGTAAAACCTGTGATGGGGCTCTTGCTTTCTAGGTTGGGAAGGGGGGGAACTGAATATGTTGGGTTGTTTGAAGATGTGGGGGGCTGGGCGGTTGGATCGAGGTGTTTGCGTGTCTCAGAGGGAGAGAGAATTGGACTCCGAGGGAGAGAAAGAAACTGGAGCGGGGAAAGAAAAATTGCTTGTGTTGCTGCACGTCTTTCCGCAATTCCATTGCAACTTGCTTAAATAATTGAACTGATTGGAATCCTTTTCTCTCTTGACAGTTTCCAGATGTAGCTGGGTACGTGGGATTTGCAAATCTGCCCAACCAGGTCCATCGAAAATCAGTGAAGAAAGGATTTGAATTCACGTTGATGGTAGTCGGTATGTTGTGCCGCCTGTTTAGGCTGCGAGTGCACTCACACTGCTGTCTGATATCTAATTTAATTGCTGCAGCGTATTTTTTATGAATTTTTGAGTTCAACGAGTGTTAAGATGCTTTGATATCATTTTGAAAGTGTGAAGGTAATTTTTTTCAAAATTTTTTAAAAAACATTGAAAGTGAAATTTATAAATAATCGTGTGTGAGGGGAGGAGAATGAGGAGAGTGTGTATTGCCCCTCAAATCTTTCACATCTAAAAATGCCATTCATTGTTCCTGTTGTAGTCTTTTCTAATAGCAAGTAGTGACATTGCAGTTGTCCTGAATGGGGGTGCAGCCTGCAGCAAGTGGCCTTGCAATGAATGGGTTTAAAGATGAAACCAATTTTAAGTTGATTGTGTATCTGGAGTAAGCTGTATCGACACTGGTTTATGCGTGGGTACATTTTAAAAAAAAAAGAAAAAAAAACACTTTCATTTTTATTCACAATTCCTTTTTGTTTTTTCAAGTAGATGGAATAGAATTGTTGTACTTCGGTGGCGGTGTTGGCATATCTACATACTGACCCGGAAACATAGAAAGATAGGAGCAGGAGTAGGCCATTCGGCCCCTCGAGCCTGCTCCGCCATTCAATGCGATCATGGCTGATCATCCAAATTCAGTACCCTGTCCCTGCCTTCTCCCCATATCCCTTGATCCCTTTAGCCTTAAGAAATATATCTAACTCCTTCTTGAGTATATTTACAGGAAACTTTGGTTTATCCGGAGGTTAACTGTCCGGAATGCTCGAGGCACCGGCAAAAATCAGGAGCCGTTTTGTTAGGTTTTTTTTCACCAGTCAGGCTCTGCAAGGTCTCGCTGTTGCTAAGCTACAGAGACGCTTGCAAGGTATGGCTGACTGTTTAGAAGCTGTTCAGGGTTTGTTGCCAGATACGGAGCTCAAAATCTCCGTATGTTTCAACATTAACGCTGGTTTGTCCGGCAGTTTTGATGTGACGGCAACAGCTCGGTCCCGTCGGTGCCGGATAGCACAAAGTTTCCTGTAATGAATTGGCCTCTACTGCCTTCTGTGGTTCACCACTCTCTGGGTGAAGAAATTCCTCCTCATCTCAGTCCTAAATGGCTTACCCCTTATCCTTAGACTGTGACCCCTGGTTCTGGACTCCCCGGCCATTGGGAACATCCTTCCTGCATCCAGTCTATCTAGTCCTGTTAGTATTTTATAATTTTCAATGAGATCCCCTCTCATTCTTCTAAACTCCAGCGAGTATAAGTCCAATCAACCCAATCTCTCCTCGTATGTCATTCCTGCCATCCCAGGTATCAGCCTGGTGAATCTTTGCTGAACTCCCTCCATGGCAAGAACATCCTTCTTCAGATAAGGTGACCAAAACTGCACACAATACTCCAGGTGTGGTCACACCAAGGCCCTGTACAACTGCATCAAGACATCCTTGTTCTTGTACTCGAACCCTCTCGCCACGAAGGCCAACATACCATTTGCCTTCTTAACCGCCTGCTGCACCTGCATGCTTACCTTCAGCGACTGGTGCACAAGGACACCCAGGTCTCGTTGCACTTCCCCCTTCTCCCAATCTATTGCCATTCAGATAATAATCTGCCTTCCTGTTTTTGACACCAAAGTGGATAACCTCGCATTTATCCACATTGTGCAGAAGCATGGCAGATGCAATATAATCACCCAACCTGTCCAAATCATACTGGAGTTTCTCGGCATCCTCCTTACAGCACACACACTCCCACCCAGCTTTGTGTCGCCTGCAAACTTGGAGATATTACATCTAATTCCCTCGTCTAGATCATTAATGTATATTGTAAATATATTAATGGAATTTGCGGTAGTAATAACGGCGCGACTGTCGGCACTCGCCATTATTATCGTGTAAAAGTGACAGCAACTTCTGGCGTCCGCACATGCGCAGTTAAATGTGGAACTCCGGAAGTTGCTGTCAGTGATACCCTGCTCCTCCACATTCGAAATCACTGATTTGTAGTGAACTTTAATTATTTCAGCGCACTTTCTGCTATACAAACCAGTGAAAATATTAAGCCTTATTCAATCATGAGTAACTGAGTTTTTAACGGAGTACTAAGTCATACTTACTGCTGAACAACTTCTCTGGCCCTGAAAAACTAATTTTATAAGTGTGGAATCTCATTCCCTCAGAAGATCTTTTAAAAATTGCAGGAGGTGGGTTGCTCCTTTAAATGTTATAATGAGGCTGTTGTGCTTCAGATTTAACCACCATTTTAAATTTAACTGTGGCTGGTCAGGTTTTGCAGACACTTACCTCCTGGATCCAGCATCTCTGCCTAACCCACCCTCCGCAATCGGAGACCCCCCACGAGGCCTCAGATTCCCCCCCTCCCCCTTGCAGGCCTCCGATCTCCTTATCGGCTTCCCCCCCCCCCACCCCGATCATCCTCTGGCTCCCCTGATCACCCCCGGCCCCCGAACCAATCCTTCCCTCCTTCCTCTTTGCGGCCTAGTGCCGCAGGCCTACCCACCCGCAGCCAGCCAGCCTCTCCATGTGTCTGGCTGCAGGTGGGAAACAGAGGTTTCAAATGCAAATCAGACCCTGCTGTTAAATTCGGCACAGCCTGCGGGAAACCTGTTCTCCTAGTTTTCCCGCCCGCTCCCTACCTGCCTCCTGATTAAAATTCCGGCCAGTGATTCTGTCTGATCTTTGTACTGTAGCATCATTTGGACTGCTCTGCCCAGCATGTCCATCATTTGCTTGCTCTTGACTCCGTCTGTGAGCAAACTGAAAACGAGTTATATTAAACTTGGAAGTGTAGTAAACACTGTGGATGATAGTAATAGACTTCAAGAAGACATAGAGAGGCTGGTGGAATGGGCAGACAGATGACCGATGAAATTCAACGCAGAAAAGAATGAGGTGGTACATTTTGGTAGGAAGAATGAGGAGAGACTATACATGCTCAACGATACAATTTTAAAGGGGGTGCAAGAGGAGAGAGACCTGGGGTGTGCTTGTGCACAAATCTTTGAAAGTGGCAGGACAGATTAATAAAGCAGTTAATAAAGCAGATGGGATCCTGGGCTTTATAAATAGGGGCATAAAGTACAAAAGCCAGGAAGTTATGCTAAACCTATATAAGAGGTACAGATCCGATTTACTGGAGTGGTTCCAGGAATGAGGGATTACAGTTACTGGAGAAGCTGGGGTTGTTCTCCTTAGAGCAGAGAAGGCTAAGAGGAGATTTGATAGAGGCGTTTACAATCATGAAGGGTTTAGATAGAGAAACTGTTTCCAATGGCTGATGGGTCAATAACAAGAGGGCACAGATTTAAGGTGATTGACAAAAGAACCAGAGGCGACACGAGGAAAAATGTTTTTTGTGTAAACGATTGGTTAAGATTTGGAATGCACTGACTAGTCGGGTAATGGAAGCTGATTTAATATTAGCCTTCAGAAGTAAATTGGATAAATACTTGAAGGAGAAAAAACTGCCGGGATATGGGACGGATCAGGGGAGTGGGACTAACTGGCTTGCTCTTTGAGAGAGCCAGCGCAGACTTGAAGGGCCGTATGGCCTCCTTCTGCTGCGCTATTCTGGGATTCTATTAAGATAGTCTTGTATAAATGGACTATTGTAATTTGAAGGATTTTCTTTACGCTTGTCAGATTGGTATAATTCACTATCAGCAGTTTTAAATAGGAGATGTCAATGTGGAATAAAAATACTATTAAGTTAACAAAAAAACATTTCTGTTATTCAGAAAAATAAATTGAATCGTGCAAATTGTTCCTTTCTACTCATCCCTTAATTTTTTCCTACCTGTATCTTCATTTTTTTCTTTTAGCTTATGTATGATTCCCTTTGCCTTGCATTTCATCACTCTTCTGTGTTTATTTTGCCACGTTTCTCCTTTCTCAGGTGAGTCTGGTCTTGGAAAGTCCACGTTGATCAACAGCCTGTTCCTGACCGATCTCTATCCTGAGCGCTATGTACCTGGAGCTGCAGGTGAGTGAATTATTGGAGAGTTTCATCAAATTATAACTGTCAGTAACATAGGCGTGACATCACAGTAACAATAACCTGCGTGTACCATATACAACAATTTAATTTCATCAAATTATAACTGTCAGTAACATAGGCGTGACATCACAGTAACAATAACCTGCGTGTACCATATGCAACAGAAAATGGTCGGGTTTAATCGCTGCTTTCTGCAAAGTCAGCTAGTCTGAGCTGGGACAGAAGTTCAGATGCTGCAATTGGGCCTCTGAAATAGGGAGGGGAAAAATAGCCAGGGTCTGTGTTCCTGATAAATATCTAGTGATCCATCCTGGAATGTGTTTGTGTATGCATATGAGATGAGGGTTAGGATGAGGGTCACATGTAACACCCCTCTAAAGTTGAATAGCCAACTGGCACTCACGATCTAGGCTTAAACAGGCAGAACAGCCTTTTGAGTGACACTGGAGGGCTGTGGGCGCTATTGAAACTGTACCCCAGAAAAAGTTGACCCCTTCAGGGAAGGAAAAGTGAAAAGGTAAGTGGGCTGTGGGAAAAGTTTTTAAAAAAACAGCTGCAGTACATTTGGAGCTGGTGTTTGTGGTTTTCCTAAAGAGTTCCATCCTTGTTTGGGTTTGCAGGTCAAACTGGTGAGCTGTCTGTCATGCTGAAATCCTGTTGCTGAGTGCAATGTGATAGCTTTCATACTGGTTATCAAAACTCCTCCATATGTTTGGAGTTAATGTTATCTTTTCAAAATATCATTGTTTTCCCTCAGATAATTCGATAATTTCCTGCAGCAGAGGCGTTGTGAAGTGGTGCCAAGTTAACTAAACATTTATGTTGGCCCCTTTTGCCTCTTTTTTTAAAAACCCTACCTCCCTCCTCAAAAAGCAACATAAATCTCCAATAGATAATAAACAACAAATATGGAGTCGGATGGGGATAATATGTGACTCCCCAGAGAAGGGTGATTTCTATGTGCACAGATTGATGAGGATTCTGACACATGATTCTGATGATGTGTGGCCCTGAGCTTGGCTCGTTGTGGTCTCCGATTCCTTTCAGCATAGCCCAGCCGCAGATCCTTAAATGGTCATGTGAATTTCTTTCCAGTTGCATATTTGCATTTTTGAGGAACAGAGTACTGGAAGGGACATATTTACATTCATGAGGCCAATGGTAATTCGCCTGTCGTATGAGGCCAAATGGCCCCCTCTCATCCATCTCCTCATGTTGGAGTTAACAGTTTCCAGAAGAGAGACCATTAATCTTTTTCACCTACCTCTTTCATTTGCAGTTAACCACATGACAGCCTGTCCCCAGTGGAATGATTTGAGGAGTTGGACACAGTCCAGTATGAGAAGCCATACTTATTTTTTTGGGAGATTGTAAGAGAATTTAAACAACCCTGGGTCACGAGATAGTAGCCTTCCTCAACTGTTAATATTTCTGGCTGTTGACAAAACGCAACAGGACCTGAAAACCTGCTGCTAGTGGCTATAAATGTTTTCCTCCAGAATTGGAAGAGCAAGAAGTATTCTTCAAGAACAGATAAATAGGGTCAAAAATGCAGCTAATTACAAATAGACAAAGGGGTTGGATGTAAAATGTAAAAAAAAAAAATTGGAGTTTTAATTCAGTAGGAATTAAAGTGCAATTCAAATTAACTTCGATGACAGACACAGTATATGCAAACTGTTATTGCATCTAACTTTTGAGCCTCATAAGTTTCAATGCATATTTATATGTTAAATTATGAAGCAAATTTCAATCAAAACCTTAATGGTGTGACTCCTAGAAAGCTATTGGCTGCTTTGGGGGTTATGTAACAGTATCATTAGTGATTTTGAGTGGAGTTGGAAGGGGTTGTGTTTAAGATGGTGAGCTTAATGTGTTAATGATTATTTTCACAGAAAAGATCGAAAGGACAGTCCAAATTGAAGCCTCAACGGTGGAAATTGAGGAGCGAGGAGTGAAACTTCGCCTGACCGTTGTGGACACCCCAGGATATGGTGATGCCATCAACAGCCAGGATTGGTAAGTTCCTGGTGTCTGAAATAATGCAGAGCTAGCAAGCAATTTCCTTGCTGTATCTCAATCTGTTAAGCAGCTGAAGGTTCACACTTTGATTTTAATTTAGTGCAGGAGTTGGTCCCAGCAGTTATATATGTGAATTGCATTGTGAAACTCTTAAAGGACATCTACATTATGGGTAAACGAGTCTGTGTTGTGAATGAATTACATGAGGATTCTGTTAAAAAGTTGTATCCTATTGTGCTTTTTGTTGTTTGTTTCAAAACTATGGTTGGCACCAGAATTGGATGTGCCACTGCTTAAGCTTTGATATTTACTTTGCTCATAATGAAAATTTACTGAAAACTTAATTTAAAATCAATGTTGTGATAATATAAGACAAAAAAGTAAGCGGGGAAAATGGATTTGTGTTTTTCTTTTGTTCTATTTTCATTAGAAATTTCCAAAACTAGAATGGTGCCAATCCCTGCAGAAGTGGAAACTAACTTTTACATCTGCTAAAGAAATTGATAAAAGTGAAGATAAATATACTTTTCTGGTTGTTAATAAGTGCAGTTGCTTTTTAGAAAATGATCCAATAAGAATGTGTTGTTGCAATTTGATTGCTTATGATTGGTGTGTTTGTCCTTCAGGTGTCATGTCTGTCATTCTTCAGGCTGTTTTTAATTGGTTTAATCTAGACTTCCTGCATTTAGTATGTTAACTAGCAGCTGTATGGTTGCTAAGGAAATCATAAGAACATAACAAAAAAGTTATGGGCGAGAAGGCCATTTCAAAGTTTCCCTGTTCCCTTTCACAGTATATCTGTGTTGCCCATTTCTCTTCCGATATGCAAACCACATTTGTCTTTAAGTTTCATTTGCTATTTTTCTGCCCTGTTGCATAATCAATCTGAATTATTCTGCAAAACCTTGACTTCTTCATCTTTCTCTAACTAAACTCCAAATTTGCAACTAATAGACCAGAAAAATAACTTTGTTTCCTGCTGATTCTGAAAATCTGGTTGCAATGTTGAGAGATCCCCAAACAAGCACAATTAGAGGATACTCACTTTTGAGAGTCAGAGTCAGGGCCCTGGCCAGTTTTGTGGGCGGAGATTCGTTCCGATGGAAGGTTTGATGGGCGGACGCAAAAGATCGAGGAGACTTGGGCATAATGTAGTTACGACGTAACTCACTTACACCTGAAATTCCACAATCTTTTAAGATACATAATTGGTTTGCGCCCAGATTACAGGTGTATCTGGGTGCAAATGTGGAGAAAACTACCTTTGTGTTGTCTGCAAATTTAACAAGCTTATAATTGGTTTGTGCAACCAGGTCATTTATGTAGATCTGTGCCAAAGGTCCAAGCACTAATCCTTCTGGTCTTCTCCACATCTCTCCCCCCCCCCCCCCCCCCCCCCCCCCCCCACCAGTCTTACACTATGTCTTTCGTGAATACTGTCTGCTTTCTGTTGCATTAATCCACATATTATCCAGTCCTATCTTACACCTTGCATTCCCATCACTTTAATTGAATTAATCTTTCATGTGGGGCATTGTCCGTAGCTTTCTGGAAGTCCAAATAAACACTATTGTAGGGACTTCCGCTATCTATTTTCTCTCTAATGTATTCAAAAATGTCAAGGAGGTTTGTCAAGCAGGGTCTTCCCCATCTAAATGCATGCTTGCTGTTGCTTATTAAGCTATTAACTATACGGCTACTCCACTAACCTATTCCTGAGGATAATTTCATTGGTCCGAAATTCCTAGAAACGTGCGCCATAGTAACTACACATTCGTGGCTTGTGCAATTATTCCAGCATAGACGTTCCAGGAAATAATTTGCGTAAGTGAGTTATGTTATTATTTACACTGCCGTAATTTTCAATTTTTTGTGCATGCGTGGCGTGGTTTCTCCCATTTAAAAGCCGGCGAGTGGCCTGCGCGGGAACTTCAGACCGCTGCGCAGCTTAGCGGGAACGTTGCTTAGGACTGCACTCAAGTGTCAGCCTAGATTGTGAAGGGGTTGGATCGGGTGGATGCGGGGAGGATGTTCCCGATGATGGGTGAAACTAGAACTAGGGGGCATAGTCTTAGAATAAGGGGCTGCTCTTTCAAAACTGAGATGAGGAGGAACTACTTCACTCAGAGGGTGGTAGGTCCATGGAATATGCTGCCCCAAAAAGCTGTAGAAGCTACATCATTACATAAATTTAAAACAGAAATAGACAGTTTCCTAGAAGTAAAGGGAATTAAGGGTTACGGGGAGCGGGCAGGAATTTGGACATGAGTCTAGGTTCGGGTCGGTCATGGCCCTGTGGGTAGCGGAGCGGGCCCAGGGGCCGTGTAGCCTGATCCTGCTCCTATTTCATGTGTCTAATTCTGTTAGATTCAGGAGATGGTTCTGTGATAGTAGATTGGCGGTTAGGATCAGATCAGCCATGATCTTATTAAATGGCGGAGCAGGCTCGAGGGGCCGATTGGCCTACTCCTGCTCCTATTTCTTATGTTCTTATGTACTATGTGCTTTAAAATAAATGTAAGGTGTTCCACATTGGTCTCAAAATTGATTGAATTGGCAGAGAGATGAGAAAAGGACCTAAAAGTAATGATAGACTTGCTAATTTCAACGTTGGACAATGTGGTGGAGCAATTAAAAAGCAAACAGAATGCTGGAATATATAGATGGAACAGAACAGTGCAGTGTAAGTGTCCAAAGGTGGAACTTTGCAATGTACCAGGCAGAATATGAAGTACACTTCACACCTAATCTTGCCGTCTTTTGTCTCCACTGTCCTATTACCATCTCATCTGGTTTTGAATACCTCTTAATGTCTCTTACTTCTCTTACTTCTTTTGTTCTATCGCAGCCCTGCCTTCGATCTATTTTATTTCCTTTCCAGTTTGAAAAAGGGTTAGACCTGAAACGTCACTCTAATTTCTCTCCACGGATGTTGCCTGGCCTGCTGAGTTTTTCCAGCATTTTCTGTTGTTATTTTGGATTTCCAGCATCTGCAGTATTTTGCTATCAGACCATGAAGTACTGTGTGCAGTTCCAGTCAGCACATTGCAAAAGGCACATTGGGGAGGGTACAGAGAAAAGTAACAAGACTGCTCCCAATTGACAGCAGGGGAATGATGAGGAAAGATTTGATAATCTCGGCCTGCACAGACTAGCAAGAAGGCATCTAAGGGTATGTAAAATATTCAGTGCTCGAGTGGACTAAGTATTGCAGCTCGTGGTGTATGTTCCCTGTGATGAATTGGCCCTTTTTAAGTCGTAGGATTCCAGTTCGGCTTTTAGAGGTTGCATGGGTTCAATCACAGAACATCTGCAGAAACATTAAATTAGTTGGCCATAGAATGATGAATGTGGGGTCCATGCACGTGCAAAATAATAAATGCTGAATGTGAATTACAGCCTTGTTTTCATTCTTGGGTGGTTTAGGATACAGAGTGCAATGTGTGTACAGTGTAGTTACTGGGATTCCGTGAAGTATGCTGTTGGGTGTATAAAATGTTCAATGAAACTATGAAAGGCAGCCTGCAGTAGAATTGTGGACTTTGCCCTTCCAAACTTGAGCTGTCTCTGGAGAGAGCATTGAGTTGTGGAACACCTGCATGGCTACAGAACTGCCATTATTTAGTTACGACGGGAGCAATTTGAGGGGATGAATTAAGAGT
The DNA here is from genome assembly GCF_052327205.1 of Somniosus microcephalus. Classification (NCBI taxonomy): domain Eukaryota; kingdom Metazoa; phylum Chordata; class Chondrichthyes; order Squaliformes; family Somniosidae; genus Somniosus; species Somniosus microcephalus. The sequence goes on along the minus strand of NC_141005.1, from coordinate 65,949,273 downwards.
ATGATACAAATATATATTGGCTGAAGTACACAATTTTTTCCCCCTGCAGCGTATTGGTGCTAATACACTAAATTATTCTTTTGACACAACTGTGTGTGGGTAGCATTGATACTTTAAGTGCTTGGTTCAGTTGGTACCACTCTTTGGCCTCTGTGTCAGAAATAGATTCAAATCCTGCTCCAGGGCACAGCCTAGATTATGCTATGGATTGTATCAGAGCATTAGCCTAGACTGACACTGAGGAAATGCTGCATTGACTGAGGCGCCATCCTTCACATAACTCAGGTCTCTTCTGCCGGCTTGGTGGTTTACGTGAAACTAAAGGACCCATGACACTATTTGCAGTAGAGCAGAGCATTTTCCTTGCCAATATTCCTCCCCCAAACAACGACGCCAAAAACAAATTAATAGATCATCCATCAACTTGCTGTTTGTGGGATCATACCATACGCAAATTGCCACCTGTTTGCTGACCTAACAATCTTCCAAGTAATTCATTGCATTTGAAGCTTTTGGGATGTTTGAGAGACATGATACAGTGCTATATGAATTTAAATCTTTAGTGCTTTCTTTCTATTAGGGACTTGTCCTGCTTAAATTCTCCAAATTAATATGTAGTCATATCTTTTGCCAAAGTGCACAGAGCTTAGAGTTTAACATGGACTTCTAACAGATAATTAAAATACACTGATTTGGATCCCACAACCCTGATATACTGGCTCTTTAAGTCCATTTTCAACTCGAGTAATTTGATTTGACGTTACATTGTTACCTATGGCCATTACTGAAGCAAAATACGGGATTACTGAATCATTCTGGGTATGGCATGGACGTGTGATGTTTGGGCTTCCAGTCATGGGTATTGTTGGTTGAGATACTAGGTTTTCTGATTGTGGGAATCCTTGATGTGATAAAGAGAACTTGGAAGATTCTACCCCAACTACTGTCATGCTTTGGGATTTTTGACTTTTTGGCCTGGGAGGGAATTTGGATTCATTTCTGTTGCGATTATGCCATGATGTTAAAGTCAGCTCACAAGTGCTTATATCCACAATGCACCCTGCTTCTGAAAATGCGAATTAAATCCAGATGAAGCTTCTGTCCGGGTTGGTGTTTCTTGCACAGCATGTCACTGTGAGACAACTGGCTTTGTTGAGATATTTCAGGAATATTCACCCATACTATATTGGAATGGCTTCATTCATTTGAGTCTGGTAGGGGAGTGACTGCCAGGACCCCACACTTAGGAGGGCAGTAACAGGTCTGATTGCAGCTCAACTTGCCAATGGCTGGGCATAGAGAGCTGGGGGGAGGGCCAGCAGTCAAGTCTATGGCTTCCGGTCTAGCTGGGACACGAGAACAGTCTGCAAAAACTTGGCATGGAAACAGTCACTGGGGAGAGATCACTCTCTGAGGTTAGAGCCAGTCAGTTTAGTAAGTACTGACTTGACTTGGAAAAATAAGAATTAGATTGAATTCCACTGTAAACTGTATTCTGTTCATTCATTTCATGTAAAATAAACCAGCTTGTTGGTTTACAATTGGCCTCCACTCACTAGAGTATTTATCAGCCCACCTTCTGGAAGTTGGGACGAATGCACGTAGTAGCGTGTGTGAGATTACAGTATCCAGTACACACAATAAGCGGTTTCGTTGTAATGACCCCAGATCATGCTATCGTATGCCTAGATATTGGGCAGTAGAGCATCGTAAAGAACACTGGGGCTAAGAGAATATCTAGTGCAGATCAGAAATTTGTAATAACTACCCACAGATGAGTTATTGTACAGCTGAAAATAAAGCAAGTTGCCAGCTCCAAATAATGCGGTGTACCCGTCTCCCTCTGCCCCTGTTCAGCACTTTGTGTGCATTATCTTTGCTACATTTGATCCTTTTGCTGCAGTTCTTCCTTTCTAGTTGTTGTGCCATAGGTATGTTTTATTCACTTGAAGGATTAATTTCCTGACGTCTAACTCTTTTTTTCCAGGTTTGCATTAAAATTTAGAGGAGAAAAAGTCCAGGGAGGTGGTATGTTCTGTTCTATGCTCCTCCATGTTCGTATTTTTAAAAAAAACACATATTTGTTACATTTTTAAAATAAGGTTTAAAATTTGCTACCCCAACAGAGACCAACATGTCAGGCCACAGTCCAGAGCAGCTGCAGTGATCTTGATTTCCCCCCCCCCCCCCCCCCATTTTCAGGGGAGACTTAATTTTTGATCATTCAGGGAGTCAACCTGAAGCTGCCTGTGTTGCAATTCTCCTGGTACTGAACATGCAGCAGTCCACAGCTAATAGCATGTGTTTTGGGATTGGGCGTGTCTGAAATGGCTGCCAGAATGTTATAAAAATGTGACCTCACTCCCCACAAAAATGATCAAAGCTGCTTCAGGATGCAGGTGGCTCCTCCCCATTGGTGTTTTTAGTGGCACAGCTCCAGTGGAACTCAGAGTGGTGGGCCAGTGTTAGCTCAGCAAATTCTGTTTTTATTTTAAAAACAAATGGTCTCCCTTTGCTCCATCCTTTCCTCAAAGCACCCATTCTTGTCGGGATTTGGTGCCACAGATGCTGGAGATCCTCCAGTAGAGGTAATAGATAATCGATGTGGACTGGCTGTTGAACGTGGCGGGCATCACAGTTGAGGCTGATCGTGTCGTCGTGCGAAATGCGCACGCGCGCGCGCACACGTGCACGCACACTTTCAAGGATGGGTCACTAAACAGCAATCAGAAGCAGGAAACGTGCCTGATTTCCCCCCCCCCGTCTAGTCTAGTGGTATTGAACCCAATTGCTGCCCCCTGCTATGATCAGCCAAATCCGCACTGTCACATTTCAGGATGCCTTGACCACTTTTTCATAGAAAATATGATATACCTATAGTTTTTTTTTAAGCAAAGGTGTATTCTTGCTACCCACTGGTGTAGGAAGTATAGTGTGTTTGTTATTTTATACTACATATTAATGAAGTGAATCCAGTCATAACTTTTGCTCTGTATGTTCATCTGACGTGAAGACTCGTGTCAGAATGATACCAGGGCTTAAAAGGGTTAAATTGTGAGGACAGGTTGTATTCCCGAGTTTAGAAGGTTGAGGGGTGATCTAATTGAGATGTTTAAGATGATAAAATGATTTGACCGGGTACATACAGAGAAACTATTACCTCTGGTGAGGGAATCCAGAACAAGGGGGCAAAATCTTAACATTAGAGCTAGGCCATTTAGGAGTGAAATCAGGAAGCACTTTTTCTCAAAAGGTAGTAGAAATTTGAAATTCTCTCCCCTAAAAGGCTGTGGATGCTAGAACAATTGAAATTTACAAGACTGATAGCGACAGATTTTTTTTTAGGTAAGGGTACTGTCGAAATCTCGACTCCGAGTAAGACTCTTTACACAAATATACCGTCAGAAAGAGATCTTTATTTTACTTGCAGCAAGGGGAGGGCAGCTCAATCAAAGGTTGAGGCTACAACTCCGCAGATTAATTATTTCGCAGCATTTTTATACAGTCGAGTAAACAAGTTCCATATGACCATGTGTAATGGTTAATTATACAATTGTGTAAAAAAGCAGTTTTGACACCACATTCTAGTTAGAGTAGGTTAAACTCACTGGAACATTCCATTTTCAGTTCCCTACGTTCTTAATTCTTTTAGCCAATCATGGCTGTTAGTTCTATAGCAACAAGGCATTCATAAGCACTGGGTTAAGCCCATCTGTTTCCTGATGTTAGTACATACTGAAATTCTTCCCCAAGTTCCATAATCAGTACCTATTTTATCCTTTGTTCCTTGTTCTTGTGGTTACATGACTCCTATGACCTACTGCTCACTCCTGATGTATATGACTAACCCTATCCCCTTGTTTTTTGCTGTTTATGCAGTTTATAGCAATGTCAATTCTTTTACTATTTTTTCCCATTAGTCTCTGGGATGGTTCTTATGGCCATGTTTCCACAGTATCAAATATAGAGCAAAGGTGGCTAAATATACTTGAGGTACCATGATCTAATTGAATGACAGGGCTTAATGGCCTACTCTGTTCCTATGTGCACAGTTTGATTTCACACAGAATCACAGAAACCCCACAGTGCAGATAGAGGCCATTTCGGCCCATCGAGCCTGCACCGACACATATCCCACCCGATCCCTGTAACCCCTACACCAACACATATCCCACCCTATCCCCGTAACCCCACGTATTTAATCCCCCTAACACTAAGGGTCAACGCAAATGCTCTCAACAACAAAGAACATCAGGACATCCCAAAGCGCTTTACAGCTAATTAAATACTTTTGAAGTGTAGTCACCATTGTAATGTAGGAAATGTGGCAGAGAATTTGCACACCGCAAGCTCCCACGAATAGTAGTGAGAGAAATGACCGGATAATCTGTTTTATAGTGATGTCGATTCAGGGATAAATATTGACCAGGACATTGAGGAGAATTTCCCTTAATTTTGCCATACCAATTCCCGTTTGAGGTTAAAGCAGGTACATTTCAATTTTCTTCAAGGGTCACGCAGTGTTAAGAATTTCTTTCCGTACTGACGCATATGAAAACCAGCCAGGGACCTTTTGACCTGTGGAATTTTAAAATTTGAAGAAGTCAAGACAGCAATCTGCACGCATCAGTTTGGGTTCTGACACTGTGGCTCCCAAGACTGGATTTGTCAACAAGAGTTGTCATTTAAACTCTGCCTGGGAGTTGAGGTTATCCCCTGAAGCAGGCATCGCAAGCACTTGCAGTGAGTAGGGGTGTGGCCAACTGGGCACCATGTGGCTGTCGGTGAGGTTGAGCTGACCTCGTTATTATTAGTTATAGATGGAGTGTTGAATTACCGAACATGATTTATTGGTTTGGAAGTAATTCAGTCAGTCATTTTTAATCCCAGAATTCGATATGAGCAAGATATTGAGCATGTTTGCTGGCACGCTATTGGGGAAGGAATTTGTTCCCTGAACAGTGAGTTATGCTGATGAAATAGATTTGATGTTCAGCGTTCTGCTGATGAATAATCACTTTTTTACCACAAGTGCAAGTTATTGCTGTGAAATACATATATTTCTAAATGCCTATTTGCAAAAGTCAGGAGAATCACTAATTGAGAAGGTGTTGAATGGTATCTGTATAAAGGGGAGTTCTGTGGAGAATCCTGTTTTGAGAGAAGTGCAGTTTGGCTCAGTGGTTGCATCCTCATTTCTAACTAAAGATTCTGGGTTCAAGCCACACTCCAGGACCTGAGCATATACTTTTAGCTGATATTTCAGTGCAGTACTGAGGGACTGCTGCATCGTAAGAGGTGAAGGTACTCCCACAATGCTGTTAGGGAGGGAGTTCCAGGATTTTGACACTGAAGGAACAGCGATATATTTCCAAGTCAGGATGGTGTGTGATTTGGAGGGGAACTTGCAGGTGGTGGTGTTCCCATGCACCTGCTGCCCTTGTCCTTCTAGGCGGTAGAGGTCGCGGGTTTGGGAGATGTTGTCAAAGAAGCCTTGGGGAGTTGCTGCAGTGCATTTTGTAGATGGTACACACTGCAGCCACGGTACGCCAATGGTGGGGAGAGTGAATGTTTAAGGTGGTGGACGGGGTGCCAATCAAGTGGGCTGCTTTGTCCTGGATGGTGTGCAGCTTCTTGAGTGTTGTTGGAGCTTCACGTGGAGAGTATTCTATCACACTCCTGACTTGTGATTTGTAGATTGTGGAAAGGCTTTTGGGGGGGGTCAGGAGGTGAGTCACTGGCCGCAGAATACTAGTCTCTGACCTGCTCTTGTAGCCACAGTATTTATGTGGCTGGTTCAATTAAGTTTCTGGTCAATGGTGACCCCCAGGATGTTGTTGGTGGGGGATTTGGCGATGGTAATGTCGTTGAGTGTAAAAGGCGCTATGTAAATGCCAGTTCTTTTGTAATAACTGCTTGCCATGATGTTGATGTCTGTTAGTAGCTGTGCATGGAAAGTTTTACTGACGCAGATACTCGCCTTATTTGGAAGCAGTGAATGGGATTTTCTGCGAATGCAACTGTATTAAAATCACAAAAATGTACCACAGACTTGTGAAACATTTATCACTTGTTAGAAACATTGTTTGTCACCATTTTCTCAACAATGAAGAGAATGCGACTCCGCAGGGACCCACCCACTATTGTAATTCTGCCACACTGTTTTCTGTTGAAGTTTCCTTTCATTGGCAGAATGCAGGCACATTTCAGGCCAGCTACAGGATTTTTTAACTGATTTGAAACTCCATAAACTATTTGCAGAGTGCGTGCTCTGTTGCTTGTTGAGATATTTTGTCTGTTTGACAAGAATGCACTCGTTGAGTTCTGAGTGGCGATGCCACCTTTGGAATGATGATGATGCATTATTTGAGGGGGGTGGGGGAGGGGATCTTTCAGTGCATATTGTTATGGAGAAAACTAAAATGAGAATCACGTCGCAATATTTGGGGAAAAAATGAACATAACGGGGCAGCTTTTATGTAATTAAAAACAAAAGTGCTTGCAGCAATTTTACTTGTAAGCATTAAGATTTCGACATGGTCTCTTATTGTCACAGGCACCAATTGTTTTTGTGCGGTGCACCCATGAGGAAGACATGCTGGTGAGTGAACGAATGCAGATTCACATTCATGAACCCGAGTACTTGTAACCGGGATCCTGTCCTGTATAGTGTTGGGAGTCTGTCATTCCCAACCATCTGCCCCGTCTTGTGTCCGTGTGGGGAGCTGTGGTCAGCCTCCCACCGCCAACTGCGTCGGGTGCGAGAGGCTGGCCCGTGACAGTTCATCACTCTGCATCGGGAGTATTTCAGCAGGTTACGATAACTATTGCTGTACTATATTCCGATAGCCAGGCTGCGTATACCTTTTTGCTTTGACCCAATTGAATTTTGCCCATGTGCTTCCTCCCATGGGAGCAGTTAGCTCAGCAGTTTGAGTAAGGCGTTACAATGGCCTCTCTTCCTTTCAATTGTGCTGCCCTATAGAAATTTGCACCAAGGGGTGTGTGTCATTTCATTTCATATATCAAACACAAACCTGAGACATGAAGTAATTGCGGCCTTTATCGTTCACTATGACTGTAGGACCTTGTCACATATATTTGCACTGTGAATGTTGAGTTGGTAGTCACGGGATCGGAATGTTCTTTTTGTTCCCAGGTTGCTGAATGGTATTTTCCATTAATTCATTTCCACAAAAGGGAATGGAAATTGAAAGAGAGCATTTGTCATGATTGTTGAGGGGCTGTTCTTGCACTTTGAGATGCAGCGTAACACCATAGCAGGTTTCGTACTGATTGGTATTATATAATCATGGAATGATGCAGCACAGAAGGAGGTCATTCGGCCCATTGCGCCTGTGCCAACTCTTTGAAAGCGCTGTCCAATTAGTCCCACTTCCCTGTTCTTTCCCCATAGCAGTGCAGATTTTTTCCATTCAAGTACTTATCCAAGATTCTGTGAATTAAAGGTTTTCGGCCCCTGAGCCTGCTGATAGCTCAGTGGGCCTTATGCCATGCACTGAGTTGTATGGACCTTGGCCCAGGTGGCAGTGGGTGCAGTAGAGTTGGCTTGATTGTGCCTTGGCTGGGCAGGGCACTGTTGGGTGTGATTCCTGATCACTATCCCGCAAGCGCTTCTGGAAGTGCATGTGTATATTTATACGTGGCTGGTTGGCCTGTCTGGTTAATCAAGCTGCGAACACTTGCTGAGCGGGCCTGCATGTAAAGACTGGGGACCTGGGTGAGGGATCAAGAGGCCACTACTACCCCTAGAGTGGTACCCCAACATGAATTGCTGCCTTTGAGATGGAAGGGATTAAAGGAAGAATTGAACTGGGGTGGGGGAGGGGAAGGTATTCCCTCTGGTGTGAGAATGAGAGAAAGTTTTAATACAAGGTCACCTCTTCCCATATAGGGGGAGAAACTAACAGAGTGGTGGATCCACCATCTGCTTGTCCTTGCTGAAATCACTCCAGCAAAATATCTTCCTGGATCTTCATTCGGATTTCTTTGGCAGTTCGGCAGTGAACATGATTTTTCTTATAAATCTGGGGATGCTGGTCCTCAAATTACACAGGGATTCTCCTGATGTAAATTTGATGGGAGACCGATGGAACTGCCAGAGAAACGGCATACATGGCCATGTTCAGCCATGTAAGACATACTGGGGTTCCACCAGTTACGTTGGGAGAACTCCCAACAGAATTTCAGGCTGCTGTTTGAAATATGAAAATATTTACATGTTCGCTACAAAACTCTGGGCCTACAGTACCACAAGACAGATATTTTACTGCCTACATAGGAACAGTGGGAACTGCCTGAGGACGTGATAGGTGCTATATAAAATGCAAGTTTGTTCATTTGTTCTTTGCTGACCTACATTTCTACAAATGGGCTGTTGCAGACGCTGTGTCTTAGGAAAACCATTAGTTGCAAGGAGGAGGAAGAGAAGGACTTGGGAAGTGCAGGCATGATGCCCAGCTTGCTCTCTGTAGTCCTGCAGGACATCACTAAACTATATATAGAAGGAAATAACAACAGAAAATGCTGGAAAAACTCAGCAAGTCAGGCAACATCCGTGGAGAGAAATTTGAGTTGACGTTTCGGGTTTTGAAGAAGGGTCAAACCCGAAACGTCAACTCAAATTTCTCTCCACGGATGTTGCCTGACTTGCTGAGTTTTTCCAGCATTTTCTGTTGTTATTTCGGATTTCCAACATCTGCAGTATTTTGCTATCATATATATAGAAGGATCTCTGGAAGAATCAGCCAGATCCTCCTCCTCCTCAAGATGCAGACTTTTGGGTACAGTTCCAGGGGCACCAGCCTCCCTTGGTATCTCGCGTAAGTAGCCATTATTCATGTGCAAGCCTAGATAGTATTGGCAAGCTGAAAAAACAATAGAAAATGCTGGAAGCACTCAGCAGGTCGGGCAGCATCGAGGAGAGAGAGAAACAGAGTCAACGTTTCGAGTCGGGGACCCTTCGTCGGAATCAAGATCAGAATTAGTATTGATGAGCTGTTCATTCATGGGGATGTCACAGCTGATCCTAATCCTGCGGTCCATGCTTGAGAACTTTCCAGCAGTGATGGCGTTGGGCCCCTGGCTGTGCCTAACTTGGAGTAATGAGGCTCCAATTGGAATAGCCAAAGTGCTACCTTGACCGAGCTCAACTAGTTCAGCACAAGCTGAGGTTCGAATCTGGGAAGTTCTCGGTCTGTGTGCTCAATTGGTAACTAGTGAGGATCTGAATCATTTTGAGAGTGGCAAGATCATGTTTCATTGTTAGCACAAGGTCAGTTTGAAATCCGTTGTGGGCTGACATTAGCATAACATTGGCTAATGCCAAACAGAGGAAAGAGATCACAGGTCTAACTGCACGGATACATTGTGAAGGAGAATGGATTTGTATTGCCATACTAAGGAGGTCATTGTGTATAGGACAATAGGCAGTTGGCAGTTAAATGTTGTAGTTCAATTGTTCAATTCTCATGACTTCAAAAACAACCGGTTTGTGAACTTGCATAAAACCACAATGTTGCATTACTGTCTTAATGACAGTCTCCCTTTTCAGAGCTCTTCTGAAGATCAGTTGTAAAGAAGTGCTGCTAATTTTAAATAAAAGAAACAGAACCTGTTGGAAATACTTAACAGGTCAGGCAGCATCTGTGGAGAGAGATAGAGATGGAGAGTTGATGCTTCAGGTCGATAACCTTCCCTTTTGTCCTTTCCTTCTTTCTTCCCCCCCCCCACCTTTCCCTACCCCTGCACTTGCTTAAAATCTGTTACATCTCAAACTTTTTCCAGTTCTGACAAAAGGTCATCAACCTGAAACGTTAACTCTGTTTCTCTCTCTACAGGTGCTGCCTGACCTGCTGAGTATTTCCAGCATTTTCTGTTCTTTATTTCAGATTTCCAGCATCCGCAGGATTTTGCTTTTGTTGCTGCAGAAAATTTTAAACTTTTTTTTGTTCTTTATTTTTCAAAAATATTTTAGTTTAAGTAGTAAGTGGTGAGTAAGTGGTTGATCTCAGTGCCAGACTGGGGCTTTTAGTAGTTAATGAATCAGACAGTGCACTGATTTCCCAGCAATAAAGGACCATTAGCTGCAGGTGCTCTTGTAATTTTAGTTCTGAGAGTATGACCAGAGTGTTCATTGACACCTCCATTTCAGCTAATACGTTGGAGGCGGGGCGGGACTTACGGCAGAACTCACAGCAAACAATGTATTTTACAGCAAGCAAAATCTATTTACTCAGCAAATGGAGGTCTGTATAAACAGCACTTTACAGCAGTCTACAGAGTCTATTTAAAAAGAGTTCCTACAAACTACAGCAAACCGAACTCTTGACCGAAACTGCAGCAATGTCTCCCAATAAAAGCAGGGTGATTTCTCCAGCAAAATGCAGTGAGTGGAGGATAACTTGCATAACAAATTGTGTGCGTCCATGTCATTTATAGCCGTGTGATCTCCAGATGTGATTGACGGGGGGAATTAACAAATCATATCTATTTTGGCTAGGAATAGTGATGTCACTATTTGCAGCCGTAGTCTGTAGTCCTTCTTTATACACCTTTGTTTAAGATCGGTCTGATTCCTAGAATTTGATGTGTTTTGTAAGCTCCAATAGGACATTGTTGTATAATAGAATTGCTAAATCAGAATGTTCAGAAAATAGAAAAACACAGTCACTACAAATAACCAACCAAAAAAGAAAATGAATTGCATTAAAATTTATTACCAAGATATTGCGATGTTATTTTGATCTGTAAAATCATGTTGTTTCTCTGCCATAATAAGTGTCAGCTTGGCTCAGTGGTAGCGCACTCACCTCTGAGCCAAAAGTATGTGGGTGTAGCCCCACTCCAGAATTTGAGCACGTGGCTAGGCTGACACTTCAGTGTAGTACTGAAGGATTTCAGCACTGTCAAAGGTGGTGTTTTTTGGATGGGATGTCAGATGTATTTTCCTTATGAATGTTCAATGTATGTGCAAGATCAATGGCACTATTTGCAAAAGAGCAGGGAGTTCTCCTGGTATCCTGATCAGCATTCATCCCTCAACTAACATCAGCAAAAACAGAGACACTGATTCTTTATCTTGTTTGCCATTTGTGCATCCTTGCTGTGAACAAATTGGCTTGGTAAAGGCAGTGTGGCGCATTCTTGAAAATATACTAAGGCTAATAGTGTGGTAAGATCTGACGGGTATGAAATGACTCAACTTGTACTGCAGTAATATTCAGAAGAGGATTTCCAAGATCTCCTTTGCTTTGTTATAAAATTGATGGACTCACCTATAAATAGCAGTATTCATTTGGGAGTTAATGGGTCAGTACTAAGGTACCCAACGACCAGATCTTCCAGTAGTATGACGATTGGTGCCATTGTTTCTAAGACCCTACCCTTTTTCTCTCTGCAGCTTCAGACCCATCATTCAGTACATTGACCATCAGTTTGAACGATATCTTCATGATGAGAGTGGCCTGAACAGACGACATATCGTAGACAACAGAGTCCACTGCTGTTTCTACTTCATCTCCCCCTTCGGCCATGGGTAAGGAAAGGCTCTGATTCTACAAGGTATATGACCAAAAAGTGCTTGTCTACATACCCACCACTGTCGACGCTGCAATAGAGCTTGTTTAAGGAAGGGTGCCCAGTAATTAAACTTTTTTTTTAATTTTTAAAAAATTATTCGTTCATGGGATGCGGGCGTCGCTGGCAAGGCCAGCATTTATTGCCCATCCCTGGTTGTCCTCGAAGGTGTGCCGCCACCTTGAACTGCTGCAGTCCGTGTGGTGATGGTACTCCCACAGTGCTGTTAGGGAGGGAGTTCCAGGATTTTGACCTAGCGACGATGAAGGAACGGCGATATACTTCCAAGTCAGGATAGTGTGAGACTTGGAGGAGAATTTGGAGGTGGTGGTGTTCACATACACCTGCTGCCCTTGTCCTTCTAGGTGGAAGAGGTCGCAGGTTTGGGAGGTGCTGCCAAAGAAGCCTTGGCGAGTTGCGGAAGTGCATCTTGTAGATGGTACACACTGCAGTCACGGTACGCCAGTGGTGGAGGGAGTGAATGTTTATGGTGGTGGATGGGGTGCCAATCAAACGGGCTGCTTTGTCCTGTATGGTGTCGAGCTTCTTGAGTGTTTGGAGCTGTACTCATCCAGGCAAGTGGAGAGTCTTCCATCACACTCCTGACTTGTGCCTTGTAGATGGTGGAAAGGCTTTGGGGAGTCACATTGCTGTGCCAACCGTGAGTGAGGAATGCCAACTGTTTTGACCATGTCACAATGCGATATGAGCAAGGGTAACCACGCAATAGTGTTATGTTGCCACCCTTTGGAGCATGAGTAAGGAAAAGCTGTATGAGGGAGTCCCTTGGAATCATAGAATGTTACAGCACTGAAACAAACCATTTAGACCATTCGATCTGCATCAGTGTTTTTCTCCACGAGACACCAGCCTAATCTCACTCTCCTGCTGGCTCCCTGTACCTTTTTAAATCTATATTGTTATCGAGCAGCTGTCTTAATTCCCTTCATAATCTTAAACCTAAATCGGCCCACCTCAAAACCCCTCTTTCCAGATAAAACTAGCCCAACTTTCTTAATCTTTTGTCATAACTTTAGATTCCTGATACCTGGAATCATTGTTTGCTCATCTCTGTACCCAGTGACAACTACAACATTTCTCACTAGATGGTTTCTGTTTAGTTCTTCAGTAGAGACTATTTATGATATTCTTGGATGGGATTTTAGGTCCTTAAAATAATAACTGATGAAGATGTGGTGGAAGTAAGCAATCTATTTAACTTGGACAAGAACAAAAATACAACATTCAGAATACCTTAAGTAAGGTGTAGAATAGTGCATATGTGGAAGAGATTTTCAAAGAAGGTAGTTGATTTGGGGTGAGTTAGGAGTTGGATCGAAATCTGTTGAAGAGGGATTGAAGGTTATAGAGATACTTCTTGACTGCAGAGCTTTTAGCCGCACACTCCTATTGGGCAATACCTGCAGAGTGGGACTAGTCCATGTTATTGCAACTTTCCTCCCTTGGTGGAGCTATCTATGACTGCCATAGTGCTCGGGTGAATTTAGATGGTCATAACACTGAGAGTTGAACTCTTGATCCTGTGCTTGGGAGTTCAAGTATGTACTGGTGGAACTATTGTTTTTTTTTTGAAAACCTTTTCCCCTAATGTTGCTTCTTTGAAGTTGTTTCTTCAGATCTCTCTTTTATTTACACAATCGAGAATTCCTATTTTATAAACAAGCTCCTGCTTCCTCTGCACATGGTGCTGAAGAAATTGTCTTTCAGTATCCTGGCCTTTTAAAATATTTAGCTTGCAATTTTCCTCTCCTTGCCCCATCTCTCCTCAATATGGTTGCTCATTCTGGGCCATTCTTCAAAAGGTGTTATTGGCTTCTGGCACTTTGTCCATGTGACCATTCTTATGGAGGCCTGGTCATTGAATTTAGGCAGGTTATTCCATTGTGGGGGCCCTTCGAGCCAAGTTGAATCCTGTTCACATATATGGACTTGCAGTAGGCATTGGTGGCTAAGATTGGGAGAAAAAAATCCTGGCCAAATAGTTATTTTCCTCCCTCCTGATTGGCGAACTTGGTACAGATTATGAATCTAACTAGGGCACTTTCTGGAGGGTGGTTCAGTACAGCAGCATGTGGTGAATATACCCATATAAGCCTCTAGTGTAGCACTCCTTTGCCTGTTTTTTTAAACACCGGTGTTGCCTGTTAATGTGCCCACAGCACTCCATACTGGCGATTGCAGTATTGTATACCTCGGATGTCTATTGATTTATGCAAGTGATCCTGGTAGCAGGAGTCCGGTTCTGCAGCGAGCTACAGCCAATTTTACAAAACGAAAAGCAAGGCTAAACCAATGATCTAAAAGATCCAAATGACTGCGGACTTCACTCCTCCAATAATAAACTTCAGTTTTGTTGGAAATATGGAGTTGTACTTTTTAACAGTCTGGTTCCTATGTAGCAGTGAATTAGTGGAAGAGTATATGCAGTGTTTAACTGTTGCTATCCTTGTGCAGCCTGAAGCCTCTAGATGTGGAGTTTATGAAGGCCATTCACACCAAAGTAAATATTGTACCTGTGATCGCCAAGGCGGATACACTGACGCTGAGGGAACGGGAGCGACTGAAGCGCAGAGTAAGTAGTTCTCGCTTTCTGATCTTTGCAGAGAGCAGCGACATAAAGCGGTATGAAGTCTTCAGTTTATTGCATTTTCCTCTGTTTTGATTTACCCATTTGTCTGCTATAAATTTCAACTGCAAGTATCTCTTGTCTTTTGCTGGAAATTGGACACAAGTATCCAACATAGATTTTCATTTTTCCATTTCTAGAGACGTTATAACCCCTTCCTGTAATGTTTGGGCACAGCTCTCCATGGAGTGTGTAGTGATGCCACATCCCTGTAGCATGGCAATGTTGCACCCAGAGCCCCTCATCCATGATGATGATTGGTGATATCCTTTCCAGTATGGGGTGTTGGATCTCTTCCCCTCGCCCCCCACACCCACTGGCCATCCTCACAAAGTCCTGCACAGCGCAGTGGTAGCTGTTTTCAGGCTGTACTGCTATGGCCATGTGAGTTGAACTGAAGTGTTTAAATCCTTCCGGATGTGATAGCAATTTCCCGGAATAGTGGGCAAGTCTGTAGCTAGCTTTTCTGCGACTACTCTTGGTTTCCAGTACAGAGCTGTTTGGGTGTGTTTTTTCTCCTTTGTTTGGGCTACAAGGCAGGAATGGCTTAACATTAAGAGCAGGTTTAGTAGAGGTGTTTGTTTCTGACGGAAGTCTTTGTTTCAGCAGTCCTTGCAGCTTGGTAGGTGGGCCATTCAGTACATAAATTGTAGCTGACTGTTGTAATAGCTACAAGGAAACATAAAAGTCTTTATCAGTAAACTAAGTTGTTGCAGGGATTGTGGACCCAGCCGTTTCACTGTCCCACTTCTTGTTCTCATGGATGCAGAAGTCAAAACGTCTAAGTCACACTAGATCAAAACATTCAGGCCATTACTGCAACAAGTCACAAGCTAGTGCTAAAGATACCTTTACAGCATGGTTTTTGTAAAATATTTTTTTTCGAGTAGGCATTCGGTGTCTTTTCACACTTCGTTTAAAGGATGATTTTGATTCTCTGCAGACTGCTTTTTGAATCCTGGGAAAAGTAGTTTGTTAGCCTATTCTTTTGGTTTTGGCTTGGGTCACTCAATGCCTCCTGTAAAATTGCTTTGCAATATTTGTACCAAAACCCATTCAATGAGGCATTCTGCAACTGAACAGAAACAAAAGACCAAACAAGCTTCTGTTTTAAAAATGATCAACAATGAACATAGAATCACACCATTTTGCTGCACAGAAGGAGGCCATTCAGCCCATCACGCTCATGCCCGCTCTGAAAGAGCTAAACACTTCATCCCTTGCCCCATACCCTTTCTCAAATAGAGATCCACTTCCCTTTTGGATTCTACAGAGGAATGTATACTCTATTCTGTACCGGGTACACAACATCACGTATTCTGTTGTGGATACAATGTTAACCAGGAATATGTTGCATTCATGAAAAAACGACTTCTGTGTACTGCTAGGGTTAGACGAAAAGAAATCTTTCACTGAGCAGTTAATGTGTCGGCTTGGCTCTGTTGATAGCACTCTTGCCCTGAGTTAGAAGATTGTGGCCTCACGCCAGGACTTGAGCATATAATCTAGGTTGACAGTTTAGTGCAGTACTGAGTGAGTGCTGTATTGTTGAAGGTGCTGTCTTTCAAATGAGATGTTAAACAAGAGTCCCCATTTGCCTCTTCAGATAGAAGTAAAAGAGCAGGAAATTCTCCCAGTTTCCTGGCCTGAAACACCACCACTTTTAATTAAAAACCCCCCTATTTATTCACCTCATTACTGTTTGTGAGGCCTTGCTGTCAGCACATTGGTTACTGCATTTGCAGGACCTACAGTCTCCAAGAGTAGTACTAAAATATGTACAAAACATCACGGTCCAATTTCTGAGCAAGGTCAAAAGCACGATAATGTGAATTATAGACTGGTTAGCCTGACACCTATAGTTGGAAAATACTGGAATGCATTATAAAGGAAGCAATTGAATTCCATTTAATGAGTAAAGACAGTGGGGTAGCATTTCCGATCTGGGCACAAAATGTTGAATATGCTGATTAGGTTACAGTTCAAGTTTGCGCTAAAATTTATTTGCATAATCACACAATCTTATGATCTAGTGCAAACGGGCAGCGTAATAGAACGCAATCGTTCCTTTTTTTCCCCATTTAAAAAGTATTCCTTGATGTATTTAAGAGTAGTAAACTGGTTCAGTTTTGGTTATCACCAAAAATCAGCATTTTTAGAAGGGTGTCTAGACCGCCACCAGTAAGTAACCTGATTTTAAAATCGCTGCAACTGACTTAAAAGAACTATACTGAACCATTTAACAGTTTTTTTTTAGTAAATTAAATATTTTTGGTATGAAAAAACTTTTAAAACATGCCTATTAGTGCCTGCGCGCCTAAGAGAATGCGGGCAATTTGAAGAGGCTTCCAGAACCAGCGGAATCTCGCAATTTCAACCCGGGGATGTGGCCAGCTTTGTGGGCGGAGCCTGATTCGGGCAAACTGAATCTTGAACCAGCGGAAACATGAGCATAAGTGTTTTTAGGCGTAACTCGCGTTTTAAATTCCCTGATCAGAAGAACAGAAGAAATCAGCGCAGGAGTAGGCCTTACGGCCCCTCGTGCCTGCTCCGCCATTCAATAAGATCCTGGCTGATCATCGACCTCAACTCCACTTTTCCGCTCGATCTCCATATCCCTTGATTCCCCATGAGTTCAAAAATCTATCTGTCTCAGCCTTGAATATAATCAAAGACTCAGCATTCACAGTCCTCTGGGCCAAAGAATTCCAAAGATTCACAACCCTCTGAGTGAAGAAATTCCTCCTCATCTCAGTCTTAAATGGCCTGCCCCTTAGCCTGAGACTATGCCCCCTAGTTCTAGACACTTCAGCCAGAGGAAACAACCTCTCAGCATCTACCCTGTCAATCCCCTTCAGAATCTTGTATGTTTCAATGAGATCACCTCTCATTCTTCTAAACTCCAGAGAGTATAGGCCCATTCTACACAATCTCTCATCATCGGACAGCCCTCTCACCCCAGGAATCAATCTAGTGAACCTTCATTGCACCGTCTCCAAGACAAGTATATCCTTCCTTAGATAAGGAGACCAAAACTGTGCACAGTATTCCAGGTGTGGTCTCACCAAGGCCCTGTACAATTGTAGCATGACTTCCTTTCCCTTTGTATCATCAGCAAACTTGGATACATTACACTTGGTCCCTTCATCTAGGTCATTAATATAGATTGTAAATAGCTGAGGCACTGATCCTTGCAGCACCCCACTAGTTACAGCCTGCCAATCTAAAAAAGATCCGTTTATCCCTACTCTCTGTTTTCTGTCCGTTAACCAATCCTCTATCTATGCTACTATATTGCCCCCAACCCCATGAGCCCTAATCTTGTGTAATAACCTTTTATGTGGCACCTTGTCTAATGCCTTTTGGAAATCCAAATATACTATATCCACTTGTTCCCATGTACCTACCCAGCTAGTTACATCCTCCGAAAACTTTAATAAATTTGTCAAACACGATTACCCTTTCATAAAACCATGTTGACTCTGCCCAATCATGTTATGATTTTCTAAATGCCCTGATACCACTTCCTTAACAATGGATTCCGGCATTTTCCTGACGACTGCTGCCATGCTAACTAGCCTGTAGTTCCCTGTTGTTTCTCTCCCTCCTTTCTTGAATAGTGGTTTTACATTTGTAACCTTCCAATTCGCTGGGACCATTCTAGAATCTAGGGAATTTTGGAAGATCAAAACCAATGCATCCACTATCTCTTCAGCCACCTCTCTTAGAACCCCAGGATGTAGGCCGTCAGGTCCAGGGGATTTGTCGGCTTTTAGTCCCATTAGTTTCTCTAGTACTTTTTCTCTACTTATATTATTTATGTTAAGTTCCTCACCCTCATTAGACCCTTGGTTCCCCACCATTTTTGGTATGCTTTTTGTGTCTTCTACTGTGAAGACAGATACAAAATATTTGTTTAACGTTCCTGCCATTTCCTTATTCCCCATAATAATTTCTCCCGTCTCAGTCTCTAAGGGACCAATGTTTACTTTTGCTATTCTTTTCCTTTTTACATACTTGTAGAAGCTCTTACAATCTGATTTTATATTTCTTGCTAGTTTTTCTTTTGATTTTTTCCCCCTTTTTTATCAACTTTTTTTTTGTCGTCCTTTGCTGGTTTCTGAAACTCTCCCAATCCTCAGTCTTACTATCTTACTGATCTTTTGCACTGGTTTGGCCGATTGAACTGGAATCTGGGCGCAAAACTAGCGGAAACTCTACCCCAATAATTCCAAAGCGCTGTGGATTTATAAAAGGTAGATTATGCCAACAAATGTTTTTGAAATTCTTTGCAAATGCACCTAAATTGGCAGCTATTACATATCTCAAATAGCAGTTGATACGATAATTTTCATGGAGCCTGAAGACCCTAGGGTAAAGAAGGATGTTGTTTGTAGCATTAAAAATTGGCTAAATGATGCAGGTCAAACAGTGTCATTTAGGAATGGCTAACCCGTGTCTTGCAAGCCACTTGCGGTTCTTCTGTGGCTGAAATAGCTCTTTGAATGTTTTGTTCAGATGTTCTGCCAAGATACTTGGTTCCATGTCGGAGATACAGGATAACAAAGGATGTGATCTGCCTCAATTCAGTAGGCGGTCTTACTTCCATTCAGATCCAACTAAGTTGTGTTTTTAATTTATTTTAATATATTAGCTGTCTACTGTTAGATGTGCAGTAATAACTGACGGCCTCCTTAGCTATAACACAACACCTTAATAAAGAGAATGATCCTAAGCTTGAGTTTGACTTTTTTGAAAAAGCCTTTCTATAATGACAATCAAAATTTTTCAAAGGAATTGCACTTTGTGTTTTTAACCCTTCTGTCCCATTAATGTTGGATTTAGTAGATTTTTTAGTATTTTTTTAAATCTCTGATGCTGGCTGTTATTTGCTTGAACTGCTTGTAAGTTGTAACAACGTAAATTATTTGCAAAATGGTTGTTCTCTAAAAGCAGCATCATCGTCAGAACCATCTTCAGTTTCTTCATCAATGACCTTCACTTCATCATCAGGTCAGGAGTGAGGCTGTTCACTGACAATTCTGCAGTGTTGAGCTTCATTCACAGCAGCTCCAATAATAAAGCAGCCCAGGCCAGAAGAACCTGGACAACATTCAGGCTTAGGCTGACAAATGTTAGGTAACATTCATGCCATACAAGTGGCAGGCAATGACCATCTCCAGCAAGAAAAAGCTTAACCACCTTCCCTGACCACCTTTTAATGGCACCACCATCTCTATATTCTGGAGGTCACCATTGACCAGAATCTTAACCGAACCAGCCATATCAAGAGCTGGGTAGAGGCTGGATACCCTACAACAAGTGACTCTTCTAAGTCCCTCCAAGCCTCTTCACCATTCACAAGGCTCAAGTCAGGAATATGATAGAATACTCACCATTTTTCTGCATAGGTGCAGTCGCAACCAGCAGCTCAGCACCAAGCAGTGCATTTGATCAGTGCCCCTGCCTATGGACTCCATATCCCCCCATTTCCCACCACCACCAATGCATAATGAACTGTCTACAGGATGCATTGCAGAAACTCACTAAGCTTACGTCAACAGTACCGCTGAGCCTTGCAAACTCTACTACTGAGAGGGACAAAAGCGGTAAGATCATGGGAAGACCATCACCTCCGAGTTGCACACCAATTTGACTTGGACATGTATCACTGCTCCTTTACTGTTGCTGGGGCCAAACTCTGGAGTTCCCTACTGCGCACCCACGATCAACACAAGGATTGCAGTCGTCAATGAGAAGGCCCACCACCTTCGAAAAGCAAGTTGGAGATACGCAATAAATCCGGCTTTGCTAACATTGCCCACATCCCAAGAACAAACACAAACTTTTACTCCTGTTGCATCTATGGGAATGTCATTTGTAGGCTGCAACTGAATACTATCAGTGGCTTTGTGGAATTGATATCTGGAGTTCATGGTGCAAATTGTATGTTGTGGTCTATTGGATCTATCAAATAGCCTTTCTCTGCATTCTTGTTCCGAACTCTTCGAAAAAACATACTAACTGATATTTACATGGAGATTATTCAGCACTCCTGTTCCAAATGTGACCATTGAATATAACTAGCAAGTTCTTCGAGGGATGCTTCTATGAAATTAAAAATGGAATTACGAGAAAAGCCTAATCCTACCCAAGACTTGAATACTGCTTCCATATCTGGGAAGGCTCTTTTATTACATCCCTCCCATTCCTGACGGGTGCAAGAAAAATCTCTTCTATTGGGCAATCCCCCTCCAATCAATCTCCTCTTCCTGTCCCCCCCCTCGCCATCAGAACCTTTCTTGTCTATCTCTGTTGTCAGTACCTCTGTGCTCAGTGTTCTGCTAGTTCCCCTTAAACTGCTGTTGCGCTCCTCCAATTCTGGCCTCTTGCTCATCATCGATTTTTTAAAAATTCGTTTATGGGATGTGGGCGTTGCTGCCAAGGCCAACATTTATTGCCTATCCCTAATTGCCCTTGAGAAGGTGGTGTTGAGCCGCCGCCTTGACAACTGAGTGGCTTGCTAGGCCATTTCAGAGGGCAGTTAAGAGTCAACCACATTGCTGTGGGTCTGGAGTCACATATAGGCCAGACCAGATAAGGACGGCAGATTTCCTTCCCTAAAGGACATTAATGAACCATGATGGGTTTTTACAACAATTCGATAGTTTCATGGTTACCATTACTGAAACTAGCTTTTTATTCCAGATTTTTTTTAATTAGCTGAATTTAAATTCCCCAGCTGCCGTGGTGGGATTTGAACTCTCGTCTCTGGATCATTAGTCCAGGCCTCTGGATTCTTCTTCTTAGGCAGTCCCTCGGAACTGAGGATGACTTGCTTCCACATTAAAAATGAGTTTGCAGGTGACTGATGAGTCCAATGCGGGACCTACAGTCCCTGTCACAGGTGGGGCAGACGGTGGTTGAAGGGGCGGGTGGGTGGGGTGCTTGGGTTGACGTGCGTTGCTTGACTTGGCTTCCGCTTGCTCCCGGCAAAGAGACTCGAGGTGTTCGGCGCCTTCCCGGATGCTTCTCCTCCACTTTGTGCGGTCTTGGGCCAGGGATTCCCAGGTGTCGGTGGGGATGTTGCACTTTTTCAAGGAGGCTTTGAGGGTGTCCTTGAAGCGTTTCCTCTCCCCACCTGGGGCTCTCTTGCCATGTCGGAGCTCCGAGTAGAGTGCTTGTTTTGGGAGTCTCGTATCGGGCATGCGGACGATGTGACCCGTCCATCGGAGCTGATCGAGCGTGGTCAAAGCTTCGATGCTGGGGATGTTGGCCTGAGCGAGAACACTGACGTTGGTGCGCCTATCCTGCCAATAGATTTGCAGGTGCCTGCTGTACATGGTCCATGTCTCTGAGGCATACAGGAGGGCGGGTATTACTACTGCTCTAGACCATGAGCTTGGTGCCGGGTTTGAGGTCCTGGTCTTCAAACATTCTTCCTCAGGCGACCGAGGGCTGCACTGGCACACTGAAGGCGGTGTTGGACTTCGTCATCGACGTCTGCTCTTGTTGACGGTAGGCTCCCGAGGTATGGAAAGTGGTCCACGTTGTCCAAGGCCTTGTCGTGGATTTTGATGATCGGATTATTAGCCCAGTAACATTGCCACTATGCTACCGTCCCCAAGTTTCATCGCTCTACCATTGGTGGCCGTGCCTTGGCCCTGAACTCTGGAATTCCCTCCCTTAGCCTCTCCACCTCTCTCATTCTTTAAGACACCTTTTAAAACCTATCTCTTTGACCAAACTTTTGGTCACCTGTCCTAATATCTCCTTATGTGGCTCAGTGTCAAATTTTGTTTTGCTAACCACTCCTGTGAAATGCCTTGGGATGTTTTACTACATTAAAGGCGCTATATAAATGCAGGTTGTTACTCCTCCCTATGCCCTCACTGTCGAAACTAAGACTCATTGGTCTCCTACTCTAACTCAAAACTGTGGAACTCCTTATACCCTTCAGCCTACCTTCAGTCTTTACCCATAAAACCCGAATTTGGCATTCCCTAATCCTACTTTCCTGATTTACCTAGTCTTTTTTTATTCTTTTAAGTCTTGGTGCTGTCCTACATTATTCGCCTGTACTCTTATTTTCTGAAAAATAAAGAAAATCCCTTGATTTTTGGTGCTTCTGGACTCTCCTGATGTGCTGCTGCAGGGATGTGTGAAAGCAATGCAACGGAGTTTCATATGGTGTCAGAAAGTGGCAGCTGTAACGCAGAGTAGTGGAGACATGCGATGTGTTTTTGAATAATTATACAACAGAATGAACATTCGCAAAGAAATTGTCAACATCTTTTGCAGGGAGTGCTTTGTGAGCTGGAAACTCATATTTGAACTTCTTGTTTCTCATGAGAAAGTTAATTGTAAGAAGCCCGACTTCTGGGAGGAACGGGACTGAATTAAACAGACTGTTTCGGAAAGAGAATGACAGGCTTTCTTGTGTTGTAAATCCACATTTCCACAGGAAAGCTGAAGGCAGATAGGCTGTAATAAATATTTCAACAGCCCAAGCTGGGGCTTTCCCTTCATTGTTTCGCTTAGTGTTATCTGGAGGATCGCGGCCACAGCAATGATTCAATGGCTTTTCTTGGGCAAAGTTGTTAGAAGGCTGCTGGAACGGGATATAGTTGGTCTGAATGCCACACCTGCTTAACACCCAGCGAACAACTTTTTTTTGAAGAAAATTATTTTAATGAACCAGCTCCACTCCTGTGCTGTATGGTAGCTGGTGGCTGTGCAATTGCAGAAAAGGAGGTCTGAACTGCAATAGACTTGAACTTCTTTCCGCATCCCCTGCAGTTGTAATTTGGGAGCCTAACTATTCCTTTTATGAGCCATCCATTCGCAAGGAAATGCTGTTCAGCTCAAGCCACTTTGCTACTGCACATGGAACGTTGCAGAAGGAGAACATTCATTTTGGGGTGGAAGGTGAGAGTATTCAGTCAGTTACAACACCGTCTCTGTTACGAACACCATCCCTGTAAGCGAATCTTTTGCCTGTGTCCTGGAATGTTGCATTTATCGTATGTGGGGTATCTCCCGGAGGTAAGCTATAAGGGTGTAATCTTATTGAGGGGTTTACGTTACATGTGACACACTAGGATGAGATTGTAGCTTTGAAGTTATTGCAGGATTTCTTTTTTACTCTGAGCTTTTCATATGATGGGATTCATTCCATTTTTTTCTGTTCTCAACACTACTGTGGCATTGATTACTTTTGTTACTTGCTACTACGGTCTAGATTTAGTTAAACTGCATGAACTAAGCATTTTGCACATGCTGCTTGGATCCTCAAAATCTGTTCTTTTTAGCATTAAACTTGACAAGATAATGGTTGTACCCAGTGTTTTCCTATCTCTCAACCCACCTTATGGGAAATGTACCTGTATTCAGTCACCAGCGGTTCACAGTTGCTTTATTACCACTGATGGGGTATGCAGGCTGGTGTTTGGTAAGTTAATGCACCAGATCCTGTGTCACTGCATCCCGAAGAATCTTTCCTATCCAAAATGAATTGATTACCTGGAAACCACTGCTCACTTTCCATTTTATACTGCAAAATGTATTATTGTAGAGCCCTGTGATAATCTGCACATCTCTTGCTCTTGACAATCACATTATGTTCAGTTTGCAGACTGTTATCTCTGATGTTGTTTTATAAGTTTCTGTTTGTTTTTTATAGACATCTGGAGCCCTGGTTTCAAGATGTGCTTTGACTGCAGGAAGGCCTTTCCTGTAACTGGTCTCCAGAACATTTCTCTGGGTCATGCCTGTGAAGTGTGAAAGTATGATCAGCAATCTTCGCAGAAATACTTGTGTGCTTTCAGGATGCTGCTGCTGAAATTAATAACTTTAACAATCAAATTGAGCATCCTGAGCATGTTTCCATTGTGAGAAGTAGTGCAGTGCGTATGAGCGGGACTCAAGTTCAATGTGTTGGTTCAGAAGAGTGTTTGTCGGGGACCAAGTCTGTTTTGACTGCTCTTAAAATCAGAACTTTATCAGCTTCAGACATTCTAAGAATGGTATTCACAACTATTACTCAACAAAGTTATCTCCCCAACCTTCTGTCTTGACAAATTAAGGAAGAAACCAGCTAAGGCTAACTATGTCAATGTAGCAGAGTTCTTTGAATCTAATAGGTGCACCACTTATGCAGGATTCTGCAATATTTCTGGAATAATAACCTAGTAAACAGTCAATATGGATCCAGAAGGGCAAGATCCTGTCCTACCAATCTCCTTGACTTTTTTGAGGGAGTGCTGTCTCACAGTGACTGTGGAAACCCTTACACATGCTGTACCCTAACTTCCAAAAAGCATTTGACAAAAGTCCTGTATGAAAAGTTGCTGGTAAAGTTCAGAGCGGTAAGGATTCCGGTTAAAATTTGGGGATGGATAAGACATTGGCTGAAGGGTAGTTACTTAGGAGTTATATCATGATAGGGGATATGTTGAGTGGAATATCCAAGGGATCAGTGCTGGAGACGTAGAAGGTGACCAGTTGCAGGAAAGGCCTCCTGCAGTTAGAGCACATCTTGGAAACAGAGACCTCTACTGTTTCTAAATGGCATGGATTTGGAAACTCTTTGGAACTTGGTCACATTTGCAAATGACACCAAACTAGGTCAAGCAGTTGAATCTCAGGAGCTTGATTGGAAACTGCAGAATGAGTTGGGCAAAATACCCAAGCGCATAGGAAGGAAAAATAGGTAACAATGGGTAATACCCTACGAATGGTGTTGAAAAAGCGAATGATAAAGAGGGGGACTGGGCAGACAACACATGGCATGTCCAACCACTGCAGAGCAGCAATCAACAAAGCAAATGGAATTTTGAACCATATAACCAAAACCATGGTTAACAGGTCAGAGGAAACTTTGCCCAACATGTATAGTGCTCTGGTCACACCACACTTTCATTGTTATTTGTCTGCATAAGTATGTTGAAATGTTATTATGAGTCTTAAAAATCTTCAAAAATGGAAGCATGTTGCTTTTAAAGGACCAAACCAGTTATTAACTTTACTCCTCCTTTGCTTCAAGATTTTAAATTACTACAGGTTTGACCTGAAGCACCATTGTCTTTCAGGTAACCCAAGTGGGAATTAACGATTGCATAATGAGCGGCAGTCAAATGAACTTTCCCACCCCACTGCTGCTCATCAGAAAATGTCATTATAATCGCAGCAGTTTGCCGTACTAATTTCTAGGATAACATCTGTCCCAGCACGTTGTACAAGAAGGGATTATATATACATTTGTTTGCTATAAGTCTGAAATTTGCTACTGTGTCCAGCTCTGGTCATCAAGACATTCAAGCTGTGGATGCCATTCAGAGAAGAGTGATGAAGCCAATCCCAAGCATCAGAGGGTTGAAGTATGCAGAGAGGCTGGAGAAACTTGGGGATTTGTAACTTTGAAAGGAAGCTATGGGGAAGGTGACCTTTTTATAGAGTTATACAAGAAAGTAAATGATATGGAAACGGTTGGCTGAAATATTACTTAAAAATGAACTGGAGCAGGACAAAGAGACATGAAAGGAAAATTGAGAGTAAGACGAGGGACAACTAGTAAAAGGCAAATTTAGGACTGATATCAGGAAGTTCTTCACGCAAAGAATTATCAACATATGAAATGGACTTGCAGGTAGAGTAGTCAAGGCAAGTGCCCTTGAATCCTTTAAGAAACAATTGGGATGCTGTGATGGGCTAATATTGGGTCTTCCTGGATGATGAAGTAAGTTGAGTCAAATGACTTTCCTCATCTGTATTTATCTTGTGACCTGACTTGAATGACAGCCACCCCCACAAACAGCCAATACTGTCGCATTCCCTTCTGCCTTTCCATTACATTTTATGGGGAACTACTTTGTAGCCAATTGAATATTTTCTTTGCACAGTGGTTGACTTTAACTGTCTGAACTGTACAATTCCTCAGTCACTGCATTCAAAGCAGGAAAATAACTCTTGTTTAAAGGCAGAAACCTCTGTGTATCATCTTTCCAAAAAGTTGCAGTTGTGGACCTGCAAGTACTCTTGTGTAGAAGAGGCTGTGTATTCTATTGAGTTGTCTTGTAATTTATGTTACAAATGTTCCAGTATGTTTACTGGTACTCATCAGTCTTCCTTTGTTCCTGTTTTTATGCTTTAACACTGCTTCTTGGAAGAAGCTGTGAGCCAACATTTTGTGCACGAATGCACGTACTTCGGATGGGAGGGAAATAAAATTGATACCCGTGCCAGTTTCTCACTGCCCTATTTCTGCTTCCATGTCCAAGCTCCCTGGAATGAGAATTTTAAATGTGAACGTTGGCTAAAATATTAAACAAGCATTTGCTTTCAGGCATGAGGAAGAAATAGAGGACAGAGAAAGTGCTGATTGGAGGGTTGGGATTCGGAAGCGAGTAGTCAAACTGGCAGTTTATATCAGCCGGCGACTAAGTTTATTGGCTTTTTGCTTAGTGCGCCCTGAGGCTTGATTATTGCTGATCTGAAGATGATTCTGGAGTAGAGATTTTGCAAGCATATGGGTAAAAGGATGGTTGGTTTTACAATGAATTTGACCCTTTTGACATTTAAAATGAGGGACTGGACACTGATGCATGTTATGAAGTAAGTAAAGTTGGTCAGTATTGCCCTGTGCAGGATGAACAGTAGAAGCTTACCTTTTACTACTTTATAAAGTAGCTACTGAAACTTATTTATTGTCGAGACCAACTGCTACAAATCTAATTGTTTCAAGGCCATATTGAGCGTCGGCAACACTCTGTGTACATAGCTTCTGTACAGAGCTATGTAGCAGGATGTGCTAAGCCGAACGAAGAAAAACAGGAAAAAGATCATTTCACACTGATAACCGACGTTGAGTATAAGGACATGGACATCGCTGTGGTCTTGCTGGGCCTGGGTGTGCTGGTGGTCCCTAGGCAGTGTCTGCAATAGGTTTATTAATTGTAGAATTACAGGATTAGCAGAACCTGCTGTGTAGCTGGTGTGAGCCGATGCTGTGCAGGAGCATCAGCTGGAACGAGACAGGAGCCAGTGTCCCAGTGAGAGCCCCACAGTATGTTTACATTATATGGTGTGGGAGGTCAGCAAGATCCATAATCAGCACAGGGAAAGATAAGGGGCAACAGAAAGCTCTCCAGCAGGGTCTAATCCAAACACATCACACTGGAGAGGAGGATAACCTGTGCCCTGATACAGCCACTGATAAAACCCTGCTGCTTGTGGCCTTTGACTTAAATTAATTTAGTTCAGGGTTGGAATTTTAATTTGTCAGTTGCCTTCTACTGGAAAAATAAATTTCACAGACTGTCTCCTGTCTGAGTGGCGATGGTATCCATCGAAACATTCATGTGCGCCCTGAAAGGGGCTGAAAAGTCAACACTCTACATAGTTTAGAATCAGCCATTGGTTCAATGGAAACGAGCTGAAATGGGCATTGCTAGTGACTAATTGGCTGTAAGCTAGACTTGCATATACAGGCAGTGTGCTTGTGCTGTACACAAAGGGCTAGACCTGATTAACCCTGTCCATTTCATTCTCTCTCGCAACATAATTTCAGCTAAGAACATAACACATCAGCAATCTGTTGTATACACCGACGCTGTCGCTGAGGTACGAAATGTATTGGGGTGGGCATGCCAAGTATAGAATAAGTTCAGATGGATCATGTACGCTAGCTTAGTGTGATCCGAGGGGATTCAGTTCATGGTGAGTGAGTTTTGCCATTCCTGCTGATACCAAGCTTTCACTGAAGTGTGTGGTTTTTTGTGAGATGTACTAGATTTTCCTCGATCTTGATCTTTGCCATTTTCCATCAGGAACTGCATTTTATTTGAACCTGAATGTTGTCTTGCAGCTTTCAGTTACTAGGGTGACACGTCCAATGAACTTCCCTGGAGCACTGAATGGGAGAGTTACATTTGGCCGTAAGGAGGGTGAAGTGGCAATGGCATGTTCTTCGTTAGTGTAGTGGTCCGTATCCCCGCCTGTCACGCGGGAGACCTGGGTTCAATTCCCCAATGGGGAGGGATTATTATTGACTCCTGTGGAGTATAAACACCTGCATAGACTAGTTGGGCCGAGTGATCTGTTGTGCTGTATATTCTATGTTGTTTTATTGCCCACCTCGATTACTGATCAGTTGGATTTCAGCCTATCTCTATATTGCCACAGTAGTGTTGGGTCAGTGAGGGAAGTTCAAGTCCAGAGCTGTTGAAGCAGTACAGCACAGAGAAAAAAATGGATTTTGATATTGACCATACCCACAATAATTGTGAAACATTTACAGCATTTGATAACTTGCTACATCTAAAGAAGGTTTAAATGTGTCTTAGAAGTGGGAATTTTTTGCTGCTTCACCACACTTCTTGCACTGTTCACTTGGTTACTGGGATTTGGGCCAAAACCTATAACATAATAGAAATTTGCACTTCCCACTTAATGGAGCATTCTCCCTTCTCTGCAGATGTTTCTCCATTCTCTGTCTACGGGTGTGACCACATGGGTCAGGAGTGTGTTCGCATCTCTTCAGAGGTTCCATCTTCTGTCCAAACTTCTAGATGTAGTATCACCCTCTCTTTGCTCAGGTTGGGAGTATTCTCACTTCTCCATGGATGTTGTTTACTCTCTGGAGTATCAATTTGGCTCAATGGCAGCGCTGTTGCCTCTGAGTCAGAAGGTTGTGGATACATTCCCTATTCCAGGATTTAATGCAGGCTGACAGTCCAGTTCAGTGCTGACTTAGTGCTGCATTGTTGGAGGTGCTGTCCCACGGCTGAGATGTTCAACCGAGGTCCTGACAGTTCAGGTGAACTTCAAAGATCTCGTCGAAGCTTTTTTGAAAAAGAGCAAGGAGTTCTCCCGGTGTTCTGATCAATTTATTCTGCACGGCTACCCAAAAAGATTAACTGGTTGTTCAATTCTTTGCTGTTTGTGGGATCTTGCTGCTTGCAACTTGGCTGACATGTTTGTAGTAACCACACTAAAACAAATTCATTGGCTGCATTGGTCCATCCAAAGGATGTGACGGTTGCAGGTTCTTTCTTTCCTTCCTCTGCATGTTACTCTGTATGATAACCATGGCTGTTGAAACCCAGGATGCTGGTACCTTCAATATTCTTGGTTTTCTCTTTTAGAAACAAAAGTGTTGTGATTTCAGTCAAAATGTCCTATGGATAACAGTGTGGATTGGTTGTCACATTTGCCACATGTATGAGGAAGATGTTCAAATATCAATTCGCTTTTGGCGGTTGTGATTATTTTGAGATACACCACAGTGCTTTATATTAGCTATTATGGAATACTAGTAATCCATACACACACTGTTCTTGGGAAATTTAATATCCTTTATCCTTTTGAAACGGTTATTTGCAGTCTGAAATTTCCTGTAGCGTTCGTGGTTATCATATGCTCTGAAACTGAAATTATACTGGTTTAGGAACTGCCATTGGGGAGCACACTGAAAAGTAACTTTAGTTCTGTTTACTTCACTGCAGAAAATCAGCATGCCTATTTATGAGCACTGTGGAATTGAATTACTCAATGCTGAAAGCTCTCTGGGCTGGTCACTTGTTAAAATGTTTGCATTGTAATTCCTTTTTTGGTGGCAATAGTAAGGACACATTTACAAAATGTTTGACGTCGGTTCTGACGAAGGGTCATCGACCTGAAACGTTAACTCTGTTTCTCTCTCCACAGATGCTGCCTGACCTGCTGAGTATTTCCAGCATTTTCTGTTTTTATTTCAGATTTCCAGCATCCGCAGTATTTCTGCTTTTGTACAAAATGTTTTATTCCTTTTGAGAAGTTTTTTTGGCTCCTCTTTATATTCTCCATCTTACCCATCTTCCCCATTTCTGCACCACACACGTTCCTGGGATGAGAAGGCAGATCTACTGCCATGTAACCTTGGCTAATGTGTTCTCTAACCAGCCTCTACACAGTGCACAGTAGCGGAGGCTGCGGATATCCCTCCCTCCTCTCTCAAGCGCCGATCCCAACTGATCAATGATTCACTTGGCCAAACATAGATAGCTTGTTTAAAGCTGCAGACTTCAAAGGAATGATAGGTGCATGGTGTGTTACTGCATTAGCAAGGAGATTATGCTAAACCTTTATAAATCACTGGTTAGGCCTCAGCTGTGGTGGGTCGGGGGTGGGGGGAGAAGCGGAGATGGTGGTCGGGGGGGCGGGTCTGGTCATTGGGGTGGGAGGGGGGGCGCGGTTGAGCAGACAGATCACAAAGGGTGGTGGTGGGGGGTACAGCGGTAAGCTTGTTGGACCTGGAGGTAACATTTTTGCTCCTCCTGGCCCACAAGCAGTGCAATAAAGGCACTTACCTTATGGATTCAGCCCTTTGCGCCACCTTTTACCTGCCGGGTTTCCCGAGGCCAGGGAATCCCAGCCGACTGGTTAAAAATAAAATCGCATTTAAATTAAGGCACGCAGCCTCATTAAAATATTTAAATGATGATCAACCTGCCCCCTGAGAGTGGATTGGTTGCCACCGCTCAAAGCGGAAGTGAGCGGGTTCAAGGCGAGTTGGGTACCTGTTTCAGATTTTTAGCTTTCTAACTTCCCACCTGAACCAAACCCACCTGTTTTTGGGGGTTAAAATTACACCTATTGTGTCCAATTCTGGGCCCCACAATTTAGGAAGGATGTCAAGGCCTTGGAGAGGGTGCGAAGGCGATTAATATAGTAATACCAGGGATGAGGAACTTCAGTTATGTGGAGAGACTGGAGAAGCTGGGATTGTTCTCCAAAGTGCAGAGAAGGTTAAGGGGAGATGTAATAGAGGCATTCAAATTTATGAGGGGTTTTGATAGAGTAAATAAAGGGAAACTGTTTCCACTGGCAGGAGGGCTGGAAACGAGAGGACACAGATTTAAAATAATTGGCAAAAGAACCAGAGGGGAGATAAGAATTTTTTTTACTCGGTGAGTTATGATGATTTGGGATACAGTGCCTGAAAGGGTGGTCAAAGCAGATTTAATAGTAACTTTCAAAAGAGAATTGGACATATACTTGAAAAGGAAAATTTGCAGGGCTGTGGGGAAAGTGCAGGGGAGTGGGACTAATTGGATGGCGCTTTCAGAGAGCTGGCACAATGGGTTGAATGGCCTCCTCCTGTGCTGTGTTACCTCACTAGCCAGCCCAGTACCTACCCTTTCTCACATGCTACAACAAATTGTTTTATTGTTCAGCTTCAGTTCTGAAATGCAATTCTTTACATGGATTAATAATTATTTAACTATAAAGTTTGAAATTTTACATCCTACATTTTAGTCTCATTGCTGGGATGCTTAATTGTAATTTGTTTCTTAGATCCTGGATGAGATCACTGAGCATGGTATCAGAATCTACCAGCTGCCAGATGCAGACTCTGATGAGGATGAGGAGTTCAAGGAGCAGACCATGATTCTGAAGGTGAGACATTAATGGATGGGTGTTGCTGAATTGAGCAGGTTCTAGTGGAGGTGGTTGTGAAAAGCAGGTGCTGCGGGGGTGGGAGAAGATTCCACTTGGGTGTAGTGAAATTTGTCTCTGGGGAAAGTAGAAGCACTCCTATTTTGGAGTGGGTTCAAGATGAGGCAGCAGATCCAATAGCTGTGTAGATGATTCTAAGGGGAAACAGACCAAACTCACCTGCGGGAGAGCAGTTTATATTGGCTCAAACAAGTTCCTGTTCGACAGTTGACTATCAATTGTTGAGATGCTTTCAGTTAGGAAAACGTTGCTGTTCCCTAGCTTTTCTCCTTCGTTTTTCTTTTCTCCATGAATACCACGTCGACCCGAAAACTGGAAGGAAGTTCTCTTCTAGACGTGGCATATAGAATTGGTGCTGAGCATTGCAAACCAAGTCAACGAGCAGAGAGATTTAGGGGGTCCAAGTACTGAAATCACTAATAGCTAGTGGACAGATACAAAAAATAATTTAAAAGGCTAATGGAGTGCTGGCCTTTATCTCAAGAGGGCTGGAATATAAAGGGGTGGAAGATATGTTACAGTTGTATAAAGCTCTGGTGAGACCCAATTTAGAGCACTGTGTTCAGTTCTGTGTACCGTAGCTCAGGAAGGATATATTGGCCTTGGAGCGGGTGCAGTGCAGATTCACCAGAATCATACTGGGGCTAAAAGGGTTAACTTATGAAGACAGGTTGCATCGGCTAAGCTTGTATTCCCTTGAGTAAAAAAGGTTAAGGGGTGATCTAATTGAGGTGTTTAAGATGATTAAAGGAGTTGATAGGGCAGAAAGAGAGAAACTATTTACTCTGGTGGGGGAGTCGAGAACAAGGGGACATAACCTTAAAATTAGAGCTAGGCCGTTAAGGGGTGATGTCTAGAAGCACTTCTTCACACACAGGGTCGTGGGAATCTGGAACTCTCTTCCTCCAAAAAGCTGTTAAGGCTGGGGGACAATTGAAAATGTCAAAACTGAGATTGATGGGTTTTTGTTTGGCAAGGATATTAAGAGTTGCGGAACTAAGGCTGGTAGATGGAGTTAAGATACAGATCAGCCATGATCTAACTGAATTGTGGAACAGGCTCAAAGGGCTGAATGGCCTATTCCTGTTCAATGTCTACCAGATCCAAATTTCCTTTTGCTCCTAGGCCAGCGTTCCCTTTGCTGTGATTGGCTCCAACCAACTGATTGAGGTGAAAGGTAAAAAGATCAGAGGTCGCCTGTACCCATGGGGCGTGGTTGAAGTGGAGAACCCAGAACATAACGACTTTCTCAAACTGCGCACAATGCTGGTGTAAGTATCCTTCGCTAATGTAATGATTTGCTCTGTACCATAACCAACATAGATACTGTGTGCAAACCCTGTACCAATAATAACGGTTCATCAAATTAAATATTTGAACTACAGATGCGCACCTGATTGAACATAGGTTCCAGCTGGAGCAAACCGCCTTGCACTTGCTGCATTGTTAGTGTGCTGAAGCACTGCTAGACAGAATCATGGGGTCCTTGTTGCTGCCTGAGATTACCTATGGGCTGATTTCAGTGACTCATTAGACCGTGCCTGCTCTCTTGTCACCTGAATTGCACCACTCCTAAATCATGTTGCAAAATGATTAAGAAGGAACTGGCAGTGGTGTCTTCTGGTTCATCTCAAGGAAATGATTTTAATGCAGATGGATGATATATTAGAGAGAAAGAGAGAGAGGCAGCCAGCATGGAGAATATAATGTTTTGGAGACCTTGGCAATAAATTTTGCTCCACTGCCTGCAGAATGCACTACGGTTGTTGTTTCAGTCTCTTTACAGAATCAAGTCAAGCCCACTCAGATTGTTTCAAACCAAATAAGCTGTACTTAAGAAAATATCTGTTATTTACTGAAACTTGAATGAACTGACCCTAGAGAAGCCTGAACTCTAGCTCTGATTGTAATTGAGTGCAATTAAATGGAGCCACCTTGCTTGCACACCAGAGGTTCACCTGATTTTGAGTGGAGTAATCTGCTCACACTGTGCTCTGCCATGTTGACCACTTGTGTTTTGTGAGGTCTGATTTGAATTCATACCATTTACATTTGTTGTTGCTCAGAAGGGTTTGAATGTATCACTGAAGCTGAGGAATTTGAGATAGCAGGATTTTTCTGTTTCAACCCCTCCACTGCCTCTGTGCTGTCAGATTGCTCAGTCCAACAACCAGTCTTGGGTAAGCCGCAATTTCCACCAGTTAAACTTAGGGAAGACCAAACCCATCATCTTTCTGCCCCACCCTGCCACAAACTCTCTACCATTGCTACTAGTTCCATCCCCCTGCCCGGCCACTGCATCAGGTTGAACCAGACTGGTTGTAACATTGGCTTCCTTTTCGACGCTGAGCTGAACTTCCATATCCTTTCCATCACAAAGACCTATGCTTCCACCTCTGTAATATTGCCCACCACTGCCCTGTCTCAGCCCCTCTGCTGCTGAAACCCTCGGCCATGCCTTTGCCATCTCCAGACTCGACCATTCCAATGCTCACCTGGTTGGGCTTCCATCCTCCACCCTCCATAAATTTCAGCTCAACCAAAACCTACATTGGCTCCTGGTCCCCATCACACCAAAATTAAAATTCTCATGTTCACAAATCCTTTCATGTCCTTGCCTCTCCCTTTCTCTAACTATCTCAAGGCCATCATCACCTCTCCCTTTTCCTAGAACAATGTTCCTCTGGTTCTGGTCTCCTATACAACCCCCACCCCACCATTGGCGGTCATGCCTTCAGCCACGTGGGCCCTATGCTCTAGAATTCTTTCCCTAAATCTCTCCACCACAACACCTCCCTCTCTCTACTTTAAGACCCTACTTAAACCCATCTCTTTGACCAAGCTTTTGGTCACCCTTCCTGATATCTCCTTCATTGGCTTGGCATCCATTTTTGTCTGAAGTCACCTCTGTTAAGTGGTTTGGAATGCTTTCCTACATTAAAGGTACACTATAAATTCAAGGTTTTGCAGTTTTTCACTGCTCCTGGCTGTCATTGCCACTGTTTCCCAATATTGTCACTCTCCTCGTGGCACCTGATTATTGCTGGTGGGACAATAAAAGCTCCACCCATCAGTTTAGTTGCCTCTTGAATATCTTGCATTTGTAGAGCCAAATAGTTGGTGGTTTTGTGTGCTGTGCTAGAGTTGAGAGTTTTATAGGAGTGTCACTGAGCAGACTCTACTCACTTCCCCGTAGGGAGGGAGGGAAGTTCAAATTGCCAGACATAAACACACAAAAGTAAAAGGATAGTTAAAGGAATGGTGGGGGCTGACAGGGACAAAAAAGGAAATCATCTTGTGGAGGCAAAGGGCATGTCTGAGGTACTGAATGTGTACTTTACATAAAGAGGAGGATGAAATTAATGTTGCAGTCGAGGAGGGGCGAGTAGAGATATTGGATAGGATAAAAATAGATAGAAAGGAGATGCTAAATAGGTTGCCATCACTCCAAGTTAAGAAGTCACCCAGTCCAGATGGGATGCGTCTTAGGTTGCTGAGGGAAGCAAGGGTGGAGATAGCAGAAGCTCTAACCACAATCTTTCAATCCTCCTTGAATTTGGGAGTGGTACTGGAGGATTGGAAATGTTACGTCCTTGTTCAAAAAGGGGAGAGGGATAGACAGGCCAATCAGTTTAACGTTAGTGGTGGGAAAATCACTTGGAGAAGCATGAGCTAATAAGGGATTGCCAGCACGGATTTGTTAAAGGAAATTTGTCTGGCTAACCTGATTGAGTTCTTTGAAGTAACAGAGAGGCTTGATGAAGGTAGTGCAGTAGAGGTTGTATATATGGACTTTCAAGAGACATTTAATAAAGTAACACAACAGACTTATTCGTAAAATAGAAGCACATGGTATTAAAGGGATGGGAGTAACTTCGGTATGTAATTGGCTAAAGGATAGGAGGCAGAGAGTAGTGATGAACGGATGTTTTTCTGACTTGAGAGAACTATGTAATGGGGTACCCCAAGGGTCGGTATTGGGACCACTTATTTTTTGATTTATATATTTAAATAACCTGAACTTTGGTATAGGGAGTACAATTTTGAAGTTTGCAGATGATGCAAAACTTGGCAACGTAGTAAATAGTGAGCAGGATAGTAGCAGACTTCAGGAGGCCTTGGGCAGACAAATCGCAGATGCAATTTAATGCAGATAAGTCTGAACTTTGAGAGGAATAACATGGAGAGGCAGTATAATCTAAATGTTACTATTTTTAGGGGGGTGCAAGAGTAGAGGGACCTGGGGTGCATATTCACACATCTTTGAAGGGCAAGTTGATATGGTGATTTAAGAAACGTGTGGGATACTGGGCTTTGTACATAGGAAACAAGGAAGTCGTGCTCAATCTTTACAAATATCTGGTTAGGCCTTATCTGAAGTATTGTGTACAATTCTGGGTACAACACTTCAGGAAAGACGTCAAGGCCTTGGAGAGGGTACAGAGGAGGTTTACCAGGGATGAGGGACTTCATTTATGTGGAGAGATTGGAGAAGCTGGGATTGTTCTCCTTGGAGCAGAGAAGATTAAGGGGAGACCTAATAGAGGTATTCACAATTATGAGGGGTTTTGATGGAGCCTGTTTCCTCTGGCAAGTGGGTCGGCAACCAGAGTTCAGATTTAAAATAATTGGCAAAAGAGCTAGAGGGGAAATGAGTAGAAATATTTTTACTCTCAGGATTGTTAGCATCTTGGATGCACTACCTGAAAGTGTGGTGGAATCCGATTCCGAAGGAACTTTCAAAAGGCAATTAGACATGTATTTGAAGAGGACTAATTTGCAGGGTTACGGGGAGAAACTAGTGTGTGGGACTAAATTCGACAGCTCCTTCAAAGAGCCGGCACAGACGCGATGGGCCGAATGTCCGCCCCCTGTGCTGTAAGATTATATGATCCCCTGATGGCCAGATCAGGGTTCATTGAGCTGTGGGTGCAGGCTTCCTGCATGCCCCCTTGATGCAAGGATGTGAGACACAGGGATAGGTAAGATTTTAAGAAACTGAAAGCAACGCCAAGAATGCAGAAATAACAACAGAAAATGCTGGAAATACTCAGCAGGTCAGGCAGCATCTGTGGAGGGAGAAACAGAGTTAATGTTTCAGGTCGATAACCCTTAGTCATCGACCTGAAACATTAACTCTGTTTCTCTCTCCACAGATACTGCCTGACCTGCTGAGTATTTCCAGCATTTTCTGTTTTTATTTCGAATTTCCAGCATCCACAATATTTTGCTTTTATACCAAGAATGCAGAGGCTGTAATAAGCAGAGCTGGTAATGCCGGACTTAGTTAAACTCTACTAATGAGGGGGTTTATAACAATATGTTATGCGAGGGTTAACGCGAGTCGAAGATTCTGCTGATTTGAGATGAGCTCCACTTTGTCTTCTGTATTAGTTTACAAGATGTTTAGTTTGGCAGTGACACTGACATGTAATACAGGCCCCCCGAGTCTCTGGGAGTTCGATGTGCACAATAGTGTTTTTTGTTGTTTGCACCATCGTTTTCAAAGCAAGCCCAGGTTGAGAATTATCTCTTGCATTCTTCTGCTGTCCAGGCCTTTACTGTCCTCCTGTCCATCTTCATCTTGATATCATGTGTCAATACAACCACCTCGTGACGTTTATGGTCAGACCCACTTTCAGGAAGTTTCCCAGCTTTAGCTTTACACCTTTGTGACCATCCTAACTGTCAACTCCTGCTGTTTCTTACTGCCTTCATGTCTATTTATGTCACTAAACTCCACTCTTGCCCTTTTAAATTCTCCCTGTGTACATCTGCTTTACTTCTGTCCTGATGTCATTTTAAAAAAATGTTACTTTACTCTTGGCGTGTCAGCTGTGGCTCAGTGGGTAGCACCCTCACCTCTGAGTCAGAAGGTTGTGGGTTCAAGTCTCACTCCAGGGACCTGAGCACATTAAGCTAGGCTGACACTCCTGTGCAGTGCAGAGGGTGTGCTGCACTGTCGGAGGTGCCGTCTTTCGGATGAGACGTTAAACCGAGACCCCGTCTGCTCTCTCAAGTGGACGTAAAAGATCCCATGGCACTATTTCGAAGAGGAGCAGGGGAGTTATTCCTGGTGTTCTGGCCAATATTTATCCTTCAATCAACATAATAAAAACAGATTATCTAGTCATTATCACATTGCTGTTTGTGGGAGCTTGCTGTGCGCAAATTGGCTGCTGCGTTTCCCACATTACAACAGTGACCACTCCAAAAGTACTTCATTGGCTGTAAAGCGCTTTGAGACGTCTGGTGGTCGTAAAAGGTGCTATATAAATGTAAGTCGTCTTTTTCTTTCTTTAATTGGCTTCCTTGTAAAATAAGCAGCCTCCAAAGGGTAGTATCACAGGTTCTACCTGCTGTTTACTGATGTATGCAGAATGGCCCCAAGTTTTCCTGTCGCAAACCAATCTTCCAAGCTCAGCTCCCTGGTTATTGCAGAATAAAAAACCCTAGTGGTGTTTAAAACGTCTTTTAAACCTAATCAGACTCATGAAGAATATGGTAAAATATAGGATCCATACCTGAAATCTGCAAGATACTAGTGTGGTGACCTGATAACCCCTGAGTGATTTCATGGTCAGTGGCTAATAATGAAAGATAAATCCTATTCCACAAGTCTTTATAACTACAACCTCCACAACTACTTCCATTTGTATAGTACTTTTAACATAGGAGAGCATTCAAAGCAATTCTGAGGTGTAATCAATAAAAGGATGCCAAGCCAACAAAGGAGATATTAGCAGGGTTGATTGGTCAAAGAGTTGGGTTTTAAGGAGGCTATTAAACGAGGTGAAGACAGAGGGGTTCAGCGAGGAAATTCCAGCGCTTCGCCCTTGGCAGCTGAAAACACTGCCGTCAGTGGTGGGGTGAAGGCAGGGGGTTGTACAAAAGACCATAGTCAGAGAAACGGTGAGCAAGGGGGTTGGGAAGTTTGTAGGGCTGGATGAGGATAGAGATAGGAAGGGGCGAAGCCATGAAGGGATTTAAATAAAAGATGAGAATTTTAAATTTGATGCTTTGGGTACCCATATAGGTCAGTGAAAGTAGAGGTGATTAGTGAGTGGGACTTGGTGTGGGATAGAATATGGGCAGTGGTTTTGGATGAGCTAAAGGATATGGAAGGTGGAAGCTGGAATATTGGCCAGGAGAACATTGACTTGTGGAATCTGGAAGTGGCAAAGGCATGGATGAGGGTTTCGGCAGCAGAGGGGCGGAGGCGGGCAATGTTACGAACCAATGTAGGCAGTCTATGTAACGGAGAGCATATGGGGTCTGAAGCTCGGATCAGGATCGAATAGGACGCCAAAGTTTGTGAAAGTTCTGGTTCAACCTGAGACGGTGGTCGGGGATGGTGACGGAATGAATCAGTGGCAAGTGTACAGAGTTTGTGGTCTTCCCAAAGTTTAGCTGGAGGAAATTTCAGTGCATCCACTGCTGGATAAGCAGTTTGACAACAAGAGGCTATGGATGGGTCGAGACAGGTGGTGGAGAGGTAGAGCTGATTGTCATCAGTATGTGTGGAAGCTGACTCTGACTCTTGATTTTATTGCCAAGGGGCAGTACGTAGAGGAAGAGAAAGGGGTGCAAGACTAGATTTTTGGAGTACTCTGTAGATAATAGTGTGGTAGTGGAAAACGAACGTGTTGCTGAAGATGCTTTGGCTATAATTGGATAGGTAAAAGTGGAACCAAGAAATGGCAACAGAGATTTGTTACAGGATTGTATGATCGACCGTATCCGAGAAATTGAGGAGGGTTGATGCACTGTGATTACAGTCATAGAGAATGTCATTCGTGACTTTGGTTAAGGTCATTTTGGTGCTGTGGCAGAGATGACAGCCTGATTGGGGAGATCCAGACAGAGTTGTAGGGGAGATGCATACGGATTTGGGAGGCAACAATACGTTCAAAGATATTTTTTGTTCGTATGTCTATATACGTCTCCTTTTCCATTCCAGTGGTTGGTGACTAGTATACGCCACACTTTCCCATCTCTATACAGGAGTGTTGTATCTGTCTGTGATGGCACACAAACCCATTCCTTCACATCATCTAGCCACATTATTCTTTACCTGTCTTGTGATCTATTACGATCTCCATTTCCAAACAGAAACAACCCAGCATATTTCCTTGTGAATTCTGAATATTGTGGCATTGTTCTTAACATCAGCCATGACATGAATCAACTGAGCGGCCTGCGGGTGGCTTTGTCCAGGGAGAGTATAAATACTCGGGCACAGGCCCAGCTTGCGCAGGACATTCTTAACAGGAACTAGTGAAGGACACAACTAGACCTCCATGTTGTAAAACAGTTGATTAAAGCTTTGTTTAACGCTTAGACCAAGTGCCTAGTAGTTTTCTTGCGTCAAGCCTCATCACTTCTCTTTTCTTGTGTTAATTCAAAGACTCTCATTCGTCAGTCGCCATACCCAGCTAATTTTCAGCCTAATACCATAATTTAAACTATCTTAAACACTCAAGGTCCACTTTTCACATCTGAGCAATGCTGATCACAAAACATTTAAGCATTTTTCTTTTTATCACCACCTTGATGTTTTTGTTGCATAGAAACTCCATGTTGTTAAAGGTCTCTTTCGCAGTTGCTGTCCTTCATTTAACTTGTGTTGCTTTGCCCATATGATGTGAATAATGAAGTAATCAATTTTATCATCTTGCTCTACTTCCACATTGTTCAGCTAAATGTCAGTTTTGAAAGGTTCTCTTGGTTTTGTGTTTTCATCACTTACTTCAGTCTCTGCCAAACCTTTTCAAGTCCCCCCCTTCTCTTGCATCTGCAGTCATTACTGTATTATACACTCACCAGGTTTATTGATCTCAAACCCAACTATTTTTAAGTCATTCATGATGTGTCTCTTAATTAAATCAGAGTATGTATTAAAAAGATTGGGTGATATAGCCATTCCTTGTCTAACTCATGATTTTTTGTCTATTTTGTCAACTCATACTGCAGCTCATTCCTATTGAAGGTTTCTAATAAGGTTCATGTCTTTTGCATCAATTCCAACCCTTTGCAGGAAATCTGTTAAACGTTGGCATTCTGTTTAATGCTTTTTTTCATATTATTTCCATTGCCTGCTCAAGCCAAATATTTCTTCTCATGTTTGTCATGTTTTTAAAACCAATTGTTCTTCACTTAATCCCTAATGTAGCTCTTGTATGATTTTAAGCAGCATTTTCAGTGTTGCTCGTGAGACTGCTGGTGCTGTGTTAGCCACATTCTATGGCCTTAATTGTTTTGGGGAAATGTTATGAATATGGATCTGGTAAAGTCTGTAGGATGGATTCCTGAACTGTAGATCGCATTGCAAAGTTAGATCTATATCTATATCCCAATCTTCCCCTGGACACAGATTTCAACTCTTATGGTGGACATCTGGTGTAAGCATTCATTGCCAGATCTAGCTGGACTACATCAAGTACTATTGGGTCCTGCTCTTCTCCTACTCCAGGATCCTCTTGAAATGCAAAGGTAACCCCCGGCTTCTTTTTTCCACTACCAACCACCTCCTTAAACCCCTCTTCCCTGCCCCCTCCATCTTCGCCTCCAACAAGTGAGAGGAACTCATGGACTTGTTTGTCACTAAATTTTAGACCAACTGTTCAGTTGCCGCATGCCTCCCTCACCCAGCCCACCAAGCCAAGCTCTTGCACCCCGCCCTAGCCCTGCAATTGCATCTTTCTCAGTTCTGACGAAGGGTCTTCGACCTGAAACGTTAACTCTGTTTCTCTCTCCACAAATGTCGCCTGGCCTGCTGAGTTTTTCCAGCGTTTTCTGTTGTTATTTTGCATCTTTTTCTAGTTTCTCTGCTTTCGCCCCTCATGCCTTCTCCAAGCTAATCCTGTCCATGAGATCCACCCCCTGCTCTCTCGATTCTATTCCCACTAAACTGACAACCCAACTTCCCTGCCTAGCCACCGTGCTGGCTAATATTGTAAACAGTTCTCTCTCCTCTGGTACTGTCCCCCTCTCTTTAAATCTTCCGTCATCACACCCCTCCTCAAACAATCTACCCTTGCTGCTGCTGTCCTTGCATGAGAAAACTTGAGATGAGGTTCTTCATTTGAGGCCAGTGACGAGATTCAGAGAGTGAAGCAAAGAGTTGATAAACCAGGCAAAAAGGAGGGAAGGAGACTCCCAAATCCAAATCGGTCAGGCGGCTCCTAGCCCGAGCCAAGGGGATATGCAGGGTCAGCTCAATATAGAACGAAGTATTAAGAACAACAACAACTTTCTATATTTATATAGCACCTTTAACGTAATAAAATGTCCCAAGGCGCTTCGCAGGAGTATTAAAAAGATGTTTTTTACACCAAACCATATAAGCAGATGATGAGGCAGATGACCAAAAGCTTGGTTGCAGAGGTAGGTTTTAAGGAGCGTCTTAAAGGAGGAAAGAGAAGTGGAGAGATTTAGGGAGGGAATTTCAGAGCTTAGGACCTAGGCATCTGAAGGCACGACTGCCAATGGTGGAGCATAAAATCAGGGATGTTCAAAAGGCCAGAATAGGTGGAGCGCAGAGGCCTAGGGGGATTATAGGGCTGGAGGAGATTAGAGATAAGGAGGGGGCGAGGCCATGGAGGGGGTTTGAAAACAAGGATGAGAATTTTAACTGGGAGCCAATGTAGGTCAGGAAGCAGAGATGGGACTTGGTGCGAGTTAGCACACGGGTGGCAGAGATTTGGATGACCAAGTTTATGGAGGGTAGAACTAGGGGGGCCAGCCAGGAGTTTGTTGGAATAGTCAAGTCTAGTGGTGATAAAGGCATGGATGAGGTTTCAGCAGCAGATAAGTTGAGGTAAGGGCGGAGTCTGGCGATATTACGAAGGTGGAACTAGTCGGTCTTATGATAGAACAGATATGAGGTAGGAAGCTGAATTCGTGGTCAAAAATGACACCAAGTTTGCGAACAGACTTGGTCAGCCTTAGACAGTGGCCAGGGAGAGAGATCGAATCAGTGGAAAGGGAACGGAGTTTGTGGCATAAACCAAAGACAATGGCTTCGGTCTTCCCGATATTTAATTGGAGGAAATTTCTACTGGGTATCATCAGCATACATGTGAAAACTCGCATTGTGTTGTCGGACGATGTCACCGAGGGGCAGCATGTAGATGAGAAATAGGAGGGGGCCAAGCATAGATCCTTGGGGGACACCAGAGGTGACAGTGCAGGATCGGGAAGAGAAACCATTGCAGATGATTCTTTGGTTACGGCTGGAAAGAAAGGAATGAAATCAGGCGAGTGCAGTCCCATCCAGCTGGACGACGGTGGAGAGGCGTTGGAGCAGAATTTTGTGGTCAACTGTGTCAAAGGCGACGGACAGGTCCAGAAGGACAAGAAGGGATAGATTACCTTTGTCGGAGTCAATTAGAATGTCATTTGTCTGCAGTTTCAGTACTGTGGCAGGGGCGGAAGCCTGATTGAAAGGATTTAAACAAGGAGTCCTGGGAAAGGTAGGCACGGATTTGGGAGGCGACAATACGTTCAAGAACTTTGGAGAGGAAGGGGAGGTTGGCGATGGGGTGATAGTTTGCAAGGACGGAGGGGTCAAGAGTTGTTTTTTGGCGAGGGGTGATGATGGCAGATTTGAAGGAAAGGGGGAACCATACTGGAGCAGAGAGAACTATTGACAATATCCTCTAACATGGGAGCAGGAAGGAAAGTTGGGTTGTCAGCAATTTAGTAGGAATAGGGTCGAGAGAGCAGGTGGTCAGTCTCATTGACGAGATGAACTTTGAAGGGGCAAGAGGGAAGACAGAGAAATATGCAAATTTAGGGTTAGGGCAGGGGGAAAACAGAGGAAGTACGGTCCAGTGGGCTCGGGGAAGGGAGGGAATTAAAAGCTGAAGCAGTTGATTGGATGCTGTCGATATTTTTAACAAAAGTCCATGAGCTCCTCACATTTATTGTTGGAGGTGAGGGAGGAGGAGGCAGGGTGGGTGGTTTGAGAAGACAGTTAGTGGTGGAGAAGAGAAGCCTGGTGTTATTTTTGCCGTCCTGGATGATCTTTGAGTAGTGGGTGGTTTTAGTGATGGAGAGCAGGACCCGGTAGTGCTTTGTAGGATCGAGCTAAATCTGGTGATGGATGATTAGACCAGTTATCCGACAAAGACGTTCAAGTCTGCGTCCCTTGGATGTAAGGGAGCAGAGATGAGAGGTATACCAGAGGGAACGACTAGAGTG
Source organism: Somniosus microcephalus (assembly GCF_052327205.1). Lineage (NCBI taxonomy): Eukaryota > Metazoa > Chordata > Chondrichthyes > Squaliformes > Somniosidae > Somniosus > Somniosus microcephalus. Next base: position 65,905,328 of record NC_141005.1, on the reverse strand, counting down.
AGTGTGTGTAATGAATTTCGTGGGGACACGGGCATCAAAGGTGGTGGAGAGGGTGTGATTTAGTAAGTCAGTAGCTGCAGAGATGTCATGGAGAATTGTAGGCCAAAGGCTAGGTAGTTGGGAATTAGTGCAGTGGTAAGGGACTTGAGGGAGAATTTTTTCCAGGGGCGGATACAAAAAGAAGTGGGTTTAGGAGGGGGAAGGGGAAATATGGGTAGAGAGTGATATAAGGAAATGGTCGGAGATTCCCTCATCGGTGAAGGTTACGGAGGGAATGGCGAGGCCACGTGAAATGATGAGATCGAGGGAGTGGCTGTGTATATGGGTGGGGGAGTTGACATGAAGGGAGAGATTGAGGGAGGAAAGGAGGGCCGTGAACTCAGAGGAGAGGGAACAAGAAGATTACAAACTGCCCAGGATTGTAACGAACAGCAAAAGCAGTGCAGATCGAATCCTAGAATGATACAGTACAGAAGAAGGCCATTCAGCCCTTCGTGCCTGTGCCAGCTGTTTGAAAGAATAACCAATTGGTCCCACTCCCCTGCCCTTTTCCCATAGCCCTGCAAATTTTTCCACTTCAAGTATTTATACAATTCCCTTTTGAAAGTTATTGGTAAATCTGCTTCCACCACCCTTTCAGGCAGTGTATTCCAGATCATCATAACTTGCTGCGTACAAATGTTTTTCCTCATGTCGCCTCTGGTTCTTTTGCCAGTCACCTTAAATCGGTGTCCACTGGTTACCGACCTTCTACCACTGGAAACAGTTTCTCCTTATTTACCCTATCAAAATCCTATGATTTTGAACACCTCTTTCAAATCTCGCCATAACCTTTTCTGCTCTAAGGATAACAACCCCAGTTTCCCTAGTCTCTCGACGTAACTGAAGTCTTTCATCCCTGGTACCATTCTAGTAATCTCCCCTGCACCCTCTCTAAGGTCTTGACGTTCTTTCTAAAGTGTGGTGCCCATAATTGGACACAATACTCCAGCTGGGGCCTAACCAGTGTTCTCTAAAGGTTTAGCATAACTTCCTTGCTTTTGAACTCTATGCCTCTATTTATAAAGCCAAGGATCCCATATGCCTTTTTAACAGACAGTTCGCAACCTCCACCCTGGCCTCAGTCTGTCTGTTGCTGAAACCGTCATCCATACTTTTGTTACCTCCAGACTCGACTATTCCAAGGCTCTCCTGGCCGGCCTCCCAAATTCCACCCTGCATAAACTTGGTCATTCAGAACTCTACTGCCTGTATTCTAACTCGCACCAAGTCTCATTTACCCATCACCTCTGTGCTCGCTGACCTACATTGGTTCCCAGTCCAGCAACGCCTCAATTTTAAAATTCTTGAGCTTGTTTTCAATCCCTCTGGCTTCGCCCCCTCCCTATCTCTGGAACCTCCTCCAGCCCTACAACCCTCTGGGAACTCTACATTCCTCCAACACTGGCCTCTTGTCCATCTCCCACATCCTGCACCTCACCACTGGCAGCTGTTCCTTCAGCCATCTAGGCTTTAAGCTCTGGAATTCGCTTCCTAAACACCTCCACCTCCCCTCCTTTAAGACCCTCCTCGCCACCTCCCCTCCTTTAAGACCTATCTCTTTGACCAAGTTGTTGGTTACCTCTCCTAATGTCTCCTTTGGCTCAGTTTTTGTCTGATTACACTCCTTAAAGTTAAAGGCACTATATGAATGCAAGTTATGTTCTCTCTTTCTCTCTCTGTGTCTCTCTCTCTGTCTGTGAAAGGATAAGTTGATCCTACATTTTAAAAAATAGGGCATTGTGTATAAAAGCTAAGAGGTAACAATGCTAAGCCTATACTAATCAGTGGTTATGGTGCAGTTAGAATATTATATTCAGTTTTAGACATTTACTGTAGGAAGTATGTTAAGGCCATGGAAAGGGTGTAGAAGAGATTCACTAAGATGATACCAGGGATGAGATCATCACCCAAACAAAGGGAGGGAGCAATAGAAATTTTTGTGTACAATAATTTGCTGGGACATGGAATAGCTTGCCAGAAACAGTGGTGGAAACCGAATCAATAATAGGTTTAAAAATAAAAGGGAACGGGCAGGGGAATGTACAAAGGTGTAGGGCTCAATTCTAGTGGGGTCCAATCATAACTTGCACTGAAATCTCTGCCAGACGCAGCATGCATGCTACACAAGGAGTTATGGAGATTGCCTATGTGGGAGCCATCTGTAATGCTCTAGACTCTTGGGAAGCCTGCCACCTGGGAAGAGGTCTGTGCCCATTCCAGCTGCAGGAAAGTCATGATGGTGGTCAACATAAGAACATAAGAAATAAGAGCAGCAGTAGGCCATACGGCCCCTCGAGCCTACTCCGCCATTCAATAAGATCATGGCTGATCATTGACCTCAATTCCACTTTCCCGCCCGCTCTCCATATCGCTTGATTCCCCATGAGTCCAAAAATCTATCTATCTCAGCCTTTAATAGACTCAAAGACTCAGCATTCACAGCCCTCTGGGGCAGAGAATTCCAAAGATTCACAACCCTGAGTGAAGAAATTCCTCCTCATCTCGGTAGTGAATGGCCGACCCCTTAGCCTGAGACTATGTCCCCTAGTTCTAGTCACTCCAGCCAGGGGAAACCTCTCCGCATCTACCCTGTCAAGCCCCTTCAGAATCTTGTATGTTTCAATGAGATCACCTCTCATTCTTCTAAACTCCAGAGAGTATAGGCCCATTCTACACAATCTCTCCTCATAGGACAGCCCTCTCATCCCAGGAATCATTCTAGTGAACCTTTGTTGCACCACCTCCAAGGCAAGTATATCCTTCCTTAGATAAGGAGACCAAAACTGCACACTACTCCAGGTGTGGTCTCACCAAGGCCCTGTACAATTATAGCAAGACTTCCTTACTCTTGTACTCCAAACCCCCCTTGCAATAAAGGCCAACATGCCATTTGCCCTCCTTATTGCTTGCTGTACCTGCATGCCAGCTTTCTGTGTTTCTTGCACGAGGACACCCAAATCTCTCTGAACACCAACATTTAAAAGTTTCTCACCATTTAAAAAATATTCTGTTCTTCTATTCTTCCTACCAAAGTGAATAACCTCACATTTCCCTACATTATACTCCATCTGCCACCTTACTGCCCACTCAATTAGTCTTATCTATATCCCTTTGCAGACTGTGTGTTCTCCTCACAGCTTATTGTCCCACCTAGCTTTGTATCATCAAACTTGGATACATTACACTCGGTCCCTTCATCTAGGCCATTAAAGGTTCCCCTGGCAAATATGACATCTGTCACTTTATGTATTTACAAGCACCGGACTGATTTGACATGTGTCCCCTGTGGTGGCCCAGAGCGACCCTGTACCGTTGAAGCCTTCACAACTAAAGGAAGAGTTGTCTCCGTTCTTGAAGTTGTCTTCAGGTCAGCCTGGAGCAGTTGGACTAACTGTGTCACAAACTCTCCAGTGAGGGTGGAGCTGGTCTCCCCAGATATGCTATGGTACAGTCATATGGGTGCATAAAGATCTCGTGAGGTGTCATCACATGGTGATCCCTAGTGAAATGATCCTCATTTATATAATGCAGCAGGAACATCCAAAGAAATTGCCACACTCGGCACTTTGCTAGCTACAAGTTGCAAAGCAGCAGCGATAAAAAGACTGCAGGAAAATCTTTTGATGCAAAACAAAGGGTTTCACTAAAAAGTGAACAGTACATAATACAGCAGTCCTAAAATGCAAATGAATGAAAAAAGCAATTATCCAAATGTTAACCTAGCTTTAAGAAAGCACCTACAGTAGGCCAGGCTTTGGGTCAATTGTGCCCATTTTATATGGGCAAAGTGATTGCTGGGAGCATAGCTCAGGGTGAAGTTTTAAAATTTGGCATAGCACCTATTTTGAATAACTTACTCCAAGTAATTGAGGCTTGCGTTCACTGGTATTGTAGCCTTCTCTTGCGCACCAAAACTTCTGGATGCAAAATCAGTCCGGCTGCGAATCCGGCACGCAATGTCGCGCAGCTGAATTTGAGCTTCACACGCCCATAATGAGGCTCCGCTGTTGGCACGGAGCCTTGGAAAACCAAAGCTATACTGTGATCTTCATGAAAAGAATGAAAAATATGGTGTAGATGACATCACACATGATATGCAGTCCCCAGCACTTACACCGTCCACGCTTAGCACGGGCCTCCACCTATATCTGGCAAATAGCACGAACCAATTTCCCGTTACCATATAATTCAATTATAAAGGCATTGCTTCTGATGTATTATGGGCGCTGACTATTTTGGGCAGTTCAATAAGTATTTACCCATTTAAAAGGTCTTGCTGATTCCAGCCAAAGTCAGGTCTTCAAACAGTTTCAGTCAGCTGTTCACACCTCGTTCAAGTGCAATTACCTCCGTGATGAGATTCTGGAGGCAACTGTTAACAATTAGAGGTGGTTGCTAAGTGAGATTTCCTGTTTTTGAAGAATAAGTTGCTTACTTTTTTGGTTTTACCATCCACCGCGTACAGTGGGCAAATCACGGCAACACCAAGGCGCCGATGTTCCCACTAAGCCGCACAGCGGTCTGGAGGTCCCACATGGGCTGATCGCCGGCTTTTACATGGAAGAAACCGCGCATGCGTGAAAATTTGAATGGACCGTGCACGAAAAAGAAAATTAGAGGGAACATTACAAGGCGCCTGCTATAAGTGGAGGGGACTGTAAATATTTAGGCACTAGAAAAATATGCAGCAGTACATTTCAAGGTTGTCCCATATGTTGCAGACCAAATAACATGAGCTTTACTCTTGGATTGTAGGATGAACTGGCGTCTGTTGTAACCTTGTACATAATAGCCATCTTCTATCATGTAGAAGAGAATCTAAGTATCAAATTATTGTTACGGTACTGCAGTGTAAATGTAAAAAACTAGAATGTTGCAACTGCAACTTTATCTGAAATTGGAACTTGTTTTACTTGAGATGTATCTGTATTGCTTACTGTGGGCATTTCTTATTACACAAACCCAGTTGAGCTATTCCAGTGAGTATCAGAATCATCAGACCAGCAAGTTCCCCGTTTCGATCCCCTGTTTGTGCTGAATTAATTGACATCAGCCACGACAGCAATTAGGCATTATAATTGGCCTCTGCAATGTTGGTGCAGGTATAGGAACATTGGCCGGCCAGGATTCCTGTTCTTGGTTGCTATCCAGTATCCTGCTGAAAATGCACATGTGTGGACATCAGGTGAGAATAGTATTGGGCTTGGCTGTGATGCCTCCTGTAGTCAAATAGCCTGGAAAAGGCTCGCTGTCACTTGGACAAAATATAAGCATGCAACCAGCAGATGTGCATTAGGAGCCAGCTAGGAAGAGGAAGAAAGAAAATGGACAAGGAAAACAAAGGCATGGTTTCTTACTTTCTACGCCATTGTTGATAAAGGAATGAGTTAATGGAACTGTTGGCTTTTTAAATGGTTCAAAATCTGGTTGACCTTTGAAGAAAGATCTATTTTGTGATGGATTCCCAAGTTATGGTGAATTTTTGAAAATGAATCGTCCTTTATGTACTGCATAATTTCAGTGGTGAACCAGTACCCTCTGTTGGTGGTGGGTATAACATGGAGCAGTGTGTGCTGCATCAACCAGACCCTGCCTGCAGCTAAGCAAGTACCAGCTTCAGCTCAGGAATGAACTGCGCAGCCAGTTGGAGCCAATCACGCACACACTTTTCTTTGAAGTATTTTCTTCTGAGTAGACTATGAGGCTTGAGTGGACAATTTGACAGATGCCTCAATGGGGAGATTGGCACACGATCAGTGAGTGGCTTTGAATCCGTGTTGACGCGCTTGGCTCCGGAAATCCTATTTTACTGTCTTGGAGCAAATTCAAGGATCTTCTGTAGGGCTCCTACAGCCAATAAAAACTTCAGTTAGACCAAAGCTCTGCTGCCTTGAGTAATATGAAGTGTTGCTTGTCAGCAGCAGGCTACTTGTGAAATTGCCGCTAGGGATCGTTCTTTTCCAGCATCTGCCAGTGAATTGTTGGAATAGTTGGCCCTCTAGTGGCTGAGAGGATTACAGTGATCAGCTTAGAGGACTGGGACACAGGAGAGTGGTTGAGTTAGGCGTGCGCGGTGCACAGTAAAACCAAAAAGGTAACCAACATTTTTTTTTAAACCCAGTAAATCTCACTTGGCAGCCATCTCTAATTATTTGCTACAACAACAACTTATATATTTATATAGCGCCTTTAACATCGTAAAACATCCCACGGCGCTGCACAGGAGTATTTTAAGACAAAAAATTTGACACCGAGCCACATGAGAAATTAGGGCAGGTGACCAAAAGCTTGGTCAAAGAGGTAGGTTTTAAGGAGCGTCTTAAAGGAGAAAAAGAGGTAGCGAGGCGGAGAGGTTTAGGCAGGGAATTCCAGAGCTTGGGGCCTAGGCAACAGAAGGCACGGCCACCAAAGGCTGAGCGTTTATAATCAGGGATGCTCAAGAGGGCAGATTTAGAGGAGCGCAGATATCTTGGGGGAGGGGGGTGGTTGTAGGGCTGGAGGAGATTACAGAGATGGGGAGGGGCGAGGCCATGGAGGGATTTGAAAACAAGGATGAGAATTTTGAAATCGAGGTGCTGCTTAACCGGGATCCAATGTAGGTCAGCGAGCACAGGGCAGTTGGGCGAACGGGACTTGGTGCGAGTTAGGACTCGGGCAGCCGAGATTTGTGACAGTTGCATCCAGGCTCTCATCACAAAGGTAATTGCACTTTAACAAGGTGTAAAAAAACTGATCGAAACTGTTTGAAGACCTGAATTTGGCTGAAATACATTAAGTGCCGCCTTTGTAATCAACTCCTATGGTAATGGGAAATGGTTAGTGCCATTTGTTCAATATAGGCGACTGCCCGTGCTAAGCGTGGATGGTATAAGTGGTGGGGACTATACTACCTTCTCACTCTCTCACTAGTTGATAGCATTATAAAGATGTGCTATTAACAGTATTGCTGCTTTATCCCATACAGTACATTTGCTAGTGGGCTTCTTACTCTGTACAAGTACATGTGGGCAGTATTATTGGGGGTAGGGGGTAAACTGTTACGAATGAGACACCGCTGGCTTAAATTGATGCAAGAGTTTTAGAAGATTTATGAAACTATTTTGGGTGTTGTCTCATGGTTCAATGTTCAGTATTCTGTTATTTTGGAGCTAGTGGAATAAGTAGGAACGTGACACGGAACTTAAACGACATTAGAGCTGGGATACGAGGCTCCTGATGGGGAAGTGAACGTGAGGTGTGTGTGGTGGGAGACATGTGATACTAGCACACTCTCATTGAGGGAAGATCTACCCTGGCTGCTGGTGTGAAACTTGGCTGTGGTGTCTTCACCAGTTTTACACAAGGCATTGTGCAGTGCATGATGTAATCAAGCACCTCCAAAATAAGTTGCCGACCATAGAACCATGGAAATTTACAGCACAGGGAGGTTATTTGGCTCATCGTGTCTGTGCCTGCTCTTTGCTGGAGCAGGGCAAAACTAATCCTGCTGCTGCGCTGTCTCCCAATGACACTCTATCCCCTGCTTCAAATGTGTATCTACTCTTCTGTTTGAAGATACACTGATCTCGACCTCAGCCTCTCCCTGAGGCAAAGCACTGATACTCTTACAACTCTGCGAAAATAAATTTCTTCCAACCTCTCCTTGTTCTGCTAGTGATAATTTTAAATTGATGTCCGCTCATCACTGACCCCTACCTTCTATTAAATTTCCCCCAGGCCTTCTCTGCCACAGCGTAAATAATCCCAGTATCTCGATTCTCTACTAATAGCTACAGTTTCTCATCTCTGGTATCGTCCTGGTGAATCTACTGCACTCTTTGGCTGTAATGTATTTTTTATAATGGGGCTCTCACTACACTACACTGAAGTGGCTGAACCATTGCTTTGAACAAATTTATCACCCTCCAGTGCTGTTGTTAGCTGTAATGTGTGATAGGTTCTGACTGTCCACATTAGGACAAGACACTGCCACCTCCATAGTAGCACTGCAGTCCTTTATCTAAGCTGTATGGAAAGGCCAATGAATAGAAATCTGGATCAAGTCTGACCAAAATACCCATTGTAAACTGACCTGATAGTGTATTTTTGAAAACACTGGGAATCCCCAGTGGTGCAGTAGGTAAATGCATGTTTGATGTGGTATTGCCATGCTGACTCGGAAGATCCCAGTTTTGGTGCCCAGTTTGTACTGACTTGGTTGATCTCGTACAGTGTGGCAATGCAGCTGGCCTTACTGCAGCTAGACTGGAAAAGAATCAGCCAGGGTTCTTATTTTTGATTATTATCCAACGACTCCTTCTGGAAAGTGCTAACGTGAGGGCATGGCTAGAGCTGGACCCTCCACAGTTGAGTGGCCTGCTAGGACTCGCAGTTTGGCATGATGAATAACTGGGTTGAAATACTGAGGGAACACCACTGCCCAAGGAACTGCCCCCCCCCCCCCTCCCCCCCAAGCAAGAGTCTGCACTTGCAGGAATGGATGTTTGAAAATAGGAAAGAAGTAGAGGGGAACGGGAGAACATTGACTTGGGTCGAATTGTTTATTTAAAACCCTTACTTTGTTCTTTCAGGACGCACATGCAGGATCTACAGGAAGTCACCCAGGATCTGCATTATGAGAATTTCCGCTCCGAGCGGCTGAAGCGTGTTGGCAGGTTGGTTACTATATTTCTAGTGCCCCTTTCTTTCCGCCGTATGCTTCTGGTTTCTGTAAGAAAAATTCTATTAAGTTCACTTTTTGCTCAGTTGGTCTGAATTTAGTATTGACCTTTTAATGTGTGGGTAATTTAAATTCAAAGATTGCAGAATGCTGATGGTTTAGTGGGTAAATAGAGAGGTGTGCTGAGTCATAAAAATCACAGCTTTTCTCCTGCGTCTGTGTTGAATTAACCGATACCAACTGGAACAATGGATTGTGCTCCAGTTGGCCGCTGCACCTTTTGGCAGAGGGAGGAGCAAAAAGAAAGCAATCCACGGTTTCTGCTCTTGATCGTTGTTTAATGCCCCCGCATTGGGCAGTCCTCAAGCACACCCTGTTGAGATGAAATATGGCTTCTTGGGTGAAGCGCGAGAGAGCTGCTGCTGCCTGTCGGACTGTCCGACAACCTGAATCATAGCCATTTGAAGAAGAGTGGACAACATTTTTTGGGGGACTTGGATAGCAAAGAGCTATTCTAAGAAAAAATGACTGGAGGAAAATGCATGTTATAAATTAATGACCAGCTCCAACTGTAGCCTGTTATTTTCTTAATGGTGAGTGACTTGGAACTACGGAGGAGCATAGGAATTTGAGTGTCCGTGTACACAAATCACTAAAACCTAGTGCACAGGTTCAAAAAGGCTAATGGAATGCTGGCCTTTATCTCAAGGGGCCGGATTACAAAGGGGAGGAAGTGATGCTTCAGTTGTAGAGAGCCTTGGTCAGACTTTGAATTCTCTTGATTAGAAGGTTGAAGGGTGATCTAATCGAGGTGTTTAAAAGGATAAAGTGCTTCGATAGGGTAGATACAGAACAGCGAAGCTGTATCCTCTAGTGGGGGGAGGGAATCCAGAACAAGAGAGTATAATCTTAAAATTAGAGCTAGGTCATTCAGAAGTGAAATCAGGATGCACTTTTTCATTAGAGTAGTAAAAATCAGGAACTCTCTTCCCCCAGAAGGCTGTGGATGCTGGACCTATGGAAATTTTCAAGACTGAGCTAGATAGATATTTGTTGGGTAGGGATATGGAGCAACAATGGATAAATGGAGCTGAGGTACAGATCAGCCATGGTCTAATTGAATGGTAGAACAGGCTCAAGGGGCTGAATGGCCTGCACCTGTTACTATGTTCCCGGAGTGTACCAATTGACTGTGATGTGCAAAGTGAAAGATAAAGGTTTGTATATAATGTAAAATGCTGAAACTCCCACCATTGCTCATTGAATAGCTGAGCCACACAGACCAGGAAAGACTCGGGTTTGATCACTAGGCTTTGCTACGTTACCTAATGTTGTTGTATGGAACACGAATTGGCCCTGTGATCATCTGTTCAAGGACAGAATTAGGCTTGGGTGTGATGTCCTTGTGATTGAATAGCCTGCCACCATTCATTGTCAGGGCTTCCAGATGAATAGTGGCCACCTGGGTAAGATGCCCAAAAGTAATTGGTATATGAATAACGATATCATGGCAAGGAGGGGGCCAAACAGAAGACCATTCAGGGGAGGATGGAAGATGAAATAAGTGACATTGCACCTGGTAGTGATGCAACCCTTCATGAGGCACTGTGTTTGGCTTAAGTTGTGGGACTAACCTGGTTTTAATAGGTGGAGAAGTTTTAGAAAACATTGTCTTAATTCTCAATCAGACTTTTTCCACACGTGCCAATAGTGGGGAAATTAGGGATGGGCAATAAATGCTGGCCTTGCCGGTGACGCCCAGATCCCATAAACGAATTTAATAAAAAAGTCGCTTGTTTTTATGATCGGGGGAAAAAATTATCTCGCATCTGTATAGATCTGCAGCCGAATACAGATCAAGAGCGCCTTTGTAATTGTAGGCAAGCCTGAAAGTCATTTTCCTGTTCTCTGCGTTGAAGAGTGTAGATTAAACATAGAAACATAGAAGATAGGAGCAGGAGTAGGCCATTCGGCCCCTCGAGCTTGTTCCGCCATTTAATGAGATCATGGCTGATCATCCAAATTCAGTACCCTGTCCCTGCTTTCTCACCATACCCCTTGATCCCTTTAGCCTTAAGAAATATATCTAACTCCTTCTTGAATATATTTAATGAATTGGCCTCAACTGCCCTGTGTGGTAGAGAATTCCACAGGTTCACCACACTCTGGGTGAAGAAATTCCTCCTCATCGCTGTCCTAAATGGCTTACCCCTTAGACTGTGACCCCTGGTTCTGGACTCCCCAGCCATCGGGAACATCCTTCCTGCATCTAGTCTGTCTAGTCCTGTTAGAATTTTTATAAGTTTCAATGAGATCCCCTCTCATTCTTCTAAACTCTAGCGAATATAAGCCTAATCGACCCAATCTCTCCTCATACGTCATTCCTGCCATCCCAGGTATCAGTCTGGTGAATCTTCGCTGCACTCCCTCCATGGCAAGAACATCCTTCCTCAGATAAGGCGACCAAAACTGCACACAATACTCAAGGTGTGGTCTCATTGCAGTGAGTGCAGGAGAAAAGGCCAACCAGTTTATAGCAGTAATGTTTCTATGCTGCAGTTACACAGAATATGTTGTGGGTGTTGGATAGATTCTATAAAAGTCATAACTGAGACAAGCGCTTGCACAACTGCGGTAAATCATTGCTTTTAATGTGTAAACATGGTATTTGTACATCTCTTTGGGGTCTCAATCATGACTTTCATAAGCACAGCATACAAGCTTTTGTGATGGAAGTAAATGTGAGTTATTGATCACGAAGTGTAGAAAGATATTTCGATGTTTCTTCAGCTACATGCAGTGTACTTTGGGTTAAAGCTTACAGTTCATTAGGGACTTGAACTGTGCAACTTGTGTATGTGGCCGTGTCGGTTCTTGTTCTTGTACACTTGTAGAGATGCATATTAACACTTAGAAAAAAAGCAAAATACTGCGGATGCTGGAAATCTGAAATAAAAACAGAAAATGCTGGAAAGCACTCCACAAGTTAGGCAGCATCTGTGGAGAGAGAAACAGAGTTAATGTTTCGGGTCGATTATCTGCTGATGGAAGGTCACTTCTCTCGACCCCTCCACGGTCTCTAAATTGTCAGACTGCTTGTCCGACATCCAGTTCTGGATGAGCAGAAATTTTCTCCAATTAAATATTGGGAAGACCGAAGCCATTGTTTTCAGTCCCCGCCACAAACTCCGTTCCCAAGCCACTGACTCCATCCCTCTCCCTAGCATCTGTCTGAGGCTGAACCACACTGTTCACAACCTTGGTGTCATATTTGACCCTGAAATGAGCTTCTGATCACATATTCGCAGCATAACTAAGACCGCCTATTTCCACCTCCGTAACATTGCCCGTCTCCGCCCTTGCCTCAGCTCATCCGCTGCTGAAACCCTCATCCATGCCTTTGTTACCTCTAGACTTGACTATTCCAATGCACTCCTGGCTGGCCTCCCACATTCTACACTACGTAAACTAGAGGTGATCCAAAACTCGGCTGCCTGTGTCCTAGCTTGCACCAAGTCCCGTTCACCCATGACCCCTGTGATCGCTGACCTACATTGGCTCCTGGTTAAGCATCGCCTCGATTTCAAAATTCTCATCCTTGTTTTCAAATCTTTCCATGGCCTCGCCCCCCACCCCCCACCATCTCTGTAATCTCCTTCAGCCCCACAAACGCCCCCCCCCCCCCCCCACGAGAAATCTGCACTCCAATTATGCACTCTTGAGCATCCCTGATTATAATCGCTCAACCATTGGTGGCTGTGCCTTCTGTTGCCTAGGCCATAAGCTCTGGAATTCCCTGCCTAAACCTCTCCGCCTCACTACCTCTCTTTCCTCCTTTAAGACGCTCCTTAAAACCTACCTCTTTGACCAAGCTTTTAGCCACCTGCCCTAATTTCTCCTTAAGTGGCACTGTCAAATTTTTTGTCTTTTAATACCCATGTGAAGCGCCTTGGGAATGTTTTGCTACGTTAAAGGCGCTATAGAAATACAAGCTGTTGTTGATCTGAAACATTAAATCTGTTTCTCCATAGAAGATGCCTGATCTGCTTAGTGTTTTCCAACATTTTCTGTTTGGCAAGCTGTGTTGGGACTGAACCACTTTAGTGTATGTGAGATGCACATCAGTGATACCTACTCAACAATATATTGTTACTTGTACCATTGTTACATTTGTGGAATCTTAGAATGTTACAGCACAGAAATATGCCATTTGGCTCATCAAGTCTGTGCTGCTGTTTTCTCCAAGAGCCACCTAGTTTAATCCTACCCTCCAGTTTGGTCCCCATATCCTGCACTATTCCTCCTTTTCAAGGCCACTATCTCGTCCTTTTTTGGTGTGTTTCTGGATTTGCCTTCAACAACTGTTTGTGGCAGAGAATTTCACATTCTAGTCACTCTCTGAAAATATTTTTTTTAACCTCCCCCTTTAATTCTATTTGTGTTCATTTTAAATTGATGTCCTCAAGTTACCATATCACTGATCAGTAGAAACGACCTATCACTATTTACACTCAACACTTCATAGCGACCAGAGTATCTGCACACCTAAGTCTCTCTGCTACTCTACTTCATTTAAAATGTTAGATTTTGGAATACAAATACATCTGAAATGGTATTATTTCATATTTTTCAACATTGAACTGCATCTGTCACCTATCTGCCCACCCTGCTAGCCTACCTGTGACCTTCTGTAGTCTTCCATAGTCTTTGTTAGAATTTGTCATACTCCAATTTGGAATCGTCAGCATATTCTGAGATTGTTCTGTCAATTTGTTCGTCCAAATTATTTATGCATAAAGTAAATCCGAGTTGCCCAAACGCAGACCCCTGTGGAGCATCACTCACCACACTTTTACAGTCTAAGTAACTTACTTTAACCGCTGCCCCATTGCTTTCTGCTTCCTATAATCTCTTTCAATATGGCTTGATATACTTGTTTTCTTATCCGAATGCACCCTTGCATTTCAATATTTTCCCGTTGTTGATGTAAAGTTCTATTTGCCAATTTTTTTCCCCCATTTTATCCAGACAAGGTTCCTTTCTTATCTTGCTCTAATTGACTTTTCTTTTTCAGTCAATTACTCTGTTTCTTTTTCCTTTTTTTCCTTTTCTTATCTTAAACTGAATCTAATTATATTGTGGTCACTGTATCTCAAATGTTCCCCTCGGGTCACCTGCATGCTCCACTTCATTATCCAGACCAGGCCAATTAGTGCTACCATGTACCCACCTGACTGTAGTCTTGCAACAATATGCCAGCAGGAGCCTTCACTATTTCCATGACCTCACTTCCTTGGAACGTTCTCTTGAGCAGAACCTGATTGTATTGTTGTCAGAGCCTCAGGTCAGACTCATAAATGTGACTAATAGTGTTAGCTGCTGAGTAATCTTGAATACGGTGCCTGCAGTAATTGTGTAGTGCAGATGATTGTGGGAAATTCACACAACACAGCTGTTATCTTGTTTCAGATCTTTGGGCAAAACTAAGAATAAAAGTGACATCCCTCATTATAATGCGCTTTATTTGGAATATTTCACAGCGTCTAACATCATAATGCAGCTAATATTGTGTATTGAAACATTGATGGGAATACTGGCCCAGCAGGGCCCCATGGAGAGATAAAAATGAGTGAGAACATAATATCCACCCAAGGAGGGAATGTGTTGACGCATGTCTTGGCCTTGGTGCAGTGTGTTTTGAAAGACACTCTTCAACCCTGCAGCTGTCGGCCTCTGCCCTAAGCTTTACTATTGTTCCACTCAGCGAGCAGAAATAACGAGCAGGAATCTTGGTCTAAATTTGAATGTGCTTCATAATTTAATGCTTAAGGATTGCTTCAAATAGTCTAATCCAAGTTTTAAAATGGTGTCACTAAAAGGGTGTTTTGGATTGATTTCCAAGATGCTGAAAGTCAGTTGGGCTTAATGAGTGCGGAGATGTCGCTCATGAGTGCACATTATCTCTCATCGCAATCCCTTCTGTAAAAATCTACTCTTATCACAACTGGAAAAGCTGCTAACATTTTGATGTTTCTGCGCTCGTGCCATGTGTTTCTATATTCCATTCAGTTGTAAGGCTGAAACTTAAAAAAAAAAAAAAAAAAAAAAGTTTGTGTTTTGATGTGTCACAAAAGGACATACAGGAAACTTCGCGATATCCGGCACCGACGGGACCGAGCTGCTGCCGATCTATCAAAACTTCCGGATAGACCAGCACTAATGTTGAAGGATACGGAGGTTTTCATCTCCGTATCTGACAACAAACACTGTTGCTTAGCAACAGCTTGTAAACACTCGGCCCGTACCTTGGAAGCGTCTCTGAAGCTGTTGCTAAGCTACAGAGACGCTTTCCAGAGCTTGACTGTTTTTATATAAAAAAAAAAAAAAATAATGCTAGGAGAAGAAAAAAAACCTAACCAAAACGGCTGCTGACTTCTGCCGTTAGATCGAGGTTTCCGGCCATACAACCTCCGGATAAACCAAAGTTTCCTGTATTTTAATTTTAAGAAGAGTTGCACAATTAAAGGTAACAGTTATTAGGGTCAGGAAGATGCCCTGCATCTGTACCTCAATTGTCTGTGTTGGAGGTTTACAGAAGCTACACCAGAGCTTCACTCAGGGTCTCCCAACCACTGAACCTCTCTGGTTTGTTGTACTCTGTTACACTGAGGTATCTCTTGTACAAGACTGTACGCTCTGGTGACATGCACTGAAAAGCAGAGGGCAGTATTTATCCACTCTGGCATTCAGATGGTCACATGATTAATATCCATGTTCAGCATATCTGAAAATAATTCAACCAGCAGATCCTGTTAACCTTATGAGTGCTTTCAGATACTAATTCCTTAAGTTGAACATCTGTTGAGTGTAGCAGAACTGGAAAAACAACAGAACCATGGGATTTCAGTTAATTCATGGTATTTTAAAGAATAAATCCCCTTTTTGTCAAAAAGAGTGCATCTTTTTGGTGTTACTGCTACTTTATTCCTTTATGCTTTTCATTGGCTGATGCCTGACCGCTGGGGAGAGGGGTTGCAAGTGTCCACTCTGAGTTTGTGTCTTGGGCAGGAGAAGGGAGGCTGGCAGCTTTATACATGTTCAGGCTGGGGAGGAGCTCATGTCTGATGTATGGGTATGGATCGTGCGCTTATTGACGTAAGAAAACTACTAAGCACTTGGTCTAAGCGTTAAACAAAGCTTTAATCAACTGTTTTACAACATGGAGGTCGAGTTGTGTCCTTCACTAGTTCCTGTTAAAGAATGTTCCGAGCAAGCTGGGCCCGTGCCCGAGTATTTATACACTCCCTGGACAGCGCCACCCGCAGGCCGCCCAGTATTATTTCATAAGTCATTTCCACATGAATGACAAGATTCATGTCACTTATGCTTACTATGTGTATATGTGGTTAGAGATGTGTTGTAGGAAGGAAGGGCTCAGATTCCTGAGGCATTCAGGTTAGTTTTAGGGCAAGAGCGAGCTGCACCAATGGGACAGCCTACACCTGAACAGAGCCGTAACCATTACCCTCACAACAAGGTTCACGAGCTGTGGGGGAGGGTTTAATCGATTGTAGCAGGGGGAGGTGAAATGCAAGAGAGTGGAGTAAACAGCTTGGGAGGGAAATTCAGTTTAGGTGCACAGGGAATATGGAGAGAAGTTGAACAGTACAAGGTAGTGAAAAAGAATAAATGACAAAATATAGGAATGTAAACTAAAATGTATTGTATATTAATGCACAGAGGATAAGAAACCTAATTGGGGATCTGATCGAAATACAAAATTATGATCTAATCGCAGTGCCTGAATCATGGCTGCAGCTGGGTCAAGATTGGCAATTAAATATTCCTGGGTATAAAGCTTTCAGGAGGTATAAGTAAGGAAAAATGTGAGGAGGGGTAGTCCTCTTAATTCATAACCATATCGTAGGACTAGGATGTAAGGATTTAAATAGAGACGTAGACTAAAGAGATTCCGTTCGGACTGAGCTGAGCAATAGGAAGGGATTGGTCACATTACTGGGAATATATTCTAACTCGCCAAGCAGTGAAGAAAAAATTGAGGCTGAAATTTGCAGACAAATTTAAAGAGAAATGTATTAGCGATAAAGTTATAATTGTAGGATGTTTTAATTATATCCAAGACTAGACTGAGATGGGAAAATGTTTGTGATGGAAAGGGAGAGGCTTGTTTGCAGTGTATTTGGCACTGTTTCCTCGTATGTTGTTCCTCTAACAAGGAAGGATGCATGACTTAGCCTAGTTCTAGGTATTTAAGCAGAGCAAGTAGGTGACTTGAAAGGATGGGAGTATCTGGGAAACAATGACCACCATATAATTAGGTTCAATTTAATAGAAAAGAGAACAGTCGAGGACAATGAAATTTGACTGGAAAAATATAAATTATAGCAAGACAAAAAGGGACCTTGCCCAGATTAAATGAAAGGGGGGAAATGGCAAATATAACCATAGCCCAGCAATGGGAAATATTTAAACAGGAGATAGAAAGGGTACAAATCAAGCATATTCTCGTAAGGGGGGGAAAAAAGGATTTGGTTAAATTTGAAACTTAAAAAAAAAACATTTAGCACTAACAGGACAGGTGATTAAAAATTAAATCCAGGACAAACATGGAGAATATGTCAGAAAAACACAAAAAGAAAGCTTAACAAGACACAAAGGGATAGAGAGAAAAATAACAGAAAAAACGTAAGGAGTAACAAATAGGTTTCTATAGGCACATTGATGGAGGATAGTCAAGGTAGGGATACAGCTGCTACGAGATCAAAGAAGCAAGCTTAAATTGGAGAGTTAGGGAATAGCAGAAATACTTGGTAAGTACTTGCCTCAGTTTTCAGAAGGGGTGGCAAGAGCCAGTAGAGGTTGGTGTAGAACTTATTATTCAGAGAAATGGTACTAAAGAAATTACTCAAACTTAATTGAGACAAATCACCAGCACCTGATGGTTTACATCCGAGAACACCGAGGAAATCCACGGAAGAAATAACTGGGGCTCGGAATATAATTTTCCAAAATTCTATGGCGGAGAACGTTAAGCCAGCGAACAGAAAGGTGAAAAGTGTGCCATTCTTCATAAAAGGAGACTGGGATAAGCAAGGAAATCATAGGCCAGTTAATCTTTCTTCAGTTGTTGGTAAGCTACATCGGATGAAATTATTAAATGCTTGGAGAGCCATGGGCTAATCCGGGCCAGTTAGGAAGGATTTCTAAATGGCAGGTTGTGCTTGATCAACTTTACAGAATTCTTTAATGAAATAACTGACAGATAAAGAAAATACAGCGGATATGGATTTTTGGCAAAAATACCTTTGATCTGGTACCACATAAAAGACTTATAGCAAAGATAATGACAAATGGAATTAAGAGGAATGTAGCCACATGAATAGAGGATTGGTTGGGGGGATATAAAGCAAAGGGTAGCGATAAAGGAGAGTTTCTCAGACTGCAAAGGTGTGGTTGCACAGGTTGGCACTGAAACATAGAAACATAGAAGATAGGAGCAGGAGTAGGCCATTCGGCCCCTCGAGCCTGCTCCACCATTCAATGCGATCATGGCTGATCATCCAAATTCAGTACCCTGTCCCTGCCTTCTCCCCATATCCCTTGATCCCTTTAGCCTTAAGAAATATATCCAACTCCTTCTTGGAATTGGCCTCTACTGCCTTCTGTGGTAGAGAATTCCACAGGTTCACCACTCTCTGGGTGAAGAAATTCCTCCTCATCTCTGTCCTAAATGACTTACCCCTTATCCTTAGACTGTGACCCCTGGTTCTGGACTCCCCGACCATCGGGAACATCCTTCCTGCATCTAGCCTGTCTAGTCCTGTTAGAATTTTATAAGTTTCAATGAGATCCCCTCTCATTCTTCTAAACTCCAGCGAGTACAAGCCCAATCGACCCAATCTCTCCTCATACGTCATTCCTGCCATCCTAGGTATCAGCCTGGTGAATCTTCGCTGCACTCCCTCCATGGCAAGAACATCCTTCCTCAGATAAGGCGACCAAAACTGCACACAATACTCAAGGTGTGGTCTCACCAAGGCCCTGTACAACTGCAGCAAGACATCCTTATTCCTGTACTCAAACCCTATCGCTACAAAGGCCAACATACCATTTGCCGCCTTAACCACCTGCTGCACCTGCATGCTTACCTTCAGCGACTGGTGTACTTGTATGTATGAATGATTTGGACTTAGGAATTGAGGGACTAATATTGAAATTTACCAATGACCCTGGTTGATTGGAAAATTGTGACAAGGATTGTGAAAGACAGGAAGACTAGAACAGGCTAGCAGGATGGGCAGATTTGTAGTAGATGGAGTTTAATATAGAGAATGTGAAATAATGCATTGTGGAAGCAAGAATAAGGAATAGAAGGATATGCTGATAGGGTTAGATGAAGTGGAGTGGAAGGAGGCTTGTGTGGAACAACACTGGCGTAGAACATTTGGGTTGAATGACCTGTTTGTGTGCAGTAAATTCTATGTAATTGTTCCTTTTTAAATGTTGTTCAGTTGTTGGTAAGGTATTACAGATGAAGTAAGATTAACTGGCCTATGATTTCCTGGCTTATCCCGGTCTCCTTTTATGAAGAATGTTGCTATTTTCACCCTTCTGTTCTCTGACCTAATGTTCCTCGCCATAAAATTTTGGAAAATTATATTTTGAGCCCCAGTTATTTCTTCCATGGATTTCCTGGGGATCGGATGGGAAAGTGGAGTTGAGGTTGAAGATCATTCACGACCTTATTGAATGGCGGAGCAGGCTCAAAGGGCCGTGTGGCCGACTCCTGCTCCTATTTCTTGTGTTTTCAGTCCTGAGAAAGAAGCCACGCCTGAAATGCTAATTTGCTTGTTCTCTCCATGGATGCTGATTGGCCTGCTGAGTATTTTTATAACATTAAATTACATTATCTTACACAATGAGGAGCATCACATATAGTCAAGTATCACATTCCTCAGATTACCCTGCCCAGAGACCCCACCATTTTGCAGTCATGTGCCCTGATGTTGTGCCCCTTGTCATTATTTGCAGCTGTCTACTGATGCGAAAATATAACAATCACGCTTTTATATGGGCTCAGTGATAAGCAGAGAATAATGAATGGCTGGGAGTGGCTACAAATCTTAATTCAGGAGTCCAAGCTGTCAACTCCAGAAGAGACAGTTGACCACGATGAAAACTACTATTGGAATGACTCCTGGATGTAGTGCATTTTTTAATAATGCAATACTTTCATCCAGTAAGGTGGCTAAGTTCAGCTTGAGATCAGGTTTTTGTGTCGCTGTATCTACCATACAGACTGGCAGTGTGTGATTGTACTGCGGAGATGATGATTATGACTGCGTTCGTGCAAGTTTATCTACAAATAATTTCCAGTTCATACTAGGAAGTTGTATGTAATTAACGTACTTATTGCCCCACGGAGAAAGCTGTCATAGGGAGAGTCACTGTTGAGGCTGGGCTGGGATTGGCAGATGAGGTGACCTCGCTTGAGTTGTCCTGGTTACTGACTCTGTCTCTTTGTGCCGCCAGGACTGCGGAAGATGAAACGGTTGACAAGGACAAGATGCTGCTGCAGAAGGAGGCTGAGGTGAGTGTATCAGTTTCTAAGGGGAGAATGTGCAGAGATCAATGAAAAGGGAAGCCATTGTCATTAACTCTTTCGGTACTTAACAAATATAGATTCATTCCACACAGCATCTGCAAAAAGAAAAAAGTTGCGTGCCTTTTCTGTTAAATCCGTGAATCTTGATGTATGGTGTCCTTCAATAAATAGACAGACTGCAGAGGAACAATCAACAGGTGTTTACTGGATGAGGGTTACTCTAAAACTAACAGTACAGATCCCTACTCGGTTTATATACAGGTGTGGTCACTGCCGGTACTACAGTATACAGGAGCTGTAAAAAGTAGTTCTCCCCTTAAAGGTACATACACACTACAATTCCTCCCCTTTTAGATTAACAGTACCATAACATTCATTTAACAGTTAACACTTTTAACATGCAACATTAACTGAAAATAGTCCATTTATAAATTCAGTCTTTGGGGCGGCTTCCTGATCCTTTCTGGATAGCACCTTTCCTGAGTGTCTTCCTCTTGGTGCAGAGGCGATTCTGCCCCCCTGTCGTCGGTTGGTTCATCAGCTTCCGATGCTACTGTTTCTGGGGTAGATGCTACCTGTATGTTGGGTTCATCACCAGGTACGCGAGACATGGGGTTGACTCGTTCCTGTGACGCTAGGATCTGGTCGACATGGCGTCTCTCAATGTTCTCCCCAACATCCACTGTGTACATTAGTGGCCCCTGCCGTGTGCATATCATTCCTGGTTGCCATTTCTCTGTTCGGTAGTCGTGGGCCAAGACTGGTTGCCCTACATTGAAGCTCCTTGTCGGCTTCTCATTGATGTGCTGGAATTGCTTATTCTCAACATTTCTCCGTACATTTGGTCTGAGCAAATCCAGACGAGATCTCAACCTTCGGTTAAAGAACATCATGGCCGGGGTCTGGTTGGTAACTGCATGTGTCGCATTTCTGTAGGTTAACAGGAAATTGTCCACCTTATGCTGCAGTGGAATGTCGTCATCGCACATGGCCCTTACTGCCTTTTTAAAGGTTTGTACGAACCTCTCAGCCAATCCATTTGTGGCTGGATGATACGGGGCGGATGTGTAATGCCTTACCCCATTCCTTCTCATAAATTTCTGAAACTCTTCGGACACAAACTGTGGTCCATTATCAGAGCAAATCTGCTCTGGCAAGCCGTTCCTGGCAAATATGGTCCGTAGGACTGCAATCGTTTTCTCCATGGTGGTGGAGGACATTTTGATCACCTCAGGCCATTTTGAGTGCGCATCCACGGCTATTAACATTGAGTCCATGAATGGACCAGCAAAATCAATATGCACCCGTTGCCATGGAGAGGAGGGCCACTCCCATGGGTGTAGAGGGGCATGTGGTGGTGCATTTTGGACCTTCTGGCATCCTGAGCAGCTCTTTGTCAGGTCCTCGATTTGCTGATCGATCCCCGGCCACCACACATAAGCCCTAGCAAGGCTTTTCATTTTCACCCCTCCCAGATGGCCTTCGTGAAGCTCATTGAGCACTCTCCCCTTAACTTGGGTGGAATTACCACTCGGGATCCACACATCAAGGTCCCCTGGCATACTGACAGCTGTTCTCTTCTGGATGAGAATGCTGGCAACTGAGTCGCCATGTGTTGGCCAACCCGTCACCGTCAAATCATATACCCGAGACAGAGTCGGGTCATTTCGGGTCTCCTCTATATCCGCGTTAGTTACTGGCAAGCGTTCAATTATAGTCGAATAAAATATTTCGACAGGGTCCACTGCTGGTGCTTCCTCCGCAGTAGGCAGTGGCAGGCGTGATAGCCCATCAGCGTTTCCATGCTGTTTCGTGCCCTTATACTCTATTTCATATTGGTTCGCCCCTAGAAAAGGGGACCATCTTTGTAGCCGTTGCGCAGCCATCACCGGAACGCCCTTCTTTGGATTAAAGATGGAGACAAGTGGTTGGTGGTCAGTCAGTGATATACCTATCAATTCCTCCAATAAAAAGGCGAAGAGTTACGAAGGTGACTAAAGGTTTTTATTGACTAAATAACAGAGCCCACTCTCGTGGGTGATCCGATCCAAGCAGGAGGAATACCAGCCAGTCGCTCACCTTTATACCTGGCCTGGTGGGTGGAGCCAAGGCGGAGTCGGCAGTGGTCATCCCAGGTATAGCAGTGTGGCAAGAGGCGACCTCGTACCGTGATACAATAGTGGTCAGTGATACAGTTATAACGAACAGTGGTGAACAGTGCTAACTACTAACAGTGATACGATAGTGAACGTGGTTTACCACATTCACCCCTTGTTTAGAATTAAGTCCGGCGGGGTGAAGTGTACTACCAATTCTGGTAGGTCAGTCTGTCCGGAGGCTTCGTAAGCCTCTCCGATCGCCGCAGCGGTGGTGTTGCCTTATCCGGTGCTGGTGCCTTATCCGGTGTTGATGCTGGTGTTTGCGTGGTCGGCGAGGGCTCGTGGGGTTCTGGCATGCCGTCTACCTGGACTGAGGTTGGGGGGGGGTGGTGGCGGTGTTTCCGGATCGGCTGAGGGTGCGAGGTCTCGTAGGGAGACAGTGTCCTCCCGCCCGTCTGGGTACGCCACGTAGGCGTACTGGGGGTTGGCGTGCAGGAGGTTCACCCTCTCGACCAGGGGGTCCGTTTTATGGGTCCTCACGTGTTTCCGCAGCCAGACCGGCCCCGGGGCGGTCAGCCAGGTTGGTAGAGTGGTTCCCGTAGTCGACTTCCTGGGGAAAACGAACATTCGTTCATGGGGGGTGGTGTTAGTGGCCGTGCAAAGTAATGACCGGATGGAGTGCAGCGCTGTCGGGAGGACTTCTTGCCAGCGGGAGGTTGGGAGGCCCTTAGACTTTAAGGCTAAGAGGACGGCCTTCCATACCGTCGCGTTCTCTCTTTCCACCTGACCGTTACCTCTGGGGTTGTAGCTGGTGGTCCTGCTTGCTGCAATACCTCTCTCTAGGAGGAATTGCCGGAGTTCCTCGCTCATGAAGGAGGAGCCCCGGTCGCTGTGTATATAGTTCGGGAACCCGAACAAGGCGAAGAGGGCATTCAGGCACTTAATGACCGTGCTACTGGTCATGTCGGGGCAGGGGAAGGCAAAGGGGAAACGGGAGTACTCATCAACGATGTTGAGGAAGTACACATTACGGTCAGAGGACGGGAGGGGCCCCTTAAAGTCGATGCTCAGGCGCTCGAAGGGGCGGGTGGCCTTGATCAGGCTTGCTCGGTCCGGCCTATAGAAGTGCGGTTTGCACTCCGCACAGGTCTGGCAGTTCCTGGTCATGGTCCTGACCTCCTCGATGGAGTAGGTCAGGTTGCGGGCCTTAATGAAATGGTAGAGTCTGGTGACTCCGGGGTGGCAGAGCTGGTCGTGGAGGGTCTGAAGCCTATCGATATGCGCGCTGGCGCATGTCATTCGTGAAAGGGCATCAGGGGATTCGTTCAGCTTGCCTGGCCGGTACAAGATCTCATAATCGTAGGTGGAGAGCTCGATTCTCCATCTCAAAATCTTGTCATTCTTGATTTTGCCCTTCAGCTTGTTATTAAACATGAAAGCCACCGAACGCTGGTCGGTGAGGAGGGTAAATCGTTTGCCTGCCAGGTAGTGCCTCCAGCGCCGTACTGCCTCCACGATCGCCTGGGCCTCTTTCTCGACCGACGAATGTCGGATCTCGGGGCCCTGTAGGGTCCTTGAGAAGAAGGCCACTGGCCTCCCCTCCTGGTTTAGGGTGGCGGCTAAGGCGAAGTCGGATGCGTCGCTCTCCACCTGAAAGGGGATGGACTCGTCCACTGCGTGCATCGTGGCCTTGGCTATGTCTCCCTTAATGAGGGAGAAGGCCGCGCACGCCTCCTCCGTGAGGGGGAAGGAAGTGGCTTTCAGGAGGGGTCTGGCTTTGTCCGCGTAATTGGGTACCCATTGGGCATAGTAGGCGAAAAGCCCCAGGGTTCTCCTAAGTGCTTTAGGGCAGTGGGGGAGGGGTAGCTCCATGAGGGGGCGCATTCTTTCTGGGTCGGGGCCGATGATTCCGTTCTCCACTACGCAGCCGAGGATGGCAAGGCGCGTGGTGTTAAACACGCATTTCTCCTTATTGTAGGTGAGGTTCAGCCGTTGGGCCGTATGGAGGAATTTCTCCAGATTCGCGTCATGTTCCTGCCGGTCGCGGCCGCAGATAGTGACGTTATCTAGGTGGGGGAATGTAGCCTGCAGTTCGTTCTGGTCAACCATCTGGTCCATCTCCCTTTGGAAGACCGAGACCCCATTAGTGACACCGAAGGGGACCCTAAGGAAGTGGTATAGGCGCCCATTCGCCTCGAAGGCGGTATACTGGCGGTCCTCAGGGTGGATAGGGAGTTGGTGGTAGGCCGACTTCAGGTCGATGGTCGAGAATACTTTATACTGTGCAATCTGATTGACCATGTCAGATATGCGGGGGAGGGGGTATGCGTCCAGCTGGGTATATCTGTTTATGGTCTGGCTGTAGTCGATGACCAGGCGGTTTTTATCGCCGGTCTTTACGACTACGACCTGGGCACGCCAGGGGCTGCTGCTCCCCTCGATAATGCCCTCTTTCAGGAGGCGCCGCACCTCAGAGCTAATGAAGGCTCTGTCCCCGGCGCTATACCGCCTGCTTTTGGTAGCGACGGGTTTGCAGTCAGGGGTAAGGTTAGCAAACAGAGAGGGTGGCGGGACCTTGAGGGTGGAGAGGCTGCAGGTGTTACGCGGTGGGCGGTTTAACGTTTGCTGGTTGTTGACTGTGAGTGGGGGGAGGGGTCCACCGTATGCTAGGGTTACGCTTTGGAGGTGGGATTGGAAGTCCAGCCCTAGTAGGACGGCAGCGCAGAGATGGGGGAGGACGAGGAGTTTAAAGTTTTTATACTCCGTGCCCTTAACCGACGGTCACGACACAGTAGCCGCTGATGTCCGTGGCGTGGGACCTCGATGCCATCGAGATTCGGCTGCGCGTTGGTAGGACAGAGAGGGAGTAGTGGCTCACCGTGTCTGGGTGGATGAAGCTCTCCGTGCTTCCGCTGTCGAACAGGCAGGTCGTGGCGTGGCCGTTCACTTTGATGTCCATCATTGACTTGGACAGATGGTGCGGGCGGGCTTGGTCCAGGGTGACGGAAGCTAGTGTGTAGCTGAGCGAGTCGTTGTCATCTGCGGGCGAGGCGGTCGGGCGTGGTGAGTAAAATGGCGTCTCCCACGAGGTAGGGCCCCATGAGGCACTATTGGGGTCGGTTGCCTTAATCAAAGATGGCCGCCCCCATGACTCATGTGTGGGGATGCTGGCCTCAGTTGCCCTAAACAAAGATGGCCGCCCCCATGACTCATGTGTGGGGATGCTGGCCTCAGTTGCCCTAAACAAAGATGGCCGCCCCCATGACTCATGTGTGGGGATGCTGGCCTCAGTTGCCCTAAACGAAGATGGCCGCCCCCATAGTTCGCATGCGGCACTGCTGGCCTCTGAGGATCCGCTCCTGCAGGCCTTGGAGAAGTGGCCTTTCTTCAGGCAGGTTTTACATATGGAGTTCTTGGCTGGGCAGCGCGACCTCGGGTGCTTCTCCTGGCCACAAAAAAAACAGCCGGCGGCCCGATCGCGGATGCCCGATGTCGGGGCCGGTGCCGGGGGTGGCGGGGCCGGTCGGGTCCGGGACGCCGACGCAGAGGTAGGTCCCGGGGGCGGCGCTGGGAAGGGTGCTGTGGTAGGGGTCGGGCCCGAGTCCCAGGGTCGCGAGCAGTACCTGGTGAATGCTTCCTGATCTTGGTGGGCCACTTCCAGGGAGATAGCGAGGGCTTCAGCTTTTTCCATGCTGAGGTCTTTAGCTTCCAGCAGTCTTTGCCGTGAGTACTCGGACCGTAGGCCTTTCAGGAATGCGTCGCGGATATTATCTTCAGTATTTTCGGCTGCCGACACCGATTTAAACTCACAGTTCCTGGCGAGTGCATATAGCGCCTGTGAGAATTCGGCTACTGATTCTCCTGGCTGTTGCGGCCGTGATCTTAGGAGGTGCCTAGCGTACATGTAGTTTACCGGGGTCCGGTACTTCTGTTTCAGCAGGTTGATGGCGGTCTCGTAGGTAGTCATGTCCTCGATGAGAGTGTATACTCTCGGGCTCAGTTGTGCCTGCAGGACACTTAGTTTGGATGCCTGAGGGACGCTGGATTCTCTCAGGTATGATTCGAAGCAGACCAGCCAGTGTTTAAAGTCTGCGGCTGAGTTTGCTGCTCGTGGGTTCAGGTCCAGGTACGGCGGTCTGAGGGCTCGCAGCCAAGCTGGCTGGTGTGGCTGTGCTCCTGGGAGCTGCGCTGGTGGCTCCTCCGCCGGTTGTGACTCGTTGTCGGACATCATTAAATTTAGTCAATAAAATTGATATACCTATCAATTCCTCCAATAAAAAGGCGAAGAGTTACGAAGGTGACTAAAGGTTTTTATTGACTAAATAACAGAGCCCACTCTCGTGGATGATCCGATCCAAGCAGGAGGAATACCAGCCAGTCGCTCACCTTTATACCTGGCCTGGTGGGTGGAGCCAAGGCGGAGTCGGCAGTGGTCATCCCAGGTATAGCAGTGTGGCAAGAGGCGACCTCGTACCGTGATACAATAGTGGTCAGTGATACAGTTATAACGAACAGTGGTGAACAGTGCTAACTACTAACAGTGATACGATAGTGAACGTGGTTTACCACAGTCAGCAAGGTGAACTTCTGCCCGTGCAGATAGTAGTTGAACTTTTTCACTCCCCACACTAGGCTGAGGGCCTCCCTGTCAATCTGGGCGTAGTTACGCTCGGCTAAGGTTAGTGACCGAGACGCAAAGACTACTGGCCTCTCCAAGCCGTCTGGGAATTTGTGCGACAGCACCGCTCCAATACCATAGGGTGATGCATCACACGCCAACCGAATTGGTAGTGCTGGGTTGAAATGAGCCAACACCTCTTTTGATGTGATCAATTCTTTGCACTTCTGGAAAGCTCGTTTACATTCGTCATTCCACTTCCATGGTACCCCCGTTTGCAGTAGGCTGTTCAGTGGGTGTAGTACTGTAGACAAATTTGGCAAGAACTTATGGTAGTAGTTCACCAGCCCGAGGAACGACCTCAGTTGTGACACATTTACCGGTGCTGGAGCCTTGACTACTGCCTCAATCTTTTCAGGGGACTTATGTAACCCCTCTATCAATAACATGGCCACAATACGAGATCTGCTTCTGGAAAAACTTGCATTTGTGGCGATTAGCTCGGAGCCCATATTCCTTCAATCTAGTGAGCACCTGCTCCAGGTTGGCGAGGTGATCACTGTCATTTTCGCCCGTGACCAGGATGTCGTCCAAATAACACTGGGTCCCTGGAATCCCTTGCAGGACTTGATCCATTGCCCTTTGCCAAATAGCCGGAGCTGATGCTACCCCGAACACCAGCCGGTTGGATTGGTAGAGACCTTTGTGAGTGTTGATCGGGAGGTACTGTTTCGAGGATTCTTCTACCTCCATTTGCAGGTACGCCTGGGCCAGATCAATCTTAGTGAAGCGTTTTCCTCCAGATAGCAAGGCGAAAATATCTTCAATCCACGGAAGCGGATATTGTACCGTGTGAAGGACTGGGTTCACTGTCACCTTAAAGTCCCCACAGATGCGAACCTTCTTTGGTTCCCCAGGCGTATTACTCAACGACCTCTTCATTACAGGAACGATGGGTGTAGCCCACTCGCTCCAGTCCACTTTGGACAGTACTCCAGAACGTTCCAAACCTTCCAGCTCTGCTTCGACGGCTGGGCGGATTGCATAAGGCCTTAAACTTTGGGCTTGCATTTTCCTCTATCTTGATCGTTGCTGTTATGCCGTTTAGTGTTCCGAGTCTCTCCTGGAACACTTCTTGTGCGTCAGTTACCATTTTTGACAGTCGTCCAGGTGTGACGTCGTCATCCTTTTTGGCCTCTACCGTCAGTGCTTGTATGGAATGCCAATCTAACTGTATCTTCCGGATCCATTCACATCCTAGTAGTGGTAGTCCTCCATCTGGCAATACATATAGGTCCATTTTTGGTGTTTCCTTGCCGTTGTATATCACGTTCACCCTTATTTTTC
Source organism: Somniosus microcephalus (assembly GCF_052327205.1). NCBI lineage: Eukaryota > Metazoa > Chordata > Chondrichthyes > Squaliformes > Somniosidae > Somniosus > Somniosus microcephalus. The sequence continues at coordinate 65,876,937 of NC_141005.1, read as the reverse complement.
CTTTGGGGTAGACTTTTTGCCCCGTGTACGTCTTCAAGACAATCTCTGTATCTCTCAAGGGTATATGTGAGAATAGCCACTTGTAGTCCCTTCGGTTTATGACTGTTGGGGCTGATCCTGTGTCCAATTCCATTTTCACTTGGACTCCGTCTATCTTGAGCGTGACCCAGATAGTTTGGTGATCCTCCATTTTGATTACATTATGTAGTTTCAGACAACCCAGCTCCTTGCTTCCGGAGTCTGTATCACTTTTCTGTTCGTCTGAACTACTCTCCGTCACCTTATGTACCTTTTTGTACTTCTCCTGTGGAGATTTCTTGCTGCTGGTTTTCTTTCCCGACCTGCAGACTCTTGCTATGTGTCCTACTTTTCCACACTGCACACTTGGTCCTTGAACCAACAATCCTTATGGTCGTGTGTTGTTCTGCCGCAGCGATAACACTTCACTGCTCCATATGACATTTCATTTGTGCCATATTCTTGCGGTCTCCATTGTATCTCTGCAGTGCCCCGTGCGGCTGCTTCGTGTGATACTGCCATGCTGAAAGCCTTGTCCAGCGTAAGATCCTTTTCTGATAGAAGCCGTTTCTGGGTTCCTTCACTTTGAAGCCCACACACAAACTTGTCCCTTAAAGTATCTGCTAGTCCCGTTCCAAACTGGCAGTGTTTCGATAGCTTGCGCAGTTCCGTTAAATACTCAGCATTACTTTCGTCTTTATGCTGGTTCCTTTTGTGAAACTTAAATCTTTCTGCTATCAGGATTGCCACTATGCTTTCAAAATCCTTTTCCATTGGCTTCTTTGGGGTTACTCGGTTTCGCAGTAAGCCATACGTTTTTGCACCCATGCAACAGTACCAGTGCTTTCCTGGCATCTGGCACTTCATTCGCCTTGCAGTACACTTCTATGCGTTCTACATATGTCGCCCAATCTTCGACTTCATTGTCGAACGCTGTGACACTGCCACTTTTCGGCATCCCTGGGTGTGGTTAGACTGGCTAAAAAATGGCATCTCCCGCGCTCTCCCTTCTCCGCTGGCTCAAAATGGCGTCTCCCGCGCTCTCCCTTCTTCTCCGCTGCGGCTCAAAAATGGCGTCTCCCGCGCTTTCCTTTCTTCCCCCGCGGACGCTGCTCAGCTCTTGAACACTGGCCGCGCTCTGTGCGTTTTCCTGCGCGCCTCTCTCGTTGACGCCGCTCGGTCTTGAACCCCGGCTGCGCCCTGTGCGCTTTACCCTCTCTTACCCCGTCGACGCTGCTCGGCCTTTTTCTGTGCCGTCAATCGGCTCCAGCCGCCGCTGTCTGGGAAGGGTCTGCGCCGTACCTGTTGCCAGCCTGTTGCGCTGGATCGTTGTGACTGGAGAACCAAGCCCAGCTATCCACAGCCTTCTCTGCGATGCTCAAGTCTTCTCTCTCTGGATGGTCGACGCCCGTATTTCTGGACTCTGCCTTCTTCTTTCACTGTTCTCCAGGAGCGAATCCCTGGGAGGTGATGCAGAGTTGCAGGTAGGTTTGAATCCACTCGTCGCCAATGTTAAATCCGTGAATCTTGATGTATGGTGTCCTTCAATAAATAGACAGAGACTGCAGAGGAACAATCAACAGGTGTTTACTGGATGAGGGTTACTCTAAAACTAATAGTACAGATCCCTACTCAGGGTTTATATACAGGTGTGGTCACTGCCGGTACTACAGTATACAGGAGCTGTAAAAAGTAGTTCTCCCCTTAAAGGTACATACACTACATTTTCTGCTTTTGAATAATCTTCAATAGGACAGCAAAGCAGCAAACATTTCTGAATTCGGTGGGTTTCATTATTTACAGCTGTCTCGTTGCCATCACCCCTGTTTTTCAGAACTACTTTTTGTCTTCAGACAGGAGATGTACTTTCCTGAACAGTCCCAATCAAAATCTGGTAGTTGATGGAGTAGCGTGGAGGGGCGATTCTTTGGTGAAGGGGGTGGGGAAAGGAGTTTGGGAGGGGGCAACATAACAGCTGAAGTACTTGCCCTCCACTCTATCAACTGTAACATAAACTGAACGCTGCTATTTGATGGGTTCTTTACATTTGTGTTTTAGAAAAGCTGGATATTTGCCGGGGGGGGGGGGCTGCGGTGGATGGTGTTGCCCTATCTCCATTAACAGTGTATCATAATGAGCATAGTTGGCATAAATGTCCCAAATAAAAGAATAAATTAATAGACATTGTTTGGTTCTCCTGAAACTCGGCCAGTATCTCGTTCCCCTACTTTGTAATGTCAGGATTAGAGGGGTCTATCTGGCTCCTTTTAGACAACAGGTAAGTTATTCTGTAGAACTTTACACCACTGAAACACTTTTCCACACAAATCCTGTTCTAGGACTGGATAGTCACAGACGATTAAAATGAGAGAGCTTTCTCAGTGATGCACTGTGGTGGGACTTGATTGTGGCTTCTGGATATTTCTTGCTTGCAACATAATATTCATTGGTGTCCACTGGCTACAACAGCACAAACTGATGTGTCCAATTTCAGAAGTACGATTTTCCTTTGCATCATATTCCCAGATAACAAGAAAGACTAAACCTTAAATGTTAATGCAGATCTCACTTATGACAGAACTTTAAAGCTTTGTCACATTTCCTGTTCAGCATGCTAAGAACTAATCACTACATAACTGCATAGAGTTCCTGTTAATCCAGCAGGTAACACTTGCTCACTGTGTAACTGTGAGGAATTATTAATTGTGTAATTGGGGTGGGGTGAGAGGGAGAGAAAAATGGTAATTTCCAACTCCGTAGTATAATTATTAAATTCTAACCAGTGCTGTTCTTTGTTGAAAACCCAATCCAGAAAGTGCCACAATCCTGAATCTGCACTCCACATTGTATTGTCTTCAGATGTAGGCTGCTCCAGAGCATAATATCATGAGCTGACCATTATATTTTTTAAATGTTGAAGCTGAGAGGCATAATTTAGTTAATACCATGGAACAAGTGGGCAAACGAACAGTTCCTTTTCCTGAACTTCTTGTGTCACTTTGTTACAGGAAATATTGCTGGAGAGAGAGCGAGAGCTGTAATGCTGGAGAGAGAGGGAGGTGCAGGACCAGAGAGAGGGAGGTGCAGGACCAGAGAGAGAGAGAGGTGCAGGACCAGAGAGAGAGAGAGGTGTGCAGGGCCAGAGAGAGAGAGGTGTGCAGGGCCAGAGAGAGAGAGAGGTGTGCAGGGCCAGAGAGAGAGAGAGGTGTGCAGGGCCAGAGAGAGAGAGAGGTGTGCAGGGCCAGAGAGAGAGAGAGGTGTGCAGGGCCAGAGAGAGAGAGAGAGGTGTGCAGGGCCAGAGAGAGAGGTGTGCAGGGCCAGAGAGAGAGAGAGAGGTGTGCAGGGCCAGAGAGAGAGAGAGGTGTGCAGGGCCAGAGAGAGAGAGAGAGGTGTGCAGGGCCAGAGAGAGAGAGAGGTGTGCAGGGCCAGAGAGAGAGGTGTGCAGGGCCAGAGAGAGAGAGAGGTGTGCAGGGCCAGAGAGAGAGGTGTGCAGGGCCAGAGAGAGAGAGAGGTGTGCAGGGCCAGAGAGAGAGAGAGGTGTGCAGGGCCAGAGAGAGAGAGAGGTGTGCAGGGCCAGAGAGAGAGAGAGGTGTGCAGGGCCAGAGAGAGAGAGAGGTGTGCAGGGCCAGAGAGAGAGAGAGGTGTGCAGGGCCAGAGAGAGAGAGAGAGGTGTGCAGGGCCAGAGAGAGAGGTGTGCAGGGCCAGAGAGAGAGAGAGAGGTGTGCAGGGCCAGAGAGAGAGAGAGGTGTGCAGGGCCAGAGAGAGAGAGAGAGGTGTGCAGGGCCAGAGAGAGAGAGAGGTGTGCAGGGCCAGAGAGAGAGGTGTGCAGGGCCAGAGAGAGAGAGAGGTGTGCAGGGCCAGAGAGAGAGGTGTGCAGGGCCAGAGAGAGAGAGAGGTGTGCAGGGCCAGAGAGAGAGAGAGGTGTGCAGGGCCAGAGAGAGAGAGAGGTGTGCAGGGCCAGAGAGAGAGAGAGAGGTGTGCAGGGCCAGAGAGAGAGAGAGGTGTGCAGGGCCAGAGAGAGAGAGAGGTGTGCAGGGCCAGAGAGAGAGAGAGGTGTGCAGGGCCAGAGAGAGAGAGAGGTGTGCAGGGCCAGAGAGAGAGAGAGGTGTGCAGGGCCAGAGAGAGAGAGAGAGAGGGCGAGAGAGAGAGGGCTGTAATACCAGAGAGAGAGCGTGTTGCATAAGACTGTTGCAAATGTCATTTAATCAGAGCAGTACAGTCATTCAGGATCATCGGTTCTCCCAATCAAGGAAGAAAAATACCCACTAGTTGATCTGTTCAGTTGATTACTGCCATCCAGCCAGATAGCTGCAGTTAGAGTGAAACCATTGTTTTGTGCATGAATCCATTCTAATCTAATTACTGTGCTCTCTGCCCTGGGATGTGCTTATTGCTCGCATGGCTTGGCATGTTGCTACGTGGTACTGTAGTTAGACTTTAGCTGCAAGGCGATTGCGTGTGTGTGGCTGCGAGGAGCACTAAGATTAATCTAATCGCAAACATGCAAGCTGCTGACTTCCTCAGGGAGCAGGAGCCTGACATTGCAGGGGTGCGGTTTAAATGTGTATCTTGCTGTGGAGTTAACTGGCTCCTAACCACCCTAAGCTTCTGGCCTTTAGTACTCCAGTGAAATAAACTTAAACTATGATGTTCATTCAGTTTATTCGGTGCTCTCAAGTGTTAGGCGTGGCTCAGTTGGTAGTCCCCTTGCCTTTGAGGCAGAAGGTTGTGGGTTCAAGTCCTACTCCAGGCACTGTGAGCACAAAAATCCAGGCTGACACTCCAGTGCAGTACTGAGGGAGCGCTGCACCGTCGGAGGTGCCGCCTTTCAGATGAGACGTTAAACCGAGGCCCCGTCTACTCTCTCAGGTGGACATAAAAGATCCCATGGCGCTATTTTGAAGAAGAGCAGGGGGATTATCTCCGGTGTCCTGGCCAATATTTATCCCTCAATCAATATCACTATCACTAAAAACAGATTATCTGGTCATTATCACATTGCTGTTTGTGGGAGCTTGCAGTGCGCAAATTGGCTGCCGCGTTTCCCACATTACAACAGTACTTCACTGGCTGTAAAGCGTTTTGGGACGTCCGATGCTCGTGAAAGGCGCTATATAAATGCAAGCCTTTTCTTTCAGTTAGAGAATCCTAATGAGCTGTTTTTGTGGTTGTCAATTTCTGTAACCATAAATGTTGAGAAATGTGCGGTAAGTGTGAATGGGTTAGATACGGTCCTTTTAAGTCGGAGAGCTGGGTTACACGCAGATGCACACAGACACACGCCTTCTGCCTTTCCCTCTTTTTATATAATACAATGCACACACTGTTTTACGACTGGAAAAAATGGGCTGAATGCAGCAATCATTCATTTTGACATTTTTATTTTTACAACAGCATTTTTAATAGAAGGTTAAATATTCTTTCATTGAAGTGAGGGGATATTGGCGAGGCCATAAAACTTGTTTTTTATCCTCCTATAATGGGGCTCAACTTATGATAAACTGAAGTACCTGACTCAACCAGAAAGGAAGAAAATAACTGCATTTATATAATGTGTTGCCACTTTGCCTAATCGTCTTTAATCGCTTCATACAGTAAGGGCCTCTGAGTTGCATCTTTCAGCTGTTGTGAAATGTGCCTTTATCAGCAGAACACTTTCTGGATGGGTTGGGAGGAAATCAGCTGACAGTCTGTGGCTTTTGGAATTTTTCAAAAAAAAACAAATACTTGCTTCCTTTCCTGAGCCGTTCCTGGGTTTCTGCAGTAAATGTCCTGTCTAGATGTGCCGGCAGAGAAAATGACTGCCGTCCAGCACAATTTGGACTACTTATTACCTAATTACGTTGATACAGATTACAGCTTCAGATTTTATGGGGTAGATTTTCAACTTGCGGGCGGTTTTTATAACAGGCGGCTCATCCAAAATGCCAGCTTTACACTCGGGCGGCAAGTTGACAACCAAATTTATTGAAGCATTTAAGATTCTGAAGGGGCTCGACAGGGTAGCTGCAGAGAGGATGTTTCCCCTCGTGGTGGAATCTAGAACTAGGGGGCATAGTTTCAGAATAAGCGGACACCCTTTTAAATCGGATATGAGGAGGAATTTCTTCTGAGGGTTGTGAATCTGTGGAATTCTCTTCCCCAGAGAGCTGTGGAGGCTGGGTCATTGAATATATTTAAGGTGGCGATAGACAGATTTTTGAACGATAACGGAAAAAGGGATATGGGGAGCAGGCAGGGAAGTGAAGTTGAGGCCAAGATCAGATCAGCCATGATCTTATTGAATGGCGGAGCAGGCTCGAGGGGCCAAATGACCTACTCCTGCTCCTACGTCTTATGTTCTTATGTTCTAACCCTTTATAGCTTTCTTCTCTGAGCAACAGCTGCTATATAACACAAGCAAGTAAGGATATGGCATTGGCACAGTTTATACTGCCCTTGCTGATCACTCAGTGCCATATGTGGCATGTACCAGTGCAGTACACAGCACCAACCATTTGGGTCTCAAGTCTGGAAATTAAGCAAGTTTTGGTGACTCTGGAAAGCAACTTCTGTTTGAGGTGCTGTGGCTGGTATAATTACACAGCCTTAAGAAAACTTAGAGCGTCCACTCTACAAGCCCAAAGGGAAGTTTTCAATCATTCGTTTATGTTTGTGATAAATGCTTGCACGCCTCAAGATGAGGTACATTTGTGGTAGAAAATGGAGACCAGCACCTGGCACCAAAATAGAAGGGGGGGGTTAGCGTACCAAGGTCACTATACTAAGATGAGAATAAAAAAGACGATGAGAGGCTGACTATTTTTAATTTGAGTGCTTTTTGGATTTCTTCTGTGGGCAGGGCTTGATTTGTCTGAGAATTTCACTTTTTATATATACAAAACCTGACTCACTCCTCCAGTAATGACCAAAAGGGGGCTTTTGCCAAAGGCTGCAACACAAGCGCTTACTGCAGCCATCTCTAGAATAGAATCTTATACCACAGAACAAAGCCATTCAGCCTGTCGTGCCTGTGGCGGCTCTTTGAAAGAGCTGTCCAATTTAGTCCGACACCCCAGCCATTTCTCCATAATGCTGCAAGTTCCTTTTGAAACTTACTATGGAATCTCATTCCACCACACTTTCAGGTAGTGTGTTCCAAATCCTGTCTTTGTGAAGAAATTTCTCCTAATTTTCCCTCCAGTTCTTTTGCCAGTTATTTTAAATCTAGGACCTCTGTTTACCGACCCACTTGTCAGAGGAAATAGATTCTCCCTACTTGCTCTATCAAAATTTACAAGGATGCTACCAGAAATGCAAGGTTATACCTATCAGAAAGGATGGACAGGCTGGGTCTCTTTTCTCCTGAAAAGAGAAGGCTGAGGGGTGACCCTAATGGAGGTCTTTTAAATTATGAAAGGTTTTGATAGAGTGGATACAGAGAGAATGTTTCCACTTGCGGAGAAGAGCAAAGCTAGAGGTCATCAATATAAGATAGTCACCAATAAATCAAATTGGGTAAAGCAGTTTCTTCTGAATTCCCCGAGAGTGGTGAGAATGTGGAACTTGCTACCACAGGGAGTGGTTGAGGCAAATAGTGTAGCTGTTTTTAAGGGGAGGCTAGATGAGCATATGAAGGAGAAGGTAATAAAGGTTTATGCCGATGGAGTTAGATGAGGAAGGATGGGAGGAGGGTCGAGTGGAGCATAAACGCCAGCATGGACTGATTGAGCCGAATGGCCTGTTTATGCGCTGTATATTTTGTGCGCTGTATATTCTATGTAAAAAGCCCTCATAATTTTGAATACCTCTATTAGCTTCTCCAAACTCCCCACATAACTGAATGCCCTTATCCCTGGTATCATCCTGGTAAACCTCCTCTGTGCTCTCTCCAGGGCCTTGATATGCTTCCTGAAGTGTGGGGCCCAGAATTGTACATAATACTCCAGCTGAGGCCTAACCTGAGATTTGTAAAGGTTTAGGCTGACTTCCTTGTTTTTGTATTCAGTGCCCCTATTTACAAAGCCAAGTTTCCCATATGCTTTATTAACTGCCTTCTCAACTTGCCCTGCCACCTTCAGTGATTTGTGAATATGCACCCTCAGGTCCCTTTGTTCTTGCACCCCCCTCAGAATCGTACCATTTAGATTATACGGCCTCTCCATGTTGTTTCTCCCAAAGTGCAACACTTTACATTTATCTGCATTAAATTGCATCTGCCATGTGTCTGCCCATTTCACTAATCACTAAAACAGCAGCCCTGGGACCAGGACAACATGCGTTGAGAAAAGTCAGCCCTGATATTAAAGATCACAGGGTACTGCTAACCACGGCAATAGGCAACTGGAGCAGTTCAGTTCGAGTATGCTGTGCGGCCTTTCACTCCACCAATCAGAAATAGAATTCTTCTGGGAAAGCAAAGCAAGAATTTGGCAGTGGTTATTTTACTGATTCTTTTTACTTTGTTAGCAAGTCCATTTGAAAATACTTAAAACATGCGTCAGCTTTGTCTAGGGGGGAGAGATCTACAAGAAACGTAACCTAATTATAAAAAAAAACAGAAAAGAGAGCATAGGAAAGAATAAAAAGGGAAGACATTGATGACAAGGGAATGAATAGAGTTATAGAACAGGAGTCTAAAAAGATGGTTAAACATAAAGTGCGAGAAAATCTTATTAAAAATGAGTTAAACTGTCTGTGCAGCAATGCACACAGTGTCTGTAATAAAACAGGGAATCTGGAGGCAATCGTGCATTGCGAGGAACTAGGTGTAAAGTACCCCATAATAGACTGATGAACAAGGTCAGAGAATGCGGAGTCGGGGGATAAGTAGCAGAATGGATAGCTAGCTGGCTTCAAGACAAAGAGTAGGGGTAAAATATTCGCAGTGACAGAGGGTGGGAAGTGGTGCTCCACAGGATCAGTGCTGGGACCACTGCTGTTCACAATTTACATTAACGATTTAGACTTTGGAATCAAAAACACAATTTCTAAATTTGTGGATGACACCAAATTTGGGGGGATAGTCAATACTGTACTGAGGAGGAGTGCAACAAATTACAGGAGGACATCAATAAACTTGCAGAATGGGCATATCATTGGCAAATGAAGTTCAACACAGATAAATGTGAGTTATTACATTTTGGTAGGAAGAATAGGGAGGTCACTTATTACTTGGAGGGTACGAGTCTAGGTGGGGTAGAGGAAAAACAGGATCTCTGTGTACAAATACACAAAGCACTAAAAGTTGCGACACAGGTTAGCAAGGCCATAAAAAAAAAAAACAAGCACTTTGGTTTATTTCTACAGGTATAGAATTGAAAAGTAGGGAAGTTATGCTAAACCTGTATCGAACCTTGGTTAGACCACACTTAACAAGTACTGCGTACAGTTCTGGCTGCCATATTATAAAAAGGATATAGAGGCACAGGAGAGGGTGCAGAGAAGATTTACAAGGATGATACCAGAAATACATATCAGGAAAGGATGAACAGGCTGGGTTTTCTGAAAAAAGAAGGCTGAGGGTGACCTAATAGAGGTCTTTAAAATTATGAAAGGTTTTGATAGAGTGGATGCAGAGAGAATGTTTCCACTTGTGGGGAAGAGCATAACTAGAGGCCATCAATATAAGATAATCACCAAGAAATCCAATAGGGAATTCAGAAGAAACTTCTTTACCCAGAGAGTGGTGAGAATGTAGAACTTGTGGTTGAAGTGAAAAGTATAGATGCATTTAAGGGGAGGCTAGACAAGCATATGAGGGAGAAGAATAGAGGGTTATGCTGATAGATTTAGATGAGGAAAAATGGGAGGAGACTTGAGTGGAGCATAAATGCTGGCATGGGCTAGTTGGGCCGAATGGCCTGTTTCTGTGCCGTATGTCCTATGTAGCTCTGTTGTCTCCAGCAGTGTGTGAAGCTATCCAGTGCCCACAGTTGAGGCAGAGGGGAGATGAATTCAGAGGAACTGTTTCAACTAAAAATTTTGCGGTCCGTCATTACTGTCATTACTTTCTTCAGTTATCACAAAAATTGGAGTCAAAACTGGGACCACATACTTCCCAACAGAAAGCATAAAGACCTTTGGTCTTTCTGCTTACTATCTGGAGAGGCCTAGTTAATTCTCCTGCTTTAACTAAACAACAACATGCATTTATCTAGCGCCTTTAACATAGTAAAATGTCCCAAGACACTTCACACAGGAGTGTTATCAAACAGAATTTGACACCGAGCCACGGAATAAAATCTTGTGACAGGTGACCAAAAGCTTGATCAAATAGGCAGGTTTTAAGGAGCATCTTAAAGGAGGAGAGAAAGAGAGACGGAGATGTTTAGGGAGGGAATTCCAGAGCTTGGCCTAAGCAGCTGACAGCACAGCCGCCAATAGTGAAGCGATTAAACTCGGGCTGCGCAAGAGACCAGAATTGGAGGGACACAGATCTCGGAGGGTTGTAGGGCTGGAGGAGGTTACAGAGCTGGGGAGGGGCGAGGCCATGGAGAGATTTCAAAACGAGGATGAGAATTTTAAAATTGAGCGATTGCCATAGGTCAGCGAGCACAGGGCTGATGGGTGAACGGGACTCGGTGTGAGTTAGGATACTGTTTTGGATGAGCTCAAGTTTATGTAGGGTGGAAGATGGGAATCCAGCCAGTAGAGCATTGAAATAGTCAAGTCTAGAGGTAACAAAAGCACAGATGAGGGTTTCAGCAGCAGGTAAGCTGAGGCAGGGGCGGAGTCGGGCAATGCTACGGAGGTGGAAGGAGGCAGTCTTGGTGATGGAGCCAATATGTGGCCGGAAGCTCATCTCTGGGTCAAATAGAACACCAAGGTAGCAAACAGTCAGGCTCAGCCTCAGACAGTTGCCAGTAAGAGGGATGGAGCTGGTGACTAGGGAACGGTGTTTGTGCTGGGGACTGAAGACCGTGGCTTCAGTCTTCCCAATATTTAGTTGGAAGAAATTTTTATTCATCAGCACTGGATGTCGGACAAGCAGTGTGACAAATCAGAGACTGTAGAGGGGTCGAGAGAGGTGGTGAGGTAGAACTGGAGGCCAAGAAAGCACTGCAGCTAGAAAGAGGAAATGCTGCATGGAAGATCAGGTGTATTTCATGTGCTGGATTCAGCAGCAACTGGCAAAGAAAAGAAACCGGTTCTGGTGAACAGATTTTACAGGTGTTGAAAAGGATTCTTTTGGTCCTCCATCTGGTTCAGTACAAACACTGAGTCGAATACTGGTTGAGTTCAACAGTTTTTATTCCGTCATCCCGGGAGACTTACTCTGATACAGCACAGTCCTGACTCCAGAAGAGTCTGACAGGTTAAACCAGAGCAAGCAATCTTTCATACAGTGTGCCACATTATTATACTTGCATTTGAGAAGACATTAACACATCGTACAGTCTGCACCAATCCCGAGCTGTACACGTATACATTTAATTTGATTTCCTGGCCTGGCAGTATGAAACAAAGAAGTCACATTTCACTGAATGGTTTATAGTTAAGTAAATATCCTGGTAATGGTTTCATGATCACCTAATCATTATGGTAATGCGTTTGCAATCATGGTAATGTGTTTTCTGATCGCCTATTGTCTGTATAACCTCTGCACTCCGCCCTACACTGTTTCCACCAGCAAGGTGTGACATTGTGGGTGCCAGCCATATTAGCAGCCACAGATCAGTTTAGCTTCTTTTATTTTACTTCCTGCTGCCTTCACAGTTTCTTGAGTTAACATGATCATTTCTTACAATATGCAAGTGACTCAGCGATGTCGACATTTCACCACCATTTTATGCTGACAGGATCCTCCATTTTAGATTGACAGGGTCCATGGCTATGCGAAGCGAGTTGTTACCATATTTTGCATTCTATATCCTCACAGGCACTTAGGAACAGAACCATTCGGCCCCTCGAGCTTGCTCCACCATTCAATTAGATCATGGCTGATCTGTACCTCGACTCCATTTACCCGCCTTGGCTCCATATCCCTTGTTACCCTTACCGAACCAAAATCTAAAGTAACAGACAACAAGCCAAAGGTGTAGAATGTGACAAAGGACCTGTTACAAGGCATACACTCTGATGAAAAGAGTGAGGAAAACAGAAAAGGTAGAAAAAGTGCTGATATTTTACCTGGTACTTCCTAATAGGGGTGTAGCACGGACAAAAGGAACATAAATGCTGTCTCCGTTTGCTGCCTCTTGACTGAAAAAGAATGTAGTCCTCAGCCCATAGTACTGGTCAAAATCACCAAAAGTGCTTTATTTCTTGTGATCCTCCTCGACCACTCTGGTCTTTAATGTGGTCAACTGCTCCATCCTCTTCACTGCCACTCCACTTCTGTGACATCTATACATTCCAGTGCAGCCAGCGGTCAAGTACGCCAGCCTATCAACTTCTGTGGCATCTATAGATTCCAGTGGTCAACCACTCCACCCTCTCCACTGCCGCTCCACTACTGTGGCATCTATACATTCCAGTGTACATACCAGCATATGTACAAAGTCTCCTCTTCCCATACCCGCACAATCATGTCGTGTGCCCAAGCATCAATTCTTGGTCCCCTCCTGTTCCTTATTTATATACTTCCTTTTGTCAACATTGTCAAGTTATGAGTCTGGTTCCCTACGTATACTTACAATATCTAGTTTTATCTCCTTGCCACCGCTCTCAACTCCACGGCTTTCGTTGTGCTATTCTCTAAGCCATTGTCATCAAAATAGAACAGCTCCTTTTTGGGTCCCGCTCCCTTAAAAACTTTGAATCTTAGCCCATGACCCCATCCGCCATCTTGGCGCTTTGCTCAGGCTTAACTCAATAATGCACACTCTCATCAGTATTTCCCGTCTTTGCCCTATCTTATCCCCACCTCACCGTGCCTTTGTTACCTTGCAGGTTCAGCTTCTGCTGACTCTTGTTTTGACACCCTCCCTGGTCATTGTTATACACAAACTCTAAGTTGCCCAGCATCATAAGCCTGCTTCCTGTCTTGCACTAATTCCTGTTCAATAATCACCCCTGTGCAGGGATTCTGTGCTTTTGTAACATACTGTGCTCCATCAATGTCACAAGCAGGTTTTTGTATTCATTGCCAGAACACAACCAGTAAAATATGACTAATTATTAATGAGAACAACCCTCCCTACTTGAGATCACTGTTCTGCAGTGTTCCATACCTGTTTAAAGCTCGTTAGCTGAGGTTCTGTTTGAATTGTGTGAAATAAATATTCCAAGTTAAGTCCTTACCATGGCTTAATATTCGAGTGTTTGCAAAACATACCCTGCAATTAGTTTTAAAAATAAGTTTGAACAAAAAACAATTCACCACAGGGTAGCTGGTTTCTCAAACAGGGCCACCATCTTCCCAGCATTTCTGAGGCCAGGACATGGAAATGTGACCTCCGGGTCCAAGCCCACCTCCTCCTTTAAGCACTGCTCATTGCTTTTATGATGTTAGAGGAAAGTTTAATCTCTCGAACTCTTGTCAGGAAATGCAAGAATGGCCATTACGATAGTTCCAGACTGAACATTTTGAGATCACTCCAATGCAGTAGTCTCCCAGCAGTTTACCCGTCTTGCAATTAATATAGAAAGCTGAAGCCTCTCCTGGAGTTTTTCCAGTTTTGAACGTATTACTCGCATGGGGCGGGGGGGTGGATCATTACAGTCTTTCTCCTTGGTGATTGACGTTTCCCAATCATAATATTGACCTCTGTACAGAACATCTCTGCAAGGAGAGTGACTCCTAGTGACGCTTGCAGATAAACACCTTGGGGAATGTGTATTGGAGATACTCTCAGGTGACATAGAAACATAGAAGATAGGAGCAGGAGTAGGCCATTTGGCCCCTCGAGCCTCTTCCGTCATTTAATGAGATCATGGCTGATCATCCAAATTCAGTACCCTGTCCCTGCTTTCTCCCCATATCCCTTGATCCCTTTAGCCTTAAGAAATATATGTAACTCCTTCTTGAATATATTTAATGAATTTGCCTCAACTGCCTTCTGTGGTAGAGAATTCCACAGGTTCACCACTCTCTGGATGAAGAAATTCCTCCTCATCTCAGTCCTAAATGGCTTACCCCTTATCCTTAGACTGTGACCCCTGGTTCTGGACTCTCCCGCCATTGGGATCATCCTTCCTGCATCTAGTCTGTCTACTCCTGTTAGAATTTTATAAGTTTCAATGAGATCCCCTCTCATTCTTCTAAACTCTAGCGAATATAAGCAGAATCGACCGAATCTCTCCTCATACGTCATTCCTGCCATCCCAGGTATCAATCTGGTGAATCTTCGCTGCACTCGCTCCATGGCAAGAACATCCTTCCTCAGATAAGGCGACCAAAATGGCATACAATACTCGAGGTGTGGTCTCAGCAAGGCCTTGTACAACTGCAGCAAGACATCCGTGCTCCTGTACTCGAATCCTCTCGCTATGAAGGCCAACATACCATTTGCCTTCTTAACCGCCTGCTGCACCTAATGCTTACCTTCAGCGACTGGTGCACAAGGATACCAGGTCTTGCTGCACTTCCCCTTTTCCCAATCTGTTGCCGTTCAGATAATCTGTGTTCCTGTTTTTGCCACCAAAGTGGATAACCTCACATTTATCCACATTATACTGCATTTGCCATGCATCTGCCTAATCACCCAACCTGTCCAAATCGTACTGGAGTTTCTCTGCATCCTCCTCACAGCACACAAGCCCACCCAGCTTTGTGTCGTCTGCAAACTTGGAGATATTACATCTAGTTCCCTCGCCTAGATCATATATATGCGATACCCCACTAGTCACTGCCTGCCACTCGAAAAAGACCCGTTTATTCCAACTCTTTGCTTCCTGTCTGCCAACCAGTTCTCTATCCAAGACAGTACCGTACCCCCAATCCCATGTGCTTTAACTTTGCACGCTAATCTCTTATGCGGGACCTTATCGAAAGCCTTCTGAAAGTCCAAATACACCACATCCACTGGTTCTCCCTTATCTATTCTACCAGTTACATCCTCAAAAAATTCCAGTAGATTAGTCAAGCATGATTTACCTTTTGTAAATCCATGTTGACTTTGTCTGATCCTGTCACTGTTTTCCAAGTGCTCTGCTATTACATCTTTTATAATGGACTCTAGCATTTTCCCCCACTACCGATGTCAGACTTACCGGTCTATAATTCCCCATTTTCTCTCTACCTCCTTTTTTTAAATAGTGGGATTACATTAACTATCCTCCAATCCATGGGAACTGTTCCAGAGTCTATAGAATTTTGGAAGATGACCAGCAATGCATCTACTATTTCTAGGGCCACTTCCTTAAGTACCCTAGGATGTAGATTATCAGGCCCTGGGGATTTATTGGCCTTCAATCCCGTCAATTTTCCTAACACCATTTCTCTACAAATACTGATTTCATTCAGTTCCTCCCTCTCATTAGACCCTATGTTCCCCGACATCTCTGGGAGGTTATTTGTGTCCTCCTTTGTGAAGACAGAACCAAAGCATGTATTTAATTGGTCTGCCATTTCTTTGTTCCCCATTATAAATGCCCCTGATTCTGACTGCAAGGGAGCTACACTTGACTTCACCAATCTTTTTCTCTTCACATATCTATAGAAGCTTTTACAGTCAGTTTTTATGTTCCCCGCAAGCTTACTCTCATATTCTATTTCCCCCCTCTTAATTAATCCCTTTGTCCTCCTTTGCTGAATCCTAAACTGCTCCCAATCCTCAGGTTTGCTGCTTTTTCTGGCCAAATTATATGTCCTCTCCTTGGATCTTATGCTATCCCTCATTTCCCTTGTTAGCCACAGTTGAGACACCTTTTTTGTTTTATTTTTATGCCTAACAGGGATGAACAAATTCTGTAGTTCATCCATGTGATTTTTAAATGTTTGCCATTGTCTATCCACCGTCAACCCTTTAAGTAACGTTCCCCAATCCATCCTAGCGAACTCGTGCCTCATACCATCGTAGTTTCCTTCATTTAAATTCAGGACCCTAGTCTCTGAGTCAACTACTTCACTTTCCATCTTAATGAAGAATTCTGTCTCATTATGATCGCTCCAACCCAAGGGGCCTCGCACAACAAGATTGCTAATTAATCCTTTCTCATTACATATTACCCAGTCTAAGATGGCCTGATCTGTAGTTGGTTCCTCGACATATTGGTCCAGGAAACAATCCCGTATACACTCTAGGAATTCCTCCTCCACAGTATTGTTACTAATTTGGTTAGCCCAATCTATATGTACATTAAAATCACCCATGATAGCTGCTGTGCCCTTATTGCACGCGTCTCTAATTTCCCTTGTAATGCCATCTCTGACCTCAGCATTACTGTTTGGGGGTCTGTATACCACTCCCACTAACGTTTTCTGCCCCTTGGTATTTCTCAGCTCTGCCCATACAGATTCCACGTCACCCGAGGATGGAATCTCTCCCAGATACATTCATGCATGCTGAAATAGGGAATGTATCAGAAACCACAAAGATAAATGCACTAAGCTACAATTAGTTTTTTTTAATCAATGATAATTATTCCTTGGGCAGCACGGTGGCATAGTGGTTAGCACTGTTGCCTCACAGCGCCAGGGACCCGGGTTCGAATCCGGCCTCGGGCGACTGTCTGTGTGGAGTTTGCGCATTCTCCCCGTGTTTGCGTGGGTTTTCTCCGGGTGCTCCGGTTTCCTCCCACAGTCCAAAGATGTGCGGGTTAGGTTGATTGGCTATGATAAAAAATTGACCCTTCGTGTTAGAGGGATTAAATACGTGGGGTTACGGGGATAGGGTGGGATATGTGTAGGGGTTACGGGGATCGGGTGGGATATGTGTCGGTGCAGGCTCGATGGGCCGAAATGGCCTCTATCTGCACTGTGGGGTTTCTGTGATTCTGTGCTTTACGAATTTGGAGAAATGAACATTGGTGTCCGATAACACGTGTTCAAGACTGCAAAGTTACTTTAATTTCACCTGTGTTAGATTGGCTCCAGCAGCTCACCTGAACCATTGCACTATGTCTCTTAAGACCCGGGAGAATTGCAGTTCAACACCATTTCTGTATAATTTTCTTGTAAAAATACAGCATTCTTGGCCTGCAGCCGTTTGCATGGTATTAGTCAAACCATTTTAGTGGGCTTTGTGTCCTTTAGGCTGATATTGCCCATCACACGGGTAACGTCAAAACTTTTAATAGTTTGGAGCTGACTTCCTCTGGTTAGGTGCCATTTTTAGAAATGCACACACCACTCCCTGTGCATTTGTACACCTTGATTTACCAACTGGAACTTGGAAACGACAGCTCCTCTTATTAGGGACGAGCATTTGTTTTGATTTGTGGAAACTCTAGGTTTTATAAATGTTTCTGTTGACAGAGCTGCTCTGTATGGCTCTGTGCTGCACCACTTCCTTCAGAAAACAGTGGAGCAGATGTGAGGGTGATGTGAAGTAAGGGAACCCCTTGGAGAGCACTACCTCTCTGTGAAATGACTTGGGACCTTGTTCTACATTAAAAGCACTAAGCAAGTTGTGTATATATATGTGTTTATAAGACTTTTATTTATACAGCGCCTTTCACAACCTCCGGATGTCCCAAAGCGCTATACAGCCAATGAAGTACTTTTAAAGTGTAGTCACTGTTGTAATGTAGGAAACGCGACAGCCAATTTGAGCACAGCAAGCTGCAATGAGATAAATGACCAGACCACCTGTTTTTTTTTAAATGTTGGTTGAGGGATGAATATTGGCCAGGAGACACCTCCCCGCCCCCCACCCCCTCCCCATTGCTTTTCTTCAAATTGTGTTGTGGGATTTTTAAGCCTACCTGAGAGGGCGGACAGGGCCTCGGTTTAACGTCTCATCTGAAAGACGGCACCTCCGACAGTGCAGCACTGGAGTGTCAGCTTGTGCTCCAGTCTCTGGAGTGGGAGTTGCACCCACAGCCTTGTGACTCGGGCAGGAGTACTACCCACTGAGCCATGGCTGACACTTGGAGGGTGAAATAAAAAGAAAACACGAATGCTGGAGATCTGAAATAAAAACAAAAAAAGGAAGAAATGCACTGCAAGTCATCAGCACCTGAGAGAGGAAGACAGATGAAGGTTTTGGATATTACGGCCAAAACATTAATCGTATTACTCTTTTGGGTACTGACCGACCATTTCTAGCGTTTTTTGCTTTTTCAGCAGCACGTCAGTTGAACATTTGCAGTGGAAGGGAGGAAAAGAGAGATGTCTACACAGAAGAGAACACTGTCTATTGGTATATAAAAGGTCAAACGGCTTCATGAACTGGAGTGGAAACTTTTTTTGACCCCTCTCCCCGCCCCAAACTAACCACTAGTCATTAGTTTTGATTCGGTTGTAACGAGTTAAAGATAAGTTAGTATTTTCCTGTTCTTGTAAACCTGGTCTCTTCATTTAGGGCCGTTCACAATAATTGCACTATTTCAGAGGTTTCATGTGTGCGAAGTGAATTTCTGCGCTCTGTTTTGCGTTAATTCGTATAATGCATTGCAGCATGAAAATTGATGTGGCAGCTGAATGCACTAAAATACTGAATTACAAGTGCAGAACATGAAATGAATGGTTTAATTATTAACAAAATCGAAACCAGGCAGTTGTGCACACATGTTCCCCTTATGTAACCAGGCTTATTTTTAGAGGGGTTTGGGGGGGGGGGGGGGGCTCCTGTTGGCTTTGGTGTGGTTTTCTTGCGAACACACTAAATTTCACCTGTTCAAAACATTACCAGTTGATGAAAACCTTTCGATTTGTGCATTTGAAGTGAAGCCAGGAAGCTAGTAATGTATAGGGGAAATGGCGATTCTCAAAAGCTGCTGGGATGATGCTGGGCTGCACACTAGTACTTGCAAACTGCTGTTCGTGAGAGGCCCTTTGTGGCGTTTGTAATTTAGAAATTAGATTGGTGTTTGCTGGAGGTTGACATTGTGCTGTCTATCCCTTTATGTTTCACGCCAGCTGTGTCCTTAATGCCACAGTGAATGAGAAAATGTAAAACAATGGCCTGGTCACCACTGAGCAAATAATCAGGACTGGGTCCTTGGGGACAATAAGCAGTGAGGTGATGCAGAGCCTGGCCCATTAGTGGGGATGCCCCAACAGAAGAAGATAGAAAAGGCTAATTAAATCCAGTGTTGAAAATGGTGCTATCTTGCTGCATGCAGTGAGGATTCAATTCGCATCACTTTACACTTTCGTTAAAGGTTTAGTCTTGCAATCTGGCAACACCGGCACCTCCAAGTTCCCCTCCAAGTCACACACCATCCTGACTTAGAAGTATATCGCTGATCCTTCATTGTCGTTGGGTCAAAATCCTGGAGCTCCCTCCCTCACAGCACTGTGGGAGTATCTTCACCACACGGACTGCAGCGGTTCAAGAAGGCGGCTCACCACCACCTTCTCGAGGGCAATTAGGGATGGCAATAAATGCTGCCCTTGCCAGCGACGCTCACATCCCATAAACGAATAAAGAAAAAATCTCTCTGATCAATTACTCATGCTTTTACTCTCCACAGTTTCTCTTTGGAATCCTTTTTCTGCAGAGAAACAGTCTAATCTTTAACATGTTTGCAGTTATTCTATACAGGTTATTAACTGTCAAACGACTTCCCCAGCTGCTTATTTGAGCCCGTCTTGGCTTGAGCCTGAACTGAGCTTTCTACTTTGCATCCGATTCCATTGCCAAAGGAGAGCCCATTCTGCCGTCTGGACGTTAGCTGATTACACCTCTCCACTGGTGAAACCTTCAGCTGTGTGTTCACATCAAGGATTGGCTTCTCAAATGCTTTTTGCACAGCACTCCCCACCTCCTCACAAACTTCAGCTAATCCAGAAATCTTTGATCAGAATCCTCTCCCTTTCCAAATCCCAAACTCCTGTCTCCTTTTGTCCTTGCCCAGCACCGCCAGCTACCTAGGCCTCTGTAACTCGACTACAATACCCTCATTTTTAAATCATTGCGACACTTCCCACAACCAATTTGAGGAATCATCTCCAGCCATATATCCTAACCCAAATCCTCCATTCCTTGGACTTGCACTTGCATTAAGGTTCCCATAAACCTTCCGTTCCTTTCACTGAATTGTCTCATTCTGATGCTGAATTGGCCCCATTTATGTTGCTGCAAATGCGTGATTCTTGATGACGAGGGAAGGTTTACACAGGCCAGCAATGTGGAAAATACATTATGTGCCAGTCTGGGGTGGTTGGAGGTCGCAGCCAGACACACAATGGCGGACCTGACCTAAATATGACTAACAGGTGTCCTATAGCTTTACAGCCAGTGGGACTTTCTATCAAAGGTATATCGTGCAAAACCCCTGCTTGAAAGATGTTTCTGCAGCTGCAATAGCAAGAGCATCAGGTCCTTCACACAACAGGATTGCCTCTGGTGCTCTTCCGTAGTATAAAGGAGGCAAAAGTAATGTTAGCCTCGTATTTCTTCAAGGCTGCTAGCCTGTACGTAGGTGTAACGGTACGGAGTTCCATTTGTTCTGTTGGTTAAGGGGTGATCACTCTGTGATTGTATTGAATTCAGCAGGGTTTTTATATTGCAGCTTTTCCTAACACATGCCAATGATTGGAGCTCGCATCTCGCTCTGCCAGAACCTGCCTGAGTTTTATACTGCAGATATACAGTTAGATCTTGTAATGCAGGCTTTCTGGGTTGTTTTGCACAGAAACTGACATTGTCTTTATATTATAGCGATTGCTTCAAGTACAAGCAGTTCTGTATGCGCGGCCCCTGGTGCTGTGGACTGTTTATATCGCTGGAGGATTGCACAGTGTGGGTGGTGATAGATGAGCAATGGCATTGGAGCAATCCTGCACTTGCGCAGTTGTTTAAAAGTGGTGGTTGCAACTTTTCTTCCCCAAAGGGTGGAGGAGGTTTGTACAGGCCGGCAATGCAAATACCAAGTTCCTGCTGTTCTTTATACTAGCAGCAGCAATGTTTCTTCTTCTACATTTCAGTATTGTAGCCATTATCTGGGCTGTAAGGTAACTGCACCATTCGATCTCCTGCTGACTACAGGCATTGTCTGCGTGTCTGGAAATTGTCCCGTTAACTCCTGTGGTATTTTGGAAAGGTTTCTTCCACATATGCTCTGCAGGTGTATGTCTCTGTTTCACTTTCCAACCACAAGCTTTCCTTACTCTACCAGCCGCAAAGCACTGGCATTCATCGATGAAGACAAAAACAACTTCAAAATTAAAATTCCGACCCTTGCTGTGTGCAGCAATGCCCTTGATCTGTTGCACGTTTCCACTGAACTGTTTAAATTGCATAGAATGACTGCAGCCTGTGATCTGCTCTTGTAACCTCAATACCAATGTGGGCTCTGAATGTACTGTTACCTGCATCTGAACTGTTGCAAAGTGAGGGTAATACTCTGTTATTTTAAGATTTTTTGTCCCTGCGTAGGCAAAATGAAGCAGCATATTAAGACAGTTTGTTTATAGTAAATGTCCATTCAATCACCCGTTCTGGAACACAGTCTACAGGAAAATGACACTGTTCAACACTTATTGTACTGTTAACTTGGGAAAGATGATCCTCCACCATGTGTACTCCTGTGGAGCTGGCCAACAGTGCTGTTAGGTAGGGTGTTCCAGGATTTTGACCCAGTGACGATGAAGGAACAATGATGCATGTTCAAGTTGGGATGGTCTAGGCTGATGTTGCACACCTTGTAGTGGCAGCTTCACAGGCCTCTGGAAAGTAAGTGTAAAGTTTTGTATAATGAACAGGAATGGTCCAGGATCTGGTCTATTTGAATTCTGTATTTGGTGCAGAATTGTACCTGGATCAGAGATAGTAAAATAGGAGCAGGAGTAGGCCATTCGGCCCTTCGAGCCTGCTCCGCCATTCAATATGATCATGGCTGATCCTCTATCTTAATACCATATTCCCGCTCTCTCCCCATACCCCCTTGATGCCTTTTGTGTCTAGAAATCTATCTATCTCCTTCATAAATATATTCAGTGACTTCTGTGGTAGAGAATTCCACAGGTTCACCACCCTCTTGAGTGAAGAAATTTCTCCTCATCTCAGTCCTAACTGTCCTACCCTGTATCCTGAGACTGTGACCCCTTGTTCTAGGCCCCCAGCCAGGGGAAACATCCTCCCTGCATCCAGTCTGTCTAGCCCTGTCAGAATTTTATACGTTTCAATGAGATCCCCTCTCATTCTTCTAAACTCTAGTGAATACAGGCCTAGTCGACCCAATCTCTCCTCATGTGACAGTCCTGCCATCTTAGGAATCAGTCTGGTGAACCTTCGCTGCACTCCCTCTATGGCAAGTATATCCTTTCTTAGGTAAGGAGACCAAAACTGCACACAGTACTCCAGGTGTGGTCTCACCAAGGCCCTGTATAACTGTAGTAAGACATCCTTGCTCCTGTTCTCAAATCCTCTTGCAATGAAGGCCAACATACCATTTGCCTTCCTAACTGCTTGCTGCACCTGCATGTTTGCTTTCAGTGACTGGTGTACAAGGACACCCACGTTCCTCTGTACATCAACATTTCCCAATCTATCACCATTTAAATAATACTCTGCCTTTCTGTTTTTCCTACCGAAGTGGATAACTTCACATTTATCCACGTTATACTGCATCTGCCATGTATTTGCCCACTCACTCAACTTGTCTAAATCGCCTTGAAGCCTCTTTTCATCCTCCTCACAGCCCCATCTAGTTTCGTGTCATCAGCAAACTTGGAAATATTACATTTGGTTCCCTCATTGATATATATTATGAATTTTCTACATCTTGGCAATCTCACTCAAAGGTCGCAAGGGCAGTTGGGAGATGATACAGAAATGCCACACTGGTGCAAAAGTTTTGGTTGAAGGTGCTTTGGGGGCTTTAACCCACTGCTGTACCTGATCTGAGAGCAACCTTTCCACCAGAGTGTTTTTAAATTGCATAGAATGAATGGAGTCTGATCTGCTCCGGTAACCTCCGTACTGTGGGCTCTGAATGTAATGTTACCTGCAAAGTGAAGGTAATTTTCTGTTTTAAATTATTTTTGGAATGGAGTGCAAGGGTAGGAAATACCTCACTTCAGTTTAGTCGTGGTGACCAATTGTCAGAGCTGTGCAGTCAGTACAGGAAACTTCGCGATATCCGGCACCGACGGGACCGAGCTGCTGCCGATCTATCAAAACTTCCGGATAGACCAGCACTAATATTGAAGGATACGGAGGTTTTCATCTCCGTATCTGACAACAAACACCGTTGCTTAGCAACAGCTTGTAAACACTCGGCCCGTACCTTGGAAGCGTCTCTGAAGCTGTTGCTAAGCTACAGAGACGCTTTCCAGAGCCTGACTGTTTTTAAAAAAAAACAGAGGTTTCCGGACATACAACCTCCGGATAAACCAAAGTTTCCTGTACAACTGTAATCGACCCATTATAGATGGGGGCTCTGAATTCTGCAGGGGTTTCCTGCAGGTGTCTGAACCGTTTCTCCTTGTAGACCATGGCGCACCATGAAGATACATATAAATGATTATAACACCAAATTTGTTTATTTAAAACAACAATGCTGTTCCCTCATTTGAGGGACAAATCCTCAATCTATCCGTGAGAGAGCAGCTCTTTCAAAACCAACAGATCCATAAATTTCAAACGGGAAAGACGAGTGGCGTAAGAAATGTAACGGTGCAAGACTGTGGCTTAAGAAATTTAAATGCAAAATAGAAAGAGTCACGAAGGCTTTGTGAACTAAATGGGCAGAGCTCATGGGCTACAAATGGCTGATGGGCATAAATTGAGCACCCAGATGTTACCTGATGTTTGAATCGTAGGGTGCCAATAGCCCTTTGCATTTCTGCATTTCTCAGTCCAGCCATTCAAAGGGATCTCTTACAACAGCAATGCATTGAACCTCCTGGAACAAACCCTGTTGAGGACGTGTTTCCCTTACGCAGGCATTGCTTCTCCTTCAACTTTAATTGTAAAAAAAAAAACACCTTGTTTGGTGTCTAGCTGGTGTGCAAACACATGCTCTGTCTCTAGTAGCTGTGCTGCAATTCTGTCAATCATTCTGGCTTGCCTTTGATTTCATCATTCTGTACCTTTCTAATCTACCATTCCATCTGCAGAAAATGTATCTAATCTTGCTATGTCTCTAATATCAGGCCTGATGAGCCTGTCCATTCCATTTCTGCTTTGTTCTGGTCTGTGCAATGTGTAATTACTCAGAAAGCTTTCCCCGAGAATGCATTTTTTTTACTCCTCACTGGCTGTACAGGCTTGCCTGCTGAGGACAGAATTAAATATTCCCAGTCAGTGGTCTGGAATTTAATTTCATTGTGAGTGTTCAGCAGCCCTGCAGGAAGGGGCGGGTGTGGGGTCGGGGGGAGGGAGGGAGAGAGCGGCTGAAGTGATTGGTAGTGCTTGCCACTGGATGGCACAGTACTGTCAGAGTATGAATGCTGAGGAAAGCTGGAGACTGACCGGTACTCAGCACATCCTCAACAATATCCGGTTACAGACACACAGTAACTACCTACTCCAGTATGTTGAGATGACCTGTGAGCCTCCATTCCATCTGAATAACCCAAGACTGCATTTTCCCACAAGCTCAGACACCAGTTCTATCAGCGTAACATAATGACCAAGACTGCATCTCCGTGCGAGTTCAGATAATTTCACTAAGTAACATCGACTGCATCTCCCTCCAGATGCACTCAATCCATCTGGGACCACAAGTATAATGGGCAATTGTTTGGGACTTAACATGAATTATTTTGAGCAGAAGTTGTGACATGCATTCACAATCCTGTTCAGAATCTCCACAGCATTTTATCAATGTATGAAGTATTGGGATTTGTGCCCCAGAATAAGCAGCCACTCAGCAACATGACCCCACCCATCAAGGACACGTCAGTGATGAGCATAACAAACTGAAAGCTGAACATGACGTTTTGGAGAATGTCACGAGGGGTGCCTGAAGTGGTTCTGAAAATAAATGTCAACAGCATACAAGCCTCCTCCTGTTACATGGACTAACTGCACTGGGGTCTCAGGCCTGCATTACTGGCACGCTGTGATCTGTAAACCTGTGCTTGAGACAGGAGCTACAGTCTATAGAAGCTGCTTATCCAAATCCATTAGAACTGCTAATCTACTCCACAGAACTATTTTGAGCCCTTTAAAAGCATAGACTCTGTGCTGTGTACTGCACAGGATGCATTGTGCTCCGTTTCAGTGTAAAAGGATCTTTCTGAGACTGTATACTTTCCCGCCTCTCCCCACCCCTGCCCCCCACTCCCACCATCCTCATTATAGCATAGCCCTTTAATGTTTATAAAGAGTATGTGCAACAGTGAATAGCGTCAGATGGAACATAAAATGTATTCAGAAAAATACTGTACTGTTCTGTTCTCACCCGGAGCCTTGTATTGAGGGCCGTTTTTTAATCAGAGGTGGTGTTTGTAACTGAGACAGACTGAAATGTACCATTATAATTCATTTACTAATGAAATAACTGCTTGGTTAATAATGTACAGTATGTGCCTGTACACGATATACAGCACACTGCCTCATATTTTGCTGCTGTATTTTTAATGATTAGGGTGTTTTGTATTGATGTTGTGCAATTGTGACATTGCTCCCTTTGTGCAAGTGTTTGCAGTGATCTGTGCAGTAATAATATCATAACTTAAATGCCTAATTATTTTCTCCTCAGTTGCGCCGAATGCAGGAAATGATCGCTCAGATGCAGGCACAGATGCGAATGAAGCCTGCAGATAATGGAGACGGGCACTGAGTGATGAACCAGTTCTGCTTATATTTACAGGTAAGAGCCGTTGGTGATCTTCGCTCATCCCCGATCTCTGGGATTGAAAGGGTATCGGAGTTATGTAATTAGAGGCAAGCTGTCCGGGTTAAACAAATGGAATTGCACCTGAGCAACCTCTCACTCACCTGAACCCAGTTCCTGGGTGTCTACACACCTGAACGAGCCCTCACATGAAGCCAGCTCCTGGATATCCACACACCTGAACGAGCCCTCACATGAAGCCAGCTCCTGGGTGTCTACACACCTGAACGAGCCCTCACATGAAGCCAGCTCCTGGATACCCACACACCTGAACGAGCCCTCACATGAAGCCAGCTCCTGGGTATCCACACACCTGAACGATCCCTCACATGAAGCCAGCTCCTGGATATCCACACACCTGAACGATCCCTCACATGAAGCCAGCTCCTGGATATCCACACACCTGAACGATCCCTCACATGAAGCCAGCTCCTGGGTATTCACACACCTGAACGATCCCTCACATAAAGCCAGCTCCTGGGTATCCACACGCCTGAACGATCCCTCACATGAAGCCAGCTCCTGGGTATTCACACACCTGAACGATCCCTCACATGAAGCCAGCTCCTGGATATCCACACACCCGAACGATCCCTCACATGAAGCCAGCTCCTGGATATCCACACACCTGAACGATCCCTTTCATGAAGCCAGCTCCTGGGTATTCACACACCTGAACGATCCCTTACATGAAGCCAGCTCCTGGGTATCCACACGCCTGAACGATCTTCCACATGAATCCATCTCTCATGAGCAGAAACATTATTCATAAGCACTCTTTCCAGAGTTCGTTTCCCTAATATAAATACGAAGGCCTGGAAATTCCACTGGGATTCTCGTGCTCTCCCACTTTAACTTCAACAGGAGATGGCTGGTACCCTCCAGAGAAAAACGTAAAGGGCCATCTTTAACCATTGATGCCATTTCTGCAGGGTAGGAGATGAGGGTGAAAGCCCCTGGAATTTCAGGACCATAGTGAGACGGTTCTCGTTATTAAGGCCCATCTTTATTTTGTGACCATTTTGTGAAAACGCCTGCTTAACAGCAAAGGGTTAATGTGGAAGCTTTCTTGACCAGATCAAAAAGCACAGCTAGGTCTTCACTATGGAACATTTTGTCCTGTTGTTGGTTGAATGGAGTCCGACTGCAAAGCACAGTCAAAGAAGCAACAGCTGGAAGACTGCAGTGAAAAATGATTTATTTTTTTCATAAATGTTTAGGATTGTGCAGTTCTACCGCAGAGTTTCTAATTTAGGACAGGAATGTATGTGAAAATATGAGACTTAGGAGAAAATGGGGAAACTCTGTCGGCTGCATTTTAAACAATGCCCCAAAGAATCCTCCCACTGCTTCTGTTTAATTGCTTCCACCTCGGCATGTTTTTCAAGCTGCCCAATCAGGCTGTTGTGTGGTTCTGTGGAATTCGAATTGAGGCTGGCCAGAGGTCAAATGGACCCGCAGATATGTCTGATTTTTTTTTTCCTTCATTTTTTTTTGGCGGGTGGGGGGGGTGGGGGGGTGGTGTTTACATTTCAGCATGCTCCAAATTACAAGCTCTTGACAGTTGTATCTCTGAGCAGCTTCCTTTTAGTGTGGGTGGTTTGGGTTATTTTATCTGTAGATAATGACTGTATGCAAGTTTGACTGACGGGACGGGCTGTCAGTGGAATTGTGGAACGCGCACTAAGCTAATTTTGTTGTTTTACTTCAGATTAAAACTGCAGCAGCGTTCCCATTATTCTCTGCTGCGGAATTGAAATTCCAGTAATTTTAGTCTTTCTCGGAAGTAACGAGGGATATAATATGTCTGAATCATATGGCACAGAAGGAGCCCATTCAGTTCATCATGCCCGTGCCGGCTCTTAGAGCAAACCAATTAGTCCCACGCCCCTGCTCTTTCACCATAGCCATGCAAATTTTTCCTTTTCAAGTATATATCTATTTCTCTTTTGAAAGTTGCTGTTGCATCTGTTTCTATCATGCTTTCAGGTAGTGCATTCCAGATCATAACCACTCGCTGCGTAAAAATGTTATCCTCATTTCCCTCCTGCTGCTTATTATCTTAAATTTGTATTCTCTGGTTACTGTCTCGCCTGCCAGTGGAAACCGTTTCTCCCTATCTACTCTATCAAAACCCCATAGAATTTTGAACACCTCTATTAAATTTCCCCTTAACCATCTCTGCCCTAAGGAGAACAATCCCAGCTGCTCTAGTCATAGAATCATAGAACGGTTACAGCACAGAAGGAGGCCATTCGGCCCATCAAGCCCATGCCGGCTCTCTGCAAGAGCAATTCAGCTGGTCCCACTCCCCCGCCCTTTCCCTGTAGCCCTGCAAATTTTTTTCCCTTCAGGTACTTATCCAATTCCCTTTTGAAAGCCACGATTGAATCTGCCTCCACCACCCTTTCAGGCAGTGCATTCCAGATCCTAACCACTCGCTGCGTAAAAACAAGTTTTTCCTCATGTCGCCTTTAGTTCTTCTGCCAATCACCTTAAATCTGTGTCCTCTGGTTCTTGACCCTTCTGCAAATTGGAACAGTTTCTCTCTATCTGACTAGACCCCTCATGATTTTGAACACCTCTATCAAATCTCCTCTCAACCTTCTGCCCTAAGGAGAACAACCCCAGCTTCTCCAGTCTTTCCACGTAACTGAAGTCCCTCAACCCTGGAACCATTCTTGTAAATCTTTTCTGCACCCGCTCTAAAGCTTTCATATTCTTCCTAAAGTGCGGTGCCCAGAATTGGACACAATACTCCAGTTGTGGCTGAACCAGTATTTTATAAAGGTTCATCATAACTTCCTTGCTTTTGTACTCTATGGGCTGGATTTTGTCAATGGGGACATGATGGAGGCGGATCTCCCACTTTTCGGGTTGTAGCCTCGCCGTCATCGATTTGTGGCCAACCCACGTGATTTTCCCTTGATTGACCTTGTTAAGCCCGCCCAGCGGGCTCAGCAGGCCAATTAAGGGACACCCGGTTACAGGTGACATCAGGGATTGACATTTCATCTGTCAAGAGCTTTTGACAGATGCAATATCAGCGTTTGACAGCTCTGTGAAGCTGTCAAACACTGACAATCTGACTTCTAATTTGAGTCCTTCTCCACAGACTCGGTTAGAAATTGCTCCAGAACAGAAAGCTGAATGCTGCAACTTTTGACAGCTCGCGGCCATTCTGCTTTCTGTGCTGGTGAGATGAGGGACTCCCGAGACCTGAAGGAAGGAAGCCTGCATTAGTAAGTAAAGGTAAGTAAAACTTATTTAAACACTTTACACACACCAAGCACACTTACCTCTGCACTCATGCACCCATCACTCACCTGAACACCGGACAGCTCGAACCCTTCAGCCCGATGGTCCGCCTTGCTAACTTGGCGTGGTTTGGAGCCGTCGGGCAGCCCACACTTCAGGGCTAAAAATAGGGATTAGGCCAAAAACTGCCTGTTAACTACCTGTTAACAGGCAGTTAATTGGCACTAATCCCCTTCCCGCCTCGGGGAGGCGGCTCCCAGCACAGGTCGGGTACCCGCCTCCTGGGAAACGGGCATGGAGGCGGGTTGGGGGCGGGCAGGGTTCGTGCCCCCCCGATTCAGCAATTTTCCCCCACTCCTGCCTCCAAACCCGCCTCCACGGGGCTTGGAAATTCGAGCCCTATGCCTCTCTTTATGAAGCCCAGGATCCCGTATGCTTTTTTAGCTGCTTTCTCAACCTGCCCTGTCACCTTTAACGATTTATGGACATATATCCCCAGGCCTCTCTGTTCATGCACCCCCTTTAGGATTGTACCCTTTAGTTTATATTGCCTCTGTTCGTTCTTCCTACCAAAATGTATCACTTTGAACTTTTCTGCATTGAATTTCATCTGCCACGTGTCCACCCATTCCACCAGCCTGTCTGTGTCCTCTTGACGTCGATCACTATCCTCCTCACTGTTCACTATACTTCCAAGTTTTGTGCCATTGCAAATTTTGAAATTGTCCCCGTACACCAAAGTCCAAGTCATTTATATATATCAAGAAAAGCAGTGGTCCTAGTACCGACCCCTGGAGAAACCCACTGTGTACCTTCCTCCAGTCCAAAAAAAAACGTTCACCACTACTCTCTGTTTCCTGTCACTTAGCTAGTTTTGTATCCATACTGCCACTGTCCCTTTTATTCCATGGGCTTCCATTTTGCTGGCAAGCCCATTATGTGGCACTTTCGCCTTTTGGAAGTCCAGCTAAACCACATTGCCCTCATCAACCCTCTTTGTTACCTCATCAAAAATCTCAATCAAGTAAGTCCCTTTCCTCTCAAGTCCCTGAACGTATTGTCGCCTCCCAAATCCGTGCCCATCTTTCCCACAATTCCATGTTTGAATCCCTCCAATCAGGTTTCCGCCCTTGCCACAGTACCGAAACGGCTCTTGTCCCTCCCTAGCTCTGTAACATCCTCCAGCCTTACAGCGCTCTGGGTGAAGTCCTGTTAACCCATCACCCCTGTGCTCGCTGACCTACATTGGCTCCTGGTTAAACAACACCTCAATTTCAAAATTCTCATCCTTGTTTTCAAATCCCTCCATGGCCTCACCCCTCCCTATCTCTAATCTCCTTCAGCCCCACAACCCCCCGAGATATCTGTGCTCCTCTAATTCTGCCCTCTTGAGCACCCCTGATTTATAATTGCTCAACCATTGGTGGCCGTGCCTTCTGTTGCCTAGGCCCTAAGCCCTGGAATTCCCTGCCTAAACCGCTCCGCCTCGTTACCCCTCTTTCCTCCTTTAAGACGGTCCTTAAAACCTACCTTTTTGGTCACCTGCCCTAATTTCTCCTTATGTGGCTCGGTGTCATTTTTTTTGTCTTTTAATACTCCTGTGATGTGCCTGGGGACGTTTTACTATGTTAAAGGCTCTATATAAATACAAGTTGTTGTTGTTAAACACTATTTGCCTTTAACAAATCTGTGCTGGCTTTCCTTAATTAATCCACACTTGCCCAAGTGACTGTTAATTTTGTCCCGGACTATCATTTCTAAAAGCTTCCCCACCACCGAGGTTAAGCTGACTGGCCTGTAGTTGCTGGGTTTATCTTTGCACCATTTTTTGAACAAGGGTGTAACATTTGCAATTCTCTAGTCCTCTGGCACCATCCCCGTATCTAAGGAGGATTGGCAGATTCTGGCCAGTACCTTTGCAATTTCCACATTTACTTCCCTCCGCATCCTAGTATGCATCCCATCCGGTCCTGGTGACGTATAAAAGAAAGAAAGACTTGCATTTATATAGTGCCTTTCACAACCACCGGACATCTCTCAGCGCTTTACAGCCAATGAAGTACTTTTGAAGTGGACTCACTGTTGTAATGTGGGAAACGCGGCAGCCAATTTGCACACAGCAAGCTCCCACAAACAGCAATGTGATAATGACCAGATAATCTGTTTTTCGTTATGTTGGTTGAGGGATAAGTATTGGCCAGGACACCGGGTATAACTCCCCTGCTCTTTTTCGAAATAGTGCCATGGGATCTTTTACATCCAACTGAGAGAGCAGTCGGGGCCGTGGTTTAACATCACATTCGAATGACGGCACCTCCGACAGTACAGCACTCCCTCAGCACTGCACTGGAGTGTCAGCCTAGCTTTATGTGCTCAAGTCCCTGGAGTGGGACTTTAACCCACAACCTTCTGACTCAGAGGCGAGTGTGCTACTAACTAAGCCACAGCTGACACTTATCTACTTTAAGTACAGCCAGACTTTCTAGTACCATCCAGTATCTCAACAACCTCCTCTTTCACTTTGACTTTGGCAGCATCATCTTCCTTGGTAAAGACAGATGCAAAGTACTCATTTAGTACCTCAGCCATGCCCTCTGTCTCCTTTTTGGTCCCTAATTGGCCCCACCCCTCCTTACTACCTGTTTGCTATTTATATGCCTATAGAAGACTTTTGGATTCTCTTATGTTAGCTGCCAGTCTATTCTCATACTCTCTCTTGCTCCTCTTATTTCCTTTTTCACTTCCCCTCTGAATTTTCTATATTCAGCCTGGTTCTCGCTTGTATTCTCAACCTGACATCTGCCATATGGCTCCCCTTTTTCTCCATGTAGCTGAAGTCCCTCATCCCTGGTATAATTCTGGTAAATCTCCTCTGCAACCTCTCCAAGGCCTTGACAGAGTGTAATTTTCGCCTTCAGTATTTGGTCGGTGAACTAGCGAAACGGATCACATGACCGTTAAAGACCTGCCTAATTTTCATTTCCACTTACCTCAATGGAAATTGAAAACCGGCGGGTTCTATAACGGGCAGCCGATCCGCTCTGCCGGTTTGCCGACCAAGTAGTGAAGACGACAATTACCCCAAGCAGTTAATCTTGTGCATCATTCTCCAATTTACCATTATGAGTAAGTGCCAGGCAATGACTGTCTCCAACAAGCGAGAGTCTAACCACTGCCCCTTGACATTCAACGGTATTACCATCGCTGAATCCCCCACTATCAACATCCTGGGGGTCACCATTGACCAGCAACTTAACTGGACCAGCCACATAAATACTGTGGCAACAAGAGCAGTTCAGAGGCTAGGTATTCTGTGGCGATTGTCTCACCTCCTGACTCCCCAAAGCCTTTCCAGCATCTACAGGGCACAAGTATGGCATACACTCCACTTGCCTGGATGAGTGCAGCTCCAACAACACTCAAGAAGCTTGACACCATCCAGGACAAAGCAGCCTGTTTGATAGGCACCCCATCCACCACCTGAAACATTCACTCCCTCCACCACCGGCATACCGTGGCTACAGTGTGTACCATCTACAAGATGCACTGCTGCAACTTGCCAAGGCTTCTTTGGCAACACCTCCCAAACCCGCGACCTCTTCCACCTAGAAGGACAAGGGCAGCAGGCGCATGGGAACACCATCACCTCTAAGTTCCCCTCCAAGTCATACACCATCCTGACTTAGAAGTATGTCGCCGATCCTTCATTGTTGCTGGGTCAAAATCCTGGAACTCCCTACCTGACAGCACTGTGGGAGTACCTTCACCACACGGACTGCATCGGTTCAAGAAGGCGGTTCACCACCACCTTCTCAAGGGCAACTAGGGATGGGCAATAAATGCTGGCCTTGCCAGCGACGCCCACATCCCATAAGCGAATAAAAAAAAAAAGTTGGAATGAGCTGAAAGGAGCTCATCATCGGAAAAAGGGTAGAAATGTAGAGACCAGCGACTTAAGATTCAATGATACTGTAGTCTAGTTATTAAAACCCTTTGTGAATGGAGATTTAAATTTTTTTATTTAACCTTTATATTTGTTTTTTTCAATTGAACTTTGAATATAAACTCCCCTTTGTTTCACTTCATTGCATAGAAGGAGGCCTTCGGCCCATTGGTCCTAGTGCCAGCTCTTTGAAAGAACTCTCCAATTAGTCCCACTCCCCAGCTCTTTCGCCATAGCCCTGCACATTTTTCCTTTTCAAGTATATATCCAATTCCATTTTGAAAGTTACTATTGAATCTGTTTCCACTCCTTTTCAGGCAGCGCATTCCAGATCATCATAACTCACTGCATAAAAAAACCTCTCATCTCCTCTCTGGTCATTTTGCCAAAACATTGGAGCTCATCCAAGATTTGAATCCAGTCCTCTCGCATATTTTAACCAACAACCCTGAAGTGAGAATCATACCTCTAAACCAACAAGCCTGCTCGTTTGTGGGCTCTAGGAGACTTGGTAGGAGGCATTGCGTAACTAAACTAAAACATCAACATCAGTGGTTCCTTCCCCAGTCAGTGCTGCATTAGCAGCTCTCAACCAGGGTGGGGGAGAGAGTTTGTGCACCAGGCTGTAGTGTCTCCGGGTGGAAAGATTGGAAAACAGGGTGAGTCTTACTGAGGCACATTCATGCACCATCTAGCCACTGAAATGTATTGGATACCTAGAAGCAGGTTCCATTTCTGCTCCCTCATGGATATCCTAAAAACAAGTGAAAGTGACCAAGAATGGAGCTTCATTAAAATAGTGAGCATTGAGTTCTCCCTTAAGACTCGATTGCTGAATGCACTTTTCAGCGTGGAACTGAAATATAGACCCAGGAAATTTGATCCTCAGTCGGTGTTTTAAATTAGTCGATCTGAGTCAGCAATTTTACAGATGTTAAAATTAGGCAAAGAGGAAGAAAAAGATCAGCATGGGACGTTATTTCTGATTGTTGTGGAGTGTGTGGATAAAAGGCGACGACAGGATCATGCTCAACTACGATGTTCCCCAAAGTTGAATAGCATCAATGACACTTGCTTTCTAGACTCTCAAAAAGAATGGCCAGAGAGCAGATGGAACTTGTAGAACTATAGCCCAGCATGACGTCACCTTCAGGAGAGGAAAGCAGAAATGGAATTTTTTTTTTTTTTTTAATGGAATTGTTGCCTAGAAATGAGAATTGGAACTGGATGTATCAAAAACACAAACTGGACATGCACATTATGCGGGAGTGTCCTCATTTCGACCCATTATAGAAAATACAATGGATGAACGTGTGTTCAAGATTCTGCATCATCTGAATCATAGAATGATACAGCACAGAAGGAGGCCATTTGACCCATTGTGCCTGTGCCGGCTCTTTGAAAGAACTATCCAATTAGTCCCACTCCCCTGCTCTTTCCCCATGGCCCTGTAAATTTTTTTCCCTTCAAGTATTTATCCAATTCCTTTTTAAATGTTAGTATTGAATCTGCTTCCACCGCCCTTTCAGGCAGTGCATTCCAGATCACAGCAACTCGCTGCGTTTAAAAAGAAATGTCCCCATGTTGCCTCTGGTTCTTTTGCTTATCGCCTTAAATCTGTGTCCTTTAGTTGCCGACCCTTCTACTACTGAAAACAGTTTCTTCTTATTTACTCTTATCAAAACCGTTCATGATTTTAAACATCTCTATCAAATCTCCTCTTAACCATCTCTGCTCTAAGGAGAACAACTCCAGCTTCTCCAGTCTCTCCACATAACTGAAGTCCCTCATCCCTGGTGCTATTACAGTAAACCTCTTCAGCACTCTCTCTAAGGCCTTGACATCCTTCCTGAAGTGCGATGCCCAGAATCGAACATAAATTTCTGAGGACCTTTGTAGGTACTTTTGTCTGAACCCCTTAACTGTGCCGAAAGATTTTGTGACTCCTTTCCCTCTGGGTGTTCACACTGTAATTCAGTATCTGTTCAGTAACATTATGATATCATCATATTATAGCTAGTGACATAATGAACTTTCCAGCATGTGTAAGAGTTCAGATAATGAAAAATTACTTTTAAATGGATGTATTAATTTTAATGCATTGGTAGGGTTGCTGTAGAAAATTGTGTATGGTACCTGTGACATACATAGATCTACTATGGGAGACTTGGGTATAAAATGTGTAATAGCTGTGGTATATCATGAATATATAGTAGGATCTGTGGGTTGTATTAATTATTGGTCCTGAGAGGAGGAACTTCATAATCTGCTTCCAGGGTTATCTGGTCTTTCCTCAGTTGCGGGATAAATGCAATACACAATTATTTCCCCCTGTCTAAGCTTCTTTAAAAGCTGCTGTCAGTTAGTAATGCCATTGTGTTTTTCTCTGTAGGGATAGGATGTGGTGCAAGTCCCGAGGCTGCAAACACTCTTGCTATCTCTTGGATGCAATGCTGACTGTATGAGTTTATGGCAAAACAGAAGAGGAAGCAGTCTTCACTTGCATGGAATTTCTGTATCACTCTATTGTAATCAGATATATTTTCTATCTTGCCTATCTGTACTGATACTTGATTACAATGGGAATCTTTTTACGGTTTTTATATAGTTTGTAAACCTCCTTGTATTATTGCTACACACTCTCGAGCTTTCACAGGCATGTAATCCCTTTCCTCCAAGTGGCAGATTTTGGTGCGTTTACATCATAAATGGTCATCAATGAGGTGAAGGTACAGCCAACAGTGCTGCCCAATGGAATCCCTGAAATAAAATCGTCTATTAGCGTTGGGTTAAATGCAGCAACACAAAGCCAGTACACCAACCCTCTCTCTAATTTGCCAACCAAGCAAAAATAGAATGCTGACAAAGACCCAAAATGCCAACTGAATTAAACACCATGATCGTTATCCAATCCAGCTAATTGGCACAGTTGTTTTGTGTCACAAGTGGCAACCCTGCTGACAAGTTCACTGATAAGTGAACACAATTAATGGTGGTAATTCCCATCCCCATCATTATTTTTTAAACTTTGATGAAGGGCCAAAGTAGTTTACCCATTTACTTGCCAATCTGCAACAGATGCAGCTGAAATGCTTACTCATTGATCTGTGACAGACAGATTCAATCCTTGAATTATTTTTTATCGGGTTGAAAACCTCAGGTTTAGTGCTAGCAAGTGCGCTTTTTACAAAATTCTATATGCTGAAATGTGAAGCCTGTAGCTAAACCTCGTAATTCAATGTATTGAAAGAGTGAGATTCAGACATGCCACGGATTCCCTTAAACACACAGTGCACTGTAGCATCTAGAAGGATAGCTGTGCTGTGAGGTTATTAACATTTCATACATTTATTATCGTTGCACTTTTGGTCATTTACTTCCACATTTTCAATATCTTAAGCCTTGTCTTTGTCCTAAGGTCGTGAAAGATGCTGTATAAATGCAGGTGGTTCTTGGTTCAGTTGATGGTAATCTTGCACAGAAGTCAGGAGGTTGAGAGTTCAAGTCACACTCCAGGACTTGAGCATATAGTCTATTGCTGACATGACATACTGAGGGAATACTGCATTGTTGGAGGTGCCGTTGTTTGGATTAGATTTTGATCTTTGGTGGCTCAGGTGGACGATTAAGATCTCTTGGCCCTTTCCAAGAGCAAGGTAGTGTCCTGCCCAACGTTCTTCCCTCAATTAACACTAGCAATAACAAATGACCTGTTTACCTCACTCCTGTTTGTAGCACCTTGCAGTGTGCAAAGTGGCTGCCATGTTTGTTTACCTAACAGGTATTGCACTTCAAAGTAATTAATTGTGTGGGAAATGCATTGAGATATTTGAGAGTTCCAGATATTATTTAAAGGTAAATCTGTCTTTTTGCTCGTGTCCTAAGCCGGACCACTGATTTGCTTTATTATAATTGGTACAGATCATTCCAGGATTTTTTAATCAATTTTTTTGAGATCATATGCCACAAATCTATCCTTCCTTCCACAAAACCACAATTCAGTGACCTCAATTATTGAATTGGTTTTTGAATTATAAAATCGTACAGATTGTAATTAAAACTTGTTTTAAATGAAGCAGTTAAGTGCACTCTTTGAATTTGAAGCTTCATTGATTGTGTGTACAAAGATCCCTGATTTAAAGGATAATGTATAAATGGAAATGGTGCAAATCTTGATTTTCAGAGAAGCTGCTACATCCTGTCTTCCCACTACTACTTTAGTCGCTATTGGAACAGTTAGGCCAAGTTTATTAGTGTTCTAAAGCTCCTCCACGATGCAGCTTTATCAGTTCATAGGCTTCAGCTAACAAGACCGTTCAACTTGTATGATAAGACCGCGAATAGAGTAACAATAATGTCAGAGAAAAGTCATTCACTTGATTTATACCTAATGCATTTTACAACCTTTTTTAATGCAATTCTTTGGTTATAGCATAATAGCTATAATGTGCAGTTCTTTTAAATGGCAGACTTTATCATTACAAGGCCTGTTCAGCAGTTTAGCAGGTGCCTATAGACGGTAACTGGTGCTTTCATCAAGGAGCCTACTTACCAAGCCAGCTGGAATGTGTCTCCGTTTTGAAAATGGAGATGTTTCAAAGCACTAAATGACTCTGGTTTGATCTTCAAGGACCTATTGACCAAAGGGCATCACTGTCTCAGGAGTTGCCCAGTTGCCGAGAACTGACCATTTAAGTGTGGTCAAGATACTTTATAGCACCAACATTCTGACGGTGTATGTGGCCACCGTTTTTGCCGTATATGTGGCTGCTATGTTCATTGTGTAGGAGTTGTGCATACTACAGAATGAGTTGCATTCCATTTGTGCCAGGAGGGAGATTCCTAGATGCTTAGTTCAGTGTTTTGTCATATCGTTTTCATAGCCAGGCACTGTTACGTTCACCACATTGCCTTATGATTGACAATTACTTTAGTTTTTTTGGGGGGGGAAGTGGGATTGGTTTTGTTTGGCCAGATGCCAATAATCTGCCTCTAGGAGCTTTTGTTAGTAATTCCAGACATAATCATAAAAATGCTTTTATCT
The DNA here is from genome assembly GCF_052327205.1 of Somniosus microcephalus. NCBI lineage: Eukaryota > Metazoa > Chordata > Chondrichthyes > Squaliformes > Somniosidae > Somniosus > Somniosus microcephalus. Next base: position 65,838,856 of record NC_141005.1, on the reverse strand, counting down.
TTGTACACTACATTTGTTTTTGTATCAAGTAGTCAACAATAAACTGTACAGGACTGAACCAACTGACTCTGATCATTTCATTACATTTAACCTGTTTTCCCCCTCAAGGCCTCCGTCAGCCGAGAGCAGGACAGTGCTGGTCACTCGCTACTGTATGACCACGCAACAGATGCCAGCTTAGTAGAAGGGGCAAAACTGCATATAGATGTTTTTCCTCCTTTGTTTTTGTGAAGCAGGGCACTTAATGATAGCCGTAAGCTGAAGAAACTTCTTAATAATGTCTGGCATATTAAGGTAACCTGCTGTGAAAAATATGGTGCAAAGACCTCAGATCTCATGGGTGACAAATGAACAGTAATGCAGGATGTCTCCGTTTAATAAGGGTTTTTGCTCACTAATAAGGCTTGGTTGCCAGAAGTAGTCATTAAAATGTGTTGATACTAACTGAGTGAGTAAGATGTATGGGCTACAATGTGACATGGGTCTGTATAATGGCTTGAAGTATGGTCCCTTGTTTGTAGCCTCTGCCCATATAGTTACTCAATGATTTATTAAAGGAAGTTGTGTTGATATTTCCTCAATGGTCTTTGGGAGGTTAGCCAAAACGAAGCTGAGGAAATAGCTTCCACTTAGTCCTCAGAAGCAGTTAGTTGGCTGTGTAGTGGATGTGTAAACAATCATCTAGTAACAAGAGAATTTTAAACCATTGAACAACAGAGGTTTCTTGCTAGTACAGCGGCTTGTCAACATATTTTAAGGAATTTGATATGGTCCAATTATATGGTTTTAATTATTTTCTCTTTCTGTGCATGTCTAAGCAGCTGCTTAGTTTTGAGGACTATTTTAATAACTCTCACTGTATCTCACTCAGCTTAGGAAGTCTGATTTAGATGCTTCACTTAAACAAGTTAAAATTGCAGAGTGCTCGGGGATAGTTGCAAAGCGAATGCTACTTATGTACCCAGTGGGAGGGAGGAAAAAGATTGGAGAACAAGTTGCTCGGAGCATCTGTTACAAACCTGATGAGACCATTTACAAAGGGAGATTGAGCAAGCCTTGGGAGCAGGTTGCCAGTCGGAGGAAGTGAAAGACAGAAAAGGAGAAAACTAACATTTTAAATGGGAGGCGTGGAGAGTTACCAAGAAAAATATTAGGAAATAGTATTGTAAAATCTTTACATCTGTCTAATGCAAATTTCTCTGGCAAACAGGTATAAACAAGCCAAGGTAATCATTCTGAACTGCACAGACAAAACATTTCAGCAGTAGTGTGTTCTGAAGCCACGTCTGCAGCCTGTTAACTGATCTGAACTCACCTTGTGTTTACTTAAATATCAATTAGGATTTGTATTCTTAAAGGGGAACACACCTAAACGTCAACAGAAAAATGCATTCTGTTTTGCTTGGTATAATGTTCTTTTCCTTTGTAAATCAGTGCATTCTCTAACTTTGTTACAATTGCACCCATTCAGGCAAGTGGAGAATATTCCAGCCGCTCCTGACTTGTGCCTTGTAGGTGGTAGAGAGACTATGGGGAGCCTGGATTAGCCATTCGACGCACAATACCCAACCTCTGACCTGCTCTAGTAGCCATGGCATTTATATTGCTGGTTCGGTTGAGTTTCTTGCCGATGACGCCCCCCAGGATGTGGGATTTGACAATGGTAATGCCATTGAATGTCATGGGGAGGTGGTCAGACTTGCCTTGAGTAGCACCACAGGAGATTCAACAGTATTATAAAAACTTTACCTATGCGTGCATTTCTTGTCATTCACAGTTGGGATATTACACACTACCTGTTGCAAACCTCTGTAATTTTTTTAATGCAACTTATTTTTAAATATAATGGGTGTCATTGCAAGTGCACAAGAACTCAATGAATTAGAGCCACAACATCTGCAGGCACTTGTTGAAACAGAGATCATGTCAACATTTAAGAATAGGTTAGATAGGTGGTTGGCAGAAAGTGGGATATGGGTACATGAGATTAGCACTACTGCACTTATGGAGGAGAAACACCAACATGGATTAGTTGGATTGAATGGTTTCTGTGTTGCAATTTCTATGTAATTGACCTTCCCACAAACAAAGCCAGGATTCTGATCTCTGAACAGCAATTAATCTTTGAATGAACTGATCTAGTACATATAAATCAATTGGACTAAGTACCCTTAAAGGGATGCACACCTACACTTTTAACAGTAGAATTGTGCTTTACATAGGGTAATGGTCCTATCCTTATTAACTGCATCCTCTGACTTGCCATGAATAGCGTCACAGGAGATTTGCTCATCTATATAAAATAAACATTAAATCATGGCTGAATTGCAAGATTGAAGAAACATTAAAAATGATAGGTGTTGTGATATAACCATTATAATTGACAACCCTGCAATGTTCTTACCCATGTTCATCTTAGTATAATGTTACCTATGCTGAGGAGCATTGGTAAGGACATGTCATTTAGATGCACAAAAGAAAAAGCAGTGGGAGCAATAAACTTTGATTTGCTGTCATCATGTCCCTTGGATTTGGTGAAAATGTTCTATTAAGGGATTTCACCTATGCTAACTGGTTGGGGACTCTGGATGGATTAGCTGAAATAGGCCTCCGTTATCTGTCTTGTGAGTTAAAGCTTAACATTAAGGCATGCCCAGGAGTTTTATTTAAACTTCTGTGAAATATTATAAAATTAAAGCACCAGAAACACACTATAGATTTCTGTTCTAATGGATCAAAGAAAGAAAAGTGACCGTTATCAAAATATTAAAATCACTGATTTTAAGGGCTGATTCTTGGTGCGTTTAATTACTGTTTAATGTTGCTTTTTTAAAGTCGATTTATTAAATTATTTTCTATAAATTGCATAATTCCTGACCAAATGGGATTTATCTTGCGCAAGAACTTGATTTTAAAATGTCTTACCATTGTGTTGTAAAAGGCCAGCTCTTGTATATTCAGAGGGGTGGGGAGAAGGGGTTTATTTTTTGTTACTTTATTTTAAATAAGAATTTGATTTTATTTTTGTCGCATCTGACATTCCAATAGTTTACTCACTAATAAAGTCCTCTGGCAAGTGTCCTGATTTTTTTTGGAGAAATCCAGTCTATGACATTACATACTTTTGTTACCAAGGGAATTACCACTGCTTCTCTCAAGTGCTTTTTGAGAAGGAAGGCGTAGTTGAAGCCAGATTGTGCGCTCAATCCTTCAAGAGAAATCCGTGTCACATCCTAGTAACTTCTGTTCATCAGCCAAAGTTCTGTGGGAAGTTTTATTTTTGCCAATGACAATCTACAGAGTAGTAGCTGGTCACGCCACTGTCAGTCTACCCGCAATGCACTGCATGCCAAATCAATAACCCTCCTGGTGGTGACAAAATGGCATTAGATCAGCTGGTTTTCTCCAAAAAGCACGGGCGTGTAGTTCAGACTGCTTAGTTGTGGGTTGTGTTTGTGAAAAATGAACAAGACCAATTGAACTTTTGAAATTCAAGTGAGAACTGAAGAACTTTTTTTTTGGTCCCTGTTATTTTCTCCCCTTCTCTCCTGGTGTGTTTCCTTTGCTACCTCGCCCAAGTGGCCATTCTTCCCGTGAGACCTGACTGGGTGTTGGCCGACTGTTTCACCACCTAACATGCTAATAATATGCTCCTTCCAGCAGGAGTCACTGGAACTGGTCAGGACTGGCCAATTTGTTTCCCCTTGTCCGCCCCAGGGGCACTGAGACTCAATTGTTTTGCCCTCATCATTGCCCTAGCTGTAATTGGCTAACTGAGCTCAGGTCACTGATCGAACCTGGGCCCGTCTTGGTTTTGTATGGCTCACTTTCTTCATGGGCAGTATATTCACCAACTGTATGGTTGAGACGTGGAAGAGGATCTTGTAAACTACTCCTGACTCTGTTGTTCGCACAAATTGAAAGATCTCGGCCTTTCAAATTCCACGGGAGTTCTTCCAGTTTCTAGCTGCAACTCCAGTGGAAGGTCAGCAGCAGCCCCAGGGAGCTTGTCATTTTAGCTGTAAGCACCGTTTCTCTGGGCTTTCCACCAGCGCTCTCAGCAGGAGACTGAAAAGAAGCCTGCAAAATTTCAGAAAGCAGCCTTTTCCACCACTTGACTTGCAATTGGCAAAAATAGCCTTCACAGCGAGTGTTGACACACGAGCTTCATGGAGGGCTAATACAGTATATAATTGGGCTTGGTATCAGGGCACCCGGTACGTGTGAAACCTCTCCAAGCGGGGTTGACTTCTTGCTGGAGTAGATGGTGAGGAAAATCATCGAGAAAACACATTCATCTGGGTCAAGGACAAGGGGACATTCCAGTTACTAAGTGGTCAACAGACTGTAAGGAAAGCAAAAAGGCCTAGGTAATGGCTCAAACACTGCTATGTTTTTAAATTACTGAGCTCTTTTATCATTACTGTTATCTGACTTTGTAAATCACTCTGCCATTCAGCAGGAACCAGCTGCCAGCAGCCCCTGATGGTTTTAATAAATGTTTATCTGTAAACTGATTTAATATTCTGCCTGATTACGCCATGTTATGGGTTAATCTTTGAATATATTTCCATTTAAGATTTCTGAACTTGTTTTACATAAGTGACTTAAATTGCAGTACAATTGCGGAGATGGTGGGGTGGGGGGGAGTGGAAGGAGATCAAATGGCCTTGTATCATTTTAAAAAGAAATTGAAATATGCTAGCTTGATCAGTGGTGCTGGTTTACAGATAGATTAAAATGTTGATTTATAAAATGAACTTCAGATGAGCTGTCTCTTTCAAGACCCTCTAACAATGGAGGACAGGCAATATTTTGTTCAATTCCTGGTGCAGTGAGCTGCTTTCCTTTGTGTTGAGAGTGCTCTACACAGTTTCCCGTGCTCTGTTTGTGGAGCACCAGCTACACTTTTAACATGCGGGTGGGAATTGTGAGTCACCATTTTCAACACAGTGGTGGTCACATGTGCCCTTTTTATTTAGAAATAATCGAGCAGCAATTGAATGCTCAGAATTGAATTCTCAATTGAAAGAAACCTAATAATGTAATTCCAATCATGTGCGAGTTGTCATACCAAAAGAACACTGACCGGTTGAGGCAGGGGTGCACTGGGTTGGAGCAGCAGCTATGGATGACACAAGCTCGCAATAAATCACATTATTAGACTTTGCCAACGTAGGTAGCTGCCAAGTGAAGTCCAGGCACTCTCCTCCCCCACCCCCTCCCCTGCAGGAAAGAGAGGGGAATCTGAGGAAAAGTCTTCCTCACAGCAAGGGGAGATGGTAGAGGTATTCCTTTGCCAGCATGGTGTCCATAAAGAAGAACTTGCATTTCTGTAGCGCCTATCACACCCTCGGGGCGGCCCAATGAAGTACTTTTGAAGTGTCATCGTTGTTTTAATGTAGCAAAACGCAGCAGCAAATTTGCGCACAGCAAGGTCCCACAAACGGCAATGTGATAACGACCAGTTAATGTACTTTAGTGATGCTGGTTGTCACTCTCGCAGTTCTCATCAAAATTTGTCGCATTCCCCAGTCTGGTGTCCCCAGCAAAGTTTGATGTTCTCCAAAGTTATGTTATGTAATGTATATTGATATACATTAATGACTTTGAATTGGGGGTACAGTGCACAATTTTGAAATTTGCAGATGACACAAATCTTGGAAGTGTAGTAAACAGTCAGGAAGATAGTAATAGACTTCAAGAGGATATAGACAGGCTGGTGGAATGGGCGGACACATGGCAGATGAAATTCAACACAGAAAAATGAGGTGATACATTTTGGTAGGAAGAATGTAAATGGTACAATTTTAAAGGGGGTGTAGGAAGAGAGGGACCTGGGGGTGTTTGTGCACAAATCTTTGAAAGTGGCAGGACAGGTTAACAAAGCAGTTAACAACACACATGGGATCCTGGGTTTTATAAATAGAGGCACAGAATACAAAATACAAAAGCCAGGAAGTTTTGCTAAACCTATATAAACCACTAGTTTGGCCCCAGTTGGAACATTATGTTCAATTCTGGGCACCGCACTTTAGGGAGTACGTGAAGGCTTTGGAGAGGGTACACACAGATTTACTGGAATGGTTCCCGAGATGAAGGATTACAGTTCCGTGGATAGACTGGAGAAGCTGGGGGTTGTTCTCCTTAGAGCAGAGAAGGCTGAGAGGAGATTTGATAGAGGTGCTTAAAATCATGAAGGGTTTAGATAGAGTAAATAAAAAGAAACGGTTTCCAATGGCTGAAGGTTCGATAACCAGAGGGCACAGATTTAAGGTGATTGGCAAAAGAACCAGAGGCGACATATGAGAGAACTTTTTTAACGCAACAAGTGATTAGGATTTGGAATGCACCGCCTGATAGGGTGGTGGATACAGATTCAATAGTAGCCTTCAAAAGGGAATTGGATAAATACTTGAAGGAGAAAAAATTGCAGGATATGGGGAAAGAGCGGGGGTGTAGGACTAACTGGATTGCTCTTCGAAAGAGCATAGGATTCAGGTAGAAGCTGAAATATTTTTTAAAAAAAAGTTATATCACAACTTGTAATTCTTAATCATATTAATGGAAAAATTTGACATTCCACAAATATAAAATTAGTTTTTCAGGGCCAGAACAGTTGTTCAGCTGTCATAATGCTGTTAAAAACCTCTTTCAACAAGGCTTAATGTTTTAGGTTTTTTTTTTTTTAAATAGTGATATTCCCTTGTAAAAGGGAACATTTTCGTTAGTTCAAGTGATTTGAATTGATTGCCGGCTCTGGGGAGTTCCACAGCGCAACATGTGCCGGAGCAGCGAATGACTGACCGCAACTTCAGAATTTCCACATTTATCTGTGCATGTGCTAAATCCTGAAGTTGCTGTCCGTTTCAGAGGGGTAATGACGGCGAATGCTGACAGTTTCACCAACATTACCACTGCAAAAGCCGGGCCATTAATGACTTGGATGAAGAAATAGAGTTGTACAGGAAACTCTTTCTTTATCCGGCACCGACGGGACCGGCATGGTGCCGGTTGATCAAAAAGTCCGGATTACAGAGAGGTATACTTACCAAGGTACAAGAGCCCCGTACACGGCCACAGGTGCAGGAGCCCCGGTTACACGGCACTTGTGCAGGAGTCCCGGTTACACGGCCACAGATCCAGGAGTCCCTGTTGCACGGCCACAGGTGCAGGAACCCCGGTTACACGGCCACTAATATATAGTAAAACTTACCTGAACCTACTCCTGAATTTTGCCGGTTAAGAGAGATTTCCGGATATTTAGGTGCCGGTTAAGAGTTTCCTGTATATCCAAGCTTGCAAATGGCACTAAGTTAGGATATCAGTAAGTTGTGTAGATAGGAGCAGGAAGTTGCAGAGGGCATAGACAGATTAAGTGAGTGGGGAAAAACTATGGCTGATGGAGTTCATTGTGGGGAAGTGGGAGATCATCCACTTTGGATCCAGGAAAGATGATTCAGAATTTTTCTAAATGCTGAGAGACTAGGAGCTGTGGGGGAGCAAAAGGATTTGGGTGTCCATGTACACAAATCACTAAAAGCTAATGCACCAGTAGAAAAGGTAATCAAAAAGGCTACTGGAATTTGAAATACAAAAAGTATTCAGACACCACACCTCAGGAAAGATATATTTAATTGAAGGGGGTACAGCGTAGATTCAGCAGAATGAAACCAGGGCTTAAAAGTTTAATTGAGGGCAGCTTGCATAAAGTTGATTTGTATTCTCTTGCGTTTAGAAGGTTGAGGCTGATCTAATCAAGGTGTTTAAAATGATAAGGGATTCAATAAGGTAGATACAGAGAAACGTGTTCTTCTGGTGGGGAAATCCAATCGTGAAATTAGAGCTAGGTCATTTAGGACTGAAATAAGAGAGGATTTTTCACCCCCACAAATGGCAGTGGAAATCTGGAACGTTCTGCCCCAAAAGGCTGTGGATGCTGGGCCCATTGGAATTTTCAAGATTGAAATCGATAGATTCTTGTTAGGAAAGACTATCGAGGGATATGGTGAAAAGGTGGATAAATGGATTTGAGTTACAGATCAGCCACGATCTCATTGAATTGAGTAGCACCTGTCGTACCATCTCCCTATGAATAATCAGCCTCGCTAACTGTTCTATTCCCACCTCCTCTATGAAAACTGAGACTGTGCTTTAATATTTCTGCCATTCCTTCATTTACCACAGCAAGCTTGCCTCCTTAATCTCTTAGCAGCCTACCCCTAACCTTGACCATTCTCTTGCTACTAATGCAAAATCCTCTTATTGTCTTTTTTTTGTTAATTTTGTTTCTCATAGCCTTCCGCTTCCCCCAATTCTCTATGCTCCATCACTGATGGCTGCTCATTTAACCATTATGCCCCATCCTTCTCGAACTCCCTGTCCCAATCCTTCCTCATTGTCACTTTTCTTCCTGCTCTCAAAAACTTCCTCAAAACTCTTTTCTTCGACCATGCCTTGGTCCCTTACCCTAACTCTTTCTATTTTCCCCCTGTTGCAAAATGTCAATTGTTTTCTGCTCCTTAGTATAAAATGCTTTGAGATATCTTCCCACATGTAAGGAGCACTGTAGGAATTCATGTTGTAACATGCAGCAAATTCAATGCAGCTTCCGAACATGACTTGGATATACTGAACAGATCTACCAGCTAAGACAGATGATTGAAAACACAGATGAGTTTGATACATTTTAAACAGGCATACAGCTGAGTGCGGAGAGATGAGTGAATTTTACAAATATCAGGACTGGATCGAAAGTCCTGTTGAGCCCACTGACCTTCATCTCCACATTCCTGATATGCATTCCCAGTGAAGAAATTTCTTCTCATCTCAATCCTAATCTCATCCATGCAATGGCCACGGATGAGTAAAATCTGCTCCATTTTGTCCAGTGGTTGCTGAAGTAGGCGAAAACATTGCCAGACAGCTAAGGGAGTTCAAAGGCCGAAGCTTCTTCCCTTCCAGTTCCGATGAAAGGTCGTCGGCCTGAAACATTAACTCTGTTTCTCTCTCCACAGAAGCTGCCTAACCTGCTGAGTATTTCCAGCATTTTCTGTTTTTATTTCAGATTTCCAGCATCCGCAGTGTTTTGCTTTTGTCTATGAGCGAAGAGTTTGTGAGATGATTGAGTGGAAAAAATTCAGAGTGATTTAAAGTGAAGACAGAGGTCCACCAGACCTACATCTCTTCATCAGCCTTACAAGCCATGGTGTGGAGATGCCGGAGTTGGACTGGGGTGGACAAATGTAAGAAGTCACACAACACCAGGTTATAGTCCAACAGCTTTATTTGAAATCACAAGCTTTCGGAGCACTGCTCCTTCGTCAGGTGAAGTGGAGAGATGCATAAAAACACAGCTTTTATAGTCAGAGAATAATGTCGGATGTTTACAGGTAATCTTTCTAACTGCCATTTATCACACCTCGGCAGAGAGATAATCACAGCAATCAAGGGTGTGAATGGTGTCCAAACAGGTCAGTCAGGAAAACATTACATCAAAGAATAATGAGGTGGGGTCACAAGGGGTCAAATGTTGCAGATGTTGGGGTCTGTATGAAAAATAAAAAAACAGACAAAAAAACATTTTTTTTGCTGGAAATCACAGCAGGTCTGGCCGCATCTGTGTGGAGAGAACAAGCCACCGATGACTCGAGTCTGGATGACCCTACATCAGGTGGGGTTACATGTAGCATGACATGAACCCAAGATCCTGGTTGAGGCCGTCCTCATGGGTGCGGAACTTGGCTATCAGTTTCTGCTCGATGATTTTGCGTTGTCGTGTGTCTCGAAAGCCGCCTTGGAGAATGCTTACCCGAAGATCGGAGGCTGAATGTCCTTGACTGCTGAAGTGTTCCCCGACTGGGAGGGAACACTCCTGCCTGGCGATTGTTGCGCGGTGTCCGTTCAGCCTCCGATCTTCGGGTAAGCATTCTCCAAGGCGGCCTTCGAGACACACGACAACGCAAAATCGTCGAGCAGAAACTGATAGCCAAGTTCCGCAACCATGAGGACGGCCTCAACCGGGATCTTGGGTTCATGTCATGCTACATGTAACCCCACCTGATGTAGGGTCATCCAGACTCGAGTCGTCGTTGGCTTGTTCTCTCCACACAGATGCGGCAGGACCTGTTGTGATTTCCAGCAAAAAAAATGTTTTTTGTCTTTTTTTGTTTTTCATACAGACCCCAACATCTGCAACATTTGACCCCTTGTGACCCCACCTCATTGTTCTTTGATGTAATGTTTTCCTGACTGACCTGTTTGGACACCATTCACACCCTTGATTGCTGTGATTATCTCTCTGCCGAGGTGTGATAAATGGCAGTTAGAAAGATTACCTGTAAACATCTGACATTCTCTGACTATATAAGCTGTGTTTTTATGCATCTCTCCACTTCACCTGACGAAGGAGCAGCGCTCCGAAAGCTTGTGATTTCAAATAAAGCTGTTGGACTATAACCTGGTGTTGTGTGACTTCTTACATCAGCCTTACAAGGTATTATAGTTTTGTTTTGCAGTGTGTTCAACTCCTCTTGAGTCCCCGCTGGTTTGTAGGAAGTTCATTGTTGTTTAATGGAAAATAAATTGTGGGCATAAATCTAGATTAAGGAGTGCAATTTATTCACATGGAAATATAGTTTTTGCTGATGAGTTAACTCCTTGACTGTCATGTTCTTAATGAAGTGCTAGAAATACAGGACAGACATTTCTGTTTAATGAATGTGTGAAATATTGTGCGCTAGATACAGTAGTTCAGATTCAGGTTAGTTAGTTGCCTTTTAAATGATTTGTATGTGCATCAGTAAAACAGATGGCACAGGCTTGCACTGTAGTGTATCGCTAAATACAGAGATGCCCATTTGGCAGTAAATATTATAGCACGATATTTTCTCTATGTTTTCACTTGGCACTTGAGGATAATAATTCTTACAAAGTCAGAATTTAATTTCAAAAAAGGCCCATCAACCCTCCGATCTGCTTGTGTTAAGAGCGTAAGTACTAGGAGCAGGAGTCGGCCATTCGGCCCCTTGAGCCTGCTCCGCCATTCAAACAGATCATGGCTGATCTTCCACCTCAACTCCTCTTTCCCGCCCTATCCCCGTATCCCTTGACTCCGTTAATGCCCAAAAATCTATTGATCTCGGTCTTGAATATACTCAATGACTGAGCCTCCACGGCCCTCCGGGGTCAAGAATTCCAAAGATTCACCACCCTCTGAGTGAAGAAATTTCTCCTCATCTCAGTCCTAAATGGCCAACCCCTTATCCTGAGACTATGACCCCTAGTTCTAGACTGTCCAGCCAGGGGAAACGATGTCTCAGCATCTACCCTGTCAAGCCCTCTAAGAATTTTATACATTTCAATGAGTTCACCTCTCATTCTTCTAAACTCCAGAGAATTTAGGCCCATTCTACTCAATCTCTCCTCAGGAAAATTCCCACCCTCCCAGGAATCAATCTCGTGAACCTTCGTTGCATGCCCTGTAAGGCAAGTATATCCTTCCTTGGGTAAGGAGACCAAACTGTACACAATACTCCAGGTGTGGTCTCACCAAAGCCCTATATAATTGCAGCAAGACTTCCTTACTCTTATACTCAAACCCCCTTGCAATAAAGGCTAACATACCATTTGCCTTGTGAATTGCTTGCCGTACCTGCATGTTAACTTCCTGTGATTTGTGTACAAGAACACCCAAATCCCTCTGAATACCAACATTTACTAGTCTCTCACCTTTTAAAAATATTCTGCTTTTCCATTCTTCCTACCAAAGTGGATAATTTCACACTTCCCCACATACTCCATCTGCCACCTTGCCAACTCACTTAACCGGTCTATATCCCTTTGCAGCCTCTTTCAGTCCCCTCCTCTATTTCACTGATATAGATTGTAAATAGCTGAGGACCAAGCACTGATCCTTGCAGCATATCACTAGTTATACCCTGCCATCCCAAAAATGACCCGTTTATTCCTACTCTCTGTTTTCTGTCTGTTAACCAATCCTCAATCCATGCTAATATATTCACCCTAATCTTGAGTAACACACTCTTGTATGGCATCTTATCAAATGCCTTCTGAAAATCCAAATATACTACATCCACTGGTTCCCCCTTATCTACCCTACTAGTTACACCTTGAAAAAATTCTAATAGATTTGTCAAACAATTTCCCTTTCATAAAACCATGTTGACTCTGCCTAATCATATTGTGATTTTTCCAAGTGCCCTGTTCCCATGTCCTTAAGACGCAACTAAGACTTAACTTAAAAAAAAAACTTTTGTCTCGCACCAATCGAATGAATCCAATTAGATGTAATGGATTAATGTCAGAGTCAAAAAAAGAATTTGGAAATGGTCTGTTAATGCTACTGGCCAACAGCAGGAAAAAATCTCAAAAGAATTTCTAGAATAGTAGTTGCCATTCTGCCAGCACCAGCGTGTCCTACATTCAGTTTCATCCTGCTGGCTCTGGTAGGGCAGTACACAGGGGATTGGTAGGAATATACATGGAATTGAGGTAGCATACAAGATTAAAATAACAGCTGGGACACAGAAGAGTACATGAAATTATGTGCTATACAAAGACAGTTACACGTAGGGTCAGACTGAGCTACAGGGACAGAGTAATAGGGAATGAAAAGCTTTGGCAACAAATGAATCTGCCCACCAACAAAGTGGTCATCTTGTGTTTCTCTCAGTCCTGTGCTTCTCAGTTGACTGATCCTCTCAGCACCTAGCATAAGTTTAGAGGAGCAGGCCATGACACTTTCAGGGCCTTCGGTGGGACATGGCATTGCAGCCTCCTAGAATACACTAACATCTTGGTAAGTTTGGTGGAGCTGAGCAGCTGGATGCAAGACACTGTAGAATAGATCTTGACTTTGTGATAGTGTAAAATGGGTGCTAGCGAGTCAGCAGCCCGTTTTACATCTCCTCCGATTTTTATTGATCTGCACCTGTGAGTGGACACAAAATTGGATCATGATGAATGACTCTTTATATTCTTATCAATGACAGCTATGCAGGGCTCTTTCGGTGAACTGTGCTTGGTCCTAATTCTTTCCGCTTTTTAATGATCTCTGGGCGCTTCAAAAGTGATGTTCTATTTGCTGATGACATCATCCCATCTGATCGATAAGCAGCAACTAAGTGATTATATACGGGTATAGAGTAGAATTCAACAAATGGTGTCATCTTCAGTCCAGAACTAAGTCAATGCCTCAGTTGTGAAATTTGACTGTGATATTGTCCACCCACATCTATAAGGTTGCTGAGCTCTCGCCACTTAAACACATTCAGCTCCTTGGTTTCATAATCACTTCTCAATTTACACTGAGCCTGCAGACATGGCTGAAAACAATGGTAGAAGGGTGGGACTCCTTAATAATATTCAGCTGTCCTAGTCACTGGTGGCAGTAACAGTGTTCGACAAAACCCGTATCCATCTGTGATGGATTGTATGTCTCTTGCTTCTGGATTCAGTTTAGTATGAAGCCGTTCAGACTAATAGACTTGGTGACAATGGTCTTACACCCTTGCCACATCCATCCTCCGCAGAGGATATGCTGTCCTGGTCATCTCCAAGGTTATGACCAGCTCAGCATCAGAAAAGTTTTTAAAGCTTAAGCACGACCTCCATGTTTATGCCAAGAATGGCTGCAACTCAACATCCTTCTGCCAATCTAGAACGTCAGCACAGAGTCCCAGCAGAAAATCTTCAGGGACCATTCCAGCTGCATGTGGGCTTGTCTTCCAGGCAGTGTTGTCACCTGCAGGTCTTCTGTTGCAGGCAGACTCTTAAATGCAATGTTAACCGTCAGTTTCTAAACCAAGGTTGTTGGAGTGTAGGTCCATATGTAGTGGCAACTTGCCTGTTCTTAAATCAATATAATGTGGTAGATTTTCAATTTGTTGCCCAGGTATAAAACTGGGGTTGCCACCCATTATAGAAACCGCCAGGTTTTCATTTCCATTGATCCACATTCCTTGGGCGGCGAGTTGTAAACCTAACCCAACGTCTCAAAATTTTCCTGTGGTCCCCAGAACCCACCAGTACCAGTTAACAAGGAACAGAGCAATATGCAGGAGGTGAAATAATAGATGAGAAACAATATAACGTATTAGGAAGGCAAATTTACAAAGGGAAAAAGTAATATACAGAAGACAGAGTATTGTACCGTAGACAGAAATGTGCAGAAATGGAGTAATATACAGACTTCACAAAAATGTTAATGTTTCTCTGAGGCATGGAGGGGAGAAAGTTCCCAGCATCTCCACTCAGCTTATCTAAGAGCTGTCTCATTCTTTTCTCTCAATTCTGGCCCAGTCTTTTTCCCACTTTAATAATGTATCTTAAAATAAAGCATGAAGCCACAGCTCAGTCCCAAAGAGGCAGAGGTTAGCTACTGAAACCCAGTAAATCTCATTTATGCAGTCCTTTTTTATAATTATTATTTACAAATACTACTTTTCTTTGAGGTTCTCCAGGCCTGTGCTGAGGGGTAGTGCCAAGAAAATGCATTCATCTATATTACTAGAATTTGTTTTTGACTATTGCAGATTGTTTTCAATTAAAAAAAAAAAAAAAAAAATTCTCTGCAGTTTATTCCAGGATTCTGTTGGGAATCTCTGTCTGGGTTGTTTTAAAATGCAGTCTGATACCACGCTTTGGGGGCTGAGTGACGCAGTGGGTTAGCACAATGTCCTTTCACTGCTGGGATCTGTCTCTCTGCAGGTCCTATTGAAAAATGATTTGGGAACTCTCAATCCAGTTCATAGTAGCCAGGGCTCACAGTCAAAACCTGCTCCGAACTGGGCACGAAGTGGTAAAATCCCTCGGGAAGACCACAAGGACGCCCGGTGTGAGTAATGGGGGGAAAAAAAAGTCATAGTGGTGCAGTTAAGCCTGCTGTTGTGAGGCAGATAATTAGAAGAGAGCAAACTTAACCTTGCATTTGGCTGTGTTAAACATGACAAGGGCCTGATATTGATGTTGGCCTGTGAAATTTGTACCATCCCTCCAGCATTAACATCTATCCCCTAACGGGTACAACAATTCATCCCTACAAATAAATAAACACACACCACATTCCACCTATATTTTTTCATATCAATGTACTTCATTATTCCTATTGGACCTCCCGTGTCATTACTCATCAGTAGGCTTGTGCTTGGAACCGAGTTTCTTGTATTTAACATACATTCTTCGCTGAATTACCAGATTACTTTCTTTCGTCACGTACCTGAGGTCAGCTCCAAGCATCGTCAGAAGACTCCCATCATCGCTTCCAAATAAATTACAAAGAAACGATATCTAAATATAACCTCCCAGTCGCTGTTTAAATAGTTAAAAAGTTTCCACGGAGAGTTCCCCGCTGTTAGCACATGAAGCAGAAGGAGCTGTCCCCTATTCCTAGTTCATCCCACTTGGAAATGGTTGTTCCCTTGCATGGGGACAGGAAGCAGAATTGTTGCCAGAGAGCAGAGCATGGGGCCCAGAGGGCGGAGAAACCAAGCAAGGAGCAGAGCGTTGGGCCAAGGGGTGGAACAGCCAGGCAGGAAGTTCAACACCAGGCCGGGGAAATGGAAAAAATAAATTTAAATTAATTTCAGCGCCTCCTGAGTCAGACCGCTGATCCAACAGGCACCAATGATCCCTGGAGCTGTTTTATTACAAGTTAAAGCTGAATAAAATTGAACAGGTAGGAGGATATAACTGTAGAGGCTGACCCGGGAGTGCTGGAAGAGCAGCTTGGGGCGCTGACTGTAAAACTGCAAATCGAAGGTAAATCCAAACTGCAACGTTCTATCATATTAAGAAAAGCACAAAAATGATTGGTTCATTCAGGGAGAGCCTTGCGGTTTGTGAATTGCAGCAAAAACCTGTCGGCAACACGTGTTGGTCACAAGTGGCTTCGGCAGATTGGCCAAAACTGGAAGCAACTATTTGGAGGAAATTGTCGCAAGGTTATTTGGCAAACAACTAGGTCACTAGAACTGGACATCACAGCATAGGTTCAGCAGATCTCTGAAAGACAGCACACACTCATGTTAAGTCTGTGTGTTATAGTGAGAATTACTACACAGACCACAAGAGTAAATTCAACAGGGGTTTACTGGTTGGAGGTCGGACTAGACTGAATACAATATTATTACACTGTGCTTATATACCGGTGTGGTCACCACCGGTATTACGTATACAGCAGCCAAAGAAAGTAGTACCTTTCTTAAGGTGGACCAGGCTTAAGTTCTCTTAAGGTGGAACAGGTTACATACACCACAACTCACACATTCAATTTAAAAAAGAATGAAATGTACAGTACATTGTGGTTTACAAAAAGTTCACATGCCTCCTCAGGTCGAAGTAAAAACAATAGAAGCACCCACATATTTCTATTTATTATCAATACTGTGATACTGATATGGTTTCCAGTATAATGATATTCGCATTATTGTTATGATGCTGTGCTGGGGCTGATGTGGGTCTTCACATTTAATTCACTGTAATTTATGGAGAATCTCTAAGCTCTGAACTGCCTGAGCATCAACGGGTGGGTGGAGCCTGTAGATTTCGGCGTTCCTGGAGACCCTGCTTTCGAATTTGATCGTCAGCAGTTGTTTTAGCTCATGAGTTGAAGATGGGGTTCACGACCTGCAGGAAGGGGGAAAGAAAGGCAACGCCCAGTCCATTCTGTAATAGGAGCAAAGCCTTGCCCCATTCGGCCAGTGCCCCACTCCATTCAGTGTAACACACCCAGTGCCCCACTCCATTCAGTGTAACACACCCAGTGCCCCACTCCATTCAGTGTAACACACCCAGTGCCCCACTCCATTCAGTGTAACACACCCAGTGCCCCACTCCATTCAGTGTAACACACCCAGTGCCCCACTCCATTCAGTGTAACACACCCAGTGCCCCACTCCATTCAGTGTAACACACCCAGTGCCCCACTCCATTCAGTGTAACACACCCGGTGCCCCACTCCATTCAGTGTAACACACCCGGTGCCCCACTCCATTCAGTGTAACACACCCAGTGCTTCCAGCTCCGCTTCAACCGCAGGTCGTATTGCATAGGGTACCGGTCTGGCTTTAAAAAAATTTGGTTGTGCATGTTCATCAATCTTGATGTTTGCCGTAATTCCTCTCAGTGTTCCCAGTCCCGGCTGGAACACCTCTTTAGCCTCATCCAATATTCTGGACAATCGTTTAGGTTTGACAGCTGTTTCCCCGGAACCTACCGTTAGTGCTTTCAAGGAGTGCCAGTCCATATTCATTTTCCTAATCCACTCCCGTCCTAGTAGTGGTGGACCTCCTTCAGGTAGCACATATAAGTCCATTACTTGGCTTCCTTCGCCCTTGTGGACCACTTCTACCTCTATTTTTCCGATGGGGTACACTCTTTGCCCCGTGTACGTTTTCAGTATAATCTCCGTATCCTGTAAGGGAATATGTTGGAATAACCTTCTGTAATCTTTCTTATTCATAACCGTCAATGCCGATCCAGTGTCCAATTCCATTTTTACTTGGACTCCTGCTATCTTAAGAGTGACCCAAATTGTCTGGAGGTCTGTATCCTTACCAACGTTGTGTATTCTTAAGCTATCCAGTTCATTACTGCTAGCGTCTGAATCTGACTTCTGTTCAGTCAAACTGTTCTTTGTCACCTTGTGTACCTTTGCATATTTTCCTTGCGGTGACTTTTTATTGCTGGTCTTCTTTCCTGACCGGCATACTTTAGCTATGTGGCCAAGCCTGCCACACGTTCTGCATTCTTGGTTTTTAAACCAACACTGGTTCTGATCGTGCGTTGTCTTTCCACAACGATAACATTTGACAGAACTCAAACCCAATTTGTTTGTACCGAGTTCCGGTGGCCATAGGTGCATTACTGCCGTGCCTCTCGCTGCGGCCTCGTGTGCTGCTGCCATAGTGACCGCCTTCTCGAGAGACAGCTCATTCTCCTCGAGCAGTCGCCTTTGTGTATCCTGTTTAAATAAACCACACACAAATCTACCTCGAAGTGCCTCTGTCAGTCCCGTTCCAAACTGACAATATTTTGCTAGCTTACGTAATTCCATCAAATATTCAGCATTGCTTTCATTTTGCAGCTGTCTTCTATCGTAAAATTTAAATCGTTCCGCTAGCATCAGCGGCGTGGGGCTAAGATGATTTTTTAGGACAGTAACAATCTGTTCGAACGTCTTATCCGCCGATTCATCTGGTGATAACAGGTGTTTCAATTGCCCGTATGTCTTCGCACCCATTAAGTTTAGTAATGTTAGTGCTTTATCTGTCTCAGGAATTTTATTTGCCTTACAATAGTTTTGTACGCGTTCTACATACATAGCCCAGTCTTCTATATCACTGTCGAAGGCATTAATGTTCCCATGTTTAGGCATCGTAGCAATTTATCGGATTTTTAATGTTATCTAAGATGGCGGCTTCCCGCTCTTGCCGTCGTCCTCCGCCCACAAAATGGCGGTTTTCCCGCACTTGGCGGTCTTCACCCGTCCCCCGACGCTGTCTCCGCTTCACCGCGGCTCTCGCGCCTTCAGTTTCCCCAGACGCTGCGCCTTTAGCCCGAATGCGGCCCTTATCTCCGGTCGCGATCGATGTCCCGCGCTGCGCCTCTCGCTCGAAAGCGGCCCGGCCCTTATCTCTGGTTGCGATCGGCCTCACCGCCCTTATTCCTCCGTCTTCCCAGCCCCGTCTGTACAGCCAACGCGGTTGACTTTCTGTCGCGTCGCTGCCCGGCTTACCCACCACGAGGTAGTAGAAGAAGCTGACAGTTGCTGATGGAGGCTTTGAGGTCGGAATGTCTTCTGCACTCTGGTTGCTCGATGCCTGCCGCTCGACGTGTCTTCCCGTAGGTGATGAGGGTGGAAACCTCTCTTCGACGTCCTGTCTGTGGACGAAGTCGCCGTGGAAATTACTGCAGCAGGGTAAGAATCGGACTCGTCGCCACTGTTAAGTCTGTGTGTTATAGTGAGAATTACTACACAGACCACAAGAGTAAATTCAACAGGTCTTTACTGGTTGGAGGTCGGACTAGACTGAATACAATATTATTACACTGTGCTTATATACCGGTGTGGTCACCACCGGTATTACGTATACAGCAGCCAAAGAAAGTAGTACCTTTCTTAAGGTGGACCAGGCTTAAGTTCTCTTAAGGTGGAACAGGTTACATACACCACAACTCACACATTCAATTTAAAAAAGATTGAAATGTACAGTACATTGTGGTTTACAAAAAGTTCACATGCCTCCTCAGGTTGAAGTAAAAACAATAGAAGCACCCACATATTTCTATTTATTATCAATACTGTGATACTGATATGGTTTCCAGTATAATGATATTCGCATTATTGTTATGATGCTGTGCTGGGGCTGATGTGGGTCTTCACATTTAATTCACTGTAATTTATGGAGAATCTCTAAGCTCTGAACTGCCTGAGCATCAACGGGTGGGTGGAGCCTGTAGATTTCGGCGTTCCTGGAGACCCTGCTTTCGAATTTGATCGTCAGCAGTTGTTTTAGCTCATGAGTTGAAGATGGGGTTCACGACCTGCAGGAAGGGGGAAAGAAAGGCAACGGCCAGTCCATTCTGTAATAGGAGCAAAGCCTTGCCCCATTCGGCCAGTGCCCCACTCCATTCAGTGTAACACACCCAGTGCCCACTCCATTCAGTGTAACACACCCAGTGCCCCACTCCATTCAGTGTAACACACCCGGTGCCCCACTCCATTCAGTGTAACACACCCAGTGCCCCACTCCATTCAGTGTAACACACCCAGTGCCCCACTCCATTCAGTGTAACACACCCAGTGCCCACTCCATTCAGTGTAACACACCCAGTGCCCCACTCCATTCAGTGTAACACACCCAGTGCCCCACTCCATTCAGTGTAACACACCCAGTGCCCCCTCCATTCAGTGTAACACACCCAGTGCCCCACTCCATTCAGTGTAACACACCCAGTGCCCACTCCATTCAGTGTAACACACCCAGTGCCCCACTCCATTCAGTGTAACACACCCAGTGCCCACTCCATTCAGTGTAACACACCCACCGCCCCAATCTATTCAGTGCAACACACCCAGTGCCCCCTCCATTCAGTGTAACACACCCAGTGCCCCACTCCATTCAGTGTAACACCCCCAGTGCCCCACTCCATTCAGGGTAACACACCCGGTGCCCCACTCCATTCAGTGTAACACACCCAGTGCCCCACACCATTCAGTGTAACACACCCAGTGCCCCACTCCATTCAGTGTAACACACCCAGTGCCCCCTCCATTCAGTGTAACACACCCAGTGCCCCACTCCATTCAGTGTAACACACCCAGTGCCCACTCCATTCAGTGTAACACACCCAGTGCCCCACTCCATTCAGTGTAACACACCCAGTGCCCACTCCATTCAGTGTAACACACCCAGTGCCCCACTCCATTCAGTGTAACACACCCAGTGCCCCCTCCATTCAGTGTAACACACCCAGTGCCCACTCCATTCAGTGTAACACACCCAGTGCCCCACTCCATTCAGTGTAACACACCCAGTGCCCCACTCCATTCAGTGTAACACACCCAGTGCCCCACTCCATTCAGTGTAACACACCCAGTGTCTCACTTCATTCAGCGTAACACACCCAGTGCCCCACTCCATTCAGTGTAACACACCCAGTGCCCCACTCCATTCAGTGTAACACACCCAGTGCCCCACTCCATTCAGTGTAACACACCCAGTGCCCCACTCCATTCAGTGTAACACACCCAGTGCCCCACACCATTCAGTGTAACACACCCAGTGCCCCACTCCATTCAGTGTAACACACCCAGTGCCTCACTCCATTCAGTGTAACACACCCAGTGCCCCACTCCATTCAGTGTAACACACCCAGTGCCCACTCCATTCAGTGTAACACACCCAGTGCCTCACTCCATTCAGTGTAACACACCCAGTGCCCACTCCATTCAGTGTAACACACCCAGTGTCTCACTTCATTCAGTGTAACACACCCAGTGTCTCAATTCATTCAGTGTAACACACCCAGTGTCTCACTCCATTCAGTGTAACACACCCAGTGCCCCACTCCATTCAGTGTAACACACCCAGTGTCTCAATTCATTCAGTGTAACACACCCAGTGCCTCACATCATTCAGTGTAACACACCCAGTGCCCCACTCCATTCAGAGTAACACACCCAGTGTCTCACTTCACTCAGTGTAACACACCCAGTGCCCCACTCCATTCAGTGTAACACACCCAGTGCCCCCCCATTCAGTGTAACACACCCAGTGTCCCACTCCATTCAGTGTAACACACCCAGTGCCCCACTCCATTCAGTGTAACACACCCACTGTCTCACTTCATTCAGTATAACACACCCAGTGTCTCACTTCATTCAGTGTAACACACCCAGTGCCCCCTCCATTCAGTGTAACACACCCAGTGCCCCACTTCATTCAGTGTAACACACCCAGTGCCCCACTCCATTCAGTGTAACACACCCAGTGCCCCACTCCATTCAATGTAACACACCCAGTGCCCACTCCATTCACTGTAACACACCCAGTGCCTCACTCCATTCAGTGTAACACACCCAGTGCCCCACTCCATTCAGTGTAACACACCCAGTGCCTCACTCCATTCAGTGTAACACACCCAGTGCCGCACTCCATTCAGTGTAACACACCCAGTGCCCCACTTCATTCAGTGTAACACACCCAGTGCCCCACTCCATTCAGTGTAACACACCCAGTGCCCCACTCCATTCAGTGTAACACACCCAGTGCCCCACTCCATTCAGTGTAACACACCCAGTGCCCAACTTCATTCATTGTAACACACCCAGTGCCCCACTCCATTCAGTGTAACACACCCAGTGCCCCACTCCATTCAGTGTAACACACCCAGTGCCCCACTCCATTCAATGTAACACACCCAGTGCCCACTCCATTCACTGTAACACACCCAGTGCCTCACTCCATTCAGTGTAACACACCCAGTGCCCCACTCCATTCAGTGTAACACACCCAGTGCCTCACTCCATTCAGTGTAACACACCCAGTGCCGCACTCCATTCAGTGTAACACACCCAGTGCCCCACTTCATTCAGTGTAACACACCCAGTGCCCCACTCCATTCAGTGTAACACACCCAGTGCCCCACTCCATTCAGTGTAACACACCCAGTGCCCCACTCCATTCAGTGTAACACACCCAGTGCCCAACTTCATTCATTGTAACACACCCAGTGCCCCACTCCATTCAGTGTAACACACCCAGTGCCCCACTCCATTCAGTGTAACACACACAGTGCCCCACTCCATTCAGTGTAACACACCCAGTGCCCCCCCATTCAGTGTAACACACCCAGTGCCCCACTCCATTCAGTGTAACACACCCAGTGCCCCACTCCATTCAGTGTAACACAGCCAGTGTCTCACTTCATTCAGTATAACACACCCAGTGTCTCACTTCATTCAGTGTAACACACCCAGTGCCCCCTCCACTCAGTGTAACACACCCAGTGCCCCACTTCATTCAGTGTAACACACCCAGTGCCCCACTCCATTCAGTGTAACACACCCAGTGCCCCACTCCATTCAGTGTAACACACCCAGTGCCCACTCCATTCACTGTAACACACCCAGTGCCTCACTCCATTCAGTGTAACACACCCAGTGCCCCACTCCATTCAGTGTAACACACCCAGTGCATCACTCCATTCAGTGTAATGCACCCAGTGCCCCACTCCATTCAGTGTAACACACCCAGTGCCCCACTTCATTCAGTGTAACACACCCAGTGCCCCACTCCATTCAGTGTAACACACCCAGTGCCCCACTCCATTCAGTGTAACACACCCAGTGCCCCACTCCATTCAGTATAGCACACCCAGTGCCTCACTTCATTCATTGTAACACACCCAGTGCCCCACTCCATTCAATGTAACACACCCAGTGCCCCACTCCATTCAGTGTAACACACACAGTGCCCCACTCCATTCAGTGTAACACACCCAGTGCCCCACTCCATTCAGTGTAACACACCCAGTGCCCCACTCCATTCAGTATAACACAGCCAGTGCCCCACTCCATTCAGTGTAACACACCCAGTGCCCCACTCCATTCAGTGCAACACACCCAGTGCCCCACTCCATTCAGTGTAACACACTCAGTGCCCCACTCCATTCAGTGCAAAACACCCAGTGCCCCACTCCATTCAGTGTAACACACCCAGTGCCCCACTCCATTCACTGTAACACACCCAGTGCCTCACTCCATTCACTGTAACACACCCAGTGCCCCACCCCATTTAGTGTAACACACCCAGTGCCTCACTCCATTCAGTGTAACACACCCGGTGCCGCACTCCATTCAGTGTAACACACCCAGTGCCCCACTCCATTCAGTGTAACACACCCAGTGCCCCACTCCATTCAGTGTAACACACCCAGTGCCACACTCCATTCAGTGTAACACACCCAGTGCCCCACTCCATTCAGTGTAACACACCCAGTGCTCCACTCCATTCAGTGTAACACACCCAGTGCCTCACTCCATTCAGTGTAACACACCCAGTGCCCCACTCCATTCAGTGTAACACACCCACTGCCCCACTCCATTCACTGTAACACACCCAGTGTCTCAATTCATTCAGTGTAACACACCCAGTGCCTCACATCATTCAGTGTAACACACCCAGTGCCCCACTCCATTCAGAGTAACACACCCAGTGTCTCACTTCACTCAGTGTAACACACCCAGTGCCCCACTCCATTCAGTGTAACACACCCAGTGCCCCCCCATTCAGTGTAACACACCCAGTGTCCCACTCCATTCAGTGTAACACACCCTTTGCCCCACTCCATTCAGTGTAACACACCCACTGTCTCACTTCATTCAGTATAACACACCCAGTGTCTCACTTCATTCAGTGTAACACACCCAGTGCCCCCTCCATTCAGTGTAACACACCCAGTGCCCCACTTCATTCAGTGTAACACACCCAGTGCCCCACTCCATTCAGTGTAACACACCCAGTGCCCCACTCCATTCAATGTAACACACCCAGTGCCCACTCCATTCACTGTAACACACCCAGTGCCTCACTCCATTCAGTGTAACACACCCAGTGCCCCACTCCATTCAGTGTAACACACCCAGTGCCTCACTCCATTCAGTGTAACACACCCAGTGCCGCACTCCATTCAGTGTAACACACCCAGTGCCCCACTTCATTCAGTGTAACACACCCAGTGCCCCACTCCATTCAGTGTAACACACCCAGTGCCCCACTCCATTCAGTGTAACACACCCAGTGCCCCACTCCATTCAGTGTAACACACCCAGTGCCCAACTTCATTCATTGTAACACACCCAGTGCCCCACTCCATTCAGTGTAACACACCCAGTGCCCCACTCCATTCAGTGTAACACACACAGTGCCCCACTCCATTCAGTGTAACACACCCAGTGCCCCCCCATTCAGTGTAACACACCCAGTGCCCCACTCCATTCAGTGTAACACACCCAGTGCCCCACTCCATTCAGTGTAACACAGCCAGTGTCTCACTTCATTCAGTGTAACACACCCAGTGTCTCACTTCATTCAGTGTAACACACCCAGTGCCCCCTCCACTCAGTGTAACACACCCAGTGCCCCACTTCATTCAGTGTAACACACCCAGTGCCCCACTCCATTCAGTGTAACACACCCAGTGCCCCACTCCATTCAGTGTAACACACCCAGTGCCCACTCCATTCACTGTAACACACCCAGTGCCTCACTCCATTCAGTGTAACACACCCAGTGCCCCACTCCATTCAGTGTAACACACCCAGTGCATCACTCCATTCAGTGTAATGCACCCAGTGCCCCACTCCATTCAGTGTAACACACCCAGTGCCCCACTTCATTCAGTGTAACACACCCAGTGCCCCACTCCATTCAGTGTAACACACCCAGTGCCCCACTCCATTCAGTGTAACACACCCAGTGCCCCACTCCATTCAGTATAGCACACCCAGTGCCTCACTTCATTCATTGTAACACACCCAGTGCCCCACTCCATTCAATGTAACACACCCAGTGCCCCACTCCATTCAGTGTAACACACACAGTGCCCCACTCCATTCAGTGTAACACACCCAGTGCCCCACTCCATTCAGTGTAACACACCCAGTGCCCCACTCCATTCAGTATAACACAGCCAGTGCCCCACTCCATTCAGTGTAACACACCCAGTGCCCCACTCCATTCAGTGCAACACACCCAGTGCCCCACTCCATTCAGTGTAACACACTCAGTGCCCCACTCCATTCAGTGCAAAACACCCAGTGCCCCACTCCATTCAGTGTAACACACCCAGTGCCCCACTCCATTCACTGTAACACACCCAGTGCCTCACTCCATTCACTGTAACACACCCAGTGCCCCACCCCATTTAGTGTAACACACCCAGTGCCTCACTCCATTCAGTGTAACACACCCGGTGCCGCACTCCATTCAGTGTAACACACCCAGTGCCCCACTCCATTCAGTGTAACACACCCAGTGCCCCACTCCATTCAGTGTAACACACCCAGTGCCACACTCCATTCAGTGTAACACACCCAGTGCCCCACTCCATTCAGTGTAACACACCCAGTGCTCCACTCCATTCAGTGTAACACACCCAGTGCCTCACTCCATTCAGTGTAACACACCCAGTGCCCCACTCCATTCAGTGTAACACACCCACTGCCCCACTCCATTCACTGTAACACACCCAGTGCCTCACTCCATTCAGTGTAACACACCCAGTGCCCCACTCCATTCAGTGTAACACACCCAGTGCCCCAATCCATTCAGTGTAACACACCCAGTGACCCACTCCATTCAGTGTAACACACCCAGTGCCCCACTCCATTCAGTGTAACACACTCAGTGCCCCACTCCATTCAGTGTAACACACCCAGTACCCCACTCCATTCAGTGTAACACACCCAGTGCCCCACTCCATTCAGTGTAACACACCCAGTGGCCCACTTCATTCAGTGTAACACACCCAGTGCCTCACTCCATTCAGTGTAACACACCCAGTGCCCCACTCCATTCAGTGTAACACACCCAGTGCCCCCTCCATTCAGTGTAACACACCCAGTGCCTCACTCCATTCAGTGTAACACACCCAGTGCCCCGCTCCATTCAGTGTAACACACCCAGTGCCCCACTCCATTCAGTGTAACACACCCAGTGGCCCACTCCATTCAGTGTAACACACCCAGTGCCCCTCCATTCAGTGTAACACACCCAGTGCCTCACTCCATTCAGTGTAACACACCCAGTGGCTCACTCCATTCAGTGTAAAACACCCAGTGCCCCCTCCATTCAGTGTAACACACCCAGTGCCTCACTCCACTCAGTGTAACACACCCAGTGCCCCCTCCATTCAGTGTAACACACCCAGTGCCCCACTCCATTCAGTGTAACACACCCAGTGCCCTCTCCATTCAGTGTAACACACCCAGTGCCCCACTCCATTCAGTGTAACACACCTAGTGCCCCACTCCATTCAGTGTAACACGGCCCGTGCCTCACTCCATTCAGTGTAACACACCCAGTGCCTCACTCCATTCAGTGTAACACACCCAGTGCCCCACTCCATTCAGTGTAACACACCCAGTGCCCCACTCCATTCAGTGTAACACACCCAGTGCCCCACTCCATTCAGTGTAACACACCCAGTGCCACACTCCATTCAGTGTAACCCACCCAGTGCCCCACTCCATTCAGTGT
The DNA here is from genome assembly GCF_052327205.1 of Somniosus microcephalus. Lineage (NCBI taxonomy): Eukaryota > Metazoa > Chordata > Chondrichthyes > Squaliformes > Somniosidae > Somniosus > Somniosus microcephalus. The sequence goes on along the minus strand of NC_141005.1, from coordinate 65,812,070 downwards.
AACACACCCAGTGCCTCACTCCATTCAGTGTAACACACCCAGTGCCTCACTCCATTCAGTGTAACACACCCAGTGACCCACTCCATTCAGTGTAACACACCCAGTGCCTCACTCCATTGAATGTAACACACCCAGTGGCCCACTCCATTCAGTGTAACACACCCAGTGCCCCACTCCATTCAGTGTATCACGAGCATGCCTTGTCTTATTTTGTGTAACATGGGTACCCTTTTTTTTCGTGAAAATATCAAAGGCAGGTAACAATGTGCACAGTTGTGTCATAACAAAACAGGGCAATACACTGCTGCACTCCCTAATTAAATTATTTTCCTGTGTCGATGGGGGAAACGATCCTTAAAATGCTGAATTAATATTAAATATTTGGGAGATCGTGAACCCCACCTTCATCGCATGGAACACAATAGCCACGGGTGGTAACCTGCAGCCGGGAGACTGAGGCTCAGTTGTGAGAAATGGGTGACGGTCACCGAGGTAAAGCTTCATTACTAAATAAAAAGCACCACAGGCATGCAGTCGATTCCTGTTTTGTGACGAGCTAAACTTAAAAGCTGCTTGAAAACATTATGGAATGTGAGATTATTGTTTGTCTTGGCATGTTGCCTCGGTACTAATATAGCTGGGTTTCAGAACCCAGTCCAGGAAATGTGTTTGCTTCAAATACAGACATATTCACGAGAAAAAAAAAATGCTTGTTCTCGCTCAGACAGACTCTGGAATTTGCTCTAATCCTCCCTCAAATCCAGAAGAAAAGAACCCAACTTCCCCAGCCCCATGGCTCTGTGTGCAAATGCTCTAGCAGTGTGGTACCATCTTTCGGATGAGACATTAAACCAAGGCCACATTTGCCCTTTCAGGTGGACGTAAAAGATCCCTTGGCACTAGTCGAAGAAAAGCGGGGGAGTTTTCCCTGGTGTATTGCCAATATTTATCGACCAAAACCTAAGAACATATGACCTGCCCATTTTCGGCCATTAAGGAAGGATGTAAATGCGTTGGAAGCAGTGCAGAGAAGGTTTACTAGACTAATGCCTGGAATGGGTGGGTTGTCTTATGAGGAAAGGTTGGACAGGCTAGGCTTGTATCCGCTGGAGTTTAGAAGAGTAAGAGATGACTTGATTGAAACATATAAGATCCTGAGGGGTCTGGACAGGGTGGGTGTGGAGAGGATGTTTCCTCTTGTGGGAGAATCTAGAACTAGGGGTCACTGTTTAAAAATAAGGGGTTGCCCCTTTAAGACAGAGATGAGGAGAAATGTTTTCTCACAGCGGGTCGTAAGTCTTTGGAACTCTCTTCCTCAAAGGAAGCAGAGTCTTTGAATATTTTTAAGGCAGAGGTAGATAGATTCTTGATAAGCAAGGGGGTGAAAGGTTATCGGGGATAGGCGGGAATGTGGAGTAATCGGATCAGCCATGATCTTATTGAATGGCGGAGCAGGCTCGAGGGGGCCGAGTGGCGTACTCCTGCTCCTAATTCGTATGTTCGTATGTATGTTCATGGGACCTTATTGCATTACAACAGTGACTACACTTCAAAAGTACTTCATTGGCTGTAAAGTGCCTTGGGATGTCTTGAGGTCATTAAACACGCTATATAAATGCAAGTCTTTTTTTCTTCCTGAGTCATTCAGAGTAGGAATATCCCATGTGTCTTTAAACTAATAAATGGGAGGTGGGTGAGGGAGTACTCAGTCAGAAGTAATAGTAAAAATGATAGCCCTTTCTTTAACTTTAAACTAAGAGCAGAATTCAAGTCACAAACAGTGATATAGATACTCCAGGTGAAGGGTATACTAAAATAACTCAAATCTAGGCTGACATTTCAGTGCAGTACTGAGGAAATGCTGCACTGTCAGAGGTGCCGTCTTTCGAATGAGGCATCTGCTCTCTGGGGTGGATGTAAAAGATCTCGTGGAACTATTTCGAAGAAGAACAGGGGAGTTATCTCTGGGGTCCTGGCCAATATTTATCCCTAAAATCAACATCACTAAAACCGATTATCTGGTCATTATCACATTGCTGTTTGTGGGAGCTTGCTGTGCACAAATTAGCTGCCGGGTTTCCCACGTTACAATTACACTTCAAAAGTACTTAATTGGCTGTAAAACGCTTTGGGATGTCCTGAGGTTGTGAAAGGCGCTATATAAATGCTAGTCTTTCTTTGAAATCTTTCTTTACAGCAGGAGTGACAAATAAGCAATGTGTTAAGTTAAACAGTAGGAGAAAGACAGCATCAGGGCAGAAAGACAGATTAAAGTCTCTTGACCAAATAAGAGCTTTATATACTAATGCATGGAGCAAAAGATATAAACTGAGTGAGTTAAATGCTTAAATACAGCTTAGAGAGTATGACATGGTGGCCATGACAGAGGCATGACTGCATGATGATCATGATTGGGAGTTAAATATTCCTGGTTATAAGGTCTTTAGAAAGGATATGGCACCTGGAAGAGGAAGAGGGGTAGCCTTATTGATTAAAGATATTATTACAACATTAGTAAGAGTGGATATAGGTATGGGAAACCAATCAGTGGAGACTCTATGGTTAGAATTGAGGAATAAGAGAGGACTTAAAACTGGCTAGGACCCCAGTTGTCTACAGGCCTCCTGATAGCAGTAATGAAGTGGCAGAATGTATTAATTCAAAGATTAGGGAGGCTTATAGCAAAAGTAGAGTTGTTTTAATGGGAGACTTTAATTTTCATATAGAATGGGAAGAGCAGAGTGGCTCAATTCAGAAAGGTAGTGAATTTCTTGAGTGCATTCAAGATAGTTTTCTGGAGCAATATGTTCTAGAACCAACAAGAGGGCAGGCCATACTAGATTTAGTAATGAGTAATGAACCAGACGTAGTTAATCATCTAACTGTAAGGGAACATTTATTTTAACAGTGATCATAATATGATAGAATTCAATGTTAGGTTTGAAAAGGAGAAACTTTAAACAGTTAATAAGATTCTAGGTTTTGGTACGGCTAACTTTAACGGAGACCGACGACAGCAAACGGGTCTAAACTATTATCGGGTAAAACTACGGATGAATAGTGGGAGATTTTCAAAAAAGAATTTAGCTTAATACAGGACCAATATTCACCCCTAAGCACAAAGAGCTCCACTTACCAAATAAAACAGCCATGGTTGACAAAAGAAATGAAAGAAAGAAAGACTTGCATTTATATAGCACCTTTCATGACCACCGGACGTCCCAAACCGCTTTACAGCCAATTGAAGTGGAGTCACTGTTGTAATGTAGGGAACACGGCAGCCAATTTGCGCACAGCAAGCTCCCACAAACAGCAACGTGATAATGACCAGATCATGAGAGATAACATCAAACTAAAAGAAAGAGCATACAAAAGTGCTAAGAATAGTGTAGATCCATGGGACTGGGAGAGATATAAAGAACAGCAAGGTAAGACAAACTAGGTAGTAAGAGCTGCAAAAAGGAATACGAAAAGAAACTTGATAGAGATATCAAGATCAACACAAGTTTTTAGAAGTATATTATAAGAAAAAGGGTAGTCAAGGGTAATGTGGGCCATTTAAAAACAGATGGGGGTAATATTGCAAATTAAAATAAGGAAATTCCACACTTGTTAAATAATTACACTGTGTCAGTCTTCACAGTAGATGAATAAGAAAATATACCTGACATTCCAGGGAAACTAATAATGAATCAAGGACTGCAACTCACTAAAGTTATCATAAACAAAAAAACAGTATTAGAAAAATGGTACTAAAGACTGACCAATCCCCAGGATCGGATGGTTTCCACCCCAGGACCTGATGGTTTCCACCCCAGGACCTGATGGTTTCCACCCCAGGACCTGATGGTTTCCACCCCAGGACCTGATGGTTTCCACCCCAGGACCTGATGGTTTCCACCCCAGGACCTGATGGTTTCCACCCCAGAACCTGATGGTTTCCACCCCAGGACCTGATGGTTTCCACCCCAGGACCTGATGGTTTCCACCCCAGGACCTGATGGTTTCCACCCCAGAACCTGATGGTTTCCACCCCAGGGTTTTTAAGGAAGTAGGTGAGCAAATTGCAGATGCTTTATCCATAATCTTGTAAAGCGCTCTCGATTCAGGAATTGTCCCTTTACATTAGAAAATTGCAAATGTAACTCCATTATTTAAGAAAGGTGAGAGAGAGAATCCAGGAAATTATAGACCTGTTAGTCTAACCTCTGTTGTGGGGAAGTTATTGGAATCTGTAATTAGGGACCGAATGACTGAGCACTTAGAGAAATTAGAGCTGATTAGAGAGAGCCAACATGGGTTTATAAAGGATTGGTCATGTCTAATGAATGTAATAGAATTTTTTGAGGAAGTAACTGAAGTAGTAGACAGGGGAATGTCTGTGGATGTAGTTTATATGGCCTTCCAGATGGAATTCGATAAGGTTCCACAGCTAAAATTAAAGCTGTGGCAGATGGGTTTCTGAAAGATAGATTTCTGAAAGCAGGTAAGTGTTAGTTCACCAATTTTGGACTAAAAAAGGATAGATTCAAGTATTTCTTTAAATGGTGAGAAGCTAGGAACAGTGGAGATTCAAAAGAGATTTAGGGGTCCATGTACACAGATCACTAAAATGTAGCAGTCAGGTACAGAAATTAATCAAAAAGGCTAATGAAATGTTAGCCTTTATAACTAGAGGGCTAGAATATAAAAGGGAGGAAGTTATGCTACAGCTATACAGAACCCTGGTTAGGCCACATCTGGAGTACTGGGAGCAGTTCTGGGCACCGCACCTTAGAAAGGATATATTGGCCTTGGAAGGAGTGTAGCACAGATTCACCAGAATGTGTCCAAGGTCCAAGGGTTAGATTATGAGGAGAGGTTACATAAACTAGGCTTGTATTCCCTGGAATTTAGATGGTTAAGTGATGATTTGATTGAGGTTTTTAGGATTTTGAAAGCAATTGATAGGGTAGATAGAGAAAAAAATTTTTCGCTGGTGGGGGAGTCTAAGACAAAGAGACATAGCATAAAATCAGAGCCAGGCAATTCAGCAGAGAGTTAGGGAACATTTCTTCATACAAAGGGTGATAGAAGTGTGGAACTCTCTCACACAAAAAGCAGTAGATGCTAGCTCAATTAATCATTTTAAATCTGAGATCGATAGATTTTTGCTAGCCAAGGGTATTACGGGATATGGAGCCAAAGTGGGTGGAAGGTCCCATAAACTATAATGAGATAAATGACCAAATAATATGTTTTAATGGTATTGGTTGAGGGATAAATGTTGGCCAGGAAAGGTAAAGCAGGATAATGGTCAAAGACTGCAGGACACACCAGCTTTTCCCAATGGTTCATTTTCTTGGAGTTGGGAACCTTGAATAAAAATAGGGAGAAGGTTGTACCATTCACAATACAAGGTTTAATTTCTCCTGACTTTGCCCCTAAAAACTCCTTTTTCTTTCAGTTTTTTCCTCCTCTCCTGAAGGCACGACTCTTGCTGGGATATCCAGCCTTCTGGTACCATACTCAAGTGCCCATTCTTCCTGTGAGAGGCTGGACAGTGAGTGTTGGCAGATGTTTGCCCACACATGTCATCACAGTAGACCCTGTTTCTCCTAACTTCCAACTGAGTCACTAGATAGTAATCAGAAGCAGCCGGGAGCAACTGGGGTAATTGTAGCTCATCAACTGTTGCCCCAGCTGAGATTAGCTAACTCCGCTCCGACCTGGAATGAAAGCTGGGATCACCAGTTCAGTATGTCTTAATGAAGGCACTGCCTTTCCCATTAGGCTATCAGGGAGCTTCCTCAAGTTCCTTAAAATGCAGATGGAGAAGCTTCCAGGATAGTTCGATTAGGTAGCTGTGAAAGCTCCCAGTAGTCTGGGTCAGAGAAAAAACAATCTGAATTCAACAGTATAAACAATTCTTTCTAGTCTGAGCATAGAGGTTGTCGGTTCTCTAGTCTGAATCAGAATATTACCATTGACCATATGCTGATTCAACAATAAACCACCCTGCCCCAAGCACTGTCCTGACCTGTAACAGTTCTTCTCAGATTGCTCTTAAACCATGTCCAGATAATTTGAGGAACAGGGAGAAGGCCTCTGGTTTCCCAGCACAAGTACAAACCCATATCAGCCAAGCTAGCCATGGCACTGACACCAACTTGGTATCCTTGATAGCTCCTGAAGAGACTGTACCTCAAAAAACAAATCTAAAAACAAAAGTTATCAGAAATTGCTTCTATTTATTTGTGCTATTTTCACTCAACTGGAACAGTTAGATAATGTTGGAACTGAGATACAGGAATAGTCGGTTAAGTTAACAGCCAAGCCATTCGTCAGACTGCCAGCCATCCAGATCCACCATGTTGATGACCATTTCAGCATTAATCTGGCCTGTTTCAGCCAGCTCCACTTATTGTAGGTAGTTAAGCAAGGCTACAATCTATAAAATATGTGAATTTCATTTCTGGTACACCATAAACTACTGGCAAGCGTGGTACTTTGTTACAGAGGAAACAAAACAATGCCAATTGACCTAAAGAAAGAGTGGGGAGAAAGTGATAGTGATAAGAGGAAGACCTGAATGGGGAAAGAAAAGAAACATCATTTCAAGCATATTTTTCCCTAGATAAGTCTATCAAAGGATTTGGGAGGAAAACATTTGTGGCTGCCACGAGAGATGCCGGGGTTAACGGCCGCTGAAAATGGACCAAGCGCTACCAGAAAAAAATTTGTACTGGGGTCTAAAGATTTTTAGCCCAGTGCTAACTCACTGTGTAATGCCCTCCTGGTGGCATTAGTGCAGGCATGGAGGTCAAAGTTCCTGTCCTGAAGTGGTGTTCCAGCTTCCAACAGCCTCTGGAAGTGAGGCAATGGAGTTTGCTAGGCATTTTGGAAAATAAAAGGGCAATGCATTAAAAGGACAATGCTATCTGAACTAATAAGAATTAAAATGAAGTGAAAAAGTGCACTTCAGCACTAACACAAATGGTTCAGCAGGCCAGGGAAGGGGCAACCAGAGTCTCACACACAGCACTCCAGCTTTGTGCAGGAGGTCAACACCGCATGAGAGGTCCTCTACCAAAGGGGCCAGGAGGCCCTCCAGAAAGAACGATGTGGGTCCACACCACCAAAGCCATCACTGCCAGCAGTATCGTCCCCACAACCGGCCTCCAGTACCCAAAGAAGCTGCATAACCTCAGACCACTGGCCAAGGTCAGTGAATGCATCTTCAAATGCCGTCTCCTACCAACTGCAACACTAGCCTCACACATTGCTCAATGCACGACTCTTCCCCCCCCCCCACCCAGTCACTCACCTACCAACAATCTTAAAAATAATAAAGAGGGAGAAGATAGATTATGAAACTAAACTAGCAAAAAAATATAAAAACAATCAGTAAGAGCTTCTATAGATATATAAAAAGGAAGAGAGTAGCTAAAGTAAACGTTGGTCCCTTAGAGGATGAGACTTTTTTTTATTCATTTGTGGGATGTGGGCTAGCATTTATTGCCCATCCCTAATTGACCTTGAGAAGGTGGTGGTGAGCCGTCTTCTTGAACTGCTGCAGTCCGTGTGGTGAAGGTACTCCCACAGGGCTGTTAGGAAGGGAGTTCCAGGATTTTGACCCAGCAACGATGAAGGATCGGCGATATACTTCTAAGTCAGGATGGTGTGTGACTTGGAGGTGTTGGTGTTCCCATGCGCCTGCTGTCCTTGTCCTTCTAGGTGGAAGAGGTCACGGATTTTGGAGATGCTGCCGAAGAAGCCTGGGGAATTAATAATGGGAAACAGGGAAAGGGCAGAGACTTTGAACAAATATTTTGTATCGGTCTTCATGGTAGAAGACACTAAAAGCATCCCAATAATAATTGATAATCAAGGGGCTATAGGGAGAGAGGAACTTAAAACAATGACTATCACCAGAGAAAAAGTACTAGGCAAACTAATGGGACTAAACAACAACAACAACTTGTATTTATATAGCGCCTTTAACGTAGTAAAATGTCCCATGGTGCTGTACAGGGATATTTTAAGACAACAAATTTGACACCGATCCACATAAGGATAAATTAGAACAGGTCAAAAGCTTGGTCGAAGAGGTAGGTTTTAAGGAGCATCTTAAAGGAGGAAAGAGAGGTAGCGAGGCGGAGAGTTTTAGGGAGGGAATTCCAGAGCTTAGGGCCTCGGCAGCAGAAGGCACGACCACCAAAGGTTGAGCGATTATAATCAGGGATGCTCAAGAGGGCAGAATTAGAGGAGTGTAGATATCTCGGGGGGGTGGGGGGTTTGTGGGGCTGAAGGAGATTACAGAGATAGGAAGGGGTGAGGCCATGGAGGGATTTGAAAACAAGGATGAGAATTTTTAAATCGAGGTGTTGCTTAACCGGGAGCCAATGTAGGTCAGCGAGCACAGGGGTGATAGGCGAATGGGACTTGGTGCGGGTTAGGACACCGGCAGCCAAGTTTTGGATGACCTCAAGTTTATGTAGGGTGGAATGTGGGAGGCCAGCCAAGAGTGCATTGGAATAGTCAAGTCTAGAGGTATCAAAGACATGGATGAGGATTTCAGCAGCAGATGAGCTGAGGCAAGGGCAGAGACGGCCGGTGGAAGTAGGCGGTCTTTGTTATGTTGCGGATATGTGGTTGGTAGCTCATTTCAGGGTCAGATATGGCTGACAAGTCCCCTTGATGGCCTACATCCTAGGGTTTTAAAAGAAGTGGCTGCAGAGAGAGTGGATGCGTTGGTTGTAATTTACCAAAATTCCCTGGATTCTGGAGAGGTCCCAGCGGATTGGAAAACCACAAATGTAATGCCCCATTCAAGAAAGGAGGGCGGCAGAAAGCAGGAAACTATTGGCCAGTTAGCCTAACATCTGTCATTGGGAAAATGCTGGAATCCATTATTAAGGAAGTAAGAACATGACATTTAGAAAATCATAATACAATCAAGCAGAGTCAACATGGTTTTATGAAAGGGAAATCATGTTTGACAAATTTACTAGAGTTCTTTGAGGATGTAACGAGCAGAATGGATAAAGGGGAACCAGTAGATGTAGTGTATTTGGATTTCTAGAAGGCATTCAATAAGGTGCCACATAAAAGGTTACTGCACAAGATAAGAGCTCATGGGGTTGGGGGTAATATATTAGCATGGATAGAGGATTGGCTAACTAACAGAAAACAAAGAGTCAGGATAAATGGGTCATTTTCAGGTTGACAGACTGTAACTAGTGGGGTGCCACAGGGATCAATGCTGGGGCCTCAACTATTTGCAATCTATATTAATGACTTGGATGATGGGACCGAGTGTACTGTTGCCAAATTTGCTGATGATACAAAGATAGGTGCGAAAGCAAGTTGTGAGGAGGACACAGAGTCTGCAAAGAGATATAGATAGGTTAAGTGAGTGGGCAAAAAATTGGCAGATGGAGTATAATGCGGGAAAATGTGAGGTTATCCACTTTGGTAGGAAAAATAAAAAAACAAATTATTATTTAAATGGAGAGACTACAAAATGCTGCGGCACAGAGGGATCTGGCGGTCCTCGTACATGAAACACAACAAGTTAGCATGCAGGTACAGCAAGTAATTAGGAAGGCAAATGGAATGTTGGCCTTTATTGCAAGAGGGTGGAGTATAAAAGTAGGGAAGCCTTGCTACAACTGTACAGGGTGCTGGTGAGACCACATCTGGAGTACTGTGTGCAGTTTTGGTCTCCTTATTTAAGGAGGGATATACTTGCATTAAAGGCAGTTCAGAGAAGGTTCACTAGGTTAATTTCTGAGATGAAGGGGTTGTCTTATGAAGAAAGGTTGAGCAGGTTGGGCCTATACTCATTGGAGTTTAGAAAATGAGAGGGGATCTTATTGAAACATATAAGCTTCTGAGGAGGCTTGACAGGGTAGATGCAGAGAAGATGTTTCCCCTCGTGGTGGAATCTAGAACTAGGGGACATCGTTTCAGGATATTTAAATCGGATATGAGGAGGAATTTCTTCTCTCAGAGGGTCATGAATCTTTGGAATTCTCTACCCCAGAGAGCTGTAGAGGCGGATATATTGAATATGTTCAAGGTGGAGATAGACATATATTTGAGCTATAGGGGAGTCAAGGGTTGTGGGGATCAGGCGGGAAAGTGGCGTTGAGGCCAAGATCAGATCAGCCATGATCTTATTGGATGGCGGGGCAGGGTCGAGGGGCTGAATGGCCGACTCCTGCTCCTATTTCTTATGTTCTTATGAGGCACATCTCCCATTCCTAGCCTCACCTCAGCCTCTTGGAGGAGAGGGTGCAGGCCATTATTGGCAGCAGCCCTTGGCCAGCAGCAGGGGAGAAAGGATACAAGATGTTGGTAGCCTCATATCTTATCCTCCTTCTGGCATGTACCTCTTGCTTTCCTGCCCTCCCCTCACCACAACTCCACCCTTGTGCCTTCCTCATTTCACACACCCAAGAAATGCTATCTGCCCAGCCAGTGGTTGGCCAAGAAGAGGGAGAGGAGAGTGAAGAAGAAGATGAAGAGGAAGAAGAAGAAACACTGTCACTTGATTTGACACTCCCAGCCACCAGCTCCTCAAGGTCAACCAGCAAGGCCATTTGCAGTGTCCCCCACTGAAAGTCAGCAGCCTTCCCCCAGCCATGCTGGAGCCAGTGGAGTAGCACAGTAGGAATGGCAAAGGCACACACAAGACAGTCACTAAGAGAATGCATAAGGGCAATAAGTTGATTTTTTTATGTCATATTGGATGGATAGATGTATAAAGTTGGATTGGAAAGTTTGCTTTGTGGTGGCTTTTATTTCAGCATCATGACCAAGAGGACGCTGTGATGGTCAGTAATAGAGGGAAGGTAAGGTGTGGGATAAATGCTGAAAGGGGAATTGAGGTTGTGGTTACTGGGACCACAGGCCTATCATTCCATCCCGGGGCTGTCTGGGGCGCATCCTTTCTTCTGCTTCCTGCTCTTCTGTTTCCATCTCTTCTGTTTCCTCCTTCTCTTCAGTGTCCTCCTCTTCTGCAGCTTCCTCTGCCCTCTGCGAGCGGGTGCTGTAAATCTGAAACGACAGCATAAAATGCTGGAAATACTCAGCAGGTCAGGCAGCATCTTGACCTGAGACATGAACTCTGTTTCTCTCACCATGGATGTTGCCTGACTTGCTGAGTAACTGCAGCATTTTATGTCTTCTCAGAGGCCTTCCTTTACCATCTGAGGCCTTTCAAGCATCCAGCAGCACTCCCTACACACTTAAAAAAACTTCTGTTATCTATTGCAGCAAGCCACTACTTCAATACATTTTTTTTAAAGTCCAAAAGCTTAAATTCAAAATTACCTCAAAGATGTGTGTGTCCCTTTAGATGTGTGCTGACAGTGGCTCTGTGAGTCTGCTTGCACGCTGGGTTTACCTGGTGAGCTTAAGAGTCAGCGCTGAATTCAGCACAAAGTTCCAAGTTTACCGTGGTGATGTTAAGTTGGTGTTGCATGCCGACTGACGCCCCCTCTCCCTCACTTAAAATCTGTAGGGTAATGGATCTTACTGGCAGTGCTGCCAGGCCTAGGAAAATGGAGGACGCTGCAAGACCCACCACCAGCTGGCGAAAGAGTGGCGGCTGCCCTCTTCTTGCGATTTTTTTTGCCTACAATGGGTGGCGTATGGCCTCCAAATTTTTAGCCCATGGTTTTTGGGTAAGGGTATCAAGGGACATGGAACAAAAGACTGGTAAATTGAGTTGATGTATAGATCAGCCATGATCGAATTGAACAGCAGAATTCAGGCTTGAGGGGCTGATTTGCCTCCCCCTGTTCCTAGTGGGCTGGCATGGAGGTTGAGCAAACTTGGTTTTGCAGCCCCACAAAGCCAGTTCATACAAATTCTATCACTATAATAATGGCGAGGTTAGGGAAGTTAGATCCACAGAGAACTTTGAGATGTAGCACTGCCAGTATGTTGGGATACCATTTGACAACCATCATCAATTACACCATTATAAATTGAGCATCTATTACATAAGGCACTGTACAGTGCCTGGGACTCCTCTGAGGCTTAACTCACAAACTTTCGGGAAATGTAAAATTTTGAACTATTAAATTCCCTGTGCTCCTACCTTTTATAGTCTGCCCATAACTGGAGGACATGTGATGAAAAAGAGAAGAAAACGGCATAAAAAGTGACTTCAAATATTTAAGGAGGAGGGGTATGGGACTCTAACAGGATGGGAGGATAGAAAATCAGAAAGGGAAAAAAGAACAACTGCAGCCTCTTAAATATAAAAGAGAGATAGAGGGAAAAGAAACATAAATGGCAGAAATACTCTTCTTTCAAATATCTCATATTCTCTCCTGAACGGGATTAAACCTAAGGCTCTCTTGAGCTTGATGGCGCAGTTCCATACTTGCCGGTGCACTTACCAATTAAATCATTGGGGGAGAATTGTAGCAGAAATGTCAAATGATTTTTGTAATAGTTTTGACAATAGAAAACATCCTTTCCAGTAGTTACAGGATTAGGAGATGCACCTTAGCTTGTGGAGAAGGTAGACATTGATAGTCAATTAGTTCTTAAGACACTGAAGTGCTTCAATATTCATAACAGGATGCTAGGGAAAAGTACTTTGGAAAATGAAGATGAACATTTTTGTAGGTCACTCAATACAGGGGTGAGGTGATAATAGATGAATGGAAAATAATTAATGTTGTCCCAATTGTTTACAGAGGTTAAGAACATGATCCTGAAAAGTACAGCTGTGTTAGCTTGATATCTGTAGTGGGAAAAATATTGGAGTCTATTGTAAGGGAAGCAATTTAAGTTAGTGAGGAAAGACAGTAATTCCAAAGCTATATGAGTTTATGAAAGGCAGGTTAATTATCAAGTTTAATGGAAGCCTTTTCTTTAATATCAAAGGTCCTCATAGGTTATAACTGGAAAGAACTACAATAAAGGTTGATGTTTCACTGTGAAGGAATAGCCATATTCTGAAAAATACACCAGCCTATGAACATAATTTTGACTTATTAAAACATGACATACTGGGTCTGGAAGTCTGAAAGCCTTAACAATCAAAAACTGTAAACAGCATACAGGCTTTTGAGATAAGATGGGTTGTTGACACTGAAACAATAGCCCTATTGAAGTAGCAAGTTGGAGGTTCCAGGAAGTCTGCAGTTTGGAAAGAACACAATAGCTATACCCAGTTTAAAGTGTTATAAACCAACACTTTGGAAAGAAACACAGAAAGATTAAAGAAACATGTGCCTTTGTAAAAATGACATCAAATGAAACATGGAGACACGACCAACTGAGGTAAATAAGAATTGCATAGATCACCCTAGTTGAGGTGTTTTTAATTTACATGTTGTAAAAAGAATTGCACAGAATACCTTTGTAAAATTAACATCAAATGAAACATGGGAGGCAACAGTCATCACATTGTTTTTGTGTTGAACTTGGAACACCTAGGAGACACAAAGTCTGTGTTCCAACCAGTTGAGGTGTTCTAAATGCAAAAGATACAAACAGGAGACTTTGATAAAAATGAAATCAAATAGAACCATTGCTGTCACATTGTTTTTATGATAAGCTTGAGACACCTACACAGCAGACATAATTCTGCAAGCTAAAGCTGATCTAACAGTAAGAATAGAAAGAAGTCAACAGGAAAATGACTAGAGATAATTAGCTTACATCAGCAGAAAACTTCAAAGGATTTACCGCTGCAGAAAGGGTATAAATATAGAACTTTTAAATGGGAAGACAGAATTCACTGAACGGGGCAAAGCGATTCTCACGCTTCAGAGGCAGGTTCTGTAAGTTTTTAACTCTTTGAGTCTCGAGAATCAAAGGTATTTGATTTTGGTGGCTATCCTAGAAAATAAGACTAATAAATGTAAAAATGTAATGAAGTTAAGATTTGAGAATAAGGATCTCTGATAATAAGAATTGTAAGTTTTCTGTATTTTGAACTGTTAATGTTGCGACTGAATCACCAGCTGTAAGTTACATGTCGGTTCTTTAATAAATCTATATTTTTTTAGAATTGTCTCACATAGTACTTCTGTATCAAACTCGCAAACTCAATCTCTGTACAGTCTTTGGTGAGGAGTTGCAGAATTCTGGAGGAGTTATCCGGACCCTCATAATATCTGGAAGGTTACAGTCTAGTTAAACTTATTAAAAGTGCTATCTGGAGGACGGTAACATCTTCAGGTCATTACTTTCCTTTAGGGAGAGATAGTCTGAACCTTTAGACCCAATTAAGCGTCTTTAGGATTCAGCCACCTCTAACTTTAGTTGAAGGTGAACGTCTGGGGAATATGCCTGATCTGGGGTAACCCTACAGGGGCTAGGACTAGTAATGATCCTTTCATCACAAAATTGACCATTATGGTTGCTGAGAATGTACTTGGCACAAATGAACCACAAATTTCTCATAGTCCAGTGATAATGCAAGAACCTTAGAGTCATAGAGTCATAGAGTAATACAGCACGGATAGAGGCCCTTCGGCCCATCGTGTCCGCGTCGGCCATCAAGCCCTGTCTAATCTAATCCCATATTCCAGCATTTGGCCCGTAGCCTTGTATGCTATGGCATTTCAAGTGCACATCCAAATGCTTCTTAAATGTTGTGAGGGTTTCTGCCTCCACAACCCTTTCAGGCAGTGAGTTCCAGACTCCAACCACCCTCTGGGTGAAAAAGTTCTTTCTCAAATCCCCTCTAAACCTCCCGCCCTTTACCTTGAATCTATGCCCCCTAGTTATCGACCCCTCTACTAAGGGAAAAAGCTCCTCAGCATCCATCCTATCTATGCCCCTCATAATTTTGTACACCTCAATCATGTCCCCCCTCAGCCTCCTCAGCTCCAAGGAAAACAAACCCAACCTGCCCAGTCTCTCTTCATAGCTGAAGCGCTCCAGCCCTGGTAACATCCTGGTGAACCTCCTCTGCACCCTCTCTAACGCGATCACATCCTTCCTGTAGTGTGGCGACCAGAACTGCACACAATATTCCAGCTGTGGCCTAACCAGTGTTTTATACAGCTCCATCATAACCTCCTTGCTCTTATATTCAATGCCTCGGCTAATGAAGGCAAGTATCCCATATGCCTTTTTTACCACCTTATCCACCTGTTCCGCCGCCTTCAGGGATCTGTGTACTTGCACACCCAGATCCCTCTGACCCTCCGTCTTGCCTAGGGTCTTTCCATTCATTGTGTATTCCTTTGCCTTGTTAGTCCCCCCAAAGTGCATCACCTCGCACTTTTCCGGGTTAAATTCCATTTGCCACTGTTCCGCCCATCTGACCAACCCATCTATATCGTCCTGCAGACTGAGGCTACCCTCCTCGCTATTTACCACCCTACCAATTTTTGTATCATCCGCGAACTTACTGATCATACCCTTTACATTCATATCCAAGTCATTAATGTAGACCACAAACAGCAAGGGACCCAGCACCGATCCCTGTGGTACCCCACTGGCCA
Source organism: Somniosus microcephalus (assembly GCF_052327205.1). Lineage (NCBI taxonomy): Eukaryota > Metazoa > Chordata > Chondrichthyes > Squaliformes > Somniosidae > Somniosus > Somniosus microcephalus. The sequence continues at coordinate 65,796,606 of NC_141005.1, read as the reverse complement.
CAGGCTTCCAGTCACAAAAACAACCTTCGACCATCACCCTCTGCCTTCTGCCACTAAGCCAGTTTTGTATCCAATGTGCCAAGGCACCCTGGATTCCATGGGCTCTTACCTTCTTGACCAGTCTCCTGTGCGGGACTTTATCGAAGGCCTTACTGAAATCCATGTATACCACATCCACTGCGTTACCCTCATCCACACACCTAGTCACCCCCTCAAAAAATTCAATCAAATTAGTCAGACATGATCTTCCCTTGACAAAGCCATGTTGACTATCCCTGATTAATCCTTGCCTCTCCAAGTGGAGACACATTTTGTCCCTCAGGATTTTTTCCAATAATTTTCCTACCACTGATGTTAGGCTCACTGGCCTGTAGTTCCCCGGTTTTTCCCTACTACCCTTCTTGAATAATGGTACTACATTAGCGGTTCTCCAGTCCTCTGGCACATCCCCTGTGGCCAGAGAGGTCCTGAATATATGTGTTAGAGCCCCCGCAATCTCCTCCTTTGCCTCACACAGCAGCCTGGGATACATTTCATCCGGGCCTGGGGATTTATCCATTTTTAGGCCAGCTAAAACCGCCAATACTTCCCCCCGCTCGATGTTAATATGTTCGAGCATATCACAGTCCCCCCGCCCTATTTCTATGTCTACATCGTCCTTCTCCATAGTGAAAACAGACGCAAAAAATTCATTCAGAACCCCTCCTACATCTTCCGGCTCCACACACAGATTGCCACTTTTGTCCCTAATGGGCCCTATTTTTTCCCTAGTTATCCTCTTACCCTTAATATACTTATAAAACATCTTCGGATTTTCCTTTATTTTGCTTGCCAGTGTTATTTCATGGCCCCTCCTTGATCTCCTAATTTCTTTTTTAAGTATCCCCCTGCACTTTTTGTACTCCTCTAGGGCTTCCTCCGTCTTTAGCCTTTTGTATCTACCAAAAGCCCTCCTTTTTTTCCTAATCCATTCCCGTATATCCCCTGACATCCAAGGTTCCCTGTGGTTTTTGGAACCACCCTTGACCTTTACGGGAACATGTTGCCATTGTATGTTCTCAATCTCCCTTCTGAAAGCCTCCCATTGCTCCGATGCGGATTTTCCTACAAGTAGCTGATCCCAGTCCATTTTGGCCAGATCCTGCCTTATCCTATTAAAATCGGCCTTCCCCCAATTTAGAACCTTTATTTCCGGCCCATCCCTGTCCTTTTCCATGACCTTGATTCAGCATGTGATGGTTAAACCTGTGTTTAAATTTTTATGCACAAGGGAGAGGGTTCCAGGGAGAAGCGGTGAGACAAGCTTTCCCTCCAACATTCTGTGCTGATTTTCGAACTAATTTAAAATATTGAGCTGACAAATGGTCGTCAAGATTCCTATTCTTGTTGAATGATCTTTCTCACTTTCTTGCCCCAGACCAGAGTAGAAATATTGAACCAAATCAAGTACCTGAATGTTTTAACTGAAGAGTTTGCAACCTTTGTAGGTAGCTGGACAAGATCGTGACAATGTTTTCTTGATCAAATTATTGACTCGGCCATTTCAGTGCTGAGGATAACATTGTTTTTATCCATCCACTGTCCTATTCTGTCTGCCTTGATTCAGCTGCTGCTTGACCTTCAGTTGAAGAGTTATGTAGAGGGTGGTGTCATCAACAAAGATATAACTTTTGATGATATACACATATTGTTGTCAAAATGAGAAAAATAGTGTGGTTAACCAGATGCCTTGTGAGGACCCCTGCTTATGTGTGTTGATAAGAAATGAATGCCCATTTATCATCACCTGATCTTTGCATCCTTTGAAGACGTTGCACGTTGAGTTCAGTAGCTCACCATTTACATCTCAGGAGGTCATGTTCTCAATGAGGCTTTCAAGATACAACAGAATTGAAAGATGATGATATGGCAGATGTTATGGATCTTTAATAAGTTACCTCGGAATAATCATCTGATGAAGTGAAAATTCTTGGGAAGAGGAGGAAGTATTCAGAATGGACAATAAATTGACTCAATAATAGTGAAAAAAAGGATAGTTAGCAATGATATTTCTAATTGAGTATCTGTGATCAGTAGAGTACCCCAAGGGTCGAGGCTGGGACCTCTGTTGCCTACAATATTTAGAGTGACCTCTGTGAAACTACTGAAAGTAGAATTTCTAAGTTTGCAGAGCACGTAAAATTGTGCTGAGAAGGTTAGCATTCAGAGAGCTCTAGAGAGACTTAGCAGCTGGGTGGGAAAAATGTGTGATACTGAGAAATGCATATTAGAAAGAAAACAGTGATTAGAATTGAATGAGTATACCATTTAATAAGTCATGAAAATCCTGAGATGTACAAATGTCATCATGTATGGCAGCAATTACAAAATCAAATAAAATATAAGTAGATTTATAAATATAAATCCAAAGAGTTGACACTCTATATCAGTGAGACCATATGGAGTATTTTATTCAGTTATGGTTCCTATAAGTCTAAAGGCGGAAGTCACACCCCCATCCACATCAATGGGGCTGTGGTGGAAAGGGTGGATAGCTTTAAGTTCCTCGGCGTCCACATCATGGAAGACCTCTCCTGGTCCCTCAATACCTCCTCTCTGGTGAAGAAGGCCCAGCAGCGCCTATATTTCCTAAGGAGGCTGAAGGGATGTAACCTGTCACCCCTGATCCTCTCTAACTTTTACCGCTGCACAATAGAGAGCATCCTGACGAACTGTATCACAGTATGGTATGGCAGCTGTAGCTACTATGACCGGAAAGCCCTGCAGCGGGTAGTCAAAACTGCCCAACGCATTACCGGCACCCGGCTACCGACCATAGAGCACATATACCAAAAACGCTGTTTACGGAGGTCACGGTCCATCAACAAAGACCCTACCCACCCCAGCCACAGTCTGTTCGCCCTCCTGCCATCTGGGAGACGCTACAGATGCATTCGCATCCGTATGATCAGATTTAGGAACAGCTTCTTTCCCAGGGCTGTCATCCTACTGAACTCCACAAATAAACTCTAAAGCCTGCACATCTGCCAATGCACTTTATTATGGTTATGTTTATGTTAATGTATTACAAGCCAAATGTATGTTGAATGTTTAAATGTCTTAATCTAAATGTACACTCTCGGGAGCCGCAAGCCTACATTTCGTTGTACTGCACTTGTGCACTAACAATGACAATAAAGTTGATTATGATTATGATTATGATAACTAAGAAAAGATATGGGGGTAGTTAAAGAATTCAGTGAAAGGAAACAAAGATTACATCGTATTACATAGTATTTGCTGCACTTAAACAAGCCATTCGGCCCAACTGGTCTGTGCCGCTGTTTATGCTCCACACCACCTTATTTCATCTCACCCTATCAACATATCCTTCTATTCTTATCTCTCTCATGTACTTATCTAGCTTCCCCTTAAATGCATTTATGATATTCGCCTCAACTACTCCATGTGGTAGCAGATTCCACATTCTCACCACTCCCTCAGTAAAGGTGACTCTAAGTTTTAGATCACACAGCCAAATGAAAGCTGAAACTGTCATTATTGGAAAAAGAAAGTGAATAATGTGGATGTAGAGAGGATTTTGTTTTTGCAAAACTAGGAAAGAAAATGCAAAGAATAAGAGCGTAAAATAAGAAAGACATAAGCGATGCTCCTGTTAAGCTGTGCGGCCACGCAGTGGTCTGGAGGTCCCGCACAGGCTGCTCACGGGCTTTTCAATGGGAATAACCACGCGAAGAATGAAATGGGCCGCGCACAAAAAAAAATTACTGGGAACATTGGACATAAGCTAAACGTAACTATTTCATGCTCAGTAATTTACTCATGGAATAGACCACAACTTCATTCAGTGATTGCTGAATCAGAGTTCACATTTTTCTGCTGTTTCTAAAAGGCAGAGAACAAAAATCGGTCTCAGGTGACCAATATTCAAACTTAAGTTGTATCAGAACAGACCAGTTTGAAAAGGTTTGGAAAGTGGATAGACATCTCCAGTTTTTTTGCCTTAAAATACTCCTGCGCAGCGCCATGGGACGTTTTACTACGTTAAAGGCGCTATATAAATACAAGTTGTTGTTGTTGTTTCTGTATCTGATTGGCTGCCTCTGTCTCTCTTTACGTTGAATGCCCGATTTGCTCGCTGTTTTCGCTCTGTAACCAATAGTTGTTTTTCTCTGTTTTGGGTGTCCGATTACAGACGTATCTAGACTCAGTTGGAAATGTCCTCATTTTTGTTTTAAGAATGTAAACTATTTCACTATATCTCACTCTGAAAAATAAACATGAATGCATTGTTTCCTTCCGCTCCCCAGTGTTGACAGCATCACTGATAATTGACATTGAAGTCCCTGGAAAGGAAAATTGGGCGGTGTGTATAATGGGCGGCCGATCCGCAACGACCAGTTTTCCGCCCACACCCACACCCACGGTGAAAATTACCCCCTTACCGCTGAGCATGATGTCAGCCAATCCATATTTTTTAATGGATTTGCAGCCTGCCGCACTTTTCTTATCATAACTCTTAGTCTTAACATTTTCTTTAAGTTGTCAGTTGTGCTAATCGCCTCTCTTCTCTCTGTCTAGTTGTTTGTGTTTGTTTTTCCTCCAGTTGTTTGTCTGATTTTTTTTCCTGCCTGTGCATTCACTTGATTGGCTCATTATGCCTGCGCTACGTCTCTGATTGGTTTTCCCCGACACTTCCTTGGCACCTGATTGATTCTGCGGCCAGTCTCATACCGGCCCGTTGATTGGCTCGCTGTGTCGGTATCACACCTGCGATTGGCTGATCCAGGATGTGTCATGCGCCCGATTGGTTCCCTGTTTCCAGCGCTTGCACGCGATTGGCTCCCTGTCTGTTTCCTGTCTGTGATTGGCTCTGTGCGCCGCCCTGGTGCAGGTGATTGGCTCGCTGCTTGCGCTGGGTACCAGTTTCACTGTGTCAGTAATCCTGGCTCTCTCGGTGAATCAGGCTCCGTGTTCCCCAGTGTCGGAGGGATTTAAATCTGTCACAATGGTCAGCAACGTCAGGTTTAAAAGCCGAATGCTGAAATCGGGTAAGTCCCATTTATTGCAACAACACAAATAAAAACCGATTGACGATTGCCCTCGGTCTCTTGTTGTGTTACTGAATGAACCTTCCCATTCACTGCCTCTCCTTTCTCTGCACGGTACGCCGGCTGCCGATGGGCGTCGCTGGGATACTGAACCTGCCGTATTTCACCGACCATGCGACCGGTGCCGCTTTCCGCTCGCTGCTCTTGCGCGATCCAGAGGAGAAGGAGGTGAGTCCCAGACATTCCTTAATTTAATGGCATTGAGCCGGCTTCGGTGCGTTTGCGATGCGCCCTCTTTCCGCGTGTAAATACGCTCAGTGGTAGTGCGCTCTGAAATGGAAATGGGCTGCGTCGGATCTGACGGGTAATTTTTCATATTATTGCGTCCCGATCGGAGAGTTTAAATTTTCATACCGGCATGACCGAGCTGGGGTCTCGGGATCCCTGCCCGGACCTGTTTCTGTCCCCTCGATCCACTTGGCAGCGCTATTCCCAGAGGGCTGCGTTCACTCGCCTTGTTATTTTCTCCCCCCAGCCCATTTAAACATCTCGGTTCATCTTTGTGCAGAGATTTGCAAAGCAAATGATGCCGAGCTGCCTGGAGCCGGCAACAGCAGATTGCAGCCAAGAGTAAGGGCTGGGGAGTCGAGCTGGGATGAGTTCAACATGCAGGAATCCAGTGGGAACGATCCCATAGTAATGCCACCTCCATTCGGTTGGGACCATGTCTGGCTGTCAGATCCCATACTTTGGCTGCAGTTTGAGACAGCTTGTCCCGAATGATCTTGTATCTCTCTGTGAGATGGGTGTTGGTGTGCGAATGTATCTTACTGTAAAGGCAGTAAACACTGACGGTTGTGCATTTGGTTTGGAATCATCTTAACCTTAGCACTAGATACTATTTATTCTTCAGGAGTTATGCCGTGCCCACTCTCTTTTACTCCGCCCCTGAAATCTGTCCACAGGCCACAGTGTATCTAGTTGCCAATTTTTCTAGGTTGCATCAGGTTTGAAGTTGACATTGAATTATATATTTTAAAAAACCTGACTTGGCAGCCCAGCTCTGCACAGTGATACTGAAAGGTGTTTATGGTACTTCTATATTTTCCAAGGGGTTGGGGGTGGGGGAGACCCAGGATCCCTGAATAATACGTTCCCCTGTGTATTTGACCTAGTGCCTCATCTGCTAAGGAAGGGCCCGTTGAAAGCATGAGAGGTGAAACCCATCACGAAACGGGAGGGGTTCCGGCTCCACGTGCTTTTATTTGTAACTGGCGATGGCAGCTTGAGAGACAGGTCGTGATAACTGGGAAGTTTGGCTCATTTATATCCACGAGTGCAGCAGATTGGATGGGGGAGGGGGCACTCTGTTTGCTGCCTTTGGCAAGTAATAGGAAATAGGAAAAATACGCTGACTGTTCAGAACACGTTGTCTGGGAGTGTGCGGGGCCCGTGTCGAGGGTCGGCCTGTGATTGGCCTGATTCAGTGTGTTGCCTGTCTGACCCGTGGCGCAGTACACACCACGTCCTGGGCCTCGGATGTGAAGTGAACCAGAGCTTTCAAAACCCAGGGTGGGAGATTTTCAGTCATGAGCTATAAATACTTGAGGCCTTACCTTTGCTGAATATTTAGTAGCGGTTAAAACCACAAGCTGCATCCATCTCATGGCTGCAGGGGAAGACCAGTTGGCATTCACATAGTCTTCTCTTTCTTAGCCTCTTTTCCCTGCTCAGTGGTAACACGCTCACCTCTGAGTCAGAAGGTTGAGGGTTCCAAGCTCCACTCCAGCGGCTTGAGCACATAAACTAGTCTGCCGCTGCAGTGCTGCATTGTCAGAGGTGCTGTCTTTTGGATGAGACGTTAAATTTAGGCTCCATCTTTCCTTAGGTGGATGTAAAAGATCCCATGGCACAATTCCAAGAAGAGCAGGGGAGTTCTCCTGGTGTCCTGGCCAACACTTAGCCCACAATCAACTTCACGAAAACAAATGATCTGGTTATTTATCTCATTGCTGATTGTGGGACCTTGCTCTGAGCGATTTGGCGGCCTTGTTTCCCTACATTACAACAGCGACTACACTTCAAAAGCAATTCATTGGCTGTGAAGCACTTTGTGATGTTGTGAAAGGCGCTATATAAATGAAAGTTCTCTCTTTTTCCATTAGAAAAAATCGTACACTGGTTTGCATATTGGTGCAGCCATTGTACATTTGTTTGCGTAGAATCTCCAGGTATTGAAAGTAAGGGCCAGTTTTTGTTGTATATGTGCATAAGTCCATGGGGCACTACTGCACGGAAAAAGGAGTGAAGATCCATAACGCTTGGTCTCTGCTCCATCTCTAGAAGGGCGAGGTGGGTGGAAGAAACTCCCACCTGCAATAGGTGGGATCTTTGTTATTGAATTCAAGTGATGTTGGAGCTACATTATGTCTTTATCCAGTTTTCACAGCATTTCCAAATCATGCCCATAAAAATGGGCATCCGGGGTTGTTAGGGACTGAGCCATACCTGGAAGTAAATTTAAAGGGCCAGGAAGAAAATTCATTCAATAGTTTCTAGGCCTTTTTTTTGGCCATTATTTTCTTTTCCTTTTTCTGCAGAAACCTAGGTTCTCATGAGCCTTTGTGCCAATTGTTTTAATTTCCTTTGCCCCCAGTACCATATTGGCACCAATGGGGTTTCTCAATCGAAATCCCGCTATCTGAGGTGATTGGAAGAAGAGGAGGACCGTCAAAGAGATACCAGACAGGTCAAGCTGCATGAGATATGTGCTGTGCCCGCCCATTGGTACCTGCACACCTGCATCTGTAGACAGAGGTGAACATACCGTGCTTTGGTAGATGACTAATAGATAAGGAGGCGCCAACTCTCAAGGTAGTTTGTGACAACAGACCCCATTGGCACAGATATGTGTGGATGCCTGACTATTATGCTGGATGGTTCTACAAAGGTACCCCAATCACGACATATCATGCTTTATGCAATGCCTGTATCAGCAGATTGAATGCTGGTTGACACTGTGTAACCTTACCTGGGGAATGTCTGTAACATACTGATCACTATCATGTATCTCAGTGCAGGAATGCCTGCAATTAGTGCTGGCTGGTACTGTGTAACATAGTGTGATATTGCAGTATCAGTGCAGTATGGGAGTGCGCTCCTTAGCTTGGGGAGGGCCCCTGCTTTTGCGGCCTGGTATTGTGTAATCTATCTTGGCCCATGCCCATGTCATTATGCATATTTACTTGGAATTCTTTAAGGTAACTAAATTGGTTGACAATGATTTTTTTTCATTCAATATTTATTGTTTAGATTTTCAGAAAGCATTTGATATAATTCCACATGTAAGACCTGTTTAAAAAAAAAATTAACGATCATAGAATTAATGGAAATTAGCTATTTAGATTGGAATATTGTCTTGGTAATATGAAGCTCTATGTGGTGGCAATGATGAGTGGAGTACTGCTTGGATTTGTTATGCTGCTTTTGATAGTAAGGTACTTCTAATAACACCAGTACTCAGTTTGGGTTCTGCAAGGACCACTCAGCTCCAGACCTCATTACAGCCTTGGTGCAAACATGTACAGAAGAGTTGAATTCCAGAGGTGAGGTGAGAGTGACTGCCCTTGACATCAAGGCAGCATTTGTCCAAATGTGGCACCTTGGAGCCTGAGTAAAACTGAGGTCACTGGCAATAGGGGGCAAACTCTCCAATGGCTGGAGTGATACCTAGCAAAAAGGAAGATAGTTGTAGTTGGTGGAGGCCGATCATCTCAGCCCCGGGATGTCGCTGCAGGGATTCCTCAGGGCAGTGTCCTAGGCTCAAATATCTTCAGTTGCTTTATCAATGACCTTCCTTCCACCATAAGGTCAGGAGTGGGGTTATTCGCTGATGATTGCACAGTGTTCAGTTCCATTAGCAACTCCACATGCAGCAAGACCAGGACAACTTCCAGGCTTGGGCTAATAACTGGCAAGTAACATTCACACCACACAAGTGCCAGGCAATGACCACCTCCAACAAGAGAGAGTCTAACCATCCCCCCTGACACAAGGGCATTACCATTGCCGAGTCTCCCACCATCAACATCCTGGGGGTCACCATTGACCAGAAACACAAATGGAACCGCCACATAAATGCCATGGCTACTAGAGCAGGTCAGAGGCTGAGTTTTCCGTGGCAAATGGCTCACCTCCTGACTCACCAAAGCCTTTCCACCACCTATAAGGCGTAAGTCAGGAGTGTGACGGAATACTCTCCACTTGCCTGGGTGCAGCTGCAACAACACTCAAGAAACTTGGCACTTTGCAGGACAAAGCCGTCCACTTCATCAGCACTCCATCCATCAACTTAGACAACTACTCCCTCCACCACCGACATACCATGGCTGCAGTGTGTACCATCTACAAGATGCACTGCAGCAACTCGCCAAGGCTTCTTCGGCAGCTCCTCCAAAACCTACGATCTCCACCACCTAGATGGGCAAGGGCAGCAGGTGCATGGGAATACCATCACCTCCAAGTTCCCCTCCAAGTCACACACCACCCTGACTTGGAAGTATATCGCCGTTCCTTCATCGTCGCTAGGTCAAAATCCTGGATCTCCTTGCCTAACAGCATTGTAGGAGCACCTCCATCACATGGACTGCAGCGGTTCAAGAAGCAGACTGTCCACCACCTTCTCAAAGGAAACTAGGTATGGGGAATAAATTCTGGTCTTGCTAGTGATGCCCATATCCTGAAGAATGATTAGAAAAAACATTAGATTTGCTGAACATATCAAACTCTATGATCTTGGTAGATTGAAACTATTCAAAGCAATCCAGAGTAAACAGATGTATAATACATTATGGAAATGGCAGATGGTAATAAATGGGGATCAATGTAAGGTACTGGGACAGCGAGCATAAAACATATGGACAGAATGCATGTGTCCTATTTTGAAGGAGGCTGGTGGATTGTGGGTTTGGATGAGGGCCTATTGCACAGAACACATCATCAGTTGCCTCTGTATACAGGGAGGACACCACTAAAAATTCAGCCAGACTTAGGGGAATTTCATTGCTCTCCTGTCAAAGATACAGCAGGAAACTGGCAGAAACTCCATGGAATTTCCAAGCTAGATTGTTGCAACTCAGGAGTCACCCAGGTGCAAACTGATGCTGTAAACTCGTGTGGAGCCTAAACACCAGCACAGACCAGTAGGGCTGAATGGCCTGTTTCTGTGCTGTAAATTCTATGTAATTCTATGTAAATAAAGTCAAAAGTTTTGTCTTATAATACTCCTGTGAAGCGCCTTGGGATGTTTTACTACATTAAAGGCGCTATATAAATACAAGTTGTTGTTGTTGTAAACAAAGACAAACAGTTGGAATACAATGGATGGGTTCTGTGTTCTATTGCCCTGGTGAGCTGCAGGATTGGGGTAAGCCCAATCCCATTGGCAAATATCATCAGCTGCCTCCACTCACAGGGAGGGCACATTAAAAATTCGGGGAGTGGAATTCACCCAAACTGACTTTAACAAAACAAACTCAAGTGGTAAACCAGGAGAAATCAAACAAAGGGTTTGATGCAACGTCAACCGAACATGATTGGCATCCAATGAGCTGCAGACACTACTTATTGGTGTTCAAAACTCATTCAAGCATAAACTGAAGCTCTAAACATAGACATGCAGATGGAAGACAATGTAAGGTCCTCATTTTGTGATAGGCCAGAATTATGAGATTGGGTAAAGCCCATCTCCATAGTGATAGGTTAAATACCTTGCCTGAAAAAGTGGAAACCATCAAAGGTTCAGGGAGAGTTGTCCCGTACAAACAAATCAAGGGAACCCAACGGTACAGTACCAGGCAGTGAGCCAATAGACACCATCCCTTGGTATTCAGTGATCAGCTGGGGTAAATTAAACACTGGTAACTCATTGGAATACAATAGATAGGTCCCATTTTGGATTAAAGCTAGTGTCAAGCACTTCTGCTTAAAGAGAGGGAGTCACCAAAGCTTTAGGGTGGGGTGGCACACTCAAATTCATTTTTTAAACAAAATTCAATTAAAATGAGAAGTTTGGGGTGTATTAAACAAAAGGCACTTCAGTAGACAATTCTCGCTGTCAACTCATAGTTATCTAAGCCCAAATTAAAGCTATGAACAGAGACAAACAGTCAGAACCAAATGGATGGATCCCATTTTAAAGCAGGCTGGTGGGACAGTGGGATTTGGGAAAATGCAACTGTCCCAGAATACATCAAATGCTTCCCCTTAAAGGGGCAACCCCACTAAAATTTCCGAGTGGCTCGCCCAAACTGGTTTGAAACATAACAAAACAAACATTATTTAAAAAAACAAAGGGGCAAAACCAGGGGTAATCAAAACCGTGCATTGTTCATCAGGCATGAAAGGCATCCAGTGAGCTGGTAGACACCAGATTCTGGTATTCTCGGGTAACCAAACTAAAGTCGTGAACAGGGGTTAGAACACAATGCATGGATCCTATGATAAATTAGGCCAGTAATACTAATCCTACTAGGATTTCACAAATAATTTCCCTAAAGCACTGAGAACACTAAAGTTTAAGTGAGGGGTGACCCACTCAAACTGGATCTTAAACAAATCAAATAAACAAAAGTATCTAATATAACAAAAGCAAGTAAAAGGTGGAAATCAAAACAAAATTGTCAAAGGGTCCTCACCGATCACGGAAGGTATCTATGAGCTGACAGGCACCACATTTGGGTGTTGAACAGTCGCCCAGTCACGAACTATGGACAAAGCACCAGAACACAATGGGTGGGTCCTACTTTAGAGAGGTCAATGTTAGATTAAGCTAAACCCAATCCCACCAGGATAGAACAAGTGCATCTCCTTAAAGGGGCAAGACCATTTCCAGGGAGCCATGGTGTGGAGATGCCGGAGTTGGACTGGGGTGGACAAATGTAAGAAGTCACACAACACCAGGTTATAGTCCAACAGCTTTATTTGAAGTCAGAAGCTTTCGGAGCGCTGCTCCTTCGTCAAGTGACGAAGGAGCAGCGCTCCGAAAGCTTGTGACTTCAAATAAAGCTGTTGGACTATAACCTGGTGTTGTGTGGTTTCTTACATTTCCAGGGAGGATAGCTCATCTAGACTGATTTCAAAAGAAAAATAACACAAGTAACTAAAACAACAACATCAAATCAAAACAATGAATTCAGGCTAAAACAAACATTCCATTCAGTGTCTTCTGGTCACAGGGATCATCCAGTGAACCAGCAGACAAAACATTCTGGCATTGAACATGGACAAGCTGCCAGCACACAATGGATGAGTGCTTGTAAGGAAAGATGGAAAACAAAGTAGCTTTAGGTGTCATTATTGAGCATTCACTGCAATTACCTTTTGATGTGAGGCTGTTAGCAATGGCAAAGATAATTAGTAGTGAGATGCAGCTGGAGAAAATTTGATTCCAGGTTATTTTAGCATTTTGAAACTCACCAGTAAACTCACGTTTGGAACACTTATGTAATTTTGGTCACCTGATCTTCAAAGAGACATGGCTGATTGGAGATAGTTAAGAGAAAAGGAACAAGGATGATAATAGACTGTTCTCACTGCAGAAAGGAACATCAGGAGGGAACATAATGTAACTCTACAAAATATTGAAAGTGCACATAAGGAGATATCATCAGGTTATTTAACCTGTAATTGTGTAACTGTAGGGCATAAATTGCCCAGCAAGATTAGATGAAATGCTCTCCTCAGCATCACAGTGTCGTGAACAAGTCCATCAAAAGCAGTTAATATTATCAATCAACTCCTTTAAAGGAAAGCTGAATAGTTCTTTAATAAAGGGATCAAAGATTAGTTTAGACAAAGATAATGAGTTACTTTTTGAAATCATATAGTTCCTGTCTGGTCAACGCCAATGCAAGTACAACCCATACTAAAGTTAGGTTACAGTCTGATTGGTTCAATGCTAAGGCACTGGGCAACACTGGTACAGGGACAGCCCATGCTGAGGTACTGGTCAGCACTGGTACAGGGACAGCCTATGCTGAGGTACTGGTCAGCACTGGTACAGGGACAGCCCATGCTGAGGTACTGGTCAGCACTGGTACAGGGACAGCCCATGCTGAGGTACTGGTCAGCACTGCTACAGGGACAGCCCATGCTGAGGTACTGGTCAGCACTGGTACAGGGACAGCCCATGCTGAGGTACTGGTCAGCACTGGTACAGGGACAGCCCATGCTGAGGTACTGGTCAGCACTGGTACAGGGACAGCCCATGCTAAGGTACTGGACAGCACTGGTCAAGGGACAGCCCATGCTAAGGTACTGGTCAACACTGGTACAGGGACAGCCCATGCTAAGGTACTGGACAGCACTGGTACAGGGACAGCCTATGCTGAGGTACTGGTCAGCACTGGTACAGGGACAGCCCATGCTAAGGTACTGGACAGCACTGGTATAGGGACAGCCTATGCTGAGGTACTGGACAGCACTGGTACAGGGACAGCCCATGCTGAGGTACTGGACAGCACTGGTATAGGGACAGCCCATGCTGAGGTACTGGACAGCACTGGTATAGGGACAGCCCATGCTGAGGTACTGGACAGCACTGGTACAGGGACAGCCCATGCTGAGGTACTGGTGGAATTATGGGACTGAGATCTGTGGAATACGAGAGGTCTGGGTTGAGTAATGAATATTGTTATGTTAGATTGATATCTTTGAGGTTTTGCTTGATTGGCTTTCGGCGATGGAGAAATTTCACATTTCTTCATCTTCTCGGAAGTTTAAGTTGTGGTTAATCACTTACCTGATGAGACTGAGTGAGCTGAGGAGAGTGCATCACTGTTGTAAAACAGACCTGACTTTTGGAAGAAACAGTCTTCACGGTCCAAATGGATATTCCATATTTCATGCATTAGTATAGGGTTAGTATGAGCTGTGTCTACATCAGCACTGACTGGAATGGTGGGCAGTGCCTCTATTGGTGTTGCTAAGTTTCTTAGAATAGCATGTGTCTGTATTGTAACCGACCAGTTACCTTAGTGTGGGCTGTGTCTTTATTAATGTTAACTGGTACATAAGTCCAGTTGGTGCTTGGCGCAACACTGATCAATGCATTAGTGCAAATTGCACCTGATTTGCCCTATTGCCACCACAATAGGCTAAGCTACACCTGTTAAGTATGTGTATTGTATTGAACAATTAACACAAAGACTTAAACGTATAACTCAAACAGGTCTTTACTGGTTGGAGGTAGGGACTATACATAGGTCTTTACTTCATGCCCACAGGCGGGAACTGAGGGGAGATCAGTACCCACAGTACTATTTATACCCCTATGGCCAGGAGTGGTACTGCGTATCACTACGCCCAACAAGTAGTGCAGTCCTGTCCATAGGTTCAAAGTAGCACACATATTACATACACAACATTCCTCCCTTCCTAGCTTTACAGTCATCTCCCCATTTAACATAACGTAATAACATATATACATATATAACTTCATGTCAAAACAGATCACAGATTCAGTCTCTGCGGAAAACAGTTCACAGATTCAATCTCTGTGGTGGAGTCGGTTCACGTTGCTGGAGTGACTCATTCAATAGTCCTTCCATGGATTTAACAGTTTGAACTTCCGAACTGAATTGGCTCCGTTCGGAGGGACCACGTGTGTGATCTGGTAGAGGTAATAATGGTTCAGATGGGTCATCTTCTGTTTCGACTTTTCCTTTTCTGCTTCTTGGAGACTCTCTGGGCTCCACTGTCAGCTGCCAGCTGCATGCGCAGTTCCTCCTTCTCTCCCTCCTTTTTCCATAGTAGAGCCACCTTCTCCCGATGTTCCGTAGACTTTCGGTGCTCCTCCATGATTTCTGTATGGTGGGAGTCGAAGTTACAAGTTGGGCAGGACAGGACATAGTAATATTCGGTGTCGTCCTGATCTAGGCCAGCGAGAGGGTCTTCTATTTCCTCCATACCCAGCTGGGCGTTAGCCAGCTTTTGTTCCAAGTCCAGACATCTTTCCTGAAGAGACTTCTTCATGCGTACCTCTTCATCCAGCTTTTTCTGGGCTTTCAGCAAGTCGTTTACTAATGACCTCATTTGAGATTTTACTACTTCAACTTCTTTTGGAGATTGATTGATCGGACTATTCAATCCCTCTACCGGAGCAGCTGTTTCAGCGGCCTGTTGTTCTACGTTGACGTGAGTCAGCGTACTTTTGGCATCCAAGGGCTGCTCTGTTGCAGTCATCTCAGTCTGTGTTGCCACCTCAGCTCTTCCAATAACCTTTGAGAGCTCCGAACCCCTTTCGTTTGAATATTGAAGTTCGTGTTCAAGTTTTTCCCATTTCAGAGTCCTGTCCTTCAGCATATGCAGGAGTTGGCTGACCGTTAACTCCTCTGACATCAGACGTTTTGTGTGCTCCTGCTCCATTTTCTCCATCAGCTGCTTCTGTTGTCTTTCCAGATTCTCCAACTCTATATCAAAGAACTCTTTCGTTGCATTCAACTCTTGCTCGCTCCCTCCCGGGCTCTGGCTTACCCGCTCGCGCGTTTCACCGCGGCTCTTATCAGGGATTGCGATCGCCCTTATCTTCTCCAACTTCCCCAGCCCTGTCTTTGCAGCCAACACTGCACGGCTTACCCCACCACCTAGGTTGAACAAGGAAACTGCAGAAAGACTTCTGTCAGTCGCTGGAAGCTGTCAGGATGTTTGCTGCACTCCAGTGCTCAGTCGCTGATGGAGGCTTCAGAGTCCTAAAGCCTGTCGCTTCTAGTGGGGTGGTGATGTTTGAAACCTCTCTTCAACTGCCGCAGGGTAAGAACCTGACTCGTCGCCAGTGTTAAGTATGTGTATTGTATTGAACAATTAACACAAAGACTTAAACGTATAACTCAAACAGGTCTTTACTGGTTGGAGGTAGGGACTATACATAGGTCTTTACTTCATGCCCACAGGCGGGAACTGAGGGGAGATCAGTACCCACAGTACTATTTATACCCCTATGGCCAGGAGTGGTACTGCGTATCACTACGCCCAACAAGTAGTGCAGTCCTGTCCATAGGTTCAAAGTAGCACACATATTACATACACAACACCAGTATGTTCATGTAGATTGTGTTGGCACTGACTGAAACTGTGGTGTTGCTGAGCCTGTATTGGTGCCAATCGACATCTTAGCACAACATTCCTTGGGCTTATTGTTGTTTAGTCACATGACAGTAATGTGCACCCGCCTATTTCCTGCAGGCTTCCCATTTTGATTTGTGATGTTTTTTTCTGCTGGATTCTAATCAGATGTGAGATATCCTGCTAAAATGAGGGATGATTAAGTTATGTTTGGATGAACAGATTGGGACTGAATTCAATCTGCTGTTTAAATGAGATACGAGATTACTTATCAGAAGAGGGGAAATAGAACTTGACTCATTTTGAACCCTTTTAAAGAACTGTTCTTTTCACGTTGAGAAGATCTGAAACACAGCAAAGTGGTCAAATCACAGTATTCCCTGGTTTTGGATGGTCCAAAAATTAGATGTTGATGCCTGTTTCTCTATAGTTCAGAGGATTATATTACTGAAGCGAGAAAGACTTTTAATGTTAAATTCCATCCCCAGACAAACTGGATATTTCACCCATTAATTCTCCATTATCTACCCCTTAAGGAACAGTGGAAAGTATCTCACAGAACAATGGAAATCAATGTCTCCTGCCTTAAGGTAGTTTAGCTCAGTTTGTGCAATCACTTAATTAAACCTATGAACAGCACTCATTCCAGTTCATCAGCAGGAAAAGGCTCAGGACCACAATTGTGAAGTCAGTTTCAGATCAAGCTAACAACCTGAAGACACAGGAAATAGAAAATCTTCTAGACACTTATTAACCTTCGTTCAAAACAAATGGGTTTATTGTCGTGGTTAAAGATTTTTTTGTTTCCTCACTCCTAATTTTATAATCTCCCCTTTTCTGAAGGGGTTGACTCCATGCTGGAATAGACTTACACGGGAAGCAATCACCCTCTCCGTACCACTGGTGAGGGGCCATTATTCATATGTGATTCTCGACAGTGAATCAGGAGGCAATTCAACTGTGGTTGCCATGACAGCCAAGTCCAATCCTATCCTCACCCAGCGTTCACACACGTTGACTTCCGGCAGCGGTCACTGGATCGTGATCGGGAGTGGGTTTCTTGGCTGATTTTCTGCTCTTTTACTGAGGAATGCTGAGGCGAGTGGTAGCCCCCTTCCTTCTGCCCCATCTGAGATCAGCACAGACCAGAGACGAAACCTGGGACCTTTCTGATCGGTATGACTCAGCTGCCCACTGGATAAATTCGCTGAACTATGTTTATTTTTAAAAGTGATATTCCTCAGAATATGTCACATTATGAAACTCAGATGAGTGACTGTCACCCTAATGCAAGAACTATTGGGATATCACACCCTGTGCAGTCTGACTGGAGTTATCAGATTCAGATTCAGATTAATTTATTTGCCATATGTAACAAGTACAATGGAATGCTTGTTCCCCGTAGGGACGCGTCAGCTATACATACAGCGCCGTGTTCAGAGTCAATACAATGGCTTCCCGTGGCAGTGGGAGCACGATGTCCCTCAGCCGCTCCGTCCTCCTCTTCACCGCGGCCTCCTCCTCACTGTTGCCGGCTCCACATGTGGTGGCCTGCTTCTCCCGCTCTGGCCACCATGCCCGGCTCCCCTCCTCCCATCCGGACTGCGAGTTACCCGAAATGGAGCTGCCGGCTGACGTGCTGCAGCGTGTCGTGAGTCTGCTGCTGCTGCTCGTTGCGCTGCGCTCCTCTGCCCGACTCGCCGAACACATCGTCGGGATATTAGGAATATTAGGAACATTAGGAACAGGAGTAGGCCATTCAGCCCCTCGAGCCGGTTCCACCATTTAATTAGATCATGGCTGATCGGCACATCAACTCCATTGCTCCTTTGATACCCTTACCTGACAAAATTCTGTCGATCTCAGTCTTGACGGCTCCAAATGACCCAGCATCCACAGCCTTTTGGGAAAAGAGTTCCAAATTTCTACTCCCTTTTGTGTGAAAATATTTTTACAAGCGATTTTCCATATGATTCCCCCAGGTAATCGGATAATGGACGCTGAGTGGCTGAATAATTTGTCTGCAGGAGGTTGAGTTGGTTTCCTTTCTACTGGTTTCTTCTATTGGAACCTGGTGGTCTGATGGAATTCCTGGGGAGGCTGATGAGGAGTCCAATTGCAACGAACTGCTCTTGCAGATTAAAAAGTCAAAGGTTAATATAAAAGAGGATGACAAATTAAAAAAGCAAGCTATTAGAACATGAGGAATGATTTCCATAAAACTTCTCATATCCATGATCAAATCCGACAGAGTTATTGAAAGCGGCTTTGTTCAGGTTGACAGTCTGCCGACCTGATCGCATCTGTGGAACAGAGGAGATGCTTGGTGTGAATAGGTTACACCACTAATGTGTATGTCTCTCCCTCTGTGTAAGCATAGATATGAGATCAGTGGCAATGGACTGGGTATTAGGAT
The DNA here is from genome assembly GCF_052327205.1 of Somniosus microcephalus. NCBI lineage: Eukaryota > Metazoa > Chordata > Chondrichthyes > Squaliformes > Somniosidae > Somniosus > Somniosus microcephalus. The sequence goes on along the minus strand of NC_141005.1, from coordinate 65,778,018 downwards.
GGTATGTGCAGTTAATCTGATTAATCGGGGGTTAGTGGCCCTGATCACAATTGCAAGACTGGAAACACTCTGAGTTTGCATTCTCCAGTTCAGCAGGGTTGCTTAGCAACACCAACTTCATCAGTAGGTTACCTGCTTGGTAACCTGACTGGAAAAGAAAATCACAAAAAATTACTCTCTCAAGTTCACAACAGCAAATATTTCCTCCCAATTTTCTGCTCCTCCTCTCAAAGGAATGAATTCTTGCTGTATACAGGTCCACGGGTAACAGCAACCTTTTGGTGGCTTGTCCAAGTTCCTCATATGTGAGCCTAGACGGTGAGAGTCGGTAGGCTATTTGACCATGGGGGGAGGGGGCATGCAGTTGAGCCTGATCCCGGTTCTCACTCAATGTTCGCACATGCACACTTTCCAGCGGGAGTCACCAGTGATCAGCGTCATAGCCCTTGGCTTCCTAGGCTGGGGCACTGAAGGCAACCGTGGCATCCAAACTGTGCCACATCTGAGATCACCAAATTCGGCACAGACTGGGAATTTGACCTTGGACTGCCTGAGTGATACCTTTACACACTAGGTCATTGGGGGAGCTGGTAAAGGCCATTTTAATAGTCATTGGCGTTAATTGAGGCTCATGAGTAATAAGCACGTCAGTATTTTACCTGGTTAACGCGATAAACTGGGACATATTGAGTATTTGTAATCTCACTGAGTATAATGGGGATTCCCTGTACATCGCACGATCTAATACATTGATTGTTGGGCGGGGACTAGGAGACAGAGACTGGGCATGCGGATGAGGGATGGAGCAGGCGTAGGTATTAATCGCCAGCAAAAGCAAAATACTGCAGATGCTGGAAATCTGAAATAAAAACAGAAAATGCTGGAAATACTCAGCAGGTCAGGCAGCATCTGTGGAGAGAGAAACAGAGTTAACGTTTCAGGTCGATTAAAAAAGAAAGACTTGCATTTATATAGCACCTTTCACAACCTCAGGACATCCCAAAATGCTTCACAACCAATGAAGTACTTTTGAAGTGTAGTCACTGTTGTAGTGTAGGAAATGCAGCAGCCAGTTGCGCACAGCAAGCTCCCACAAACAGCAATGTGATAATAGCCCAGAAATTCGGGTCGGGGGCTCCCCGCGGGTGCAAGCCCCCGACCTGCACTTACCTAGCGCGCCGGCAGTTGAGCTGTAGGGCCCCGTGGGATTCCGATCCTGGGCCTGCTCCAACTGCCGGTGCGCAGTGCTTGCGTGTCCCAGGGGCGCAGTTAGTTCGATGCGTCCCCTGGGATCACGTGGGCCATGGGCAGCCAATCGGAGCAGGGAAATGCCCATTCATAAGTCTTGACAAGAAGAGCTGTCAAGACTTATAAATACTACGGCCCCAAAATAGCAGTAAACCTTCAACTAAATTTTTTTTTTAAATCACATTTTATAAATAAACTATAAATTACATTAAATAACTATTTTAAACAATAATTTAAATTTTTGAAAAAAATAATTTTATATTCTAACGGGGCTAAAAATAAACTTACCTTGCTTTAAAGTATTTAAAAATAATAAACCTGTGGAAAAAATGTTTAAATTTTAATTATTGACCACTTACCTTGTAAAAAGCAGGCCTTACACTTGCTTTTTAAATTTCTAAATTCTAAAGACTTACCCTCACGGAAAAACCTGTAAAAAAAAAGTAAGTTCAAAGCGCACGCGCAGACTCCCCCGTGCACGCGTCCGACCTCTGAACCCCTTTGTTCAGAGGAACGGAAGTGCCGGTTTCCCGCGCATGCGCAGTGCATGCACGAAACCGGCACTTCCATCGGGCTTACGGGTGAGTGCCCAGCACGTACTCACCCGTGGAAACCCGAATTTCTGGGCCATTGTTACCTTGATTGAGGGATAAATATTAGCCAGGACACCAGGGATAACTCGCCTGCTCTTCTTCGAATTAGTGCCATTCGATCTTTTACATCCACCTGAGAGAGCAGACAGGCCTTGGTTTAACGTCTCATCTGAAAGATGGCACCTCCAATGGTGCAGCACTGGCGTGTCAGCCTAGATTTTTATGCTCACTTTTGTCTCTGGTGTGGGTACTATGAACCCAGGACTTTCTGACTCAGAGCTGAGTGCTACCTACTGAGTCACAAACTGGAAGAAGTTAAAGATTAATAGCTTTTAAGGGGGAGCGAACAAAAGGGAAAGGTCTGTGATAGGATGGAGGGCAGGAGTGATTCAATGACAACAGGGATGATGGTGCATGGCAAAAGGGGGCGGGGCTGGGTCTCAAGCCATTTTGACACCTCCCTGCTTTGTTTGTGCTGAGGATTGCAGTATCCCCTGGTAAACACGGCGCGGTGCTTTCTCTGTGTGCTCTCTCCAGCACCGTCGCCTCTTTTAAATGTCGCAGTTTGGTGCTGAAGATCTCCCGCTGGATTCGGAGATTACTGTTAAAAAAATAAGTAAGCGTTCCCTTTGGAAGAGCCGCATCTGCAGCAGTGACAACACCGACACACGGATCAAGGCCAGGCTTCAATCTGTGCAAACATCCAGTGCATCACTGCGCGTCCGCAGCTCACTCTGCATTAACTGGACGGTGCTGTGGTGGGCGAGTGACTGAAGGGTCTCAGAGCCGGGACAGGCTCTCACAGCAGCGATTTCACATCTCGCTGTGATCCCAATTCCCAGTCTTTCATAAACAGACGGGTTTTGATTGACAGTCTCTGCAGCTACACTGTGTGCCGCTGCAGTTGTGTTTTCCAACGTATTAACTAACAGATGAAACGGTGTCAAAAAAATATAAGATCACCTTAGCTGTCCCGTGCTGCATTGCTAGTTGCTAAAGGGCACATTGCACCATTGACAGCTCCTGCAGCCTGGATCACATGGGACTAGGCGTGGGCGGACTGAAATAATCGGAATGGTCGGGTTCACAAAGCCTGCTCTGCACCATTTCTCTGTGCCTACTCCATTCATTTCTTTTCCATGCAGAGAGTGTAGAAAATTTAAAAAAAAATAAGGATCACTCTGCTTTAATGCCTCGGTTTTAAAATTCTCATCCTCGTGTTCACACCCCTCCACGGCCTGGACCCCTCCCTATCTCTAACCTCCACCAGCCCTACAACCCTCCGAGAACTCTGGGTTCCTCTGATTGTGGCCTCTTGTGCAGCTCCCCCCCCCCCCCCACTCCCTTCGACCTGCCATTGGCAGCCGTGCCTTCAGCCATCTCGAGCCCAAGCTCTGGAATTCCCTCCCTAAACCTCTCCGCCTCTCTCTCCTTTAAGACCCCCCTTAAATGTGGCTGATTCTTACCTGCCCCCTGAAATGGCCTAGCAAGCCGCTCAGTTGTACCAAACCGCTACAAAGAAGTATACAGCGCTTCAAGAAGGCGGCTCACCACCACCTTCTCAAGGGCAATTAGGGATGGGCAATAAATGCTGGCATTGCCAGCGACGCCCACATCCCAGGAACGAATAAAAAATAAATAAAACCTACCCCTTGGACCAAGCTTTTAGTCACCTCCTTCTTTGGCTTGGTGTCAGTTTTTGTCTGATAACGCTCCTGTGAAGTACCCTGGAACGTTATCCTACGATAGAGGTGCTATGTAAATGCAAGTTGTTGTTGTAATATGTGCAGTCGGTTCAGTGGTGCCCACCCTCCCCATGGTATTGGAAGAGTTCCCCCCTCCCCCTTCCCCCCTCTCTCTGAGCTACTTTAAACCCTTCCATAATTCACCTGCTTCTCTCAATTAAATGAAGTGAAAAAAAAATCTTCAAAAAATTCTACCTCTCAATGGCTCGTGGAAGAGTTTGTTCTTCCTTTTCCCCCTCATGGGTCAGTTCAATTGGGCCGCACGCATGGTACGTGCTCTGACCCGGGAGGTGATTCATGCTCTTGCTGTATACTGTGGGGTGCCTGCTCTGGGTGCATTAGGGATGTGCGTTCAGTGCACGGTGCTCCGAGTGCTATGGAGATACATCTCATCTCTGTGGTGCTCTGGGTATAGTAGAGATGCACATTCACTCTGTGGGCTCTAGGCAGTGCGGAAGTACATGCTATCCAAATATGTCCTTTGGCTTGTTGTCAATTTTTGTCTGATTGTGATCCTGTAAAAACGCCTTGGGATGTTTGACTATGCTAAAGGTGCTGTATAAATGCAAGATGTTGTTGTGCACACTCTGTGTACATTAGGGACGTGCGTTCATTCCACATTCTCTGTTTACTCTGAGTAATCCAATGAAGCCATGGGATTAAAGGGGCAGTGGCTGCGCAGATATGTAATTGGCTAAGTGACAGAAAGCAAGGAATAGTGGTGAGCTGGAGATCAGTGTGCCGTGGTGTCCCCCGGGGTCATGTTGGCACCACATAAATTAATGACCTGGACTTGGGTCTACAGGGCATAATTTCAACGTTTGCTGATGACACAAAACTCGGAAATGTAGCAAACAGTGAGGAGGATAGTAACAGAGTCCAGGAGGGCATAGACAGACTGGTGAAATGGACAAACATATCACAGATGAAATTTAACGCAGCAAAGTGTGAAGTCATTCATTTTGGAAGGAAGGCTGAGGAGAGGTAATATCAACTAAATGGTGCAATTTTAAAGGGGGTGCAGGAACAGAGAGACCTGGGGGTGTTTGTACACAAGTCTTTGAAGGTGGCAGGACAAGCTGAGAAAGCTGTTAAAAAGGCATACGGGATCCTTGGCTTTATAAATAGAGGCATAGAGTACAAAAGCAAGGAAGTTATGCCAAACCTTTATAAAACACTGGTTAGGCCCCAGCTGGGGTATTGTTGCCAATTCTGGAAATCACACTTTGTGAAGGACGTGAAGGCCTTAGAGAGGCTACAGGGGAGATTTACCAGAATGGTACTAGGGATGAAAGATTTCAGTTATGTGGAGAGACTGGAGAAACTGGGCTGTTCTGAGGTTAAGGGAAGATTTGAGGTATTCAAAATCATGCAGGGGTTTGATAGAGTGAAGAAGGAGAAACTATTTTCAGTGGCAGAAGGGTCGGTAACCAGAGGACACAGATTTAAGGTAATTGGCAAAAGAACCAGAGACAAGAGGAGGAGAAATGTTTTTAAGCAGCGAGTTGTTATGACGTGGAATGCATTGTCTGAAAGGGCGGTGGAAGCAGATTCAGTAATAAATTTCAGGAGAGAATTGGATAAATACTTAAGGGGGGAAATTTTGCAGGGCTCTGGGGAAAGAGCAGTGGACTGGGACTAATTGGACTCTTTCAAAGAGCCGGCACAGCACGATGGGCCAAATGGCCTCCTTCTGTGCTGTATTAATATATGATTCTATGAAGGTACATGCTGCTGGTGTGTACTCTGTGCACTGGTCTGTGTACATTAGGAATGTGCATTCGCTGCATGTGCTCTGAGTAATCTGGAGATACATGCCCCTCCTTCCCCCGGTGCGTGCTTCGCATACAGTGGGGGTTCATGTACAATGCTCTAGATATGGTGCACTCCATAGCTAGTGCGCTCCCGCCGCATGTTCCCTATACTGTGGAGGTGCATGTACTGTTGAGGCTGGAAATGCCTGCATCGGATACAGTGAAGGTGGAGCCCCCTATTGTGTGCTATGGGTATCGTGGAGGGGCAAACGCCCGACATTTGTTGAAGGTACATTTAAAGTGCATGCTCCACACGGGATCAGTGCACAGTGGGCGATGTACACTTTTGGCAGATTCTCTGTGTACAGGGGAGCACATGCCTGACAGATGCTCTGGGTACAGTGGAGTGCAGACTCCTGAGAGATGCTCTGCATACAGTGGAGTGCAGACTCCTGACAGATGCTCTGGGTACAGTGGAGTGCAGACTCCTGACAGATGCTCTGCGTACAGTGGAGTGCAGACTCCTGACAGATGCTCTGCATACAGTGGAGTGCAGACTCCTGACAGATGCTCTAGGTACAGTGGAGTGCAGACTCCTGACAGATGCTCTGCGTACAGTGGAGTGCAGACTCCTGACAGATGCTCTGGGTACAGTGGAGTGCAGACTCCTGACAGATGCTCTGCGTACAGTGGAGTGCAGACTCCTGACAGATGCTCTGGGTACAGTGGAGTGCAGACTCCTGACAGATGCTTGGTGTACAGTGGAGTGCAGACTCCTGACAGATGCTCTGTGTACAGTGGAGTGCAGACTCCTGACATGCTCTGCGTACAGTGGAGTGCAGACTCCTGAGAGATGCTCTGGGTACAGTGGAGTGCAGACTCCTGACAGATGCTCTGCGTACAGTGGAGTGCAGACTCCTGAGAGATGCCCTGCGTACAGTGGAGTGCAGACTCCTGACAGATGCTCTGTGTACAGTGGAGTGCAGACTCCTGACATGCTCTGCGTACAGTGGAGTGCAGACTCCTGACAGATGCTCTGTGTACAGTGGAGTGCAGACTCCTGACAGATGCTTGGTGTACAGTGGAATGCAGACTCCTAGCAGACACTCTGTTTACAGTGAAAAAGAAAGAAAGACTTGCATTTATATAGCATCTTTCACCACCACCGGACGTCTCAAAGCGCTTTGCACTCAATGAAGTACTATTTGAAGTGGAGTCACTGTTGTAATGTGGGAAATGTGGCAGCCAATTTGCGCACAGCAAGGTCCCACAAACAGCAATGTGATAATGACCAGATAATCAGTTTTAGATGTTGATTGAGGGATAAATATTGGCCAGGACACTGGGGATAACTCCGCTGCTCTTCTTTGAAATAGCGCCATGGGATGTTTTACGTCCACCTGAGAGAGCAGACGGGGCCTCGGTTTAACGTCTCATCCGAAAGACAGCACCCCTGACAGTGCAGCACTCCCTCAGCACTGCACTGGAGTGTCAGCCTAGCTTTATGTGCTCAAGTCCCTGGAGTGGGACTTAAACCCACAACCTTCTGACTCAGAGGCGAGTGTGCTACCCACTGAGCCACAGCTGACACTGGAGGATGAATACTACAGTAGGGACCTTGCTGTGTACAAGCTGGTCGTTGCATTTTGCCTACAGTGACTACCCTGCAAAAGTACTTCATTGGCTGTGAAGCACTTTGGGATGTCCTGAGGTTGTGAAAGGCTCTGTATAAATGGGAATTCTTCCCTTCCTCTTGTGAGTATGAACAGTAATCAGCAGTGAAATCAATAAGCTTGCCGAAATTAAATCACAATCATTAAATCAGTCAGTGTGAATGCCACTACGTATCAGCGTTGACAACAAATTATGCTGTTGGATGGGCTCAAAAGTGAACTGAAATTGTGCATCATATTAATCATGTACAGGAAACTTTCTGCTATAGTAAAAGATACGGAGCTCAGAGCTCCGTATAAAGCAACAAACCCTGCTTCAAAACAATCGGTACAAGTTGCAAGCGTCTCTGTAGCTCAGCAACAGCTTCAGCTACACACTTGCACAGCCACAAATGGAGTGAAAAAAGTAACTAAAAGTAAAAAAAGTTATCTGAACCGACTCCTGAATTTTGCCGGTGGATAGAGCGTTCCGGTTATTTAGTGGCCGGTTAATCGAAAGTTTCCTGTACATTACAAAAATTATGTATAATAAAAGTAATTTTAAGGCAGTAATCTAATCTTGTGACCTTGTTGGCTGATTGGGGTGTTAACAAGCCGACATCTCTCCCCATTTTAATTTTTATTGAAGTCTGTGGGTAGAGATCTAAAAGGAGCTGCCGACTCGCTATTGCCCATTTTACACTATTGCACAATGTCAAAATCTACCCCATTAAATGTTTTTCTGCACGATATAAATGCACCTTTTTGTTGTTTTTGTAGTGCGATTCTTACACTGTAGATTGAACCCTACGCTGTATTCCAAACTGTAACACATTTCCAGGTATCCCTATGTTACTCTATGTTGGCATCACCTGGAAGCTTGGAGTTAGCTTCCTCGTGTATGCCAACGATGCCCAGCTCTATTTATTTGCCTCTTCCCTCAAGCTTGGTTACACTTTCCAGCTGCCCGCCTGACATCAAGACCCAAATGAGTTCAAAATTTCGTCCAGCTGAATGCTGACAAAATGGAAGCCATTGTCCTCAGCCCCTGCCGGCCCTTACCTGCTTCTGGCCTCCATTCCATCAACACCCCAGCTGCCACCTCAGGCTAATTTGCCAGAGGAATAATTTTACGAGTTTGTGCTACAAGTGAGGAGCGTCAGAATGGAGATTCTGGGGCACCAAATTGGTCAGAAAATCATGCACAATACGCCCCTGAATTACTGATTTGTACTCCCAGTGGATAAGGTTGACCTAAAGCTGAGCTTCCTCCCTCACATCGATACTGATGCCATGACACCCTTGTAACATTGCTCGCCACGGCCCCTATTTTATCCCCCACTGTCACCAAAATCCCAGTTCATGCCTTTATTACCTCAAGGCTAGGCTTTGCGAGCCTACCTCCCCTTCAACGATCCTCATCTCAACCCTTCACAAATCACAGCTCATCCAGACTGTTGCAGCCCATGCACTCACCCTCGCAATCTCATCACCACCCCATGCTGTCTCATCCAACCTCTGTAAGCGTGGAGTTGGAAATAAACCTGGGCCTTCTGTGTTGCAACAAATTGACTGCACTGTCTTCATCCTCATTCTTAAACCCTCACCACACCTTTCCCTTCGTAAATTCCTCCAGTAAAAGTCCCTCACGCATCCTCTGTGCCTGCACTCTTTCCCAATCCCTCTCCCACACCTCTGTCAGTCACCACGGCCCAGTCTTCTGAACATCTCTCCCTGGTTCCCTCCAACTTGCAACTTTGCTCTTGTTTTCAGAAACTGCTGGTGACTCTTCTCTTTGACCGCACCGTTGCTCGTGCTCCTCATCTCGTTATGTTCTCAGTTTTTCCCTCCTGCTTGATATCTACTGTTTTTCCTCTTTAATGTAAAGCATTTTTACCCATCTTCCTAAATGTGAGGAGCACTGAAGAAATGTTGTATTCTATATATTGAGAACTTTGCCGGTGGCTCAGCTGTTAACAACAATGTATAACTGACCCATACAGACCAGAAGGCCCAGCTTTGTTTCCAGCTCCTCCCTAATTTAGTTGATCTCAGATTCACATACTTCTGATTTACAGGTGATTAAAATTAATCACTGGAAGATTGGAAGGGTTATGAGTTGGGCATGTTGGACTGTGCCAATTCTCAGACCCATGCTCCCACCAAGTGAAGCTCTATGCCAGCTGCAGGCTTAATACATTTACTATTATATATATGAATGATCCGAACCCCTCGATTAGATTGAAGATGGTATTTCACTCCTAAGTATCCATTATAACCCATACGAACACCTTGACTGGATCCCAGTCTAAGCTAGTGGTAGCTCAGTGGTAGCACTCCTGCCTCTGAGTCAGATAGTTGTAGGTTCAAGCCCCACTCCAGAGACTCAAGCACATAATCTAGCCTGACACTTCAGTACAGTACTGAGGGAGTGATGCACTGTCGGAGGTGCTGTCCTTCCAATGAGATATTAAATCGAGGCCCCGTCTGTGCTCCTGGGTGTAATTTGAAGAAGATCAGGGGAGTTCTCCCTGGTGTCTTGGCCAATATTTATCCCTCAACCAACATCACTGCAAAAAGCATTTTCTGGTCATGATCACATTGTTGTTTGTGGGATCTTGCTGTGCACAAAGTTGCTGCCACATTTCTTACATTACAACAGTGACTACACTTCAAAAGAACTTCATTGGCTGTAAAGTGCTTTGAGACGTCCTGAGGTCAGGAAAGCCACTCTATAAATGCAAAGCTTTTATTTTTTTTATTTTTTTTATTTTTTTATGTTCGCTCCTGGCCATCCAGCTTTCTCTCATTAGAGTAATGTATTTAATTGATTGGATCTCAAGGGAAGAACATAACCTGCATAAACCGAGCTTAAATAAATCTTTCTGGTGTTGCTCATTGGCAGTGACAGGCATTCATTTTGGTTTAAAAATATAACCTCTGAAAAATAAACAGATCGAATGGTGGACGCTAGCAAAGGCGTTCTCCCTACCCTGCTCTTGGCATTAACAGAGACCCATAGGAACAAGAAAAGAAGAACTGCAGAAAAGAGTATATAAATATATAATGGAGCAGCTGTAATATTCTTCCATGCCAGTCAGAGCTGGAGTATTGCTCATCTGTGTTCTTTGTGGCAGACCTGGCACTCTATTAGCAAGGAAGTTCTGCTAAACCTTTATAAATGTCTGGCTAGGCCTCAGCTGGAGTATTGTGTCCAATTCTAGGCACCACTTTAGGGAGGATGTCAAAGCTTTGGATTCGGTACGAAGGAGATTTGCTAGAATAATACTAGGGATGAGGGTCTTCAGTTAGATGGAGAGGCTAGAGAAGCTGGGATTGTTCTCCTTAGAGCAGGAAAGGTTAAAGTGAGATTTAATAGAAATCAAGAGGGGTTTTGATAGAGTAAATAAGGAGAAACTGTTTCCACTGGCAGGAGGGTTGGTAACCAGAGGACACAGACTGAAAATAATTGGCAAAAGAACCAGAGGGAGATGAGGAGAATTTTTTTTACTCGGCGTGTTGTTATGATCTGGAATGCACTGCCTGAAATGGTGACTGAAGCAGATTCAGTATTAACTTTTAAAAGGAATTGGATAAATAATTGAAAAGGATAGAAAATTGCAAGGCTATGGGGAGAGAGTAGGGGAGTGGGACTAATTGGATAGCTCTTTCAAAGAGCCAGCATAGACACGATGGGCCAAATGGTCTGCTTCTGTGTTGTAAGATTCTATGATTCTATATTATTATGCTGCCAGTGATGGTTCACTGGTACATCATTAACACAGCGTCTGTCCCCTCTTTGCACAAATACCACATTGAAAATAGATACTTGAATCATGGCAAAAATTGTAGAGCATTGATATCCCACTTGGTACCTGGCTGTCTTGTACTTTTCTTGGGTTCTCAAAGGTATTGACCTGTAGATGCAGGGGTGGCCTGTTCCAATGACTGATTCATATCTGTAACTAGTGGAACTGCTAGTCAATGAGATATAGGGGGAAAAATTCAGTTGGTTTGCGCCTCCCGTTAGCGCCTTAAGAGGGCGCGAATGGGGCGCAAAGCAACTAGTGCCCAGGCGAGGCGATATCTGCGCCTCTCGCGGAATTGACCGGACATTTTGCGGCGACGCTAAACAATACCGCCCGATCTCCTGCGCACGCAGATCTTGATGTCATTCGAGTGTGCAACGCCCTTGGGGCGCCCCGGAACGGAAATTGAGTGGCACCCCCCCTCCTTTCCGCCTGGCGCTACCAACGACAGGTAGACTGGAACGCTACCCAGTCGCTGTGGGGCTTGGGGGGCACTATGTAAAGGGGGCCTCTTCCTGGCTTTTTCTGTGGTAGACATTTTTGCACTACTCGTTCTGAGAGAGAGAGAGAGATTTTGAGAGAGAGGGAAAGAGAGAAAGAGAGACTTCTGCATTGAGTCAACGCTGTCTGAAATAGTTTTGACTTCTGACCATAACTTTGCAGGTACTTTGGATTTTGACCTTCATTACTTTGATTGCCAAGATACTATGGGGGCTGCAATGAATGGGGACGTCATCCTGCGCCATCAAATTCGGAGGGCACAGAGATGCAGAGAGAGAGTGGCAATCATGGCCAGACGGAGGAGGGCCAACAGGCCTCTGTACAGGAGACCTTACCCTCCCAGGGTATTTCGCCAACAATTCTCCTACATTAATATGTCTGAGGAGCAGTGTTTGCGAAGGCTGCGCTTCAGCAAGGAGGTGGTCACTGAGCTCTGCCACCTGCTGCAGCCAGATCTGCAGCCTCAACTGAGGAGCAGGACGTCTCTGTCGGTGGCAGTGAAGATAACAGTGGCTCTGAACTTTTATGCCACCGGCTCATTTCAATCAGCTACTGGGGACATCACCAATATCTCCCAGTTCGTGGTGCATTGCTGCATCCGTCAGGTCACAAATGCCCTCTATAAAAGGAGACGAGAGTACATCTCTTTCCCCATGACCCCGGACAAGCAGCAAGAACGCGCAAATAGCTTTGCTAGGATAGCGGGCTTCCCCATGCTGCAGGGCGCCATTGACTGCACGCATGTGGCTTTGCGTGCTCCGCATGAGAATGCCGAGGATTTCCGCAGCTGAAAGGGCTTCCATTCCTTAAACGTTCAGATAGTCTGTGACCACAGACAGCTGATACACACTGTCAATGCCCACTATCCTGGCAGCAGCCATGATGCATTCACCCTGCGCCAGACTACTGTGGCAGAACATTTCCAGGCACCGCATCACCCAGGTGGTTGGCTTCTCAGGGACAAGGGATATCCACTGTGCACCTGGCTGATGACACCGCTCCGTACGCCCAACACCCACCACACAATCGGCGTGCTCAAGCAACGGTTCCGCTGTCTGGACCATTCTGGAGGAGCCCTGCCGTACTCGCCTGAGCGAGTCTCCCACTTCGTTGTTGTGTGCTGCATGCTGCATAACCTGGCAATCCTCAGGACCCAGCCAATGCCACCAAGCCTTGGAGCACCACCAGAGGAGGAGGAGGAAGAGGAGGAGGAAGATGAGGATGATGATCAGCAGCACCAAGGCGGGAGGGAGGCACACATTGTCGAAACTGGAAGGGCCGTCCATCAACGGCTGATAGCAAGCCGCTTCTAGGCCCCTGCTGAGGAAATGGCTTCTGCCATTGAGAACAACATGAATGAAACCAACCCGCAACCCCTAAGCTGGCCAAGGCAACAATGATTGCAAAGACCAAACATGTACATTTTGAATACAAAAATGTTTTTATTTTACAATCTCTGTGTGTGTCATTTCCGCATGACAAACTAATAGAAAGAAACACAAAAAAAACAGTCATTAACATAACTGGCTCTCACAACCTGGAGATAATGTCCAAAACACTCAAAAAAATTTGACCACGAGCCTTGGCCTTTAATAAAAAAATGAACAACATTTTGTCACACCTCCTACTTTTTGCCCTTCGAGGGTGATCTCCTTCCCTTGCACACTTCCCCCCTTCCCACCCTACTGCTCCTCCGTAATGGGACCCCAGTGGCTGCAGCAAGGCTGGTGGAAGGCTGCTGATTGTCACAACCTGAGACTGCAGATGCCCTTGAAGGATGGCCTCGACCAGCTCTGGGCCTGGAGGGCCCAGCTGCAGACTGCACCAACTCTGCATGGGCGGCAGCAGTCTGTCCTACAGGTGGTGGCAAGTGCAGTGGAGAAGTGACAGTGGTGGCAGCAGGAATGCTGTCATCTTGAGAGAGGACAGTAACTCCCTGCTCGACCGACACACTGGCACTCCCACGGGGCAGCACCTCAGCATCCGGAGCAATCTGCTGGAGCACAGATTGCTGGCCTGCTGTGGCGCGGTGAGAGCCCCGGGGAAATGTGTCCGAACCAGCGAGGATGGCAGCATTCAGTGCTCGTGTGGCCTCAATCTGAGTCTGCATGAGAACAGTCAGAGATGGGGTCATGGCAGCCAGTGCCTGAATTGCAGCACTAAGCATTTGCGTGGCATCTGCCTGTGCTACTGTGAAGTGCTCCACACTCCTTGCCAGTGATTCAATGCATTCGGGCACCCTTCCCACTACACCCATGAGCTCAGTGTGCCTGTGCACCGCCTGGGTGTTCATTTCAGCAAGGACCCGCTCCTCCTCTGCGTCCAGTGCAGCAGGACTCGATGGCATACTCTCCCTCCGGGGAGAAGGCCCCCGAGCTTCCCTACCCCCATCGCGTTGCTGCAGCCCGCTGGATCCTGGAGCTTCACCCTCATCAGACCCTTCCCCTCTGCTCCCCACCAGGGAAGTCGTGTGCCCAGTGTGGGCATGGGCTTCCTCAGGAGAGGGTGGCGCTGATGCTCTGGCTTCCTCTTCCTCCTCGCCTGCAGCTTCACTCCCACTGGCAGCTTGAGGGCCCGTCTCCTCAACTGGTGAATCACCATCTGAAAGCAGGGAGGTACAAGAGTGGCTTTAGCGTGAGGACAGGGTGGCAGCAAGGGAGGAATCAGTGCAGCGATTTAGTAATTTGGATTGAAAGTGTCAAAGGCTGGTGTTGTGAGGAACAAGTGGAAGGTGAGAGGACAAAAAGGTGATGACCTTACTATTGCTGTCCAGAACGGGGTCAGCGTCTCCAGTGGTGACGGGACCGATCACCCGGCTTGCCACAATCCTCTGGACGTGCACCTCAAGATCGCTGAGGGGTTGCAGCTGAGGCCGCCCTCCACCTGTCCATTGCTGCTGTCTCCTATTATGAGATAGCTTGGCCTGCAAGAAAAAGGACGGCGTCTGAGTAAATATGCAGCCATGGTCTTGCCTGATGTGCATCCCATAGTTGAATAGCCCTTACTGTATGCAGCCATGGTCTTGCCTGATGTGCATCCCATGGTTGAATAGCCCTTACTGTATGCAGCCATGGTCTTGCCTGATGTGCATCCCATAGTTGAATAGCCCTTACTGTATGCAGCCATGGTCTTGCCTGATGTGCATCCCATAGTTGAATAGCCCTTACTGTATGCAGCCATGGCCTTGCCTGATGTGCATCCCATAGTTGAATAGCCCTTACTGTATGCAAAGTGTGGAATGTGTGTGTGTGTTTCATGAAAGGGCCATAGGTCTTGGATGAGTGTTGGGCATTGGGGTTTTTAAGACCCTCTGGCCATAGAGTGAGGTTGAGATGGAGGGATGGAGAGGTTTTGAAAAGAAGCCACTCACCCTGACGACCCGTGTGAGGTCGTTGAACTTTTTTCTACATTGGATATGGGTCCTGGGCAACATGCCCCTTGAGGAGACGCTCTGAGCCACCTCCCTCCACACTCTTCTGTACTCACGTGGCACTCTCTGGGTACAGTATAGATCTTCTGCGCTCCACCGCGCCAACCAGAGCCTCCAAGGCCCGCTCGCTGAAGCGATGTGCTCGCTCCCTGGCCCTCTCCACAGTCCTTGTCTGCAAGATTTAGCCACAGGTCTGTGCAGGCCAAGATTCATGGCTCCAATGAGCAGGGTGTGGCTGGAGAGCAAGATCGACCCTCACCTTTAAGAACTGACCGGCGCCAGTGTGTCTGTGTTCAATCGGTAACTGACAGCACCTGCGCTGCACCCGCGCTCTGAGGTAGTGCCTCGCTCCTCGGCCTTAGCGCCTTAAGAGAGGTGTGTTGCGCCTGATTTAGCGCTCCAATCACCTCCAGGGGTGATAAAAGCCAAGTTTGCCGTCGGAGGTGATAATTAGCGCCAGGCGCTAAATTTTGCGCACGGCCGATAACGGCGCCCCAAACAGGGCGATACTGAATTTCTCCCCCATAGTGTGTGTCCATGCTGTGATGAGGAGGTTGGTGGTAACACACTGACAGATTTAATGGTGAGTTGAGCTGCTTACTGGACCCCTTGTGAGGAGTTCTCTATACCTGCTGTCAACTTAATGAGGGTTCAAACCAGCTCTCTTGGGTTGTCTGCTGACCAACTTGTGACTATCCTCCTCGGGAAAGTAAGTGACATCCGTTTCAGGTCAAGGTGGCTCCAAGGTGGCATTTCTGGTGATGGAAAATTTGGAACCAAGGTAGACTTGATAATCTGGTACCTGAGCCAAATGGGTCCACAGCAGCCCAGATTACTGTAAATGATTGACGGCCAGCCTGGCTCACTCAATGAAACCTGGAGGGCAGACATGTTACTGGGGCAGAGATTATTCCTGTTTGGCTCCAGATAATATTGCAAGCCAGTGCCCTAATGGGTAGGGTGGTCTGGCAACACAAGCTGCGGGATGTCTATAAGTGCTCTCTGCTGGTAGTCTGCACCAACTGGGAATTCTACTGGGGGTGGGGGAGGCGGGGGGGGGGGGGCAAGGAGTTCTCCACAGGAACCTCCAGAGAAATGGAATAAATGACTAAAAACTTGTGCTGTTTCTCGGGATTTCCATCCATATTCCACCAAAATTACAGTGGGAGACCTGCAGAATTTTAGGGTCCATAGTTTTACTTGTGGTCACTAAGCTCTGGTTTTTCCAACCTAAGCTGTTTGGTCTTACATCGGTGTGATATGCCCCTAAGGGGAGAGTGTGTACACTCCATATTGGGCGAAGGGAAACGCTACCTGAGTGGATTCCCCAGTAGCTTGGTTTGTAGAGCCTTAAACATGGTGACGGGTTTCCATGCGTGGCAGCTACCAAGCAGTAAACTATATTTTCCTTCCAGTCTTCGTGATGAGTATAGTAAAATAGAGGTTAGGGAGGGCATCACGAGGGAAATTAGAGAAGCGTGCAATAAGAGCACAGCTGTCATCATAGGTGACTTTAACTTACATATAGATTGGACTAGCCTAATCAGTAAAAATAATGAGGAGGAGGAATTCCTTGAGTGTTTAAGGGATGGTTATCTGGATCAATATGTCGAGGAACCAACTCGGGAACAGGCTATATTGGACTGGGTACTGTGCAATGAGAAGGGACTAATCAGTAATCTTGTTGTACGGGGACCCTTGGGTCAGAGCGATCATAACATGATCGATTTCTCACTCGAAATGGAGAGCGAAGAAATTGACTCAGAGACTAAGGTCCTGAATTTAAACAAGGGGAATTATGATGCCATGAGACGGGAACTGAGTAGGTCTGATTGGACAACGTTCCTGGGAGGACTGGAGGTAGATAAACAATGGCAAACATTTAAAGATAGAATGACAAAATTGCAAAAATTGTTTATACCAATCTGGCATAAAAGGAAATCTAAAAAGGTGACTCAACCGTGGATAACAGGGGAAATTAGAGACAGCATAAAATCCAAAGATAGGGCGTATAAAATAGCCAAAAAAAGCGCCAGAGCGGAAGATTGGGAACAGTTTAAGATAGAGCAAAGGAGGTCAAAGGGCATAATCAAGAGGGGCAAAATAGCTTACGAAAACAAGCTGGCGGAAAATATAAAAACTAACTCCAAAAGCTTTTATAAGTATATCAAAAGGAAAAGACTGGTGAAAACCAAAGTTGGTCCATTGCAGTCAGATACGGGGGAATATATAATGGGAAATAAGGAAATGGCAGATCAACTAAATGCATACTTTGGGTCAGTCTTTACGAAGGAAGACACAAAAAACCTCCCTGGGATATCGGGAAAAATAGGGACATTGGCAAAGGAGGAACTGACGCAAATCAATATCTCTAAGGATATGGTGTTAAGGAAGCTAAAGGGATTGAAGGTGGACAAATCCCCAGGGCCTGATAACATGCATCCTAGGGTACTGAAGGAGGTGGCCCTAGAGATAGCGGATGCACTAAGGATGATTTTTCAGAATTCATTAGACTCGGGAACAGTGCCCATGGATTGGAGGGTAGCTAACGTTACCCCACTATTCAAAAAGGGGGGTAGGGAAAAAGCAGGTAATTACAGACCTGTAAGCCTTACATCAGTTGTGGGCAAAATGCTGGAGTCCATCATTAAGGATGAAATAGCGGAGCACTTAGCAAATGGGGACAGGATAGGACAGAGTCAACATGGATTTACAAAGGGTAAATCGTGCTTGACTAATCTATTGGAATTTTTTGAGGGAGTAACTGGTAGAATAGATGGGGGAGAGCCAGTAGATGTGGTGTACCTGGACTTCCAAAAGGCCTTCGATAAGGTCCCACATAAAAGATTAGCATGGAAAATTGAGGCTCATGGGATAAAGGGGAAAGTATTGGCGTGGATAGGGAACTGGCTGTCAGATAGAAAACAGAGAGTTGGAATAAACGGCTCATTTTCTGAATGGCAGGCAGTAACAAGTGGGGTACCACAGGGATCTGTCCTGGGCCCCCAGCTGTTCACAATTTACATTAATGACCTGGATCAGGGAGTCGGATGCAGCATTTCCAAATTTGCAGACGACACTAAACTAGGAGGGGGGGTGGGCTCAGAGGAAGAGACCAGGAAGCTCCAGAGCGATTTGGACAGACTGGGCGATTGGGCGGATAAATGGCAGATGCACTATAATGTGGACAAGTGCGAAGTTATCCACCTTGGGTGCAGGAACGGGAGGGCAAATTATTATTTAAATGGCAATAGATTGGGAGAGGGGGAAGTACAGAGAGACCTGGGTGTTCTTGTACACCAGTCACTGAAGGCGAGCATGCAGGTGCAACAGGCGGTCAAGAAGGCAAACGGTATGCTGGCCTTCATAGCAAAAGGGTTAGAATACAGGAACAGGGATACCTTGCTGCAGCTGTACAGGGCACTGGTGAGACCACACCTCGAGTACTGTGTACAGTTTTGGTCGCCTCATCTGAGGAAGGATGTTCTTGCCATGGAGGGGGTGCAGCGGCGATTCACCAGGCTGATACCAGGAATGGCGGGAATGACCTATGAGGAGAGACTATGTAGTTTAGGGATGTACACACTGGAGTTTAGAAGATTGAGAGGGGACCTCATAGAAGTGTATAAAATTCTGACAGGTCTAGACAGACTGGATGCAGAAGGAATGTTTCCCTTGGCGGGTGAGAACAGAACTAGAGGACATAATTTAAGGATAAGGGCTAAACCATTTAGGACAGAGATGAGGGGGAATTTCTTCACTCAGAGAGTGGTGAACCTGTGGAACTCATTGCCACAGAGGGCAGTGTACGCCAGCTCATTAAATATATTTAAGAGGGAATTAGATATATTTCTACGGGCAAAAGGGGTTAAGGGTTACGGAGAGAAGGCGGGGACGGGATACTGAATTAAAGGATCAGCCATGATCTCATTGAATGGCGGAGCAGGCACGAAGGGCCGAATGGCCTACTCCTGCTCCTATCTTCTATGTATCTATGTATGAGTTTAATGGCACTGTTTTACTCTCATCTTCCATTTACTGCAGCCCTGGGGTCAGACTCCCATCTGCTCTGCAATGTTGAATGGGGGGAATTTCCTGTAGAATATCAATAGATGTTGCAAGGTCTGATTTGCCTTTCCCATAGACCTCTACTTTAGGTGTCTGTGTCGGTAGCAGGGTCGGAAGCAGGCCTAATGACCCCGGTGGTTAGGATGAAAGTCTCTGCAACTGTCTGCATGACAATAGAATGAGGTGTCCCTGCTTATATTAGCAAATAGATTAAGGGTAAGATAGTGAGGATGCTTGGGGCCTCCCGAGCTCGGTCCAAATTGTATGTGACAACTTCATCTGGATAGCTGTCTGACTCAAGAATTCTATGCACACAGGTAAAGACAGGCATTTTCTCGGCTGCTGAACGGACTGAGTCACCCACCAGCGAAACGAGGAGGAGTTTGGCCTGCAGCAATACAGCAAGGGTGAGGCTTAGCATACACAAAGGGCAAAGTATGGATCAAAGCTTCTGCATGCTCCACAGAGGAGTGAATGTTTAAATATAGAACGTAATACACAAATAGCATGATGAAAGCAGAGGAGCGGCCTGCTCCGAACTGGCTCTTAAACGTGTTTGACCTGATAGGAGGGTGTGGAGGGAATTGTATATGGGGGCATATGTATATATTTTTCCTGTTTGATTTTCAAATTTTGCCTGATTACGCTGCTGTGAAGAACCTTGGGATGTTTTTACTATGTTAAAGGCCCTACATAAATACAAGTTGCTGTTATTACATCCATGAATGGTGCATGAGGTTCTCCCTGTACCTGGAACAGGTACTTCTAGGGGCTGCATTTCTGCTTTGGGCACATTAGCGTCACTAGTGCAGTTGGCTTGGAGCATTTCATTTTGCTGCTGAACTGAGGGGACTATTCCAGGGTTCAACCCCCACCCGCCCCCCCCCCATCCCCCATCTCCTCGTTTACATAGTTGTCGCGCATTCACAATACACCGGTAAGCCCAGGGGACGCGCACATCCGGGCATGAAACTGTTCTGCTGGTGCATGGGGAGGGAGGGGAGGGTGGAATTTCCATCTCTCACTTCTTAATGACAACCTTACCTTAAGTTTCGGTGCTTTGGCAGGGTGTATTCTCAGAATAAATTAGGATATTTTTAACCTGGTGCAACTTGTATGTGGTGTTAAAGATAAGGATTTAGCAATGAATGATTTCCGTGTTGAATGAACATCCACTCATTTCAATGAAGTTGCGAGTTTTAACTGTAAATTTGTTTCAAGGGTACAGGTATGCACATTGAAGAGCGGAGAGCTGGGTTTGTGTGTGTGTGTATATATATATATATAAAATACCTCAGATGAGGACAGGATGGGCTTAGGTACGATGCCCTTATCGGTTGAAAACCCTGCTAACTGTTTCCGTCCATGCTCCTAGACTAAGAATGGCCACTTGTCTGAGGTATTGGTGGGTAGTCAGGCCCTTCGAACTCTCCTCATGATCTGTAGGCCCTAGGACCACGAGGCCGGCCTACTGAACAGGAGGGGAGAAGATTCAATGGAAACAAAACTGCACTTCTTCATGAAATGTAAGGTGTAGGAACATTGGAGAAATGCTTTTGTTTTCCCTCCAAATGAGATGTTTACTTCTTGTTGGAGGCAGTGCCTGGAATTTGCTGACAGTGTAATATGGAAGATCAGTCCTCAAATCTAACAGCAAAATAAATGATCAAGTCAGCACTTTCTTAGCCTCAATGAATGAAGAATGTCATTTTGATAAATAGTGTAGTGATTGTACATCACAGTGATTGTTCTTTGAATCCGAATACACTTCAAACACCGTGTGTGGGCCGGAAGATTTCATTAACCCAAGTCCTGTTCACATAAACCCATCTGGTGCTATTTGTTGAAGAGTAGGACGCAGTAGCACTGAACGGGTAAACAGTAAATAACTGTGAGATGACTGATCTTGTGCTTTGCTGTGATGGTTCAGTGTGTTAGGTTATTCTGTTCATCCTGTCATGCGTTAATGGGCTTGGATTGGTTGATCGATCATATGACAAGAAGAGTGTATTGGCAAAATCTGTATGGGGCAGTTCATTTGATGCAGTAATGGGTTTGGCACAGTTAACTGTGTGCTGGGTTGATGCGTAGTTGTGTGCTGGTGTGAACATTTGTGTGATGGGTGTGAACATTTGTGTGCTGGTGTGATGGGTGTGAACAGTTGTGTGCTGGTGGGATGGGTGTGAACAGTTGTGTGCTGGTGTGATGGGTGTGAACAGTTGTGTGCTGGTTCGATGGGTGTGAACAGTTGTGTAACGGGTGTGAACATTTGTGTGCTGGTGTGATGGGTGTGAACAGTTGTGTGCTGGTTCGATGGGTGTGAACAGTTGTGTGCTGGTGTGATGGGTGTGAACAGTTGTGTGCTGGTGTGATGGGTGTTGAATAATTGACTGTGGGCTGGATTAAATGTGGATTGAGCAATTGGTTGTATGATGATGCAGTATTGTGATAATGGGCGTGGGGTAATTGCTTGAATTGAGTGTTTAAAGACTAGGACCTCAAACCTAGCACCAAGCTCATGGTCTACAGAGCAGCAGTGATACCCGCCCTCCTGTATGCTTCAGAGACATGGTCCATGTACAGCAGGCACCTCAAAGCACTGGAGAGGTGCCACCAATGCTGCCTCCACAAGATCCTGCAAATCCATTGGCAGGATAGGCGCACCAACGTCTGTGTTCTCGCTCAGACCAACATCCCCAGCATCGAAGCTTTGACCACGTTCGATCAGCTCCGATGGACGGGCCACTTCGTCTGCAAGCCCGATACGAGACTCCCAAAACAAGCATTCTACTCGGAGCTCCGGCACGGCAAGAGAGCCCCAGGTGGGCAGAGGAAACGCTTCAAGGACACCTTCAAAGCCTCCTTGAAAAAGTGCAACATCCCCACCGATACCTGGGAATCCCTGGCCCAAGACCGCACAAGGTGGAGGAGAAGCATCCAGGAAGGCGCCGAACACCTCGAGTCTCTTCGCCGGGAGCAAGCGGAAGCCAAGTGCAAACAGCGAAAGGAGCGCACGTCAACCCAAGCACCCCACCCACCCGCCCCTTCAACCACTGTCTGCCCCGCCTGTGACAGAGACTGTAGGTTCCGCATTGAACTCATCAGTCACCTGCGAACTCATTTTTAATGTGGAAGCAAGTCATCCTCGGTTCTGAGGGACTGGCTAAGAAGAAGAAGATTGCTGATGTGGTGATACGCTGTATTTGATTTATTGTACGATGACATAGTAAGGGGATGGATTTGCCCATGGATTATGCATGATTCACAGAGGTAACATGGGTATAACCAACTGAAAGAATGCGTGGAGATCTGTTGCACCAGATTAACCATCCGATTGATCTTTTCAGATTCTGTAGTGTCCGCCAGATTACTGTTAATTTTTACTAAAATGAGACCCCAATAATGTCATTTAACTGCAGTTCAATTTCCCAGCACTATCATTCCTTGCGTCCCATATAAAATGGGCAGCCAGGGTTATGGAAGTAAATTTAAAGATTTGTAGCAGCATTTCGAGTCTATTTCTGAACTTTTCTTTCTTGCTCTGTTCCTTTGTTGGGCAGGAGGCTTTGTGCCAAGTTTTCTGGTATTGATATTATTTTGGTACAGTGGGTTTCTGTGGTAAACCACTGTTATTGTTGTTCACCGTTGTTGTTGTTGCACACTGTTGTACCTATGCATGCCTCAGCATGTCTCTGCTGGCTCCGCCCCTGGCTCCACCCACAGGCCCAAGTATAAAGGTGACTGCTCTGCAGCCCCCTGCCTTCTTGGAACCCAGTCAACCAGGAGAGGCATGCTCTGTTCTTTGCTAATAAAAGCCTTTAGTTACTCTCCTAACTCTCCGTCTTTTATGAGTAATTGATAGCGCATCAATTTTATTAGCAAAAACAAAATGTCGACAACAAACGCTGAGCAGCAGGAGCTGCTGCGAGCCCTCAGACCAACATGCCTGGACCTAGACCCCCAAGAAGCGGGTTCGGCTACCAAATTCGCGCATTGGCTGCGTTGCTTTGAGGCCTACCTGCAAACCTCAACTGTGACCCTGGACGAAAACAAGCGGGAAATCCTGGCCTCAAAGGTGAGCCACCAAGTTTATACAATAATCCAGGACGCGACGACCTACGCGGCGGCTATCGATCTGCTAAAAGGGCAATACACACGCCCGGTAAATACGGTCTATGCCAGGCACCTCTTAAGATCCCGCAGACAGCAGCCCGGGGAATCGGTGGAGGCCTTCCTACGGGCACTACGGATACTCGGCCGAGGCTGCGATTGCAAAGAAGTATCAGCCGCAGCACACACGGAGGGACTGATCCGAGATGCTTTCGTTGCGGGTCTAAGGTCCGACTACTCCCGGCAGAGACTGTTGGAAAAGGGCGAAATGGACCTGAGAAAGGCAGTGTCCCTCGCTCTCTCGCTCGACGCGGCCCACAGGAATATGGATGCCTTCTCCCCTAACCGCTCCGCAACGTGGACGCCACAACCTTGGGTCATGGGACCACCACCTTCAACTGCTGCTGCGATGTCCAAGGCACAGAAATGTTATTTTTGTGGCCAGGCAAAACACCCCAGAGCACGCTGCCTGGCGAGAAACGCTACCTGCTCCGGCTGCGGGAAGAAAGGACACTATGTCAGCGCCTGCAAAGGTAAAACCGCGAACGCCAGCAGCGCCGCGTGCGAACCCTGGGGGCAGCCATCTTGTCCGCCATCTTGTGCTCCCCCAGCCGCGTGGGGATCGGGATCATGGGCGCCGCCATTTTGTCCGCCATCTTGGACGTCTCCAACTTCAACCACGGGGGACCCGGACTCAACCACCGCCCCATCTGACGACCACATCGACCCGCTCGACCATACGCTGGCCTCCGTGACGCTGGACCAATCTCTCCCTCATCAACTGTCCAGGTCCATGATGGACATTACGGTAAACGGCCGCGCCTCTACCTGCCTTTTTGACAGCGGGAGCACGGACAGCTTTATCCACCCCGACACGGTGCGCAGTTACTCGCTCCCGGTCCTGCCGACGCGCCATCGGATCTCTTTGGCTTCCAAAGCCCAGTCAGCGGACGTCGTTGGCTACTGTGTAGTGACCCTTTCAGTACGGGGCACAGAATACAAAAATTTTAAACTTCTGGTCATGCCACATCTCTGCGCTGCCATTCTACTGGGGTTGGATTTTCAGTGCCACCTTAAGAGTGTCACATTAGCGTACGACGGACCCCTCCCCCCACTCACAGTCTGCAGCCAGCAGCTTTTAAATCGCCCGCCGCGCACCATTTGCAGCCTCTCCACCCTTAAAGTCCCCCCCACTCCTTGTTCGTTAACCTCACCCGCGACTGTAAGCCCATCGCTACCAAAAGCAGGCGTTACAGTGCCGGGGATAGGAGCTTCCTTAAATCCAAGGTAGCGAGACTCCTGAAGGAAGGGATTATTGAAAGTAGCACCAGCCCATGGCGAGCACAAGTGGTGGTAGTGAAGACTGGCGAAAAACAGCGCCTAGTTATTGACTACAGCCAGACGATCAATCGCTACACCCAGCTAGATGCATACCCACTCCCCCGCATATCTGACATGGTCAATCAGATAGCACAATACCGGGTGTTCTCGACGATTGATCTGAAGTCGGCATACCACCAGCTTCCCATCAGGGCTGAGGACTGCCAGTACACAGCTTTTGAAGCTGACGGTCGTCTCTACCACTTCCTCAGAGTTCCCTTCGGCGTCACCAATGGGGTTTCAGTCTTCCAACGGGAGATGGCCCGGATGGTTGACCAGAACGCGCTCCAGGCCACTTTCCCCTATCTAGACAACGTCACCATCTGCGGCCACGAGCAGCAGGACCACGATGTTAATCTAAAGAAATTCCTCTGTATGGCCCAACGGCTGAACCTAACATACAACAAGGACAAGTGTATGTTTCGTACCATGCGCCTTGCCATTCTTGGCTGTGTAGTGGAGAACGGAGTCATCGGCCCCGACCCCGACAGGATGCGCCCCCTTATGGAGCTCCCCCTCCCCCACTGCCAAAAAGCACTGAAGAGATGCCTAGGGTTTTTCTCGTACTATGCTCAGTGGGTGCCCAACTATGCGGACAAAGCCAGACCCCTCATCAAGTCCACCTCCTTCCCCCTGACAGCAGAGGCCTGTGCAGCCTTCACTCTCATAAAAAGAGATATTGCAAGGGCCACGATGCACGCAGTGGATGAGTCCATCACTTTCCAAGTGGAGAGCGACGCATCCGACTTTGCCCTAGCTGCAACCCTTAACCAGGCGGGGAGACCCGTGGCCTTTTTCTCAAGGACCCTCCAGGGCCCCGAGATTCGACACTCCTCTGTCGAAAAGGAGGCCCAGGCCATTGTGGAAGCTGTGCGACATTGGAGGCATTACCTGGCCGGAAAACGATTTACCCTGCTCACTGACCAGCGTTCAGTAGCTTTTATGTTTAATAATAAGCAGAGGGGCAAAATCAAGAATGACAAGATCTTGAGGTGGAGAATCGAACTCTCCACCTACAATTACGATATCTTGTACCGGCCCGGGAAACTCAATGAGCCCCCAGGTGCCCTATCACGTGGTACATGCACCAACGCGCAGGTTGATAGACTGAAGACCCTCCACAATGACCTCTGCCACCCGGGGGTCACCAGGTTTTTTCACTTCATCAAATCCCGTAACCTGCCCTACACCATCGAGGAGGTCAGGACCATGACCAGGAACTGCCAAATCTGTGCCGAGTGCAAACCGCATTTTTATAGGCCAGACAGAGCAAGCCTGATCAAAGCCACGCGCCCCTTTGAATGGCTGAGCGTCGATTTTAAAGGGCCCCTCCCCTCCTCCGACCGCAATGTGTACTTCCTCAACATAATTGACGAGTACTCCCGTTTCCCGTTTGCCATCCCTTGCTCAGACATGACCAGTACCACGGTCATTAAATGTCTGAATGACCTCTTCGCCTTGTTCGGTTTCCCTAGCTATATCCATAGCGACAGGGGCTCATCCTTTATGAGCGACGAACTTCGGCAGTACCTGCTCGCGAGAGGTATTGCTACAGGCAGGACCACCAGCTACAACCCCCGGGGGAATGGCCAGGTGGAAAGGGAGAATGCGACGGTCTGGAAGGCAGTCCTTTTAAACTTGAAATCTAAGGGCCTTCCGACCTCTCGCTGGCAGGAGGTCCTCCCTGCGGCACTCCATTCCATTCGGTCACTGCTCTGTACAGCCACCAATGCTACCCCTCACGAGAGAATGTTCTCCTTCCCCAGGAAGTCCACATCGGGGATCTCGCTACCGACATGGCTGACTTCTCCAGGACCCGTCCTGCTGCGGAAGCACGTGAGGCCCCATAAGACGGACCCCCTGGTCGAGAGGGTGAGCCTCCTCCATGCCAACCCTCAGTATGCTTACGTGGTGTACCCGGACGGGCGGGAGGACACAGTCTCCATACGAGACCTCGCACCTTCGGGTGCTCCCGAAACACCTCCCTCGCCACCCACCACTACCCACGCCTACTCCCAGTACGCTTACGTAGCGTACCCGGACGGGCAGGAGGACACAGCCTCCACACGAGATCTCGCACCTTCGGGTGCCCCTGAAACATTACCATTGCCATCCACCACTACCCACAACCCAACCCCGCTAGACGGCATGCCGCAGCCCCAGGACCCGTCATTGACCACCCAACCACTCAATGAGACGCCAGACTCAACGTTGGATGCTGCACCATCACCGCCGCCACCACGACGATCAGGACGGCATACAAGGCCACCTGATAGACTTACTTACACGAACCTTTAGTACACTTCACCCCACCGGACTCAATTTTAAACAAGGGGTGAATGTGGTAAACCACTGTTATTGTTGTTCACCGTTGTTGTTGTTGTTGCACACTGTTGTACCTATGCATGCCTCAGCATGTCTCTGCTGGCTCCGCCCCTGGCTCCACCCACAGGCCCAAGTATAAAGGTGACTGCTCTGCAGCCCCCTGCCTTCTTGGAACCCAGTCAACCAGGAGAGGCATGCTCTGTTCTTTGCTAATAAAAGCCTTTAGTTACTCTCCTAACTCTCCGTCTTTTATGAGTAATTGATAGCGCACCAGTTTCCCAATAGGAACCCCTCTATCTTGGAGGAAGAGGGATGCCAGGCAGGCCAAGCTGCTCCAGATGCCATCTGTGCCCACCCACCAGTACCATCCTATCCCTATTTACGGGGCAGAGGTTCACCTACCTGACACTGACTGAGCAGAAACTCTCTGCGTAAATTCTCCTCATGTCGCCTCCGGTTCTTTTGCCAATTACTTTAAATCCATGACCTCTGGTTACCGACCCTTCTGTCACTGGAAACTGTTTCTCCTTATTTACTCTATCAAAACCCTTCATGATTTTCACTTCACTATTAAAACTCCCCTTAACCGTCTTTGCTCTAAGGCGAATAACCCCAGTTCCTCCAGTCTCTCCACGTAACTAAAGTCCCGCATTCCTGGTACCATTCTAGTAAATCTCCTCTGCACCCTCTCTAAGGCCTTGACATCCTTCCTAAAGTGTGGTGTCCAGAATTGGACACAATCCTCCTGCTGGGACATAACCAGTGTTTTATAAAGGTTTAGCATAACTTCCATGCTTTTATACTCAATGGGCTCGAATTTCCAAGCCCCGTGGAGGCGGGTTTGGAGGCAGGAGTGGGGGGAAAATTGCAGAATCGGGGGGCACGACCCTTCCCGCCCCCAACCCGCCTCCATGCCCGTTTCCCAGGAGGCGGGTACCCGACCTGTGCTGGGAGCCACCTCCCCGAGGCGGGAAGGGGATTAATGCCAATTAACTGCCTGTTAACAGGTGGTTAACAGGCAGTTTTTGGCCTAATCCCTATTTTTAGCCCTGAAATGTGGGCTGCCCGACGGCACCAAACCACGCCAAGTTAGCGAGGCGGACCGTCGGGCTGAAGGGCTTGGAGGGTTCGAGATGTCTGGTGTTCAGGTGAGTGATGGGTGCATGAGTGCAGAGGTAAGTGTGTTTGGTGTGTGCAAAGTGTTTAAGTAAGTTTTACTTACCTTTACTTACTAATGCAGGCTTCCTTCCTTCAGGACTCGGGAGTCCCTCATCTCACCGGCACAGAAAGCAGAATGGCCGCGAGCTGTCAAAAGTTGCAGCGTTCTGCTTTCTGTTCTGGAGATTTTTCTAACTGAGTCTGTGGAGAAGGACTCAAGTTAGAAGTCAGATTGTCAGTGTTTGACAGCTTCACAGAGCTGTCAAACGCTGATATTTCATCTGTCAAAAGCTCTTGACAGATGAAATGTCAATCCCTGACGTCACCTGTAACCAGCTGGGCGGGCTCAACAAGGTCAATCAAGGGAAAATCGTGTGGGTTGGCCACAAATCGATGGAGGCGAGACTACAACCCAAAAAGTGGGAGTCCCGCCTCCATCACGTCCCCATTGACAAAATCCAGCCCTATGCCTCTATTTATAAAGCCTAGTGCTTTTTTAACAGCTTTCCCAACTTGTCCTGCCACTTTCAAAGATTTATGTACGTACAACCCCAGGTCTCTCTGTTCCTGCAACTCCTTTAAAATGCTCTCATTTAGTTTATATTGCCACTCCTCATTGACCCAGGCATGCTATAATGCTGCCATACTGGGAGAGTACCATAGAGTGGTAGACAGGGCCATACACTTTGCTACCATCTGAACCTCTCGACTTCACAAGCCATCAAACAGGGATCGGGGTGTTGTGTCATTCCATTGCTAATTTTTTGCCCCACATTTATTGTGCAAGGCACTTTTGTAATTCAAGAAATCTTTGCAAAGACTGAAATATACATTAAAACATTAGCAACCTTTGTAAATACTGTCATCAATTTTCCCTTATTCCCACACGTGACTGTTCATCTTTAAAGAAAACAGAAAGTTGGGATAAATGGTTCATTCTCGGGTTGGCACTCAGTGACTAGTGGTGTTCCGCAGGGGTCAGTGCTGGGACCCCAACTCTTTACAATCTATATTAATGATTTGGAGGAAGGGACCGAGTGCAACGTATCCAAGTTTGCCGACGATACAAAGATGGGAGGGAAAGCAGTGAGTGAGGAGAACATAAAAAACCTGCAAAAGGACATAGACAAGCTAAGTGAGTGGGCAGATGGAATATAATGTTGGAAAGTGTGAGGTTATGCACTTTGGCAGAAAAAATCAAAGAGCAAGTTATTATCTAAATGGAGAGAAACTGCAAAGTGCTACAGTACAAAGGGATCTGGGGGTCCTGGTGCATGAAACACAGAAGGTTAGTATGCAGGTACAGCAGGTCATCAGGAAGGCCAATGGAATCTTGGCTTTTATTGCAAGGGGGATGGAGTATAAAAGCAGGGAAGTCTTGCTTGAGTTATACAGGGTACTGGTGAGGCCACACCTGGAATACTGCGTACAGTTTTGGTTTCCATATTTAAGAAAAGATATACTTGCTCTCGAGGCAGTTCAGAGAAGGTTCACTCGGTTGATTCCGGCGATGAGGGGGTTGACTTATGAGGAAAGGTTGAGTAGGTTGGGCCTCTACTCATTGGAATTCAGAAGAATGAGAGGCGATCTTATCAAAACATATAAGATTGTGAGGGGGCTTGATCAGGTGGATGCGGTAAGGATGTTTCCACTGATGGGTGAGACTAGAACTAGGGGGCATAATCTTAGAATAAGGGGCTGCCCTTTCAAAACTGAGATGAGGAGAAACTTCTTCACTCAGAGGGTAGTAAATCTATGGAATTTGCTACCTCAGAGAGCTGTGGAAGCTGCGACATTAAATAAATTTAAAACGGAGATAGACAGTTTCCTAGCTGATAAGGGAATTAGGGGTTACAGGGAGCGGGCAGGGAAGTGGATGTGAGTCTAGGTTCGGATCAGCCATGATCCTATTGAATGGCGGAGCAGGCCCGAGGGGCTGTATGGCCTACTCCTGCTCCTACTTCTTATGTTCTTAAGTGGCCACATCCCTTTAAATTTACACATAATCTTTAAGGGCTGCTTATATATGATGTCCTGCCTTCCACTGGTGTGTGCTCAGTGCCAAGCCCAATATATGGAGTTATGCAAATGAGCAAGAGAGCCTAACACACATTTTCAAAATTCTATAGACTTTGCGATTGGTTCAGATTGATTGTACTCTTTTGAATTTGAGAGGTGCGATATTCCAAATACAGAATGTCCCCTGACTCTGTCTTACAGGAAATCTAGGCAACAAAGGGCAGTTTTATGATCATATGAGGGAGGCAGTTAATTGGAGAATCTCATGAGAAGAGACAGTTCGAAAACCTCAAAGGAGAAAAGTTTATATTCTTGGAAGAGGAAGAAGAAATACTGTGTGTTCATAAAAGTAACTTATGAACATTAGATTAGTTCTTAGAGTTGAGAACTTTTTTATTATTTTGTCTACTTGAGAAGTTAGGCTACTGTAAATTTATAACTGCATTATAACTTTATTGTAACTAAACATTCACTCCCTCCACCACCGGTGTACCGTGCATGCAGTGTGAACTATCCATAGCATGCACTGCAGCAACTTACCAAGTCTTCTTTGAAAGCATCTCCCAAATCTTTGACCTCCAACACATAGAAGGACAAGGCAGCAGGTGCATGGGAACACCATCACCTCCAAGTGCCCCTCCATGTCACACATTATTCCGTCTTGGGCATACATCGCTGTTCCTTCATCATTGCCTAGTCAAAATCCTGGAACTCCCTACTTAACAGCACTGTGGGAGCACCTTCACCACACGGACTGCAGTGGTTCAAGAAGAAGGCTCACCACCACCTTCTCGAGGGCAACTAGGGATGGGCAATAAATGCTGGCCCTGCCAGCGACACACATATCCCCAGAATAAATGAGAAAAAGCGCTAAAATGATTTGCTTGTTCATTGTTTGTTTAATAAATTAATTTGGTATTTTAAACTTAAGGATGAAGACCACGGGGGTTCTCCCAATCTCCAGCCAGAGCTTCAGCGGGAGACTGGCAGAACCTCCAGGGAAACGGTGCAAACAGTTAAAAAGAGCTGATTACCCAGTCTCCCTAAGGGTTCAGCCGGTCACCGGAGAACCCCGGCACAGTTTCAGGATCCAAGTTTGCTGTGAGACTCTGCTGCTCCTGAAGACCGGGAATGGAATCTTATGGGGCTTTATGTAAGACAGTTCAGTAGCTAAAAGCGATCAGCAAACAGTGTTTGTTGTTCAGTTGCCTGGGTGCGTTACCTAGATCTCAAGGCAAGGACAGACACTGTCAAAGGTTTGCGGAGCTTGGACTCACCCAGAAGCATGACCTAAGATGAGAGCCGAAATAATCTGGGGTAAGAAGATTAGAAAGACCCAAAATGTAACAGCATGGAAGAGCTGATAGTGTGAGGGTGTAGTTTATTGGGTTAATGGCTCGGGGATGGTGATCACAAAAGTAAACTGGTGGATGACAGTTTCAAGTGTGGAAAATCTTAACTTCTTATTCTTTTTATTAGCGAGTTAATGAAGCCCTGGGACTGGTTTAACTGGATTATCTGTAGCCTGTACTGTTGGTGTGCCACGGTCCTGGTCTTGGTGCATTTGTGTTTTAGCTACTTTCTGCCCAATTCTTAGAGATTGATTTTGACCAAGTGTCTGGGGCCTAGGAAGGTGGGTCAGGAGCTTCTGCCTCAAAAGAATAGGGAAGGCCACACCCGGCCCTTTCTGCATTTGTCACTCCACGATTAGCCAATAGGTGATGCACCAGTTATAGATCCTGAAATTGCTGGAAACCCTCAGCAGGTCAGGTATTATCTGTGGAGTGAGAAACAGAGCCTTTTGTCAGAACTGGAAGATGTTAGAGATGAACAACTTTAAAGCAAGTACAGAGTCAGGGAGCGATCAAGGGTGACAGGGGTGACAGGCAGGAGTGATTTTTTTTTCCTTTAAGGAGCTGGGCTGAAATTCCATTTCAAAGATACAGGCCTGCCATTTTCTCTTTCCTGTCATCACAGCCAGCATTTATTGCCCATCCTTAATTGCCCTTGAGAAGGTGGTGGTGAGCCGCCTTCTTGAATCACCACAGCACTTCTTTGTTGCAGTTTGGTACAATTGAGTGACTTGCGAGGCCATTTAAGAGGGCAGTTAAGAGTCAACCACATTGCTGTGGGTCTGGAGTCACATATAGGCCAGACCAGGTAAGGACAGCAGATTTCCTTCCCTAAAGGACATTAGTAAACCAGATGGGTTTTTACAACAATCTGATAATTTCATGGTTACTATTACTGATACTGGCTTTTTATTCCAGATTTTTTATTTAATTAACTGAATTTAAATTCCCCAACTGCCATGGTGAGGATTTGAATTCATATCTCTGGATCATTAATCCAGGTCTCGGGATTACTAATCCAGTAACATAACCACGATGCTACCGTGCCCTTAGACAAATGACAAAAGTGTTGATAGTGCTAGGCAAAAGGAGGTGATAATGGGGCAAGTGATGCACCTGTCATGGTTCAAGGGGTCAGTGTTCCTCACCCCATTCCTTTCATGGAAGGAGTTACCATCCTGTGATGGGGCTCCCCATTGCGGGCTGCCTGCGAATTTACACCCCAGTTCAGGTAAGCATTAGGGCACGGTGGGGGGTGGGGGAATGGGCCCACGAGGAATATGAAGCTGATCAGAGAGAGCGGAGTATTTCTATTGATGGAACACAGAGTGACTTCAATAACAGAAAGGTGGGTTCTGATACCTTTTGTTACAAGGAGCCCTTGTTTTTCGGCACAAGTCGGATGAAGTAGAAATTAACCAAAAAGCCATCCATCTCCATCGTAAACGGGAGAGGAAGGTAAAGACTACAGTTCCCATAGGAGAAGCAGCACTCTGAGAGAATGAGGCACTTTCATTTGGCAGAGGAATACGTAATCCAATTTACGGGGTGAAGTGCACTAAAGGCAAAGTGGTTGTGATGACAGGACAGAGAAAATAGCAGGCCTGTATGTTTGAAATGGATTTTCAGCCCAGCTTCTTACAGTAGAGGGGGTGTGACTGAACTCTCTCACAGTCAGTGCACGCACATCCTTGCATTAGGAGATATCAACGTAGAGGAATAACCTCTCTCTACTGATATTAAACAGCCACTTGTTCTCAAGCTAAATAGAGCCAATCCCTGGGATATGCAGCCCTCTGGTGAAGTGGTGAAGGGTTAGCGGTATAGTGCGATGGCTCCTCCTCTTAGCCGTGTGGTTACCTGGACCTTTTCCATGGCAACGTCCTCTATTTCTGTGCCTTTCCGACTGATTAGTTAAATGCAGTCACGTGTCCTTTTCCTGTCCCTCCTCTCCGGGAGGCCTTGACTCACACCCATCTCCCCCTCAGCTCTTCACATGCAAAGCACAGTCAGTGTCAGCAGACTATTCCAAACAGGAGACCATGGCAGCCGAGCCCTATCCCGTCCTCTCCCAAAATTCACCCCCCTCGGCTTTCCGACAGGAATCACCGAAAGGAGATTAGGAACGGCAACGTGGGCAGATCTGTTTCCCCCCCTTTCTAGCCCAGCACCACCGAAGCCAAGTGTGTACCTCCATCAAAAGACTGGGGTCCAACCCGGGGAACTCCTGCTGGGCCTATACCTGAGCATAATGAATATAGGAAAATCAGGCAGGGAGCAGCACATGCCATTTTGGATTTAAAAACAACCATGTAGGGAGAAGTCTGGCATTTTGGATGGAAAATTGGGTGGGATTCCTTATGGATGTGGTTCAGTTCCACATTGTATAAGAAAAAAGAAACTTCCTTTTTATAACGCAAGCTCACATATCAATCTGTCCACAAACGCTTGCTGTTCAAAGCAGAACGACTTTCGATTTTTAATTTCTCGCTTTAAGTTAGACGGGAAGGAGCCAGCCCAACCGACATGGATTGCCAAATCATTTGACACTGCATCTCAGCAAATTAACAAACCGATCTTTGAAACACCATCAACGCTCAGTGTTTGGAGACACATCAAACACGGAAAGTAGACAATCTAGGAGGACAAGCATTTGGGGGAACAAATCTTCTCATCCTTCTCCCACCACCCACCGCCCCCCCCCCCCGCCCCCACACACACACACACACACACAGTGGTTTCTGCTGTGACATGGAGATATTAAAATTTTCAACAAAGCAGATCTCAGAACTCAAATAGTTAATCCTGCTCTCCTGGACCCATCCCACTACCGTACGGTTTCTGGACCTGGCACCAGGTGGCAACCCTGACATTGAGACATGGTGCATTGTTACAAGGAACACTCTTGGTAGACAGAGCTACCCCTGTCTCCATTGCAGCAAGTAAAAGGACCCTATTAAATTAGAATGGTTGGTCCTATCGTTGGATATTTTCTTTGTATTGCTGTGTTTAGCTTCCACTTGGCAACAACCCAAAGTAACATGATTGAAGCTGTGTGGGGGAATTGGAGGGACAGACCTGTATGCCATCATTCCATGGGGCAGCACTCCTGGGTGTGGCCCGCAGGCAAGAGGCTGGTGGGGGATGTAGCCCTCAGCTGAAAGTTAGCCATCAAACCCGGACTAACCACCCCTCTCTTAAAAGAAATCCACGAGCTAGAGTACTGTGTCAAATCACGCTTTAGAAAGGATGCTGAGGCCATGGAGAGAGTGCAGAGGAGATTTACCTGGAATGGTACCTGGGATGAGGGGTTTCAATTTTTTGAAGAGAATATAGAAGCTGGGATTGTTCTCGTTAGAGCAGAGAACGTTAAGGGGAGATTTAATAGAGGTGTTCAAAATCATGAGGGGTTTTGATACAATAGATAGGGAGAAACTGTTTCTACTGGCATGGGGGCCGGTAAGCAGAGGACACAGACTGAAAATAATTGGCAAAAAAACCAGAGGGGAGATGAGGAGCAATTTCTTTTCTGCTGTGAGTTATGATGTGGAATGCACTGCCTGAAAGGATGGAGGAAGCAGATTCAATTGTAATTTTCAAAAGTAAATTGGGTCTCTACTTAAAAAGGAGACATTTGCAGAGCTCTGGGGAAAAAGCAGGGGAGAGGGACTAATTGGACAGCTCTGGCAGAAGCACGAAGGGCCGAATGGCCTCCTCTGTGCTGTATGATTCTATGATTCTCGGCCAGCAGCAGGCATGTGACT
The DNA here is from genome assembly GCF_052327205.1 of Somniosus microcephalus. Taxonomy (NCBI): domain Eukaryota; kingdom Metazoa; phylum Chordata; class Chondrichthyes; order Squaliformes; family Somniosidae; genus Somniosus; species Somniosus microcephalus. The sequence continues at coordinate 65,743,110 of NC_141005.1, read as the reverse complement.
GGTGATGACTTGGCAGCCTCAAGAATGGACTAGTGTCTGCCCTGCACATGCTGGCTGGGATTGACACTTTTCTCTAAATATTATTGCAGTCTGTGGTTACCCAAGTCTACACACTCCGCCCGAGCAGTGGAGGGAGAAGTTTGCTACTGAAAGCGTGGTCGCTGCCAACCTTAGACGGGGCTGTCCGCTGGTGCTGGGGGTGAGGGGGGCGAGTGCCCACGGTGGCAGGGAGAATTCATCTGTGGCTGTGAGGGTTCATGCAAACGTCGAATGTTTGGCAGATTACAGTTGTGTGTTTTAACAAATAGATGCACAGAATCACACAGAAATCACACAGAAACCCCACAGTGCAGATAGAGGCCATTTCGGCCCATCGAGCCTGCACCGACACATATCCCACCCGATCCCCGTAACCCCACACATTTTAATCCCCCTAACACTAAGGGTCAATTTATCATAGCCAATTAACCTAACCCGCACATCTTTGGACTGTGGGAGGAAACCGGAGCACCCGGAGGAAACCCACGCAAACACGGGGAGAATGTGCAAACTCCACACAGACAGTCGCCCGAGGCCGGATTCGAACCCGGGTCCCTGGCGCTGTGAGGCAACAGTGCTAACCACTATGCCACCGTGCTGCAAAGGAACTTTAAGTGCAGTTTTCGAGGGGAGCCATGTTTACAGGAAGAGAAGGTGTTTATTTGTCAGCAGAGGACAATTGAGGAAAAAGAAACCAACAATGACCACAGAACGAGAAAAACACGTTAATTGCCCATGAGAGCGAGGCTTCCTCCTCACACGCACTGCTTCCTAAAAATACTTGGTGTTAACCCCCTCATCACCTCAGAGTTAGCTATGCTGCAGCCTGTCCTGCAGTGGAGGGGATCACCCTTAAATACTGTTCCCTCCTTTCAGAGTGAGACTCAAGCCAATGCTTTTCAGCCAGATGGGATTGGCCTGATATATGTGCAGCTGCTGACCAGTGTACCATCCGTGCTAAGTTGGGGTGGTTCGGGTGGGTGGGGGGGAGGGCGGTGCAGAACTGGTGGGGCTGTGGGATTCAGATACTGTGTGTGGGGGGAGTGATACGGTGTGTGGGGGGTGATACGGTGTGTGTGGGAGTGATATGGTGTGTGGGGAGGTGAAACGGTGTGTGGGGGGGTGATATGGTGTGTGGGGGGAGTGATACGGTGTGTGGGGGGAGTGATATGGTGTGTGGGGAGAGACACGGTGTGTGGGGGTGATACGGTGTGTGGGGGGGGGTGATACGGTGTGTGTGGGAGTGATATGGTGTGTGGGGGGAGTGATATGGTGTGTGAGGGAGTGATACGGTGTGTGGGGAGGTGATACGGTGTGTGAGGGAGTGATACGGTGTGTGGGGGGTGATACGGTGTGTGGGGGCAGTGATATGGTGTGGGGGAGTGATAAGGAGAGTGGGGGGTGATACGGTGTGTGGAGGGAGTGATACTGTGTGTGTGGGGTGATACGGTGTGTGGGGAATGATGCGGTGTGTGGGGGGTGTGATACGGTGTGTGGGGGAGTGATACGGTGTGTGGGGAGGTGATACGGTGTGTTTGGGAGTGATTCGGTGTGTGGGGAGGTGATACGGTGTGTTTGGGAGTGATTCGGTGTGTGGGGGGAGAGATACGGTGTGTGGGGGGAGTGATACGGTGTGTAGGTGAGTGATACGGTGTGTGGGGGGGAGTGATACGGTGTGTGGGGTGTTGATACGGTGTGTGGGGGGAGTGATACGGTGTGTGGGGGGAGTGATACGGTGTGTGGGGAGGTGATACGGTGTGTGGGGGGGTGATACAGTGTGTGGGAGAGGGATACGGAGTGTAGGTGAGTGATACGGTGTGTGGGGGAGTGATACGGTGTGTGGGGGAGTGATACGGTGTGTGTGGGGAGTGATACTGTGTGTGGGGGTGATACGGTGTGTGTGGGAGTGATACGGTGTGGGGGGGTGATACGGTGTGTGGGGGGAGTGATACATTGTGCGCGGGAGTGATACGGTGTGCGCGGGAGTGATACGGTGTGTAGGGGGGGTGAGACAGTGTGCACGGGAGTGATACGGTGTGTAGGGGAGTGATACGGTGTCTGGGGGGGTGCTATGGAGTGTGCGGGGAGTGATACGGAGCATGGGGGGTGATACGGTGTGTGAGGGAGTGATACGGTGTGTGGGGGGGTGATACAGTGTCTGAGGGGTGTGATACGGTGTGTGGGGAAATGATATGGTGTGGGGGGAGTGATATGGTGTGTGAGGGAGTGATACGGTGTGTGGGGAGGTGATACGGTGTGTGAGGGAGTGATACGGTGTGTGGGGGGTGATACGGTGTGTGGGGGCAGTGATATGGTGTGGGGGAGTGATGAGAGTGGGGGGTGATACGGTGTGTGGAGGGAGTGATACTGTGTGTGGGGGGTGATACGGTGTGTGGGGAATGATGCGGTGTGTGCGGGGAGTGATACGGTGTGTGGGGGGTGTGATACGGTGTGTGGGGGAGTGATACGGTGTGTGGGGAGGTGATACGGTGTGTTTGGGGGTGATTCGGTGTGTGGGGGGAGAGATACGGTGTGTAGGTGAGTGATATGGTGTGTGGGGGAGTGATACGGTGTGTGGGGGAGTGATACGGTGTGTGGTGTGTTGATACGGTGTGTGGGGGGAGTGATACGGTGTGTGGGGGGGTGATACAGTGTGTGGGGGAGTGATACTGTGTGTGGGGGTGATACGGTGTGTGTGGGAGTGATACGGTGTGGGGGGGTGATACGGTGTGTGGGGGGAGTGATACGTTGTGCGCGGGAGTGCTACGGTGTGCGCGGGAGTGATACGGTGTGTAGGGGGGGTGAGACAGTGTGCATGGGAGTGATACGGTGTGTAGGGGAGTGATACGGTGTCTGGGGGGGTGCTATGGAGTGTGCGGGGAGTGATACGGAGCATGGGGGGTGATACGGTGTGTGAGGGAGTGATACGGTGTGTGGGGGAGTGATACAGTGTCTGAGGGGTGTGATACGGTGTGTGGGGAAGTGATATGGTGTGGGGGGAGTGATACGGAGAGTGGGGGGTGATACAGTGTGTGGAGGCAGTGATACGGTGTGTGGGGGGGTGATGCGGTGTGTGGGGGAGTGATGCGGTGTGTGGGGGGAGTGATACGGTGTGTGGGGGTGATACGGTGTGTGGGTGAGTGACATGGTGTGTGGGTGAGTGACATGGTGTGTGGGTGAGTGATACGGTGTGTGGGGGAGTGATACGGTGTGTGGGGAGGTGATACGGTGTGTGGGGAGTGATACGGTGTGTGGGGGAGTGATACGATGGGATGGGGAGTGATACGGTGTGTGGGGGGTGATAAGGTGTGTGGGGGAGTGATACGGTGTGTGGGGGAGTGATACATTGTTTGGGGGGTGATACGGTGTGGGAGAGTGATACAGTGTGTGGGGGGAGTGATACAGTGTTTGGGGGGGAGTGATACGGTGTGTGGGGGGGAGTGATACAGTGTGTGGGGGGAGTGATACAGTGTATGGGGGAGTGATATGGTGTGTGGGGGAGTGATACGGTATGTGGGGGTGTGATACGTTGTGTGGGGGGTGATACGGTGTGTGGGGCGGAGTGATGCAGTATGTTGGGGGAGTGATACGGAGGGTGTGCGGGGGAGGTACGGATTGTAGGGGGAGTGATACGGTGTGTGGGGTGATACGTTGTGTGGGGGAGCGTGATACAGTGCGCGTGTGGTGTGATACTGTGTGTGTGGGAGTGATACGGTGTGTGTGGGGGTGATACAGTGTGTGGGAGAGTGACACGGTATGTGGGGGAGTGATACGGTGTGTGGGGGAGTGATACGGTGTGTGGGAGAGTGACACGGTATGTGGGGGAGTGATACGGTGTGTGGGGGAGTGATACGGTGTGTGGGGGAGTGATACGGTGTGTGTGGGGAGTGATACTGTGTGTGGGGGTGATGCGGTGTGTGTGGGAGTGATACGGTGTGTGGGGGTGATACGGTGTGTGGGGGGAGTGATACGGTGTGCGCGGGAGTGATACGGTGTGTGCGGGAGTGATACGGTGTGTAGGGGAGTGATACGGTGTCTGGGGGGGGTGCTATGGAGTGTGCGGGGAGTGATACGGAGCATGGGGGGTGATACGGTGTGTGAGGGAGTGATACGGTGTGTGGGGGTGTGATACAGTGTCTGAGGGGTGTGATACGGTGTGTGGGGAAGTGATATGGTGTGGGGGAGTGATACGGAGAGTGGGGGATGATACAGTGTGTGGAGGCAGTGATACGGTGTGTGGGGGGGTGATGCGGTGTGTGGGGGGAGTGATACGGTGTGTGGGGAGGTGATACGGTGTGTGGGTGAGTGACATGGTGTGTGGGTGAGTGACATGGTGTGTGGGGGAGTGATACGGTGTGTGGGGGAGTGATACGGTGTGTGGGGGAGTGATACGGTGTGTGGGGAGGTGATACGGTGTTGGGAGTGATACGGTGTGTGGGGGAGTGATACGATGGGATGGGGAGTGATACGGTGTGTGGGGGGTGATATGGTGTGTGGGGGAGTGATACGGTGTGTGGGGGAGTGATACAGTGTTTGGGGGGTGACACGGTGTGGGAGAGTGATACAGTGTGTGGGGGGAGTGATACAGTGTTTGGGGGGGAGTGATACGGTGTGTGGGTGGAGTGATACAGTGTTTGGGGGAGTGATACGGTGTGTGGGGGGAGTGATACGGTGTGTGGGGGGAGTGATACAGTGTATGGGGGAGTGATATGGTGTGTGGGGGAGTGATACGGTGTGCAGGGGTGTGATACGTTGTGTGGGGGTGATACGGTGTGTGGGGCGGAGTGATGCAGTGTGTTGGGGGAGTGATACGGAGGGTGTGCGGGGGAGGTACGGTTTGTAGGGGGAGTGATACGGTGTGTGGGGGGATACGTTGTGTGGGGGAGCATGATACAGTGCGCGTGGGGTGTGATACGGTGTGTGTGGGAGTGATACGGTGTGTGTGGGGGTGATACAGTGTGTGGGAGAGTGACACGGTATGTGGGGGAGTGATACGGTGTGTGGGGGAGTGATACGGTGTGTGGGAGAGTGACACGGTATGTGGGGGAGTGATACGGTGTGTGTGTGAAGTGATACGGTGTGTGGGTGGTGATACGGTGTGTGGGGGAGCGATACGGTGTGTGGGGGTGTGATACGGTGTGTGCGGGAGTGATACAGTGCATGTGGGGTGTGATACGGGGTGTGGGGTTGTGATACGTTGTGTGGGGAGTGATACGGTGTGTGGGGGAGTGATATGGTGTATGTGGGGGGGTGATATGGCGTGTGGGGGGAATGAGACGGTGTGTGTGATGGAGTGATATGGTGTGTGGGGGAGTGATACGTTATGTGGGGGTGATACAGTGTGTGGGGGGAGTGATACAGAGGGTGTGCGGGGGAGATACGGTGTGTAGGGGGAGTGATACGGTGTGTGGGGGGATACGTAGTGTGGGGAGTGATACGGTGTGTGGGGTGTGATACGGTGTGTGGGGGTGTGATACGGTGTGTGGGGGGGTAATGCGTTGTGTGGGCGGGGCGTGATACGGTGCGCGTGGGGTGTGATACGGTGTGTGTGGGGGTGATACGGTCTGTGGGGAGTGATACGGTGTGTGGGGGAGTGATACGGTGTGTGGGGGAGTGATACGGTGTGTGTGGGGAGTGATACTGTGTGTGGGGAGTGATACGGTGTGTGTGGGAGTGATACGGTGTGTGGGGGTGATACGGTGTGTGGGGGGAGTGATACGGTGTGCGCGGGAGTGATACGGTGTGCGCGGGAGTGATACGGTGTGTGCGGGAGTGATACGGTGTGTAGGGGAGTGATACGGTGTCTGGGGGGGGTGCTATGGAGTGTGCGGGGAGTGATACGGAGCATGGGGAGTGATACGGTGTGTGAGGGAGTGATACGGTGTGTGGGGGGGTGATACAGTGTCTGAGGGGTGTGATACGGTGTGTGGGGAAGTGATATGGTGTGGCGGGAGTGATACGGAGAGTGGGGGATGATACAGTGTGTGGAGGCAGTGATACGGTGTGTGGGGGGGTGATGCGGTGTGTGGGGGGAGTGATACGGTGTGTGGGGAGGTGATACGGTGTGTGGGTGAGTGACATGGTGTGTGGGGGAGTGATACGGTGTGTGGGGGAGTGATACGGTGTGTGGGGGAGTGATACGGTGTGTGGGGAGGTGATACGGTGTTGGGAGTGATACGGTGTGTGGGGGAGTGATACGGTGTCTGGGGGGGTGCTATGGAGTGTGCGGGGAGTGATACGGAGCATGGGGGGTGATACGGTGTGTGAGGGAGTGATACGGTGTGTGGGGTGTGATACAGTGTCTGAGGGGTGTGATACGGTGTGTGGGGAAGTGATATGGTGTGGGGGGAGTGATACGGAGAGTGGGGGGTGATACAGTGTGTGGAGGCAGTGATACGGTGTGTGGGGGGGTGATGCGGTGTGTGGGGGAGTGATGCGGTGTGTGGGGGGAGTGATACGGTGTGTGGGGGGTGATACGGTGTGTGGGTGAGTGACATGGTGTGTGGGTGAGTGACATGGTGTGTGGGGGAGTGATACGGTGTGTGGGGGAGTGATACGGTGTGTGGGGAGGTGATACGGTGTGTGGGGAGTGATACGGTGTGTGGGGGAGTGATACGATGGGATGGGGAGTGATACGGTGTGTGGGGGGTGATAAGGTGTGTGGGGGAGTGATACGGTGTGTGGGGGAGTGATACATTGTTTGGGGGGTGATACGGTGTGGGAGAGTGATACAGTGTGTGGGGGGAGTGATACAGTGTTTGGGGGGGAGTGATACGGTGTGTGGGGGGAGTGATACGGTGTGTGGGGGGAGTGATACAGTGTATGGGGGAGTGATATGGTGTGTGGGGGAGTGATACGGTGTGTGGGGGGTGATACGGTGTGTGGGGCGGAGTGATGCAGTGTGTTGGGGGAGTGATACGGAGGGTGTGCGGGGGAGGTACAGATTGTAGGGGGAGTGATACGGTGTGTGGGGTGATACGTTGTGTGGGGGAGCGTGATACAGTGCGCGTGTGGTGTGATACTGTGTGTGTGGGCGTGATACTGTGTGTGGGGGAGTGATACAGTGTGTGGGAGAGTGACACGGTATGTGGGGGAGTGATACGGTGTGTGGGGGAGTGATACGGTGTGTGGGGGAGTGATACGGTGTGTGTGGGGAGTGATACTGTGTGTGGGGGTGATGCGGTGTGTGTGGGAGTGATACGGTGTGTGGGGGTGATATGGTGTGTGGGGGGAGTGATACGGTGTGCGCGGGAGTGATACGGTGTGTGCGGGAGTGATACGGTGTGTAGGGGAGTGATACGGTGTCTGGGGGGGGTGCTATGGAGTGTGCGGGGAGTGATACGGAGCATGGGGGGTGATACGGTGTGTGGAGGCAGTGATACGGTGTGTGGGGGGGTGATGCGGTGTGTGGGGGGAGTGATACGGTGTGTGGGTGAGTGACATGGTGTGTGGGTGAGTGACATGGTGTGTGGGTGAGTGACGTGTGTGGGGGAGTGATACGGTGTGTGGGGGAGTGATACGGTGTGTGGGGGAGTGATACGGTGTGTGGGGAGGCGATACGGTGTTGGGAGTGATACGGTGTGTGGGGGAGTGATACGATGGGATGGGGAGTGATACGGTGTGTGGGGGGTGATACGGTGTGTGGGGGAGTGATACGGTGTGTGGGGGAGTGATACAGTGTTTGGGGGGTGATACGGTGTGGGAGAGTGATACAGTGTGTGGGGGGAGTGATACAGTGTTTGGGGGGGAGTGATACGGTGTGTGGGTGGAGTGATACAGTGTTTGGGGGAGTGATACGGTGTGTGGGGGGAGTGATACGGTGTGTGGGGGGAGTGATACAGTGTATGGGGGAGTGATATGGTGTGTGGGGGAGTGATACGGTGTGCAGGGGTGTGATACGTTGTGTGGGGGGTGATACGGTGTGTGGGGCGGAGTGATGCAGTGTGTTGGGGGAGTGATACGGAGGGTGTGCGGGGGAGGTACGGTTTGTAGGGGGAGTGATACGGTGTGTGGGGGGATACGTTGTGTGGGGGAGCATGATACAGTGCGCGTGGGGTGTGATACGGTGTGTGTGGGAGTGATACGGTGTGTGTGGGGGTGATACAGTGTGTGGGAGAGTGACACGGTATGTGGGGGAGTGATACGGTGTGTGGGGGAGTGATACGGTGTGTGGGAGAGTGACACGGTATGTGGGGGAGTGATACGGTGTGTGTGTGAAGTGATACGGTGTGTGGGTGGTGATACGGTGTGTGGGGGAGCGATACGGTGTGTGGGGGTGTGATACGGTGTGTGCGGGAGTGATACAGTGCATGTGGGGTGTGATACGGGGTGTGGGGTTGTGATACGTTGTGTGGGGAGTGATACGGTGCGTGGGGGAGTGATATGGTGTATGTGGGGGGGTGATATGGCGTGTGGGGGGAATGAGACGGTGTGTGTGATGGAGTGATATGGTGTGTGGGGGAGTGATACGTTATGTGGGGGTGATACAGTGTGTGGGGGGAGTGATACAGAGGGTGTGCGGGGGAGATACGGTGTGTAGGGGGAGTGATACGGTGTGTGGGGGGATACGTAGTGTGGGGAGTGATACGGTGTGTGGGGTGTGATACGGTGTGTGGGGGTGTGATACGGTGTGTGGGGGGTAATGCGTTGTGTGGGCGGGGCGCGATACGGTGCGCGTGGGGTGTGATACGGTGTGTGTGGGGGTGATACGGTCTGTGGGGAGTGATACGGTGTGTGGGGGAGTGATACGGTGTGTGGGGGAGTGATACGGTGTGTGTGGGGAGTGATACTGTGTGTGGGGGTGATACGGTGTGTGTGGGAGTGATACGGTGTGTGGGGGTGATACGGTGTGTGGGGGGAGCGATACGGTGTGCGCGGGAGTGATACGGTGTGCGCGGGAGTGATACGGTGTGTAGGGGGGGTGAGACAGTGCGCGCGGGAGTGATACGGTGTGTAGGGGAGTGATACGGTGTCTGGGGGGGTGCTATGGAGTGTGCGGGGAGTGATACGGAGCATGGGGGGTGATACGGTGTGAGAGGGAGTGATACGGTGTGTGGGGGGGGTGATACAGTGTCTGAGGGGTGTGATACGGTGTGTGGGGAAGTGATATGGTGTGGGGGAGTGATACGGAGAGTGGGGGGTGATGCAGTGTGTGGAGGCAGTGATACGGTGTGTGGGGGGGTGATGCGGTGTGTGGGGGAGTGATGCGGTGTGTGGGGGGAGTGATACGGTGTGTGGGGCGGTGATACGGTCTGTGGGTGAGTGACATGGTGTCTGGGTGAGTGACATGTGTGGGGGAGTGATACGGTGTGTGGGGGAGTGATACGGTGTGTGGGGGAGTGATACGGTGTGTGGGGAGGTGATACGGTGTGTGGGGAGTGATACGGTGTGTGGGGGAGTGATACGATGGGATGGGGAGTGATACGGTGTGTGGGGGGTGATACGGTGTGTGGGGGAGTGATACATTGTTTGGGGGGTGATACGGTGTGGGAGAGTGATACAGTGTGTGGGGGGAGTGATACAGTGTTTGGGGGGGAGTGATACGGTGTGTGGGTGGAGTGATACAGTGTTTGGGGGAGTGATACGGTGTGTGGGGGGGGGAGTGATACGGTGTGTGGGGGGAGTGATACAGTGTATGGGGGAGTGATATGGTGTGTGGGGGAGTGATACGGTGTGTGGGGGAGTGATACGTTGTGTGGGGGGTGATACGGTGTGTGGGGCGGAGTGATGCAGTGTGTTGGGGAGTGATACGGAGGGTGTGCGGGGGAGGTACGGTTTGTAGGGGGAGTGTTACGGTGTGTGGGGGGATACGTTGTGTGGGGGAGCGTGATACAGTGCGCGTGTGGTGTGATATTGTGTGTGTGGGAGTGATACGGTGTGTGTGGGGGTGATACGGTGTGTGGGAGAGTGATACGGTGTGTGGGGGAGTGATACGGTGTGTGGGGGAGTGATACGGTGTGTGGGGGAGTGATACGGTGTGTGTGGGGAGTGATACTGTGTGTGGGGGTGATACGGTGTGCGCGGGAGTGATACGGTGTGCGCGGGAGTGATACGGTGTGTAGGGGGGGTGAGACAGTGTGCGCGGGAGTGTTACGGTGTGTAGGGGAGTGATACGGTGTCTGGGGGGGTGCTGTGGAGTGTGCGGGAAGTGATACGGAGCATGGGGGGTGATATGGTGTCTGAGGGGTGTGATACGGTGTGTGGGGAAGTGATATGGTGTGGGGGGAGTGATGCGGAGAGTGGGGTTGATACAGTGTGTGGAGGCAGTGATACGGTGTGTGGGGGGTGATGCGGTGTGTGGGGGAGTGATGCGGTGTGTGGGGGGAGTGATACGGTGTGTGGGGGGAGTGATACGGTGTGTGGGGGGGTGATACGGTGTGTGGGGGAGTGATACAGTGTGTGGGAGAGTGACACGGTATGTGGGGGAGTGATACGGTGTGTGGGGGAGTGATACGGTGTGTGGGGGAGTGATACGGTGTGTGTGGGGAGTGATACTGTGTGTGGGGGTGATGCGGTGTGTGTGGGAGTGATACGGTGTGTGGGGGTGATATGGTGTGTGGGGGGAGTGATACGGTGTGCGCGGGAGTGATACGGTGTGTGCGGGAGTGATACGGTGTGTAGGGGAGTGATACGGTGTCTGGGGGGGGTGCTATGGAGTGTGCGGGGAGTGATACGGAGCATGGGGGGTGATACGGTGTGTGAGGGAGTGATACGGTGTGTGGGGGGGTGATACAGTGTCTGAGGGGTGTGATACGGTGTGTGGGGAAGTGATATGGTGTGGCGGGAGTGATACGGAGAGTGGGGGATGATACAGTGTGTGGAGGCAGTGATACGGTGTGTGGGGGGGTGATGCGGTGTGTGGGGGGAGTGATACGGTGTGTGGGGAGGTGATACGGTGTGTGGGTGAGTGACATGGTGTGTGGGTGAGTGACGTGTGTGGGGGAGTGATACGGTGTCTGGGGGGGGTGCTATGGAGTGTGCGGGGAGTGATACGGAGCATGGGGGGTGATACGGTGTGTGGAGGCAGTGATACGGTGTGTGGGGGGGTGATGCGGTGTGTGGGGGGAGTGATACGGTGTGTGGGTGAGTGACATGGTGTGTGGGTGAGTGACATGGTGTGTGGGTGAGTGACGTGTGTGGGGGAGTGATACGGTGTGTGGGGGAGTGATACGGTGTGTGGGGGAGTGATACGGTGTGTGGGGAGGCGATACGGTGTTGGGAGTGATACGGTGTGTGGGGGAGTGATACGATGGGATGGGGAGTGATACGGTGTGTGGGGGGTGATACGGTGTGTGGGGGAGTGATACGGTGTGTGGGGGAGTGATACAGTGTTTGGGGGGTGATACGGTGTGGGAGAGTGATACAGTGTGTGGGGGGAGTGATACAGTGTTTGGGGGGGAGTGATACGGTGTGTGGGTGGAGTGATACAGTGTTTGGGGGAGTGATACGGTGTGTGGGGGGAGTGATACGGTGTGTGGGGGGAGTGATACAGTGTATGGGGGAGTGATATGGTGTGTGGGGGAGTGATACGGTGTGCAGGGGTGTGATACGTTGTGTGGGGGGTGATACGGTGTGTGGGGCGGAGTGATGCAGTGTGTTGGGGGAGTGATACGGAGGGTGTGCGGGGGAGGTACGGTTTGTAGGGGGAGTGATACGGTGTGTGGGGGGATACGTTGTGTGGGGGAGCATGATACAGTGCGCGTGGGGTGTGATACGGTGTGTGTGGGAGTGATACGGTGTGTGTGGGGGTGATACAGTGTGTGGGAGAGTGACACGGTATGTGGGGGAGTGATACGGTGTGTGGGGGAGTGATACGGTGTGTGGGAGAGTGACACGGTATGTGGGGGAGTGATACGGTGTGTGTGTGAAGTGATACGGTGTGTGGGTGGTGATACGGTGTGTGGGGGAGCGATACGGTGTGTGGGGGTGTGATACGGTGTGTGCGGGAGTGATACAGTGCATGTGGGGTGTGATACGGGGTGTGGGGTTGTGATACGTTGTGTGGGGAGTGATACGGTGCGTGGGGGAGTGATATGGTGTATGTGGGGGGGTGATATGGCGTGTGGGGGGAATGAGACGGTGTGTGTGATGGAGTGATATGGTGTGTGGGGGAGTGATACGTTATGTGGGGGTGATACAGTGTGTGGGGGGAGTGATACAGAGGGTGTGCGGGGGAGATACGGTGTGTAGGGGGAGTGATACGGTGTGTGGGGGGATACGTAGTGTGGGGAGTGATACGGTGTGTGGGGTGTGATACGGTGTGTGGGGGTGTGATACGGTGTGTGGGGGGTAATGCGTTGTGTGGGCGGGGCGCGATACGGTGCGCGTGGGGTGTGATACGGTGTGTGTGGGGGTGATACGGTCTGTGGGGAGTGATACGGTGTGTGGGGGAGTGATACGGTGTGTGGGGGAGTGATACGGTGTGTGTGGGGAGTGATACTGTGTGTGGGGGTGATACGGTGTGTGTGGGAGTGATACGGTGTGTGGGGGTGATACGGTGTGTGGGGGGAGCGATACGGTGTGCGCGGGAGTGATACGGTGTGCGCGGGAGTGATACGGTGTGTAGGGGGGGTGAGACAGTGCGCGCGGGAGTGATACGGTGTGTAGGGGAGTGATACGGTGTCTGGGGGGGTGCTATGGAGTGTGCGGGGAGTGATACGGAGCATGGGGGGTGATACGGTGTGAGAGGGAGTGATACGGTGTGTGGGGGGGGTGATACAGTGTCTGAGGGGTGTGATACGGTGTGTGGGGAAGTGATATGGTGTGGGGGAGTGATACGGAGAGTGGGGGGTGATGCAGTGTGTGGAGGCAGTGATACGGTGTGTGGGGGGGTGATGCGGTGTGTGGGGGAGTGATGCGGTGTGTGGGGGGAGTGATACGGTGTGTGGGGCGGTGATACGGTCTGTGGGTGAGTGACATGGTGTCTGGGTGAGTGACATGTGTGGGGGAGTGATACGGTGTGTGGGGGAGTGATACGGTGTGTGGGGGAGTGATACGGTGTGTGGGGAGGTGATACGGTGTGTGGGGAGTGATACGGTGTGTGGGGGAGTGATACGATGGGATGGGGAGTGATACGGTGTGTGGGGGGTGATACGGTGTGTGGGGGAGTGATACATTGTTTGGGGGGTGATACGGTGTGGGAGAGTGATACAGTGTGTGGGGGGAGTGATACAGTGTTTGGGGGGGAGTGATACGGTGTGTGGGTGGAGTGATACAGTGTTTGGGGGAGTGATACGGTGTGTGGGGGGGGGAGTGATACGGTGTGTGGGGGGAGTGATACAGTGTATGGGGGAGTGATATGGTGTGTGGGGGAGTGATACGGTGTGTGGGGGAGTGATACGTTGTGTGGGGGGTGATACGGTGTGTGGGGCGGAGTGATGCAGTGTGTTGGGGAGTGATACGGAGGGTGTGCGGGGGAGGTACGGTTTGTAGGGGGAGTGTTACGGTGTGTGGGGGGATACGTTGTGTGGGGGAGCGTGATACAGTGCGCGTGTGGTGTGATATTGTGTGTGTGGGAGTGATACGGTGTGTGTGGGGGTGATACGGTGTGTGGGAGAGTGATACGGTGTGTGGGGGAGTGATACGGTGTGTGGGGGAGTGATACGGTGTGTGGGGGAGTGATACGGTGTGTGTGGGGAGTGATACTGTGTGTGGGGGTGATACGGTGTGCGCGGGAGTGATACGGTGTGCGCGGGAGTGATACGGTGTGTAGGGGGGGTGAGACAGTGTGCGCGGGAGTGTTACGGTGTGTAGGGGAGTGATACGGTGTCTGGGGGGGTGCTGTGGAGTGTGCGGGAAGTGATACGGAGCATGGGGGGTGATATGGTGTCTGAGGGGTGTGATACGGTGTGTGGGGAAGTGATATGGTGTGGGGGGAGTGATGCGGAGAGTGGGGTTGATACAGTGTGTGGAGGCAGTGATACGGTGTGTGGGGGGTGATGCGGTGTGTGGGGGAGTGATGCGGTGTGTGGGGGGAGTGATACGGTGTGTGGGGGGAGTGATACGGTGTGTGGGGGGGTGATACGGTGTGTGGGGGAGTGATACAGTGTGTGGGAGAGTGACACGGTATGTGGGGGAGTGATACGGTGTGTGGGGGAGTGATACGGTGTGTGGGGGAGTGATACGGTGTGTGTGGGGAGTGATACTGTGTGTGGGGGTGATGCGGTGTGTGTGGGAGTGATACGGTGTGTGGGGATGATATGGTGTGTGGGGGGAGTGATACGGTGTGCGCGGGAGTGATACGGTGTGTGCGGGAGTGATACGGTGTGTAGGGGAGTGATACGGTGTCTGGGGGGGGTGCTATGGAGTGTGCGGGGAGTGATACGGAGCATGGGGGGTGATACGGTGTGTGAGGGAGTGATACGGTGTGTGGGGGGGTGATACAGTGTCTGAGGGGTGTGATACGGTGTGTGGGGAAGTGATATGGTGTGGCGGGAGTGATACGGAGAGTGGGGGATGATACAGTGTGTGGAGGCAGTGATACGGTGTGTGGGGGGGTGATGCGGTGTGTGGGGGGAGTGATACGGTGTGTGGGGAGGTGATACGGTGTGTGGGTGAGTGACATGGTGTGTGGGTGAGTGACGTGTGTGGGGGAGTGATACGATGTGTGGGGGAGTGATACGGTGTGTGGGGGAGTGATACGGTGTGTGGGGAGGCGATACGGTGTTGGGAGTGATACGGTGTGTGGGGGAGTGATACGATGGGATGGGGAGTGATACGGTGTGTGGGGGGTGATACGGTGTGTGGGGGAGTGATACGGTGTGTGGGGGAGTGATACAGTGTTTGGGGGGTGATACGGTGTGGGAGAGTGATACAGTGTGTGGGGGGAGTGATACAGTGTTTGGGGGGGAGTGATACGGTGTGTGGGTGGAGTGATACAGTGTTTGGGGGAGTGATACGGTGTGTGGGGGGAGTGATACGGTGTGTGGGGGGAGTGATACAGTGTATGGGGAGTGATATGGTGTGTGGGGGAGTGATACGGTGTGCAGGGGTGTGATACGTTGTGTGGGGGGTGATACGGTGTGTGGGGCGGAGTGATGCAGTGTGTTGGGGGAGTGATACGGAGGGTGTGCGGGGGAGGTACGGTTTGTAGGGGGAGTGATACGGTGTGTGGGGGGATACGTTGTGTGGGGGAGCATGATACAGTGCGCGTGGGGTGTGATACGGTGTGTGTGGGAGTGATACGGTGTGTGTGGGGGTGATACAGTGTGTGGGAGAGTGACACGGTATGTGGGGGAGTGATACGGTGTGTGGGGGAGTGATACGGTGTGTGGGAGAGTGACATGGTATGTGGGGGAGTGATACGGTGTGTGTGTGAAGTGATACGGTGTGTGGATGGTGATACGGTGTGTGGGGGAGCGATACGGTGTGTGGGGGTGTGATACGGTGTGTGCGGGAGTGATACAGTGCATGTGGGGTGTGATACGGGGTGTGGGGTTGTGATACGTTGTGTGGGGAGTGATACGGTGCGTGGGGGAGTGATATGGTGTATGTGGGGGGGTGATATGGCGTGTGGGGGGAATGAGACGGTGTGTGTGATGGAGTGATATGGTGTGTGGGGGAGTGATACGTTATGTGGGGGTGATACAGTGTGTGGGGGGAGTGATACAGAGGGTGTGCGGGGGAGATACGGTGTGTAGGGGGAGTGATACGGTGTGTGGGGGGATACGTAGTGTGGGGAGTGATACGGTGTGTGGGGTGTGATACGGTGTGTGGGGGTGTGATACGGTGTGTGGGGGGTAATGCGTTGTGTGGGCGGGGCGCGATACGGTGCGCGTGGGGTGTGATACGGTGTGTGTGGGGGTGATACGGTCTGTGGGGAGTGATACGGTGTGTGGGGGAGTGATACGGTGTGTGGGGGAGTGATACGGTGTGTGTGGGGAGTGATACTGTGTGTGGGGGTGATACGGTGTGTGTGGGAGTGATACGGTGTGTGGGGGTGATACGGTGTGTGGGGGGAGCGATACGGTGTGCGCGGGAGTGATACGGTGTGCGCGGGAGTGATACGGTGTGTAGGGGGGGTGAGACAGTGCGCGCGGGAGTGATACGGTGTGTAGGGGAGTGATACGGTGTCTGGGGGGGTGCTATGGAGTGTGCGGGGAGTGATACGGAGCATGGGGGGTGATACGGTGTGAGAGGGAGTGATACGGTGTGTGGGGGGTGTGATACAGTGTCTGAGGGCTGTGATACGGTGTGTGGGGAAGTGATATGGTGTGGGGGAGTGATACGGAGAGTGGGGGGTGATGCAGTGTGTGGAGGCAGTGATACGGTGTGTGGGGGGGTGATGCGGTGTGTGGGGGAGTGATGCGGTGTGTGGGGGGAGTGATACGGTGTGTGGGGGGGTGATACGGTGTGTGGGTGAGTGACATGGTGTCTGGGTGAGTGACATGTCGTGTGGGGGAGTGATACGGTGTGTGGGGGAGTGATACGGTGTGTGGGGGAGTGATACGGTGTGTGGGGAGGTGATACGGTGTGTGGGGAGTGATACGGTGTGTGGGGGAGTGATACGATGGGATGGGGAGTGATACGGTGTGTGGGGGTTAAAAAGGTGTGTGGGGGAGTGATACGGTGTGTGGGGGAGTGATACATTGTTTGGGGGGTGATACGGTGTGGGAGAGTGATACAGTGTGTGGGGGGAGTGATACAGTGTTTGGGGGGGAGTGATACGGTGTGTGGGTGGAGTGATACAGTGTTTGGGGGAGTGATACGGTGTGTGGGGGGGGAGTGATACGGTGTGTGGGGAGAGTGATACAGTGTATGGGGGAGTGATATGGTGTGTGGGGGAGTGATACGGTGTGCAGGGGTGTGATACGTTGTGTGGGGGGTGATACGGTGTGTGGGGCGGAGTGATGCAGTGTGTTGGGGGAGTGATACGGAGGGTGTGCGGGGGAGGTACGGTTTGTAGGGGGAGTGATACGGTGTGTGGGGGGATACGTTGTGTGGGGGAGCATGATACAGTGCGCGTGGGGTGTGATACGGTGTGTGTGGGAGTGATACGGTGTGTGTGGGGGTGATACAGTGTGTGGGAGAGTGACACGGTATGTGGGGGAGTGATACAGTGTGTGGGGGAGTGATACGGTGTGTGGGAGAGTGACACGGTATGTGGGGGAGTGATACGGTGTGTGTGTGAAGTGATACGGTGTGTGGGTGGTGATACGGTGTGTGGGGGAGCGATACGGTGTGTGGGGGTGTGATACGGTGTGTGCGGGAGTGATACAGTGCATGTGGGGTGTGATACGGGGTGTGGGGTTGTGATACGTTGTGTGGGGAGTGATACGGTGCGTGGGGGAGTGATATGGTGTATGTGGGGGAGTGATACGGTGTGTGGGGGAGTGATACGTTGTGTGGGGGGTGATACGGTGTGTGGGGCGGAGTGATGCAGTGTGTTGGGGAGTGATACGGAGGGTGTGCGGGGGAGGTACGGTTTGTAGGGGGAGTGATACGGTGTGTGGGGGGATACGTTGTGTGGGGGAGCGTGATACAGTGCGCGTGTGGTGTGATATTGTGTGTGTGGGAGTGATACGGTGTGTGTGGGGGTGATACGGTGTGTGGGAGAGTGATACGGTGTGTGGGGGAGTGATACGGTGTGTGGGGGAGTGATACGGTGTGTGGGGGAGTGATACGGTGTGTGTGGGGAGTGATACTGTGTGTGGGGGTGATACGGTGTGCACGGGAGTGATACGGTGTGCGCGGGAGTGATACGGTGTGTAGGGGGGGTGAGACAGTGTGCGCGGGAGTGTTACGGTGTGTAGGGGAGTGATACGGTGTCTGGGGGGGTGCTGTGGAGTGTGCGGGAAGTGATACGGAGCATGGGGGGTGATATGGTGTCTGAGGGGTGTGATACGGTGTGTGGGGAAGTGATATGGTGTGGGGGGAGTGATGCGGAGAGTGGGGTTGATACAGTGTGTGGAGGCAGTGATACGGTGTGTGGGGGGTGATGCGGTGTGTGGGGGAGTGATGCGGTGTGTGGGGGGAGTGATACGGTGTGTGGGGGGAGTGATACGGTGTATGGGGGGGTGATACGGTGTGTGGGTGAGTGACATGGTGTGTGGGGGTGTGATACGGTGTGTGGGGGAGTGATACGGTGTGTGGGGCCGAGTGATGCAGTGTGTTGGGGGAGTGATACGGATGGTGTGCGGGGGAGCTACGGTTTGTAGGGGGAGTGATATGGTGTGTGGGGGGATACGTTGTGTGGGGGAGCGTGATACAGTGCGCGTGGGGTGTGATACGGTGTGTGTGGGAGTGATACGGCGTGTGTGGGGGTGATACAGTGTGTGGGAGAGTGACACGGTATGTGGGGGAGTGATACGGTGTGTGGGGGAGTGATACGGTGTATGGGAGAGTGACATGGTATGTGGGGGAGTGATACGGTGTGTGTGTGAAGTGATACGGTGTGTGGGTGGTGATACGGTGTGTGGGGGAGTGATACGGTGTGTGGGGGTGTGATACGGTGTGTGCGGGAGTGATACAGTGCGTGTGGGGTGTGATACGGTGTGTGGGGTTGTGATACGTTGTGTGGGGAGTGATACGGTGTGTGGGGGAGTGATACGGTGTATGTGGGGGGGGTGATACGGCGTGTGGGGGATTGATACGGTGTGTGTGTGGGATTGATACGGTGTTTGAGGGGGTGATACGGCGTGTATGCTGTAGTGATACGGTGTGTGGGGTAGTGATACGGTGTGTGGGGGAGTGATACGGTGTTTGGGGGTGATACGGTGTGAGCGGGGGAGTGATACGGTGTGTGGGGGAGTGATACGTTATGTGGGGGTGATACGGTGTGTGGGGGGAGTGATACAGAGGGTGTGCGGGGGAGATACGGTGTGTAGGGGGAGTGATACGGTGTGTGGGGGGATACGTAGTGTGGGGTGTGATACGGTGTGTGGGGGGTGATGCGTTGTGTGGGTGGGGCGTGATACGGTGCGCGTGAGGTGTGATACGGTGTGTGTTGGGGTGATACGGTCTGTGGGGAGTGAAACAGTGTGTGCGGGACTGATACGGTGTGTGTGGGGTGTGATACGGTGTGTGGGCGGGGCATGATACGGTGTGTGGGTGGGGTGTGATATGGGGTGTGTGGGGGTGATACGGTGTGTGGGGAGTGAAACGGTGTGTGGGGGAGTGATACGGTGTGTGGGGGAGTGATACGGTGTCTGGGGGAGTGATACGGTTTGTGGGGGAGTGATACGGTGCGTGTGGGGTGTGATACGGTGTGTGGTGGGGGTGATAAGTTGTGTGGGGAGTGATACGGTGTGTGGGAGTGATGCGGTGTGTGGGGGAGTGAAACGTTGTGTGGTGGGGTGATACGGTGTGTGGGGGGGCGTGATACGGTGTTTTTGGGGGTGATACGGCGGGTGGAGGGAATGATACGGTGTGTGTGGGAGTGATACGGTGTGTATGGGGGAGTGATACGGTGTGTGTTGGGGAGTGATACGGTGTGTGTTGGGGAGTGATACGGTGTGTGGGGGAGTGATACGGTGTGGGGGAGTGATACGGTGTGTGTTCGGGAGTGATACAGTGTTTTGGGAGTGATACGGTGTTTGGGGAGAGTGATACGGTGTGTTGGGGAGTGATACGGTGTGTAGGGGAGTGATGATACGGTGTGTAGGGGAGTGATACGGTGCGCGTGGGCTGTGATACGGTGTGTGGGGTAGTGATACGGTGTGTGGGGGAGTGATACGGTGTGTGGGAGGGTGATACAGTGTGTGGGGGAGTGATACGGTGTGTGGGGGAGTGATACGGTGTGTGGGGGAGTGATACGGTGTGTGGGGGAGTGATACGGTGTATGGGGGAGTGATACGGTGTGTGGGGGAGTGATACGGTGTGTGGGGGATTGATACGGTGTGTGGGGGAGTGATACGGTGTGTGGGGGAGTGATACGGTGTGTGGGGGAGTGATACGGTGTGTGGGGGAGTGATACAGTGTGAGGGAGTGATACAGTGTGAGGGAGTGATACAGTGTGTGGGGGAGTGATACGGTGTGTGGGGGAGTGATACGGTGTGTGGGGGAGTGATACAGTGTTTGGGGGAGTGATACGGTTTGTGGGGGGAGTGATACGGTGTGTTAGGGGAGTGATACGGTGTGTGGGGGAGTGATACGGTGTGTTAGGGGAGTGATATGATGGGTGGGGGGAGTGATACGGTGTTTGGGGGAGTGATACGTGTTAGGTCCGTGTATCTTAATGTTGTGTCCTTCAATAATCAGACAACAGACTGCAGCGAACGATTCAACAGGGGTTTACTGAATGAGGGTTACTCTAGAACTAATTGTACAGATTACTATTCAGGGTTTATATACAGGTGTGGTCACTGCCGGTACTACAGTATACAGGAGCTGTAAAAAGTAGTTCTCTCCCTTAAGGTATATATACATTACGTACATTACAATTCCTCCCCTTTTAGATTAACAGTACCATAATACTCATTTAACAATTAACATTTTTAATATACAATGTTATATGAAAATAGTCCATTCATATATTCAGTCTCTGGGGAGGCTTCCTGAAATCTTTCTGGATAACGCCTTTCCCGAGTGTCTCGCTCTTGGTGTGGAGGCGATTCTAGCACCCTGTTATCAGTTGATTCATCAGCTTCCAATGCTATTGTTTCTGAGGTAGATGCGACCTGTACGTCGGGTTCCTCACCAGGTACGTATGGCCGAGACATGGGGTTGACTCGTTCCTGTGACTCTAGGATCTGGTCAGCATGGCGTCTCACAATGTTCTCCCCAACATCCACTGTGTACATTAGTGGCCCCTGCCGTGTGCATATCGTTCCTGGTTGCCATTTCTCTGTTCGGTAGTCGCGGGCCAAGACTGGTTGCCCTACATTGAAGCTCCTTGTCGGTTTCTCATTGATGTGCTGGAATTGCTTACTCTCAACATCTCTTCGTACATTTGGTCTGAGCAAATCCAGACGAGATCTCAACCTTCAGTTAAAGAACATCATGGCCGGGGTCTGGTTGGTGACTGCATGTGTTGCATTTCTGTAGGCTAACAGGAAATTGTCCACCTTATGCTGCAGTGGAATGTCGTCATCGCACATGGCCTTTACTGCTTTTTTAAAGGTTTGTACGAACCTCTCAGCCAATCCATTTGTGGCTGGATGATACGGGGCGGATGTGTAATGCCTTACCCCATTCCTTTTCATAAATCTTTGAAACTCTTTGGACACAAACTGTGGCCCGTTATCAGAGCAAATCTGCTCTGGCAAGCCGTTTCTGGCAAAAATGGTCCGTAGGACTGCAATAGTTTTCTCCGTGGTGGTGGAGGACATTTTGATCATCTCAGGCCATTTCGAGTGCGCATCCATGGCTATTAAAATCATTGAGTCCATGAATGGACCAGCAAAATCAATATGCACCCGTTGCCATGGAGATGAGGGCCACTCCCATGGGTGTAGAGGGGCATGTGGTGGTACATTTTGGACCTTCTGGCATCCTGAGCAGCTCTTTGTCAGGTCCTCGATTTGCTGATCGATCCCCGGCCACCACACATAAGCCCTAGCAAGGCTTTTCATTTTCACCCCTCCCAGATGACCTTCGTGAAGCTCATTGAGCACTCTCTCCCTTAACTTGGGTGGAATTACCACTCGGGATCCACACATCAAGGTCCCCTGGCATACTGACAGCTGTTCTCTTCTGGACGAGAATGCTGGCAACAGTGAGTCGCCATGTGCTGGCCATCCCTTCACCGTCAAATCATATACCCGAGACAGTGTCAGGTCATTTCGGGTCTCCTTCTCTATACCAGCGTTAGTTACTGGCAAGCATTCAATTATAGTCGAATGAAATATTTCGACAGGACCCACTGCTAGTGCTTCCTCCGCAGTAGGCAGTGGCAGGCGTGATAGCCCATCAGCGTTTCCATGCTGTTTCGTGACCTTATACTCGATTTCATATTGGTGCGCCCCTAGAAAAAGGGACCATCTTTGTAGCCGTTGCGCAGTCATCACCGGAACGCCCTTCTTTGGATTAAAGATGGAGACAAGTGGTTGGTGGTCAGTCAGCAAGGTGAACTTCTGCCTGTGCAGATAGTGATTGAACTTTTTCACTCCCCACACTAGGCTGAGGGCCTCCCTGTCAATCTGGGCGTTGTTACGCTCGGCTGAGGTTAGTGACCGAGACGCAAAGGCTACTGGCCTCTCCGAGCCGTCCGGGAATTTGTGCGACAGCACCGCTCCAATGCCATAGGGTGATGCATCACACGCCAACCGAATTGGTAGTGCTGGGTTGAAATGAGCCAACACCTCTTTTGATGTGATCAATGCTTTGCTCTTCTGGAAAGCTCGTTTACATTCGTCACTCCACTTCCATGATACCCCCGTTTGCAGTAGGCTGTTCAGTGGGTGTAGTACGGTAGACAAATTCGGCAAGAACTTATGGTAGTAGTTCACCAGCCCGAGGAACGACCTCAGTTGTGACACATTTTCCGGTGCTGGAGCCTTGACTACTGCCTCAATCTTTTCAGGGGACTTATGTAACCCCTCTTTATCAATAACGTGGCCACAATACGAGATCTGCTTCTGGAAAAACTCGAATTTGTGGCGATTAGCTCGGAGCCCATATTCCTTCAATCTAGTGAGCACCTGCTCCAGGTTGGCGAGGTGATCACTGTCATTTTCGCCCGTGACCAGGATGTCGTCCAAATAACACTGGGTCCCTGGAATCCCTTGCAGGACTTGTTGCATTGCCCTTTGCCAAATAGCCGGAGCTGATGCTACCCCGAACACCAGCCAGTTGTATTGGTAGAGACCTTTATGAGTGTTGATCATGAGGTACTGTTTCGAGGCTTATTCTACCTCCATTTGCAGGTACGCCTGGGCCAGATCAATCTTAGTGAAGCGTTTCCCTCCAGATAGCGAGGCAAAAATATCTTCAATCCGCGGAAGCGGATATTGTACAGTGTGAAGGACTGGGTTCACTGTCACCTTAAAGTCCCCACAGATGCGAACCTTCTTTGGTTCCCCAGGCGTATTACTCAACGACCTCTTCATTACAGGAACGATGGGTGTAGCCCACTCGCTCCAGTCCACTTTGGACAGTACTCCTGAACGTTCCAAACCTTCCAGCTCTGCTTCGACGGCTGGGCGGATCGCATAAGGTACCGGTCTGGCCTTAAAAAACTTTGGGCTTGCATTTTCCTCTATTTTGATCGTCGCTGTTATGCCTTTTAGTGTTCCGAGTCCCTGCTGGAACACTTCTTGTGCGTCAGTTAACATTTTTGACAGTCGTCCAGGTGTGACGTCGTCATCCTTTTTGGCATCTACAGTCAGTGCTTGTATGGAATGCCAATCTAGCTGTATCTTCCGGATCCATTCACGTCCTAGTAGTGGTGGTCCTCCATCTGGCAATATATATAGGTCCATTTTTGGTGTTTCCTTGCCGCTATATATAACGTTCACCCTTATTTTTCCTTTGGGATAGACTTTTTGCCCCGTGTACGTCTTCAAGACAATCTTTGTATCTCTCAAGGGTATATGTGAGAATAGCCGCTTGTAGTCCCTTCGGTTTTGACTGTTAGGGCTGATCCTGTGTCCAATTCCATTTTCACTTGGACTCCTGCTATCTTGAGCGTGACCCAGATAGTTTGGTGATCCTCCGTTTTGATCACATTATGTAGTTTCAGACAACCCAGCTCCTTGCTTCCGGAGTCTGTATCACTCTTCTGTTCGTCTGAACTACTCTCCGTCACCTTATGTACCTTCTTGTACTTCTCCTGTGGAGATTTCTTGCTGCTGGTTTTCTTTCCTGACCTGCAGACTCTTGCTATGTGTCCTACTTTTTCACACTGTCTGCACACTTTGTCCTTGAACCAGCAATCATTATGGTCGTGTGTTGTTCTGCCGCAGCAATAGCACTTCACTGTTCCGTATGACATTTCATTTGTGCCATATTCTTGCGGTCTCCGTTGTATCTCTGCAGCACCCCGTGCTGCTGCTTCGTGTGATACTGCAATACTGAAAGCCTTGTCCAGCGTAAGATCCTTTTCTGATAGAAGCCGTTTCTGGGTTCTTTCACTTTGAAGCCGACACACAAACTTGTCCCTTAAAGTATCTGCTAGTCCCGTTCCAAACTGGCAGTGTTTCAATAGCTTGCGCAGTTCCGTTAAATACTCAGCATTACTTTCATCTTTATGCTGGTTCCTTTTGTGAAACTTAAATCTTTCTGCTATCAGCAGCGGTGTGGGGTTTAAGTGGTCCTGTAGGATTGACACTATGTTTTCAAAATCCTTTTCTACTGGCTTCTCTCGGGTTACTAGGTTTCGTAGTAAGCCATATGTTTTTGCACCCATTGAATTCAACAATACCAGCGCTTTCTTGTCATCTGGCACTTCATTCGCCTTGCAGTATACTTCTATGCGTTCGACATATGTCGTCCAATCTTCGACTTCATTGTCGAACGCTGTGATACTGCCACTCTTCGGCATTTTTGGGTGTGGTTAGACTGGATTAAAATGGTGTCTCCCGCGCTTTCCTTTCTTCCCTGCTGCGGCTTAAAATGACGTCTCCCGCGCTGTTGCCAACGCCGCTCTCGGCGGTCCTCGTGGCAAATGGCGACGCCCTGTGGGTTTTGTGCGCTGCTCCTGCGCTGCTGCCAACGCCGCTGTCTGTGGTCCTCGTGGCAATGGCAGCGCCTCGCGTTTTCCTGCGTGCCTCTCTCCCCCGTTGACGCTGCTCGGCCCTTGAACACCGGCTGCGCTCTGCTCTCTCTCGTCTCTCTCCCCCGTTGACGCCGCTCGCTCCTGAACACCGGCTGCGCCCTGTGCGCTCTGCCCTCTCTCTCTCCCCCGTCGACGCTGCTCGGCCTTTTTCTGTGCCGCTCGGTCGGGCTCTAGCCCGCCGCTGTCCGGAAGGGTCTGCGCAGTACCTGTTGCCAGCCGGTTTCGCTGGACCACCGTGACTGGAAAGCCAAGCCTGGCTCTCGACAGCCTCCCCTGCGATGCTCAAATCTCCGCTGGATGACTGGGCGGTTGCCCGTGGTCGACGCCCGTGCTTCTGTACTCGACCTTCTTCCACTGTTCTCCAGGAGCGAATCCCTGGGAGGTGATGCAGAGTTGCAGGTAGGTTCGAATCTGCCTCGTCGCTAATGTTAGGTCCGTGTATCTTAATGTTGTGTCCTTCAATAATCCGACAACAGACTGCAGGGAACGATTCAACAGGTGTTTACTGAATGAGGGTTACTCTAGAACTAACTCTACAGATCACTGCTCAGGGTTTATATACAGGTGCGGTCACTGCCGGTACTACAGTATACAGGAGCTGTAAAAAGTAGTTCTCACCACCCACACACCGTATCACTTCCCCCACACATCGTATCACTCCCCCACACACCGTATCAATCCCCCACACACCGTATCACTCCCCCACACAACGTATCACTCCCCACACACCGTATCACCCCCACAAACATTACAATACGGCATGTGGGGGGTGATATGGTGTGTGGCGGGGGGTGATGCGGTGTGTTGGGGGAGTGATACGGAGAGTGTGCGGGGGAGGTACGGTTTGTGGGGGGAGTGATATGGTGTGTGGGGGGATACATTGTGTGGGGAGTGATACGGTGTGTGGGGGAGTGATACGGTGTGTGGGGGAGTGATACGGTGTGAGGGAGAGTGACACGGTATGTGGGGGAGTGATACGGTGTGTGCGGGGAGTGATACGGTGTGTGGGTGGTGATACGGTGTGTGGGGGAGTGATACGGTGTGTGGGTGGTGATACGGTGTGTGGGGGAGTGATACGGTGTGTGGGGGGTGATACAGTGTTTGGGGGGTGATACGGTGTGTGGGTGGGGAGTGATACGGTGTGTGGGGGGGAGTGATATGGTGTGTGGGGGGGGAGTGACACGGTGTGTGGGGGGAGTGCTACGGTGTGTGGGGGGGAGTGATACGGTGTGTATGGTGGTGAGACGGTGTGTTAAGGGAATGATACGGTGTGTGGGGGGAGTGATACAGTGTGTGGGTGAGTGATACGGTGTGTGGGAAGTGATACGGTGTGTGGGGGAGTAATACAGTGTGTGGGGGAGTGATACGGTGCATGGGGGAGTGATACGGTGTGTGGGAGAGTGACATGGTATGTGGGGGAGTGATACGGTGTGTGGGGGGTGATCCGGTGTGTGGGAAGTGATACGGTGTGTGGGTGGCGATACGGTGTGTGGGGAGTGATACTGTGTGTGGGGAGTGATACGGTGTGTGGGGGAGTGATATGGTGTATGTGTGGGAAGTGATACGGTGTGTGGGTGGCGATACGGTGTGTGGGGAGTGATACTGTGTGTGGGGAGTGATACGGTGTGTGGGGGAGTGATATGGTGTATGTGGGGGGGGTGATACGGTGTGTGGGGGGGAGTGATACGGTGTTTTTGGGGGTGATACGGCGTGTGGGGGGAATGATACGGTGTGTGTGCGGGATTGATACGGTGTTTGGGGGGGTGATACGGTGTGTGGGATAGTGATACGGTGTGTGGGGGAGTGATACAGTGTGAGCGGGGGAGTGATATGGTGTGTGGGGGGGGTGATATGGTGTGTGGGGGGATATGTTGTGTGGGGAGTGATACGGTGTGTGGGGGTGTGATATGGTGTGTGGGGGGGTGATACGGTGTGTGGGCGGGGTGTGATACGGTGCGCGTGGGGTGTGATACGGTGTGTGTGGGGGTGAAACGGTGTGTGGGGAGTGATACGGTGTGTGGGGGAGTGATACAGTGTGTGGGGGGAGTGATACGGTGTGTGGGGGAGTGATACGGTGTGTGGGGGAGTGATACGGTGTGTGGGAAGTGATACGGTGTGTGGGTGGTGATACGGCGTGTGGGGGAGTGATACGGTGTGTGGGGAGTGATACTGTGTGTGGGGAGTGATACGGTGTGTGGGGGAGTGATACGGTGTATGTGGGGGGGTGATACGGTTTGTGGGGGGATTGATACGGTGTTTGGGGGGGTGATATGGTGTGTGGGGTAGTGATACGGTGTGTGGGGGAGTGATACAGTGTGAGCGGGGGAGTGATGTGTGTGGGGGGGTGATACGTTGTGTGGGGGGATACGTTGTGTGGGGAGTGATACGGTGTGAGGGGGTGTGATATGGTGTGTGGGGGGGGTGATACGGTGCGCGTGGGGTGTGATACGGTGTGTGTGGGGGTGATACGGTGTGTGGGGAGTGATACAGTGTGTGGGGGATTGATGCGGTCTGTGGGCGGGTGATACATTGTGTCGGGAGTGATACGGTGTGTGGGACTGATGCGGTGTGTGGGGGAGTGATACGGTGCACGTGGGGTGTGATACGGTGTGTGTGGGAGTGATACGGTGTGTGGGGGAGTGATACGGTGTATGTGGGGGGTGATACGGTGTGTGTGGGGGAGTGTTACGGTGTTTTTGGTGGTGATACGGCATGTGGGGGGAATGATACGGTGTGTGTGGGAGTGATACGGTGTGTGTGGGAGTGATGCGGTGTGTGTGGGGGAGTGATACAGTGTTTGGGGCGTGTGATATGGCGTGTTGGGGAGTGATACGGTGTGTAGGGGAGTGATACGGTGTGTAGGGGAGTGATACGGTGTGTTGCGGAGTAATACGGTGTGTGTGGGAAGTGATACACTGTGGGTGGTGATATGGTTTGTGGTGGGATACGTTGTGTGGGGAGTGATACAGTGTGTGGGAGGGTGATACGGTGTGTGGGTGAGTGATACGGTGTGTGGGGGAGTGATACGGTGCATGTGGGGTGTGATACGGTGTGTGGGGGAGTGATACGGTGTGTGGGGGAGTGATACGGTGTGTGGGGGAGTGATACGGTGTGCGTGGGCGTGATATGGTTTGTGGGGGTGAGTGATACGGGGTGTGGGGTGAGTGATACGGTGTGTAGGGGGCAGTGATACGGTGTGTGAGGGGAGTGATACGGTCTGTGAGGGGAGTGATACGGTGTGTGAGGGGAGTGATATGGTGTGTGGAGAGTGATACGGTGTGTGGGGGAGTGATACGGTATGTGGGGGAGTGATACCGTCTGTGGGGGGTGTGATACGGTGTATGTGGGGGGGTGATACGGTGTGTGGGTGTGTGATACGGTGTGTGGGGGGGTGATATGGTCTGTGGGGAGTGATATGGTGTGTGGAGGGTGATACAGTGTGTGTGGGGGAGTGATACGGTCTGTGGGGGTGAGAGATACGGTGTGTGGGGGTAGTGATACGGTGTGTGCGGGGGAGATACGGTGTGTGGGTGGAGTGATGGTGTGTGGGTGGAGTGATACGGTGTGTGGGGGTGTGCTACGGTGTGTGGGGGGGTGATGCAGTGTGTGTGGGGTGTGATACGGTGTGTGGGGGTGATATGTGGTCTGGGGAGTAAGACGGTGTGTGGGGGTGATATGTGGTGTGGGGAGTGATACGGTGTGTGGGGGAGTGATACGGTGAGTGGGGGGGCGTGATACAGTGCGTGTGGGGTGTAACACGGTGCGTGTGGGAATGATGTGTGTGTGGGGAGTGATACGTTTTGTGGGGGAGTGATATGGTGTGTGGGAGAGTGATACGGTGTGTGTGGGAGTGATACGGTGTGTGCGGGGAGTGATACGGTGTGTGCGGGGAGTGATACGGTGTGTGGGGAATGATACGGTGTATGGGGGTAGTGATACGGTGTGTGGGAGAGTGATACGGTGTGTGTGGGAGTGATACGGTGTGTGGGGGGAGTTTATACGGTGTGTGTGGGGAATGATACGGTGTGTGGGGGAGTGATACAGTGTGTGTGGGGTGTGATACGGTGTGTGGGGGTGATACGTGGTGTGGGAAGTGATACGGTGTGTGGGGGAGTGATACGGTGCTGGGGGGCGTGATACGGTGCGCGTGGGGTGTGATACGGTGCGCGTGGGAGTGATATGGTGTGTGTGGGGAGTGATACGGTGTGTGGGGGAGTGATACGGTGTTTGGGGAGTGATACGGTGTGTGGGAGAGTGATATGGTGTGTGTGGGAGAGTGATACGGTGTGTGTGGGAGTGATGCGGTGTGTGTGGGAGTGATACGGTGTGTGGGGAGTGATACGGTGTGTGGGGGAGTGATACAGTGCGTGTGGGGAGTGATACGGTGCGTGTGGGGAGTGATACGGTGTGTGGGGGAGTGATACGGTGTGTGTGGGGGGAGTGATACGGTGCGTGTGGGGAGTGATACGGTGTGTGGGGGAGTGATATGGTGTTTGGGGAGTGATACGGTGTGTGGGAGAGTGATACGGTGTGTGTGGGGAGTGATACAGTGTGTGGGGGAGTGATACGGTGTGTGGGGGAGTGATATGGTGTGTGGGGGAGTGATACAGTACGTGTGGGGAGTGATACGGTGTGTGGGGGAGTGATATGGTGGCCCCGATTTTCGGCTTGTGTGGGAAATGGTCGGGTTTCCCCGAATGTGGGGTTTCTGACACACATAAAAAAGTGTCAGCCAGCTCCACGCAATTTTCCCTCAAGTGGCCAATTAATTCCCAGCATGTGGGAAGCCTTGCTAATTGTCCAATTCGAGTCAGAAATCCCCACAGTATGTCATCATTCATGGTGCTTTCAAGGTCCACAGCAAGCACTGCATCCTCTGAAGACTTCCAAACGAACCATACAGGATGGCAGAGGAGCCTGCAGCAGCTGTGGACAGTGCCAGACCCCGAACTGCCTCCAGATTCGACGAGGCTTCACTGCAGGCATTATTGGATGGGGTTGGGGCCCACAGGGAGGTCCTCTTCCCTCGGTCAGGGAGGAAGAGGCCTCCCACTGAAACCAATGCTGCATGGATGCAGGTGTCAGCAGATGCCAACTCGCTGGGTGTCACCAGAAGAACCTTGGCATTACATCTCTAACTCCTTCCTTTACTCCCTCACAGTACCATCCAGAGCCCCGTCCTCACTGTGGAGGAGGAAGAGGCTGTGCAGCCAGACTCCTCAGAGGAAGCTCCAACCTCTGAGGGCGCAGCGTCAGCAGAAGTAAGCGCACCCAGCATCAGCGCAGACACTCACACCTCGGGGGGACCTTCGGGACATAGAGTAGTGTTGTCACCTGGTGTTTCACAGCTCACAAGTGAGCCTCAGCAGATTCTGGAGATAGGGACAGCAGTGGAGAGTCCTCGTCGGAGGGCGCAGGACTCTGCCAGCTCAGCTCAGCTGCGCTGCATGTCGACCCTCTGCCTCTGGGTCCATCCGCAAGAGAAGAGGTGATGGATCTCCATGCAGAAATGCAGGAGTCTCTGGCAGGTTTTGTCTCCAGGGTCGCTGCGAGTGGAGGAGTCCATAGCAACCATGAGCAGAGCCTTTGTGGAGTCATTGGCACGTGAACGCATCACCATGGAAAGGATGGCAATCTCCATGGAGGAGATAACTCGCCAGGGTACAGAAAACATGGTGAGTGCTCAAAAGAGAATGACATCTCTTGAGGAGCGTTGGCCATCTGTTGAACAGAGAAACCAGATCTTCATGGAAGTCCTTCTGAGTAGGACTGCCAGTGCAGAAATGGGTCCCCATGGCCCCCTAAAGCGCAGCAAGGTGCTCTCAAGCCACTTCCAAGCGTTGGCCCCTTCTGGCCTGTGCAGCTTCAGGTGAGTGAGCAGCAGCCTGGTGCTCCTGGTGCTGATCCTGCTGTTCCTGGTTCTGCGGCTGCTGCCTCTGCTGCTGGAGATCCTCTAATGGCAAGAAGGGAAGGAAAAAAAGGCGTCCCATGCTTCTTGTAGATGCCTCCACTGAGGAAGCGCTGAGTGAGAGTGGCGAGAGGGGCTTCCCAGGAGATCGCATTGGAGAAGTGTGTGAGGCTCCAACCTTCCACAGCTGTGCCTAAGCCTTGAAGAAGTAGCCCCAAACCTGCAACAACAAGGTCCTTCAACGTGCAAGTGCTGTTCCTTTAAATCGCAGCTTCTCCGATTGACCTGCAGCTGCAAGCAAGCAAGCCGGCAAGCTTCACGCCAGGTCTCATCAGCGGGGTTCTCCGCAGGCGTGTTTCAGGTGGGGAAAGCCCCAAAGTCGCAATGGCCCCGGAAAATCTACTTCAACAAGGTAATTATTAGTCATTAGTGTGCCGACGACCAGTCCCGCCAGCGGCGGCCGGGACTGAAGCGGGTCGCAGAGAAACGGCGGTCCGAAAGTCGGACGGGGCGGGGAATCAGGCGGGGGGGGGTCCCGACCCGCTTTTTTGGCGATTTTCGGCCCCCGGCCGCCTGAAAAGCCGCCCGACGGCTGCCAGAAAATTGACCCCGGTGTGTGGGGGAGTGATACAGTGTGTGGGGGGGTGATACGGTGTTTTTGGGGGAGTGATACGGTGTATGTGGGGGAGTGATACGGTGTGTGGGGGGGAGTGATCCGGTGTTTTTGGGGGTGATACAGCGTGTGAGGGGAATGATACGGTGTGTGTGGTGGAGTGATATGGTGTGTGGGGGAGTGATACGGTGTGTGTGGGGGATTGATACGGTGTTGGGGGGTGATACGGTATGTATGGGGTAGTGATACGGTGTGTGGGGTAGTGATACGGTGTGTGGGGTAGTGATATGGTGTGTGGGGGAGTGATACAGTGTGTGGGGGTAGTGATACGGTCTGTGGGGGATGATACGTTATATGGGGGAGTGATGCGGTGTGTGGGGGAGTGATACGGTGTGTGTGGGGTGTGATACAGTGTGTGTGGGAGTGATACGGTGTGTGGGGTTGATACGGTGTGTGGGGAGTGATACGGTGTGTGGGGGGTTGATACGTTGTGTGGGGGAGTGATACGGTGTGTGGGGGAGTGATACGGTGTGTGGGGGGGTGATACGGTGTGTGGGGGGGTGATATGGTGTGTGGGGAGTGATACGGTGTGTGGGGGCAGTGATACGGTGTGTGTGGGGAGTGATACGGTATGTGGGGAGTGATACGGTGTGTGTGGGGAGTGATACGGTGTGTGGGGGGAGTGATATGGTGTGTGGGGGGTGATACGATGTGTGGGGAGTGATACGGTGTGATGTAAGAAAAAGGAGTCTTACCATCAAGTAACTTTAAAGTAAGCTTTAAGTAACTTATAAACACACTATATACAAGAGAGGTCTTTACCATGCCTCTGGTAGAAGCCTCTTGCAATACTGAACAGTCCAGCATTTATACCAGTCCAACAGGAAGTGACATATGACAGGAAGTGAGGTATGTACACAGTTCATAGTTCACAGTTCACAGTTCACAGGAAGGGATGGCATAACTTCCCGGAAGTTATTATTATTATCACCACATTCTTCCCTCCTGCAGGATTAGGAGGCTGTGGTCTACCTTTTGTTCCGCAGCTGCCGAACGAGGAAGAGTCGCACCCGTTTGGATTCCCGTCGTAGAGGGTCGCTGGTCCGCTTACATGCGGTTGGCCATTGGTCAGAGTCTGTGGGGCCTGGATTGCCCTGTGAAGGGTCGGGGAGATCATGGCTTCGTGTACGAGCCCCAATAGGTTCAAAGTCGGACTGCCTCTGTTCAGAGGGAGGTGCAGAGCTGGTCTGTGGCGGATCAGTACTTTCATGCGCGGTACTGGGAGGGTCGCAACTTTGAGTACGGGGTTCTACTGGCACCAAGCTAGTTGGTGTCCGATCAGGATCCTGGAGAGGGGTACCCGATAGGTCCCAGGAGTTTCCTGGTGAAATGCCATCACCCGATGTCCCACTAGGTCCTGGTGGGCAGGGAGCCAGATCCCGTAATGATACGGTAGATTCTCGGCCGTCGGAATATCGTATGTTTGCATAGGTGGGGTTGGCATCGGTTAGTTCGTCCTCGTCTACGAGAGGGTCATTTTTAGACGTCCGAACGTATCTTCGGAGTAATACAGGTCCAGGAGTAGTTAGCCATGACGGGAGTGATGTCCCATGAGATGAGCGACGCTGGAATCCAAAGAACCGCTCATGAGGTGTAGTATTTGTGGCTGTAGAAAGCAGGGACCGTATAGAGTGCAATGCATCCGGAAGCACTGTTTCCCATTGCTGGTCTGGTAGGCCCCGAGATCTTAAAGCGAGATGTACGGAATTCCAGATGATACCGTTATACCTCTCTACCTGCCCATTTCCGATGGGATGGTATGGTGTTGTTTTGCTTGTAGCAATTCCCCGTTCTGAGAGGTAGTCCTTGAGTTCCCTTGACAAAGGATGGACCCCGATCTGAGTGAATATAAGCCGGCATGCCACAGAGAGAAAATACCTGCTCAAGGCAGCAGATTACTGCGGACGCCAGCATATTGGAGCAGGGGAAGGCAAACGGAAAACGTGAATATTCGTCGATCATGGTGAGCAAATATGTGTTCCGAGTTGAAGAGGGCACTGGGCCCTTAAAATCGATGCTAAGTCGTTGCATCGGTTGGGTTGCATGTATGAGTATACCATCTGAGGGGTGGAAGAACTGAGGTTTTAATTCCGCACAAAGCCGGCATTCTGAGCATATTTTCTTTACATCTCCAGTGGAAAAAGGGAGATTCCGTGATCGTACGAAATGTAGCATGCGTGTAACGCCAGGATGACACAATCCATTGTGGACATCCATGAGAGTAGAGGATGACATAGTGGAGCAGAATGCCCGTGTGAGGGTGTCCGGGGCCACATTCTCCTTGCCAGGCCGATAGAGAATGGTATAACCAAAAGAGGCCAGTTCCATCCTCCAAAGTTGTATTTTATTATTCTTAATTTTGGTTCGTTTTCGATTATCGAGCATGAAGGCGACTGATCGTTGGTCCGTGATCAATGTAAAGTGCTGGTGAGCTAGAAAATGGTTCCACTTCCGTACTGCCTCTATGATGGCTGTGGCTTCTTTCTCAACCGGAGGATAATGTAGCTCGGCACCTTGTAAGGTCCTGGACATAAATGCTACAGGACGACCTTCCTGATTCAGAGTAGCCGAGATCGCCACCTCCGAGGCATCACATTCAACCACGAAAGGGAGATTCTCATCGATGGAGTGAAGAGCCGCTTTCTCCAACTGTTTTTTGAGAAGGTTAAAGGCTGCAACAGCCGCTGTTCCCAATGGAAATGATCTAGCATGCAGCAAGGGTTGGATTTTGTCCGAAAAATGAGGAATCCATTTAGCGTAGTATGCAAACAGACCGAGAGCCCGACGTAAAGAAGCCGGATTCTTAGGTGACGGGAGCTCTTGGAGCGGGCGAAGTCTTTCTGGGTCTGGCTTAATGATACCATTGCCTACGCAGTAGCCAAGGATGTTGATGGTCGGTTGCGACTCAACAGATTTGGATTCATTCATGGTCAAATTACGGCGATGGAGGGCATCCCGAAATTTTTGGAGGTTGGCGTTGTGTTCCTGTTGATCGTGACCTGCAATGGTAATGTTATCAAGATAGGGAAAAGTGTCCCTTAGGTTTTCCTGCTTAACCAGGCCATCCATTGCCCGTTGGAAGACAGCCACTCCATTAGTAACCCCGAATGGGAGGCGACGAAATTGGTACAGCCGTCCATTAGCCTCAAAGGCCGTGTACTGCTTATCTGAGACCTTCAAGGGTACCTGATGATAGGCACTTTTTAAATCATAAGTTGAGAACACTTTGTATTCGGCCAGTTTATTAACCATATCATCAATGCGTGGCAATGGGTAGGCGTCCAAGTCGGTATATTGATTGATGGTTTGCGAATAATCAATGCATAGTCGCTGTTTGTGAGGTTTTAGAGGGTTCTTGACAATGACGACTTGAGCCCGCCAGGGCGACGAACATGGTTCGATGATATCCTCTGCTAGAAGTCGAGAGATTTCAGCCGCAATAAAAGATTGGTCTTCCTGATTAAAGCGCCGCGATTTCGTTATTATTGGTTTGCATCGAGGCGGAATACTGGCAAATAATGAGGGTTCATCAAGTGAAGCTGCTGACAATGCACAAAACGGTAATTTAGATGGTATATTAGAAATAGTAAGTCTGGGTTTGGATCCACCGAACTCAATGGTGAGTTTCTTATGCTGTTTTTGGAAGTCCAGCCCTAAGAGGAGATCACTACATAAGTCCTTGAACACCGAAAGTTGGGTGGAGGGATACATACGACCATGAAGTGTCATACCAACAACACAAAAGCCGGAGATTCTGGTATTAAGTGATGACTGAGCCATCGCAATTGCCTGGTCCGATGGGAAGACATGTAGTTTCAATTTTGCAACAACCTGTTCCTTAATGAAACTATCAGTACTTCCTGAGTCAATTAAGGCATCTAAGGTATGCCCTTTAATTGAAATTTTTGTGGCTGCATGAGACAGGTTCTGTGGGCAAGCAGCTGTAATTGGTGTCGTTGCACAGAGAGTGGCTAAAACTCTCGGTGTGCTTCTTCGGGAGAGAGCTCGAGAGGGAGCTTGATAGGTCCTAGCTGGAGCATCTTGATAGGCCCTAATTAGGGCAGTTCGGTAGGCCTTAGCTGGATTGGCTCTCGTAGAGGCCCTTGATAGGCAAACTTTAGCAAAGTGTCCTTTTTTTTGCAATAACTGCAGATTGCATTGCGAGCAGGGCAGGTTTTCCTAGGGTGAAAAGCATCTCCACAAAAGAAGCATTCCTTCCTAGATTGCCAAGAGGCTGCTAAAGTGGGGTCATCCTCCTCTTCTTCATCAGAATTAGATCCCCCCATGATAGGGTTCACCTGAGACCGCTTGAATTGTCTGGTTGCAGTTACAGCAGCAGATCGAGATCTGGGCAGCTGATAGAGGTCTGCATTTCTCTTTGCCAAATCCAGAGAACAAGCTAGGTCAAAAGCTTTTTGTAGCTCAAGTGTTTTACTTTCTAGTAGACGCTGGTGTATAAATGGAGAGGCAATCCCGCAGATGAAAGCATCACGAATCATTTCTTCATGGTACAGCTCAGCTGAGGCTGCCTGAAAGTTACAATCTATGCTGAGCCTGCGAAGTTCTTGCAGGAATTTGTTAATTGATTCCCCTGGCCCTTGTTGGGCTGTGGCCAGTAGATGTCTAGCATAGACCTCATTTGGGGTCTTGGCATACAGTTTCTTAAGTGCCCGAATCACCTCATCGTAATTATCCCATTCATCAACATATTCGAACACTTTTGGGGTCACATAATTGATAAGTATCCTCAATCTAGTAGGAGCATCCGCTTTACATTCATCCAGAAAATTCTCAAAAGTACGGTACCAATGCTTCCATACCCTGCCAGCTGCTGGTGTATTCGGGTCCAAGTCCAGACGAATAGGTCCAAGGATCCTCTCCATGATGGGTGGTTCCCTGGATCCTTAACTCCGAGTTTGTCCGAAGGTCTAGTATTTGTAAGTGTAAATATCTAAGTTACTTAAATTGATGTAAGAAAAAGGAGTCTTACCATCAAGTAACTTTAAAGTAAGCTTTAAGTAACTTATAAACACACTATATACAAGAGAGGTCTTTACCATGCCTCTGATAGAAGCCTCTTACAATACTGAACAGTCCAGTATTTATACCAGTCCAACAGGAAGTGACATATGACAGGAAGTGAGGTATGTACACAGTTCATAGTTCACAGTTCACAGGAAGTGATGACATAACTTCCCGGAAGTTATTATTATTATCACACGGTGTGTGGGGAGTGATACGGTGTGTGGGGGCGGTGATACGGTGTGTGGGGGCGGTGATACGGTGTGTGGGTGGAGTGATAAGATGTGTGGGGGAATGATACGGTGTGTGGGGGAGTAATACGGTGTGTTGGAGTGATACGGTGTGTGGGGGAGTGATACGGTGTGTGGGGGGAGTGATACGGTGTGTGGGGGGAGTGATACGGTGTGTGGGCGGAGTGATACGGTGTGTGGGAGAGTGATTCAGTGTGTGGGGGAGTGATACGGTGTGTGGGGGGAGTGCTACGGCATGTGAGGGAGTGATACGGCGTGTGGGGGGAGTGATACGGTGTGTGGGGAGAGTGATACGGTGTGTGGGGGGAGTGATAAGGTGTGAGTGATATGGTGTGTGGGCGGAGTGATACGGTGTGTGGGAGAGTGATTCAGTGTGTGGGGGAGTGATACGGTGTGTGGGGGAGAGTGATACGGTGTGTGGGGAGAGTGATACGGTGTGTGGGGGAGTGATACGGTGTGTGGGCGGAGTGATACGGTGTGAGTTGGAGTGATACGGTGTGTGGGGGAGTGATACGGTGTGTGGGGGGGAGTGATACTGTGTGTGGGGGAGTGATACTGTGTGTGGGGAGAGTGATACGGTGTGTGGGGGGAGTGATACGGTGTGTGGGGAGAGTGATACGGTGTGTGGGGGGAGTGATACGGTGTGTGGGGAGAGTGATACGGTGTGTGGGGGGAGTGATACCGTGTGTGTGGGGAGTGATACGGTGTGTGGGCGGAGTGATACGGTGTGAGTTGGAGTGATACGGTGTGTGGGGGAGTGGTACGGTGTGTGGGGGGGGAGTGATACTGTGTGTGGGGGAGTGATACTGTGTGTGGGGTGTGATACGGTGTGTAGGGGTGATTCGGTGTGTCGGGGAGTGATACGGTGTGTGGGGGAGTGCTACAGTGTGTGGGGAGTGAGACGGTATGTGGAGGGGTAATGTTGGGGCTGTGCTTCAGTGGGTTTGTGACTCTGGTACTCTCAGTATCGTGGGCCCTGTTATCTCTCTCCGGTGAGATGCTGTGTCTGATGAACGTCCTTTTCTTTAACTACACACTACACTGAGGATGTCGTCCAATCCTTGGGCCGTGACTGTGCCCAATATTCAGTGATATTTTGTATCATAATCTACATGGCAAGTCCCGTTCTGATGTTCTTTTTCCTAAGGAATCGTTGCAGTAGAACGCTGGTATTATTGAGCGTAGCTGCAGAATCTATACTGGTCCCTGAGGGCTGGTTGATGTACAGGTTCCTGATTCACTGGGTGGAGCCTGACCATGACAGCAGCTGGATTAATATGCACAGCGTGAAGTTGAATCTCACCGTGTCTCTCCTAGGCTGATTCAGCTTCTTCAAGCTGTTAGATTCTGTATCTTTGCCCACCCCGAAATAAAACCAACAGAGAGACAAGCAGCAAACCAAAGGATGTTAGTGTTAATTATTTGTAACTACCCGATTATGAGAAGGAATGCTGGCTGTGAAACTCTCTGCCCTCCTGAGTGCGCAGTCTGTTGATGGGTCGGCCGATGTTTGTCATCCATTCTACACGCACAGGCCTGAACAGTGAGTGCCGGCCGGGTTATCTCGCAACACGATCCTGGACTCACCCAATGTCAAAACGGGGCAGAGTTTCCGCTTTGGTCGCAATCCGAAAATTGAGCACAAAATGCTCTTGAAATTGTGCTGGTTAGGTTAGTCTCCAGGTTTCCGCTAAAATTCACTTGCATAATCACAAACGTAAAATCTGCCATGAACTAGCTCTTGAAATTGCACAGCGTAATAGAACGTAATTGTTTCTTTTTTCTTTCCATTAAAAAGTATTACTTGATGTATTTAAGTGTAGTAAGCTGGTGTAAGCTGGTGTGATTTTATTAATACAGCTGGGAATGAGTTTATCGCCAAAAATAATCATTTTTAACAAGGGTGGCCAGTCCTCCACCTCTGAGTAACCTGATTTAAAATCACTGAAAATTGCTTAAAAAAAACCTATACTAAACCATTTCATAGTTTCATTGGTATACACTAGTTTCTTAGTAAATTAAATCTTTTTTGATATCTGCCTAAGAAACTGAACACTATTTGAAGAGCCTTCCTGAACCAGCGCAATTCACAGAATCTCACGATTTTGAGCTGGGGGCCTGGCCAGTTTTGGGTGTATTGAACCTTGAACCAGTGTAAAAGATCGCAGAAAACACAAATGTAAGTGGTTTTGGGTGCCACTCAGGTACGTTTTAAATTCCCCGATCTTTGGTGTTTGTTCGGCTGATTCTGGGATCAGGATCGCTGGAATCTGGGCGCAAAACTAGCGGGAACATAGAAACATAGAAGATAGGAGCAGGAGTAGGCCATTCGGCCCTTTGAGCCTGCTCTGCCATTCAATGAGATCATGGCCGATCATCCAATTTCAGTACCCTGTCCCTGCCTTCTCCCCATATCCCTCGATCCCTTTAGCCTCAAGAAATATATCCAACTCTTTCTTGAATATATTTAATGAACTGGCCTCCACCGCCCTCTGTGGCAGAGAATTCCACAGGTTCACCACTCACTGGGTGAAGAAATTCCTCCTCATTTCAGTCCTGAATGGCTTACCCCTTATCCTTAGACTATGACCCCTGGTTCTGGACTCCCTGGCCATCAGAAACATCCTGCCTGCATCTAGTCTGTCCAGACCTGACAGAATTTTATAAGTTTCTATGAGATCCCCTCTCAATCTTCTAAACTCCAGTGAGTATAAGCCCAATCGACACAATCTCTCCTCATACGTCATTCCTGCCATCCCAGGTATCAGCCTGGTGAATCTTCGCTGCACTCCCTCCATGGCAAGAACGTCCTTCCTCAGGTAAGGTGACCAAAACTGCACACAATACTCAAGGTGCGGTCTCACCAAGGCCCTGTACAACTGCAGCAAGACATCCTTGTTCCTGTACTCGAACTCTCTTGCTACGAAGGCCAACATACCATTTGCCTTCTTAACCGCCTGCTGCACCTGCATGCTTACCTTCAGCGACTGGTGCACAATAACACCCAGGTCTCTTTGCACTTCCCCTTCTCTCAATCTATTGCCATTCAAATAATAACCTGCCTTCATGTTTTTGCCACCAAAGTGGATAACCTCACATTTATCCACATTATAGTGCATTTGCCATGTTTCTGCCCAATCACCCAACCTGTCCAAATCGTACTGGAGTTTCACAACATCCTCCTCACAGCTTACCCTCCCACCCAGCTTTGTGTTGTCTGCAAATTTGGAGATATTACATCCAATTCCCTCGTCCAGATCATTAACAAGCAGTAACTACCCCCATGCCTTCCATCAGGGGACACTGGACAGCGACCAGGAGTGATCGCCTTGTAATACGGTGTGTGAGTAATTTGAGATATGACATGCGTTATGTGTAGCATGCTTAGGAGGAACAGGTGGGCCTATGGTTAAGAACATAAGAAATAGGAGCAGGAGTAGGTCATACGGCCCCTCGAGCCTGCTCCGCCATTCAATAAGATCATGGCTGATCATCGACCTCAACTCCACTTTTCCACCCGGTCTCCATATCCCTTGATTCCGCTAGAGTCCAAAAATCTATCTACCTCAGCCTTGAATATACTCAAAGACTCAGCATTCACAGCCCTCTGGGGCAGAGAATTCCAAAGATTCACAACCCTCTGAGTGAAGAAATTCCTCCTCATCTCGATCTTAAATGGCCTGCCCCTTATCCTGAGACTATGGGCTGGATTTTCTCAGCCCCGAGGAGGCGGGCATGGAAGCGGGACTGCCAGTAAAGTAGCAGAAAGTGGGGACGGATGGCGAACCCATCTCCGTGACCTTTTGCCAGGAGGCGGGAAGATGTGTTACTTTGGGTCCCGTCTCCTGGAGGCGGGAAAGGCATTAAATCCTTTTAACTGCCTGTTAACAAGTAGTGCACAAGTAATTAACAGGCAGGAAAAAGGATTAGTGCCATTTTGCCTTCTCAGGTGAAGGCTTCCCGACTTCGAAGAACCCCGCTGGGTTGGAGGAGACGTGAAGGAGGTCTGCGGGGGACAGAGGCACCTGGAAGTAAGATGTAGGGGTGAGTGATGGGTGCAAGTGTGGAGTGGTAAGTGTGATAAAAATGCTAACTTCCGGGAAGTTATGTCATCCCTTCCTGTGAACTATGAACTGTGAACTATGAACTGTGTACATACCTCACTTCCTGTCATATGACACTTCCTGTTGGACTGGTATAAATACTGGTCTGTTCAGTATTGTAAGAGGCTTCTACCAGAGGCATGGTAAAGACCTCTCTTGTATATAGTGTGTTTATAAGTTACTTAAAGCTTACTTTAAAGTTACTTGATGGTAAGTCTCCTTTTCTTACATCAATTTAAGTAACTTAGTATTTACACTGACAAATACTAGACCTTCAGACAAACTCGGAAGTTAAGGATCCAGGGAACCACCCATCATGGAGAAAATCCTTAGACCTATTCGTCTGGACTTGGACCCGAATACACCAGCAGCTGGCAGGGTATGGAAGCATTGGTATCGTACTTTTGAGAATTTTCTGGATGAATGTAAAGTGGATGCTCCTGCTAAATTGAAGATACTTGTCAATTATGTGACCCCAAAAGTGTTCGAATATGTTGATGACTGGGATAATTACGAAGAGGTGATTCGGGCACTTAAGAAACTGTATGCGAAGACCCCAAATGAGGTCTATGCTAGACATCTACTGGCCACAGCCCGACAAGGGCCAGGGGAATCAATTGACGAATTCCTGCAAGAACTTCGCAGGCTCAGCGTAGATTGTAACTTTCAGGCAGCCTCAGCTGAGCTGTACCGCCAAGAAATGATTCGTGATGCTTTCATCTGCGGGATTGCCTCTCCATTTATACGCCAGCGTCTACTAGAAAGTAAAACACTTGAGCTACAAAAAGCTTTTGACCTAGCTTGTTCACTGGATTTGGCAAAGAGAAATGCAGACCTCTATCAGCTGCCCAGATCTCGATCTGCTGCTGTAGCTGCAACCAGACAATTCAAGCGGTCTCAGGTGAACCCTATCATGGGGGAATCTAATTCTGATAATTCTGATGAAGAAGAGGAGGACGACCCCACTTTAGCAGCCTCTTGGCAATCTAGGAAGGAATGCTTCTTTTGTGGAGATGCTTTTCACCCTAGGAAAACCTGCCCTGCTCGCAATGCAATCTGCAGTTATTGCGGGAAAAAAGGACACTTTGCTAAAGTTTGCCTATCAAGGGCCTCTACGAGGGCCAATCCAGCTAAGGCCTACCGAACTGCCCCAATTAGGGCCTATCGAGATGCTCCAGCTAGGACCTATCAAGCTTCCTCTCGAGCTCTCTCCCGAAGAAGCACACCGAGAGTTTTAGCCACTCTCTGTGCAACGACACCAATTACAGCTGCTTGCCCACAGAACCTGTCTCAGGCAGCCACAAAAATTTCAATTAAAGGGCATACCTTAGATGCCTTAATTGACTCAGGAAGTACTGATAGTTTCATTAAGGAACAGATTGTTGCGAAATTGAAACTACATGTCTTCCCATCGGACCAGGCAATTGCGATGGCCCAGTCATCACTTAATACCAGAATCTTCGGCTTTTGTGTTGTTGATATGACACTTCATGGTCGTATGTATCCCTCCACCCGACTTTCGGTGCTCAAAGACTTATGTAGTGATCTCCTCTTAGGGCTGGACTTCCAAAAACAGCATAAGAAACTCACCATTGAGTTTGGTGGATCCAAACCCGGACTTACTATTTCTAATATACCATCTAAATTACCTTTTTGTGCATTATCAGCAGCTTCACTTGATGAACCCTCATTATTTGCCAGTATTCCGCCTCAATGCCAACCGATAATAACGAAATCGCGGCGCTTTAATCAGGAAGACCAATCTTTTATTGCGGCTGAAATCTCTCGACTTCTAGCTGAGGATATCATTGAACCATGTTCGTCGCCCTGGCGGGCTCAAGTCGTCATTGTCAAGAACCCTCTAAAACCTCACAAACAGCGACTATGCATCGATTATTCGCAAACCATCAATCAATATACCGACTTGGACGCCTACCCATTGCCACGCATTGATGATATGGTTAATAAACTGGCCGAATACAAAGTGTTCTCAACTTACGATTTAAAAAGTGCCTATCATCAGTTACCCTTGAAGGTCTCAGATAAGCAGTACACAGCCTTTGAGGCTAATGGACGGCTGTACCAATTTCGTCGCCTCCCATTCGGGGTTACTAATGGAGTGGCTGTCTTTCAACGGGCAATGGATGGCCTGGTTAAGCAGGAAAACCTAAGGGACACTTTTCCCTATCTTGATAACATTACCATTGCAGGTCACGATCAACAGGAACACGACTCCAACCTCCAAAAATTTCGGGATGCCCTCCATCGCCGTAATTTGACCCTGAATGAATCCAAATCTGTTGAGTCGCAACCGACCATCAACATCCTTGGCTACTGCGTAGGCAATGGTATCATTAAGCCAGACCCAGAAAGACTTCGCCCGCTCCAAGAGCTCCCGTCACCTAAGAATCCGGCTTCTTTACGTCGGGCTCTCGGTCTGTTTGCATACTACGCTAAATGGATTCCTCATTTTTCGGACAAAATCCAACCCTTGCTGCATGCTAGATCATTTCCACTGGGAACAGCGGCTGTTGCAGCCTTTAACCTTCTCAAAAAACAGTTGGAGAAAGCGGCTCTTCACTCCATCGATGAGAATCTCCCTTTCGTGGTTGAATGTGATGCCTCGGAGGTGGCGATCTCGGCTACTCTGAATCAGGAAGGTCGTCCTGTAGCATTTATGTCCAGGACCTTACAAGGTGCCGAGCTACATTATCCTCCGGTTGAGAAAGAAGCCACAGCCATCATAGAGGCAGTACGGAAGTGGAACCATTTTCTAGCTCGCCAGCACTTTACATTGATCACGGACCAACGATCAGTCGCCTTCATGCTCGATAATCGAAAACGAACCAAAATTAAGAATAATAAAATACAACTTTGGAGGATGGAACTGGCCTCTTTTGGTTATACCATTCTCTATCGGCCTGGCAAGGAGAATGTGGCCCCGGACACCCTCACACGGGCATTCTGCTCCACTATGTCATCCTCCACTCTCATGGATGTCCACAATGGTTTGTGTCATCCTGGCGTTACGCGCATGCTACATTTCGTACGATCACGGAATCTCCCTTTTTCCACTGGAGATGTAAAGAAAATATGCTCAGAATGCCGGCTTTGTGCGGAATTAAAACCTCAGTTCTTCCGCCCCTCAGCTGGTATACTCATACATGCAACCCAACCGATGCAACGACTTAGCATCGATTTTAAGGGCCCAGTGCCCTCTTCAACTCGGAACACATATTTGCTCACCATGATCGACGAATATTCACGTTTTCCGTTTGCCTTCCCCTGCTCCAATATGCTGGCGTCCACAGTAATCTGCTGCCTTGAGCAGGTATTTTCTCTCTGTGGCATGCCGGCTTATATTCACTCAGATCGGGGTCCATCCTTTATGTCAAGGGAACTCAAGGACTACCTCTCAGAACGGGGAATTGCTACAAGCAAAACAACACCATACCATCCCATCGGAAATGGGCAGGTAGAGAGGTATAACGGTATCATCTGGAATTCCGTACGTCTCGCTTTAAGATC
The DNA here is from genome assembly GCF_052327205.1 of Somniosus microcephalus. Lineage (NCBI taxonomy): Eukaryota > Metazoa > Chordata > Chondrichthyes > Squaliformes > Somniosidae > Somniosus > Somniosus microcephalus. The sequence goes on along the minus strand of NC_141005.1, from coordinate 65,698,934 downwards.
TCGGGGCCTACCAGACCAGCAATGGGAAACAGTGCTTCCGGATGCATTGCACTCTATACGGTCCCTGCTTTCTACAGCCACAAATACTACACCTCATGAGCGGTTCTTTGGATTCCAGCGTCGCTCATCTCATGGGACATCACTCCCGTCATGGCTAACTACTCCTGGACCTGTATTACTCCGAAGATACGTTCGGACGTCTAAAAATGACCCTCTCGTAGACGAGGTCGAACTAACCGATGCCAACCCCACCTATGCAAACATACGATATTCCGACGGCCGAGAATCTACCGTATCATTACGGGATCTGGCTCCCTGCCCACCAGGACCTAGTGGGACATCGGGTGATGGCATTTCACCAGGAAACTCTTGGGACCTATCGGGTACCCCTCTCCAGGATCCTGATCGGACACCAACTAGCTTGGTGCCGGTAGAACCCCGTGCTCAAGGTTGCGACCCTCCCAGTACCGCGCATGAAAGTACTGATCCGCCACAGACCAGCTCTGCACCTCCCTCTGAACAGAGGCAGTCCGACTTTGAACCTATTGGGGCTCGTACTCGAAGCCATGATCTCCCCGACCCTTCACAGGGCAATCCAGGCCACACAGACTCTGACCAATGGCCAACCGCATGTAAGCGGACCAGCGACCCTCTACGACGGGAATCCAAACGGGTGCGACTCTTCCTTGTTCGGCGGCTGCGGACCAAAAGGTAGACCACAGCCTCCTAATCCTGCAGGAGGGAAGAATGTGATAAAAATGCTAACTTCCGGGAAGTTATGTCATCCCTTCCTGTGAACTATGAACTGTGAACTATGAACTGTGTACATACCTCACTTCCTGTCATATGACACTTCCTGTTGGACTGGTATAAATACTGGTCTGTTCAGTATTGTAAGAGGCTTCTACCAGAGGCATGGTAAAGACCTCTCTTGTATATAGTGTGTTTATAAGTTACTTAAAGCTTACTTTAAAGTTACTTGATGGTAAGTCTCCTTTTCTTACATCAGTAAGTATGTAAGGTGAGCGATAAGTGTTTAAAAATGTTCACTTACCTTGTTTTCTTCCTACAGCCTTCATCCACCCTGGATCGGGAGACCCGACATCTTCCTTGTCGATTTTACAGACTGGCTGTTGGATCCTCTGACCCAACAACCATCTGAAATCGACAAAGTTGAAAGGTTTGATGAGTCCTGAACACAAGGACTCATCAAACTACAGAGAATGTTAGTGTTTGACAGCTTCACAGAGCTATCAAACACTGACATTTCTTCTTTCAAGAAGTCTTGACAGATAGCACGTCTGACGTTGACGTGCTCTGTCAGTGACTTTCTCCCTAATTGGCCTGCTGAGCCCGCAGGGCAGGCTTAACAAGGTCAATCAGGGGAAAATTCCTCTGGTTGGTCAGACGATGATGGAGGCAGACCTCCTCCACGTCTCCTCCAACCCGACGGGGTTCTCCGAGGTCGGGAAGCCTCCACCTGTGAAGGTAAAATGGCACTAATCCTTTTTTCTGCCTGTTAACTATCTGTTAACAGGCAGTTAAAAGGATTAAAAGCCTTTCCCGCCTCCAGGAGACGGGACCCGAAGCAGCACATCTTCCCGCCTCCTGGCAAGTGGGCACGGAGGCGGGATGGGGGCGGGTTTGCCATCCGCCCCCACTTTCTCTGATTTTACGGGCTGTCCCGCCTCCATGCCCACTTTCTCGGGGCTTGGAAAATCCAGCCCTTTGTGTTCTCCCCACAGCTTACTGTCCCACCTAGCTTTGTATTGTCAGCAAACTATGGTTGCCAAAGCTCTCCACCACTGGGGTTTTCCCTGGCCTCATGTCTGGGTCTGTTGTAGGCTAATTGATAGGAAATTGATTGCTGTGATCAGTCAACAACTCCAGTATTGGTGTATCATGTGACTACCAGCATGGTGGAAGGCGAACCAGATGCATTTTGGTCTTTTCTCGTCTTGCAATTCCTGTGTAAGCATCTGCCTGATTTTTAGCCCCGTTACTCCCATCGTTGTTACTGTCACCCCAGCCCCCACCCTCACAACCTCCCCCATTGAGATCAGCGGGGATTCTGGACCTGAAATCCCATGGAGGAGGAGGGGGACCTACCAATCTCCTGTTTATACCGTTTCTCTGTGGGGGTTGTTCCGGCAGGAAATTGGGAGAACCGCCATGGAATTTCCAGGCCACACCGTTGGGGGGTGGGGGGGGGCGCTGATCACATGCCAGCCTTTTGATGCCCTCAAGTGAGGATGCCCCAACTTTGGTGCTGGGAACCAGAGGCTGGTGTTGGAGCTGGTGAGTGGGCTGCGTGTGGTTACACTGAAATCCGAGTCTCTATTAATTAGAAAAACAAGCCCTCTATACACAAAAAAAGGGGTCACTGCATAAGCAAACATTCAAGCTGCTATGCTTAGAGTTTCTGAGGTCCCACACACAAGAATGCAAAATCATCATACACAAATATACAAATTGATGTGCCTCAATAAATCCGAGACTCAATGTTAGCGGAACAAAGCAAGGCTTTTATTAACTTAGAAAGTAACACACAGTGGAGAGGTGTCTTCCATCCAGAGGTCTGCTGTACTGGATGTGAGACACGCTGGGCCTGCTTACATAGGGGCCAGGTATGGGCGGAGCCCTACACACAATACAATACAAGGTGAGGAAACGGAACTGAGGTAAGGGAAATGAAACTGAAACTAAACCACAGTCACAGGCACAATCACACACAGAGAATACAGATGAGTGATGAATGGCATATTTCATCACATTCACCCCTTCTATAGATTTAGTCTGTTCGGGGGTTTGATAGTCCTCTGTGACCGACGTGGCTGTTGTGGTGCCACAGGTGTCGGCTGGGTGTCCCCGGTGGCCTCCTGGGTCTCTGCCGGGGGCGCCGCCAGGGTTGTTGAAGGGGTAGTTGGTGGGGGTACTGTTGGTCGATGTTCTTCCGGGGGTGATGAAAGAGTAGTGGGTGGGTAAGAGTTGCTGTGATCGTTGTTGCTGCTGTTGTCGTGGTTGTTGTCATTACCGGCTGGGGCGACGTCTTTTATGGACACGGTGTCCTCCCTTCCGTCGGCGTGCCGGACATACGCGTATTGGGGGTTGGCGTGGAGTAGGTGCACTGACTCCACGAGAGGGTCCGTCTTGTGGCCCCTCACATGCCTTCGTACAAATACCGGACCTGGGGTGGAGAGCCATGACGGCATGGATACGCCTGAGGTGGATTTCCGGGGAAAGACAAACATTCGTTCATGAGGCGTGGCATTAGTGGCAGTACACAATAGCGACCGTATCGAATGGAGCACATCTGGGAGGACTTCCTGCCAGCGGGAGATAGGGAGGCCCTTGGTCCTTAGAGCTAGAGTGACTGCTTTCCATACTGTCCCGTTCTCTCGCTCCACTTGACCGTTACCCCGGGGGTTGTAGCTGGTGGTACGGCTCGTGGCGATCCCCCTGGACAGCATGTACTGGCGTAGCTCTTCACTCATGAAGGACGCCCCCCTATCCGTATGGATGTAGCTCGGCATACCGAACAGGCAGAACAGGCTGTTGAGGCATTTAATGACCGTGGCGCTGGTCATGTCTGAGCAGGGGAAGGCGAATGGGAAACGGGAAGTAAACATTGCGGTCGACTGACGGGAGGGGGCCCTTGAAATCTAAGCTGAGCCGCTCAAAGGGCCGTGTAGCTTTGATCAAGTGGGCTCTATCTGGGCGGTAGAACCGAGGCTTGCACTCAGCGCAAGTGCGGCAGTTCCTAGTCAGAGACCGAACTTCCTCAATCGAGTAGGGTAAGTTGCGGGACTTTATGAAGTGGAACAGCCGCGTGACCCCTGGGTGGCAGAGGCCGTTGTGGAGGGTCAGTAGCCGATCCCCGGTGGCGCTGGCACACATCCCTCGTGAGAGGGCGTCAGGGGATTCGTTAAGGGCCCCTGGCCGGTAAATGATGTCATAATCGAAGGTGGAGAGCTCGATCCGCCGTCTAAGAATCTTATCATTTTTAATCTTCCCCCTCTGTTTATTATTGAACATAAACGCTACCGACCGCTGGTCGGTAAGTAGGGTGAAGCGTTTGCCGGCTAGGTAGTGGCGCCAGTGGCGCACTGCCTCCACGATGGCTTGGGCCTCCTTTTCCACGGAGGAGTGTCTGATCTCGGGCCCTTGGAGGGTCCTCAAGAAGAAAGCTACGGGCCGCCCCGCCTGGTTGAGGGTGGCCGCCAAGGCAAAGTCAGACGCATCACTTTCCACTTGAAAGGGAGTGTTCTCGTCCACTGCCTGTAGCGTGGCCCGCTCAATATCCCGCTTAATGCTTTTGAAGGCGGCGTGGGCCTCAGCAGAGAGCGGAAAAGAGGATGCTTTCAAGAGGGGGCGGGCTTTGTCGGAGTAGTTGGGGACCCATTGGGAATAATAAGAAAATAATCCCAGGCACCTTTTCAGGGCTTTGGGAGTGTTGGGCAGGGGCAGCTCCCGTAGGGGGCGCAATCGGTCGGGGTCTGGTCCGATTTCCCCATTCTCCACCACACTGCCTAGTATGCAGAGGCGCGTGGTGTTGTAAACGCACTTGTCCTCGTTGTAAGTGAGGTTGAGTTTTTGTGCGGTTTTCAGGAACCCCTCGAGGTTCGAGTCGTGATCCTGCTGGTTGTGACCGCAGATGGTGACGTCGTCGAGGTAGGGGAAGGTTGCCTGCAAGTGGTGGTCATCGACCATGCGGTCCATCTCCCTCTGGAAGACCGAGACCCCATTCGTCACCCCAAAGGGGACTCTGAGGAATTGGTAGAGGCGTCCGTTCGCCTCGAAGGCGGTGTACGGGCGGTCCTCTGGTCTGATAGGGAGCTGGTGGTATGCTGACTTGAGGTCGATGGTGGAGAACACCCGGTATTGGGCGATTTGGTTCACCATTTCTGATATGCGGGGTAGCGGGTAGGCGTCTAGTTGGGTGTACCTGTTGATCGTTTGGCTATAGTCGATCACCATCCGTTTCTTCTCGCTACCCCTTACCACCACCACTTGGGCGCGCCATGGGCTGTTGCTGCGTTCAATAATGTGCTCCTTCAGGAGCCTGTCTACCTCGGTCGCGATAAACCGCCTGTCCTCCCAGCTGTACCTCCTGCTTTTGGTCGCTATTGGCCGGCAGTTAGGGGTAAGGTTCGCGAATAGCGAAGGCGGCTTTAACTTCAGGGTAGCCAGACCGCACACTGTGAGGGGCGGCTGGGACCCACCGTAATTGAGCGTGATGCTTTGGTGGTGGCACTGGAAATCCAGGCCCAAGATCACGCTCGCACATAGATTCTTCATGATTAGTACTTTAAAATTATCGTATACAGTTCCGTTAACGGACAATTGTACCGTGCAGTAACCCATAATGGTCGATGTCTGGGTTTTATCAGCCATAGAGATGGTACCCCGAGTAGGGACCACCGTTAGGGAGAGTTGTTGTGCTAGTTCAGGGTGGATAAAACTCTCCGTGCTCCCACTGTCTTGCTTTGTTCCGCTAACATTGAGTCTCGGATTTATTGAGGCACATCAATTTTATTAGCTTAGAAAGTAACACACAGTGGAGAGGTGTCTTCCATCCAGAGGTCTGCTGTACTGGATGTGAGACACGCTGGGCCTGCTTACATAGGGGCCAGGTATGGGCGGAGCCCTACACACAATACAATACAAGGTGAGGAAACGGAACTGAGGTAAGGGAAATGAAACTGAAACTAAACCACAGTCACAGGCACAATCACACACAGAGAATACAGATGAGTGATGAATGGCATATTTCATCACACAAATATAGGTCTTGCATTTATAAAGCGTGTTTCACAACCTCAGAACGTCCCAAAGCACTTCACAGCCAATGAAGTACTTTCAAAATATAGTCATTGTTGTAATGTAGGAAAATGAGGCAGCCATTTTGTGCACAGCAAGGTACCGCAAACAGCAATGAGTTAAATGACCAGCTAGTCTGTTTTAGTGGTGTTGGCTGAGAGACAAATGTCGGCCAGGACAAAATAAATGTATTCTTTGTATTCTGAATGGCAGTGGAGTCACTGCTGAGGACGAATGAAAGAGTTTTTGCAGTTTTGGTGGGTGTTTGCGAGGGATGCTGCCATTTTGCCGTAAGTGGCGAGATAGAGGTGGGATGGGGGGGAGCAAAATGGACAGGGGGCAAGAAAAGGGTCAGGATGGGAGTATATCGGGGGCAGAATAGGGGTGGGACATAGCTTGAGTTCTAAAGTTTGCTTTGTTTGTGATGAAAGTTGATGTATAAGACACTATCTGAAGTATTACGTACAGTTCTGGTCACCTATTTTCAAGAAACATAAAATTGCCTTTGAAAGAGTATAGAGAGACGCAAGGAGATGTTTCCAGATGTCAGGAAATTAACTTGTGAGGAAAGGTTAAAGAAGTTGAGCTTGTTTTCTTTGGAAGAGAAATGACTTTGAAGTGACTTATTGAAGTTTTCAAAAGGGATTCAGAAAATCGATCCAGGCAAATTGTTTGCCATGGTGAAAGGATCAAATGCCAAGGGTCGCAAGTTTAAACATTAAAATGTTGGGAGTCAGATGGGAAGTCAGGCAGAGCATTTTTACCTAAAGGGTAATGATGGAGTTGTGGAATATAGACTCATACAGCACAGAAGGAGGCCATTCGGCCCATCGAGTCTGCGCTGGCTCTTTCAAAGAGAAATCCAGTTGATTCCACTCAACGCTCCCGCTAAGCTGCGGGGCTGTGTGGCCGCGCAGCTCTCTGCTGGTCCCACGCAGTCCGGGACCGGCGTTTTCAATGTTAAATATCGCGCATGCGTGAAACTGCCAATGGGCTGCGCAGATGGGGTTGAGATCTACCAACCTTGTCCTGGTCCAACCACCCCACCCCTGCCCATGGACTCCAGAGAAAAATGTTCTCTGAGTAATTGCTTCCACCCCTACTTAGGTCACCTAACTCAGCACAGACAAGGAATTAACTGTGAAACTTCTGGCTTCATACTAAACTGGGCAATGGGCTTTACTCACTAGTCCACCACGGGAGCCCAAATTCCTTTACTTTGACTGGTCAAGTCATAAGTTGACTGGCCCATTCTCTCCTGTAGTACAACCATGGTAAAACATTTTTTCTGTTTCCTGCCTCTCCTACAGACAGGTTAGTGCTTGCGATTAGCTATAGTGTAAGTAAGGGGGAATTGTGTGCTTCTTCTATGGCTTAGCTGGTCAGCTCACTATCCAGGGCTCAACTGAGTCATACAGCCCAGGAAGGAGCTAGGATCACGACGCAGTCTCTGCGGAGTTAGCTGGTCTCACCTGGGATGATGTAGGTGAGCTAAAATTGGCTTTTGTGTTTCTGGGCTAAGGAGGTGAAAAAACAGGGGGAAAAATTCGGTTGATTTGTGCCTCCTGTTTAACGGGGCGCAAAGCAACTAGCGCCCGGACGCAACGCCGCTAATGTCTCCCGCGAAATTCAGCGCCCCACAGCTCTGCGCCTCCAGCGATGACGTCATTGCCGTGTGCAGCACCCCGCTCACGCCCGGCCGCGATCTTCAGTAGCGCCCCCTGACTTGCCGCCGGACGCTCTGTCCGACAGGGTCAGGGGGGCCTTCCTGCGGCCGGGGCGGCACAAATGAAAGGGGAGGTGCCGGGTGGCCATGTTTGTTGCTGGCCGCCTGCCAGCACCTGCCCCCGTTGCTGTCCCCAGCCTCCTTTGAAGCCCCCCTTGATCCCTGGTGGCCCAGCTGGGCCCCGGGTTGCGTGATTCACTCGAGTAGCGCGCCGCCTCCCTCTTGGGGCGTTACCAGTGAATTTCGGGCACGGGGCAAAGTCAGCACCCCAAAGGGGGCGTGAGCCAATTTTGCCCCCTTAGGGTTCCCTTCTTGATCACTATCCGGTGGCTCCTGTTGGGTGTCTGTGTGTGTGCCTGTGTGCCTGTGTGCGCATGTGTATGTGTGGACTTTGGTTGAGGGTAAGATTGGTCTCAGCTGGGAGGGACCTTATGGTAAAATAGCCGTCTAAACTTGCAGATTGAGAACAGAAGCATGATAACTTGGAATGGGTACTGAAGGGCGTCCGTGCTTATGGAACCAGACTCCCACTTTAGGCTGCAACAGTAGAAGAGGAGGGGAGAAATACAGAGGGTCAAAAATCAAAAATAGTTTCTCTTGAAGCACCTCCCCCTCCTGTGTTATGCTGTAGCTTTAATGTTGGATATTTATACAGAATATTGAATCACTCTTGAGCCTGGTCTTTGCCATTGATCCATAGTTTCCATGGTTACTGGTGAGAGGGAATGGCACTTTGAGTCACTACCTAACACATTTATTTAATGGCCAGTTGGACTAAATTCTGATGATGTCACACAGTGCTGTTTTACTGCTTGGAACCCATAATGGCTTCACATCTGGGAACCGCTCAACCCTTCCAGTAATTGGTTTCCATGACTACACACTCATCCTTCCTGGCAGAGGTTGTGGAACAGTTTAACGCCATTTCCATTAAAAAAGTAATAATTATTTATTTTGTTTGTGGCTTCTTTGAGAATCTTGTGCTCCAGGTGAGGGTTGTTTCTCCAATTTGAGACACCTATCTGAAGCTTTCTACCTATCATGTTCCCTTATCAGGCCTGGCTCAGTGGGAAGCACTCTCGCCTCTGAATCAGAGAGGTTGTGGGTTCAAGTCCCACTCCAGAAACTTGGGCACAAAATCTAGGCTGACACTCCAGTGCAGTGCTGAGGGAACGCTGCACTGTCGGAGGAGACGGCTGTTGAATGAGATGTTAAACCAAGGCCCCATTTGCCCTCTCAGCTGGACCGGAATCATCTCATGACACTATTCGTAGAAGAGCAGGGGAGTTCTCTCGGTGTCCTGGCCAATATTTATCCCTCAACCAACACCTAAAAACAGATGATCTGGTCATTATCACATTGCTGTTTTTGGGACCTTGTTGTGCACAAGTTGGCAGCTGTGTTTCTCCACATTACAACAGTGACTTTGCTTCACAAGTACTGTAAAGTGCTTTGGGAAGTTCTGAGGTTGTGAAAGGCACCATATAAATGCAAGTCTTTCTTTCTTTCACTATTCTGTCCCAAGGTCAGAAGAGCATCTGCTGCACCATCCATCATGTGACCTTTCTGAGTGACATTGTCAATTAGGGGCAGTTTTGTGGCAGGAGGTTGAGACTGCGCAATGCAACCACGTATTTGCAGTCAACAGGAGGAGGAGACTGTTATCCCATCAGTTTGGGCTGAAGTTGAATCTAGGTCCCAGATATAATAGGCCTGTGTCTAACCCACTTTACCACCCAGCTTCCATTAATCACTCATTTAAAATTTATACTAATCTCACAGGCAAAGAGGGTGAAAAGACAACCCAGTCCTCGACCTCCAATCACCTGCAGGTACAAGGGACGTGGGTTTGACCAGCTGATTGATGTCGTTCCCTGTGGGGAAGTGGGTTAAGAATTCAAGCATCAATGGTTTGTTGTATAGCTGTACAGAGTAGTTATTTATTCAGCAGGATAAGGGTTACTCACTGTGTAACTGTATGGACAAATGTAAGAAGTCACACGACACCAGGTTATAGTCCAACAGCTTTATTTGAAATCACAAGCTTTCGGAGCGCTGCTCCTTCTTCAGGTGAAGTGGAGAAATGCATAAAGACACAGCTTATATAGTCAGAGAATCATGTCAGATGTTTACAGGTAACCTTTCCAACTGCCATTTATCACACCTCGGCAGAGAGATAATCACAGCAGTCAAAGGTGTGAATGGTGTCCGAACAGGTCAGTCAGGGAAACATTACATCAAAGAACAATGAGGTGGGGTCACAAGGGGTCAAATATTGCAGATGCTGGGGTCTGTATGAAAAACAAAAAAACAGACAAAAAACATTTTTTTTGGCTGGAAATCACAGCAGGTCCGGCCGCATCTGTGTCGAGAGAACAAGCCAATGTCGACTCGAGTCTGGATGACCCTGCATCAGGTGGGGTTACATGTAGCGTGACATGAACCCAAGATCTCGGTTAAGGCCGTCCTCATGGGTGCGGAACTTGGCTATCAGTTTCTGCTCGACGATTTTGCGTTGTCGTGTGTCTCGAAGGCCACCTTGGAGAATGCTTACCCGAAGATCGGAGGCTGAATGTCCTTGACTGCTGAAGTGTTCCCCGACTGGGAGGGAACACTCCTGCCTGGTGATTGTTGCGCGGTGTCCATTCATCCGTTGTCGCAGTGTCTGCATGGTCTCGCCGATGTACCATGCTCCGGGGCATCCTTTCCTGCAACGTATGAGGTAGACAACGTTGGCCGAGTCACATGAGTATGTACCATGTACCTGGTGGGTGGTGTCCTCACGTGTGATGATGGTATCTGTGTTGATGATCTGGCATGTCTTGCAGAGGTTGCTGTGGCAGGGTTGTGTGGTGTCGTGGTCGCTGTTCTCCTGAAAGCTGGGTAATTTGCTGCGAACGATGGTCTGTTTGAGATTAGGCGGCTGTTTGAAAGCGAGTAGTGGAGGCGTGGGGATGGCCTTAGCGAGGTGTTCATCGTCATCGATGACATGTTGAAGGCTGCGAAGAACATGGCGTAGTTTCTCCGCTCCGGGGAAGTACTGGACGACGAAGGGTACTCTGTTGGTTGTGTCCCGTGTTTGTCTTCTGAGGAGGTCTATGCGATTTTTCGCTGTGGCCCGTCGGAACTGTCGATCGACGAGTCGAGCGTCATATCCCGTTCTTACAAGGGCGTCTTTCAGTGTCTGTAGGTGTCCATCGCGTTCCTCCTTGTCTGAGCAGATCCTGTGTATTCGCAGGGCTTGTCCATAGGGGATGGCTTCTTTAACGTGGTTAGGGTGGAAGCTGGAGAAGTGAAGCATCGTGAGGTTGTCCGTGGGCTTGCGGTAGAGTGAAGTGCTGAGGTGCCCGTCTTTGATGGAGATTCGCGTGTCCAGGAATGAGACTGATTCTGAGGAGTAGTCCATGGTGAGTTTGATGGTGGGATGGAACTTGTTGATGTTATCGTGTAGTCTTTTCAGTGATTCTTCGCCGTGGGTCCATAGGAAGAAAATGTCGTCGATGTATCTGGTGTATAGCGTTGGTTGGAGATCCTGTGCAGCGAAGAAGTCTTGCTCGAACTTGTGCATGAAGATGTTTGCGTATTGGGGTGCGAATTTGGTCCCCATGGCTGTTCCGTGTGTTTGGGTAAAGAACTGGTTGTCGAAGGTGAAGACATTGTGGTCAAGGATGAAGCGGATGAGTTGTAGGATGGCGTCTGGAGATTGGCTGTTGTTGGTGTTGAGTACTGAAGCTGTCGCAGCGATGCCGTCATCATGGGGGATACTGGTGTAGAGTGCCGAGACGTCCATCGTGGCGAGGAGTGTTCCTGGTTCAACTGGTCCGTGGGTGCTGAGCTTCTGTAAGAAGTCTGTAGTGTCGCGACAGAAGCTGGGGGTTCCCTGTACGATGGGTTTCAGGATGCCCTCGACATATCCAGAGAGGTTCTCACACAGGGTTCCGTTGCCTGATGCGATAGGACGTCCAGGTGTGTTGGCTTTGTGTATCTTTGGGAGGCAGTAGAAGTCTCCCACGCGGGGAGTACGTGGGATGAGAGCATGTAGGATGCTTTGAAGGTCTGGATCGAAGGTTTTGATCAGTCTGTTGAGTTGGCGGGTGTGTTCTTTGGTCGGATCTGCGGGTAACTGTCTGTAGTGTTCCTGGTTGTCCAGTTGTCGGTATACTTCTTTGCAATAGTCCGTTCTGTTCTGTATGACGATGGCACCTCCTTTGTCTGCTGGTTTGATGATGATGTTGCGGTTGGTCTTGAGAGCGTGGATGGCGTTGCGTTGTGCTCGGGTGACATTCTGGACTGTCTTGTGAGTGCGGCTGATGAATCTGGTGTTGATGCATCTCCTGACAGCTTGAGCATACATGTCAAGCTTAGGGCAGCTGTCCACCCCAGTCCAACTCCGGCATCTCCACACCATAACTGTATGGAGTTATTTATTCAGCAGTGCAAGGGTTATTCATTATATAACTGCATGGAGTTCCTGTTTACTCAGTAGGGTAAGAGTTACTCATGTAACCATATTATCTATCACCCCTGTGCTCGCTGACCTACACTGTCTCCCGGTCCGGCAACACCTGGATTAAAAAAAATTCTCACCCTTTTATTCAAATCCTTTCATGGTCTTGCCCCTCCCTATCTCTGTAACCTCCTCCAGCCCGACAACTGTCTGGGCGAAGTTCTGTTCACCCATCACCCCTGTGCTCGCTGACCTACATTGGCTCCTGGTTAAGCAATATCTTGATTTCAAAATTCTCATCCTTGTTTTCAAATCCCTCCATGGCCTCACCCCTCCCTATCTCTGTAATCTCCTCCAGTCCCACAACCCCCCGAGATATCTGCGCTCCTCTAATTCTGCCCTCTTGAGTATCCCTGATTATAATCACTCAGCCATTGGTGGCCGTGCCTTCTGTTGCCTGGGCCCTAAGCTTGGAATTCACTCCCTAAACTTCCCTGCTTCTCTACCACTCTCTCCTCCTTTAAGACGCTCCTTAAAATCTACCTCTTTGACCAAGCTTTTGGTCACCTGTCTGAATATCTCCGTACGTGGCTCGGTGTCAAATTTTGTTTGATAATGTTCCTGTGAAGCGCCTTGGAATGTTTTATTACATTAAAGGTGCTTTTTAAAGGCAATTTCTTGTTGTTGTATGTAGTTCAAGTTGAGTCAGCTGAGATCATGTAACTGGAGATCAAACCTGGCACCTTGCTGGTCTGTGTGACTGAATGTCACGACTGGTCATTCGCTTATCGACTGAACAGGAGGGTCCCTTTGATCTGCTGCTGGTTGGAGGCAGACTTTACATGTAGCTGATGTTGTGGGTGTTTGGAATATCTGCTGGAACCTTTTCAATAGCTGATCGGCAGCTGTGGATTAGCCGTGTTAACAGCTCTCAGGGCGTGTTGCTGTGATTTGTTTTTTGGCTGAGAAAGGGTCTGGGGGGCCTGACACAGTTTCCTCTTGCAGATGGAAGTTTTGTGTAGTGCAGGAGACAGCTTTCTGATCTTTTATGACTCGTCTGTCTACGAGTTTTACTAGAAGATGGAGCATCTGTTTGGCACGTGTAATGCTAATGACTTCGGAATCGACGATGTAGAATGTGATTTGAATCTGTGTATTTTTTTTTGTATTTTGTAGTTCCTCCCTCTTCTCACCCTCCTGTCTGTGGGGCCACACACATTTTCCCATTTCTTCTCCGTCTATCAGCCTGATCTGCTGATAGATCAGTCGCGTTGAGGAATGGTTTGAATTATTCCAATGCTCTCCTGGCTGGCCTCTCATCTTGCACTCTCTGTAAACTTGAGCTCGTTCACCCATCACATCTGTGCTCGCTGACCGACCTTGGCTCCCGGTCCGTCAACACCTCGATTTAAAAATTCTCATCCTTGTTTTCAAATCCCTCCATGGCCTCGCCCCTCCCTATCTCTGTAACTTCTTCCAGCCCTACAACATTCCGAGACCCCTACGCTCCTCCAATTCTGAGCATCTCCGATTTTTATCACTCCACCATTGGCGGCCTAGACCCTAAGCTCTGGAATTGCCTCCCTAAACCTCTCCGCCTCTCTCTGCACTGCCTCCTGCGCGGCCCGCCTCCCCGCAATGCGTGGCCCATTCAAATTTTTGTGCATGCACGGTATCTACAGTGGAAAAACCGGTGAGCGGCCTGCGCGAGACCTTGCAGATGACTGCGTGACTGCACAGCTTAGTGGAAACATTGCTCTCTACCTCTCCCCTCCTTTAAGACGCTCCTTAAAACCTACCTCTCTGACCAAGCTTTGAGCACCTGTTCTAAAAGGTCCTTATGTGACTCAGTGTCAAATTTCATTTAATAACACTCCTGTGAAGCGCCTTGGGACGTTTTACTGCATTGAAGGCGCTATACAAGTTGTTCTCGTTGGTGGTTTCCTGAATGATGGTGGACGCCCTGAAACTGTGCACAGTAATGTTGTGATTATTGCATTAGATCAGAGAGCCAGAGGTCGCAAGTTCAAATCCCAGCTTGGCAGGTTGTGAAATTGAATTCAATAAATCAGGTAATTTATGTGACCAGAAAATGACTGTGAAGTCTGCTGGATTGTCATAAAAATTACTAGTTGTAGTGTTTCATTGGTGAGCCTGGATAGTTAATGTTGGCAGGCTGTTACCACATTTGTAGTTTCTACCAGGAGTCATAGTGAAGTGACCAGGAGCAGGGACCAGTATTAATTCAACTGAGATCATAGAGTGAACCTGGGATCCTTCTGTTCTAGGTTATCAGTATCACACAAGGGCAGTTTCTTTACCCACTGAGCCGCATAGGGAGTCTTGATCTGCCAGTGACTGACTGAAGCTTAATTATTATAGTTTTTGCCAACTCAAGACTTGCTTTCTCCATGCCCTCTTTCTCTCCTCCACAAATTCTGACTTGCCTCACCCTCAGCCACCTGAAGCCTGTCCTGCTCTATGTCCTCCTCCCCCATCACTCTAAGCGTCAGTGACCCACTGCCCTGTGTCCCAATGCAGTACAAGAGGATTTAAGTACAGGGGTAAAGAAGTCTTACTCCAATTATATAGGGCCTTGGTGAGACCACACCTGGAGTACTGTGTACAATTTTGGTCTCCTTACCTAAGGAAGGATATACTTGCCATAGAGGGAGTGCAACAAAGGTTCACTGGATTGATTCCTGGGATGGCGGGACTGTCGTACGAGAAGAGATTGAGTAAACTAGGCCTGTATTCTCTTGAATTCAGAAGAATGAGAGGGGATCTCATTGAAGCATACAAAATTATTGCAGGGCTTGATAGGATGGATGCTGGGAGAATGTTTCCCTTGGCTGGGGAGTCTAGAACCAGGGGCCACAGCCTCAAGATAAAGGGTAGGCCATTCAGGACTGAGATGAGAAGAAATTTCTTCACACAGAGGGTGGTGAATCTTTTGAATTCACTACCCCAGAGGGCTGTGGAGGCTCAGTCATTGGGTATATTCAAAACAGAAGTCGATAGATTTCTGACTAGTAAGGGCATCAAGGGATATGGCGATAGGGCCGGTGAATGGAGTTGAGGCAGAAGATCAGCCATGATCTCATTGAATGGCAGAGCAGGCTCGAAGGGCCGAATGGCCTACTCCTGCTCCTATTTCTTATGTTCTTAAAATTCTGATCCTCGACTTCAATTCCCTGCATTACTTCATCCCACCCTAGTTTTGTGACATCCTTCAGTATTATACCCCCCACCTTTTCTCCTCCACCTTAGGCCTGTCCTACACTCCGACCCCTTCCCTCGCCACACCACTCTTGATGGCAGTGCCTTCAGCCGTCTCATTCAGACTCTCGCTCCCTAAACCCCTCTCCCTCTCCACTTCTCTCTCCACCTTTAAAGTCTCTGAGTTCTGGGTTGACAACCAGTGGGATACTCGTCCAGTGGGCTTGGGGGCCCCACATCATGTGTGGGATGTGGGAGCCCATACAACTCTCCTGCCATAATGGACTAACCACCCTATCCATTTGTATAAAGATGGTTACGGCCATGGAAGGAGTGTTGATGTTGCAGCCTGTCAGACTGTTAACCAGTCTGAGAATCCTTCCACTACTTCACACTGTTCTCCAAGGGAAGGCGCGAAGATACGGAAACTACAACAACAACCACTTTCCACTGGTGAAATTACTGATCAGATTTATTTCCATTTAATATGATATTGAATCAGAAACAGGGGCACAAACACCATACAGCACAACTGGTAATTTCCAATACTTACAACTGGAATGATTGTTTGAAAGAGTTCATTGCTCTTCCAAGTACGCTCTTGAAAAGACCTCAATCTCTGCTGCTGATATGCTAATCAGCTCCTAAAAAGATTCCAGCCGATATTCCAAACTCCCACCGCATTAAGCCCATGTAAATCCTGCCTCCAAACATCGGCAGATCAAGGGGAGGAAGGGGGGTCCCGCCTGTTCAGTCGGTAACTGCTGCTTATGGATTTGGGTCACTGCCGACCCCTGTAAAGGAATGATGAACAGAACTGGCCAGCACTAGAAAATGTCACTGGTCCTCAGAGTGCCAGCCCTGAGATTCCGCGGGGAGTCCTCTCGGTCTTGGCGGAACCCCCCCTCAAGAAACGCTCTGAGCGGCCATTTTCCGAAAGTTATGGCGGGAGAGCAGGGGAGCCCCTGCGGAATTTCAGGGGTGAAGGCATGTTGGATTGCTGGGTGGCGGTGGAGTTGGAGTTCGAAGCTGCCTTCAACAGTAACCTTGTGGTTGGCTGCTGAGGACTTATTTAGAAAGACCTTTCATTTCTATAGCGCCTATCTATAGCAACCTCAGGATGACCAAAGGCGCTTTACAGCCAAGTGTGGTCACTGTTGGAAGGCAGCTAATGCGGCAGCCAGTTCTGCAGCAATGGCTGAGGATGCTGGTTCGGATCCCGTGGAGCACTGACCTGGTGAGGCTCATGTGCCAGGATTGACACCGAGCAGACTGCAGGGATTCTGAAGGTACGCTTCAGGTGCCAGGATAGATCTGGGGGTGAGTGAAAGGGCGCGCTCCAGTACAGTCCAGTTAGAGGTCTCTCGGATTGTTCTGGGCTGCACAGTGTTGCCATCTGCGAAGGACGATTGATTAAAGCAAGAAAGACTTGCATTTGTATATTGTCTTTCACAACCTCAGGACGTCCCAAAGTGCTTCACAGCCAATTAAATACTTTTGAAAATGTCGTAACTGCTGTAATGTAGGAAACACGGCAGCCAATTTGTGCACAGCAAGGTCCCACAAACAACAATATGATAATAGCCAGATAACCTGTTTTAGTGATGTTGATTGAGGGATAAATATTAGCCAGGACACAGGGGATAACTCCCCTGCTCTTCTTCAAAATAGTGCCATGGGATCTTTTACATCTACCTGGTTTAATGTCTCATCCGAAAGATAGCACCTCCGACAGTGCAGCACACCCTCAATACTGCACTGGAGTGTCAAGCCTAGGTTTTTGTGCTCAAGTCTTTGGAGTAGGACTTGAACCCACAACCTTCTGACTTAGAGATGAGAGTTCTACCAAGTGAGCCATGGCAATGGAGCAGGAAGCCGATGCATCAAGAAATGGCATGGTGGTAGGAAGTGGAAGCTGACCAAGGTTAACAGGCAGCCGGAGCTTTGACTGTGGAAGAGCTCATGCAGGAGAACCCTTTGCCACCTGCCAGATATCTGCGGAGCTCATAAGGGGCATCTTCAGCTAAATTGTTGCCATGCCTAAGACTGGCCCAGCCCTGCCTCCATGGTCCCCGTTTTTGAACAGACACCAATCATTCGCATCCTGGCATTCCCGTCTATTGCACAACTACCACTGTGACCAGTTGTGAAATATTTTGCTCCTCTTCCAGATTCTATCACCTTGTCACCATCGGCCTGCACATATAACTTCAGTGCTTGCAATTCTTCAATCCATAGAAAAATGTACCACTCTGCCCTTTCCTGGTTCATACACTTGAGTGCCCCTTTAAACCAAGCCTCCTACTTCCCCCTCAGTGGCAGGAGATTCTGAGGTAGCTCGCTGGGGCAGTTAGCAGGGGCCTAGGGAGCTGAGTTAGCCCTCGTCTCAGGGCATCTGAAAGGGAATGATGGGTTGGGACACATGCGCCGTCCTGAGAGACAGCATCGCCATGGGAACACAAACCTGCCTGGCCACTCGTATTGGGCTCTGGCTCTGCTTGGTTATTGACCAGCAGGAAAGCAAACTGAACAGTCCCAATCAAACTACTGCAGCCCCGAGAGGTGGCCCTCTCCACTCTGCAGCCCATGGTAGCAGTGTGGCTGCCACGTGAGAGGCTACATCTGACCTGAGTTCCACTGTTGGAGGGCCTCGGCTGTAGATTGTTCCACTGTTACCACGTACTCCACAGTTGACTGCATGGTATCATGGTGTCACAGATGTGGGCAGTGGTTTCTTTAACTGAGCCTCCATCTGTTGTGCATTCTGGGGCACTATCTCCACTACCTTTACATATGCTTGATCTTCAAGCATCCTTCTTTTAGATGCTGGACCCCTTGAGATCTGGGCCCCCAGGCTTCTCAGATGATGCTGGCCATCTCCCTACCCTCCAGTCAGCCATGACTGCCTCCTCATCCTTCACCCCTACCTTATCCTGACCACTCCTTCTCTGTGCATCACCAAGTGAGTTCCCCAAAGGCGCTTTCAGAACCTCAGGATGTCCCAAAGTGCTTTGCAGCCAATGACGCACTTTTTGGAGTGTGGTCACTGTTGTAATGTAGGAAACGCGGCAGCCAATTTGTGCACAGCAAGCTCCCACAAACAGCAATGAGATAATGACCACATAATCTGTTCTTTAATGATGTTGGTTGAGGGATAAATATTGGCCAGGACACCGGGAGAACTCCCCTGCTCGTCTTCGAAATAGTGCCATGGGATCTTTTTGGTCCACCTGAAAGGGCAGATGGGACTTGTCTCATCCAAAACACGGCACCCCCGACAGTGCAGTACTCACTTAGTACTGCACTGGAGTGCCAGCCTCAATTTTGTACTCTAGTGTCTGGAGTTGGGGAAGAGGGGCTTGGTGTTGCTGAAAGCAGAGGGGGCCAGGCTCCTCTTGCTAGTCTTCCTCTGTGGCACACCTGGGAGGGTAGAAGATGAAAAGAGGTCAGCTGGGGTAGATGAGCTGCCCAATTGCCATTGCCCCTTCTGTACCAAGAACGAGCTTAAGTGCTCACAAAGTATTGTGATGGCAGATTGCATTTGAGCACCGGGAAGTGAAGATACACAATAACGAGGAATTTCCTCATCGAACTGAAGCTGCCATATCTCCTCCTGCTTCTCCACCTCCCATTTCTTCCCTCACCCATTCATGCTCAGGAGTTCCAGTGCTTCGTCTTCATGAGGGAAGAGATGCCTGTGGCTGTATACAACTCTTTGTCTTTGGTTGTGTGCAATGCTCTTAAGTAGAAAGTAGTGACTGAGTTGCTTACCATCGTATGGAACGCAGTCCAACATTCATTAATGGGGATGATAAAAGTTGCAGGAAACGAGCTAGTACGTATGTGAGTCTTTCATTGCTTCTATTCCCATGAGGTTGTGAGTGATGGAACACTTTCACGGGAAGAAAACTGATGTAACAATGTCATGTAAGCATGTTAATGTTGACTATTATCACCCATAGTAATTCCTGATGAATTATTAGGCAATCCACTGACCTATAATAGGCTGACTAATGAATTGGATTCTGTGTGGCAGCCATGTTGGGTCTAGATAACTAGCAGCAAAATTTCAAACCAGGTTTCCCCATCAGATTCTGGACTGATAAAAGAGTGTTTGAATACAACATTATTACAGACATTTAAGAAGTTATTTCATAACACACAGCAAAGATGTATTCCAGTGAGAAAGAAAGACTCCAAGAGAAGGATGACCCATCCGTGGCTAACTAAGGAAGTAAAGGATGGTATCAAATTGAAAACAAAGGCATACAATGTTGCGAAGAATAGTGGAAGGCCAGAGGATTGGGAAATTTAAAAAAAAACAGCAAAGGACGACTAAAAAAATGAAAGAGAGAGAAGATAGCTTATGAGAGTAAGCTAGCAAGAAATATAAAAACAGACAGTAAGAGCTTCTACAGGTATATAAAAAGGAAGAGAGTAGCTAAAGTAAACATTGGTCTCCTAAAGGATGAGTCTGGGGAATTAATAATGGGAAACAGGGAAATGGCGGAGACTTTAAACAAATATTTTGTATCAGTTTTCACGGTAGAAGACACTAAAAGCATCCCAATAATGGATAATCAAGGGGCTATTGGGGTGCGGGGGAACTTAAAACAATCGCCATCACGAGAAAAAGTACTAGGCAAACTAATGGGACTAAAGGTGGACAAGTCCCCTGGACCCGATGGCCTGCATCCTAGGGTCTTAAGAGGTGGCTGCAGAGATAGTGGATGCATTGGTTGTAATCTACCAAAATTCCCTGGATCTAGAGAGGTCCCAGCAGACTGGAAAACCACAAATGTAATGCCCCTATTTAAGAAAGGAGGGAGACAGAAAGCAGGCAATTATCAACCAGTTAGCCTAACATCTGTCATTGGGAAAATGCTGGAGTCCATCATTAAAGAAGTGGTAGCAGGACATTTAGAAAATCATAATATAGTCAAGCAGAGTCAGCGTGGTTTTATGAAAGGGAAATCATGTTTGACAAATTTGCTGGAATTCTTTGAGGATGTAACGAGCATGGTGGATAAAGGGGAACCAATAGATGTCATGTATTTGGATTTCCAGAAGGCATTCGATAAGGTGCCACATAAAAAGTTACTACACAAGATAAGAGCTCACGGGGTTGGGGGTAATATATTAACATGGATAGAGGATTGGCTAACTAACAGAAAAGAGAGAGTCGGGATAAATGGGTCATTTTCAGGTTGGCAAATTGTAACTGGTGGGGTGCCATAGGGATCAGTGCTGGGGCCTCAACTATTTACAATCTATACTAATGACGGATGAAGGGACTGAGTGTACTGTAGCCAAATTTGCTGATGATACAAAGATAGGTGGGAAAGCAAATTGTGTGGAGGATGCAAACAATCTCCAAAGGGATATAGATAGGCTAAGTGAGTGGGCAAAAATCTGGCAGATGGAGTATAATGTGAGAAAATGTGAGGTTATCCACTTTGGTAGGAAAAATAAAAAAGCAAATTATTATTTAAATGGGGAGAGATTACAAAATGCTGAGGTACAGAGGGATCTGGGGGTTCTTGTACATGAATCACAAAAAGTTATCATGCAGGTACAGCAAGTAATTAAGAAGGCAAATGGAATGTTGGCCTTTATTGCAAAGGGAATGGAGTATAAAGTAGGGAAGTCCTGTTGCAACTGTACAGGGCGTTGGTGAGACCACACCTGGAGTACTGCGTAAAGTTTTGGTCTCCTTATTTAAGGAAGGACATAGTTGCATTGGAGGCAGTTCAGAGAAGGTTCACGAGGTTGATTCTGGAGATGAAGGGGTTGTCTTATGAAGAAAAGTTAAGCAGGTTGGGCCTACACTCATTGGAGTTTAGAAGAATGAGAGGGGATCTTATTGAAACATATAAGCTTCTGAAGGGGCTGGACAGGGTAGATGTAGGGAGGATGTTTCCCCTCGTGGGGAATCTAAAACTAGGGGGCATAATTTCAGAATAAGGGGATACCCTTTTAAATCGGAAATGAGGAGGAATTTCTTCTCTCAGAGAGTCGTGAATCTTTGGAATTCCCTTCCCCAGAGAGCTGTGGAGGCTGGGTCATTGAATATATTTAAGGTGGAGATAGACAGATCTTTGAAAGGTAAGGGAGTCAAGGGTTATGGGGAGCGGGCAGGAAAGTGGAGTTGAGGCCAAGATCAGATCAGCCATGATCTTATTGAATGGCGGAGCAGGCTCGAGGGGCCAAATTACCTACTCCTGCTCCTACGTCTTACGTTCTTATGTTCTTATGCCAGCATTTCCCCAGTGATGAGCGCTTGCTGCTGGCCGATCAGAGGAGTCACACACGAAGGCAGTGTTGCAGCAAAGGGCAAAACCTAATTGTGGTCGCACAGTTTCGCTATTGAGAGCAGGGCCTGTATATTATGTAATGTGGTTTTAAGACAATGTCTCTTTATCCGTATATCAAGTTAGGGAAATGAGGTGCGTTTATAGCTTGTCCTCCTAATGCACTTTGGACCTTAACCAATTTTGTTACAACATACATTGGCTCCTGGTCCCACAGCAGCTCAACTTTAAAATTTTCCTCCTTGTGTTTAAATCCCATCATGGTTTCGCACCTCCCTATCTCTGTAGCCCCTCCCTATCTCTGTAACCCCTCCCTATCCCTGTAACCCCTCCCTATCTCTGTAGCCCCTCCCTATCTCTGTAACCCCTCCCTATCTCTGTAACCCCTCCCTATCTCTGTAGCCCCTCTCTATCTCTGTAACCCCTCCCTATCCCTGTAACCCCTCCCTATCCCTGTAACCCCTCCCTATCTCTGTAACCCCTCCCTATCTCTGTAACCCCTCCCTATCTCTGTAGCCCCTCCCTATCTCTGTCGCCCCTCTCTATCTCTGTAACCCCTCCCTATCCCTGTAACCCCTCCCTATCCCTGTAACCCCTCCCTATCTCTGTAACCCCTCCCTATCTCTGTAACCCCTCCCTATCTCTGTAGCCCCTCCCTATCTCTGTAGCCCCTCCCTATCTCTGTAACCCCTCCCTATCTCTGTAACCCCTCCCAATCTCTGTAACCTCCTCCAGCCCAACAGCCCCCTTCAAGATCTCTTGGTTATTCTGCCTCTGGCCTTTTTTGCATCAGCCCCACCATTTAGGCTGTGGGCTTTCAGACGTCTAGGCCCCATGCGTGAAATTTTCTCTCTAAACCCCTGTGCCCCTCCACCTCCCCATCTCCTTTAAGACCCTCCTTAAAACCCACCTCTTTGACCAAGCTTTAGGTCAGCCCTTCTGATATCCCGGTGTTCATTTTTTTCCTTAAGCTTTTGTGAAGCATCTTGGTTGGGTCATTTTTTCCTCCATGTTAAAGGCACTATATCAATGCAAGCTGTTGTTGTTACAGTATCTAAATATTATTAACAACTCAAATTAAAGCAATTACACCTACTTGGTGCCACAGCCAGTTGTGCGCAACATCTGGCGATCATCTGGTTTGAAATGTTACCCGGGGTCAAGGTGGATGTTGCTCCTGCATCCTGGAGTCTGATATTAAAGATTCATCTCACTGCTGCGAGCAACCCACACAAAAATAATAGGGGCATTAAAAGAAGAATTGTGCATTTCTTTTCATTTCCTTTGACCACTTTTGGTTCATGAGATGGGCGGTGGTGGGGTCGGGGGGGGGGGCAAAGCTGTTTGGTGGGCAGTTGGAGGTGGGAGGTCATGTGATGAAGCCTCCAGGAACACGTCCAACCGGGAGTTGGCAACCCGACGATGAAATAGGGTGTCAGAGAAAGGTTGCAATGCCCACGTTGGGATAACTCTGGTTGGAGGGGATGAGTGAGTGGGGTGAGGGAGTGTTCCCAGGATCTGGGGAAAAAGGAGGCAGAGTGTCTGAGTTGCTAGGGGGCTTTGGCCGCAGTCAAAAAATGGTTTGGTAGTCCTGGTCGCATTTATAAGATTAATTTTGCCTCCAGCCGTTACAAAGAATGATTCTGATGAATTCATTATTCATGAAATCCTCTACAAGATTGGAAATGCATTTGAGGCCGACGAGGCCAGGTGCATTGCAGATGGTTTGACCTGAGGACATTTATTTAGATTATTATTTTCAAGCCAAGTCGCTGTCACTGTATCATACAGAAGGATGGGCGAGAGTGTGCCTCTCTGTGGATCTGGCAGTATCTAACTCGAGCACATTTCCCACAGAATTATTCAGAGTGAGTCTATCCTTGCCTTGTATTTCAATGATACAAGCTGCTGAATTCTGATGAAGGAAATCCATCGGCTCCTCCCAGTACCATTCCCGAAGGAAAGTCTCAGAGATGATGGAGATGGGCACCACCTTGTGGCCACAGCTTTCTACTGAAGGAGCTGTCTCCATTAATATCGCCACCAATCCCAGACCCAATTTACTTACAGGCCTGCCGTGCCACCAGTGAAGTCAGTTTATTTTTCTGTTTGTGTTTCAGTTTTCTGCTGAAGGTATTGAGCTAGGCCACACAGTATACTTTTTCCCTGGAACAGCAGACAGACTCACAGCTCCAGCCAATAAGGATCCCAGTATCCCACTTATCCAGGCACCATAAGCCAGTGATCCTGACTATAAGGAATAGCTGCCCTTTTACATGTTCTAGGTAAAGCCATTAGTTGCCTGTTCTCACAGATTCCCAAAACACTACTTTGAAAAAAAGATGTCAGCCGTGGTTCAGTGGGTAGCACTCTCGCATCTGAATCGGTAAGTTGTGGGTTCAAGTCCCACTCTAGAGACTTGAGCATATAATCTAAGCAAACGTTTCAGTGCAGTACTGAGGGAGTGCTGTGCTGTACTGTCGGAGGTGCCATCTTTCAGATGAAACGTTAAACTGAGTCCCTGTTGCCTTGTCGGGTGGATGTAAATGATCCCACGTCACTATTTCGAAGAGGAGCAGGGGAGTTCTTCCTGGCGTCTTGGCCGATATTTATCCTTCAACCAACATCACTAAAAACAGATCGGTCATTACCACTGCTGTTTGTGGGACCTTGCTGTGTGCAAATTGGTTGCCACATTTCTTACATTACAACAATACTTCATTGGCTGTAAAGCTCTTTGGGACGTCCTGAGGTTTTGAAAGGTGCTATATAAAGTTGTTCTTTCTAAAATACCGGAATCCTGTGTCATAAAGAACAGAATTTGACTTATTCAGTGACTATAAAACAGTGGCCTTGGCGAGGAATGATACATAGAGATGGTTCCATCAGCCCGAGCATCCCTCCAGAATCTCACCCGTGTCCATTCTTCACATACGACCCTGGACAGTAAAGGATTGTTAATCCGAATTCATCCTCCTGGCATGGAACCCGTCCTACTGGGAGAGTATAGTGGAGTTAGAGGGGGGGCGTTCCCCACAATTTACTGTCTAATGGATGGAAATGCGCTACCATGGATTAGGCTCCTCCCTGGGACATCCGTTCAAAACATTGGCCCTTATGTTTTTTTTATTCGTACGTGGGATGTGGGCGTCGCTGGCAAGGCCAGCATTTATTGCCCATCCCTAATTGCCCTTGAGAAGGTGGTGGCGAGCCGCCGCCTTGAACCGCTGCAGCCCATGTGGTGAAGGTACTCCCACATGCTGTTAGGGAGGGAGTTCCAGGATTTTGACCCAGCAACGATGAAGGAACGCCGATATATTTCCAAGTCAGGAAGGTGTGTGACTTGGAGGGAATCTTGGAGGTGGTGGTGTTCCCATGCACCTGCTGCACTTCTAGGTGGAAGAGGTCGCGGGTTTGGGAGGTGCTGTTGAAGAAGACTTGGCGAGTTGCTGCAGTGCACCTTGTAGATGGTACACACTGCAGCCATGGTGTGCCGGTGGTGAAGAGAGTGAATGTTTAAGGTGGTGGATGGGGTGCCAATTAAGCAGGCTGCTTTGTCCTGGATGGTGTCGAGCTTCTTGAGTGTGGTTGCCTAGGCCCTAAGCTCTGGAATTCCCTGCCTAAACCTCTCTGCCTCTCTACCTCTCTTTCCTCCTTTAAGACACTCCTTAAAACCTACCTCTTTGACCAAGCTTTTGGTCACCTGCCCTAATTTCTCCTTATGTGGCTCGATGTCAATTTTTTTGTTTTAAAATACTCCTGTGAAGCGCCTTGGGATGTTTTACAACATTAAAAGCGCTGTATAAATACACATTGTTGTTGCTGTTGTTGTTGTTGGAGCTGCACTCATCCAGGCAAGTGGCGAGTATTCCATCACACTGCTGATTTGAGCCTTGTAGATGATGGAAATGCTTTGGGGACTCAGGAGGTGAGACACTTGCTGCAGAATACCCAGCCCCTGACCTGTTCTTGTTGTCACAGTATTTATATGGCCGGTTCAGTTAAGTTTCTGGTCAATGGTGACCCCCAGGATGTTGATGGTGGGGATTCGGCGATGGTAATGCCGTTGAATGTCCTGGGGAGGTGGTTAGACGCTCTCTGGTTGGAGATAGTCATTGCCTGGCACTTGTGTGGTGCGAATGTTACTTGCCACTTATCAGCCCAAGCCTGAATGTCATCCAGGTCTTGTTGCATGCGGGCAAGGACTGCTTCATTATCTGAGGAGTTGCAAATGGAACTGAACACTGCGCAGTCATCAGCGAATATCCCCACTTCTGATCTTATGATGGAGGGAAGGTCATTGATGAAGCAACTGAAGATGGTTGGGCCTCGGACACTGCCCTAAAGAACTCCTGCAGCGATGTCCTGGGGCTGAGATGATTGACATCCAACAACTACAGCCATCTTCCTTTGTGCTAAGTAGCATCCTATTGGGCACCACAGTTGAGTGTACAAAATGGCTGCTACATTTCCTACATTATAACAGTGGCTACACTTCAAAAGTACATCATTGGCTGTAATGCGCTTTGGGACGTCCGGAGACCATGAAAGGCACTATATAAATGCATAATTTTTTTTATAGGGTGGGCACAGCAGGCTGGGCCAATGTATTCCCAATCGCCTTGTGTTGATTGCAGGGAGAAGGGTCATGACTGGGTTAAGTAATCTGTTTTTCAGTTATTTTAAACTTTTCCCTTTAAATTAAAAAACAAACAGTTCCCCCAGTGCCTGAGTGAGTAATGGGACTGCCCAATGTAGCATACCCACCATAAGGACCTAGCTTTCATTCTCATTTTATGTTGAGATACTTGAGCACAACCTGGGCAGGGTTAGGGGTGCTACAGTTAGTCTCAGCAGCCCTTAGCTAAGGGGGAGGGGCAAAATTCGGATCCTGCTCTTGAATGTGATCGAGTCACCATTGCTGGACAGTGGACATGCATGGAAATCAGGTGAGTTCAGGGCCGGTCCTCAGCTGTGTTGCCCTCTATAGTGGAATAGCCCGCTGTCATTCAATGCCTAGGTGTAGGCATGAAGAGTGGCCCCATTGGTGAGGTGGCGGAGGGCTGCTGATGCTTATGGAACCGTACCTCAGCCAGGTTCAGCACCTCCAAGGGGAGGAGGGTTGAGCAAGAAAGGAGCCTCTTAAAAAATAAGAAGCCCTGAAATTTTGCAGGGGATTCTCCTGATTTTGCCGCAACTTCAGCAAGGGACCACTCCCTTCCCGACAGAAATGGCATAAATGGCTGAAAGCGGCCGTTTATGCTACTTCCTGGGGTTTCCATCTGTCTACTGACGAAGTTAAGCCAGACGTTCGGAAGAATCTCTGCTAAATGTCGAGGCCAAACTGTTGCAGTGCACCATCATTGAGTGGGTGGGTACAGGTGGGGAGGGCACTGGGTGGAGGCCAGGCAGTTTTGCCCCTGCCAGGAGGGAGGAGGGAACCAATGGGATTGTCCTTACTGGGCTATTCCCTTCTGTCTCCTGGCAGCTACCTCTCGGTGATAGCCTGGGAGCAGGTTATGCTTTGACCTATCATCTAGGCCATAAAATAAAGCAAAAGAAAAACTTGCATTTATATAGCACCTTTCACAACCCCAGGCCAGTCCAAAGTGCTAAACAGCCCATAAAGCAATTTTGAAGTGTATTCACTGTTGTAATGTTGGAAACGCAGCAGCCAATTTATGCACAGCAAGGTCCCATAAACAGTAATGAAATAAATGACCAGACCACGTGTTTTAGGCGGTTGTTGAGAGATAAATGTTGGCCAGGACACCAAGAGAATTCCCCAGCACTTCTTTGAAAAGTGCCGCGGGATCTTTTACGCTCACCTGAGAGGGCAGACGTTTCATCCGAGAGGTGGCACCTCTGACAGTGCAGCACTCCCTCAGTACTGCACTGGAGAGTCAGCCTAGATTATGTGTTCAAATCTCTGGGGTCAGACTTGAACCCACAACCTTCTGACTCAGAGGTGAGAGTGCGGTTGATATTGTGGGGGATGCACAATGGCCATAAATTTGATGGAAAAATAACTGAGAGTTTAATGCGCACGCCATTACTAATGTGTAAATAACCCAGCAATTTGTGACGAGGAAGAGATATGCCGCGAGTTGCTACAATTTGCTGTTCGACTCACAAAAATTAAGCTTGCTGCAGAAAGTTGGGGCTGATATTTTTTTATTCGTTTATGGGATGTGGGCGTCGCTGGCAAGGCCAGCATTTATTGCCCATCCCTAATTGCCCTTAAGAAGGTGGTGGTGAGCCGCCTTCTTGAATCGCTGCAGTCCGTGTGGTGAAGGTACTCCCACAGTGCTGTTAGGGAGGGAATTCCAGCAACTTGACCCAGCGACGATGAAGGAACGGCGATATACTTCCAAGTCAGGATGGTGCGTGACTTGGAAGTATATCGCCGTTCCTTCATCGTCGCTGGGTCAAATTCCTGGAACTCCCTACCTAACAGCACTGTGGGAGTACCTTCACCACACGGACTGCAGCAAAGAAGTCAGGATGGTGCGTGACTTGGGGGGGAACTTGGAGGTGATGCTGTTCCCCTGCACCTGCTGCCCTTGTCCTTCTAGGTGGAAAAGGTCGCGGGTTTAGGAGGTGTTGCCGAAGGAGCCTTGGCGAGTTGCTGCAGTGCATCTTGTAGATGGTACACACTGCAGCCACGGTACGCCGGTGGTGGAGGGAGTGAATGTTTAAGGAGGCAGATGGGGTGCCAATCAAGCAGGCTGCTTTGTCCTGGATGGTGTCGAGCTTCTTGAGTGTTGTTGGAGCTACACTCATCCAGGCAACTGGAGAGTATTCCATCACACTCCTTACTTGTGCCTTGTAGATGGTAGATTAATGACATAAGGACTCTTTTAATGATGAGATTCATGTTCCTGTAATGCCACTCAACCTCTCTGGCCCAGAAATGGAACAATTGAAACTGTGGAGTCACATTCCTGCGGGTAATAAATTGTTCCTAGAGGTTTTTAAAATCTAAAATATTTAATTAAAAATTCTTTCTTTTCCTTTCTGTCGCTTTTTTCTCTCTCTCTTAATCCAATTTCTTTCTCCATCGTTCCTCCATTTCTTTGTCCTTAAATCTCATTGGTTAAAGAGACACAGTGTTGGTCCCGTCATTCACCAAGGTCCCAGATGCACCACTGAACTTGCTGTGCCGTTATCAGCTCGCACTTCCAGCAATTTGTGGCGCAGAATTTTTCGAGCTGAAGGATGGGGAAAAAAATCTAACAAATGGGACTGTCCCACTCCAGAAAATTCTGGGCCAATTAATGGAGAAAAACTGGCACAACAGCAAATCCTTACAGTAAATAGATGGACTTGCGCTGAAGAGGTTTTACACAGGCTCTTGCTATCCTGTGGCTTCCTCTTGTGGAAACCATTAGACATTGCAGCCCGATGCACCTTTTCCTGGGATGAGCAGAACATGTTGCTGCTGTTTCACTTTTTACCTGATAATGTGTTGCCATCGACATGAGGGGATTGAAATTGGTGCTCGCAGATAGCGCGAACGGAGCTCGTAGCGAATTGGCAGCCATTTTACACCGCACCCCATTTTCTTTTCCATTGACTTCCAGTGGAAGACCAATGTCATGACTGAGGTGCGAGGAGTACTAACAGCGTGGATTGGCAGGTTATTCATGGACTCTGGGTTCGTACCAGGGCACAGAGGTCGCTGCCGCACAATGTGTACATTTAATCAGGAAGTCCTGAACCGACAGCAGCAAGCGTCACGTTGCATCACTCGCTGAATTCATGTTACCCTGAAGCAACAACAACAACTGCCCTACATTGGCTTCCTGTCCAGGAGTGCCTCAATTTAAAATTCTCATCCTTGTGTTCAAATCCCTCCATGGCTTTGCACCTCCCTATCCATGTAACCTCCTCCAGCCCTTCAACCCGCCGAGAACTCTGTACTCCTCCAATTCTGGCCTCTTGTGCATCTCCGATTTCCTTCGCCCCGCTACTGCTGGCCACGTCTTCAGCTGTCTAGGCCTGAAGCTCTGGAATTCCCTCCCTAAACCTTTCCGACTCTCCACTGCTCTCTCCTCCTTTAAGTCACTCCTTAAAACCTACCTCTTTCTCTTTATGTCGCTCGGGGTCAAATTTTGTCTGTGAAGCGCCTTGAGATGTTTTCACTACATTAAAGGCGCTATATAAATGCAAGTTGCTGTTGCTGCCCTCTTCCATTACTGCTGCCTTCCAACATTGTGTACTCTCTTACTCTATCGCTGTACTTCCTGGCTGAGCCTCTCTTACGTCTCCCTTCTGTGTTTTTCGACATGCTCTTTGCCTTCCTTCTCCTTTCCTTTTTTTTCTCCTCTCCTATTTCTTCTTTTTTTTGCCTGTCTTTCTATTTTTCTTTCAGCTCTCCATTTCACAGCTTCCTCTCTCTTTCTATTCTCTCGCTCCCTTTCCCCCTTGTTCACAGCTGGTGATGATTTCTTTGGCTCCAACCCTGTGTGATGTCAGAGTTTGGCACTTGCTCTGTCTCATTCAGAAGCAGTACACAGGGGCCCTACACAAAGGAGCTGAATAACCTGTATTTATAGTAACAGGATGCTTGACAAAGCCTCCCAGCTGCAGTGAGTCTGGGATCAGGGCCCAGCCTGGCAGGCGGACTCTCTCCTGTTCAGATAGGTTGATGCAAGATAACGTCACCAGAAATGAGAAGCTTGAAGTTTCACACCAAAATGTGAATGAACAATTAACTCCTTTATCTTAAAGTCTTCAATTCAAGCTGGCCTTTTGCAAAGTTTGTCAGCCTCTGAATGCGGGCTTATATATTGAATTATTGGCACTAGTGATAGGAGGGAACTACAGTGTTGGAACCTGATTGGTGATACCATGGATTGTAAAGGGAGCTTCTTGAGTGGCTCACACACATTTTGAGATCGCTTCGCCTCTCAATGTCTCCAGGCATGACTTGATTTCTCTTCACTGTTACTGATTTGATCTCTCTTCACTGTTGCCAATTTGGCAGAAGCCTCACTGAGATAATGGTACATTCGTGTAGATCTTCAACTAATGGTGGTATTTGACATGGGATGTCCATTATAGAAACCGCCTGATATTTATCCCCATTGGTTTCAACGGAAATGGAAATTGGGCGGTTTCTGTAACGGGCAGCCCATCCAAAATGCCAGTGTTATACCGGGGGTGGCAAGTTGAAAATCTATCCCATCGTGTTTTCTTGGGCATTGAGGAGGGAATGATTTTAGAGCCTCTCTCTCAAACGGCTACATAGCTGGACAAGAGCTCTGCACGAGAAGTTTTTTGATGGAGAAAGAAAGCAGACGACGGCCCAGAAATTCCACGAGGATTCCCCTGGTCTCCCGCCGTAATTTCAGCTGCACCCGTGAAAAAAAACATCTAATTGATGGAAAACCGGTATTTATGCCAGATTCCTTAGGAGTTCTGCTGGTCTCCTGCCGGAATTACCGTGGGCAGACTGGGAGAAACGCTGAGGAATTTACAGACCGGTCCCATTTTTTACTCAATGACGCCATTTTTACCCGGGCTTCTAGGCGGGCAGCTAAGCAGCCTGCCCAAAGCTGACAAGGTCCTTCTTTAAACAAGGAGATCGGGCTCCAACGATGTCATTGGTCCCCAACGGCGATTTTCACTCAGGCCTGAGCGGTGAAGCCGCTGTGGTTTTCGAGCCAGGCTGAAGAGAGTCAGGAGCTGCTGGAAAGGAAAAGAAGCCCAAACAGAAGTTTTTTTTACTTAAAACCAAAGCAAAACACTGCGGATGTTGGAAATCTGAAATAAAAACAGAAAATGCTGGCAACACTCAGCAGGCCAGGCAGCATCGGTGGAGAGAGAAACAAGGGTTAACAAAAAGTCATCGACCTGAAACGTTAACTCTGTTTCTCTCTCCACAGATGCTGGCTGACCGGCTGAGTATTTCCAGCATTTTCTATTGTTATTTAAGTTTTTTACCTGTCAGCCGTGGCTCAGTGGGTGGCACGCTTGCCCCTGAGTCAGAAGGTTGTGGGCTCAAGCCCCATTCCAGAGACTTGTGTGCATAATCCAGGCTGACCCTCCAGTGCAGTGCTGAGGGTGTGCTGCACTGTCAGAGGTGCCGTCTTTCGGATGGAACGCTAAACTGATGTCCCGTCGACCCCCTCAGAGGGATGTAAAAAATTCCATGACACTATTTCAAAGAACAGCAGGGGAGTTCTCCCGGTGTCCTGGCCAATATTTATCCCTCAACTAACACCAAAAAACCCAGATTATCTGGTTATTATCACATTGCTACTTGTGGGAGCTTGCTGTGTGCAAATTGGCTGCTGTGTTACCTACATTACAACAGTGACTACGCTTCAAAAAAACACTCAATTGGCTGTAACATGCTTTGGGGACACCCTGAGGTCATGGAAGGCGCTGTATAAATGTAAGTCTTTCTTTCCTTCTTCTTTACTTGCCTTTGTAGAACCAGTCCGGGTGCTACAAGGAAAGTCGCAGCCTTCCCTGGCCCAGACTGCCCACTTTGTGTCCCATGAGACCCCTCCGGAACGCCCTTGCCCCACATCTACCCTCATGTCAGTGGGCTGTCCAATTTTGCGAAGGTCAGGAGCCTCTTCCCACTCACCTCCTGCCTGGAACGGGCATGAAGTGAACCGCCAGCATGTTAATGAGGTTCTAGAGTTAAAATAACCTGGGCCTGTTTTCTGCTGCAGCAGATGACCAACACCCACTCAAAACCCATCCCGAGTTAAAATCAGGGCCTAAGTATTGCTTCCATTAAAATAGTGGACAGAGGAATGTCCTACGAATGTGTTAAAGATTTGTTTGCTATTGGCCCTGAAATTAGATCGGGGGCTTGCCGCGCGTGCAAGCCCCCGATCTGCACTCACCCTGCGTGCCGACATCTGAAGCCCGGGCCTGCTTGCATTTCCTGTCACAGGCCCGGTTCAGCTGTCGGCGCGCTGTGCTTACCTGATCCAGCGGCGTAGTTAGTGCGATGTGCCAGCTGGGATCAGGTGAGCACTGTGCAGCCAATCAGGGGAGGGGAAACTCATTCATGAGTTTGACAGTAAGAGCTGCCAAACTCATGAAAAGTATGGCCTGCCAAAACACTACTTTGACTTTAAATAAAATTTTAAAAAACATCCCACTGATTATAATAACTATAAATAAGTTTAAAAAAATGTTTTAAACAATTAATCAATTTTTTGAAAAAAATAAATTTTTTAAAAATAGGGTCGAAAACTAAACTTACCATCCTGTAAATTCTTTAAAAATAACAAACCTGTGGAAAAAAAATGTCTACACTGTACTAAAAGCCCACTTACCTGAAAAACGAAATACTTACGTCTTGTTTTTCCACGCGTAAAGACCGGAGGCCTTTACACGCGCGCAACTTTGGAAAAAAAATAGGAATTTTACTGCGCACGCGCTGCCTGTGCAGTCGCGCGCGTTCTGCCTCTGAACCCCTTCGTTCAGAGGACAGGAAATGCCGGTTTTCCCCGCATGCGCTGTGCATGCTGAAAACCGGCATTTCCTCCAGCCAGACGCGTGAGTACCCCGATCGTACTCACGCGTTGGGACAGGAATTACTGGCCCAATATCATCTATTTCTAGCCTTTTAAGTCCTAAGGGCGTGTTAGGGTCCTAGCTGAGATGTCACGGCTGGTTTAAGGCCTGCTTGAGGTCACGTGATCATTTGGTGCCTGGTTAAGGTGGGACAGCCGGTTTGGTGCCTGGTTAAGGTGGGACAGATGGTTTGGTGTCTGGTTAAGGTGGAACAGCTGGTTTGGTGCCTGGTTAAGGTGGAACAGCTGGTTTGGTGCCTGGTTAAGGTGGAACAGCTGGTTTGGTGCCTGGTTAAGGTGGAACAGCTGGTTTGGTGCCTGGTTAAGGTGGAACAGCTGGTTTGGTGCCTGGTTAAGGTGGGACAGATGGTTTGGTGTCTGGTTAAGGTGGAACAGCTGGTTTGGTGCCTGGTTAAGGTGGGACAGATGGTTTGGTGTCTGGTTAAGGTGGAACAGCTGATTTTGTGCCTGGTTAAGGTGGAACAGCTGGTTTGGTACCTGGTTAAGGTGGAATGGCTGGTTTGGTACCTGGTTAAGGTGGAACAGCTGATTTTGTGCCTGGTTAAGGTGGAACAGCTGATTTTGTGCCTGGTTAAGGTGGAACAGCTGGTTTGGTGCCTGGTTAAGGTGGAACAGCTGGTTTTGTGCCTGGTTAAGGTGGAATGGCTGGTTTGGTACCTGGTTAAGGTGGAACTGCTGATTTTGTGCCTGGTTAAGGTGGAACAGCTGATTTTGTGCCTGGTTAAGGTGGAACAGCTGGTTTGGTGCCTGGTTAAGGTGGAACAGCTGGTTTGGTGCCTGGTTAAGGTGGAACAGCTGGTTTGGTGCCTGGTTAAGGTGGAACAGCTGGTTTGGTGCCTGGTTAAGGTGGAACAGCTGGTTTGGTACCTGGTTAAGATGGAATGGCTGCCATTGTACCTGGCTATGGTGGATTGGCTTATTTGAAGCCTGTAAAATAATGGCTAGGGGGTTGCTGTGAGAAATGTTGGAGTTTAGGATCAAGAACTGAGATGTTTGTGTTACACAATTAACCATTGGTTGTCTCTGGGATATCCTTCATCAGAAATTTGCTCATTTAGACGAGAGTTTGTTTTTTGTGATACTTATTTTTATGATGTTGCTTTGGAAAGAAAGTTGAAAATGCGAGTTTCAGAGAAGCATTGGCGGGCGCCTTGGAACAGGTCACCTGGGAATGCAAGAGGAGAGAAATAATAATTGTGTAGAGGTTTCCTCATGGTTAAAACATGGCCCAGTTTGGAAAGGAACCATGCAACAACAAAAACCATGCCAGGTTTGAGCCATAGTCTGCCTCAGCCATGGTGGCACTAGGGGGTGCTACAATTGGCCGCAGTGGCCCTGAGTCAGGGAGGAGGAAAAGCCACCATGGTTCATGTTTCCCATTCGCTACTCGCTGATTCCCTGATAGAAAGTGCACATCTGTGCAAATCCAGATCAGGACAAGATTAGGGTAGTGGTGATGCCCTCCATGGTCAAATAATATGCCAAAACTCACCATTAAGGCTCATGCATGAAGAACGGGCACTTTGGCCGGAAGCTCCCAGTGGGTCAGGCAACGGCTCCAGGAGAGGAGAAAACTGGAGCAAGCAAGCAAGAGTTTTGTGTTCAGGAAAACCGTTCAGCCATTCAGATTGACCATTGCCTGTCTGAAATCTAGTTCTTTGTTTCACATTTTAGTGTTGGCTGCCGTGATGCTCAGGGCAGCTCCACTTTAATACAACACAACAGTGCCCTGTCCCTCGAGCCAAGTTAAACTTATTTGTTGGATTGCTGGGCGATGATTTTTTTTTTAAACTCCTCTCAATTTATTCCAAAGATATTTTGTTTGCCATCTGTCCTGGCGACCACTCCAGCACAACGATTGCCCTTAACAGGGTGTTAGTGTTGTACTATGAGTGCAGTCTTTCATTTTCACACGAATGTGTATCTTTCCAGAGAAACTTTTTGGCAGCTTGGGAGTGAATACAGACACCTGGAGCCTCCCAGCTTCAATAATAAACCGTCCATCTTTGTGAAAGTGCCATAAAACTAAACGAGTAGATGTCCAGTCAAACTATTAACAACTTCTAAACAACACTGGAGACCGCAGATTCTTTGCTAAAAATGCTCTTTCGAGAACGTTCCAGTCTAAGGCCTTTTTTTTCGCAGTTCTGGAAACGGAGGCATTATATTCCACATAAAGGACAGGCAGCGTAGAACTGGGAACGTCTGTTTGAGTATCTGCCTTATCCAATGGACGAGAAGACTTACATTTATATAGAGCCTTTCACGACCTCAGGATGTCCCAAAGCGCTTTACAGCCAGTGAAGTACTTTTTGAAGTGTAGCCACTGTTGTAATATAAGAAACGCGGCAGCCAATTGGCACACAGCAAAGTCCCACAAACAGCAATGTGATAATGGCCAGATAATCTGTTTTTATTGATGTTGGTCAGGAGGTAAATATTGGCCAGAACTCCCCTGCTCTTCTTCGAAATGGTGCCGTGGGAGGGCAGACGGGGCCTCGGTTTAATGTCTCATCCAAAAGATAGTCCAGCAGTGCCTCAATTTTAAAATGATCATCCTCTTGTTCAAATCCTTCCATGGCCTTGCCCCTCCCTATCTCTGTATCCTCCTCCAGCCCAACCTCAAAGAATTCTACGTTCTTCCAACTCTGGCCTCTTGTGCATTCCTGATTTTCATCACTCCACCATTGGCAGCTGTGCATTCAGCTGCCTAGGGCACAAAGCTCTGGAATACCCTCCCCAAATCTCTTTGCCTCTCCACCTCTTTCTCCTCCTTTAAGGCTCTGCTTAAAACTTACCTCTTTGCCCAAGTGTTTGGTCACCTGTCCTAATGCTTGCTTCTCTGGCTCAGTGTCAGTTTTTGTCTGATTACACTCCTGTGAAGCACCTTGGATGTTTTACTATGTTAAAGGTGCTATACAAGTGTAAGTTGTTGTTGTCGTAGAATGAGCCCCTACCAATCTCACAATTGAGCAGTTCTCTAGGTGTGCCAGATGATGAGCTTGGGCTGTAGCCTGGAGTGAAGTTCTGCCACTTCCGCTCGTTTGCCTCCATCGTCAAGAAGTTGAGACCTTCTGGAGGGGATGAATATTTGCTCAGAGCAACAGCCCAACGCCCCCCTCCCCAGGTCACTTCATCTCATTGGAGCCAGCTGTTTGCTGTGATACAACTGATAAATCTCAATCAAAGATAACATCACTCAATTGGTGCAGTCCTCATTTGAAAACACAATGACAATCCCAGTCTCAATCAGTACAGTAGTAGTGGGTAAACGGAATACACCTAGTGCAGTACTGATCACTGCGGACAAGGGAAACCTCAGATTCGACCCCTGGTTGGTGCTAAGTTATCTAGTCTCAGGTTTAGTTCAGTTGATCTCAGCATCCCTGGTTTACAAAGGGAGAAAGGGAGCCAAAGATTCTGCTTATGATTATTGGGCTATGACTCCTGTTCGACTGCGTGCGTGTCTGCATGTTTGTGCGTGTGCATAGGCGTGTGTACGTATGCATGTGCGTGTGTCTGCATGTGTGTGTGCTTGTGGGGATATCAGATGAGAACAGGATCTGGCTCTGCTGCAGTGCCCTAACGGTTAAATAACCTGCTGACACTCACTATCCAGAACCACACATGTAGAAAGGACACTTGGAGAGGTTTCAAAGGGCTCCTGGCATCAGTGGAACATACACCAGCATGAGTCAGCGCATTCAGGAAAAGGACAGAGAAAGAGCACATATTTGGGTGGGAGGAGTGGGGAGAGGGAACCTAATAAAAATCTCTCTATGGGCTTTGCTTAATTTTATGCAAAGAATTCCTCAGTTCCTTGCTCAACTTCTTGAAAGCTGGCTCAATTGGGACCTAAGGGCATAAAGTCTTCTCCTCACCTATGGGTATCAATGTAGCTCCATGGTTAGTCAGGTATACCTGGATCGGGACTCGATGGTTAGTATGATTCTTACTCGGGACAACCCAGATCACAAATCTGATGTGAGTGTCTTAGTATCTGAGCACCTTGGTGTTGGGTGGATTTTCGTGAATAGTGAGCTTGATTTAGGGTTAAAGTTTTGATGGTCCCATTTGGGCCTTTTAATCCGCTGTAAACGTGAGTGGGTCAAGGCCAGTGCAGATTCGCTCTGGAAAGAAAGCTCAGCCTCAACCAAGAACCACATCAGAGTTGCTCTTTAATGGAGGCCATTCATCCCAATGACCTCATCCCACTGGGGCCTGGGTGACTTAAATTCTGTGTCTTTGGGATTAGCTGCATGAAACACAGCCGATCTGATTCAAAGCAAAGTGAGGCCACGCAGGGCCTGCTTTGCTGTTCAGAATTCATAACCCTTTAGTGACTCTTATTCTAGACAGTATGTCTGACATCCGACTTCACTGCTGTTCGGTGCCAGGTTTGTTGGTGCAGTAAGTGGGCAGAGGTGGATAAATCGGTCTCTTGTGGCTCAGTGGTAGTGCTGTCGCCTCTGAGTCAGATGGTTGTGGGTTCAAGTCGTGCACCAGAGACTTGAGCACAAACTCACGGTTGACACTCCAGCCCAGTACTGAAAGAGGCAGTACTGAGCACTGTCGAAGGTGCCGTCTTTCGGATGAGATGTTGAACAGAGGTCCAATATTTATCCCTCAATCAAGCCCTAAAAACGAAAGGATTATCTGGTCATTGTCTCATTGCTGTTTGTGGGACCTTGCTGTGCGTAAGTTGGCTACCATTTTTCCTGCATTACAACAGTGACTACACTTCAACAAAAGTACTTCATTGGCTGTAAAGTGCTTTGGGATGTTCTGAAGTCGTGAAAGGCGCTATATAAATGCAAGTCTTTCTTTCCTTTCCTCTGCTAAGGACATGCTTTCAGTGTTTTGCTTTAAATAGAAGAAGGTGGCAAAAGGCTAAATTTCCCCTTCTGTGAATGGGAAGAGACGGGTGAAAGGGTTCATCCCCTTTTCCAGTGAGGCTGGCCAGTGTCCCATGGAAGTGGGAAGAAGCCGCTGATAGGGCTAATCCCCTCGTATCCCACATTGACAGGCAGAGACGGGTGAAAGGGTTAATCCCTCTGCTGGAGAGATCTGCCCAATGACTAATTGTAAATGGGAAGGGGGGACGGGGCGGCGGCGGGGGGGTGAATCAGTTGGACTGACTATCCTGTCAAAGACATTTCCTGGAATTGAGTGTCAGTCTTGATTGTTGGGGAGCATTTTCTCTGAGTTTTCTGTTTAATGGCAGAGACTTACGAAGGTTAAAAATCACAGTTAAAAATCTGAACCCATCACAGTGCTATCTTTTAAAACCCTCGATGCTCGGATTTAAGAAAATCTGTTTGGATGAGGCTCTGTGGCTGTCAGACCCACCCCCACTCTTGATACAGTGCATGAAGCAGGAAATTCCAGGTTTCTGTTCCTTAGTCCAGCCTTTCCCCAGCACTAGGCTGCTGCAGTTCAATTACGATCAGCAGCTCCCACAGAAGGGCTTCAGCGGAGTCCGTCGGGGGTGGAGAGGTCTCGCTGCCAGGCCGGGAGAAATCCGATCTCCGACATGGACGCCATTATCATCCAGGAGCGTTTGGTGGAGCGACTCCTCTCTCCCAGGACTGTATCGGAAAGGTGCCGACGCGCCCGGCTGAAGGTACAGTGAGGTTCGGGACAGGCCAGCTTGCGGAAGAAAGGCAGAATGAAAGGAGTGGAAGGTGCTTGCAAGACAGATAAACTGGACAGGAGAAGGGAGGGTGGAAGGAAGCGGTAGAGCTGATTCATTTGTGCTTTCTGTTCAAATGACCTCGGTGATTCACCCGATGGAATGAGGGCACAGAGGTTTCTGCTGGGAAACAAGTCTCGCCTGATTACTATTCTTCTGATCAGACAAGACACGAGGGTTTGTTTGGCATCTCTGTGCGAGCCATGCTGAATAAAAGTATCTGTGAGATGTCGCAGTCAAACACTTTGGGAAGAAGTTTCTGAAACTGTGATGCAGGGAGCTATAATCGAGATCCCCTAGGGTCCCTTCATTCAGGGACACTGGGGATTCTGACTGAGATCACCCAGGGTCCCTTCATTCAGTGACACTGGGTGTTCTGACTGAGATCCCCAGGGTCCCTTTATTCAGTGACACTGGGTGTCCTGACTGAGATCCCCAGGGTCCCTTCATTCAGTGACACTGGGTGTCCTGACTGAGATCCCCAGGGTCCCTTTATTCAGTGACACTGGGTGTCCTGACTGAGATCCCCCAGGGTCCCGTCATTCAGTGACACTGGGTGTCCTGACTGAGATCCCCTAGGGTCCCTTCATTCAGTGACACTGGGTGTCCTGACTGAGATCCCCCAGGGTCCCTTCATTCAGGGACACTGGGTGTTCTGACTGAGATCCCCAGGGTCCCTTCATTCAGTGACACTGGGTGTCCTGACTGAGATCCCCCAGGGTCCCTTCATTCAGTGACACTGGGTGTCCTGACTGAGATCCCCCAGGGTCCCTTCATTCAGGGACACTGGGTGTCCTGACTGAGATCCCCAGGGTCCCTTCATTCAGTGACACTGGGTGTTCTGACTGAGATCCCCAGGGTCCCTTCATTCAGTGACACTGGGTGTCCTGACTGAGATCCCCAGGGTCCCTTCATTCAGTGACACTGGGTGTTCTGACTGAGATCCCCCAGCGTCCCTTCATTCAGGGACACTGGGTGTCCTGACTGAGATCCCCAGGGTCCCTTCATTCAGGGACACTGGGTGTTCTGACTGAGATCCCCAGGGTCCCTTCATTCAGTGACACTGGGTGTCCTGACTGAGATCCCCAGGGTCCCTTCATTCAGTGACACTGGGTGTTCTGACTGAGATCCCCCAGCGTCCCTTCATTCAGGGACACTGGGTGTCCTGACTGAGATCCCCAGGGTCCCTTCATTCAGTGACACTGGGTATCCTGACTGAGATCCCCTAGGGTCCCTTCATTCAGTGACACTGGGTGTCCTGACTGAGATCCCCCAGGGTCCCTTCATTCAGTGACACTGGGTGTCCTGACTGAGATCCCCAGGGTCCCTTTATTCAGTGACACTGGGTGTCCTGACTGAGATCCCCCAGGGTCCCTTCATTCAGTGACACTGGGTGTTCTGACTGAGATCCCCAGGGTCCCTTCATTCAGTGACACTGGGTGTCCTGACTGAGATCCCCCAGCGTCCCTTCATTCAGGGACACTGGGTGTCCTGACTGAGATCCCCAGGGTCCCTTCATTCAGTGACACTGGGTGTTCTGACTGAGATCCCCCAGCGTCCCTTCATTCAGGGACACTGGGTGTCCTGACTGAGATCCCCAGGGTCCCTTCATTCAGGGACACTGGGTGTCCTGACTGAGATCCCCAGGGTCCCTTCATTCAGTGACACTGGGTGTTCTGACTGAGATCCCCAGGGTCCCTTCATTCAGTGACACTGGGTGTCCTGACTGAGATCCCCAGGGTCCCTTCATTCAGGGACACTGGGTGTCCTGACTGAGATCCCCTAGGGTCCCTTCATTCAGGGACACTGGGTGTCCTGACTGAGATCCCCCAGGCTCCCTTCATTCAGTGACACTGGGTGTCCTGACTGAGATCCCCCAGGGTCCCTTCATTCAGTGACACTGGGTGTCCTGACTGAGATCCCCAGGGTCCCTTCATTCAGGGACACTGTGTGTCCTGACTGAGATCCCCAGGGTCCCTTCATTCAGGGACACTGGGTGTCCTGACTGAGATCCCCTAGGGTCCCTTCATTCAGGGACACTGGGTGTCCTGACTGAGATCCCCCAGGCTCCCTTCATTCAGTGACACTGGGTGTCCTGACTGAGATCCCCAGGGTCCCTTCATTCAGGGACACTGGGTGTCCTGACTGAGATCCCCAGGGTCCCTTCATTCAGGGACACTGGGTGTCCTGACTGAGATCCCCTAGGGTCCCTTCATTCAGTGACACTGGGTGTCATCTGTCCTGCTGTATCCATGACTCACAGCTCTATCACTGAGCTATTCCAGATCCCAGAGAACAGCATGGACTTTCCATCGTATAGCCTGACACAGCAGTTTATCTTTTGTTCTGTGTCTATTCCAGACATAAGGATGAACTTATTGATACACAGAGTGCGCAAAGACATTACTGAGCAGTGAGTGTTCGTTGCAGTCCAGTATGAACTGTATAGAATATCCATCGAATGGGAAGTTGCATCATTGCTTTTATATTTGCGGGAACATGCAGTTTTCCAGAAAGGGGCTGCACTTCAGGGAATGGTCTAGGGCTGCAGTTTGATTATAAAGAAGCAGGCTGATGAAGTGGTTGTTCAATTCTGTGCTCTTGCGCATCCCCAACTTTCATCGCTCCACCATTGGCGGCCATGTCTTCAGCTGCCTTGGCCCCAAGCTCTGGAATTCCCTCCCTTAACCTCTTCGCCTCTCGACCTCTATCCTCCTTACAACCTAGGTCTTTGACCAATCTTTTGGTCACCTGCCCTGCTATCTCCTTAAGCGGTTCGGTGTCAAAGTTTGTGTGATTACGCTTCTGTGAAGCACCATGGGACGTTTTGCTGCGTTAAAGGCACTATGTGACTGCAAGTTGTTATTGTTGTTGTAGTTTGTTGTGAAAAGGGGTGGAGAAAAATTCATCCAGGTAAAACTACAATGGAACTGGTGGCACCTGCTTCCATGGTAAGGGTGGGCAGCTCAGTAAGGTGAGCACTGAACTCGGGGACAGAGGTACCTGGGTATAAATCCTGGCAGGGTTCAACTCGGACTTTCACCCATCTGAAGTGTGTGGGTAAAATGGTCAATGCGATCTCCTGAGCTGGTTTCGATCGCCTAAGGGAACCGTAGAGGAATTTTTCATAGTTTCAATTTTTACACAGTGCTTTGTTGTGATCTGGGATGCACTGCCTGAAAGGGTGGTGGAAGCAGATTCAATAGTAACTTTGAAAAGGGCGTTGGATAAATACCTGAAAAGGAGAAATTTGCAGGGCTGTGGGGAAATAGCAGGGGAGTGGGACTGATTGGATAACTCTTTCACAGAGCTGAATGGCCTCCTTGTGTGCTACATGATTCCATGATTCTGTGACACCATTCCCTGTTACTGTGGCTGTAAACTGAATGGGGGCATCTGCATAAACAAGGGTGTGTGGCAGCTTTGATATTGTTTCCCTGTGTTCCACCGCTTGTGGGAAGAGCAGCATGAAAGAATTAATCCGGTCCAGTGGGGACATGCAATCTCACTGCGAAAAAGGTTTAAAAGGTTCACCCCCTCTGCAGGGATCAGAGTGGTTGTGCTTTTCCACAACCAGGAGTGAGGTTGGTGAAAGTGTTAATGGAAAGCCTTGTATTTATAGTGCGCCTTATCATCTTTCAAACACATCTCAAAGCACTTCACGTACGAAAAATTACTTTATAAGTGTAATGTCCGTGTGTAATTGAGACACGGACTGCAGAAGTTGGTTATAACAGGTGTTTACTGAATGGAGACAAAACTGGAACTACTATACAAAGTTACTACACAGGCTTATATACAGGGGTGGTCACTACTGGTACTGCAGTATACAGGGGCTGCAGAATATAGTTCCTTCTTCAAGGTACATACACTACAATAAGGCAATGACTTTTCTTTGAATGTAGGCAAATGTGGCTACCATTTTGCCCACAGCAAGATCCCACAAACAGCATTACATATTACATCAAATTACATGACATAGAGTTTACAGTGCAGAAACAGGCCATTCAGCCCAACTGGTCTATGCTGGTGTTTATGCTCCACACGAGCCTCCTCCCACTCTACTTCAACTAACCCTATCTGCATATTCTTCTACTTTCACCCTCGTTTACATATCGAGCATCCCCTTAAAGGCAGTTTATACTATTCGCCTCAACAACTCCATGTGGTAGCATGTTCCACATTCTAACCACTCTCTGGATAAAGAAGTTTCTCCTGAATTCCCTCTTGGATTTATTAGTGTCTATCTCATATTTATGCCCCCTAGTTTTGTTGTCCTCCACAAGTAGAAACATCTTTGCTACCTCTATCCTATCAAACCGCTTCATAATTTTAAAGACCTTTATCAGGTCATATATCAGCCTTCTCTTTTTTAGAGAAAAGAGCCACAGCCTGTTCAGTCATTCCTGATAGTTATAACCTCTCAGTTCTGGTATCATCTCCTTGTAAATCTGATGCGGGGAATCTGCCTGGGAAGTCCACACTCGCCTGAGCAACATCCCGGGAGAATGAGATTCTCTGACTTGTTAATCCAATTGGAGAGGACCTGTATATGTCAGGAGCAGTGCTTTCCTTGTGGGGGCCTCCATGCCATGGTTCGATTTGGGGCCCCTAAATTTACTTGACAATGGTACTAAATACTCACTTAATCTGGTGTCAAATCCTCACATATACCATTGTATAAAGGCATGTTTACAATAGGTAACATAAAAATGGTTAAGTAAATGATCAGGGATCAGCTATTACTATTGCGTAGGTGTTCTTTCACTGGAATCCACTCAAGAACCCTGACTGGCTCAGGATCCTTGACTGACTCGGGACCCCTGACTGACTCGGGACCTCTGACTGACTCCTCTGACTGACTCGGGACCCCTGACTGACTCGGGACCCCTGACTGACTCGGGACCTCTGACTGACTCCTCTGACTGACTCGGGACCCCTGACTGACTCGGGACCCCTGACTGACTCGGGACCTCTGACTGACTCGGGATCCCTGACTGACTCGGGACCCCTGACTGACTCGGGACCCCTGACTGGCTCGGGACCCCTGACTGGCTCGGGACCCCTGACTGGCTCGGGACCCCTGACTGGCTCGGGACCCCTGACTGGCTCGGGACCCCTGACTGACTCGGGACCCCTGACTGACTCGGGACCCCTGACTGACTCGGGACCCCTGACTGACTCGGGACCCCTGACTGGCTTGGGATCCCTGACTGGCTTGGGATTCCTGACTGGCTTGGGATCCCTGACCAGCTCGGGCCTTGGTGCAACTGTACTTGTTATATGGTGCTTACCCTGCTCTATGCCCACATCAGGAGCGTGCAAATCAGATCGAAGCCCAAGGTGTTATCAAAGAGAGACGCCTCCCTCATCCCACAGACTGAGCACTAGTTCATTTCATGTTTTATAAATTAGGCTCTGATCCATTCAAGCAGCGGTCCTGTGGCACCTAATCTAGGCTTCAGTGCAGTACTGAGTGCTGCATTGTCAGAGGTGCTGTGTTTTGG
The DNA here is from genome assembly GCF_052327205.1 of Somniosus microcephalus. Classification (NCBI taxonomy): domain Eukaryota; kingdom Metazoa; phylum Chordata; class Chondrichthyes; order Squaliformes; family Somniosidae; genus Somniosus; species Somniosus microcephalus. The sequence goes on along the minus strand of NC_141005.1, from coordinate 65,654,648 downwards.
ACGTGACGTTAAACTGAAGCCCTACCTGCCTGTTCTGGTGGTTCAGGCAGCTGTTAGTAATCCCATGGTACTATGTAAAGAGGAGCTGGGAGGTCTCCAGATGTCTCCCATCGTTCTTCCCCCAAACAGCACCACCAAAAAGCAGACTAACCATCATTATCTCATTGCTGTTTGTGGAATTGGCTGTGTGCAAAATGGCTGCCTTGTTGGCCTACATCTCAACAGTGACTGCGCTTCAAAGTAATTCCTGGTATGTGAAGTGCTCTGGGACATTTCTGAGATATGATAAGGCATTCTCTCGCTGCCTATCTGTATATGCACATGTTCTTTCCACTGTCTCAGACCTTTATTATATGTAACAAAAGGACTGGGGAAGGAAGTTTTGATATTTCCTGTTGTGGTCATTATTTTTCTGAGAATTGTGCGCAATTCACTTGTTTGACAGACCGACGTATCTGGTTGCCTGTTGCTGCCTTATCGTTTCTCCTGGTTGTTGAGCTTTGGTGACCATCGCTGGAGTAGAAACCTTGACTTATATCCAGAGCTATTTGACTGGGTTTGCTCGTTTTCAATAACTGAGCACTGTGTAAGCGTGGAATCCTGCACTTGTGAAGAAACAATCTCATCCTCAACTGTCAACCCATCCCTCTCACCATGTCGATGTTGATCATTTTCAACTGCATCACCCACCCCATTGGTTTGACTTTTTGCAGTAACCATAGCAACATCTGCCAGCTGAAAGACAATGGTGTGCTGATGGAAGGCTGAGAAGCAGGGACATGACAGGGAAAGATGTGTTTAAAATTGTTGTTTGAACACACCTGCAGTGACTTATTAAATCACACAACCCAATGGACCTTGAAGCTTTTTTGATTCTGTGCACTTCAGTGGCTCTTCAAGCCTCAGCCAGAATGGGGTGCCGATTTGAAATTATGATGAATTTATATGCTCTAGATGAATTTATACCCCATCAATGCTAAATTGGCAATCTCACTTAGAGAGACCTCAGAATGGTTGTCATGGAAAGGGTAAAAAATGCCACACTGTTGAACTTGGTGGTGCTCTTCCGAAGTTTTGGCAGGGACAAGTTGGGGCAGAGCAGAGTGGGCTTTAGTCTGTGGGCAGTCACATTGTACCGGATCTGAGAGTGCCCGAAATGGAAAACGGTTACATAACATAAGAAATAGGAGCAGGAGTAGGCCAATTGGCCCCTCGAGCCTGCTCCGCCATTCAATAAGATCATGGCTGATCTGATCCTAACCGCCAATCTACTATCACAGAACCATCTCCTGAATCTAACAGAATTAGACACACGAAATAGGAGCAGGATCAGGCTACACGGCCCCTGGGCCCGCTCCGCTACCCACAGGGCCATGACCGACCCGAACCTAGACTCATGTCCAAATTCCTGCCCGCTCCCCGTAACCCTTAATTCCCTTTACTTCTAGGAAACTGTCTATTTCTGTTTTAAATTTATGTAATGATGTAGCTTCTAGAGCTTTTTGGGGCAGCATATTCCATGGACCTACCACCCTCTGAGTGAAGTAGTTCGTCCTCATCTCAGTTTTGAAAGAGCAGCCCCTTATTCTAAGACTATGCCCCCTAGTTCTAGTTTCACCCATCATCGGGAACATCCTCCCCGCATCCACCCGATCCAACCCCTTCACAATCTTATATGTTTCAATAAGATCGCCTCTCATTCTTCTGAACTCCAATAAGTAGAGTCCCAATCTACTCAACCTCTCCTCATATGTCCATCCCCTCATCCCCGGGATTAACCGAGTGAACCTTCTTTGTACTGACTCGAGAGCAAGTATGTCCTTTCTTAAGTATGGACACCAAAACTGTACGCAGTATTCCAGGTGCGGTCTCACCAATACTTTGCACAACTGAAGCAATACCTCCCTATTTTTATATTCTATCCCCCTAGCAATGAAAGCCAACATTCCATTGGCCTTCTTAATCACTTGCTGCACCTGCATACTAACCTTTTGAGTTTCGTGCACCAGGACCCCCAGATCCCTTTGTACTTCAGTACTTTCCAGTTTCTTGCCATTAAGATAACAACTTGCTCTATGATTTTTCCTGCCAAAGTGCATAACCTCACACTTTCCAGTATTGTATTCCATCTGCCAAATCTCTGCCCACTTACTTAGCCTGTCTATGTCCCCTTGCAGGTTTTTTATGTCCTCCTCACTCACTACTTTCCCTCCCATCTTAGTATCATCTGCAAACTTTGATATGTTACACTCGGTCCCCTCCTCCAAATCGTTAATATAGATTGTAAAGAGTTGGGGACCCAGCACTGACCCCTGCGGAACACCACTAGTTACTGATTGCCAGTCTGAGAATGAACCATTTATCCCAACTCTCTGCCTTCTGTTAGATAGCCAATCCTCTATCCATGCCAGAATATTACCCCCAATCCCGTGATTTTTTATCTTAAGCAATAATCTTTTGTGTGGCACCTTGTCAAATGCCTTTTGGAAGTCTAAATACACTACGTCCACTGGTTCCCCTTTATCCACCTTATATGTTACTTCCTCAAAGAACTCCAGCAAATTTGTCAAACATGACTTCCCCTTCATAAAACCATGCTGACTTTGTCCTATTAAATTATGATTATCCAAATGTCCTGTTACTGTCTCCTTAATAATGGACTCCAAAATTTTACCTACCACAGATGTTAGGCTAACCGGTCTATAGTTTCCAGCCTTCTGTCTACTGCCCTTTTTAAATAAGGGTGTTACATTAGCAGTTTTCCAGTCTGCCGGGACCTTTGCCGAGTCCAGGGAGTTTTGGAAAATTATTACCAATGCATCCACAATCCCTACCACCACTTCCCTCAAGACCCTAGGATGTAAGCCATCAGGTCCAGGTGATTTATCCGCCTTGAGTCCCATTATTTTACCGAGTACCACTTCCTTAGTGATACGTCCTCTATAACTAACATCCCTCACCTCAATCAGCAAAAAGGATCACAAAAATAAAGGATAATTTCGCCTGGGATTTGAGCGATCGTAATCAGCGATGCTCAAGAGGGCAGAATTAGAGGAGCACAGATATCTTGGGGGGGGGAGTGGTTGTGGGGCTAGAGGAGATTACAGAGATAGGGAGGGACGAGGCCATGGAGGGAATTGAAAACAAGGATGAGAATTTTGAAATCGAGGCATTGCTTAACCAGGAGCCAATGTAAGTCAGCGAGCACAGGGGTGATGGGTGAACGGGACTTGGTGCAAGTTAGGACACGGGCAGTTGAGTTTTGGATGACCTCAAGTTTACATAGGGTAGAACATGGGAGGCCAGCCAGGAGTGCGTTGGAATAGTCAAGCCTAGAGGTAACAAAGGCATGGATGAGGGTTTCAGCAGCGGATGAGCTGAGGCAAGGGCGGAGACGGGCGATGTTACGGAGGTGGATAGGCGGTCTTAGTTATGCCACGGATATGTGGTTGGAAGTTCATTTCAGGGTCAAATATGACACGAAGGTTGTGAACAGTGTGGTTCAGTCTCAGACAGATGTTGGGGAGAGGGATGGAGTCAGTGGCTAGGGAACGGAGTTTGTGGCGGGGACTGAAAACAATGGCTTCGGTCTTCCAATATTTAATTGGAGAAAATTTCTGCTCATTCAGAACTGGATGTCGGACAAACAGTCTGGCAATTTAGAGACTGTGGAGGGGTCGAGAGAAGTGGTAGTGAGGTAGAGCTGGGTGTCATCGGCGTACATGTGGAAACTGACGCTGTGTTTTTGGATGATGTTGCCAAGGGGCAGCAGGTAGATGAGAAATAGGAGGGGGCCAAGGATAGATCCTTGGGGGGACACCAGAGGTAATGATGCGGGAGCAGGAAGAGAAGCTGTTGCAGTTGATTCTCTGGCTACGATTAGATAGATAAGAATGGAACCAGGCGAGTGCAGTCCCAACCAGCTGGATGACGGTGGAGAGATGTTGGAGAAGGATGGAGTGGTTAACCATGTCAAAGGCTACAGACAGGTCAAGAAGGATGAGGAGAGATAGTTTACCTTTGTTACAGTCATAAAGGATGTCATTTGTGACTTTGATGAGAGCTGTTTCGGTACTGTGGCAGGGGCGGAAACCTGATTGGAGGGATTCATACATGGAGTTGCGGGAAAGATGGGCATGGATTTGGGAGGCGACAACACGTTCAAGGACTTTGGAGAGGAAAGGGAGTTTGGAGATGGGGCGGTAGTTTGCAAGACTGGAGGGGCCAAGGGTTGGTAAAATTAGAAGGAATGTTTATTACAAAGAGAAGCTGGAACCACGGGTTAGCATATGACAGAATCAGGGGCCGTTTGTTTTTGCTGTATACATTCAGGGTTTTGTTTTAATGACTGTCAGCTTCTGAAAAAAGATGGTCATTAAACAAACGCCATCTGGAGCAAACCTCTTGGATACATTTACAACAGAAGTGAAAACCAATGAGAGAACTGTGCCCACCCCCTACACACACACATTAGAAAATACACTTCTGTTTGGTTTTTCAAATCTTTCTCCCTTTCCTTAGTCTCCCTGCACCAAACAATGTGCCTCACTCAGAGGACAGGTTGCAGGCCTACTCTCAGGCCTCTGCCAATACTGCGCAGCAAGTGGACACTCGGTGATGTGTCAGACTGTCTTGGGTTGATGGGTGCTCCAATTAATCTCTCCTTCCTTCCCTGGGGAGTCATGAAGTCTTTCTTAGGACCTGTGTGTGAGGAATCACATTTGACTAAAAGACCCTGTATAGGGTATTCTAACTGGCCTCACCGTCTGTCCCAGCAAAAACCAGCACAACCAACGTTCCAAGTGGTCAGAATTGTACAGCATCATTTGGGATTAAATTGGCAATCCAATTAGAGAGGCCACAGGGTAGCCGCTGTGGGAAATAGAGAACATCATGCTGGTGCAGTAGCGGATGCTCTTCTGACATATTGGTTGGGGTGCATTTTTTGGGTTTTTAGCCTGTCCTATACTTGACTGGGAGTGCTGGCTGTTGACACCGGGAAAGTGCTCCATTCCCAACACTACCGGCCCGCATTGCTTTATGTTGTTGACTACATACATTCACCAAAGAAGAACTTAAAGCATGTGTTATACAAGGAGAATATGGTGGGAACTATAGTTTACTGTAGGTGAGTTGTGAAAGTTCCTCACTAATGGGAAAAGCTGGCGCTTTCTCTGGTCCATGTTGTGTGTTGCCCATATATTATCTCTTTGAGGTTTTCCAATGTCTAAAGGCATTTTTTTTGTTTCAGGATGTGGAAAAGGAGTACGTGGGATTCGCCACACTTCCCAACCAGGTCCACCGCAAATCAGTGAAGAAAGGCTTTGACTTCACGTTAATGGTAGCGGGTAAGAATGCTACTTGCTCACACTGCTTGAAACCTGTAGAGCAAAATAACTATGCACAATCCAACATGGTGAGGCTGTTTAACGTAAATGTTCATTTGTTTTGATCTACACGTTTGTTTGACGTAGCCCTGAGCATGAAGGGTAGAAACTGGGGAAAATGTGTCATAACTTCTGGGTAGCTCCTGAGAAGCAGGTATGATATGAATAAAATGCAAAATCGTTGATGTTCTAGTTTTTGAAATACTCCAAAGCACGATCCCGAGAACTATAGCTCTGGTCAATATCTGTGATGGAAAAGTATTGGACTCTGTTAAAAGGAAAGCAATTCACGTGGTCCAAATGAGAATAAAAACTTTGTTTATAAATTAATTCTCGGGATGTGGGCCTCGCTGGCAAACCTGGCATTTATTGCCTGTCCTTAGAGTCCTTGAGAAGGTGGTGATTGGCCGCCTTCTTGAACCGCTGCTGTCCGCGTGGTGAAGGTAGTGTGGTGAAGGCACTCCCACAATGCTGTTAGGTAGGGAGTTCCAGGATTTTGACCCAGTGACGATGAAGGAACGGTGATATATGTCAGGATGGTGTGTGTCTTGGAGGGGAACTTGGAGGTGATGGTATTCCCATGCACTTACTGCCCTTGTCTTTCTAGGTAGTTGAGGTTATGTGTTTAGGAGGCTCTGTTGCGAGTTGCGGCTGTGCATCCTATAGATTGTACACATTGCAGCCATGGTACACAAGTGGAGGAGGCGAGTGGATTCCAAGCAAACATGGAATTATGGCTCAGTGGGTAAATATAACACCAGGCAAGGTCTTGATTATAGAACCATAAAAATCCTGGGTTCAGCTCCTGGTCTGTGCTGAATTGGCTGACCTCAGCTGGGGCAGCAGTAAGGGTGCTACAAATAGCCTTGGCACCCCAGGGCTAGGGAATGCAAAAGTAAACCAGGGTTTCTGCTCTTGGCCGGTCACTACATGACCCCAGTGGTAAGTGCATGATGCTGAATTTCCTCAGGGCTCCTCCCACTGCGTGACTATAACTTTGCAGTACTGTGCGAGTGCGACACTGTTGGAGGGGCCGCCTTTCGGATAAGACGTAAAACTGAGGCCCTGTTTCCCCTCACAGGTGGACGTAAAAGATCCCATGGTGCTATTCGTCCTGACCAATATTTATTCCTCAATATTTAACATCACTAAAACTGATCATCTAGTCATTTATCACATTGCTGTTAGTGGGACCTTGCTGTGTGTAAATTGGCTGCTGTGTTTCCTACATTATAGCAGTGACTAAGAAATAGCGAGGGGCGAAAAACATTAATAGGAGTGGTATATAGGCCTCCAAATAGTAAAATAGAGGTTAGGGAGGGCATCACGAGGGAAATTAGAGAAGCGTGCAATAAGAGCACAGCTGTCATCATAGGTGACTTTAACTTACATATAGATTGGACTAGCCTAATCAGTAAAAATAATGAGGAGGAGGAATTCCTTGAGTGTTTGAGGGATGGTTATCTGGATCAATATGTCGAGGAACCAACTCGGGAACAGGCTATATTGGACTGGGTACTGTGCAATGAGAAGGGACTAATCAGTAATCTTGTTGTACGGGGACCCTTGGGTCAGAGCGATCATAACATGATCGATTTCTCACTCGAAATGGAGAGCGAAGAAATTGACTCAGAGACTAAGGTCCTGAATTTAAACAAGGGGAATTATGATGCCATGAGACGGGAACTGAGTAGGTCTGATTGGACAACGTTCCTGGGAGGACTGGAGGTAGATAAACAATGGCAAACATTTAAAGATAGAATGACAAAATTGCAAAAATTGTTTATACCAATCTGGCATAAAAGGAAATCTAAAAAGGTGACTCAACCGTGGATAACAGGGGAAATTAGAGACAGCATAAAATCCAAAGATAGGGCGTATAAAATAGCCAAAAAAAGCGCCAGAGCGGAAGATTGGGAACAGTTTAAGATAGAGCAAAGGAGGGCAAAGGGCATAATCAAGAGGGGCAAAATAGCTTACGAAAACAAGCTGGCGGAAAATATAAAAACTAACTCCAAAAGCTTTTATAAGTATATCAAAAGGAAAAGACTGGTGAAAACCAAAGTTGGTCCATTGCAGTCAGATACGGGGGAATATATAATGGGAAATAAGGAAATGGCAGATCAACTAAATGCATACTTTGGGTCAGTCTTTACGAAGGAAGACACAAAAAACCTCCCTGGGATATCGGGAAAAATAGGGACATTGGCAAAGGAGGAACTGACGCAAATCAATATCTCTAAGGATATGGTGTTAAGGAAGCTAAAGGGATTGAAGGTGGACAAATCCCCAGGGCCTGATAACATGCATCCTAGGGTACTGAAGGAGGTGGCCCTAGAGATAGCGGATGCACTAAGGATGATTTTTCAGAATTCATTAGACTCGGGAACAGTGCCGATGGATTGGAGGGTAGCTAACGTTACCCCACTATTCAAAAAGGGGGGTAGGGAAAAAGCAGGTAATTACAGACCTGTAAGCCTTACATCAGTTGTGGGCAAAATGCTGGAGTCCATCATTAAGGATGAAATAGCGGAGCACTTAGCAAATGGGGACAGGATAGGACAGAGTCAACATGGATTTACAAAGGGTAAATCGTGCTTGACTAATCTATTGGAATTTTTTGAGGGAGTAACTGGTAGAATAGATGGGGGAGAGCCAGTAGATGTGGTGTACCTGGACTTCCAAAAGGCCTTCGATAAGGTCCCACATAAAAGATTAGCATGGAAAATTGAGGCTCATGGGATAAAGGGGAAAGTTTTGGCGTGGATAGGGAACTGGCTGTCAGATAGAAAACAGAGAGTTGGAATAAACGGCTCATTTTCTGAATGGCAGGCAGTAACAAGTGGGGTACCACAGGGATCTGTCCTGGGCCCCCAGCTGTTCACAATTTACATTAATGACCTGGATCAGGGAGTCGGATGCAGCATTTCCAAATTTGCAGACGACACTAAACTAGGAGGGGGGGTGGGCTCAGAGGAAGAGACCAGGAAGCTCCAGAGCGATTTGGACAGACTGGGCGATTGGGCGGATAAATGGCAGATGCACTATAATGTGGACAAGTGCGAAGTTATCCACCTTGGGTGCAGGAACGGGAGGGCAAATTATTATTTAAATGGCAATAGATTGGGAGAGGGGGAAGTACAGAGAGACCTGGGTGTTCTTGTACACCAGTCACTGAAGGCGAGCATGCAGGTGCAACAGGCGGTCAAGAAGGCAAACGGTATGCTGGCCTTCATAGCAAAAGGGTTAGAATACAGGAACAGGGATACCTTGCTGCAGCTGTACAGGGCACTGGTGAGACCACACCTCGAGTACTGTGTACAGTTTTGGTCGCCTCATCTGAGGAAGGATGTTCTTGCCATGGAGGGGGTGCAGCGGCGATTCACCAGGCTGATACCAGGAATGGCGGGAATGACCTATGAGGAGAGACTATGTAGTTTAGGGATGTACACACTGGAGTTTAGAAGATTGAGAGGGGACCTCATAGAAGTGTATAAAATTCTGACAGGTCTAGACAGACTGGATGCAGAAGGAATGTTTCCCTTGGCGGGTGAGAACAGAACTAGAGGACATAATTTAAGGATAAGGGCTAAACCATTTAGGACAGAGATGAGGGGGAATTTCTTCACTCAGAGAGTGGTGAACCTGTGGAACTCATTGCCACAGAGGGCAGTGTACGCCAGCTCATTAAATATATTTAAGAGGGAATTAGATATATTTCTACGGGCAAAAGGGGTTAAGGGTTACGGAGAGAAGGCGGGGACGGGATACTGAATTAAAGGATCAGCCATGATCTCATCGAATGGCGGAGCAGGCACGAAGGGCCGAATGGCCTACTCCTGCTCCTATCTTCTATGTATCTATGTATCTATGACTATACTTTAAAAGTACTTCATTGGCTGTAAAGTGCTTTGAGACGTCCTGAGGTTGTGAAAGGAGCTATATAAATGCAGGTTTGTTCTTTTTTTGGTGGAAACCCTATTTATGATGGAGTGAGAGAAGCCCTGAGGAAATCCACCCCCTCTCATATGTTCGGATGTTGGGTGGCAGCCCGATATGTGATACCACCCCCCACCCCCACCCATAGCCAACAGCTCACCAGTCATTGCCACTCGGGTAAAGTACTGAAGGGATGCCAGCAGGCATTGGCTCGCGCCCTAACATGAGTGGGTGTCTTCAGGAGCGGAGGGAAGAAAATGGTGGGGAAGAAGGTGGGGGAGGTTTTTAAAAAAAAGGAATGCAGATGATGCTGCATAACTACCTCAGATGGGAAACGGTGAACAATTCAGGGTTATGTGCTTTTCACGGGTCTTGTATCAGAATATTTTCTGTCACCTACTGCTCCCAAAGTAGATTATATTTCGAAACAGAAAGTGCTGAAAATGAACTGATGGCCGGCCAGTATCTGAAAGTAAAAGACAAGAGGCCTGGACCTCCCATGGGGTTCTCCCAGTCTCCTGCTGTAAGTTTGTTAGATTCGTGGAACCGCCAGAGAAACAGCATGAACACCCGCTTTTTAACCATTTCGACCCATTCTATGGGGGTTCTGCTGATCTCCTGCCATAGTTACAGAATTCCCATGGGATTCCGGGGCCAGAACGCTTTGAGTGGGACTTTTCATGAGAACACTCAGTTATGTTCATAAGACACATTTTCTGTAACCTGAATAATAAAGACCGTGAAATTGAACATGGGTGGGGACACGAAGCAGGCGGTATCGAATCGGGCACCTGTCAGGCGCTCCTCCTGATATTCACTTCCATTCACTTCAATAGAACTGACTATCCAGCCTGTCGTATAGCAGTCAGCAAATCTCCATTATGCCTGTTGCGTGTCCCTGCCATGTCCAATTCCACCCCCACTTTCACTTGGCAATGCTGGTGATGGTTGTTGGATATTATCGAATCACCATCTTTAGAACATCACCCTATATTTTGACATGCAGAAAGACTTTTATAACACCCTTCACACGAAGTTTATGGTCAATCTGAAAGTTCAAGGCACAAAGGAGGAAACTGTAAATTGGATCATAAATTGCCTACAGTCTATTGCTGTTCATTTGAGTTTGTTTAATCTAAATTGCCAGATAATTCAATTTTGCCCTAAAGAAGCCTCCAGTATTGTTTTATTACAGCTGCTTATATTGAATTACTGCATCATTTGGATTTTAATGTTTTTAATCAGAATTGACTTTAAACTACTGTACTGTAATAGAATCATAGATTGATACAGCAGAGAAGGAGGCCATTCGGCCCATCGTGCCTGTGCCGGCTCTTTGAAAAAGCTGTCCAGTTAGTCCCACTCCCCTGCTCTTTCCCCATAGACTTGCAAATTTTTCCACTTCAAGTATTTATCCTATTCCCTTTTGAAAGTTATTATTGAATCTGCTTCCACCCTTTCAGGCAGTGCATTCCAGATCATAAAAATTCACTGTGTAAATTTTCTTTTCCTCATGTCGTCTCTGTTTTTTATTTGCCAATCACCTTAAAACTGTGTCCTCTAGATACCGACCTTTCAGCCACTGGAAGCAGTTTATGCTTACTTATACTCCTTACTGTTTGTCAGCTGTGACTCAGTTGGTAGCACTCTCACCTCTGAGTCACAAGGCTGTGGGTTCAAGTCCCACTCCAGAGACTTGAGCACAGAAATCCAGGCTGACACTCAAGTGCAGTTCTGACGGACTGCTGCACTGTCGGAGGTGCCATCTTTTGGATGAGATGTTAAACCTACTTTCTAAGGTGGATGTAAAAGATCCCGTGCCACTATTTTGAAGAAGAGCAGGGGAGTTATCCCCGGTGTCCTGGCCAATATTTATCCCTCAATCAACATCACAAAAACAGATTATCTGGTCATTATCACATTGCTGCTTGTGGGAGCTTGCTGTGCACAAATTGGCTGCTGCGTTTCCTACATTAGAACAGTGACTGCACTTAAAAAGTGCTTAATTGGCTGTAAGGTGCTATGGGACATCCTGAGGTTGTGAACGGCACTATATAAATGCAAGTCTTTCTTTCTTTTTACTCTATCAATACCCTTCATGATTTGGAACACCTTTATCAAATCTCTCCTTAACCTTCTCTGCTGTAAAGGAGAGCAACCCCAGTTTTTCTAGTCTCTCCACATAACTGAAGTCCCTCATCCATGATACCATTCTAGTAAATCTCCTCTGCACCCTCTCCAAGGCCTTGACATCCTTTTGAACGTGTGGTGCCCAGAATTGGACACAATACTCCAGCTGGGGTCTAACCAGTGTTTTAAAAAGGTTTAGCTAAACTCCCTGCCTTTGTACTCCAAGCCTCTATTTATAAAGCCACTACCCTTATCAACCCTCCCTGTTACTTCATCAAGAAACTCAATCAAGTTAGTGAAACACGATTTACATTCAGCAAATCTGTGCTGGTTTTCATTTTTAACTGCTTTCTCAACTTATCCTGTCACCTTCAAAGATTTGTGTACGGACACCCCCAGATCTCTCTGTTCCTGCACCCTATTTACAGTTGTACCATTTAGAGTATGTCGCCTCTCCTCATTTTCCTACCAAAATTAATCGCTTCACACTTCACTGTGTTAATTTCATCTGCCATGCAACAAAGAAAGAAAGTTTTAGGTGGAGCAAAGGGTTATGATGGTTAATCACTGAGCTTCACATAGACTGACTGGTGTGCGAGTGGAATTTGCTGATGGTGAGATGTTTTTGAGGAAATTAATGCTCCCCAGGCATGTGTTTTAAATTCATTGTTCTTCCCTTCACAGGAGAGTCAGGGCTGGGGAAGTCCACTTTGGTCAAGAGTCTCTTTCTTACAGATCTTTACAAAGACAGGAAACTTCTCAATGCTGAAGGTAAGAGCTGAGTCCTTTTTGCAGGGATAATAGACATTGCAGTGGGGTGGGTGGAGGTGAAAGTCCGCCCTGCCATTTTAGACTAAATGCCAGGATATGCCCATCGGGAACCTTCACCTCTGACCTCAACAGAGGATGCAGGGTTGTGGAAGGTTCCACCTTGTTGGGTGCCTGTGCCACTATGGGCGCCCTCCATGTGTGGCTGGGTGATAAAAGCGACAGTGGCCTGCAGCTGCTCGTTTGATTGATCACTGCCCCACCCCACAAATCTTTAATACCTCGTCCTCTTGTAAAGGGGGCTGATTCAGTTCAGTTGTCTTTCTTTGGGGGGTCTAGGCCAGGAGCTAGACCCCTAAGGTGGTCCCTACTTTTGCTGGCTGTGAGACCAGTACTCCTCCTTTCATCCAAAGCACTGGCTTCCTGATCTGATGGATCTCAGGCCATGGCTGAAGACACCACCGGCCTAGGATTGCCGCTCCCCCCACCGCCCCCCCACCACTGCACCCCATCTGAAGCAGGGCAGCATGTATGAAGCAGATGGAGGTTCCTGCCAATATTACACATAGTTAAAAATTCATCAGAAAAAGCTGGAGTGCCAGAGGACAGGCGGATAGCTAACGTTATACCGATATTTAAGAAAGGAGATAGAACATGTTATCTCTGATTTATTGAGATCACCAAATACAGATAGCACACTTGGAGGTCGGGAGGGGTGGGGAGAGCTTTATGTATTAATTGGGTTTGAAGGAGCTTGCTGCTCATGTTATCCCCAACTTTTTTACAGAGAGGATTCACCAAACAGTGGAGATTATAAAACACACGGTGGACATTGAAGAGAAAGGTGTCAAACTAAAGTTGACGATAGTTGACACGCCTGGATTTGGAGATGCGGTGAACAACATACAAAGGTGTGTACACATCCAACATCACTGAGGATTCAGTTACCACGGAGATTGGAACAGATAATTACATCACTGAGGATTCGGTTACCATGGAGATGTGAACAGATATCTTACATCACAGTTACTATAAATAAGTGGCGAGGACACTAAGTTAGGTGGCAGAGTAAATAGTGTAGATGGGAGCAGAGAGTGCAAAGGGACACTGATAGATTAAGTGAGTGGACAAAACTGTGGCAGATGGAGTTCAATATGGGAAAGCGTGACGTCAATCACTTTGGACCTAAGAAAGATAGCTCAGAGTATTTTCCAAAGGGTGAGAAGCTAGGAACTGTGGATGAGCAGAGAATTTAGGGATCCAAGTACTGAAATCACTAAAAGCGAGTGGACAGGTACAAAAAATAATTTAAAAGGCTAATGGAATGTTGGCCTTTATCTCAGGAAAGCTGGAATACAAAGGGGTGGAAGTTATGTTACACCTGTACAGAACTCTGATGAGACCCAATTTGGAGTATTGTGTTCAGTTCTGGGCACCGCACCTCAGGAAAGATATATTGGCCTTGGAGGGGGTGCAGTGCAGATTCACCAGAATGATACCGGGACTAAAAAGGTCAAAATATGAGGACAGGTTGCATAGACTAGGCTTGTATTCCCTTGAATGTAGACGATTAAGGGGCGATCTAATTGAGGTGCGTAAGATGATCAAATGAGTTGATAGGGTAGATAAAGAAAAACTATTTACTCTGGTGGGGAAGTCCAGCACAAGGGGGCATAACCTTAAGATTAGAGCCAGGCCGTTCAGGGGTGCTGTCAAGAAGCACTTCTTCACACAAAGGGTAGTGGAAATCTGGAACTCATCTCCAAAAAGCTGTTGAGGCTGGGGGGTCAATTGAAAATTTCAAAACTGAGATTGATAGATTTTTGTTAAGCAAGGGTATTGAGGGTTACAGATCCAAGGCGGGTAGATGGAGTTAAGGTACAGATCAGCCATGATCTAATTGAATGGCGAAACAGACTTGAGGGGCTGAATGGCCTCCTCCTGTTCCTTCCTGTGTAAGTGATTATTACATACTATTTACAGTACAGAACCAGGCCATTTGGGAGAACAGGTCTGTGCCAGTGTTTATGCTCCACACGAGCTTCCTCCCACCTTACTTCATCTTACCCTATCACCATATTATTTTATTTATTTCTCCCTCATGTACTTATCTAGTTTCCCCTTAAATGCATCTATTCTATTTGCCTCAATTACTCCATGTGGTAGCGAGTTCCACATTCTAACCACTCTGTGAGTAAAGAGGTTTTTCCTGAATTCCCTATTGGATTTATTAGTTATTAGAATTAATCATTTGAATAGATACAATGTTACTGGAGTATGGTTACTATAGAGATATACATTTGACAGTACATAAAACTGGCCTCGATATTTATATCAGGATTTATACAAGTGCTACAGATGTATATCAGCATTCTGTCCACACAGAATACGAGCAGTGAAACTCGGTGCACAGCTTGTTCTGTTTGTTGAGCTCTTGCGCAGAAAGTGTCAGCACCGAGAGCTCTGTGCCTTGTGTGCAGGAAGAGCTGAACTATCACTTGTCAAACTAGGAGTTCTGAAGCATGAATTAACCCTTTATTCTCTGGCAGCTCCTCTCGGTTGGCCATTTAAATCAAATTTCGACTCGTAAAAAAAATTTAAATCAGGCCCTCCCGTTAAATTCGGCAGGGCCTGAGGGAAACCCATTCTCCTGGGTTTTCCATCTGCATTCCAGCCCCCACCCCGCTCCTACCTGCCTCCAAGATAAAATTCTGGCTGATGTGTCTACTCTTTTAATTGGAACCCTTAAGGAGACACTAGGATGCCCCAGTGTCCTCAAACAAAAGATCTAACAAAAGTGCTCCTTTTTTAGGGGGCACAACTAATAAAACCCAAATCAGAAAAAAAGTATAAAAAAACGTAACAATTTAAATAATAATATTATTTCCTGTGTCGACCACACACTCCAGTCCCTTCGGTGCCCACTGGTCATGGAAGCCCTCAAACATACCGGCAGACACTGCGTGCTCCTTCTCCAGGGCTACCTGTGTCTAAAGTGCACGTGCAATGACAAATCGACATAGAATGGGCTCTGTGGGCTGAATGGCCTTGACTCGTTCCCATGCTTTTGTATATTCTTAAAGCAATCTCTGATTGACCAAGAGCAGATCACATTACAGCTGTGATGCTGCTTTGCTGACTATTGCGGGTCCATTTTGCAATAAAAGACCCGCAGCACGCGATCTCTTTGATCCCAGCCACTCTCCCTCTTTTGTTGCAGCTGGAAGCCCATAGCCGATTACATCGACCAACAGTTTGAACAGTATTTCCGAGATGAGAGTGGCCTAAACCGGAAGAACATTCAGGATAACCGAGTGCACTGCTGCCTGTATTTTATCTCCCCCTACGGACACGGGTAAGAGGCAGAGTTGGGCTGCAGGGTAATTGTATTGTTTTTCTATCAGTTCTTTCTGTAACTCAATAAGTGAGGCAGGGAATGGACCATAACAACATTGCTGGGGGGTGAGCGAGAAGGAAGTATCAGTGTGGCTGGATGACAAATATGGACCTGAATGTGAAGGTATTCCTGGATATTTAGGGGAGGGAGATGCCAGGACCTGCTGTTAATTTAGGGGTTGATACTCATCCAGGGAGGAGCCATGATCAGTTGGTCTGTAGGGGACCGTATGTTTGTAGGACATTGTTGAGCTCTGCTCAATTTGTTCTTTAGGAGTGAAGGGGTGGAGGAGCAGGTTGTGTATCTCTTGGGGCGTGATGCTAGCAGGATATTGCTGAACTTCCTGTCGGATTTATCTGTTTATCTTGGGGGCAGGGCCCTCTTAAAAGTTTAAGTTCTCTGTTTGCAGATCAGTGTTTGTGTTTGGGTTGCTCCATCTGTGTAAACACATTTTAGGCTGTGTGGGTGGGGCGGCAGTTCTGCAATTAATTTGTTCTGCTGTGTCTTGGGAGGGTTTATATGGCTTAGAAATTGGATGGTGCTGTGCTCGCTTTACAGGTGTAAAACAGGGGCCTAAGGGCAATGTTTCCTCTAATTTATTTTGGGTGTGCGGCCCCTTTAATGGGCTGCACAGCCCATTCAAATTTACATTTAAAAGTCGGTGAGTTGGCTGGCCGGGACATCCAGCGCAGCTCAAGGGGAATGTTGCAAGGATAGAAGCAAAAGACAGGAAGGAGAAAAGCAAAAGTGGCAGTCAGAGAAATCAAGGGTTTAAATCAAACATGGCCACAGGAAATAATAATTCTAAAAGGTCTAAGAGTGTTAAAAAAACAAGCCTGAAGGCTTTGTGCCTTAATGCGAGGAGCATTCGTAATAAGATGGATGAATTAGCTGCGCAAATAGCTATAAACGGATATGATATAATTGGGATTACGGAGACATGGCTCCAGGGTGACCAAGGCTGGGAATTCAACATCCAGGGGTATTCAATATTCAGGAAAGACAGGCAAAAAGGAAAAGGACGTGGGGTAGCATTGCTAGTTAAAGAGGAGAGTAACACAATAGTAAGGAAGGATATTAGCTCTGATGATGTGGAATCTGTATGGGTAGAGCTGAGAAATACCAAGGGGCAGAAAACATTAGTGGGAGTTGTATACAGACCCCCAAACAATAATGCTGAGGTTGGGGATGGCGTTAAACGGGAAATTAGAGATGCGTGCAATAAGGGCACAGCAGTTATCATGGGTGATTTTAATTTACATATAGATTGGGCTAACCAAATTAGTGACAATACTGTGGAGGAGGAATTCCTGGAGTGTATACGGGATGGTTTCCTGGACCAATATGTCGAGGAACCAACTAGAGATCAGGCCATCTTAGACTGGGTATTATGTAATGAGAAAGGATTAATTAGCAATCTTGTTGTGCGAGGCCCCTTGGGGCGAAGCGATCATAATATGATAGAATTCTTCACTAAGATGGAGAGTGAAGTATTTGACTCAGAGACTAGGGTCCTGAATTTAAATAAAGGAAACTACGATAGTATGAGGTGCAAGTTGGCTAGCATGGATTGGGGAATGTTACTTAAAGGGTTGACAGTGGATAGGCAATGGCAAACATTTAAAGATCGCATGGATGAACTACAGAATTTGTTCATCTCTGTTTGGCATAAAAATAAAACAAAGAAGGTGACTCAACCGTGGCTAACAAGGGAAATTAGGGATAGCATAAGATCCAAGGAGAGGACATATAAATTGGCCAGAAAAAGCAGCAAACCTGAGGATTGGGAGTAATTTAGGATTCAGCAAAATGGACAAAGGGATTAATTAAGAGGGGGAAAATAGAGTATGAGAGTAAGCTTGCAGGGAACATAAAAACTGACTATAAACGGTTCTATAGATATGTGAAGAGAAAAAGATTGGTGAAGTCAAGCGTAGGTCCCTTGCAGTCAGAATCAGGGGAATTTATAATGGGGAACAAAGAAATGGCAGACCAATTAAACACATACTTTGGTTCTGTCTTCACAAAGGAGGACACAAATAACCTCCCAGAGATGTCGGGGTACATAGGGTCTAATGAGAGGGAGGAACTGAATGAAATCAGTATTTGTAGGGAAATGGTGTTAGGGAAATTGACGGGATTGAAGGCCGATAAATCCCTAGGGCCTGATAATCTACATCCTAGGGTACTTAAGGAAGTGGCCCTAGAAATAGTAGATGCATTGCTGGTCATCTTCCAAAATTCTATAGGCTCTGGAACAGTTCCCATGGATTGGAGGGTAGCTAATGTAACCCCACTATTCAAAAAAGGTGGTAGAGAGAAAACGGGGAATTATAGACCGGTAAGCCTGACATCAGTAGTGGAGAAAATGCTAGAGTCCATTATAAAAGATGTAATAGCAGAGCACTTGGAAAACAGTGACAGGATCAGACAAAGTCAACATGGATTTACAAAAGGTAAATCGTGCTTGACTAATCTACTGGAATTTGTTAAGGATGTAACTGGTAGAATAGATAAGGGAGAATCAGTGGATGTGGTGTATTTGGATTTTCAGAAGGCTTTCGATAAGGTCCCGCATAAGAGATTAGCGTGCAAAGGTAAAGCACATGGGATTGGGGGTAAGGTACTGACTTGGATAAAAAACTGGTTGGCAGACAGGAAGCAAAGAGTTGGAATAAACGGGTCTTTTTCTGAGTGGCAGGCAGTGACTAGTGGGGTACCACAGGGATCAGTCCTAGGACCCCAGCTATTCACAATACATATTAATGATCTAGGCGAGGGAACTAGATGTAATATCTCCAAGTTTGCAGACGACACAAAGCTGGGTAGGCGTGTGTGCTGTGAGGAGGATGCCGAGAATCTCCAGTATGATTTGGATAGGTTGGGTGATTGGGCAGATGCACGGCAGATGCAGTATAATGTGGATAAATGCGAGGTTATCCACTTTGGTGGCAAAAACAGGAAGGCAGATTATTATCTGAATGACAATAGATTGGGAGAAGGGGAAGTGCAACGAGACCTGGGTGTCCTTGTGCACCAGTCGCTGAAGGTAAGCATGCAGGTGCAGCAGGTGATTAAGAAGTCAAATGGTATGTTGGCCTTCATAGCGAGAGGATTCGAGTACAGGAGCAAGGATGTCTTGCTGCAGTTGTACAGGGCCTTGGTGAGACCACACCTTGAGTATTGTGCGCAGTTTTGGTCGCCTTACCTGAGGAAGGATGTTCTTGCCATGGAGGGAGTGCAGCGAAGATTCACCAGACTGATACCTGCGATGGCAGGAATGACTTATGAGGAGAGATTGGGACGATTGGGCTTATATTCGCTGGAGTTTAGAAGAATGAGAGGGGATCTCACTGAAACATAAAATTCTAACAGGAGTAGACAGATTAGATGCAGGAAGGATGTTCCTGATGGCGGGGGAGTCCAGAACCTGGGGTCACAGCCTAAAGATAAGGAGTAAGCCATTTAGGACTGAGATGAGGAGGAATTTCTTCACCCAGAGAGTGGTGAACCTGTGGAATTCTCTACCACAAAAGGCAGTTGAGGCCAATTCATTAAATATATTCAAGAAGGAGTTAGATATATTTCTTAAGGCTAAAGTGATCAAGGGATATGGGGAGAAAGCAGGGACAGGGTACTGAATGTGGATGATCAGCCATGATCTCATTAAATGGCGGAGCAGGCTCGAGGGACCGAATGGCCTACTCCTGCTCCTATCTTCTATATTTGCCTAAGGGTCCAATATGGCAGGTGCCATGTACGCACTCATTTCACGCCGTAAGTGCGCCAACCATCATATTGGTAAAGACACGTATAAGCATCCAGTGTGCTCTTCTGAAACAGGCGCTTGGTCCTTTGCATATGCCAATAGGGAGTCTGACGCCTGTTTGAGGTCCCCTTGATTGTGCAGGAGCTTGGCAGACAAACCACTGGTCCTCAAAGAAAGAAAATAAATACTTGCATTTATATGGTGCCTTTCACGACCACCGGACGTCCCAAAGTGCTTTACAGCCAATTAAGTACTTTTGCAGTGTAGTCACTGTTGTAATGTGGGAAACGCGGCAGCCAATTTGTGCACAGCAAGCTCCCACAAACAGCAATGTGATAATGACCAGATAATCTGTTTTTGTTATGTTGATTGAGGGATAAATATTGGCCAGGACACCAGGGATAACTCCCCTGCTCTTCTTCGAAATAGTGCCATGGGATCTTTTAATTCCACCTGAGAGAGCAGACAGGGCCTCGGTTTAACATCTCATCCGAAAGACAGCACCTCTGACAGTGGAGGGCTCCGTCAGTACTGCACTGGAGTGTCAACCTAGTTTTTGCGCTCAAGTCTCTGGAGTGGCCCTTAAAGGGACTGCGAGAGGTTGCCACTGGAATATTAAGTTTGAATTTTGCTTACCTGATTGTGGAGCCGGGAGGAACAGCAGTGCTCCTCCCGGCTCCACACTAAATCTGTGAGCCACTGCCGATCACCGCTTGCCCGCCCCGAGGTATGATCTAACTATCTCTGGGGTGTGATTAGTCCGTCTTTCCTTTGGGGTGATTTGTCTTTCTGTGTGGGGAGGGATGATTTGTCTCCGGGTGTGACATGTCTTTGTGATAATCTGTCTTTCTCTGTGGGGTGGGGTAATTTGTCCGTCTGGGGTGTAATTTATTCCATCTCTTTGGGTATAGGCTGCGGCCGCTGGACACAGAGTTCATGAAGGCATTACATCAGAAAGTGAACATCGTGCCAGTGATTGCAAAAGCCGACTCCCTCACACCCATTGAGGTGAAGAAACTCAAAGAGAGGGTGAGAAACGTCATTCATAAAATAACACCACCTCTGAGCTAAAAACGAGATTGTGAAATTGAGCTCCTCCAGGTCGAAACCACAGCCTCAATACTGTTGTCCCCATTGATAACCAGGGAAATGTGCCAGGAACCATGATACACATTTAACTGTAAACCCAAATAGTGGTAATAAGTGGTTTTAGCCTTAATGACTGGTTTAAAATATCAACTGTTTAGGATTGAGCAGCACTCACTCATTAGGTAGGTGCCCATCTGCAGTGCAGCCTGTAGTAGTGCTGATGGAGAATGGTATTTTGGATTGTGATCTGTCCTAATCTTTCCGACATAGGATTACATAGGATATACAGCACAGAAACAGGCCATTCGGCCCAACCAGTCCATGCCAGCATTTATGCTCCACTCGAGCCTCCTCCCGTCTTTCCTCATCTAACTCTATCAGCATAACCCTCTATTCCCTTCTCCCTCATATGCTTGTCTATTCTCCCCTTAAATGCATCTATACTATTCGCTTCAACCACTCCCTGTGGTAGCGAGTTCCACATTCTCACCACTCTTTGGGTAAAGAAGTTTCTTCTGAATTCCCTATTTGATTTCTTGGTGACTGTCTTATATTGATGGCCTCTGTTTTGTATAAACTCAACTGTGCATCTTCTGCAATGGTGCCAGCATGGTCAACCATGGCAAGCTCCTTAGTCCCTTCTTTTTTCTCTTTTATACACTGCTTCTTGATATTATCCTTAAGCATGGGGTCAGTTTCTACGTGTAAGCCGATGACACCCAGCATTACCTCACTTGCCACCGCTTTCAACTCCATGACCATTGCTGTGCAATTTGGCTGCCTGTCCAGCATCCCAGCTGTGGAAAATGCAGGACTTTCTTCATCTTAACACCGACGAGATCAGAACCATCCTTGTTTTAATTCATTCTCATGATGTGGGTGTCACTGACGAGGCTGGAATTTATTGCCCATCTCTAGTTGCCCTGAGGTTTGATACGACTGAGTGACTTGTTAGATCACTTCAGAGGGCAATTAAGAGTTAACCACGTTAATTTGGTACTGGAATCACCTATAGAGCAGACTGGGAAAGGACGGCAGGTTTCTCTCCCTAAAGGACATTAGTGAACCAATTGGGTTTTTGCAACAATCTGACAGTTTCACTTTTACTGATACCAGCTTTTTGTTTCCAGATTTATTTTTGAACTGAATTCATGGTGGGATGTGAACTCGCATTCTCTGGATTGTTAGTCCAGACCTCTCAATACCAGTCTAGTAACATAACCACGATGCTACCGTACCCTTTTTGGCTTCGATGAAAATCTTTACTCCCTAGCCTTCAATTCCATGTTTCCCTTTGGCTGTTTGCTCAGGCTGAACCCACTGGTGCACTGGCTTGGTTTGACCCTGAACAGATCTTCAACCCCCACATCCTATCCATCACCAAGGCCGACTGTTTCTACCTCCATATGTCTCCGCCGGCACCTGTTCCTACCTCACACTCACTGTCACCTCCAAGCTCAACCTTCTCCAATGTTCTCCTGCCCAGCTTCCTCGGCCCCACCCTGCACAAATTCCAGCTCCTCCAGAACTCCTGCTGGCATTGTATACTGTACCAGCCTGTTACCCCAGGGCTCACTAAGTTCCACACTCTCTGTCCCGCAGCCATTATTTTGAAATTCTCAATTTTTTGTACAAATTTGTTCATGGACTCCCCGCCTTCCCCTGCCCCTTCCACCACCTCTGCAATATCTTCAACTCCTGTGTCACAGTTCACACCCTCGGTTTCTCTGACTCTGGTGTACTGTATGTTGGTCCCACCCCCCGCCCCACAATCGGTGGCAGGGCCTTCAGTCATCAGGCCCGCCAGACTCTGGCATTCTCTAATTCTCTTCCTCTACTCCCTTGTTTCCTCCATCTCTTCCCACCTTCAAAAACAATCTCCCTGATCACACCTTCGTTCGACTCTCTACCTTTGTCCTAACTCTTACTTGGTGTCCGTTTCCCCCCCTCCCCTAAAGCTCATTGGCATGCTTCACTATGTCAAACGCATTTGTTGTTGTTACTGTTGATGTGCCTCAATAATTCCGAGACTCGAAGGTAGCAGAACAAAACAAGGCTTTTATTAACTTAGAACGAAACACGTAAGCGAGAGAGATGTCGTCCTTCTGGAGACTGGGGCTAGACTGAAGCTAGCTTACAAACGGGGCCAGGTATGGGCGGAGCCCTACACACAGCACATTCCAGCACATTCCAGTATACAATACAGCACATTCCAGTACACAATACAATGAGGTCTGGGGGAAGGGAAATGACACTGAAACCGATCTCAGTCACAGGCAGTGATGAATGGAAATATTTCATCACATTCACCCCTTCTATAGATTTAGTCTGTTCGGGGGTTTGATAGTCCTCTGCGACCGACGTGGCTGTTGCGGTGCCGCGGGTGTCGGCTGGGTGTCCCCGGTAGCCTCCTGGGTCTCTGCCGGGGGTGCCGCCAGGGTTGTTGAAGGGGTAGTTGGTGGGGGTGCCGTTGGTCGGTGTTCTTCCAGGGGTGATGAAAGAGTAGTGGGTGGGTAAGAGTTGCTGTGATCGTCGTTGCCGCTATTGCCGTGGTTGTTGTCGATGCCGGCTGGGGCGACGTCTTTTATGGACACGGTGTCCTCCCTTCCGTCGGCGTGCCGGACATATGCGTATTGGGGGTTGGCGTGGAGTAGGTGTACTGGCTCCACGAGAGGGTCCGTCTTGTGGCCCCTCACATGCCTTCGCACGAGTACCGGACCTGGGGTGGAGAGCCGTATTGAATGGAGCACATCCGAGAGGACTTCCTGCCAGTGGGAGATAGGGAGGCCCTTGGTCCTTAGAGCTAGAGTGACTGCTTTCCATACTGTCCCGTTCTCTCGCTCCACTTGGCCGTTACCCCGGGGGTTGTAGCTGGTGGTACGGCTCGTGGCGATCCCCCTGGACAGCATGTACTGGCGTAGCTCTTCACTCATGAAGGACGGCCCCTATCCGTATGGATGTAGCTCGGCATACCGAACAGGCAGAACAGGCTGTTGAGGCATTTAATGACCGTGGCGCTGGTCATGTCTGGGCAGGGGAAGGCGAATGGGAACCGGGAGTATTCGTCCACAATGTTCAGGAAGTAAACATTGCGGTCGACGGACGGGAGGGGGCCCTTGAAATCTAAGCTGAGCCGCTCAAAGGGCCGTGTAGCTTTGATTAAGTGGGCTCTATCTGGGCGGTAGAACCGAGGCTTGCACTCAGCGCAAGTGCGGCAGTTCCTGGTCAGGGACCGAACTTCCTCAATCGAGTAGGGTAAGTTACGGGACTTTATGAAGTGGAACAGCCGCGTGACCCCTGGGTGGCAGAGGTCATTGTGGAGGGTCTGTAGCCGATCCCCGGTGGCGCTGGCACACATCCCTCGTGAGAGGGCGTCAGGGGATTCGTTAAGGGCCCCTGGCCGGTAAATGATGTCGTACTCGAAGGTGGAGAGCTCGATCCGCCACCTAAGAATCTTATCATTTTTAATCTTCCCCCTCTGTTTATTATTGAACATAAACGCTACCGACCGCTGGTCGGTAAGTAGGGTGAAGCGTTTGCCGGCTAGGTAGTGGCGCCAGTGGCGCACTGCCTCCACGATGGCTTGGGCCTCCTTTTCCACGGAGGAGTGTCTGATCTCGGGCCCTTGGAGGGTCCTCGAGAAGAAAGCTACGGGCCGCCCCGCCTGGTTGAGGGTGGCCGCCAAGGCGAAGTCAGACGCATCACTTTCCACTTGAAATGGAGTGTTCTCGTCCACTGCCTGTAGCGTGGCCCGCTCAATATCCTGCTTAATGCTTTTGAAGGCGGCGTGGGCCTCAGCAGAGAGCGGGAAAGAGGATGCTTTCAAGAGGGGGCGGGCTTTGTCGGAGTAGTTGGGGACCCATTGGGAATAATAAGAAAATAACCCCAGGCATCTTTTCAGGGCTTTGGGAGTGTTGGGCAGGGGCAGCTCCCGTAGGGGGCGCAATCGGTCGGGGTCTGGTCCGATTTCCCCATTCTCCACCACGCTGCCTAGTATGCAGAGGCGCGTGGTGTTGTAAACGCACTTGTCCTCGTTGTAGGTGAGGTTGAGTTTTTGTGCGGTTTTCAGGAACCTCTCGAGGTTCGAGTCGTGATCCTGCTGGTTGTGACCGCAGATGGTGACGTTGTCGAGGTAGGGGAAGGTTGCCTGCAAGTGGTGGTCATCGACCATGCGGTCCATCTCCCTCTGGAAGACCGAGACCCCATTCGTCACCCCAAAGGGGACTCTGAGGAATTGGTAGAGGCGTCCGTTCGCCTCGAAGGCGGTGTACGGGCGGTCCTCTGGTCTGATAGGGAGCTGGTGGTACGCTGACTTGAGGTCGATGGTGGAGAACACCCGGTATTGGGCGATTTGGTTCACCATTTCTGATATGCGGGGTAGCGGGTAGGCGTCTAGTAGGGTGTACCTGTTGATCGTTTGACTATAGTCGATCACCATCCGTTTCTTCTCGCTACCCCTTACCACTACCACTTGGGCGCGCCACGGGCTGTTGCTGCGTTCAATAATGCGCTCTTTCAGGAGCCTGTCTACCTCGGTCGCGATAAACCGCCTGTCCTCCCAGCTGTACCTCCTGCTTTTGGTCGCTATTGGCCGGCAGTTAGGGGTAAGGTTCGCGAATAGCGAAGGCGGCTTTACCTTCAGGGTAGCCAGACCGCACACTGTGAGGGGCGGCTGGGACCCACCGTACTTGAGCGTGATGCTTTGGTGGTTGCACTGGAAATCCAGGCCCAAGATCACGCTCGCACATAGGTTCTTCATGATTAATACTTTAAAATTATCATATACAGTTCCGTTAACGAACAATTGTACCGTGCAGTAACCCAGAATGGTCGATGTCTGGGTTTTGTCAGCCATAGAGATGGTACCCTGAGTAGGGACCACCTTTAGGGAGAGTTGTTGTGCCAGTTCTGGGTGGATAAAGCTCTCCGTGCTTCCACTGTCAATTAAGCATTTAACCCGGCACCCGTTTACCTCGATGTCCACCATTGATCTGGATAGCGGGTGCGGCCTGGTCTGGTCCACTGTGACCGATGCCACTGTAGGGCCCTGATCGATACAAGATGGCGTCCACGCTGTCTGCTCACAAGATGGCGGACCCCACGAGGTCGGGCAAGATGGCGTCCAAGATGGCCGCTCCCACGGCGCACACGCGGCGGTGGCGGGTTTTCCGGCGGTTGGTTTTCCGGCGGGGTTCCCTCTGCACACCTTCCCGAAGTGCCCCTTCTTACCGCACTTAAAGCAGGTGGTGCCTTTCGCCGGGCACAGGTTTCTGGTGTGCTTTGGCTGCCCGCAGAAGTAGCAGTTGGGTCCCTGACGCGTCGCGGCTGTCGTAGGGCTTCTGGGGGGAGAGCGGGGCCCAGCCGGTGTCGGGCTGTCGGGCGGGGAAGATGCCTTCCAAGATGGCGGCACCCTCGGTGCACACGTGGCGGCGTGGATGGCGCGGGCTGAAGAGTAGGCGTCCGAGTTTCTCTGGGCCACATCCAGGGATCGCGCGGTGTCCGCAGCCTGTTTCAGGTCCAACCCCGTTTTTTCCAGCAGTCTTTGCCGGATGTAAGTGGAGCTGAGGCCTGTGATGAAGGCATCGCGAACAAGCTCGTCAGTGTACACCGCGGCTTTTACATCTCGGCACTTGCAGTCTTTGCCAAGCATTTTCAGGGTGCTTAGGAACTCCTCCACCGATTCCCCAGGTCGCTGTGCGCGGGTGGCGAGCAGGTGCCTAGCATACACCTCATTCGTAGGCTGCTGGTAATGCGCCTTTAAGATGTCGCAGGCGGCCAGGTACGTCTCGGCGTCTTGGATGAGGGGGTAAACCCGGTGGCTTACCCAATTCCGCAGAATTCCGAGTCTCATCCTTGCAGCGTCCGTAGCGTCTTTGACGGCTGCGGAATTGTCCAGGAAGAATTCCATACACTCAAACCAGTGTCCGAAGCGTGCTGATGCGTCCGGAGCATGTTGATCCAAATCCAAACGTTCGGGTTTCAGGAGTTGATCCATAGTGTTGAAAAAATAAGTTAATAAAATTGATGTGCCTCAATAATTCTGAGACTCGAAGGTAGCAGAACAAAACAAGGCTTTTATTAACTTAGAACGAAACACGTAAGCGAGAGAGATGTCGTCCTTCTGGAGACTGGGGCTAGACTGAAGCTAGCTTACAAACGGGGCCAGGTATGGGCGGAGCCCTACACACAGCACATTCCAGCACATTCCAGTATACAATACAGCACATTCCAGTACACAATACAATGAGGTCTGGGGGAAGGGAAATGACACTGAAACCGATCTCAGTCACAGGCAGTGATGAATGGAAATATTTCATCACAACTGTCAATGTGAATAGTTTCTCAATTAGTTCTGCTTTTCTATTAACACTAACTATGCCATGTTTATCCTTGTGCCAATGTAGATTAGAGACGAAATTGAACGCTACGGAATTAAAATATATCAATTTCCAGAGTGTGACTCGGATGAGGATGATGAGTTTAAACAGCAAGACAAGGAACTAAAGGTGAGATGTAATTCCAGGATGTGGGATGCAAAAGGACGATAGTAGTGGAAGGAAGGAGTGGAGAGAGGAGATCAGAGCTTTGGGAAAGAATCAGGATTGGGACACAGGTGAAGCAAATCCTGGTGAAGGAGAAAGTTGAGATGAATATAACTGTAGCTGAGCTATCTCCAACACCAGCATCAACTCTAACCACTACCCTGATGGACTGTGATCCAATTCTAACCCTGACTGGAGACTATGGGATCCTCCCCAATTGGAACTCATTGGAGTTCAGAAGAATGAGAGGCGATCTTATTGAAACATATAAGATTGTGAAGGGGTTGGATCGGGTGGATGCGGGGAGGATGTTCCCGATGATGGGTGAAACTAGAACTAGGGGGCATAGTCTTAGAATAAGGGGCTGCTCTTTCAAAACTGAGATGAGGAGGAACTACTTCACTCAGAGGGTGGTAGGCCCATGGAATATACTGCCCCCAAAAGCTGTAGAAGCTACATCATTACATAAATTTAAAACAGAAATAGACAGTTTCCTAGAAGTAAAGGGAATTAAAGGTTACGGGGAGCGGGCAGGAATTTGGACATGAGTCTAGGTTCGGATCGGACATGGCCCTGTGGGTAGCGGAGCGGGCCCAGGGGCCGTGTAGCCTGATCCTGCTCCTATTTCGTGTGTCTAATTCTGTTAGATTCAGGAGATGGTTCTGTGATAGTAGATTGGCGGTTAGGATCAGATCAGCCATGATCTTATTAAATGGCGGAGCAGGCTCGAGGGGCCGATTGGCCTACTCCTGCTCCTATTTCTTATGTTCTTATGTTCTAACTTCCAACTGAGTTGAATAGGACCTAACTTCAATCCTCTAGTAGATTGACCAGGACTCAGAATGCGAATTAATGGAACGGAACCTGATCGCAACTGTACTGACGTATCTTAAAATCAATAAAGATCACAACATTACACATAGATACAGATGACGAAGGCCATTTGGTCCATTTTAGCTCATGTAATCAGAAACTCTTGATTGTTATTGGGAGAGGTAATGTTCTGAGACTGAAGCCTCTAACTGCGGCACAGAGTGGCAGCGTGGGGCAGTAACCCAGGATTGTCTTCCTTTATTTTCTCCCTGTTCCTGTTATCTTTATTACTTAATCCCCGATAGAGAGGCTTTACTTTGAAATTTAATCTGTTGAATTTGGAGCGAGTCAATCAGCGGAGTAAGTCACTTTTTAAGTAGATGTTAGTCAGACATTGTGAGACAAACCCTTCAGTAAAGAGTTCCACTGCCTTTCTTTAGCCTTTCAGTTCTATTGATCCTGCTTAATGCCATTTTCTGCCTCTGATTGATTATAGGAGAGCATTCCCTTTGCAGTCATCGGCAGCAACACAGTGGTGGAGGCGCGGGGTCAGAGGGTCCGTGGCCGACTGTACCCCTGGGGGATTGTAGAAGGTGAGCGAGCATTCGCTGAGAGAGCAAGTGGAACCTGCCTCCAAGTGGCTGTGTTCAGAAATGGCCGTGATGTGTGAGGCAACTTTTATTAGACTATAAACCTGTGAGGAGAGGAGTGTTTTAGCAATGACAGCATTCCCTCCTTGAACAGAATTCTGTAAATACACAACATTGACTATTCTAGAGATGAAAAAATATATTGACATCAGTGTGGCGTGGCTCAGAATGTAAAGATAGATGAAAGGAAATGTTCCACTTAATCTGCTACCCAACTAGGTAAGGGCACTGCCTGATGTTGAACTAAGATATACACATGAGAAGCTCCCAAGTTCAGTACTGTATTTTCTGCTCAGTTAGCTGATCTCAGCTGGGACAACTGTTGGGGCGGTGTAATTGGCCTTAGTGCAAATGTACTTGGGAAGGGATATAAATCAGCCAATATTCCGATTCCTTGTTGCTACCCAGTAACTCCTGCTGATAGATGTCCATGTGTGGATGTTGGCTGAGGAAAAGCTCAAGCTCAATGGTGATGTCCCAGGGTCAAATAGCCCATCGACACTCTATATATAGGCTTCAACATTAGGTTTAGTCACTGGAGTGGGCTACTGAAGGGCTGCTGGTGCTTGTGGAACAATACCTCAACAAGGACCAGGCTGCCGGAGAGAAGGGAGAAAATTGAAAAAAGGGCAAATAATTCTATATCCCTTTTTCAGTTATATAATAGCCACCTCCGAATAATACTCCATTGCTTCTCTCTAACTGGAAAATAAGAGAAAGAGGGGTAAAAACTTCCAATCCAACACCAGCAACATCCCACACGTGGACTCTGTAAGAAAGGGATGGATATACATGAGCTGCAGTTTTGCTGATGGCTGCATGTGATGGGGTGACTGGCCACAAGTGCCCCCCAAGGCTGTATTGAGCTCCCATTGAGCACCAACTGTAATACTCAGTGACAACTGTAAACATTATTGGGTAAAGTTTCCGGTGTGGGCGCAATCGAGAAATTCTGTCCAAAATGCGCTTGAAATTGTGCTGGTTAGGTTAAAGTTCATGGGGTAGAGTTTCCGCTTTGGGTGCAATGGGTGGCCCGAGCGCAAAGTGCACCCAAAATTGCGCCCGTTTTGAGAAGTTTCTTTTCGCTCGAGTTTCCACTCAAACTCATTTGCATATCGCCAAATGCAAAATCTGATCTGAACCAGCCCGATCGGGCAGCGCTCTAAAACATTATTAAAAAAAATAATAATTGCTTAAAGAAATATTCCTTGATATATTTAAGAGTGGTAACTTGGTGCAGTTTGATTAATTTAGCTGAAAATGGGTTTGTCACAAAAAATAAGCATTTTTAATCAGTGTCAATCCACCATCTGTGAGTAACCTGATTTTAAATGACTGAAAATGACTTAAAAAAAATATACAGCATCATTTGTTAGTTATATTGAGGTACAGTAGTCAGCTTCTTAGTAAATTAAAAGATTCCCATTCAAAAGCTTTCAAAATGTATCTATTAGTGTCCTTGCGCCCAAAAGAACCGACTTAATTTTTAGAGCCTCCTCGAAGGCCGGCAAACGGGCGCAACTAGTGGAATCTCCCAATGGTGATAAATTCGATTGGGGGCATGGCCACATTTGTGGATGGGGCCGGCTTCTAGCGCGATGTTTTTTAAGCTAGCGCAATTGTTTGTGGAAACTCAATTTGCACTGAACGTAATTTGCGCTTAAAATTCCACAGCTCTGAATTCTGAGTTGACATTTGAGTCCAATGGGTGTGGATGCCTTTCCCCCCCAATTATCACTCATCATATGGGTTTTGGGGGCCCATATAACTCTCCCCCTGTATAGGACTAACCACCGTATGGGCTGGTATAAAGATGGTTATGGCCATGGAAGGTGCGTTCATGTTGCGGCCTGTCAATCTGCCTGCGAATCCTTCCACTACTTCACACTGTTCTCCAAGGGAAGAATGCGAAGATACCAAAACAACAACTAGTTTGGGAATGCAGCCGATCGGTGAAGGTTTCCTTTTTTTTCATAGTGGAGAATCAGGCACACTGTGACTTTGTAAAACTGCGGAATATGCTGATCCGGACGCACATGCAGGACCTGAAGGACGTGACCTGGGACATTCACTATGAAAATTTCAGAGCCAGATGCATCCAGGAGATGACCAGGTTTGTTTTTTTTTTTCCTCCCTTGTGCTTATCCCCCCGCGGGGAACAATATCTGCCAGACAACTAATCCTTGTCCATTTGAATGGGTGCTATTGCAGGCACTGTGGTGGCAAAGCACATTCAACCATCAGCGCACAGGTCTGATGGAAGGATGCAGGCATCCCACCGCCCAGTGAACTGCTGCCATCACTCTGCTGTGTTGCAGACCTCGGAGGTATTTCTGTGTGGAGATGTCAAACGAAGACCATTATGAGGGAAGGAAAATCTGAGGGAGGGTTGTTGCTGGGCAGCTTTGTGTCCCTGCCGACAGCTGGCTGATGGGCAGCAATTGTCTAAAGCCTGGAAGCTGTCCTCTCACCTCTGTTGTTATAGTAACAGGGTGGCAAGGATGCTGTAGTCCATGTACAGAAATGGATCAGTGATGCAATTATGCAAATCATGTCCAACATTACAAATTTATTACTTATTAAATTACTACAAAATTTCAAGGCCTATATCTTTGAGGGGAGCAAATTCCAACAGTGCAATTGATATTTTTGTAATTATACCATGTATAAGAAAATTTAAGGATGAGCAAAGGCCAGTCAGCCCCATTAAAACCTGTCCTTCTAGTATTCCAACTCTCCCAGCCTAGCATCCAATGTGCGTAAGAACTGTGGCCCTGAAATTGCATGGGGGTTCTCCTGATCTCCTGTCATGACATTGGCAGGAGATCAGTAGAAACCCTGGAGAAATGCCGAACATGGTGGCATAGTGGTTAGCACTGTTGCCTCACAGCGCCAGGGACCCGGGTTCGAATCCGGCCTCGGGCGACTGTCTGTGTGGAGTTTGCACATTCTCCCCGTGTTTGCGTGGGTTTCCTCCGGGTGCTCCGGTTTCCTCCCACAGTCCAAAGATGTGCAGGTTAGGTTGATTGGCTATGATAAATTGACCCTTAGTGTTAGGGGGATTAAATACGTGGGGTTACGGGGATAGGGTGGGATATGTGTTGGTGTAGGGGTTACGGGGATCGGGTGGGATATGTGTCGGTGCAGGCTCGATGGGCCGAAATGGCCTCTATCTGCACTGTGGGATTTCTGTGATTCTGTGATGGTCATTGATGCTGTTTCTCCAGGGGTTCCACCCATCTCCAACAAAAGTTATGGCGGAAGATCCGGAGAACCCCCATGGAATCTCCAGGCCTGTGTCTTTACGACCAATTCTGGCAGATTATTCCAGTTATTTTTCACCCTTTGGGTGAAGAACTTCCTAATTTATGTGATTTTGATTTACTCTTCATTGAGTTATACTTGTATTCTCGGGTCCCATTAATTATAGAGTCATATTCAGTGTTTACCATTCCTAAAGTATTTATCAGTTTATACAGCCCAGCAGGGCTCGCTTTAACCATCTACTTTGCAGGCTGAAGAAGTTGTGGGTTATTAAACCTTTCCTCATGTGTCATGCACCTTACAATAGCAATTGTTCTTGTCGCTCTTCACTCTAAACGCCAATAGTTTCTTATCTCTTTTGCAGTGTGGCAAACGGAACTGTATACGATGGTTCAAGTGCAGTCTGACCAGCACATTGTACAACCTGAGCATAACCTCAATTAATTTATATTCCACCATTCTGACAATGGATCCTAGCATTTTGTCAGCTGTTTCAACTGCCTCACTGCACAGTCTAGACACTGGCAGTGACCCAGATGCAGCATGTCGTAATTCTATTCCATTCATGTTTTACTTAGCTACACATTGCTCCACCCAATGTAAAAGCAGTTTGCATTCGTCTGCATCTGATTTAATCTATTAAATTAGATCAAATTCTACGTCACATTGTTGAGATTCCATCAATGTTGAGTCAGTCGCAGGACGATTCAGATCACTTGGCTCATTGCAGTGAACAGAAGCAAAAGCTGGTTAAAGCATGCACCCCGTTAATAGAATTAGCAGTGTTAGGCGTAATTGGGTAGAATTTCCATGGAGGTTCAAACCATCATCTGTCGTAACAGCCATTTATGCCATTTCTCCCGAGTTTCCACCGATCCTTCGCTGAAGTTACGACGCATGATTGGGAGAACCCCTTGCGGGAATTCCTGACATAAAGCTTGTGCTTTTCCATCATAAATGGAAATTGACTCATGGGTGGCCCTGAAATTCTGTGGTGGGGTGGAGGGGTCTCCTGAGCCCCCTGCTGTAACTCTGGTGGGAGACTGGCGTAACCTTGGGGAAATGACGTCAACAGCCATTTTAAGCTGTTTGCGTTGTTTCTCGGGGAGTTCCAATTGTCTCGTGCTGAGGTTATGACAGAAGCTCGAAAAAAACAACTTGCAGAATTTCCGAGTTTCTTTATTCATCCTGACAAGACGTTCTGAAATTGGTCCCTTGTCACTCTCAAAGCGAGCAGAATAAACATAGAAGATAGGAGCAGGAGTAGGCCACTCGGCCCCTCGAGCTTGCGCCGCCATTTAATGAGATCATGGCTGATCATCCAAATTCAGTACCCTGTCCCTCCTTTCTCCCCATATCCCTTGATCCCTTTAGCCTTAAGAAATATATCTAACTCCTTGAATATATTTAATGGATTGGTCTCAACTGCCTTCTGTGGTAGAGAATTCCACAGGTTCACCACTCTCTGGGTGAAGAAATTCTTCCTCATCTCAGTCCTAAATGGCTTACCCCTTATCCTTAGACTGTGACCCCTGGTTCTGGACACCCCCCCATCGGGAACATCCTTCCTGCATCTAGTCTGTCTAGTCCTGGTAGAATTTTATAAGTTTCAATGAGACCCCCTCTCATTCTTCTAAACTCGAGCGAATATATGCCCAATCGACTCAATCTCTCTTCATACGTCATTCCTGCCATCCCAGGTATCAGTCTGGTGAATCTTCGTTGCATTCCCTCCATGACAAGAACATCCTTAAGGTGTGGTCTCACCAAGGCCCTGTACAACTGCAGCAAGACATCCTTGCTCCTGTACTCGAATCCTCTCGCTATGAAGGCCAACATACCATTTGCCTTCTTAACCACCTGCTGCACCTGCATGCTTACCTTCAGCGACTGGTGCACAAGGACACCCAGGTCTCGTTGCACTTCCCCTTTTCCCAATCTATTGCCATTCGGATAATAATCTGTCTTCCTGTTTTTGCCACCAAAGTGGATAACCTCGCATTTATTTACATTATACTGCATCTGCCATGCATCTGCCCAATCACCCAACCTGTCCAAATCATACTGAAGTTTCTCTGCATCCTCCTCACAGCACACACGCCCACCCAGCTTTGTGTCGTCTGCAAACTTGGAGATATTACATCTAATTCCCTCATCTAGATCATTAATATATATTGTGAATAGCTGGGGTCCTAGCACCGATCCCTGCGGTACCCCACTAGTCACTGCCTGCCACTCAGAAAAAGACCCATTAATTCCAACTCTTTGCTTCCTGTCTGTCAGCCAGTTCTCTATCCAAGTCAGTACCTTGCCCCCAATCCCATGTGCTTTAAGTTTGCATGCTAATCTCTTATGCGGGACTTTATCGAAAGCCTTCTGAAAGTCCAAATACACCACATCCACTGGTTCTCCCTTATCTATCCTACCAGTTACATCCTCAAAAAATTCCAGTAGATTAGTCAAGCATGATTTACCTTTTATAAATCAATGTTGACTTTGTCTGATCCTGTCACTGTTTTCCAAGTGCTCTGCTATTACATCTTTTATAATGGACTGCAGCATTTCCCCACTACCGATGTCAGGCTTAATAAACGGTCTATAATTCCCCGTTTTCTCTCTACCACCTTTTTTAAATAGTGGGGTTACATTAGCTGCCCTCCAATCCATGGGAACTGTTCCAGAGTCTATAGAATTTTGGAAGATGACCAGCAATGCATCTACTGTTTCTAGGGCCACTTCCTTCAGTACCCTAGGATGTAGATTATCAGGCCCTGGGGATTTATTGGCCTTCAATCCCATCAATTTCCCTAACACCATTTCCCTACAAATACTGATTTCATTCAATTCCTCCCTCTCATTAGACCCTATGTTCCCCGACATCTCTGGGAGGTGTTTTGTGTCCTCCTTTGTGAAGACAGAACCAAAGTATGTATTTAATTGGTCCACCATTTCTTTGTTCCCCATTATAAATTCCCCTGATTCTGACTGCAAGGGACCTACGCTTGACTTCACCAATCTTTTTCTCTTCACATATCTATAGAAGCTTTTACAGTCAGTTTTTATGTTCCCTGAAAGCTTACTCTCATATTCTATTTTCCCCCTCTTAATTAATCCCTTTGGCCTCCTTTGCTGAATCCTACATTACTCCCAATCCTCAGGTTTGCTGCTTTTTCTGGCCAATTTATATGTCCTCTCCATGGATCTTATGCTATCCCTAATTTCCCTTGTTAGCCACGGTTGAGTCACCTTTTTTTGTTTTATTTTTATGCCAAACAGGGATGAACAAATTCTGTAAAGCCACTGAATTTTTCTTACTTTAACCTTCACAGTAAATTGACCCAGGATAACCGAGCAGAAAGCCCGCTCCCCATACTGCCAGTGCCAACTCCAGACGCAGAGACAGAGAAACTGATCAAAATGAAGGATGAAGAGGTGAGTGAGTATCTGGGGCATGCAGGCCCTGCCATGTGGTTGAATAGGCTGTGACTATGTGAAGTTTCGTACTGCTGCTGACCATCTGTGTGAGTGTGCGCATCAGTAAATGTTTCCTTCACTGTTGTGACTTCAGCTTTTAATCTTGTTTGCTGTGTTCCCGTTTTTCGGTGATATTTTTGCAATGAATTGTTTCTGAAAGATGTCATGAGGTGACCATTTTCAAATCATGCCAGATGAGACATTTCATCATTCTGGTGATGGGCAGTGCAACTATGGATTCATAGATGTAGGTAGTGCCAGACAATTATGATCAGCAGTACAGTTGCATTAATTCTCAGGACATGGCCAATGCTGACAATGCCACATTTATTGGCCATTCCTAGTGGTGGGCTTCGTAGAGATGTTTTGTCCGAATACCAAAGGACTACACTTTCAACTTGCTGCCCAGATGTGATTAAAATTCCAGATCCATTAAAGTCATTAGAAATTAAAATTTGGCAGTTTCTATAGCAAGCAGCTAACCCGCAACACCTGTTTTACATCCAGGTGGCAAGTTGAAAATCCACCCCAAATCTTTGAATTGACTAGGTGGTCAAACCGATTGCACCTTCATGTTTTTTTAAATGTGTTTATGGGCTGTGGGTGTCACTGGCAAGGCTAGCATTCCTAATTGCCCTTGAGAAGGTGGTGGTGAGCCACCGCCTTGAACCACTGCAGTCCGTGTGGTGAAGGTGCTCCCACAGTGCTGTTAAGAGTCAACCACATTGCTGTGGGTCTGGAGTCACATACAGGCCAAATTTCTTTCCCTAAGAACATTAGTGAAGCAGATGGTTTTTTACAACAATCTGATAGTTTCATGGTCACCATTACTGGTATTTTATTTCAGATTTATTTAAATAACTGAATTAAAATTCCCCAGCTGCCGTGATGGGATTTGAACTCGTGTCTACTGGATTATTAGTCCAGACCTGTGGATTACTAGCCCAGTGACATTACCACTACGCTACCGTCCATGTCATGTATGCAGAAATGTTTCATCATACTAAGTGCCAATTATCATAGTAAATGAATATCATTTAATATTGTATAACTTTCAATTATTATGCAGCCAACCTGTTTGGATTATTCATGATCTAAATATGGATGTTCCCACACTCTAGATAAATATTGTCCTACTGTAGGAGCTTGATGGATATTGAGTCAGCGTGTAGTGGTCAGTAGTGGAGAGCGTAGTTGCTGCTCGTCACTGATGTGCAGCAGTAGCCGACAGTGCTCAGTAATTGCGACTTTCTTTCTGCAGCTGCGGCGAATGCAGGAAATGTTGCAACGAATGCAACAGCAAATGCAGGACCAGTGAGTGACGGACTGAAACTGAGTGAAGAACAAAGACTCACCTCTTCAGCCAAATTAAATCGGAATGAAGAAGGCGGGGCAAGACACAGGCCACGCCTCTGGGGAAATGCACTGTACAGAACGTGTCACGTGTTTCCTGTTATACTCTAGAGACAGCTCGAGGGTGACCATGTGTCCAGCCTACTCTGTATAGTGCCACCATATCATTTACATATCCTGCTTGTTTGTTTGGGTTTGTATTTAATATCTTGTCAGTACAATTGAAGACCATTCAGAAACGTATCTGCATCGGAATGCTTATGTGGAAAATACTCTTTACTAATAAATGTTTTCAAATGGGTCTGACTTCAGGCAGTGGGCTTTATTTAAAGGTGAGGCGTGCAAGTGCTGGCCAATTATTCATTTTGTACCCAGTGACATAAGCCTGGATTTTCTGTAAGAAGGGAGTGGGGTTTCTCTGGCGAACCCGTGGAGAAGTGGCCAAAATGGCTGCTTACCTTGTTTCTCTGAGTTCTGCCCGACATCCTACCAAATTTACAGCAGGGAAAAGCCCGGGCCATAATGCTGTCCCGCGGGGGACAGAGTTAGATAAAGCTCGGGTACGGCTCAGGACCTACCACTGACATCATCATGCCTCTGAACTCTGACCATTACTGCACCAGAGTTTAGCATGAAAATGAAGATGCTTTATTTGCCGTACACTCTAGGTTTCATATAAGGCTTCTCACAGAAAGTTTCCAGGTTGGTGTCAGGTGAATGTTTCTCTGCTCTGCGCTCTGAACTCTGCCTCTAGTCCACTGAGATGTTTATCAAGAGGCCCTGAAATTCTGCAGGGCTTCTCCAGGCCTCCCTTCGTAACTTCAGCAGAACTCCCAGGAAATGGTATAATTGGTTCAAAACGTCAATTTGCACCATTTCCCTAGGGGTTCCACCGGTCTCCTTGCCAAAGCTATGGCAGCAGACCAGAAGAACCTCTGCAGAGTTTCAGTACCATTCAAGCCACATTTTGATTGGAAACGCTACACAGTGACCACACTTCAAAAATACTTCATTGGCTGCTTTCTTTTACACAACAAATGTGTGTAGTGTAAATTGGGTGTTAAAGCCCAAACTAACTCCAAAGTGAGATGATCTCTTTCATATCATGCCTTGACTCTGGATTCAGGCAGAATGTACACCATTAACTGCAAAGCGAAACTCTTCGGCCTAGAAATTCATTGACGCCACTTTTGGGGCGCTAAAGTGGGGCGTCCGCTAAAGTTTGCGGCCGCCGCCAAATCTAGGCCACTTCTCCGATATTCATTAGCTTCGCCCTACTAGTTCGGGCGAGCGCTAAAACTGCTGTTGGACGCCTCTCTTTGGGCGCTAAGCCGGAGGTGGTGATCGATAGCGCCGAGGCCGGGCGCAGCGCAGGTGCGGCCATCTCGTGACTGACAGCAGACACCCTGGCGCCGGCCAGCTCTTAAGGGGGAAGGGTTGACTGTGTCTGCTGCCACGCCCTGGATAGTGGAGCCCTCCAGCTAGGCCTGAACACTGCTGCTGGACCCAAATAGCGCCTGAAGACATGGAGAAGGCCCGTGAACGTGCGCAGCGCTTCTCAGAGCGTGATCTGAGTGTGCTGCTTGCTGCTGTGGAGAAGAGGCGCCATGTTTTGTACCCGGACAATGGCAAGAAGGCGACGGTCCGCGTCTACAGGAGAGCCTGGAGGCATGTCGCCAGCAAGCTGTCAGCCAACAGCGACGTCCCCAGGACCGGTGCCCAATGCCGCAAAAAGTTAAATGACCTCACACGCATTGTCAGGGTGAGTACCCTTTCCAATGACCTCCTCATCCTTGCATGTGCACCTCACATTATGGGCAAAGGGACCTGAAAGCTCTAATGGCCAGCCTTCATCCAGCAGCTATGGCACAGGCATGAGCATCAATTGCACATTCTGCACTGAACACACTGGCCAAGCTATTCCACCATGGGAGGCAGTGCACAGCAGATCATGGCGACACACTGGCCAGGCTATTCCACCATGGGAGGCAGTGCACAGCAGATCATGGCGACACACTGGCCAGGCTATTCCACCATGGGAGGCAGTGCACAGCAGATCATGGCGACACACTGGCCAGGCTATTCCACCATGGGAGGCAGTGCACAGCAGATCATGGCGACACACTGGCCAGGCTATTCCACCATGGGAGGCAGTGCACAACAGATCATGGCGACACACTGGCCAGGCTATTCCACCATGGGAGGCAGTGCACACAAGATCACGGCGACACACTGTACTTCGAGGCCGTCCTTTCTCTTGCAGGCCAAGCTGGCGAATAATCGCAAGAGCCGGACTGCGACCGGGGGAGGACGACCCCATATCCAGCCACTCACCGACCTGCAACATCGCGTGGAGTGCCTCATGGGTCGCCGGGTGATTGGGCCCGTTGCATGTGGAGATGCCGACCCTGTTCTGGGAAGCAATGGTAAGGACATCACCTTTTGCACCTCTCTCGTCCCACTTGCGCATCAGATCTACATCCTTTGCCACTGTCCGACCAATGCGCTGAATGCCACCACTCATGCATCCCGCACTGACGCCCTCTCCTCACTCTAAAGCTACTCTTGTGCCTTCCTGCTTTCAGATGGTCAAGAGGAGGTCCCTCAACTTGCCAGTGACAGACCCTCCGAGGAGGAGCAGGAGGAGGAGCAAGAGGAAGGCGGCCCATCAGGGGAACCCTCAGCTGCGGCCACCCAGGCCAATGTAGGGGACACGTCTTCCCTGGAGGGCAGCGTGGCAGAAGTGTCGAAGGGGAGGGGAGCTCCTGGGACCTGCGTGCTGCAGAAAGGCGGGAGGGGGGTGGAAGCTCGGCGGCCTTCTCCCCAGAGGGGGGATGCGTCGGAGGGGAGTCCAATTGCTGGGCCCAGCGGCCTCCAGCAATGCAGGAAGGGTCGGCCAGCTCGGCGGCCTTCTCCCCAGAGGGAGAGTCCGGCCTCCAATCAGGAGATGCTCTGCGCCGAGGAGATGGAACGCCTCGAAGACTTGTCCGTGGACTCGGAGCGCCGGCACACGGAGCTCATGGCGGCAGTGGCACGGTTGCCTGAGTCCATCGATTCCCTCTCTCGGAGTGTGGCCGAGTTCGGGCCCTTAGAGGCCACCAGTCGGGCGGAATACCAGGCAGATCTTTCAGCGACTGGCCAGGTGATTAGTGGTGCTGTCCAGTCACTGGCTGCTCTGCTGCGGTCAGTGAACAGGTCAACACGGGCACTCACTGCTGCCACACTCGCTGTGTCAGCCAGGCATCGCCAGGGCACCCGGTGTGCTGCAGCAGCACATCGGTCTGTCCCTCGGCAGATTGGTGCGCATGCTGCAGTGCTGGCCCGGGCGAGTGCCAGTGTCTCAGGCGACCAGCGAGCGCCTGCCATCCGCCAGCTTGCCGCCATTCCTCCAGCCGCCACTGCCACTCCCCCAGTGGAGCTGCCAGGAGCTGCTGCAGCGACTGATGCTGGCCAGCCACAGCTGCAGCAATCAACAGCCGCCCGCTCGACGCCCAGACCTCGACTAGGCTGACCCCCAAGGGCATCTGCCGTCACGACATGTGCCCCTCAGGAGCCTGCCCCCAGCCTTGCAGCAGCCAATGGCCTTACTTTGAGGCGGAGCAGCAGGGCGGGCAGGGGCCACCCAAAGATGGCCAAGGCATCGCCCTAGCGGGCCAAATAGTCGAATGTGTGGCCATTTGTGTTTGTTTCTTGAGGCCGAGAATTGGATGTTTGTTTTTTGAAGGCCGATGATGCGATGTTTGTTTTGGACGAAGGCCGAGAATGGCGGCCATTTTAGTTGCCCTCTTTTGTTAATCCTCCCCAGGTTGTGGGAGCGAGTAATGTGTTTGAGTGTTTTTTGGGGGTTTCCTCTGTTTTTGGTTTTCATGTGGGAAGGGCCCAGAGTTTGTACAATAAAGCATTTTATTTATTCACATTGTCCATGTTTGATCTTTGAAGTGTTTGTTGCCTTAACCGGCTGAGGGCTTGCGGAGCGGCTGCAATCATGTTCTATCATTGGCACAAGCCATTCCCTGACAGGGGGCCTAGAAGTGACGTTCAATAAGCCGACGACGGGCGGCACTTGGACCTTGTGCGTCCCTCCTGGGCTGGTACTCCTCGTCGTCCTCATGCTCCTCCTGCTCCTCCTCCTGAGGTGGTGGTCCAACGTGAGGTGGCAGTGCCTGAGTCCTGCGGATAGCCAGGTTGTGCAGCATGCAGCAAACGACGACGAATTGGGAGACTCGATCCTGCGAATACTGGAGGGCTCCCCCGGAGCGGTCGAGACAGCGGAACCGTTGCTTGAGCACGCCGATTGTTTGTTCTATGAGGCTCCTCGTCGCTTGATGGCTCTCGTTGTATGCCTCTTCAGCAGGGGTCGTGGGCGCGCGGAGCGGGGTCATGAGCCAGGTACACAAAGGATAGCCTTTGTCCCCGATAAGCCATCCTCTTGGGGGAGGCTGTGCCTGGAACATGTCAGCCACAGTTGTCTGTCGCAGGATAAAGGCATCGTGGCTGCTGCCTGGAAAGCGGGCATTGACAGCTAGGATGCGCTGCCTGTGGTCACACACCAGCTGTACATTGAGGGAATGGTAGCCCTTCCGGTTGCAGTAATCCTCGGCATGCTCAAGAGGTGCCCGCAAAGCCACATGCGTGCAGTCAATGGCGCCCTGCACCATGGGGAAGCCCGCTATTCTTGCAAACCCCACTGCACGCTGCTGCTGCTTGTCCAGGGTCATGGGGAAGGAGATGAATTGATGTCTCCTTCTGAAAAGGGCTTCGGTCACCTGGCGGATGCAGCAATGCACGGCGAACTGGGAGATGTTAGCGATGTCCCCAGTAGCGGATTGGAAGGAGCCAGAGGCATAGAAGTTGAGAGCCACCGTCACCTTCACTGCCACCGACAGAGACGTCCTGCGCATCAGCTGTGGCTGCAGATCTCTCTGAAGCAGCCGGCAGATGTCTGTAACCACCTCCCTTCGGAATCGCAGCCTCCTAACACACATCGCGGCAGACATGGTCAGATAGGAGGTCTGCTGGCGGTATACCCTGTGTGGGTAAGGCCTCAGTTGGCGATGCCTGTTGCCCCCTCTGCGTCTAGCCAGGGCTGCCACTCTCTCACGGCGTCTGTATGCCCTTCTGGCATAAGGCTGAAATTCAGCGTTGCCACCCAATGCAGCCCCCATTATATGCTGGCAAACACTGAGCTCTGAATGAAGGCTAAGATAATTGGTAAGCTCTGGCCTGAGCCAAAAATACCTGTCCAAGTGTTGGTCCAAACCAGTAAACTCTCCTCCTTGGTCTCTGTCCAAAAAACCATTGCACAAGAGTGAATGCTGCAAAATGGCTGGCCTTTATACTGCTGGGTAAGTGCCCTTTAATTAGCGCTCCCCCCGGCCCGGCTGGCCTGTGTACCGTTCCACTTCACAGTCGCTCGGGACGCCCGGCGCACAATGGGCCGGCGCGAGTGAAGTTCCGGTTTGGGGCGCACAAAGGGCGTTGCACTATTAAATGACGTCATGATCTGCGCGCGCAGCAGGGCGCGCGCTAAGACTTTGCGCCAGCGCTAAATGTGTCCTGAAGTTGGGGAGAGGCGCAGATCGCGCTGCGCCCGGGCGATAAGCGCCTAGCGCTCGAGATCTACTCCCCCTAAGGCGCTAACGGCTGGCGCGCCCAACTGAATTTCTAGGCCTTCCAGTTGTAGTGTGAATGCCCTGTTTACAAAAAAAAGTGAAACTCCTGTACTAGAATGTACTCCCCCTAACCCCCCATCCCCATTGCCCGGAGACACCATCCTCCTGTTCCACATGCTGTCTCAACTCATGGCTGTTCAGAGAGCATCCTCCCGTTCTAACACACTGGGGGTGATTTTCCTCTTCACCGCCTGTGACTTAATGTAGTAGAATGGATCGCCTGACCATTGTAGAACACACCTGATAATTATCCCATTGATTTCAACAGGATAACAATCGGACAGCTTTCAAGAAATGGGCGAGCAGTCTGCTCCACTAGGTTAGCACCCAATCACTAACGGTGAAAATGACCTCCACTATGTCACAAAATCATAGAATCATAGAATGATACAGCACAGAAGGACTATTTGTCCCATCGTGCCTGTGCCGGCTCTTTGGTCGAGCTATCCAATTAGTCCCACTCCCCTGCTCTTTCCCCATCACCCAGCAAATTTTTCCTTTTCATGTATTCAATTCAGTTGCCTATAGCAGGTTACTATTGAATCTGCTTCCACCACCCTCTCAGGCAGTGCATTCTGGGTCATAACAATTCACCCCATTCCCATTCAGACACCATCCCCCTGTCCTATATGCTGTGGCATTTCATGCCTATGCAGAGAGACCTGGCCCTCTTGCTTGAACATCCTCTGCCACCCAAGAATGCACTCTTCCAGACAGCCCTCCAGCTGTACTCTGTTCCACCCAGTTTGTGTTTTATACTTCCATAATCAGAATCTTCAATGAATGCTTTCATTCTATCACATCCAGCATCATAAACCATATGACGACATAATGCTGGGATGGCCCAGGTAAATTTCACTGCACTTTGAGATTAAATTACAGATATAATTACAGGCCCTGGAATTCCACAAGGTGGGAGACTGGCAGGGCCTCTATAGCAATAGTGTGAACAGCTGAAAAGGTTCTGCAAGTCTCTCACTGAAGTTATGGCAGAAGCATTGTAAGAAGCCCCACGGAGTTTCAAGGCCAATGGGGGAAAAATTCAGTTGTTTGCGCCTCCCGTCAGCACCTTAAGAGGGCACTAATGGGGCGCAAAGCAACTAGTGCCTGGGTGCGGCGATGTTTGCGCCGCTCACGAAATTAACTAGACATTTTGTGGCGGCGCTAAACACTATCACTACCATCTCCTGCGCCAGCAGATCATGACGTCAGTCGAGTGCGCAATGCCCCGGTAGCGCCCCGCACCGGATATTGAGTTGCGCCCCTTGCCTTACCGCCTGCCGCTAGCAACGACAGGTTGAGGGGAGCGTTTTGCAGTCAGGAAGGGACTGGGGAGCGCTATTTAAAGGCGACCGCTTCCTGCCTTTTTTTGTTGGTGACATTTATGCACCACGAATTCTGAGAGAGAGAGAGAGAGACTTCTGGAGAGATTCAACGCTGTGTGAAGGAGTTTTGCATACTGAGCAGCACTTTGCAGGTTCATTTTGATTTGCCCTTGTATCTATTTAGAAGAGACCTTGGGGGCTGCACTCAGAGCTCTTTCCCTGGGTCTCTCCATTGTTCTTTCCAGCAGATTTGATGTACAGGTCTCTCCAGGCCGAGATTCAAGGCTGCAATGAGCAGGATGTGGATGGAGAGCAAAATCAACCCTCCCCTTTAAGATAAAAACAGAAAAATGCTGGAGAAACTCAGCAGGTCAAGCAGCATCTGTGAAGAGAGAAACAGAGTTAACGTTTCAGGTCGATGACCTTTCATCAGCCCTCCCCTTTAAGAACTGGCTGGCACCAGTGTGTCTGTGTTCCATTGCTGACTGACATCACATGAGCTTTGCCAGCGCTCTGAGGTAGCACCTTGCTCCTCGGCCTTTGCGCCTTAAGACAGGTGTGAAGCGTCTGATTTAGCGCTCCAATCACCTCCAGGGGCGATAAAAGCCAAGTTTGCAGTCGGAGGTGATAATTAGCGCCAGGCGCTAAACTTTGCGCACGGCCGCTAATGGCGCCCCAAACGGGGCGATACTGAATTTTCCCCCCAATGTGTGGGGCTGTTTCATTTGACCCTATGAAATTAGAGACTTTGAGGTGACTCTGATGAGGTTTCAGAGCTGGTGAATTGTACTGTGTAGAATAGGAGCATTAACCAGTGTCTGTACATGCAAACTGCACTTCAGCATCACTCTGGTCTCTGCCTATTGATACACCCACTTGCTGGACTGTAATGTGAGGTTCAACTTCACTTTTGACACTTTGGGGGAAAAATTCGGTATCTTAGTGCCTCCCGTTAGTGCCAGAAGATGGCGGTAATGGGGTGCTGATGCAGTAGCGCCAGGGCGAGGCGAATCCAGCGATGTATGGTAAATCCGGCCCCCTGTTGCGCCGCTGGTACGAGGTACCGCCGTGGACTTCAATGCCAGGGAGATCATGACGTCAGTGAGCGTGCAATGCTCACTGGCTGCCCGATTTGGAAAATTCATTGTCACCACTTACCTTAATGTCTCGACCAGACAGCGACAGGGAAAGCTGGCGTGCAGCTCCAGGAAGCCAGCTCCA
Source organism: Somniosus microcephalus (assembly GCF_052327205.1). Lineage (NCBI taxonomy): Eukaryota > Metazoa > Chordata > Chondrichthyes > Squaliformes > Somniosidae > Somniosus > Somniosus microcephalus. The sequence goes on along the minus strand of NC_141005.1, from coordinate 65,609,855 downwards.
GTGACATTATTTAAAGGCATCAGCATTAATCACTCCTAGCTGTCAGGGCAGGTTAGTTTTAATGGTTTGTTGTCAGTTTTACCCAGTAGAACAATTCCTATGAGTAATTTCAAGCTTCCTTTGTATCAGCGGTCTTCTGGCAACTACAAAGTAGCTACATTTATTGTTCAAAGATTCAAACTGCTACACCTGGCAACATTAATGGGGGCTATACTGGAATGTCCAGGATCTATGGTGGAGGGAGCGTAGGCAGTGAGAAATACAGGAACATGTGCGCAGAGGGATGAGGAGGGACATCAGGGCTCACACCAGGAGGCCTTACCCTCTGAGGGTATTCCAACAGCACTTCTGCTACCTCCAATTAAGTGACAAGCAGTGTATTAGATGGCTCTGCATCACCAAGGTGGTGGTTACAGAACTCTGACACCTCCTCCAAACAGACCTCCAGCCTCACACCAGGATGACTTAAACCCCAAATCCCTTTTGCTCACCACATGCTTATCATACCATCCCTGTGTCATGCCATATCGCAGTGTCCTCCTGCAAAGGTGCAAAGGTGAAATGAGAGAGACCACAAAATATTGCAAACTTCATTAATAAATGTATGCATAAACATATCACACATATCACATTCATTCTAATAACTAATGACTCTTGTACCTGCCATTGTTGAATAGCTGTCATTGTGTGCAAGGTGTAAGATGTGGGTGTGAGTGTTGGTAGGTAGAGATTGTTGGTGGGTGAGTGCTGGGGGTCTGGTGCTTTGGGCAGTGTGTGAAGCTTATGGTACAGATGGGTGGTATGTAGCATTTGTTGAAGCATTCAATCGCCTTGATCACCTGACTGAGGTGGATCTGCCATGAGCACACTTGCTTCAATCCTCTGGTTCCTTTTCCTTGTTGTGCTTCTCTTTGCTGAGGCAGCTGCACAGCCAGCAATGCTGAGAATGAGGTGCTGCAGTATCAAAGAACCACCCCTTTGTACTGGGAAAAGCCTGTGGCAATGATGAGTTGCGATTAGACTGCACCTGATATTGGTCCACCCTTTAAGTGTAACGCTAGGCCTTTAAGACTTGAATTAGGACTCCAATCATTTCTTTGAGCAGTGAGAATGAATTTTGCATGCAGTCTAAAGCATTAGCGCCTGGCGCTAATTCTCAAACTTTTCTAATGATACCGCTCATTCCTAGCCTATAATGAATTTCTAGCCCTTTGTTCTCAAATGAAAAATTGGGCAGGATAGGAAAGGTGCAGGGGATGGCTTGAATTCTGATGTTTTCTGTGGTGATAATAGAATTTAAACTGAAAGCCTTACTAACCGTTCATAGCTAATGCTCCACATCATAGACCTTTAAGCACAGAGCTTGGTGAGTGTTGAGTGAATCTGCTAAATGCTGTGGCTTGTTAAACAGAGTAACAGCGGGAATTTGGAGCAAGTTGGAATTCACTTGTAAGTAGTGGGTGAGTAGTAGTACAGAGAAAGCATGTTGTTATCAAACTGAAATCTAACTTGGATTTCTAAATTTTAAAATGTTGCAATAAGTGGAAGTTGACAGTCAATCAACTGCAGAAAATGCCTCTGCCTTGAGACACTCCAGCTCGGAGTCCTTCATTAGGAGTGCAAGTTAGAGACACTCCGACACAAAAGGGAGGGGGAGGAATTTCTGGATCGTTTTCTCCAGAGTACAATCACGCTCCACAGGAAAGCACAGATACAGGAAAGGGAGAACGTGATTGTCAGTCAGCAGGGTAAAGGGGACCGAAGGGAGATAGAGGAGGACCCACAGACACTGGTCCTATCCAACAGGTACAATGTACTTGATACTTGTTAGGATAAGGAGAAAGACTACAGGGAGGACAACCACAATGCTGACCTAGGTATCATGGAGCAGAGGGCTGTCTAAAGCAGAGAGAAGCAGAATAGAAATGTAGTAGTTATAGGGCATTCAATAATTAGGGGGAAAGATAGCATAATTTGCAGCCATGATCCAACGTTCTGAACGGTGTGTTGCCTATCTGGTGCCAGGGTAAGGGATATCTTGATATGGCTGGAAAAGAATTTGGAAAGGGAGGGGGAAGATCAAGTTGTCATGGTCCAAGTTAGGACCAATGACATAGGGAAAAAATGGAGGAGGTCCTACTGAGGGACTATCAGGGGTTAGGAGCTAAATTAAAAAGCAGGACCTCAAGAGTGCTCATCTCAGGATTATTACTCGAGCCATGTGGTAATTGGTGTAGGGTCAAACAGATCAGGATAGTGAACACATGGCTAAAGGAGTGGTGTGGGAAGGAGAGGTTCCATTTCATGGGACACCAGTACTGGGACAGGAGGAAGCTGTACCATTCGGGTGGGCTGCACCTGAACCAGGCTGGGACCAGGATCCTAGCGGATAGGATACATAGGCTGGTAAAAAGGACTTTAACCTAATGTAGACACTCCAGTTGAAGGGAATACTAAAATAATTAAAGCAGATACAGCAGGAGTGACAAATAAGAAACATGTTAAGTTAAATGCTGGGAGAAAGACAGCACAGGGCAGAAGTAAAGGTTAGGGTCTCTTGCCCAAATAAGAGCTTTATATATTAACACACGGAGTTCAAGAAATAGATTGAGTGAATTAGAGGCTCAAATACAGCTTAGAGAGTATGTCATGGTAGCTATTACTAAGACATGGCTGCAAGATGGTTATGATTGAGAGTTAAATATTCCAGGTTATAAGGTCTTTAGAAAGGATAGGGAAACTGGACGAGGAGGAGGGGGTAGCCTTATTGATTAAAGATATTATTACAACATTAGTAAGAGTGGATATAGGTATGAGAAACCAATCAGTGGAGACTCTACAGCTAGAATTGAGGAACGAGAGCGGACTTAAAACTATAGTGGGAGTTGTCTACAGGCCTCCTGATAGCAGCAATGAAGTGGCAGAATCTATTAATTCAGAGATTAGAGAGAGTTGTAGCAAAAGCAGAGTTGAAGAAGGAAAGAAGGAAGGAAAGAAAGAAGGAAAGACAGACTGACTTGAATTTATATATCACCTTCATGACCTTACTGTGAAGACTGACACAAATTAATTTTTCAACAAGTCTGCTTTACAGCCAATGAACTCCTTTTGAAGTGTAGTCACTGTTGTAATGTAGGAAACATGTTGTAATGGGAGACTTTAATTTGCATATAGATTGGGAAGAGTGGAGTAACTCAAGTTGGAAAGGTAGTGAATTTCTTGAGTGCATTCAAGATAGTTTACTGGAGCAATATGTTCTAGAACCAACAAGATTGCAGGCCATACCAGATTTAGTAATAAGCCAGACTTAGTTAATAATCTAACAGATGGGAACATTTATCTAACAGTGATCATAATATGAACAAATTAAATGTTAGGTTTGAAAAGGAGAAACTTAACACAGTTACCAAGATTCTAGATTTTGGTAAGGCTAACTTTAACAGACTGAGACAGAGACTGATGACAACAAACTTATTAAAACTGTTATCGGGTAAAACTACAGATGAACAGTGGAAGGTGTTCAAAAAGGAAGTTAGCTTAATACAGAACCATTATATACCCATAAAGATAAAGAGTTCTACTTATCAAATAAAACAGCCATGGTCAACAAATGAGGTAAGCAATAACATAAAACTAAACAAAAGAGTATACAAAAGTGCAGAGTATTGTAAATCCAGGGGATGGCAAGAGATATAAAGAACAGCAAAGGAAGACTAAAAATATAGTAAGAGCTGCAAAAAGGAATACGAAAAGAAACTTGCGAGGGATATCAAGATTAACACAAAAGGTTTTTACAATTATATTAGAAGAAAACTGGCAGTCAAAGGTAATGTCGGCCATTTAAAAACAGGTGCGGGTAATATTGCAAATGAAAATAAGGAAATGGCAGGCTTGTTGAATAATTAATTTGTATCAATCTTCACAGTAAGGGAAGAGGATAATATACCTGACATTTCAGGGAAATTAATAATGAATCAAGGACTGGAACTCACTAAAGTAAATAAAAGCAAGATAACAGTGTTAGAAAAAATAATGACAATAAAGACTGACAAATCACCAGAACCTGATGATTTCCAGCCAGGGTTTTAAAGGAAGTAGATGAGGAAATTGCAGTTACTTTATCAGATGCTTTAGCCATAACCTTCCAACGGTCCCTCGATTCAGGAATTGTCCCTTTAGATTGGCAAATTGCAAATGTAACTCCATTATTTAAGAAAGGACAGAGAGAGAGAGCGAGAGAGAGAATCCAGGAAATTATAGACCTGTTAGTCTAACATCTGTTGTGGGGAAGTTATTGGAATCTATAATTAAGGACAGAGTGACTGAGCCCTTAAAGTAATTTAAGCTGATTATAGAAAGCCAAAATAGACTTGTAAAGGGTAGCCAGGTACAACAAATGATCAAAAAGCCAATAAAATGTTATCCTTTATAACTAGAGGGCTAGAATATAAAGTGGAGGAAATTTTACTACAGCAATACAAAGCCCTGGTTAGACCACATCTGGAGTACTGTGTACAGCTCTGGGCACCACACCCTAGAAGGAGTGCAGCGCAGATTCACCAGACTGTGACCAGGGCTCCAAGGATTAGTTTATGAGGAGAGATTACATAAACTAGGCTTGTATTCCCTGGAATATAAATGGTTAAGAGGTGATATGATTGAGGTTTTTAGGGTTTTGAAAGCAATTGATAGGGTAGATAGAAAGTTTTTCTGTTGGCGGGGGCGTCTAGGACAAGGCGTATCTAGCACCTGCTGAGCATTTTCTGTTTTTATTTCAGATTGCCAGCATCTGCAATATTTTGCTTTTGTGTGAGAAGTTATGAAATACTTCGTAACGCAAAGGGTGGTAAAAGTGTGGAACTCTCTTCCACAAAAAGCAATAGATGCTAGCTCAACGAATAATTTGATATCTGAGATCGATAGGTTTTTGCTCTCCAAGGGTATTAAGGGATTGGAGCCAAAGCGGATGGATGGAGTTAGGATACAGATCAGCCATAATCTCACTGAATGGCAGAACAGGATCCAGGAGCTGAATGGTTTACCCCGTTCCTACGTTCATACTACACAGAAATAAATAGAAAAATAAAGAACTTTCATTCATATAGCGCTTTTCATGATGTCAAGACATCCCAAAGCACTTCACATTTAATGAAGTACTTTTGAAGAGTAGTCACTGTTGTAATGTAGGCAGCCAATTTGCGTGCAGCATGGTCCCACAAAGAGCAATGAGATACTTGACCTAATTGTTTTAGTGATGTTGGGTGAGGCAGAAATATTGGCCAGGACAGCAGGAGAACTCCCCTGCTCTTCTTTGAATAATGATATGGGATCCTTTATATCCACCCGAGAGGAACTTATATTTTGAAGAATAAACTTCTGTCAGTTTACAGCTTTAGAAATTTGCTGACGCCTCGCATAAAAACTGAGCTGTCCAGTCAAAAAACTGAACATGTGTCACCCCAGGCCTCAATTGGTTTCAGCACACATTCGTCTGTGGTGAGTCGGTATCTGAATATCATTGATCAGTGCTATGACACTGTACTGATTTTACAGTACGTGTTAAAAGAAGGCGTACAGTAGTGGAAAGTCCAGTCAAGCTCCAAATCCAAAGCAGATTCACTCATCTTCCGTTTGGTTGATGATCTCTGCATGCTTCTTCTGGGATTCCCATGATTATCCACGATGTTATACTTCGGGTGGAATTGTGATCCACTTCACCATTGCCTATAGATTGGCAGCTCGCATTAGGAGTGGCCACGTAATAATGAAGGAAATGACTGAAGGAGAATGATCTATTCATCAAGCCAAATACTCCCAATGGGACGTACGCAATTTGTACAGACACTGACACTCGACAATGTCTTCATTTACAATTAATAGCCACAAGCAATACCGCTCACGGGGAAATTCTATACATTTATTTCTTGAAAAAATCAGGATGCCATACATCAGAATATATGTTATGCAATGCTGACTAGTTGTATTCCCAGGTTCTTAACAGATTTGGAACCCTCATGGTCTGTATTATATTGTAACCGTTATTATATTATGCCTATAACCTTCAACCCCATTCATAATTTTCAGCCGATTTAAAACGGAATTAATTAACACTGTGGTGTGAGTCTATTTCATTACTATGTAAGAAATATGTATCTATATATTCACCACTTGCCCTTGTCTCCTGTATTGAGAATAATGCTAATTCCTGTCCAGGCAAATAGACCTATTAACAAATATTCTATTACAAAAGCAAAATACTGCGGATGCTGGAAATCTGAAATAAAAACAGAAAATGCTGGAAATACTCAGCAGGTCAGGCAGCATCTGTGGAGAGAGAAATAGAGTTCACGTTTCAGGTCGATAACCTTCGGTCTCCGCAGATGCTGCCTGACCTATTGAGTATTTACAGCATTTTCTGATTTTATACTAAATATTCTATACCCTCTTAGCTCTGCTTCTTGTTCATTCATTGTTCCCATATCCCACTTTGATGTTAATGATGCCATCAGGAATCCCCATGCTATTGCGTCTCACTGTGAAACTATTTATTCAATAAACATTAGTCATACCTGCTGGGATGTTTGGAGTTTACCAATTCCAACTTGAAGATCTGCTGATTTACATTCGAATTTACAGAACGTTATTTTAGTAATAACTGCAATGAATGTCACTGGTTTACTTGTAGAAAATATCATTGTTATTGAGATTAATACTTAACACCCACAATGCTCGTAATCATGACTGCATCATGTAGAAACCGGTACACATTGCAGTCTCTGAAAGTGGTGCATTTCCCAGCAGAATTAGCTTTTCATTAAGATCCACAATGTATTGTAGAGAGATTCTCATGTTCAGAGACTATGGTTAATGAGGCATTTCTGTGTACTGGTGATTTCTGCAATTCTGTACTTCTTTAGGATATGTAATCCATTGATGACTGAAGTATATGATTTGTACCCATCGGGTGTGGCCACGTGAGAAGAACACAGTATGGAAGCCTTAGTCTGAATGGTTTCTCGTCAGAAAACAATGTGGTATAAAATTAGACTTATAAAGAAATGCAGTAATTCTGTGCAAAATAATGTTACCACTGGAATCTGCACAAAACCCCTCAATCATAACACAAAACTTTTTTTTAAGTACTTAATTTCCCAATACTGTTAACAAAAAAAGCTGAATACAAACTGGAACAAAGTTTTGGTACAGACTTTTTGTTAACTATTTATTTGAGAAGCTTTTCTAAATTCTCTGAAAGCTTTCACTCATCAAAACTGCTTCTTGAAATTTAGCCAGAGGGAATAAACCCTGGTACAATATCAAAAGTTATTAATGCCACGAAGAAGCACTGCAACAGGCAGCAAATGAGCGGCAAGAAGAATGATGGATTGGAGACAGAGGAACACACGCACTGCTGTTAGCTGCAAACTGGCGAGTAGCTTGACCTAAGAAATTGAGCGATTGTGATCTTTAGAGTATTTGATCGTCCATGTCTGTACCTTCTACCGTAGCTTTCAGTCAAACATATTCTTCTAGCTTTTTAAAAAAGTTCATCAACATTAACATTAAGTAGGTTTGATGGAGCCTTTTACTTTTCTGATGACCAAAATGTCTTACTTCCAATTGTCGATTGTGTGTTTCTTACTCTTCTTACTCAATGATCATCTTTTAAATTAAATAACTCACTTAACATTGCTTTTCAGATTTGAATGCCCTCGGTCGTGACCACACTTAATGTTCTTCCTCCAATGAGGACAAATGCACTTCTGTCAAACCATCCTTTTTTACTCTTTATTATAATTTTCAAAAGAGCACACACGTTGTTGGGCGGATTAGAAATATAATTTACTCTGCACCTGGCCACCCTTTACCTAACCTGACAGTGTTTAATGGTACAGTGTACCTGCATCTAACCTGTGCTATACCGGACCTGCCAATGCTTTGAGTTGACATTTGGTTCCCCATGCGGAAAATGCTCGATTCCCCAGCACTGACATTTTTCACTCTGATAAACAAATTTTTTTTTAGCAAAAGATAGATTATGGAACAGTTCCTGCAGATTGGAGGGTGGCAAATGTAACCCCATTATTTAAAAAAGGAGGGAGAAAGCCGGGAACTACAGACGGTTAGCCTAACATCAGTAGTAGGGAAAATGTTAGAGTCTGTTATAAAGGATGTGATAACAGGATATTTAGAAAATATCAACGAGATTAGACAAAGTCAACATGGATTTATGAAAGGGAAATCGTGATTGACAAACTTACTGGAGTTTCTTGAGGATGTAACTAGTAGAATAGATAAGGGAGAACCAGTGGATGTGGTGTGTTTGGATTTTCAGAAGGCCTTTGATAAAGTCCCACATAAGAGGTTAGTGTGCACAATGAAAGCACATGGGATTGGGGGTAATATACTGGCATGGATTGAAAATTGGTTAACAGAGAGGAAACAGAGATTAGGAATAAATGGGTCTTTTTCAGGGTGGCAGGCAGTGACTAGTGGGGTACCACAGGGATCAGTGCTTGGGCCCAACTATTCACAATATATATCAATGATTTGGATGAGGGAACCAAATGTAATATTTCCAAGTTTGCTGACGACACGAAACTAGGAGGGATTGTGAGCTGTAAGGAGGATGCAAAGAGGCTCCAAGGCGATTTAGACAAGTTGAGTGAGTGGGTAAATACATGGCAGATGCAGTATAATGTGGATAAATGTGAAGTTATCCACTTCGGTAGGAAAAACAGAAAAGCAGAGTGTTATTTAAATGGTGATAGATTGGGAAATGTTGATGCACAAAGGGACCTGGGTGTCCTTGTACACCAGTCACTGAAAGCAAACATGCAGGTGCAGCAAGCAGTTTGGAAGGCAAATGATATGTTCGCCTTCATTGCAAGAGGATTTGAGTACAAGAGCAAGGATGTCTTGCTATAGTTATACAGGGCCTTGTTGAAACCAAACCTGGAGTACTGTGTGCAGTTTTGGTCTCCTTACCTAAGAAAGGATATACTTGTCATAGAGGGAGTGCAGCGAAGGTTCACCAGACTGATTCCTGGGACGGCAGGACTGTCCTATGAGGAGAGATTGGGTCGACTAGGCCTGTATTCACTAGAGTCTAGAAGAATGAGAGGGGATCTCATTGAAACGTATAAAATTCTGACAGGGCTAGACAGACTGGATGCAGGGAGGATGTTTCCTATTCCTCGTTCTAGACCCCCCCCCTCACTGGGGTGTCTAGAATGATGGGTCACAGTCTCAGGATATGGGGTAGGACATTTAGGACTGAGATGAGGAGAAATTTCTTCACTCAGAGGATGGTGAACCTATGGAATTCTCTACCACAGAAGGCTGTGGAGACCAAGTCACTGAATATATTTAAGAAGGAGGTAGATAGATTTCCAGACACAAAAAGCACCACGAGGTATGGGGAGAGAGAGGGAATATGGTATTGAGATGGAGGATCAGCCATGATCACATTGAATGGTGGAGCAGGCTCGAAGGGCCGAATGGCCTACTCCTGCTTCTATTTTTCTATGTTTCCAACGGCCTCGGTTTAACGACTCATCGAAAGCTGGCACCTCCGACAGTGCAGTACTCCCTCAATATTGCACTGAAGTGTCAGTCTTGATCTTTGTGCTGAAGTCCCATGGAGTGGGACTTGAACCCACGGCCTGCTGACTCAGAGGCTAGGGTGCATTGAAATCTATCCTTCACCTATTTTCTAGATGGATTTGTATGCTGCCAATTTCATACCAGATAATATCTGGTTACATACCTTTCCCGTCATCGGCAGTGATGTGCATGTTGCCTTATGAATACTCAATTTATATTTAAAAACTATTCATAATAATCTGCATTTCTGCACAAACTCAGATATAACTCATACTCACGCAGTTAAATCGAGATTCATATCATTATAATGGCGGTGACTTGCTGTTTCGACCTCACGATGAATATGATTAAGACCCCTCTTTTTGTTCCATTTCTATAGCTAATCCTGGATTATCCGTATCATGAACCGCGTGAACAGGATCTGTGGAATCTATTTTATTATTGTCAAAAGATATTGGCTGATCACAGAACCATAGAATCGTATAGCAGAGGAGGAGGCCGTTCGGCCCGTCGTGCCTGTGCCGGCTCTTTGAATGAGCTCTCCAATAAGTCTCAATCCCCTGCCCTTTCAGCATAGCCCAGAAACATTTTCCTTTTCAACTATATCTAATTCAAGTGCTCATTTCCACTTGATTGGAATAAACTAGGATCGGGACAGTTTCGACTAAACAGCTTTTTAAAAAACCAAAAGAGGAATAGTTATATAGTTCTCATAGTCTAAGGGATCATCCGTGCACTATATAGGTAAAAAGAGGCACGATAAGGGCGTCACCATCGTTACTGTCATAATGCATCTCATTGCACCTTCTCAACAGTGTCCGGGAGAAACTGCGTTTTCCCTGGTGTATTTGAGGTTTGCATAGATGCGTTTTCCAAAGCAACAAAAGTGGCTATGAAGCGTTTTGAAAAATAGAAACCCTGTGTTAGAAATTTTAAAAGAAACGTACTGGAAAGTTCGAACTTCAAGGAAAGCTCGGAAATTGCACGTGCCCACCACATACATCTATACATAGATATGTTTCCGAGTCTCTTGGTGCACTGAAATTTGACCGCGTAAATTAGAGCAATCTCTTACTGTTATTGCAGTACTGTCTGGGTTTCCTTTTCCCATTTTGCACTGTGGGGCACTCTAACAGTGAAGTTGGATAGCTTTATATTATGGAGATTTTCACTCAGGTAATGTAATCTAAGGAATATCTCTTCACCTAACTTCCTGATTTTGCGGCCTTTATATGTTTAGTGTCCCTGGTCAATGGCATCTTTTCCAAATATTACATTTATGACCTCCCCAACACACCCAGCCTTCTGTTGATCTGTTCTTACGAGGAGTTCCATTTATATAGCGTTACAGTCATCGCATGAGAGTTAGCACACGCAGTCATGTAAACATATTTTTTTAATGTTTGGATGAGAATTCTCACTATTTGCTCAGTGTATCGCATCAGTTGACTTCTATCATTCCCCGTTTTCTGATTCCATCTTCCTGTAACCCTCGCTCCTTAATTACATTGCTGCTAAAATACTGTTCACATTCCAGTAGTAGGTACACTATAAAGACTGCATTCGAGTAATAACAGTGACCACTGCTATCGGGTTTTGCAAAGATCTGAAACCTCTTTGACACGCTTCCTAGTCATGCTGAGATAACATGCAGCTCCAAGAGGGTGACAGAGATAAACTGAAAAAAAGAACTCGCCAACTCATCTACGCTACTACAGTGGCCGGATATACTTAAATATCCAGCAAAGCTGATAAGCCCTGTTTGGAAAAAAGGACTGTGACTGCCTGCAAGAGCCTTATTTATACTCATTGCTGAAACCCATTGTGTAGAACAACACCAAGGTGGAAAAGACGAGAAGAAAAGAAAAACCAAGAAGCCGACGCCCAGTTTAGGTAGGAAGAAAGGATTACTAAGGGAGGTAAAGAGTTTCATAACTAAAAAAGAGAAAATGCTGGAAATACTCAGCAGGTCAGACAAAATCTGTGGAGAGAGAAACAGAGTTAATGTTTCAGGTCGATGACATTTATTATCGACCGGAAATGGTAACTGCTTTTCTCTCCACAGAAGCTACCTGGCCTGCTGAACGTTTCCAGCATTTTCTGTTTTTAATTTCAGATTTCCAGCATACGCAGTATTTTACTTTTGTTAAAGAGATTAATCCTTTGCAGTCGGAGGAGAGAATAAGTTAGAGTACGAGACAATGTATAAGATTATAAAGGAATACATATTTTGAACTTAGGAGCAACAAGGGAGGCAAGTTCAAAGAAATAAAGGCAAGTGCAGTATTAAGAAAATAAAACAAGAAAGATGCTGGACGTTAGAGGTGAGAGAAAATAATCATCTGATTTTCTTTCATTCTATCCCTGAATATATGAGATGTGTGTTATAATTTGGGATCTTCCCCTATTTTTCTGTTCTGTATTCACATTGAAAAGGTTTCTATGAGCAGACTGACATTTTTTATTCATTCCTGGGATGTGAGCGTCGCTGGCAAGGCCAGCATTTATTGTCCATTCCTAACTGCCCTTAAGAAGGTGGTGGTGAGCCACCTTTGAAACGCTGCAGTCTGTGTGGTGAAGGTACTCCCATAGTGCTGTTAGGGAAGGAGATCCAGGATTTTGAACCTGTGACGATGAAGGAACGGCGATATATTTCCAAGTCATGATGGTGTGTAACTTGGAGAGGAACTTGCAAGTGATGGTGTTCCCATACATTTCTAGGTGGTAGAGGTCGCGGGTTTGGGAGGTGCTGCCGAAGAAGACTTGGTGAGTTGCTGCAGTACATCTTTTAGATGGTACACACTGCAGCCACAGTGTGCCAGTGGTGGAGGGAGTGAATGTTTAATGTGGTGGATAGGGTGCCAATCAAGCGGGCTGCTTTGTCCTGGATGGTGTTGAGCTTCTTGAGTGTTGTTGGAGCTGCACTCATCCAGGCAAGTGGAGAGTATTCCATCACACTCCTGATATGTGCCTTGTAGATGATGGAAAGGCTTTGGGGAGTCAGGAGGTGAGACACTCGCCATAGAATATCCAACCTCTGACCTGCTCTTGTAGCCACAGTATTTATGTGGCTGGTACAGTTAAGGTTCTGGTCAATGGTGACCCCCCAGGGTGTTGATGGTGGGGGATTCGGCAATAGTAATGCCATTGAATGTCATGGGGCGATGGTTAGACTCTCGCTTGTTGGAGATAGTCATTGCCTGGCACTTGTGTGGCGTAAAGTTACTTGCCACTTATCAGCCCAAGCCTGAATGTCATCCAGGTCTTGTTGCATGCGGGCATGGACTGCTTCCTTATCTGAGGAGTTGCAAATGGAACTGAACACTGTGCAATCATCAGTGAACATCCCCCCTTCTGACCTTATGATGGAGGGAAGGTAATTGATGAAGCAGCTGAAGATGGTTGGTCCTAGGACACTACCCTAAGGAACTGCTGCAGCGATAACCTGGGGCTGAGATTATTGACCTTCAACAACCACAACCATCTTCTTTTGTGCTAGGTATGACTCCAGCCAGTGGACACTTTTCCCCGTGATTCCCATTGACTTCAATTTCACTAGACCCCTTGATGCCACACTCGGTCAAATGCTGCCTTGATGTCAAGGGCAGTCACTCTCGCCTCTGGAATTCAGCTCCTTTGTCCATGTTTGGACCAAGGCTATAATGAGTCTGGAGCTGAATGGTCCTGGCGGAACCCAAACTGAGCACTGGTGAGCAGGTTATTGGTGAGTAAGTGCCTATGATTCAAAACCTGTACCCTTATATATGTGCAGTAGGGCACCCAGAATTAACAATTTCCCCCTAATTATGGCATGTAGTTCAGCAGAGATCAGATCAGTTGCCCGCTGCATTCTTTTGTTTCCCCAGAAAAATACCAGGCATTTAGACAAATGAATGAAGGATTTACAGCTGAATAATACATGGATGCAGAGTGACCAGTAAGATATGGAGAATGTAACACTTCAAAAATCAGTAAAAATAGAATCAGCCCATAAGATGTTAAAATACATTTTTTAGAATGTATTTCTTAGATGTGTCAGCCATGGCTCTGTTGGTAGCACTCTCTCCTCTGAGTCAGATGGTTCTGGGCTCAAGCTCCACTCCAGAGACTTGAGCACAATGTCTAGGCTGACACTCCAGTGCAGTACTGATGGACTGCTGCACTGTTGGAGGTACCGTCCTCTGGATGAGACATAAAACCGAGGCGCTGTCTGCCCTCTAAGGTGGACGTAAAAGTTCCCATGGCACTATTTTGAAGAAGAGCAGGGGAGTGATCTTTAGTGTCCCAACCAATATTTATCCCTCAATCAGCATCACAAAAACAGATTATCTGTTCATTATCACATTGCTGTTCGCTGGGTGGCAGTAATGCCACCCAACAAACAATTACCTTTAATATTTCAGTAAGCAGAGAAATTAAATTTTTCTGATCCAAGATCTGTAAATCTCATATGTTAACTTTTGGAAAAGTTTGTTTCTAAAATCTACCAGCAACTCAAACCATCATTTTCCCTGACTGTTATGAGGCAGTGAGCATATAAAATAACATTGTCCTCTAAGGAAACAATAATTTGATCCGTTTGGTCTCAAAGGCAAGATGGTCTTTGGCACAGACAGCCCATTTGTGGTCCTCCATGCTATATTTTAGGAAAGGACAACAGCTTTAATATTAACTGTAGTACTTTGAAAATTGTCTGAGATAAGGGTGTATACTTCCCAGTTTAACGCTGGACAAAAAACAGTGCTTTCACTGCAAAAAGGTGCAGGAAGTGCATAACCTCCCTCCATAGCTGTGTGGATTGGTTACAGGGGAACTGTGGCATTTTCACTTTACAGAACTCAATGACATTCAGAACATGACATCCAAAGCACAGGGTAAAAGAGCCCCGGATTCGTAAAAATTAATTGTTATATCTATGTCCAACAACGAACAACAACTTGCATTTATTTTGTGCCATTAACGTAGTTAAACATCCCAAGATGATTTAGAAGAGTGTAATCAGACAAAAATTGACATGAGCCAAAGAAGGAGAGGTTAAGATGGGTGACTAAATGCTTCTTCAAATAGGTAAGTTTTAAGAAGGTGTTAAAGGAGGAGAGAGGTGAAGTGTAGGGATGGAATTCCAGAGTTTAGGGGGGAGAAATTCAGTAATGCCCAGAAAGGGGCGCTAACTTTTGAGAAGTTGGAAATTGAGTGCTAATTAATCTTGCTGTCCACTAAATTCAGTCTCAGTGCTCAAAGAATGCAGGGGAGCGCTAAATCAGGCGCTAATGGTGTAGGTGAGTGGCGTTTAGCTCCAAGCAATAACGAATACTAAGTAACAACAGAAAATGCTGGAATCACTCAGCAGGCCAGGCAGCATCCATGGAGAGAGAAACAGAGTTAACGTTTCAGGGCTGGGACCCTTCATCAGAACTGGAAAAAGCTGGAGATGTAACAGATATTAAGCAGGTGCAGAAACGCGGGGGGTAGGGGGGAGGGAGGTGGGAGGGTAGGAAGGAATTGAAGGTGCTTTTGTAAGAGGCAGGAAAGTTAAAATGTTGCAAATGGGAATGGGAAAATCATACAGCATGAAAAATGGGTGCAGGGGTTATAGTTTGAAATTGTTGAACTCAATGTTGAGTCCAGAAGGCTGTACAGTGCCTAATCGAAAGATGAGGTGCCGTTCCTCGAGCTTACGTTGAGCTATATTGGAACAATGTAATAGGCCGAGGACAGAAAGATCAGATTTGGAGTGAAGCGGTGAATTAAAGTGACAGGTGACCGGAAGCTCAGGGTCACCCTTACGGACTGAATGGAGGTGTTCCACAAAGCAGTCGCCCAATCTGCGTTTGGTCTCCCCAGTGTAGAGGAGACCGCATCGTGAGCAGCGAATACAGTATACTAAATTGCAAGAAGTGCAAGTAAATCGCTGTTGCACCTGGAAGGGGTGTTTGGGGCACTGGACAGTGGGAAGGGAGGAGGTAAAAGGGCATGCATTGCATCCCTGTGCTTGCACGGGAAGGTGCCAGGCAAAGGGGAAGGGCTGTTAAGGGTGATTGAGGAGTGGACAAGGGTGTCATGGAGGGAGTGGTCCCTTCGGAATGCTGAAAGGGGAGGTGAGGGGAAGATGTGTTTGGTTGTGGGATCACGTTAGAGGTGGCGGAAATGGCGGAGGATGATCTGTTGAATGTGGAGGCTGGTGGGGTGAAAGGTGAGGACAAGGGGAACCCTATCATGGTTCTGGGAGGGAGGGGAAGGGGTGAGAGCAGAAGTGCAGGAAATGGAATGGACACGGTCAAGGGCCATGTCAATCACAGTATAGGGGAATCCTCAGTTGAGGGAAAAGGAAGACATGTTGGAAGCACTGGTATGGAAGATGGCATCGTCAGAACAGACTCGGCAGGGATGGAGAAACTGCGAGAATGGAATAGAGTCCTTACAGGAAGCGGGGTGGGAGGAAGTGCAGTCCAGGTAGCTGTGGGAGTCAGTGGGCTTGTAGTGGATGAAAGCCGATTGCCAGAAATGGAGACAGAGAAGTCAAGGAAGGGGAGAGAAGAGTCGGAGATCGACCATGTGAAGGTGAGGGAAGGGTGGAAATTGGAAGTAAAGTGAATGAACTTATCTAGTTCAGGGCGACAGCAGGAAATGGCACAGATACAGTCATCGATGTACCAGAAAAAGAGGTGAGGGAGGGGACCTGAGTACGACTGGAACAAAGAATGTTCCACATATCCCATGAAAAGGCAGGCATAGCCAAGGCCCATGTGGGTTCCCATAGCAACACCTTTAATTTGGAGGAAGTGAGTGGAGTCAGAGGAGAAGTTGTTCATTGTGAGAACAAGTTCAGCCAGGTGGAGGATGGTGGTGGTGGATGGGGACTGGTTGGGCCTCTGTTCAAGGAAGAAGCGGAGCGCCCTCTGGCCCTCCTGGTGGGGGATGGAGGTGTAGAGGGATTGGACGTCCATAGTGAAAAGGAAATGGTTTGGGCCAGGAAGCTGGAAACTGTTAAAGTGAAGAAGGGCGTCGGAAGAGTCGCGAATGTAGGTGGGAAGAGACTGGACAAGGGGGGAAAAATAGAGTCGAGATAGGAAGAGATAAGTTCCGTGCGGCAAGAACAGGCTGAAACGATGGGTCTACTAGGGCAGTCCTGTTTGTGCATCTTGTGAAGGAGGTAGAAGCGGGCTGTGCGGGGCTGGGGGACTATGAGGTTGGAGGTCTCCAGAGGAGATGAGGTCAGTGACAGTGTTGGAAACAATGGTTTGATGTTTGCTAGTGGGGTCATGGTCCAGGCGGAGGTAGGAGGAGGAGTTGGAGAGATGGCATTCAGCTTCCGCACAGTAGATGTTGATTCGCCAAACAACAACAGCACCACCCTTATCAGCAGGTTTAATGATAATGTTAGCGTTGGATCGGAGAGAACGGCGTGCTGCAAGTTCAGAGGGAGGTAGGTTGGAGTGAGAGAGGGGAGCAGAGAAATTGAGACGGCCGATGTCACGTTGGCAGTTAGCAATGAAAAAATCTAGAGTGGGTAAGAGGCCAGAGGGTTGGTTCCAAGTAGAACAAGAATTTTGAAAGCAGGAGAAGGGGTCAGCTGTGCGGGGTGGAAGAGTTCTGGCCAAAGAAATGGGCACAGAGATGAAGGTGATGGAAAAAGAGCTCAGCATCGTGCCGAGCTCGAAATTCATTGAGATGGGGGCGTACGGGGATGAAGCTCAGGCCTTTGCTGAGGACTGATCGTTCGGGGTCAGAGAGGGGAAGGTCAGAGGGGATAGTGAAAACATGGCAGGGCGTGAGATTGGAAGAAGGGATGGGGTCAGAGGAAAGTGAAGGGGGAGAAGGTTCCGGAGGGCCGTTGGTGTCCAAGAGTTGATGATGCTTGCGATCCTTGACATCAGAAAGGAAGAATAAGAGTTTTTTGTTGAAGTGTCAGATGAGTCGAAGGATGAAATGGAACTGTGGACCAGGACAGCTTTGAGATAGAGTGAGTTGGTGCTGCTGAAGAGAGAGATCGAGAGTGTTCATGTGGTGCCGCATGGCATTGAGCGTGGATCTCAAGATGCGGCGAGAGCAGTAGTTCGAGGAACGATGAATATCTTACGAATACTAAGTGTTGTGTAATTGGAAGTGAGCATTGGCGCAGGCGCCTTCCAGCCATTAAAGGGGAGGGTCACTGGAGTCTGCACACCAGCCCTCAATGAGTCGGGTAGCGCAGAATGGCGATATGCTGTGAGATGAAATGGAAAGTACTTTGATGACCCGCAATGCTCCGGGGACTAAGCAGCCTTTATTTAGCTGCAGATACATCCTGGCTTCTCTGCCACTTATAACTGACCTTTCGAACATAAGTTCCTTGACAGCTGGGGCGCATCCCTTTAAGTAGCGCCCTGCCAGTCGCCAGCCAGCTGGTTCACGCCATTGCTTCCTGGTGCTGTCAGCGTGAGGTGGTAAGGCAGGGGGCACTACTGAAGTTTGCGGCTCGGGCACCCAGTGAGTGTTGCACACTTGCTGTGGTCATGATCTGCATGGCGAGAGGAACCAAGGCTCCAACTGTTATCGCCAGCGCTACGGGGCTGGCGAATTTGCTGTACAGCACGCGATTTGCCTCACTGTGGCGCTACTGCTTGAGCGCCCTGTTAGTGTCCCTGCCAGGCGCTAATTGGGGGCGCTAACCTACTGAATTTCACCCCCTAAGGCTTATATCCCTGAAGGCAGGGCTGCCAATCGTGTCAGTCGTGGATCAGTTGATAGCACTCTTGCCTCTGAGTCAAGAGGTCGTGGGTTCAAGTCTCACTCCAGAGATTTAGGCAAATACTCCAGTGCAGTACTGAGGGAATGTTGCACTGTTGGATGTGCCGTCTTCCTGATGAGACATTAAACCAAACAAAAGCAAACTATCTGCCCTCTTAGGTGGACGGAAAAGATCCCACGGACACTATTTCGAAGAAGGAGCTCTCCCCACTTTGGCCAACATTTATCCCTCAACCAGCATCATTAAAGCAGATTATCTGGTCATTATCTCATTGCTGGTTGTGGGAGCTTGCTGTGCACAAATTGGCGGTTGTGTTTCCTACATTACAACAGTGACTACACTTTAAAAAAGTACCTCGTTATCGTAAAGGGCACTACATAGATGCCAGATTTTCTTTCTTCAATCGTGGGGCAATGAAATGGTGGATGGAAAGACTTCAGAGTTGGATGAATTTAAGGAGACACAGTCTACATGAAAAAATGTTTCGACGGGCCTTAATTTGTTTGCAAGTGTGAAATACAATGAGGTTTCACATTGGGCAGATGGATTCGCTGTATGTGAACAATAATATTCAGCTTGTTGCTAAATATTCCAGAACAAATCTTAGAGGAAAACCTTTACTGAAGGAGTGATAAACAATTGGAATAAACTACCCTGCCAGGTATAAAGCAAAAGACTGCAAATGCTGGAATTCTGAAATAAAAGCAGAAAATGCTGGAAATAAGTCAAAGACGCTAGTTCAAAATGCAATTGGACGATAGCCTGGTTGAAATGGAATACTAGTAGGATCAGCTCAATGATAGCAATGGCTCTTTTCTGACCCATGACCTTTTTCTTGGGTTGTTATGCACGTTAAAACGTTGTACACATTTTTTAGCCAGTACAGGACAGTGCCTGGGATGCCTATCATGCTTTAATACACAACAACTCCCTTTAGTGCTGCCTCGAGTTACTCTGAATTATTAGGGGGACAAAGAATCCATGAATATTAACCAACCAAACTAATAAAAATTCAATTGCTAATAACCACAGAGCTCGATGGCCTTTTGGTGGTTTCGTGCTGTGACGCGTTGCTCTGATCCAGTGCACACTCTGTGTACGTCGTAACGCGCGACACTGGGTGGGGTTACTTATTTACGCCAACGGCTTGTTTATGGTTACTCCCTTTATCAGCTTGAGCAGAGTTCCCTATCTGCGGCAGTCATGGCGTCCTGACATCGTCACTCAAAGTTGAAAAGAATTGAAGGAGTTTTATTTGAATTATTTCGGTGCAAAATACTTGTGCACACTTGTTGGGTATGAATTTGCTCTACCTTTAATTTAGCTGATGAGGGATTATAGTGGGAGGTGATACATATCTATTGGAAGACACTGAAAGGTAATTGAGACATTTAATGTAATAAGTGCGATCGCGTGTGACGTTTTAATCGATTGTGATATTTTATGGCAGATTAAAAACATTTGCATGTTTCTGGCAACCAATGGGCAAGAATGATTGCCAAGGACTTATAAATATGGAGTAAAGTGTTGGATGATGAGGGTTGCTCCTGGTTATATTCCGTTTGTGGCGTCGCCGTGAGATTTAAGGATAGTAAAATTGATTATTATATTCGAATGAATACAGCCATAATCGAATAAAATTGCAATTCTGCAGCATGTGGCTCCGAAATTGCTCGGTCTCTTGTTAATTTAAATGAGAGTCCGATGGAACTTCCAAAGAAACGGCGTGGAAAACGCCCGTTTATTCGTTTCTCCCAGGGTTGCACCAATCTCTAGCCCAAGTCAATCGCAGGAGAGCGGGTTGTAGCGCCGCAGAATCTCTGTGCATTTATGTAACTCTTTTAATGCAGGGAAATGTCCCAAAGCGATTTACACGGTCCTAACACAAAGAAACGGAAGAAGCCACAGCAGGAGATATTAGGAAGGGTGACCCATACAAAGTACATGTCGGAAGCGACGGGTTATGGAAAATAAGCTGGGGAAGCAGTACAGGGTACCAGTACCAGTACCGTGGGTGCACTGCAATACTGGCTATGACAGAGGTGGCTAAAAATGGAAAACTCGTCTCCCTAACGTGCGTTTTCCACATTCAAGATGTCAAAAGTGATTGGCTGATTCTATTTCTCTCACATTGTAACATTTCTGTTTATTGATGTGTTGCTGACTTATTTGGCAGGTCAACAATGGTTAGGTAGTTGAAAAGTGCGACCCCAAATAATGACGCAGCGAGTTGTCCTGAGCTGGAATGCACTGCCTGAAAGGGTGGTGCAAGCAGGTTTAACAGTAACTTTCAAAGGGGTATTATATATACAATTGAAAAGGACAAAACATGCGGTCTATGAGGAAAGAGGAGGGGAGTGGAACTAATTGGACAGCTCTTTCAAAGAGCCGACACGGACACGGTGGGCTGAATGGCCTCCTTCTGTGCTGTATGATTCTATGACTCCATGGGCTTTCAAAACGGTTTGACACCTTGACCACGCCATTGTTCCTCATGCATAAATCTGAAAAATCATAACGGGCAACTTATTGGATCCCAGGATCGAGCAATTACAGCCCAGACCCATTTGCACATGAAGTCACTCGATAGATGCACTTCCTAGTAGACTGGAGCGACGAGAATATACACTGGCTGATTCATATCTCTCCTCGGCCTGAATGCTGAGAACAGCTCCCCGGCACAGATGGAAGTCCGAATCCAGGAGTTTCCTGGTCCGCGTGGCTCAGTAACACCGTGCGGCGCATTTAGCCAATGAGAATCACACGAGGGTATAGCTGCCCACACTGACGTTTCATTTATATTATCCTTCCATGTACTGCTTTAGTAAAAGCAAATGTAAGAAATCACACAACACCAGGTTATAGTCCAACAGCTTTATTTGAAATCACAAGCTTTCGGAGCGCTGCTCCTTCACCTGACGAAGGAGCAGCGTTCCGAAAGCTTGTGATTTCAAATAAAGCTGTTGGACTATAACCTGGTGTTGTGTGATTTCTTACATTTGTCCTCCCCAATCCAACACCGGCATCTCCACACCATTAGTAAAAGCAGGGAGGAGCTATGAGATAAATTTATAGGCAGTCCGATAATCAATATATCAGAAATCGCAACTAATGACTTAACTATGTTTAAATTATTCTATATAAAAGGTGTTAGGTTTGGAGTTCTCCTGTAAGACACAAGATTTGAGATAGTGGAAAAATATCCCAGTCTTTGCTGTTAAATCCTTTCCTTAAAGCTGTTTTGATGTAGGTTTAAACTTCTGGTTGAATAAGATATTTTGAAATACAGAAATGAAACGTTAGTGCAATTATACGTTAAGGAATAAACCCTCGGTATAATTTTTATGGCTGGGAACTCCACCTTCGTGGCATTGTGTCTGGCTATCATGTCTCATTACTTTGATTACAATTTTCAGATAAGCACTCAATTTTTCCAAATGTCTTCTACTCTGTTTTGACTAGGCATTGTATTTTCTATATATTGCCTTTGTGTATTTTTTATTCATTTTCTCACAATCATTTCGAACTAACCCGCTAATTCTGTTCCAGACGATGTCAATGGTGAGCCAGCAAGCAGTTTTCCTCGTGCTTCTCTCCTTGGTTCCAGTGGCGGTCCTCCAGTGCCCGGTAACCTGTCGCTGTACCGGAACCTTTATGAACTGCAGCGGCCAGGAGCTGGATGTTAGCACAATTCCCGAGCGCTTTCCTGCCACCGTCACCGAGATCAAACTGAACAACAACAAACTAACTGCCATCCCCAATGGGCTGTTTGACCCTCTACAACACCTGAGATCAGTTTCATTGGATAGCAACCCGTGGGCCTGTGATTGTAATATTTTATACCTAAGATCCTGGCTTCTCAAACAGGAAGATCGATCTCACTATAAGAACATAAAGTGCTCCTCGCCGGCGGAGCTCCAGGGCAGGAGGATCTTGTATCTAACAGAGGATGAAATTGTCTCCACCTGTCAGGACTGGTACTGTAACATTGCTCTGCAGTGTCAGATCGGACTCTTCGCCTTCATCGTCATTCAGGCCATTCTTCTGATATTCGTAATAATATTTCTGAGGAGGTTTGAAACTCTTTCGAAGGAGGCGATTCGAGCTCCGAAAGAAGATCATTTTCGGAATGCGATGTGAAGAGGACTGCTCGCCCGACCCAACAGAGTCCAGTGGAAACTTTGGTTGTTGGGCATTCTCGACTCAACAGCCCAATTTTTCCCCAATTTACTTTTTTTTAGTGATGAAAACGTTTCTGTTTTAAACATACCGACGCTGAAATCCCGCGCTGCTACTGCCGTTAACGCCGTTTCTCTGGGGGCTCCACCGATCTCTTTCCGGGGAACCCCTGCGGAAATGTCAAGCGCCAGCCGTTATTTGCCTGACATCTATGCAAATATATGGTGGGCCCGGGATAGACTAGAGAGCCTTTGTACACTCCTTGATGTTGTCGTTGCGGGTTTTAATTGGAGTTCTGTCTTGGCTAAGATTGCATATTGGCGCGACTGACTACAGTTATGATTTAGTGCAGGTAAGAGAAAATGAATTTAAAGGTGAACCTCGTTTCATTAGTTCGACGGTTTGGGAAGGTTAAGTGGAAGCTGGGACTCCGTTTAGTATAAATGATACATATACATCAAGATGCTGGCTAGAGATTACGGACCACTCACTAAACTGTAATCTTGGATAACGATTGTTTTTTTATGTTGTTTAACCCAGCAAAGGCTCTGCTATTGTAATACTGAAGTCAGGATATTGTGCTTCTACTAAAGAAGATTCTGTTAAGCAATGCTAAATATTGGTCATTTCGTAGCAACTTTATCATTGGAATCATTAATAGAGAAACAAGTGATAGCAACAATTGTAACGTAAGTAAATGAATTAAAGCAGTTGGTGATATATCTGCTTATCGTGTCCATCCTTTTGATATTGGTAGACGAGCCCTCTATGTAAAACAATCTAAATCAGGCTAAATTATTCACTACATCTAGAAGCGAAGATGAACTCTGATGCATTTCTTACATATTGGTAGAAGAGGAAGCCGTTTGAGTCTCTCCAGCTGAAATGGATACATATTGGAAGTGTGACTTACATCTTTCTACAAGGAAGTTCTCTGATGTCTCGTGAGTGATTTTTGAATATTAGTGGAATCAATGGATATGGGGATAGTGCGGGCCAGTGGAGATGAGGTAGAAGATCAGCCATGATCTTATTGAATGGCGGAGCATGCTCGAAGGGCCCAGTGACCTACTCATGCTTTTATTTCTTATGTTCTTATGTTCATTATAAAATCTAACAACTCCATTGTAAATCGCTCAGGACATAGCAGAATACGGACAACATTTTCATTATTTTTTATTTTCGTTCACTTCACGTTATACTAAATCGATTAGTTTGTTTTCCCGCTTATAGGTTTGAGTTTATTTTACCCAGTGTTACCTTGCTCCATTTCTCAGTTATTTGGGAGTCAGGCTTTGCACTTTAGTTAAATCTGCTCCACAGCGACACTACTGGTCAGAGAAGGGAAATCTCTTTCAATCGGACCCCCAACGGCGTTGATTCGGAACAAAAGTGGTCGCTGTCCTACTGCACGTGGACCTCCAGCTAAATGAATGGAAATAAAAGCTAACTCGGCCATCATCGATGTATCTTAGATGGGGAGGGATGACTGTGTGCAGCCATGTATTGTGATTGAAAAAATCTCTCAAACTTCGTGTTCTTGGCACATTTGAAATTAGATCAATATTATTATTGACTCTAAATACAATGTGATGCTATCCTGCTATTTAAATAGTTTCTCACTACACATAATTGCAGAGAATCTACAGCATAGAAACAGGTCAATTCAGCCCATCGACCTTGTTCCGGCCTTCAATTAGATCATGGTTAAGAACATAAGAAATAGAAGCAGGAGTCGGCCATTCGGCCCTTCGAGCCTGCTCTGCCATTCAATAGGATAATGGCTGATCTTCTACCTCAAGACTTTCCCCCCCTATCCCATATCTCTTGATTCCCTTAGTATCCAAAAATCTATCGATCTCTGTCTTGAATATACTCAGCGACTGAACCTCCACGGCCCTCTGGGGTAGAGAATTCCAAAGATTCGCAACCCTTTGAGTGAAGAAATTTCTCCACACCTCAGTCCTAAATGGCCGACCCCTTATTCTGAGACTGTGATCCCTAATGAGGTTGATCTGCACCTCACTTCCATTTACTCGCCTTTGTTCCATATTTCTTGATACTCTTACCTAACAAAAATCTATCGATCTCAGTCTTGAAAATGTCAGTTGACTCAGTATCCACAGCATTGGCGAGGGGGGGGGGGGGTGGAGTAGTTAGTTCCAGGTTTCAGCTACCGTGTGTGTGAAAGATTGCTTCCTGATTCCTCTTCTTCTGGATTGCCTCACTAGTGGAATTAGTTTCTCTGTATCTATCCTATCGAATTCCTCGATAATGTTAAATACCTCGGTTAGATCACTCCTCAACCGTTAATACACAAGGGAATACAAACCACGTTTATGCAATCCGTCGTCATAATTGAATCCTTTAAGCCTTGATATCATTTTGATGAATTTGAACTGATTAATGCAGTCCTCCAGATGGGGTCTGACCAAGGCTGTGTACAACGGAAGCGTTACTTCTTCATTTGTTAATTCAAACCCCCTTGTGATAAAGGCCGACATTCCATTAACCCGATCACTTTTTGCACCCGTACACTAGTTTTAATGATTTGTGTACATGGACACCTAAATCCGTTTGCTCACCCCACAGCTCCTAGTCTCTCAGCATTAAGCACATATTCTGATTTGTCATTCTCATCTCTAAAGTGGATGATTTCATGCTTCTCCACATTGAACTTCATCTGCCATCATTTTACCCATTCACTTAGTCTATCAATGTAATTTCCATCGCGAATCCACACAACCTCCTGTGCCTCTTAACTTAGTCTGATCTGCAAACTTGTATATACAACTCTCTATGCTTTCATCCAAGTCATTAATATATATGGCGAAAAGCTGAGGTCCCAGTACTGATCCCGGGGGAACATCACATGTCACATCCAGCCAATCAGAGAACGAACCTTTATCCCTACTCTTCGTTTACAACCTCCGAACTAATTACCAACCCATTACTTCAAATATATTATTCATTTGATCTTATGTTTATGCCTTCCTGTTCAAGACACACCCACAGTGGAAACAGTTTCTCCATGTCCCCACTATCGCACCAACTCATATTTTAAAGCCCTCTATCAAATCTCATCAGTCTTCTCATTTCCAGGGAAAAGAGTTGAACCTGTTCATTTTTCCTGATTGTGGCATCCTCCCATTTTTGTAACAAACTTGTACATATTTTCTGCACTTTCTCCAGTCTTTCATTATCATTTTTGTAGAGTGGAGACCAGAACCGAACACAGTTCAATATAAATCTAGCACTAACCTCCTTCTTTTGTATTCTATTTCTTGTTTGGAATCTTTATGGCCTTAACAACTTGTGTTTCTCCTTTTAGCGATTTAAGTATTTATAGTCCTAAATCAGTCTGAACAACGAAGACTACTTACGAAAGGGATACTGTACCGAGTGTGTGATTAGTGTGAAGTTCAATTTAAGAAGTGCCACTCTTATCTGAGCTGGTTTCAGTCAAGGGCCTGACAGAACCTGTAGTTATGACGCTTTGAATTGCTGCTAATAGCACCTGTTTTAATATAACCATTATTGACCAAAGATTAAAGTCCTCGGATAGTTTAGGAAAAAAATCAGCAATTGCAGAGGCTGCACCGCTGTAGTTCCGGGGTATTCAAAATGGAGGCGGTCAGAGGTTTTCGCTGAATTTGTGCAACCAGATAATTTAGAAGAATTTACACAACGTGCTTTGAATCCTTGTCATAAAAACAGACAATTAGTGAGCTCCTTCCCCACACGGGCACGATTCAGCCAGGTCTATTTTCAAAACTATGTTGTAAGATTGTTTTCACGAAATGTTGAATTAAAGTTATACATCGTGTACCTAATCTCACTGATTTCACTGACTCTACATAAAATGTGCAGAATGTCACAAAGAATAAAGCCTCACTATTTTGTCAGATTTAGAATGTTGCTATGAATTGCTTCAGGGGTAACGGACAGGAAAGAATAACATCACTTGAGATAATGGAAGAGACATTTTATTACACTGCGGTATTTGTAAAGTTACACTGAACCTTTGATCAGCTCAGGGTGATCACACTGTAAAATACAGACAGCGGAATGTAGCGGACAAACTGCTTGACTTTTGAAATATTCCACTTAAACTCAAAGACGTAATAGTTGATTACGGAAAGTAATTTTAAGGAAACTTTACTAATGGTATAATAGATCAATACATAAGATTCTTGAATCAGATACAGCTGGATCTGGCGATACTTGTTTGAAGCGGGTTTGCCTGAGTCTCGTGTTTAACCAGACAGGAGTAAAGCTCGTGTGAGTTCCACTCTGAGGCTGGCAGAGTCAGATAACTGCTCACACTGAACGTGTTGTCCGTCTCCTGCTGGATCCGACTGGTCTCAACACCATTCCCTCTCACACTGCCATCTACAGTCCACTGAATCTCCACAGCGCCCGGGTTAAAGCCGTTCACCAAACATACCAGGGTCGCCGTGTTCTTTGCTGCGATTTGATCCGACGAAGGCGGAAGGACGGTCACCGAGGGGGCCCGCGGACCTGAAAAGAAGAAACAAATGAAAGAAGATCCATCTTAATTGACATAAAAGTCGCAATCAATGTTTTACTTTCTTCAATTCTTTTAAAATTCCGCGTCACTCTACAAAGCTTTGAGGAAATTAATACAACGGAACCTCATTAGTGTCAATTGTACAACGACTGGGGTCCAAAGTATTCGAAAGTATAGAACCTGAGAAGATGTTACTACGTTTCCTACATGGAAAGGAGCACATGACAATTCTTAAAAGGAAATTTAATCTAAAGGAAATAATTGGGTCAGAAAATAACAGAAACATGAAAATAATACTGGACACAGTATTATATTGAAATGTACTGGTCTGACGCAATCTGTCACAAACAGCGTCCCAGGGGCTGAGGATTTAAAAGAAACGTAAAAAGCAATGAATCCGAATTTGGGATAAATATTGGAACCATTGCTGACAGCAACGATTCTGTAATATTTAACTGGAAACACTGGATTCTAATCAATTTACTGTTAATCTCGATTGTTTCTTCTGTCTCCAGTTTTGCTCTTCTATTGACGGAAGTGGTAAATATTGGACTAATATTTGGATTTCTGTACAATCACTGCCGCGGCCGCTCTGCTCGGCTCCGCGTTTCCACAAGGTTTCCCGCCCCGTCCGACGGTGACTATATTGTGTAAACCTTCAGAAGACTGTTCTATCACATTCGAATTACGGTCTTTGGAGACATCTCTGGGGTCAGAGTGTCACAAATGTTGCGTTTTCATTAAAGAGAAAGAGTTTCCAACAAAGAACGTCTGGTATTGTAAACAATTGTATCCTCAGCAATATCCTCAATATGCAAATAATGAAGACAAAAATGTCCTGCGCAATATGTGTCCCTCAATCAACATCGCGAAAACATTGCTGTTTGTGGGACCTTGCTGTGCGCAAATAGGCTGCCGCGTTTCTTACATTACAAGGGCGACTACTGTCAAGCAACTTGCGATGCCCCGAGGTTTCAATGCAAGTTCATTTTTTCTTATTATTAAATAGAATTATTCAAAGATAGTAACAATGAAATATAATCCAGTGTAAGAATGTTGAAGCCGGATTATCAAAATCTCCTCTCTCTTTAAATGACCGTTCGCAACGACCATAGGCTATAAGCATCAGCTGCTAATTACAACCCCTCGGTAAAATGGTTTATGTACCGCAAAGCACCGAAGAAAGGGCTAAAACACTATTTCGTTTCAATACTAGAATTAGAGGCTGGGCCGCTACAATTGGCCCTGGCATTGAGGTGAGGTGCCAGCTGTATCAGCGCGTCTCACCAATACCAGGTTTACCCGGGTCGGTTTCACAATCTATTGCCGTTCTGAGAGGTTCGCCCTGGAGCCTACAACTTCACCTTTCTTTCTCTACATTATCATTTGGATGCTGAAATGCGAGTAGTCTGACAATATCTCTAACTCCGCATTTTCTGTAAGTTTACTCCTCTCACTGACACTGACCACAGCACCAGCAGCAAAGCGCAATTGAGTGAGGAGAAACGCAGGTTCGAAAATCTGAAAAGCTATTCCGAGACATTCGCACACAATTGATCGGATAGCAAGGTAATGAGCCCGTCACTTGTTAAGACAATAGACATCCTGACAATCATTGAGGGTTGTTACTGTGTTATGGAGAAAATCGAATAGTGTTGATGTTTATCACTCGCTGATTTTAGCGCAACAGTCTGATTAGTGCAGTCTTCGGGGATTAATGCGAAATGTAGGACGGAGGATTTTGTACTGAAGGGTTATCACTGAGTTTGGGGAAGAGTGGGAGTGAGTTACTGCAAGTCGCCACACTATCATTCCGCAATCTCAATCCAAGAATGGTGATAAATCGTGGCAGTGCTTTAAGTGGAATAAAACCGGTATTGTGCGAAAAGTTTGAATTTGTGTTCTTAGCCTTTTGAGTTATAAGGGCCGAGTGTGAGCCAGTCTGAAATACTATGTGGGATTCATAGAATTATAGAATTATGGAGCACAGGACTGATCGCGCCCTTTAAAGACATGTCCACTTAGTCCATGTCCCATATATTTGTTTTTCCTTTTTCAAATGTTTAACCAGTTCCCATTTAAGCGCCACTATGGTTCTGCTCGCCCCACTCTTACAGGGAGGACACTGCAGTCCTACCAGTCCCTTGGCTAAAGCAAATATCCTAACCTGTCCTTGGTTCTTCTAGCAATGACCTTCAATTTATGTCCTCCGGCTACCAACTGAACGATGAGTGAAAATAGTTTTTATCCATTTTGCCGTAACAGAATGGTTCCTCATTTTGAACATGTCCGTCAGATCACAGCGTTAGCTTGTAGTGAAACCAGCGTCCTTCGTGTCTCTCGTGACTAAAACCTCGCAGGAACGATATCAACTTAATAAATTGCGCCGTGCACCCCCTCCAAGGCCTGAACACTCTCCGTAAAATCGGGCGTGCTTTGTGCCCGGCTATCTCTTAAATATCACTGGACGCTGATTCACAAGCTCTGTATGAATATATTTTAAGAGCAATAATCTTGATTTACACCAATTCAATCTACCAAGCCAATGATTTAAAAGTATTTTTGGTATTTCGTCAGTAACGCTGCAAAAGTTAGAGGACAATTTGATGAGCGCTTTGCCAACAGAATAAGAAAAATATAATTGGCTGTGTAAAGACCACGAGCGACTCGGACACTGATATTTTTAGATCCCGTGAATTTCGGCTAAACAAAACCAAACACAAATCGAAAACTTGTTGACAAATCCCAAGTCACAAACTGCGAATAATTTACTTACTGCTCAGATTCAGCTTGGTCCCTCTCCCGAAGGTGAATCCATCATCATTGTCCCACACAGCACAGTAATAATCGGCGGCGTCCTCGGACTGCACGTTGGCGATGGTTAAATGCATCTTGTTACTTGATGAGTCTACAGACCCGGTAAATCGATCTGGAATCCCCGAAGCAGTATCGTCGTCCTCGTCCCAAACAAGCACAGGGGCACTGCGGGGTTTCTGCCAGTACCAGCTCGTGTAGTAGCTGCCGATGCTGCCTCCGGACAGGGCACAGGTGATCGTGACAGTTTCCCCCGGGGAGGTTGAGATGGACGCGGGCTGAGTCAGGACAGGATCTGCGTTTGTACCTGGTGAAATAACAAGTTATTGATCAGTTGCACTCTGTGCAATGGTGAATATTGCGTGTGTTTCAGGTCCGCTCAACGCAAGCACAAAAAATCAGAGCAATGTATACCGTCGCGATACTGAAGGTTAACGCCTGTACTTACTGTGGAGACAGAACATCAGCGCGGCGAGAACACGAACCGATTCAATCATAGTGAAGGTTCTGGTGAGGGTCACAAGGAAAATAGTTTCTGACACAAATGTGGTTCTGGGCTCTTTCTCACCGTCTGCTTAAGAAGTTTCAAACATCGCAACGTCATTGAATATTAATTATGCATGCAAATCCCCATCCACGTCAAATCGGGCTATAGGATCCCGTCCTACCTTGATACTTGCATAATGTGCATGCCGGGCATTTTAGAAAAAGAGAAACAAAGGATAAAAGAGGTAGAAGACAACACGGGAATGGTTGAATACAGCAAAATAAAAGGTGCGGTGAGACAAGGAGGGGCGATCAGATGAGGCCAGACTTAGGTTTTAGAAACCTGAACATTATAATAGAGAGGGAAAGCTGAGGGCGGTAAACGGATTAATAGCGATGGAGTCCGCGGGAGAATGAATTGGATCAGCAGAGTATGAGTTGTGATTTGATTTGTAAAAACTATTAGTTTATGAGGTTGAGCACTGTCCGTAATGGCATCAGGGATAGATAGATAGATAGATAGATAGATAGATAGATAGATTATATATTGAAGGTGAGTCAAGGATGGAGAAACACAGAGGAACCTTTTCCTTCTATCCTGTCCTGGAATGTGAGTGAGGTATCAAAAGTTCCCCGGGGGCAGCATTCAAGTCTTGGGATGGACGAAGGTTGAATGAGACAAATGTCACAGTTGTTTATTACACTTGTGATTGATATGGAAAACTGCAAGCTGAAATCCCGCTGTGCCATGTTATTGTAGGAACCGTTGTAAAAAATTCCACAGTTTCCTATTTTAAAAATATCAATCAGAAAGACATTTCATACAAATAATTTGAATGTTGGTACCTAATAACTTATCGCCCGGCTTCACTCCAGGTGTCTTTGAAGAACTGAATGCAATAACATTTTCATCCTCTAGCTGAAGGGCACAGAAGAGAGCAAGAAGTAACGATTGAATCACTGCGCTGAGAAGACTGACGATCGTGGGTGCAGTTAGCGTCCCATAAGTACATAGAATCATAGAATGATACAGCGCAGAAGGAGGCCATTCAGCCCATCGCGCCTGTGACTGCTCTGTTATGGAGCTATTCAATTAGACCCACTGCCCTGCTGTTTCCCCATAGCCATACATATTTCCCACCTTCAAGAGTTTATCCAATTCCCTTTTGAAAATTATTGTTGAATCTTCTTCCACCACCCTTTCAGATAGTGCATTACAGATCATAACAACTCGCTGTATATTTCGCCCCTTATGTCACCTCTGGTTCTTTTGCCAAATTACCTTAAATCTGTGTCTTCTGATTACCGACTCTTCTGCCACTGGAAACAATTTCTCCTTATTTAATCTATCAAACTCCTTCAAGGACACATCTTTCAAATCTCACCGTACCCTTCTCTCTAAGGAAAACAGCCTCAGATTCACGAGTCTTCCCTTGTAACTGAAGTCTTTCATCCTTGGTGCCATTCTGGCAAATCTCCTCTGCAACCTCTCTAAGGCCTTGACATCGACCTTAATGAATCCTGCCCAGAATTGGACACAATACTCCAGCTCGGGCCTAACCAGTGTTTTATAAATGTTTAGCATCACTTCCTTGCTTTTGTACTCTCTACCTCTATTTATTAAGGCACTACCTTTATCAACCCTCTCCATTACTTCACCAAAGAACTCAATCGAGTTAGTCACACAGGATATGCGTTTAACAAATCCGTGCTGGCTATCAGGATCCCGTATGCCTTTTGAACAGCCTTCTCGTTTTCTCCTGCCAGCTTCGAAGACTTTTATACGTACACTCCAGTTCCTGCACCCTTTTAAAATCTATCATTTCTTTTATATTGCCTCTCGTCGTTCTTTCTACCGAAATCAGTTCTCACATCACTCTGTTAAGTTACAATTGCATGTGTCTGTGCATTTCACCAGTCTGTCTATGCCCTCCTGGCGTCTGTTACTATCCTCCTCACTCTTTACTACATTTACAAGTTTCGTATCACCTGCAGACTTTGAAATTATGCCCTGTATACCCAATCCAAGGTCATTAATATATATCAACAGGAGCAGTGGTCCCAACTGTGGCCCTTGCGGGGCACCACTGTGCACTTCTCCCCGGTCTGAAAACAACTGCTCACCATTACTCTCTGGTTTCCGTCCCTGAACCAATGATATATCTATGCAGCCACTGCCCCTTTAATCCAGTAGACATCAATTTCGCTAACAGGTCTATTATGTTGTGCTTTTTCAAACGACTTTTGAAAGTACAGCTAACAATATCAACCACACTACCCTCATCAACCCTCTCCCTTACTGCATTAAACAACTCAATCAAGTTAATTAAACACAATTTGCCTTTAACAAAGGAAGATGGTTGTGGTTGACGCAGATTAATCATCTCAGCCCCAGTACATCGCTGCAGGAGTTCCTCAGGGCAGTTTCCTAGGCCCAACCATCAGCTGCTTCATCAATGAACTTCGCTACAACATAAGTTCAGAAGTGGAGATGTGCGCTGATGATTGCACAGTGTTGGGTTCCATTTACAACTCCTCAGATAATGAAGCAGTCCATTTATGCATGCAGCAAGACCTGGACAACAATCAGGCTTGGTCTGATAAGTGGCAAGTATAATATGCGCCACACATGTGCCAGACAATAACTATCTGCAACAAGCGAGAATCTAACCACCACCCCATGACATTCAACGCCTTACCATCGTAGAAACTCCCACCAACAACATCCTGGGGGTCACCATTGACCAGAAACTTAACTGGACCAGACACATAAATACTTTGGCAACAAGAGCGGGTCAGAGGCATGGTATTCTATGCCGAGTGTCTCACCTCCTGACTCCTCAAACCCTTTCCACCAGCCACAAGGCACAGTTCAGGAGTTATGGAATGCTCTCCACTTGCCTGGATGAGTGCAGCTCCAACAACACTCAAGAAGCTCGACACCATCCAGGACAAAGCAGCCCGTTGATTGGCACCTCATCCACCACCTTAAATATTCACTCCCTCCACCACCGGCGCAATGTGGCTGCAGTGTGTACCATCTACAAGATGCACTGCAGCACCTCACCAAGGCTTTTTCGACAGCACCTCCAAACCCACGACCTCTACCACCTGGAAGGACAAGGGCAGTAGATGCATGGGAACACCATCACCTGCAAGTTCCCCTCCTAGTTACACAGGAATTGAAGGAAAACACTGTGCTTATGTAAGAGGCAGGAAAGATAAAATGTTGCAAATGGGAATGGGAAAATCATGCAGCATGAAAAATGGGGACAGGGGTTATAGTTTGAAATTTTTGAACTCAATGTTGAGTCCAGAAGGCTGTAAAGTGCATAATTGAAAGATGAGGTGCTGTTCCTTGAGCTTACATTGAGCTTCATTCGAACAATGTAATAGGCCGAGAACAGAGAGATCAGATTTGGAGTGAAGCGGTGAATTAAAGTGACAGGCGACCGGAAGCTCAGGGTCACCTTTACGGACTGGACGGAGGTGTTCCGCAAAACGGTCGCCCAATCTGCGTTTGGCCTCCCCAATGTAGAGGAGACCGCATGGTGAGCAGCGAATACAGTATACTAAATTACAAGAAATACAAGTAAATCGCTGTTTCACCTGGAAGGGTTGTTTGAGGCCCTGGACAGTGGGAAGGGAGGAGGTAAAAGGGCATGTGTTGCATCTCCAGCGCGTGCAAGGGAAGGTGCCAGGCAAAGAGGAATGGCTGTTAAGGGTGATTGAGGCGTGGAGCAGGGTGTCGCAGAGGGAGCGGTCCCTTTGGAATGCTGTAAGGGGAAGTGAGGGGAAGATGCATTTGGTGGTGGAATCACGTTGGAGGTGGCGGAAATGGCAGAAGATGATCCATTGAATGTGGAGGCTGGTGGGGTGAAAGGTGAGGAGAAGGGGAACCCTATCGTGGTTCTGGGAGGGAGGGGAATGGGTGAGAGCAGAAGTGCGGGAAACGGAATGGACATGGTCAGGGGTCATGTCAACCACAGTAGAGTGGAATCCTCGGTTGAGGAAAAAGGAAGGCATGTCAGAAGCACTGGTATGGAAGGTGGCATCGTCAGAACAGATGCGGCGGAGAAGGAGAAACTAGGAGAATGGAATAGAGTCCTTACAGGAAGCCGGGTGGGAGGAAGTGTAGTCCAGGTAGCTGTGGGAGTCAGTGGGCTTGTAGTGGATGTTTGTCGAAAGCCGATTGCCAGACATGGAGACGGAGAAGTCAAGGAAGGGAAGAGAAGAGGTGGAGATGGACAATGTGAAGGTGAGGGAAGGGTAGAAATTGGAAGTAAAGTGAATGAACTTATCTAGTTCAGGGCATGAGCAGGAAATGGCACCGATACAGTCATCGATGGACCGGAAAAAGAGGTGAGCGAGGGGACCTGAGTAGAACTGGCATAAAGAATGTTCCACATATCCCATGAAAAGACAGGCATAGGAAAAAGTGTTGCACCCGCTCGTGGTCTGGACAGTACAGGGCAGTGTTTAATACAATAGGTTGACAGGTTGGTATGTTTAAAGAGTATTATGTTATGATTTATATAGAGCGCTAAGTTAAGGGGCAAATGTAGACAACCAAGGGTTATATTGGGCGTGATGTGGCAGAAGGCTTAGACCCTCTGATGTGAAATAATGAAAAATAGCTGAATATAGATTTTGGTACTAAAATCCTTCTATTATTGATTCATTCTGTATGATGCAGTAAACACATGGTTTAGATTATGTTGTTAGGATTTTGCAGGCCAAACCTACGCAACATGAAGTGTTAGTTGAAGACAATTTGGGAAGCCTCAAAGGGTTTATGTAAATAATTATGGGTAATTTGGAGACAAACGCGTTATTTAAGTTGTTATTATTTTGATAAGACTGTGATATAGTTAACTGCAGAATGTTCTTATTTTTACTTATAAAAAATGAAGGGCTAAAAATTCGAGGACATTATGCCACCCGTTACCGTCAAAATATCGTGAAAAGAGGGTGGCCGCCGCTCTTTCCGCAGCTGGTGGCAGGTCCCGTGGATTCCAACATTTTCCTAGGCCCGGCAGCGCTGCGGGTAAGAGGCGTCGCCCTGCAAAGTAGAATGAGGGAGTGGTGACGTCAGTCAACATGCAACGCTGACTTAACGTCCCACGGCAAACTTGGACCTTTGTGTTGAGTTCAGTGCTGGGTCCTGAGTTCGCCAGGTAAACCCAATGTGCAATCAGACTGACAGAGAGGCTGTCAGCATCTCTTAAACGGACACACACATTTATCAGGTAAGTTTGCATTTAAGCTTTTGGATTGGGATTTTTAGATTTCACTGCAGTAGTGGTTTTTGGAATTGATGTTTGTGGTAAACCACTGTTAACCTGTACATGCCTGTGTGGTAAACCACTGTTAACCCTGTACAAGTCCAGGCATGTCTCAGCCCCTGGCTCCACCCCTAAGCCTGTGTATAAAGGTGACTCACCACCCTTCCCCCGGGAGCTCTTAGGATGGATTCACTAGCAGAGGCATGCTCTAGTTCTTAGTCAATAAAAGCCTACTTCATTTAAGTCCATCTCGTAGTCTTTGGTATTGTTGATAGCCCATCAATTTTATGGACTAATTTTAAACATGGAGCAAATCTTGAAGCCGGAACGTTTAGACCTGGATCCTCAAGCAGCAGATGCAGCCAATAACTTTGAACACTGGCTGAGCTGTTTCGAAGCCTTCCTGGAGGCCTCCAGCACTACTGTCACTACAGATGACGCGAAACGGCTTGTCTTGAAGCCACGGGTGAGCCACCGAGTCTACTCGCTCATCCGAGACGCCACTACTTACGCGGCCGCCATCGCGACGCTAAAGGAACAATACGCGAGGCCTGTTAATGAGGTCTACGCCAGACACCTCCTGGCTACCCGAAAACAGCGCCCCGGGGAATCAGGCACTGAATATTTACTGGCACTGAGAGTCCTCGGCCGGGACTGTAATTGCAAAGCGGTGACGGCCAAGGAATGCACGGAAGACCTGATCCGAGATGCCTACGTAGCCGGCATCAGGTCCAACTATACTCGGCAGAGGCTGCTGGAACAGAGGGGGCTCGACCTGCAGAAGACGGTGGCCCTTGCTAACTCGTTAGACGTGGCCCTCCAGAACATGGACGCCTACCCCCCTGATCGGATGGCCACGTGGATGCCACGGCAGCAGCCATCTTGGGACCCAGTAAGGCCACAAGCCGCCAGCAGCCCAACTACAGCTGCAATGACCAGAGGCCAGAAATGCTACTTCTGCGGCCAGGCCAAGCACCCCAGACAGCAATGCCCAGCAAAGGACGCGACCTGCTCCAAATGCGGCAAGAAAGGCCACTACGCGAGAGTGTGCAAGGTGAAATCGACCCCCAATTCCAGCAGCGCCGCGTGTAAACCATACAGGCCGCCATTTTGGACCCCACCAACCACGTGTGAGCCGTGCGGGCCGCCATTTTGGACACCATCAGCCGAGGGGGAGCCGCCATCTTGGACACCATCTCGGGACCAGGCCCTCGGCGCGGGCGAATACTACAGCGACCCACCGACCTCGACGATGGCCTCCATCACCCTGGACCAATCTAGGCCCCACCAACTAGCCAGGTCCATGATGAACGTAAAGGTAAATGGCCATGCCACAAATTGCCTTTTCGACTGCGGAAGCATGGAGAGCTTCATCCACCCCGACACGGTGCGACACTACTCCCTATCGGTTATGCGCACACGCCACCAGGTCTTTATGGCCTCAAAGTCCCATATGGCGGACGTCGGTGGCTACTGTGTAGCGACTCTGACAGTGAACGGCGTGGAGTACAGAGGGTTTAAATTCCTCGTCCTGCCATAGCTCTGCGCTCCCGTACTGCTAGGATTAGACTTCCAGTGCCATCTGGAGAGCATCATGATGGCATATGGCGGGCCCCTGCCCCCACTTACAGTCTGCAGCCAGCAGAATTTAAACACGGTGCCGCGCAAAGTATGCAGCCTGTCCACCCTGAAGGTCAAACCCCCCCCCGTTGTTCGCTAACCTCGCCAAAGACTGCAAGCCAATTGCTACTAAAAGCAGGCGGTACAGTGCCGGGGATAGGAGCTTTATTAAATCAGAAGTACAAAGACTCCTGAGGGAAGGGATTATCGAGGGCAGCACCAGCCCATGGCGAGCCCAAGTGGTGGTAGTAAAGACCGGCGAAAAACAGCGCTTGGTTATTGTTTACAGCCAGACGATCAATCGATACACGCAATTAGACGCATACCCACTTCCCCGCAGATCTGACATGGTCAACCAGATAGCACAATACCAGTTATTCTCGACGATTGATCTGAAGTCGGCATACCACCAGCTCCCCATCAGGCCTGAGGACCGCCAGTACATGGCCTTCGAGGCTGATGGTCGCCTCTACCACTTCCTCCGAGTCCCCTTTGGCGTCACCAACGGGGTCTCGGTCTTCCAAAGGGCGATGGACCGGATGGTTGACCAGAACACGCTGCAGGCCACCTTCCCCTGTCTAGACAACATCACCATCTGCGGCCATGACTGGCAGGACCACGACGCCAACCTAGAAAAATTCCTCCGTATGGCCCAACGGCTGAATCTGACATACAACAGAGAAAAATGTATGTTCCGCACTGCGCGCCTCGCTATTCTTGGCTGCGTGGTGGAAAACG
The DNA here is from genome assembly GCF_052327205.1 of Somniosus microcephalus. Taxonomy (NCBI): domain Eukaryota; kingdom Metazoa; phylum Chordata; class Chondrichthyes; order Squaliformes; family Somniosidae; genus Somniosus; species Somniosus microcephalus. The sequence goes on along the minus strand of NC_141005.1, from coordinate 65,571,865 downwards.
GAGTCATCGGCCCCGACCCCGACCGAATGCGCCCCCTCCTGGAACTACCCCCCCCACCGCCTAAAAGCCCTGAAGAGATGCCTAGGGTTCTTCTCTTACTACGCCCAGTGGGTGCCCAACTATGCGGACAAAGCCCGGCCCCTCATCAAGTCAACCTCCTTCCCCCTGACGGCAGAGGCCCATGCGGCCTTCACCCTCATGAAAGAGGACATTGCGAAGGCCACAATGCACGCAGTGGATGAGTCCATCCCTTTCCAAGTGGAGAGCGATGCATCCGACTTTGCCCTAGCCGCAACCCTTAACCAGGCGGGGAGACCCGTGGCCTTCTTTTCATGGACCCTCCAGGGCCCTGAAATTCGACACTCCTCAGTCGAGAAGGAGGCCCAGGTGATAGTGGAGGCTGTACGGCACTGGAGACATTACCTGGCCGGTAAACGTTTCACCCTGCTCACTGACCAACGGTCAGTAGCATTTATGTTTAACAACAGACAAAGGGGGAAAATCAAAAATGATAAGATATTGCGGTGGAGGATCGAGTTATCCACCTACAACTACGATATCTTATACCGGCCCGGGAAACTTAATGAGCCCCCAGACACCCTATCCCGTGGGACATGTGCCAACGCACAAGTCGATAGGCTACGGACCCTCCACAATGATCTCTGCCACCCGGGGGTCACCAGGTTCTTCCACTTTATTAAAGCTCGCAACCTGCCTTACTCCATCGAGGAGGTCAGGACCATGACCAGGAACTGCCAGGTCTGCGCTGAATGCAAACCGCATTTTTATAGGCCAGACAGGGCACACCTGATTAAAGCCACCCGCCCCTTCGAACGTCTCAGCGTCGATTTCAAGGGGCCCCTTCCCTCCTCTGACCGCAACACGTACTTCCTCAATATTATTGACGAGTACTCCCATTTCCCCTTTGCCATCCCCTGCCCGGACATGACCAGCGCCACAGTCATCAGGTGCCTCCACGACCTGTTCGCCATATTTGGCTTCCCCAATTACATCCACAGTGACAGGGGCTCGTCGTTCATGAGCGACAAGCTGCGCCAGTACCTGCTCGAGAAGGGCATAGCCACGAGCAGGACTACCAGCTACAACCCCCGGGGTAACGGACAGGTAGAGAGGGAGAATGCAACAGTGTGGAAGACCGCCATGCTCGCCCTAAAATCCAAGGGCCTCCCAATCTCCCGCTGGCAAGATGTCCTCCCCGATGCACTCCACTCCATACGATCACTGCTCTGTACTGCCACAAACGACACCCCTCACGAGAAGATGTTCGTCTTCCCCAGGAAATCCACCTCGGGGACGTCACTACCGCCATGGCTGACGTCTCCGGGACCCGTCCTGCTCAGGAAACATGTGAGGAGCCATAACACGGACCCCCTGGTCGAAAAGGTTCACCTCCTCAACGCCAACCCACAGTACGCCTACGTGGCGTATCCTGATGGGCGGGAGGACACAGTCTCAATTCGAGACCTCGCAGCCTCAGGTACCACCCGAAACACCATCGATCACCATCCACTACCTCCACCCACCACCACTTCCCACGACGCACCACCGGGGTGTCTACCACGAACTGACGACATGCCGGTGCCATCCCTACCCCGAGAGGACGACACGCCAGTGCTCCGTCCCACGCGAGAAGCGGCCGCGGGCAAAGAACCGCCGCAACTGGCACCACGAAGATCATTACGGCAGACAAGACCCCCGGAGAGACTTTCGTATACGAACTTTTGAAACACTTCACCCCGCCGGACTCTTTTTTAAACGAGGGTTGAATGTGGTAAACCACTGTTAACCTGTACATGCCTGTGTGGTAAACCACTGTTAACCCTGTACAAGTCCAGGCATGTCTCAGCCCCTGGCTCCACCCCTAAGCCTGGGTATAAAGGTGACTCACCACCCTTCCCCCGGGAGCTCTTAGGATGGATTCACTAGCAGAGGCATGCTCTAGTTCTTAGTCAATAAAAGCCTACTTCATTTAAGTCCATCTCGTAGTCTTTGGTATTGTTGATAGCGCATCAATGTTAAAACATTTTTAAGTGTGCAGGGAGTGCTGCTGGACTTCAATGGCAAAGGAAGGCCTCTGAGAAGACAGAAAAAGCTGCAAATACTGAGCAGGCCAGTCAAACAGAATTCACGTCTCAGGTCAAGATGCTGCCTAACCTGCTGAGCCTTTTTCAGAATTTTATGCCGTCATTTCAGATTTACAGCATCTGCTTGCAGAGAGCAAAGGATGATGCAGAAGATGAAGAAACAAAAGAGGAAAAAGCTGAAGAGGGGTAAACAGAAGAGGAGGAAGCAGAAGATGAAAAAGCTGAAGGAAGGATGCAACCGAGAGAGCCACTTTCTGGCCATGATATCCGAGATGGAGTCGTCGTTTGCAGTACCAGTGACCACAACCCCTAATCCCCTTGCAACAATAGTCCCACACCTTACCTTCCCTCTGTTACTGACCATCAAAGTGGTCTTTTGGCTATGCTGCTGATATAAAAGCCACCGCAAAGCAAACTTTTCAATCTAAATTTATACATCTATCCATCCAATATGATGGCAAGAGATCAACTCATCACACTTATGCATTCTCTTAGTGACTGTCTTGTGTGTGCTTTTTCCTATCTTACTGATGTCACGCAGTGCCACCACACTGGCTGCAGCATGGCTGGGGGAAGGCTGCTGACTTTCAGTGGGGGACACTGCAAATGGCCTTGTTGGTCGATCTTGAGGAGTTGGTGGTTGGGAGTGTCTAATCGAGCTATGGTGTTTCTTCTACTTCTTCTGCTTCACGTACCTCTCCCTCTTCTTGGCAAACCACTGGCTGGGTTGGCTGCATTTCTTGGGTGCATGAAATGAGGAAGGCACAAGAGTGGAGTTATGGTGAGGCGATGGTGGGAAAACAAGAGGTGCATGCGAGAAGGAGGATAACGTATGAAGATATAAGCATCTTATATCTTTTCTCTCATGCCACTAGCAAAGTGCTCAGCCATGCCCGTGCCCAGAATGGCCAGCACCATCTCCTCCAAGGGTGTGAGGTGAAGCTAGGAATGTGAGGTGTGCCTCATGTTTGGTACAAATTGTTGGTTGGTGAGTGATTGGATGGGGGGGGAGGGGTGGCAGAAGAATCGTGCATTGAGGCTCTTGGTGGAGTTGGTAGGAAATGGCTTTTGAAGGTGAACTTGATCACTGCTCTTAGGTCATGAAGATTCTTTGGACCCTGGAGCCAGGTTGTGTGGGCGAAACTACTGGCAGTGACAGAATCGGTGCTCTGGTCCCACATCGTTCTTTCAGGATGTCCTCCTGGCCCCTGTGGGTAGAGAACATAAGAACACGAGAACATAAGAAATAGAAGCTGGAGAAGGCCATTTGGCTCTTCGAGTCTGCTCTGCCATTAAGCAAGATCATGGCTGATCTTCTACCTCAACTCCACCTTCCTGCTCTATCCCCATAACTCTTAATTCCCTTAGTTCCCCCCCCAAATATTGACCTCTGTCTTAAACATAATCAACGTCTGAGCATCCACAGCTCTCTGGGGTAGAGAATTCCAAAGATTCACCACACTTTGAGTGAAGACATTTTTCTCTTCATCTTAGTCCTAAATGGCCGACCCATTATTCTGAGACTGTGACACCATGTTCTAGATTCCACAGTCAGGGGACACATTTTCTGAGCATTAACCCTGTCAAGCCCCTTAAGAATTTTACATGCTTCAATTAGATCACCTCTCATTCTTCTAAACTCTAGGGAATATAGGCCTAGTCTACCCAGTCTCTCCTCATAAGGCAATATCCTCATCCAAGGAACGAGTCGAGTGAACCTTCATTGCACTCCCTCTAAGGCAAGTATGTCTTTCCTTAGGTAAGGAGAACAGAATCCTATACAATACGCCAGGTGTAGCCTCACCAGGGCCATATATAATTGCAGTAAGACGTCTTTACCCTTATACGCAAATTCTCTTGCAATATAGGCCAACATAGAAACATAGAAACATAGAAGATAGGAGCAGGAGTAGGCCATTCGGCCCCTCGAGCCTGCTCCACCATTAGATGAGATCATGGCTGATCATCCAAACTCAGTACCCCGTACCTGCCTTCTCCCCATATCCCTTGATACCTTTAGCTCTAAGAAATATATCTAACTCCTTCTTGAATATATTTAAAGACTTGGCCTCAACCGCCTTCTGTGGTAGAGAATTCCACAGGTTCACCACTCTCCGGGTGAAGAAATTCTTCCTCATCTCTGTCCTAAATGGCTTACCCCTTATCCTTAGACTATGACCCCTGGTTCTGGACTCTCCGACCATCGGGAACATTCTACCTGCATCTAGTTTGTCCAGACCTGTCAGAATTTTATAAGTTTCGATGAGATCCCCTCTCATTCTTCTAAACTCCAGCGAGTATAAGCCCAATCGACCCAATCTCTCCTCATACATCATTCCTGCCATCCCAGGTATCAGCCTTGTAAATCTTCGCTGAACTCCTTCCATGGCAAGAACATCCTTCCTCAGATAAGGCGACCAAAACTGCACACAGTACTCAAGGTGTGGTCTCACCAAGGCCCTTTACAACTGCAGCAGGACATCCTTGCTGCTGTACTCAAACCCTTTCGCTATTAAGGCCAACATACCACTTGCCTTCTTCACTGCCTGCTGCACCTGCATGGTTACCTTCAGCGACTGGTGCACAAGGACACCCAGGCCTCATTGCACTTCCCCTTCTCCCAATCTATTGCCATTCAGATAATAGCCTGCCTTTCTGTTTTTGACACCAAATTGGATAACCTCGCATTTATCCACGTTATATTGCATCTGCCACGCTTCTGCCCAATCACCCAACCTGTCCAAATCATCCTGGAGTTTCTCGGTATTCTCCTCGCAGCACACACGCCCACCCAGCTTTGTGTCGTCTGCAAACTTGGAGATATTACATCTAGTTCCCTTATCTAGATCATTAATGTATATTGTGAATAGCTGGGGTCCAAGGACCGATCCCTGTGGTACCCCACTAGTCACTGCCTGTCACTCGGAAAAAGACCCGTTAATTCCTACTCTCTGCTTTCTGTCCGCCAACCAGTTCTCTATCCAAGTCAATACCTTGCCCCCAATCCCATGTGCCTGAACTTTACACGCTAATCTCTTATGCGGGACCTTATCAAAAGCCTTTTGAAAGTCCAAATAGACCACATCTACTGGTTCTCCCTTATCTATTTTCCCAGTTACATTCTCAAAAAATTCGAGTAGATTAGTCAAGCACGATTTACCTTTTGTAAATCCATGTTGACTTTGTCCGATCCTGTCACTGTTTTCCAAGTGCTCAGGTATTACATCCTTTATAATGGACTCTAGCATTTCCCCCACTACCGATGTCAGGCTTACCGGTCTGTAATTCCCCGCTTTCTCTCTACCACCCTTTTTGAATAGTGGGGTAACATTAGCTACCCTCCAATCCATGGGTACAGTTCCAGATTCCTCGAATTTTGGAAGATGATCAGCAATGCATCTACTATTTCTAGGGCCACCTCCTTAAGTACCCTAGGGTGTAGATTATCAAGCCCTGGGGATTTATCAGCCTTCAATCCCGTCAATTTCCCTAACACCAATTCCCTACAAATACTGATTTCTTTCAGTTCCTCCCTCTTATCAGGCCCGATGTTCTCCAACATCTCTGGGAGGTTATTTGTGTCCTCCTTTGTGAAAACAGAACCAAAATATGCATTTAATTGGTCTGCCATTTCTTTGTTCCCCATTATAACTTCACCTGCTTCTGACTGCAAAGGACCTACACTTGATTTCACTAATCTTTTTCTCTTCACATATCTATAATAGCTCTTACAGTCAATTCTTATGTTCCGTGCAAGCTTACTTTCATATTCTATTTTCCCCTTCTTAATTAATCTCTTTGCCCTCCTTTGTTGAATCCTAAACTGCTCCCAATCCTCAGGGTTACCGCTTTTTCTGGCCAATTGATATGCCCTCTCCTTGGATCTTATGCTATCCCTAATTTCGCTTGTTAGCCACGGTTGAGTCGCCCTTTTTGTTTTATTCTTATCCCAAACTGGGATGAACAACTTCTGTAGTTCATCCATGCGGTCTTTTAATGTTTGCCATTGCCTATCCACCATCAACCCTTTGAGTGATATTCCCCAATCAATCCTACCCAATTCGCACCTCATACCATCGTAGTTTCCTTTATTTAAATTCAGGACCCTAGTCTCCGAGTCAACTACTTCACTCTCCATCCTAATGAAGAATTTTATCATATTATGATCGCTCTGACCCAAGGGGTCTCATACAACAAGATTGCTAATTAATCCTCTCTCATTACATAATACCCAGTGTAAGATGGCCTGATCTCTGGTAGGTTCCTCGACATATTGTTCCAGAAAACCATCCCGTAAACATTCTAGGAATTCCTCCTCCACAGTATTTTTACTAATTTGGTTAGCCCAATCTATATGTAAATTAAAGTCACCCATGATGACTGCTGTGCCCTTACTGCATGCTTCTCTAATTTCCCTTTTAATGCCATCCCCAACCTCCATATTACTGTTTGGAGGTCTATATACCACTCCCACTAACGTTTTCTGCACCTTGATATTTCTCAGTTCTACCCATACAGATTCTGCATCATCAGAGTTAATATCCTTCCTTTCAATTGTGTTAATCCCCTCTTTAACCAGCAATGCTACCCCACCTCCCTTTCTTTTTTGCCTATCCTTCCTAAATATTGAATACACCTGGATGTTGAGTTCCCAACCTTGGCCAACCTGGAGCCATGTTTCTGTAATCCCAATCAAATCATATTTGTTTACCTCTATTTGCGCAGCTAATTCATCCACCTTGTTCCGAATGCTCCTTGCATTAAGACACAAAGCCTTCAGGCTTGTTTTTTTAATGCTCGCAGACCTATATGAATTCTTATTTACTGTGACCATGTTTGATTTAAACCGTTGAGTTCTTTGCCTTCTAATTTTGTTTTTCTCCTTCCTGTCTTTTGCTTTTTTCCTTGTTTCCTTTTCCTCTGTCTCCCTGCTCAGGTTCCCAACCCCCTGCCACTTTAGTTTAAACCCTCCCCAACAGCACTAGCAAACACTCCCCCTAGGACATCGGTCCCGGCCCTGCCCAGGTGCAAACCGTCCCGTTTCTCCTGGTCCCACCTCCCCCAGAACCGGTTCCAATGTCCAAGGAATTTGAATCCCTCCCCCTTGCACCATTCCTGTAGCCACGTATTCATTTGAAATATCCTCCTATTTCTACTCTGACTAGCTTTCCTAATTGCTTGCCATACCTGCATGTTAACTTGCTGTGATTCATGTACAATGACACCCAGGTCCCTCTGAATGCAAACATTTCCCAGTCTCTCACCATTCCAAACATGTTCTGCTTTTTTAGTTTTTCCTACCAAAGTGGATAACTTCACACTTCCCCACATTGTTTTCCATTTGCCGTGCTCTTGCCCACTCAGTCAACCTGCCTATATCTCTCTGCAACCTCTTTGAGTCCTCCTCACAGCTTACTTTCTCCCCTAACTTTGTATCATCAGCGAACTTGGATACGTTACACTCAGTCCCTTCATCTAAATCATTAATATAGATCGTAAATAGCTGAGGCCCAAGCACTGATCCCTGCGGTACCCCACTAGTTACAGCCTGCCAACCTTAAAAAGTCCCGTTTATTCCTACTCTGTTCTCTGTTGGTTAACCAATCCATGCTAATATATTACTCGCAATCTCATGAGTCCTAATTTTGTGTTGTGTGGCAACTTATCGAATGCTTTTTGAAAATCCAAATACACTACATCCCTGATTCCTCCTTATCCATCCTAATCCACCCTACTAGTTACATCTTCAAGAAACTCTAACAGATTTGTCAATCACGATTTCCCTTTCATAAAACCATGTTAACTCTGCCTAATCATATTACGATTTTCTAAGTGCCCTGTCACCGCATCCCTAATAATAGATTCTAGCATTTTACCTGCTATTGATGTCAGGCTGGCCTATGATTCCCGTTTTATCGCTACCTCCGTTCTTAAATAGCCGGGTTAAAAAGAGGACGTCTGTTGTGTTTCCTACATTACAACAGTGACTACACTTAAAAAAATTACCTCATTATCGTAAAGGGCACTACATACATGCAAGACTTTCTTTCTTCAATCGTGGGGCAATGGAGTGGTGGATGAACAAGACTCCAGAGTAGGATGAATTTAAAGAAACACGGTCTACATGAAAAAATGTTTCGACGGGCCTTGTTTGCAAATGTGAAATACAATGAGGCTTAGCACTGGGCAGATAGATTCGCTCTACGTGAACAATAATATTCAGCTTGTTGCTAAATATTCGAAAACAAATCTTAGAAGAAAACCTTTACTGAAGGAGTGATAAACAATTGGAATAAACTACCCTGCCAGGTATAAAGCAAAAGACTGCAAATGCTGGAAATCTGAAATAAAAGCAGAACATGCTGGAAATAAATCAAAGACGCTAGTTCAAAATACAATTGGACGATAGGCTGGCTGAAGTGGAGTACTAGTAGGATCAGCTCAATGATAGCAATGGCTCTTTTCTGACCCTTGACCTTTTTCTTGAGTTGTTATGCGCATTAAAACGTTGCACACAATTTTTAGCCAGTACACGACAGTGCCTGGGATGCCTATCGTGCTTTAATACACAACAACTCCCTTTAGTGCTGCCACGAGTTACTCTGAATTATTAGGGGGACAAATGAATCCATGAATTTTAACCAACCAAACCAATAAAAATTAAATTGCTAATAACCACAGAGTTCGATGGCATTTTGGTAGTTTCGTGCTGTGACGCGTTGCTCTGATCCCGCGCACACTCTGTGTACGTCTTAACGCGACACTGGGTGGGTTACTTATTTACGCCAACGGCTTGTTTATGGGTACTCCCTTTATCAGCTAGAGTAGAGTTCCCTATCTGCGGCAGCCATGGCGTCCTGACATCGTCACTCAAAGTTGAAAAGAATTGAAGGAGTTTTATTTGAATTATTTCGGTGCAAAATACTTGTGCACACTTGTTGGGTATGAATTTGATCTACCTTTAATTTATATGATAAGAAGGAGGGATTATAGTGGGAAGTGATACATATCTACTGGAAGACACTGAAAGGTAATTGAGACATTTAATGTAAAGAGTGCGATCGCGTGTGACGTTTTAATCGATTATGCGATATTTTATGGCAGATTAAAAACATTTGCATGTTTCCGGCAACCAATGGGCAAGAATGATTGCCAAGGACTTATAAATATGGAATAAAGTGTTGGATGAAGAGGGTTGCTCCTGGTTATATTCCGTTCGTGGCGTCGCTGTGAGATTTATGGATAGTAAAATTGATTATTATATTCGAATCAATACAGCCATAATCGAATAAAATTGCAATTCTCCAGCATGTGGCTCCGAAATTGCTCGGTCTCTTGTTAATTTAAATGAGAGTCCGATGGAACTTCCAAAGAAACGGCGTGGAAAACGACCAATCTCCAGCCCAAGTCTATCGCAGGAGAGCGGGTTGTAGCGCCGCAGAATCTCTGTGCATTTATGTAACTCTTTTAATGCAGGGAAATGTCCCAAAGCGATTTACACGGTCCTAATACAAAGAAACGGAAGAAGCCACAGCAGGAGATATTAGGAAGGGTGACCCATACAAAGTACATGTCGGAAGCGACGGGTTATGGAAAATAAGCTGGGGAAGCAGTACAGGGTACCAGTACCAGTACCGTGGGTGCACTGCAATACTGGCTATGACAGAGGTGGCTAAAAATGGAAAACTCGTCTCCCTAACGTGCGTTTTCCACATTCAAGATGTCAAAAGTGATTGGCTGATTCTATTTCTCTCACATTGTAACATTTCTGTTTATTGATGTGTTGCTGACTTATTTGGCAGGTCAACAATGGTTAGGTGGTTGAAAAGTGCGACCCCAAATAATGACGCAGCGAGTTGTCATGAGCTGGAATGCACTGCCTGAAAGGGTGGTGGAAGCAGATTTAACAGTAACTTTCAAAGGGGTATTATATATACAATTGAAAAGGACAAAAAATGCGGTCTATGAGGACAGAGGAGGGGAGTGGAACTAACTGGACAGCTCTTTCAAAGAGCCGACACGGACACGGTGGGCTGAATGGCCTCCTTCTGTGCTGTATGATTGTATGACTCCATGGGCTTTCCAAACGGTTTGACATCTTGACCACTCCATTGTTCCTCAAGCATAAATCTGAAAATTCATAACGGGCAACTTATTGGAACCCAGGACCGAGCAATTACAGCCCAGACGCATTTGCACATGAAGTCACTCTCTAGATGCACTTCCTAGTAGACTGGAGCGACGAGAATATACACTGGCTGATTCATATCTCTCCTTGGCCTGAACGCTGAGAACAGCTCCCCGGCACAGATGGAAGTCCGAATCCAGGAGTTTTCTGGTCCGCGTGGCTCAGTAACACCGTGCGGCGCATTTAGCCAATGAGAATCACACGAGGGTATAGCTGCCCACACTGACGTTTCATTTATATTATCCTTCCATGTACTGCTTTAGTAAAAGCAGGGAGGAGCTATGAGATAAATTTATAGACAGTCCGATAATCAATATAACAGAAATCGCAACTAATGACAACTATGTTTAAATTATTCTATAAAAGGTGTTAGGTTTGGAGCTCTCCTGTAAGACACAAGATTTGAGATAGTGGAAAAATATCCCAGTCTTTGCAGTTAAATCCTTTCCTTAAAGCTGTTTTGATGTAGGTTTAAACTTCTGGTTCAATAAGATATTTTGAAATACAGAAATGAAAGGTTAGTGCAATTATACTTTAAGGAATAAACCCTCGGTATAATTTTTATAGCTGGGTCCTTCACCTTCGTGGCATTGTGTCTGGCTATCATGTCTCATTACTTTGATTACAATTTTCAGATAAACACTCAATTTTTACAAGTGTCTTGGACAATGTTTTGACCAGGCATTGTATTTTCCATATATTGCCTTTGTGTATTTTTTATTCAATTTCTCACAATCAGAGGCTCTTTAATGCTCTATCTTTTCGAACTAACCCGCTAATCCTGTTCCAGGCGATGTCAATGGTGAGCCAGGAAGCAGTTTTCCTCATGCTTCTCTCCTTGGTTCCAGTGGCGATCCTCCAGTGCCCGGTAACCTGTCGCTGTACCGGAACCTTTATGAACTGCAGCGGCCAGGAGCTGGATGTTAGCACAATTCCCGAGCGCTTTCCTGCCACCGTCACCGAGATCAAACTGAACAACAACAAACTAACTGCCATCCCCAATGGGCTGTTTGACCCTCTACAACACCTGAGATCATTTTCATTGGATAGCAACCCGTGGGCCTGTGATTGTAATATTTTATACCTAAGATCCTGGCTTCTCAAACAGGAAGATCGATCTCACTATAAGAACATAAAGTGTTCCTCGCCGGCGGAGCTCCAAGGCAGGAGGATCTTGTATCTAACAGAGGATGAAGTTGTCTCCACCTGTCAGGACTGGTACTGTAACATTGCTCTGAAGTGTCAGACCGGACTCTTCGTCTTCATAGTCATTCAGGCCATTCTTCTGATATTCGTAATAGTATTTCTGAGGAGGTTTGAAACACTTTCGATGGAGGCGATTCGAGCCCCGAAAGAAGGTCATTTTCGGAATGCGATGTGAAGAGGACTGCTCGCCCGACCCAACACCGACCCAACAGAGTCCAGTGGAAACTTTGGTTGTCGGGCATTCTCGGCTGAACAGCCCAATTTTACCCAATTTACTTTTTTGTTAGCGATGAAAACGCTTCTGTTTTAAACATACCGACGCTGAAATCCCGCGCTGCTACTGCCGTTAACGCTGTTTCTCTGGGGGCTCCACCGATCTCTTTCCGGGGAACACCTGCGGAAATGTCAAGCGCCAGTCTTTATTTGCCTGACATCTATTCAAATATATGGTGGGCCCGGGATAGACTAGAGAGCCTTTGTACACTCCTTGATGTTGTCGTTGCGGGTTTTAATTGGAATTCTGTCTTGGCTAAGATTGCATATTGGCGCGACTGACTGCAGTTATGATTTATTGCAGGTAAGAGAAAATGTATTTAAAGGTGAACCTCGTTTCATTAGTTCGACGGTTTGGGAAGGTTAAGTGGAAGCTGGGACTCCGTTTAATATAAATGATACATATACATCAAGATGCTGGCTAGAGATTACGGACCACACACTAAACTGTAATCTTGGAAAACGATTGTTTTTTTATGTTGTTTAACCCAGCAAAGGCTCTGCTATTGTAATACTGAAGTCCGGATATTGTGCTTCTACTGAGGAAGATTCTGTTAAGCAATGCTAAATATTGGTCATTTCGTAGCAACTTTATCATTGGAATCATTAATAGAGAAACAAGTGATAGCAATTATTGTAACGTAAGAAAATGAATTAAAGCAATTGGTGATATATCTGCTTATCGTGTCCATCCTTTTGATATTGGTAGACGAGCCCTCTATGTAAAACAATCTAAATCAGGCTAAATTATTCACTACACCTAGAAGCGAAGATGAACTCTGATGCATTTCTTACATATTGGTAGAAGAGGAAGCCGTTTGAGTCTCTCCAGCTGAAATGGATACATATTGGAATTGTGACTTACATCTTTCTTCAAGGAAGTTCTCTGCTGTCTCTTGCGTGATTTTTGAATATTAGTGGAATCAAGGGATATGGGGATAGTGCGGGCCAGTGGAGATGAGGTAGAAGATCAGCCATGAACTTATTGAATGGCGGAGCAGGCTCGAAGGGCCAAATGACCTACTTATGCTTTTATTTCTTATGTTCTTATGTTCATTATAAAATCTAACCACTCCATTGTAAATCGCTCAGGACATAGCAGAATAGGGACAACATTTTCATTATTTTTTAATCTCGTTCACTTCACGTTATATTAATTCGATTAGTTTGTTTTCCCGCTTATAGGTTTGAGTTTATTTTACCCAGTGTTACCTTGCTCCATTTCTCAGTTATTTGGGAGTCAGGCTTTGCATTTTAGTTAAACCTGCTCCACAGCGACACTGCTGGTCAGAGAAGGGAAATCTCTTTCAATCGGACCCCTAACGGCGTTGATTTGGAACAAAATTGGTCGCTGTCCTACTACACGTGGGGAGTGCAGCTAAATAAATGGAAATAAAAACTAACTCGGCCATTATCGATGTATCTCAGATGGGGATGGATGACTGTGTGCAGCCATGTATTGTGATTGAAATAATCTCTCAAGCTTCGTGTTCTTCGCACATTTGAAATTAGATCAATATTATTATTGACACTAAATACAACGTGATGCTATCCTGCTATTTAAATAGTTTCTCACTACACATAATTGCAGATAATCTACAGCATAGAGACATGTCAATTCAGCCCATCGACCTTGTTCCGGCCTTCAATTAGATCATGGTTAAGAACGTAAGAAATAGGAGCAGGAGTCGGCCATTCGGCCCTTCGAGCCTGCTCTGCCATTCAATACGATCATGGCTGATCTTCCACCTCAAGACTTTCCCCCCCTATCCCCATATCCCTTGATTCCCTTAGTATACAAAACTCTATCGATCTCTGTCTTGAATATACTCAGCGACTGAACCTCCACAGCCCTCTGGGGTAGAGAATTCCAAAGATTCGCAACCCTTTGAGTGAAGAAATTTCTCCACATCTCAGTCCTAAATGGCCGACCCCTTATTCTGAGACTGTGATCCCTAATGAGGTTGATCTGCACCTCACTTCCATTTACTCGCCTTTGTTCCATATTTCTTGATAATCTTACCTAACAAAAATCTATCGATCTCAATCTTGAAAATGTCAGTTGACTCAGTATCCACAGCCTGGGTGGGCGCGGCGGGGGGGGGGGGGGGGGTGTGTGGAGGAGTAGTTAGTTCCAGATTTAAACTACCGTGTGTGTGAAAGATTGCTTCCTGATTCCTCTTCTTCTGGATTGCCTCACTAGTGGAATTAGTTTCTCTGTATCTATCCTGTCGAATTCCTCGATAATGTTAAATACCTCGGATAGATCACTCCTCAACCGTTAATACACAAGGGAATACAAACCACGTTTATGCAATCCGTCGTCATAATTGAACCCTTTAAGCCTTGATACCATTTTGATGAATTTGAACTGATTAATGCAGTCCTCCAGGTGGGGTCTGACCAAGGCTGTATACAACGGAAGCGTTACTCCTTCATATTTTAATTCCGCTCCCTTGTGATAAAGGCCGACATTCCATTAGCCTCTTTGAACACTATTTGCAACCGTTCACTAGTTTTTAGTGATTTGTGTACATGCACACCTAAATCCGTTTGCTCACCCCACAGCTCCTTGTCTCTCAGCATTAAGCACATATTCTGATTTGTCATTCTCATCTCTAAAGTGGATGATTTCATGCTTCCCCACATTGAACTTCATGTGCCATAATTTTGCCCATTCACTTAGTCTACCTATGTAATTTCCATCGCGAATCCACACAACCTCCTGTGCCTCTTAACTCAGTCTGATCTGCAGACTTGTATATACAACTCTCTATGCTTTCATCCAAGTCATTAATATATATGGCGAAAAGCTGAGGTCCCAGTACTGATCCCGGGGGAACATCATATGTCACATCCAGCCAATGAGAGAACGAACCTTTATCCCTACTCTCCGTTTACAACCTCCGAACTAATTACCAACCTATTACTTCAAATATATTATTCATTTGATCTTATGTTTATGCCTTCCTGTTCAAGACACACCCACAGTGGAAACAGTTTCTCCATGTCCCCACTATCGCACCCACTCATATTTTAAAGCCCTCTATCAAATCTCATCAGTCTTCTCATTCCCAGGGAAAAGAGTTGAACCTGTTCAGTTTCCCTGATTGTGGCATCCTCCCATTTTTGTAACAAACTTGTACATATTTTCTGCACTTTCTCCAGTCTTTCATTATCATTTTTGTAGAATGAAGACCAGAACCGAACACAGTTCTATGTAAATCTAGCACTAACCCCCTGCTTTTGTATTCTATTTCTTGTTTGGAATCTTTATGGCCTTAACAACTTGTGTTTCTCCTTTGAGCGATTTAAGTATGTATAGTCCTAAATCAGTCTGAACAACGAAGACTATTTACGAAAGGGATACCGTACCGAGTTTGTGATTAGTGTGAAGCTGAATTTAAGAAGTGCCAATCTTATCTGAGCTGGTTTCAGTGAAGGGCCTGACAGAATCTGTAGTTATGACGCTTTGACTTGCTGCTAATAGCACCTGTTTTAATATAACCATTATTGACCAAAGTTTAAAGTACTCGGACAGTTTAGGAAAAAAATCAGGAATTGCAGAAACTGCACCGCTGTAGTTCCGGGGTATCCAAAATGGAGGCGGTCAGAGGTTTTCGCTGAATTTGTCTTACCAGATAATTTAGAAGAACTTACACAACGTGCTTTGAATCCTTGTCATAAAAACAGACAATTAGTCAGCTCCTTCCCCACACGGGCAAGATTCAGCCAAGTCTATTTTTAAAACTATGTTGTAAGATAGTTTTCACGAAATGTTGAATTAAAGTTATACATCGTGTACCTAATCTCACTGATTTCACTGAATCTACATAAAATGTGCAGAATGTCACAAAGAATAAAACCTCACTATTTTGTCACTTTTAGAATGTTGCTATGAATTGCTTCGGGGTAACGGACAGGAAAGAATAACAGCACCTGAGATAATGGAAGAGTAATTTTATTACACTGCGGTATTTTGTAAAGTTACAATGAAACTTTGATCAGCTCAGGGTGAACACACTGTAAAATACAGACAGCTGAATGCAGCGGACAAACTGCACATCTGTTGTGATTTGAAATGTTCCACTTAAACTCAAACATGTAATAGCTGATTACGGAAAGTGATTTTAAAGAAACTTTACTAATTGTATAATAGATCAATACATAAGATTCTTGAATCAGATACAGCTGGATCTGGCGATACTTGTGTGAAGCGGGTTTGCCTGAGTCTCGTGTTTAACCACACAGGAGTAAAGCTCGTGTGAGTTCCACTCTGAGGCTGGCAGAGTCAGATAACTGCTCACACTGAACGTGTTGCCCGTCTCCTGCTGGATCCGACTGGTCTCAACACCATTCCCTCTCACACTGCCATCGACAGTCCACTGAATCTCCACAGCGCCCGGGTTAAAGCCGTTCACCAAACACACCAGGGTCGCCATGTTCTTTGCTGCGATTTGATCCGATGAAGGCGGAAGGACGGTCACCGAGGGAGCCCGCGGACCTGAAAAGAAGAACCAAATGAAAGATCCATTCTTAATTGACATAAAAGTCGCAATCAATATTTTACTTTCTTCAATTCTTTTAAAATTCGGCGTCACTCTACAAAGCCAGGAGGAATTTAATACCACTGAACCTCATTAGTGTCAATTCTACAACAACTGGGGTCCAAAGTTCTAGAAAATATAGAACCTGAGAAGATGTTACTACGTTTCCTACATGGAAAGGAGCACACGACAATTCTTAAAATGAAATTAATCTAACGGAAATAATTGGGTCAGAAAATAATAGAAACATGAAAATAATACTGGACACAGTATGATATTGAAATGTACAGGTCTGACGCAATCTGTCACAGACAGTGCCCCAGGGCTGAGGATTTAAAAGAAACGTAAAAGGCAATGAATCCGAATTTGGGATAAATATTGGAACGATTGCTGACAGTAAATATTCTGTAATATTTAACTCGAAACACTGGATTTTAATCAATTTACTGTTAATCTCGATTGTTTGCTTCTGTCTCCAGTTTTGCTCTTCTATTGACGGAAGTGGTAAATATTGGGCTAATATTTGGATTTCTGTCCAATCACTGCCGCGGCCGCTCTGCTCGGCTCCGCGTTTCCACAAGATTTCCCGCCCCGTCCGACGGTGATTATATTGTGTAAAACTTCAGAAGACTGTTCAATCACATTCGAAATACGCTCTTTGGAGACATCTCTGGTGTCAGAGTGTCACAATGATACGTTTTCATTGAAGAGAAAGAATTTCCAACAAAGAACGTCTGGTATTGTAAACAATTATGTCTACATTGTGTAATTATATCCCAGCAATAACCTCAATATGCCAATAATGAAGACCAAAATGTCCTGCGCAATATTTATCCCTCAACCAACATCGCGAAAACATTGCTGTTTGTGGGACCTTGCTGTGCGCAACTAGGCAGCCGCGTTTCTGACATTACAAGGGTGACTACTGTCAAGTAACTTGCGATGCCCTGAGGTTTCAATGCAAGTTCATTCTTTCTTATTAAATAGAATTATTCAAAGATAGTAACAATGAAATATAACTCAGTGTAAAAATGTTGAAGCCGGATTATCACAATCTCCTCTCTCTTTAAATGACCGTTCGCAACGACCATAGGCTACAAGCATCAGCTGCCAATGACAAACCCTCGGTAAAATGATTTATGTAATGCAAAGCACCGAAGAAAGGGCTAAAACATTATTTCGTTTCAATACTAGAATTAGCGGCCGGGCCGCTACAATTGGTTTTGGCATTGAGGTGAGGTGCCAGCTATATCAGCGCGTCTCACCAATACCAGGTTTACCCGGGTCGGTTTCACAATCTATTGCCGTTCTGAGAGGTTCGCCCTGGAGCCGACAACTTCGGCTTTCTTTCTTTACATTATCATTTGGACGCTGAAATGCGAGTAGTCTGACAATACCTCCAACTCCGCATTTTCTGTAAGTTTACTCCTCTCACTGACCCTGACCTCAGCAACAGCATCAAAGCGCAATTGAGTGAGGAGAAACGCAG
Organism: Somniosus microcephalus; assembly: GCF_052327205.1. Taxonomy (NCBI): domain Eukaryota; kingdom Metazoa; phylum Chordata; class Chondrichthyes; order Squaliformes; family Somniosidae; genus Somniosus; species Somniosus microcephalus. Next base: position 65,554,057 of record NC_141005.1, on the reverse strand, counting down.
GTGCGAAAATCTGAAAAGCTATTCCGAGACATTCGCACACAATTGATCGGACAGGAAGGTAATAAGCCCGTCACTTGTTAAGACAGTAGACATCCTGACAATCATTGAGGGTTGTTACTGTGTTATGGAGATAATCGAATAGTGTTGATGTTTATCACTCGCTGAATTTAGCGCAACAGTCTGATCAGTGCAGTCTTCGGGGATTAATGCGAAATGTAGGACGGAGGATCTTGTAATGAACGGTTATCACTGAGTTTGGGGTCGAGTGGGAGTGAGTTACTGCAAGTCGCCACACTATCATTCCGCAGTCTCAATCCAAGAATGGTGATAAATCGTGGCATTGCTTTAAGTGGAATAAAACCGGTATTGTGCGAACATTTTGAATTTGTGTTCTTAGCCTTTTGAGCTATAAGGGCCGGGTGTAAGCCAGTCTGAAATACTATGTGGGATTCATAGAATTATAGAATTATGGAGCACAGAATAAGACTGATCGCGCCCTTTGAAAGACATGTCCACCTAGTCCATATCCCATATATTTGTTTTTCCCTTTTCAAATGTTTATCCAGTTCCCATTTAAGCGCTCGCCCCACTCTTACATGGAGGACACTGCAGTCCTACCAGTCCCTTGGCTAAAGCAAATATCCTAACCTGTCCTTGGTTCTTCCAGCAATGACGTTCAATTTATATCGATAGCAAAATACTGCAGATGTTGGAAATCCGAAATAACAACAGAAAATGCTGGAAAAACTCAGCAAGTGAGGCAACATCCGTGGAGAGAAATTTGAGTTGACGTTTCGGGTTTGACCCTTCTTCAAAACTGGAGAGAAAAGGAACTAGATCGAAGGCAGGGCTGCGATCGGACAAAGAATAAAAGAACCAAAAGAAGTAAAAGAGATTAGAAGCTAGACGAGATGGTAATAGGCTGTGATTAGGTGTAAAGTGTACTGGCAGGGCAAAAGATAGCTGCCAGGTGTGAGAGAGAAACAAAAGGAAAGGGGGGGGGGGAAAGGAAAGGAGTGGAAAAATATAAGTGAAAATGAAATGGGGGCCGAGGTTATGATCTGAAATTGTTGAACTCGATATTGAGACCGGAAGGCTGCAGAGTGCCTAATCGGAAGATGAGGCGAGAAGTACAAGTAAATCGCTGTTTCACCTGGAAGGGGTGTTTGGGGCCCTGGACAGTGGGGAGGGGGGAGGTATAGGGGCAGGTGTTACATCTCCTCCGCTTGCACGGGAAGGTGCCAGGCGAAGGGGAAGGGCTGTTTGGGGTGATAGAGGAGTGGACTAGGGTGTCTCGGAGAGAGCGGTCCCTGCGGAATGCTGAAAGGGGAGGGGAGGGGAAGATACGTTTGGTGGTGGGATCACTTTGGAGGTAGCGGAAATGCCGGAGGATGATCCGTTGAATGTGGAGGCTGGTGGGGTGAAAGGTGAGGACAAGGGGAACCCTATCGTGGTTCCGGGAGGGAGGGGCAGGGGTGAGGGCAGAGGTGCGGGAGATAGAACTGACACGGTCGAGGGCAGTGTCAACCACGGTAGAGGGGAATCCTCGGTTGCGGAAAAAGGAAGACATGTCTGAAGCTACCTGGACTACACTTCCTCCCACCCCGCTTCCTGTAAGGACTCTATTCCATTCTCCCAGTTTCTCCGCCTCCGCCGTATCTGCTCCGACGATGCCACCTTCCACACCAGTGCTTCAGACATGTCTTCCTTTTTCCGCAACCGAGGATTCCCCTCTACCGTGGTTGACACTGCCCTCGACCGTGTCAGTTCTATCTCCCGCACCTCTGCCCTCACCCCTGCCCCTCCCTCCCGGAACCACGATAGGGTTCCCCTTGTCCTCACCTTTCACCCCACCAGCCTCCACATTCAACGGATCATCCTCCGGCATTTCCGCTACCTCCAAAGTGATCCCACCACCAAACGTATCTTCCCCTCCCCTCCCCTTTCAGCATTCCGCAGGGACCGCTCTCTCCGAGACACCCTAGTCCACTCCTCTATCACCCCAAACAGCCCTTCCCCTTCGCCTGGCACCTTCCCGTGCAAGCGGAGGAGATGTAACACCTGCCCCTATACCTCCCCCCTCCCCACTGTCCAGGGCCCCAAACACCCCTTCCAGGTGAAACAGCGATTTACTTGTACTTCTCGCCTCATCTTCCGATTAGGCACTCTGCAGCCTTCCGGTCTCAATATCGAGTTCAACAATTTCAGATCATAACCTCGGCCCCCATTTCATTTTCACTTATATTTTTCCACTCCTTTCCTTTCCCCCCCCCCCCTTTCCTTTTGTTTCTCTCTCACACCTGGCAGCTATCTTTTGCCCTGCCAGTACACTTTACACCTAATCACAGCCTATTACCATCTCGTCTAGCTTCTAATCTCTTTTACTTCTTTTGGTTCTTTTATTCTTTGTCCGATCGCAGCCCTGCCTTCGATCTAGTTCCTTTTCTCTCCAGTTTTGAAGAAGGGTCAAACCCGAAACGTCAACTCAAATTTCTCTCCACGGATGTTGCCTCACTTGCTGAGTTTTTCCAGCATTTTCTGTTGTTATTTCAATTTATATCCTCCGGCTACCGACTGAACGATGAGTGAAAATAGTTTTTATCCATTTTGCCGTAACAGAATGGTTCAACATTTTGAACATGTCCGTCAGATCACAGCGTTAGCTTGTAGTGAAACCAGCGTCCTTCGTGTCTCTCGTAACTAAAACCTCGCAGGAACGATATCAACTTAATAAACTGCCCCGTGCCCCGCCCCCTCCAAGGCCTGAACACTCTCTGTAAAATCGGGCGTGCTTTGTGCCCGGCTATCTCTTAAATAACACTGGACGCTGATTCACAAGCTCTGTAGGAATATATTTTAAGAGCAATAATCTTGATTTACACCAATTCAATCTACCAAGCCAATGATTTGAAACTATTTTTTAGTATGTCGTCAGTAACGCTGCAAATGTTAGAGGACAATTTGATGAGCGCTTTGCAAACAGAATAATAACAATATAATTGGCTGTATAAACACCACGAGCGACTCGGATACTGATCTTTTTAGATCCCGTGAATTTCAAACAAAATCAAACACAAATCGAAAACTTGTAGTTGACAAATCCCAAGTTGCAAACTGCGAATAATTTACTTACTGCTCAGATTCAGCTTGGTCCCTCTCCCGAAGGTGACTGTTCCGCTTCTCTACACAGCACAGTAATAATCGGCGGCGTCCTCGGACTGCACGTTGGCGATGGTTAAATGCATCTTGTTACTGGATGAGTCAACAGACCCGGTAAATCGATCTGGAATTCCCGAAGCAGTACCAGAGCTCTCGTACCAAACAAACACAGGGGCACTGCGGGGTTTCTGCCAGTACCAGCTCGTGTAGTAGCTGCCGATGCTGCCTCCGGACAGGGTACAGGTGATCTTGACAGTTTCCCCCGGGGAGGTTGAGATGGACGCGGGCTGAGTCAGGACAGGATCCGCGTTTGTACCTGGTGAAATAACAAGTTATTGATCAGTTGCAATCTGTGCAATTGTGAATATTGCTTGTATTTCAGGTCCGCTCAATTCAAGCAAAAAAATCAGGGCAATGTAAACTGTCGCGGTACTGAAGGTTAACGCCTGTACTTACTGTGGAGACAGAACATCAGTGTGGCGAGAACACGAACCGATTCAATCATGGTGAAGGTTCTGGTGAAGGTCACAAGGAAAATAGTTTCTGACACGAATGTGGTTCTGGCTCTTTCTCACACTCTCCTTAAGAAGTTTCAAACATCGCAACGTCATTGAATATTAATTATGCATGCAAATCCCCATCCACGTCAAATCGGGCTATAGGATCCCGTCCTGCCTTGATACATGCATAATGTGCATGCCGGGCATTTTAGAAAAAGAGAGACAAAGGGTCAAAGAGGTAGAAGACAACACGAGAATGGTTGAATACAGCAAAATAAAAGGTGCGGTGAGACAAGGAGGGGCGATCAGATGAGCCCAGACTTAGGTTTTAGAAACCTGAACATTATAATAGAGAGGGAAAGCTGAGGGCGGGAAACGGTTTAATAGCGATGGAGTCCGCGGGAGAATGAATTGGATCAGCAGAGTGTGAGTGAGATTTGATTTGTAAAAAAAGATTGGTTTCTGTGTTTGAGCAATGTCCGAAATGGCATCAGGGATAGATAGATAGATAGACAGATAGATAGATAGATAGATAGATAGACACAGACAGACAGACAGACAGATAGACAGACAGACAGACAGATAGATAGATAGACAGATAGATAGATAGATAGATAGATAGATAGATAGATAGATAGATATTTAGATGATAGATAGCTATATTATATATTGAATATGAGTCAAGGATGGAGAAACACAGAGGAACCTTTTTCTTCTATCCTGCCCTGGAATGTGAGTGAGGTATCAAAAGTTCCCCGGGTGCAGCATTCAAGCCTTGGGATGGTTGAAGTTTGAATGAGACAAATGTAACAGTTGCTTATTAGACTTGCGATTGATATGGAAAACTGCAAGCTGAAATCCCGCTGTGCCACGTTATTTTAGGAACCGTTGTAAAAAACTCCAGTTTCCTATTTTAAAAATAGCTATCACAAAGGCATTTCATACAAATACTTTGAATGTTGGCACCTAATAACTTACCGCCGGACTTCACTCCAGGTGTCTTTGAAGAACTGAATGAAATAACATTTTCATTGTCTAGCTGAAGGGCACAGAAGAGAGCAAGAAGTAACGATTCAATCAGTGCGCTGAGAAGACTGACGATGGTGGGTGCATTTAGCGTCCCATAAGTACATAGACTTATAGAATGATACAGCGCAGAAGGAGGCCATTCAGCCCATTTCGCCTATGACTGCTCTGTTACGGAGCTATTCAATTACACCGACTGCCCTGCTCTTTCCCCGTAGCCATACATATTTCCCACCTTCAAGTGTTTATCCAATTCCCTTTTGAAAGTTAATATTGAATCTTCTTCCAACATCCTTTCAGGCAATGCATTACAGATCATATCAACTCGCTGCATATTTTTTTCCCTCATGTCGCCTCTGGTTCTTTTGCCAAATTACCTTAAATCGGTGTCCTCTGATTACCGACCCTTCTACCACTGGAAACAATTATCCTTATTTACTCTATCAAACTCCTTGAAGGACACATTTTTCAAATCTCACCGTACCTTTCTCTCTAAGGAAAACAGCCTCAGATTCACTAATCTTCCCTTGTAACTGAAGTCTTTCTTCCGTGGTGCCATTCTGGTAAATCTCCTCTGCACCCTCGCTAAGGCCTTGACATCGACCTTAATGAATCCTGCCGAGAATTGGACACAATACTCCAGCTCGGGCCTAACCAGTGTTTTAGAAATGTTTAGAATAACTTCCTTGCTTTTGTACTCTGTAGCTCTATTTATTAAGGCACGACCTTTATCAACCCTCTCCATTACATCATCAAAGAACTCAATCGAGTTAGTCACACAGGATATGCCTTTAACAAATCCGTGCTGGCTATCAGGATCCCGTCTGCCATTTGAACAGTCTTCTCGTTTTCTCCTGCCAGCTTCGAAGACTTTTATACGTACACTCCAGTTCCTGCACCCTTTTAAAATGTACCATTTCTTTTATATTGCCTCTCGTCGTTCTTTCTACCGAAATCAGTTCTCACATCAGTGTGTTAAGTTACAATTGCCATGCATCTGTCCATTTCAACAGTCTGCCTTTGCCCTCCTGGCGTCTGTTGCTATCCTCCTCACTGTTTACTACATTTACAAGTTTCGTATCACCTGCAACTTTGAAATTATGCCCTGTATACCCAATCCAAGGTCATTAATATATATCAAAAAGAGCAGTGGTCCCAACTGTGAGCCCTGCGGGGACACCACTGTGCACTGCTCCCCGATCTGAAAACAACTGCTCACCACTACTCTCTGCTTTCTGTCTCCGAACCAATTATATATCCATGCAGCCACTGCCCCTTTAATCCAGTAGACATCAATTTCGCTAACAGGTCCATTATGTGGTGCTGTGTCAAACGACTTTTGAAAGTCCAGCTTCACAATATCAACCACACTACCCTCATCAACCCTCTCCGTTACTGCATTAAATAACTCAATCAAGTTAGTTAAAGACGATTTGCCTTTAACAAAGGAAGATGGTTGTGGTTGACGCAGATTAGTCATCTGAGCTCCAGTACATCGCTGCAGGAGATCCTCAGGGCAGTTTCCTCGGCCCAACCATCAGCTGCTTCATCAATGACCTTCCCTCAAACATAAGCTCAGAAGTGGAGATGTTCGCTGATGATTGCACAGTGTTCAGTTCCATTTACAACTCCTCAGATAATGAAGCAGTCCATTTACACATGCAGCAAGACCTGGACAACAATCAGGCTTGGGCTGATAAGTGGCAAGTATAATATGCGCCACAAAAGTGCCAAACAATAACCATCTGCAACAAGCGAGAATCTAACCACCACCCCATGACATTCAAGGCCTTACCATCGCCGAATCCCCCACCAACAACATCCTGTGGGTTACCATTGACCAGAAAATTAACTGGACTAGACACATAAATACTGTGGCAACAAGAGTGGGCCAGAGGCACGGTATTCTATGCCGAGTGTCTCAACTCCTGACTCCCCAAACCCTTTCCACCAGCCACAAGGCACAGTTCAGGAGAGTTATGGAATGCTCTCTGTTGTATCCGTGTGTTAATGGAGACACGGAATGCAGGAGTTGGATTCACAGCTGTTTACTGAACAAAGTCTGGAGGTGAACTAACAGATACAAGACACTATACAGGCTTATATAGCCCGAGTGGCCATTACCGGCATTACAGTACACAGGGGGCTCTTAAAGGCACATACACCACAATTCCTCCCCTTTTTAGACAACCAGTACATAACATTTTAAGTAATCATTAATTAACATGTTACAAGAACAATAATCTACACATTTGCTGCAGTTAATCAATTATAAGTCAGTCTCTCTGGAGGCTTCCTGACTCAGTCCGGATAATGCCTCGGTGGTGTAGTAGTCTTTGGTGGTGTAGTAGGTTCTTTTGGCAAGGTCGATTCGGCTTGAATGCCAGTGTCGGGTTCATCTGGTTCCAGTATCACTGGATCGGAGGTAGATACTATGGGTATCTCTGCTTCATCATTAGGCGTATAGAGTTGTGGTGTAGGTTGTCCCTATTCGGATGACTCTATGATCTGCTCAGCATGGCGCCTTATTATGCTTTCTCCAATGTCCACAGTATACATCAACGGTCCTAGTCGTGTGCAAATAGTTCCAGGCTGCGATTTCTCGGTACGGTAGTCCCGGGCCAAAACTTGTTGACCTATCTGGAAGGTTCTAGTTGGCCTTTCATTCATGCCTTGAAATTGCCGGTTCTCCACGTCCCTTCTGATGTTTGGCTTGATCAAATCCAGCCGGCATCTTAGGCTTCTATTGAAGAACATCATGGTGGGAGTTTGGTTTGTAATCACATGTGTTGCATTCCTGTATGCAAACAAGAAGTTATCTACCTTATGCTGTAGATTTATGTCTTCATTACCCATGGCCTTTATGGCCTTATTGAAGGTCTGGACAAACCTTTCAGCCAATCCATTGGTGGCGGGATGGTATGGGGCGGACGTGTAGTGCTTAACCCCATTGTTTTTTAAGAACTTCCTGAGTTCTTCGGACACAAATTGCGGTCCATTATCAGAACAGATCTGTTCAGGCAGCCCATTCCTGGCAAATATGGTCCTTAATACTGTGATGGTTTTATCCGTGGTGGTGGAGGACATCTTTATTACCTCCGGCCACTTGGAGTGTGCATCAACCGCGATTAAAAACATTGAGTCCATAAATGGACCAGCAAAGTCGATGTGTACCCTTTGCCATGGAGATGAGGGCCACTCCCATGGATGTAGAGGGTCTTGTGGTGGGGTGTTTTGGACCTTCTGGCATCCTAGGCAGCTCTTGGTCATTTCTTCGATGTCTCCATCGATACCTGGCCACCACACAAACGCTCTGGCTAGGTTCTTCATTTTCACTCCACCCAGATGCCCCTCGTGAAGCTCCTTTAGCACTTTATCCTGGAGTTTGGGTGGAATCACCACTCTGGATCCACACATCAAGGTTCCTCGGCACACTGACAGCTGTTCTCTTCTTTGTGAGAATGCTGGCAACAGTGGTTCGCCATGTGCTGGCCATCCCTTCACCGTTAAATCGTAGACTCGTGAGAGAGTCGGGTCATTTCTCGTTTCCTTTTCAATGGCAGAATTTGTTACTGGTAGACATTCCACTATGGTTGAGTGGAACACCTCCACTGGGTCCACTGTAGGTGCCTCTTCTACCGTTGGCAACGGTAGGCGTGATAAACCGTCAGCATTCCCATGCTGTTTTGATCTTTTGTATTCTATGTCATATTGGTGTGCCCCTAGGAAAAGGGACCACCTCTGTAGCCTTTGCGCTGTCATAATGGGAACACCCTTTTTAGGGTTGAATATGGAGACATGGGGTTGATGGTCAGTCAACAAGGTAAATTTTTGTCCGTGTAGGTAATGGTCGAATTTCTTCACTCCCCATACAAGGCTGAGTGCTTCCCTGTCGATCTGGGCATAGTTACGCTCAGCTGAGTTCAATGAGCGTGACGCAAAAGCTATCGGCCGCTCCGAGCCATCAGGGAATCTATGCGATAATACCACTCCTACGCCGTAAGGGAATGCATTGCACGCCAGTCTGATTGGCAGTGATGGGTTGTAATGAGCCAAAACTTCCTTGGACGTGATCAAGCCTTTGCATTTATGGAAGGCACTTTTACAGTCTTTGCTCCATTTCCAAATTACTCCCGTTTGTAGCAGTTCGTTAAGAGGGTGCAGAAGAGTTGACAAGTTCGGTAAAAATTTATGATAGTAATTTATCAATCCCAGGAACGACCTTAATTGTGAGACATTTTCAGGTGCTGGGGCTTTTATGACCGCTTCAATGTTTTCAGGTGACTTATGCAACCCTTCCTCGTTAATTATGTGGCCACAATATGATATTTGTTTCTGGAAAAATTCGCACTTGGAGCGATTTGCTCGTAGGCCCCGTTCTTTCAGCCTAGTGAGCACCTGCTCCAAATTAGCAAGGTGCTCATTGTCGTTTTCTCCTGTTACAATGATGTCGTCTAGGTAGCATTGAGTCCCCGGAATCCCTTGGAGGACTTGCTCCATAGCTCTTTGCCAGATAGCTGCAGCTGATGCTACTCCGAAAACCAGTCGATTGTACTGGTACAGGCCTTTGTGTGTATTTATCGTGAGATACCTTTTAGAGGCCTCTTCAACCTCCATCTGTAGATATGCTTGTGCCAAGTCAATTTTGGTGAAACGTTTCCCTCCGGATAGTGAGGCGAAAATATCTTTTATCCTCGGAAGAGGATACTGTACCGTGTGAAGGACCGGGTTTACAGTCACCTTGAAGTCCCCACAGATGCGAATTTTTCTATGTTCTTCAGATTTATCATTATTCAACGTTTTCTTCATGACCGGGATGATGGGTGTTGCCCACTCGCTCCAATCTATCTTGGATAATACGCCTGCCTTTTCCAAATTCTCCAGCTCTGCCTCGACTGCTGGACGAATTGTGTATGGCCTTGCCTTCAAAAACTTGGAATTGCCCCATCTTCCACTTTTATTGAGGCGGTGATGCCTTTCAAGGTTCCTAGTTCCTGTTGAAACACTTCCTTGGCGTTGGCCAAGATGTCTTTCAACCATTCAGGTATGACGTCATCATCATTTTTTTTTCTTACTAGTCCCCGTCAGTGCCTGAATGGAGTGCCAGTCTAAACGTATCTTCCTGATCCATTCATGTCCCAACAGCGGTGGACCACCATCTTGCAGAACGTATAAATACAACTTCTGTCTTTCCTTGCTGTTGTATACAAGAGGCACCCTTATTTTCCCTTTGGGGTATACTTTCTGCCCCGTATATGTTTTCAAGATAATGGATGTGTCTTTCAAAGGTATATGCGGAAATAGCCGCTCGTAATCCCGTCGACTTATGACGGTCAGAGCCGATCCTGTATCTAGCTCCATTTTAACTGGGGACCCCACTATCATGAGGGTAACCCAAATCTTCTTTGGCAATTACATTATGTAATTTGAGACAGCTTAGTCCCTTGTTTCCGGAGTCGCTATCGCTCTTCTGGTCTTCGGAGCTACTGTCCGTCATCATTTGTACCTTTCTGTACTTTTCCTTATTGATTTTTTTCCTGTCCGTGGAGTTTTTTGTTTCCAGATCAGCATACACGTGCAATGTGTCCAATCTTTCTGCATTGCCTGCATGCTTTGTCCTTGAACCAGCAGTCCCTCTGGTCATGGGTGGATCTGCTGCAGCGATAACATCTCTCGAAACCCTGTGTCATTTCATGGGTGCCGAAGTCCTGTGGCTTTTGCTGTATCTCTGCAGCTCCTCTTGCGGCTGCTTCGTATGATACAGCCACACTGAAAGCCTTGTCCAGTGTCAAATCTTTCTCAGAAAGTAGCCTTTTCTGTGTTCCTTCACTTAGGAGACTGCAGACGAATTTGTCTCGAAGAGAATCTGCCAGTCCTGCTCCGAATTGGCAGTGCTTTGACAGCTTCCTTAATTCAGTGAGGTAATCAGCGTTACTTTCATTCTTGTGCTGATTCCTCCTGAAGAATTTGAATCGTTCCGCTATCAGCAGCGGTGTTGGGTTTAAGTGCTCCTGTAGGGTATCAACAATCTCCTTAAAATTCTTGTCCTTCGGTTTGGCTGGAGTGATTAAGTTTTGTAACAGCCTGTATGTCCTTGCGCCCATTAGATTTAGAAGTACTGATGCCTTTTTATGATTCTCTATTTCATTTGCTGTGCAATATACCTCCACTCTTTCCACATATGTGGTCCACTCCTCTATATCACTATCGAAATCAGTAATATTGCCAGTCTTAGGCATCCTGAAAAAAAAATGGCGCCTCCCGCGCTTTCCTTTCTTCCCCGCAGAAAAAAATGGCGCCTCCCGCGCTTTCCCGCCGCTGCCGCTTCTGACAACGCTGTTCTTCATGGTTTTTATTTACATAGGTATTTTTGATAGATGGAGACTCGTTCCCGCCGGACTCTCTGGGAATTTTCCCTCCCTCTGCTTGGTCCGAACGCCGACCTGCTTTGCAGCGCCAGCCGTCTCCCGAGTGCTCCACCCTCTGTCTCCGTTTGCCTCCGCCTTCGCTGCTCGGAACCGCTGCAGAGCCAGCCGATGGAGCCCCAGCCCGCCGCCCAGGAAGGATTATTGCAGTACCTGCCACCAGCTCGGCTAGCTGGTGAAACCACAGTTTTGAAAATTTTTTTTCTTTCTTGTTTTTCTTCGACTTTCGTCTGAGGAATCGATCTCCTTGAGGTGCTGCCGAATTGCAGGTAAGTCTATTTCCAATTCGTCGCCACTGTTATATCAGTGTGTTAATGGAGACACGGAATGCAGGAGTTGGTTTCACAGGTGTTTACTGAACAAAGTCTGGAGGTGAACTAACAGATACAAGACACTATACAGGCTTATATAGCCCGAGTGGCCATTACCGGCATTACAGTACACAGGGGGCTCTTAAAGGCACATACACCACACTCTCCACTTGCCTGGATAAGTGCAGCTCCAACAACACTCAAGAAGCTCGACGCCATCCAGGACAAAGCAGTCCGTTGAATGGCACCTTAAACATTCACTCCCTCCACCACTGCTGCAACGTGGTTGCAGTGTGTACCATCTACAAGATGCACTGCAGCAACTCACCAAGGCTTTTTCGACAGCACCTCCCACGGCCTCTACCACCTATAAGGACAAGGGCAGCAGGTGGATGGGAACACCATCACCTGCAATTACCCCCCCTAGTTACACAGGAATTGATGGAATATACTGTGCTTATGTAAGAGGCAGGAAAGATAAAATGTTGCAAATGGGAATGGCAAAATCATACAGTATGAAAAATGGGGGCAGGGTTTATAGTTTGAAATTGTTGAACTCAGTGTTGAGTCCAAAAGGCTTAAACGAAAGATGAGGTGCTGTTCCTCGAGCGTACGTTGAGCTTCATTGGAACAATGTAATAGACCGAGGACAGAGAGATCACATTTGGTGTGAAGCAGTGAGTTATAGTGACAGGCGACCGGAAGCTCAGGGTCACCCTTATGGACTGAACGGAGGTGTTCCGCAAAATGGTCGCCCAATCTGCATTTGGTCTCCCCAATGTAGAGGAGACCGCATTATGAGCAGTGAATACGATATACTAAATTGCAAGAAGTGCAAGTAAATCGCTGTTTCACTTGGAAGGGGTGTTTGGGGCCCTGGACAGTGGAAAGGGAGGAGGTAAAAGGGCATGTGTTGCTTTGCCTGCGCTTGCACGGGAAGCTGCCAGGTGAAGGGGAAGTGCTGTTAGGGGTGATTGAGGTGTGGACCAGGGTGTCGCGGAGGGAGCGATCCCTTCAGAATGCTGTAAGGGGAGGTGAGGGGAAGATGCATTTAGTGGTGGAATCACATTGGAGGTGGCGGAAATGGTGGAGGATGATCCATTGAATATGGAGGCTGGTGGGGTGAAAGGTGAGGACAAGGGGAACCCTATCGTGGTTCTGGGAGGGAGGGGAATGGGTGATAGCAGAAGTGTGGGAAATGGAAAGGACACGGTCAAGAGTCATGTCAACCACAGTAGAGGGGAATCCTTGGTTGAGGAAAAAGGAAGACATGTCGGAAGCACTGGTATGGAAGATGGCATCGTCAGAACAAATGCAGCGGAGATGGAGAAAGTAGGAGAATGGAATAGAGTCCTTACACGATGCGGGGTGGAAGGAATTGTAGTCCAGGTAGCTGTGGGAGTCAGTGGGCTTGTAGTGGCTGTTTGTCAAAATACAATCGCCAGAAATGGAGATGGAGAAGTCAAGGAAGGGAAGAGAAGAGTCGGAGATGGACCATGTGAAGGTGAGGGAAGGGTGGAAATTGGAAGTAAAGTGAATGAATTTATCTAGTTCAGGGCAAGAGCAGGAAACGGCACCGATACAGTCATCGATGTATCGGAAAAAGAGGTGAGCGAGCGGACCTGAGTAGGACTGGAACAAATAATGTTCCACATATCCCATGAAAAGGCGGGCATAGGAAAAAGTGTTCCGACCGCCTGTGGTCTGGACAGTGCAGGGCAGTGTTTAATACAATAGGTTGACAGGTTGGTATGTTTAAAGGGTCTTATGTTATGGTTTATATAGAGCGCTACAGTAAAGGGGCAAATGTAGACAACCAAGGGTTATATTGGGCGTGATGTGGCAGAAGGCTTAGACCCTCTGATGTGAAATAATGACGAATACCTTAATATAGATGTTGGTACTAGAATCTTTCTATTATGGATTCATTCTGTATGATGCAGTAAACACATGGTTTAGATTATATTGTTAGGATTTTGCAGACCAAACCTAAGCAACATGAACTGTTGGTTGAAAACAATTTGGGAAGCCTCAAAGGGTTTATGTACATAATTATGGGTACTTTGGAGACAAATGTGTTGCTTAAGTTGTGATTATTTTGATAAGACTGCGTTATAGTTAACCGGAGAATGTTCTTATTTTTACTTATAAGAAATGAATGGCTAAAAATTCGAGGACATTATGCCACTCGTTACCGTCAAAATATCGTGAAAAGAGGGTGGCCGCCGCTCTTTCACCAGCTGGTGGCAGGTCCCGTGTCATTCAACATTTTCCTAGGCCCGGCAACGCTGCCGGTAAGAGGCGTCGCCCTGCACAGTACAATGGGGGAGTGGTGACGTTGGTCAACATGCAACGCTGACTTAACGTCACCACGGCGAACTTGGACCTTTGTGCTGAGTTCAGTGCTGGGTCCTGAGTTCGCCAGGTAAACCCAATGTGCAAACAGTGTCAACATCTCTTAAACGGACACACACATTTCAGGTAAGTTTGCATTTAAGCTTTTGGATTGTGACTTTTTGATTTCACTGCAGTAGTGGCCTGCTGTAATAGATGGTAAAACGTTTTTAAGTGTGCAGGGAGTGCTGTTGGACTTGGATGGCAAAGGAAGGCCTCTGGGAAGACAGAAAAAGCTGCAAATACTGAGCAGACCAGTCAAAATCCGCGGAGAGACAAACAGAGTTCACGTCTCAGCTCAAGATGCTGCCGAACCGGCTGAGCTTTTTCAGAATTTTATGCAGTCATTTCAGATTTACAGCATCTGCTTGTAGAGAGAAGAGGAAGATGCAGAAGATGAAGAAACAAAAGAGGAAGAAGCTGAAGAGGAGGAAACAGAAGAGGAGGAAGCAGAAGACGAGAAAGCAGAAGGAAGGATGCAACCTAGACAGCCACTTTCTGGCCATGATATCCAGGATGGAGTCATCCATTTGCAGTACCAGTGACCACAACCCCTACTGCCCTTTCAGCAATAGTCCCACACCTTACCTTCCCTCTGCTACTGACCATCAAAGTGGCATTTTGTCTATCATGCTGATATAAAAGCCACCGCAAAGCAAACTTTTCCATCTAAATTTTTACATCTATGCATCCAACATGACGTCAAGAAATCAAATCATCACACTTATGCATTCTCTTAGTGACTGTCTTGTATGTGCCTTTTCCTATCTTACTGATGTCACGCAGTGCCACCACACTTGCTGCAGCATGGCTGGGGGAAGGCTGCTGACTTTCTGTGGGGCACACTGCAAATGGCCTTGTTGGTCGATCTTGAGGAGCTGGTGGTTGGGAGTGCCTCACCGAGCTATGGTGTTTCTTCTACTTCTTCTGCTTCCCTTACCTCTCCCTCTTCTTGGCGAACCACTGGCTGGGTAGGCTGCATTTCGTGGGTGCATGAAATGAGGAAAGCAAGAGGTTCATGCCAGAAGGAGGATAACTTATGAGGCTATAAGCATCTTGTATCCTTTCTGCGTTGCCACTAGCCAATTGCTCAGCCATGCCCGTGCCATGAATGGCCAGCGCCATCTCCTCCAAGGGCGTGAAGTGAAGCTAGGAATATGAGGTGTGCCTCATGTTTAGTACAAATTGTTGGTTGGTGAATGATGGGTTGGGGGGGGGGGGCAGAGATGGCAGAAGAATCGTGCATTGAGAATCATGTGAGACTCTTGGTGGAGTTGGTAGGAGATGGCTTTTGAAGGTGAACAGGGTCCAAAGAATCTTCATTACCTAAGAGCTTGATTGTGTGGGTGACACTGCTGGCAATGACAGAATCGGTTCTCTGGTCCCACATCGTTCTTTCTGGACGGCCTCCTGGCCCCTGTGGGTAGAGAACATAAGAACATGAGAACATAAGAAATATGAGCTGGAGCAGGCAATTTGGCCCTTCGAGTCTGCTCTGCCATTAAACAAGTTCATGGCTGATCTACTACCTCAACTCCACCTTCCCGCTCTATCCACATAACTCTTAATTCCCCTAAAAATATTGACATCTGTCTTGAATATAATCAACATCTGAGCATCCACAGCTCACTGGGGCAGAGAATTCCAAAGATTCACGACACTTTGAGTGAAGACATTTCTCTTCATCTCAGTCCTAAATGGCCGACCCATTAGTCTGAGACTGTAGCCCCATGTTCTAGATTCCACAGCCAGGAGAAACATTTTCTCAGCATTAACCCTGTCAAGCTCCTTAAAATTTTACATGTTTCAATTAGATCACCTCTCATTCTTCTAAACTCCAGGGAATATAGGCCTAGTCTACTCAATCACTCCTCATAAGGCAATTTTCTCATCCAAGGAACACGTCTAGTGAACCTCCGTTGCACTCCCTCTAAGGCAACTATGTCTTTCCTTTGGCAAGGAGAACAGAATCCTACCCAGTACTCCAGGTGTGGCCTCACCTGTGCCATATGTATTTGCAGTAAGACGTCTTTACTCTTATACTGAAATCCTCTTCTAATAAAGGCCAACTTACCATTTCCTAATTGGCTGCTGTACCTGCATGTTAACATGCTGTGATTCATCTACAAGGACACCCAGGACCCTCTGAATGCAAATATTTACCAGTCTCTCACCATTCCAAATATATTCTGCGTTTTTTGTTTTGCCTACCAAAGTGGATAGCTTCACACTTCCCCACGTTGTATTACATTTGCCATGTTCTTGCCCACTCAGTCAACCTGCCTATATGTCTCTGGAACCTCTTTGCGTCCTCCTCACTGCTTACTTTCTCACCTAACTTTGTATTATCAGCAATCTTGGATATGTTACACTCAGCCCCTTCATCTAAGTAATTAATATAGATCGTAAACAGCTGAGGCCCAAGCACTGATCCTTGCGGTACCCCACTAGTTACAGCCTGCCAACCTTAAAAAGTCCCGTTTATTCCTACTCTGTTCTCTGTTCGTTAACCAATCCATGTTAATATATTACCCCCAATCCCATGAGTCCTAATTTTGAGTAATAGCCTGTTCTGTGGCACCTTATCGAATGCTTTTTGAAAATTCAATACACTACATCCACTGGTTCCTCCTTATCCAACCTAATCCACCCTACTAGTTACATCTTCAAAAAACTCTAACAGAGTTGTCAAACACGATTTCCCTTTCATAAAACCATGTTAACTCTAACTAATCATATTACGATTTTCTAAGTGCCCTGTTACCGCATCCCTAATAATAGATTCTAGCATTTTACCTGCTATTATGTCAGACTGGCCTATGATTCCCGCTTTTTCGCTTCCTCCTTTCTTAAATAGCGGGGTTAAAAGGAGTACGTCTCTTGCACTATTGACCCCCTGCACAAAGCTGTAGTGCTGCGTGCGAGACCCTGGTTGCCCCTTCCCTGGCTTGCTGAGCCATTTGTGTTAGTGCTGAGACACTTTCCTCATTTTTTGAGGTTCAGAAGAGAATTCAGCTTTATGTGCTGAAGACCCCTATTTGGGACTTATTTTTAATGTTTTTTTGAAAGGCAGTAAGGGCTGTAAACTGCATTTTTCACTTCATTTTAATTTTAGTTCAGAAGACATTGCCCTTTCAATTACCCACAATTCCATGCGTACTACATAGCCTTGCTGTCAGAGGCAGTTAGAAGCTGAAATGTCACTTCAGGATTCTGCAGGAGGGCGTTACAGAGTAATTTAGTGCTGGACTAAAAACCTTAAGCCCCTAGAACTAATTTTACCTGACAGCACTTCGCCCGTTTTCAGAGGCGTTTGCCCTCGTTGCCAGTGGCAACGCCAACTCTCGTGCCGTCCATTAATTCCCCCCGCGCCCCCGAAATATCTTTCACTTTGATGTGTGTACGAAGTACAGGTTGTGCAACATTGTCACCTACTGGTGCAGTAGCATATGACACACAGCGATATGATTGTAGTCTTAGAGCTGATTGGTTCGAAGCAAGTCACCTGCCGTTGCTTTGAAATTGTCTATCAAATGTATAAATATCAGTGAGCTTTAGAACGAGTGGGCATTTAAGTTTACAATCTATCTGGTGAGGTGTATACCTGCCCAATGGATATTCTACTTTTGAGCATATAAACGTATTACTTGCATGTACTATTCAGTGTGTTTTCATTAATTAACAGGCATCTGTCAGATAAACCATTGCCTGATAGTTTCAAGGATCTATTTAACAAATAAAGGATAGGACACAGGAGCTAGAGTAACAGTCATTACGTGATATCAAGACGTTCAGAGAGGTATATTTTGAACTAGCTCTGGGCTTCTCCCACTCCACCGTAACTTGTGCGGTAGTTTGGTGGAAACCCGGGGGATGAAATTGGTCTTTTGTGAGGGAGTAAAACAGGCCAGTGAATCGGTGGCCAATTTCAGCAGGGTGTAAAAACGGCTATAACAAAAGAAAATGCTGGAAACACTCAGCAGGTCAGCCGGCATCGAGGAGAGAGAAACAGACGTTTCGGATCGAGGACCCTTCGACAGAACTGGAAAAGGTTAGAGAAGATAGATTTTTAAGCAAGTGCAGTGGCAGGGACAGAGAGGAGGAGAGGTAGCACAACGGGAAGGTCTGTGATAGGCTGGAAGGCAGGGGAGATTAAATGACAAAAGGGATGATGGAGCAAGGCAAAAGGAGAGGTAATGGGACAAGTTAAGAAACTATAGATGACTCTAGATGAGGTATAAATGGCGATGGCAGAATCATCAACAGCTGCCATGTGAGAGAACAAAAAGGGAAAAAGATAAATAAAATATAGGGGACGAGGTTGTATTCTGATATTGTTGAACTCGATGTTAATTCCAGAAGGCTGTAAAATGCCTAATCGAAAGATGAGGTGCTGTTCCTCGAGATTATGTGAAACTTCGTTGGAACAGTGTAAGAGGCCGAGGACCGAGAGATCAGAGAGGGAGTGGAGCCGAGAATTAAAGTTACAGGCGAGCGGAAGCTCGGGCTCACCCATAAGGACTGAATGGAGGTATTTCGCCAAGACATTCTCCCAGTTTCTCCGTCTCCGCCACATCTGCGCTCTCGTGGGGGGGGGGGGGGGGGATGTGGTGGGGTAGGGGGGGGGGGGAGGCGGGGAGTGGCGTGGGTGACACGACAACAAATTATGCAGTGGTAAGGTGTTATGACAACTTCCATCATCTTGGGTGTTGACATGAAAGATTCTCCTCATGTTGTTGCACACAATCTTTACATTCTGGGAGATGAAGCGCCTCGTGTTGATGTAGCTGAAGTGTTTTTCTGTGGTAGTTAGCAAGGCAAAATGTTTGCCATCGATTGCAGACTTCCCCGGCAAAGTAGATGGCCCTAACTTGTTTCTGCGTTGCTGTGATTCCAAAGGTAATGAATTTGCCTGCTGTCCTGTAAAGGTCGTCAACAACATAATCAATGACCGGCCCATACTACTGCCCGGCTGATAGTGCAGAGATCACTAATGGGTGCCTAGAAAATATATAAGTTGCGGGCAGTGATGACTGTATAGCTCTTGAGAGATCAGTGCGAGTAGACGAACGTGGCTGTAGGCCCATCTATATAGTTGCCCTGTTGCCTCTTTGGTAAACTACACTGTGCTTATGCAAAACTCCTCAGAAAGTTCCTAATATGGAGTAATATCTGGTAGACCGAATGCTTCTTAAATCCTGCCTGAGGCTTCTTTGCTCCATCCAGCGCTGATTCTCCTCCTCCTCCACGATAATTGCATACAGCGGTAAGTCCATAGGAAATATCATCCTCAGGATCGTGAGAATGAGATGATTCCCTGGTCTTAGCTCACACAGAATGACACTGACAGCAGTTCCAACTGATGATGATTAGTTAAAGAGGAGAGTTTACCTTCTGCACTTTACACCAATTCTCATTCTGTATTCGCAGGAAACAACGAGAGAGATTTCCAATGGAAACCTGAACAGCAACTAGCGGAATCAGTAAGCAATACAAACAGGCCTTGATGATATACCTCAAATTTTCGGAAGTACTCATGATGTAAACCTATCACACGTTCACTGTGAACCAGAAGGACCCGACTCTGGATCCTCAACACGATTCTGTTCAATGGGTTTTCACGAATTAGAATTGAATTGAACCAGGTCTATTTTGGGAGGTTTGGAAAATGATTGGCAGGAATTCGTTGTTACTGTCATATTTTACTAGGCATTACTGGGGAAATATTTAACAATTTTCTCTGTGTGCAGAATCGCAACATCTTCACACAAACACGCAGGTTAGTATCAGTCTTGTGGTAATAAATCACTGGTTAGACCTCAGTATTGTGTCTAATTCTGGGCACAACTCTTTAGGGATGATGTCAAGGTCTTGGAGAGGGTGCAGAGGAGATTTATCAAAATGATACCAGAGATGAGGTTCTTCGATTGTGTGGAGGGACAAGAGAAGCTGGGATTGTCCTACTTAGAGGAGAGAAGGTTAAGGGAGATTTGAGAGAGGTAAACAAAACTACGAATGATTTTAATGGAATAACTAAAGAGGAACAGTTTCCACTGGCAGGAGTGTCAGAAACAGAAGACCTGAATTTAAGATAATTGGAAAAAGTAGAGGGAGGGTGGGGAGATTTTTTTATGTAACGAGTTGTTATGAACTGGAATTCACTGCCTGAAAGGGAAGCAAATTCAATAGTAGCTTTCAAAAGGGATTTGGATAAATACCTGAAATGGAAACATGTGCAGGGTTATAGGAAAGGAACAGGGGAGTGGGACTAATTGGATAGCCCTATCAAAGAGCCAGCACAGGTAAGATGGGCCGAATGGACTCCTCCTCTGTTGTATGATTCTATGATGCTCCGATTCCATGATTCTATAGAACACAAACACATTGTATCAAATAACATGAAGTGGATCTAATTCATTTATGCTGGAACCAGGGATCCGTAATATTAACACAGGGTATACAAGAATCGAAAAGATTCCTTGCTCAGTCTAATATTTATTGTCATTTGGTCTCGGGGTATGGGCAACAATGGTATGGCCTCAGTTATTGTCCATCAGTAGATGCCCTGAGAAATTGGTGAAGGGCGTTCTCCTTGAAGCTCTGCAATCCTTGTGCTGATTGTGCTCCCGACCCGGTATTGGGTAGGTAATCCCACGTGAGTGAACCAACGACCGCGAAAGAGCAATGATATATATTATAGTTGGGTATGGCTTGGAGAGGAATCTGGAGGTGATGGTGTTCGCAAAACATTGTTGCTCTGTTTGTTCTAGGGGTTGTGGTTGCAACGAGGACCAGTGCTATCAAATCAACCGTGGTAATTTGCTGCAGTGCATTCTGCAGGTCGTACACATTGCTGCTACAGTATGCGAATGATGGGCTAAATATCGGGTTCAGTGGCAGGAGCTCAGATCAAGTGACCTGTTCTCTTTAGATTGGTGGTGAAAAATTGAGTGTTGCTGAGGCTGCACGCCTCCAGACGTATGATTACAGCTACTGGAGGCATTCTGTTTGAATTCCTCTGTGGTAGGAATTCCTCTGGTTACTGTGTAATGCGATACATGTTTGTGAGATTTCCCCTTGCTTGTCTCGTGAACGTAGAAACTTGGCGGAATTTCTTTCAGAATGTTTACGAGCTCACCAGCAATACTAAATGAGAGAATCTTCATCAACGCATTTACAATGTCCCACAAATCGTGATTAAATCAATTCCTAACACGTCTGCCAACAAGTTGACTGAGGAACACCCGGTGTTAACACGAAGCTAAACTCAGACATTGCAGAGTTTTAGAATAGACTAAAACGCTAGTTACTCTCACATAAACAGTATTGATCACTTTCAATACAGATAGTTGGTTTAAACTCATAATTTTAGGGTCTCAATCTCTCTCACTTTATTAAATCTCACGTGTAACCCCTTGTTATGGCTCGTTATTTTCTCCACTTTTCTTGTCAAATCTTTAAAACTCGAGGAAATACAAAGCATGTTTATGGAATCTGACCTCATAATTGGACCCTTTAAGCCCTGGTATCATTTTGATGAATCTCTACAGCACCTCTTCCAAGACCAATATATCTTTCCTAAGTTCGGTGCGCAGAACTGAATGCTATACTCCAGATGGGGGTCTGACCAAGGCTGTGTACAACTGAAGCATTACTCCTTCACTTTTTAAATACCACCCTTGCGATGAAGTTCAACATTCCATTAGCCTCTTTGATCATCTTGTGCACCTGTACACTAAACTTTAGTGATTTGTTTAAATAGACATCGAAATCTGTTCGCTCATCCACAGCTCCTAGTCTCTCAGCATCAAGCAAATATTCTGATTTGTCATTCTCAGGCCCAAAGTGGATGACTTCATGCTTCCCCACATTGAGCTACAGCTGCCATAGATTTGTCCCTTCACTTAGTCTATCTATGTAACTTCCATCGCTGATCCACACAACCTATTGCGCCTCCTAACTTACTGTCATCTGCAGACATGTACATACAACTCTCTATGTCTTCATCGAAATCATTCATATATATCCCAGAACTGATCCCTAGGGAACACGACTTAGCACATCCAGCCAATTAGAGAACAAACCCTTTATTCTTACTCTCTCTGTCTCCTACCTCCCAACCAATTACCAACACATACCTTCAAATAAATTATTTACTTTTACTGTAGGTTGTTATCTTATACTTATTTCTCCATGGTCTAAACTCACCCACAGTGGAAACTGGTTATCCACGTCCCCACTATCGCACTCTATCATAAATTTAAAGGCCTGTATCAAATTTCATCAGTCTTCTCTTTTCCAGAGAAAAGAGCCCAACCTGTTCAGATTTACTGTTAGTTGCATTCTCCCATGTCTAGTAATAACCGTGTAAGTATTTTCCGCACTTTCTCCAGTCCTTCAATATCACTTACGTAGTATGGGGACCAGAACTGAGCACAGTTCTATATAACTCTAACACGATCCACCTGCTTTTGTATTCTATTTAACTAGAAACGAACCCGCGCTTTTTGCAATCTTTATGGCCTTAACAACTTGTGTTGCTACTTTTAGCGATTTATGTATTATTATTCCTATATCAGTCTGAACAACGAATACTATGTACTAAACTGGATACCGTACCGAGTGTGTGATTAGTGTAATGCTCAATTCAAAAAACGCGACTCTTATTTGAGGTGGTTTCATTCAAGGGCCTGACAGAACCTGTAGTTATGACGCTTTGACCTGCTACTAATAATACCTGTTTTAACATAAGCATATTGACCAAAGATTAAAGTCCTCGGATAGATTTTTTGAAAAATCATGCAATTACAGAAACTGCACAGTTGTAGTTCCGGGATATCCAAAAAGTCAGAGGTTTTTGTTGAAATTGTGCAACCAGATTATTTAGAAGAACTTACACCACGTGCTTTGAATCCTCGTTATAAAAACGGACACAATTCAACCAAGTCTATTTTAAAATTATGTTGTAAGATTATTTTCACGAAATTTGATACAATGTGTACGTAATGTCCATATCCCGATTAATTTCACTGACGTTACATAAAATGTGCAGAATGCCGCAAAAAATAAAACATCACTATTTAGTCACATTTAGAAAGTTGCTGTGAACTATTTCAGGGATAATGGACCGGAAAGAATAACAGCACGTGAGATAATGGAAGAGTAATTTTATTGCACTGCGGTATTTGTAACGTTACGCTGAAACTTTGATCAGCTCAGGGTGAACACAGTGTAAAATACAGACAACGGAATGTAGCGGAGAAACTGCACATCTCTTGTGATTGGAAATGTTCCACTGAAACTCAAACATGTAATAGCTGATTATGGAAATTACTTTTAAAGAAACTTAACTAATGGTATAATAGATCAATAGATAAGATTCTTGAATCAGATACAGCTGGATCTGGCGATACTTGTTTGAAGCTGGTTTGCCTGAGTCTCGTGTTTAACCACACAGGAGTAAAGCTCGTGTGAGTTCCACTCTGAGGCTGACAGAGTCAGATAACTGCTCACACTGAACGTGTTGTCCGTCTCCTGCTGGATCCGACTGGTCTCAACACCATTCCCTCTGACACTGCCATCGACAGTCCACTCAATCTCCACAGCGCCCGGGTTAAAGCCCTTTACCAAACACACCAGGGTCGCCATGTTCTTTGCTGCGATTTGATCCGATGAAGGCGGAAGGACGGACACCGAGGGGGCCCACGGACCTGAAAAGGAGAAACAAATGAAAGAAGATCCATTCTTAATTGACATAAAAGTCGCAATCAGTGTTTATCTTTCTTCAAATCTTTTAAAAGTCGAAGTCATTACAAAGCCAGGAGGAATTTAACACAACGGAACCTCAATATTGTCAATTGTACAACGACTGGGACCCACAGTTCTAGAAAATATAGAACCCGAGAAGATGTTCCTACTTTTCCTAATTGGAAAGGAAGAGATACAAACCCTTAAAGAAAATTTAATCAAACGGAAATAATGTGGTCAGAAAATAATAATAACACAAAAATAATACTGGGACGCAGTATTACTTTCAAATGTACAGGTCTGACGCAATCTGTCACAGACAGTGTCCCAGGAGTTGAGGATTTAAAAGAAACGTGAAAAGCAATGAATCCGAATTCGGGATAAATATTGGAACCATTGCCGACAGCAAAGATCCTGTAATATTTAAATCAAAACACTGCAATCTAATCATTAGAATAGTCATCGGGGAGTAATGCGAAATGTAGGACAGAGGATCTGGTACTGAACGGTTTTCACTGAGTTTGGGGTCGAGTGGGAGTGAGTTACGGCAAGTCACCACACTATCATTCCGCAGTCTCAATCCAGGAATAGTGATAAATCGCGGCAGTGCATTGAGTGGAATAAAACCGGTATTGTGCGAAAATTTTGAATTTGTGTTTTTAGCCTTTTGAGCTATAAGGGCCGGGTGTAAGCCAGCCTGAAAGACTATGTGGGATTCATAGAATTATAGAAATATGGAGCACAGAATAAGACCGATCGCGCCCTTTGAAAGACATGTCCACTCTGTCCATTTCCCATATATTTGTTTTTCCTTTTTCAATTGTTTTCCACTTCCCATTTAAGCGCCACTGTGGTTCTGCTCGCCCCACTCTTACAGGGAGGACACTGCAGTCCTTCTAGTCCCTTGGCTAAAGAACATATCCTAACCTGTCCCTTGGTTATTCTAGTAATGGCATTCAATTTATGTCCTCCGGCTACCGACTGAACGATGAGTGAAAATAGTTTTTATCCATTTTGCCGTAACAGAATGGATCATAATTTTGATCATGTCCGTCAGATCACAGCGGAAGCTTGTAGTGAACCCAGCGTCCTTCGTGTCTCTCGTGACTAAAACCTCGCAATACTGTTATGAACTTAATAAATTGCCCCCTGCACCCTCTCCAAGGCCCGAACACTCTCCGTAAAATCGGGCGTCCTTTGTGCCTGGCTAGCTCTTAAATATCACTGGACGCTGATTCAGAATCACAGAATCACAGAATCCCCACAGTGCAGATAGAGGCCATTTCGGCCCATCGAACCTGCACTGACACATATCCCACCCTATCCCCGTAACCCCACGTATTTAATCCCCTAACACTAAGGGTCAATTTATCATAGCCAAATCAACCTAACCCGCACATCTTTGGACTGTGGGAGGAAACCGGAGCACCCGGAGGAAACCCACGCAGACACAGGGAGAATGTGCAAACTCCACACAGACAGTCGCCTGAGGCCGGATTCGAACCTGGGTACCTGGCGCTGTGAGGCAACAGTGCTAACCACTATGCCACTCTGTATTAATATATTTTAAGAGCAATAATCTTAATTTACACCAATTCAATCTACCAAACCAATGATTTAAAACTATTTAAGGTATTTCGACAGTAATGCTGCAAATGTTAGGGGACAAGTTGATGAGCGCTCTACAAACAGAATAAGAAAAATATAATTGGCTCTGTAAACACCACGAGCGACTCGGATACTGATATGTTTAGATCCCGTGAATTTCGACTAAACAAAATCAAACACAAACCGAAAACTTGTTGTTGACAAATCCCAAGTTGCAAACAGCGAATAATTTACTTACTGCTCAGATTCAGCTTGGTCCCTCTCCCGAAGGTGACTGTTCCAATCACCACAGCACAGTAATAATCGGCGGCGTCCTCGGACTGCACGTTGGCGATGGTTAAATGCATCTTGTTACTCGATGAATCTACAGACCCGGTAAATCGATCTGGAATCCCCGAAGCAGTACCGGAGCTCTCGTCCCAAACAAGCACAGGGGCACTGCGGGGTTTCTGCCAGTACCAGCTCGTTAAGTAGCTGTCGATGTCGTCTCCGGACAGGGTACAGGTGATCTTAACAGTTTCCCCCGGGGAGGTTGAGATGGACGCTGGCTGAGTCAGGACAGGATCGGCGTTTGTACCTGGCGAAATAACAAGTTATTGATCAGTTGCACTCTGTGTAATTGTGAATATTGCTTGTATTTCAGGTCCGCTCAACTCAAGCACAAAAAAACAGGGCAATGTAAACCGTCGCGATACTGAAGGTTAACGCCTGTACTTACTGTGGAGACAGAACATCAGTGTGGCGAGAACACGAACAGATTCAATCATGGTGAAGGTTCTGGTGAAGGTCACAAGGAAAATAGTTTCTGACACGAATGTGGTTCTGGCTTTTTCTCACCCTCTCCTTAAGAAGTTTCAAACATCGCAACGTCATTGAATATTAATTATGCATGCAAATCCCCATCCACGTTAAATCGGGCTATAGGGTCCCGCCCTGCCTTGATACTTGCACAATGTGCATGCCGGGCATTTTAGAAAAAGAGAAACAAAGGGTCAAAGAGGTAGAAGACAACAGGAGAATGGTTGAATACAGCAAAATAAAAGGTGCGGTGAGACAAGGAGGGGCGACCAGATGAGCCCAGACGTGGTTTTAGAAACCTGAACATTATAATAGAGAGGGAAAGCTGAGGGCGGTAAACGGTTTAATAGCGATGGAGCCCGCGGGAGAATGAATTGGATCAGCAGAGTATGAGTTGTGATTTGATTTGTAAAATACGATTGGGTTAGCAGGTTGAGCATTGTCCGTAATGGCATCAGGAATATATATATATATATATATATAGATAGATAGATAGATAGATAGATAGATAGATAATTGGATAGATAGATAGATAGATAGATAGATAGAGAGATAGATAGATAGATAGATAGATTATATATTGAATATGTGTCAAAGATGGAGAAACACATAGGAACCTTTTTCTTCTATCCTGTCCTGGAATGTGAGTGAGGTATCAAAAGTGCCCCGGGAGCAGCATTCAAGTCTTCAGATGGACGAAAGTTGAATGAGACAAATGTCACAGTTGTTTATTAGACTTGTGATTGACATGGAAAAGTGCAAGCTGAAATCCCGCTGTGCCATATTATTGAAGGAACCGTTGTAAAAAAATTCCCCAGTATCCTATTTTAAAAATAGTAATCAAAAAGACATTTCATACAAATACTTTGATTGTTGGTACCTAATAACTTACCGCACGACTTCACTCCAGGTGTCTTTGAAGAACTGAATGCAATAAAATTTTCATTGTCTAGCTGAAGGGCACAGAAGAGAACAAGACGTAACGAATCAATCACTGCGCTGAGAAGAGTGACGACCGTGGGTGCAATTAGCATCCCATAAGTACATAGATTCATGGAATGATACAGCGCAGAAGGAGGCCATTCAGTTCATCGCGCCAATGACTGCTCTGCTACGGAGCTACTCAATTAGACCCACTGCCCTGCTCTTTCTCCATAGCCATACATATTACCCATGTTCAAGTGTTTATCCAATTCCCTTTTGAAAGTTATTATTGAATCTTCTTCCACCACCCTTTCAGATAGTGCATTACAGATCATAACAACTCGCTGCATAGTTTTTCCCCTCATGTCACCTCTGGTTCTTTTGCCAAATTACCTGAAATCTGTGTCCTCTGATTACCGACCCTTCTACCACTGGAAACAATTTCTCCTTATTTACTCTATCAAACTCCTTCAAGGACACATCTTTCAAATCTCACCGTACCATTCTCTCTGAGGAAAACAGCCTCAGATTCACGAGTCTCCCCTTGTAACTGAAGTCTTTCATCCTTGGTGCCATTCTGGTAAATCTCCTCTGCACCCTCTCTAAGGCCTTGACATCGACCTTAATGAATACTGCCCAGAATTGGATTCAATACTCCAGCTCGGGCCTAACCAGTGTTTTATAAATGTTTAGCATAACTTCCTTGCTTTTGTGCCCTGTGCCTCTATTTATTAAGGCACTACCTTTAGTAACCCTCTTCCTTACTCAATCGAGTTAGTCACACAGGATATGCCTCTAACAAATCCGTGCTGGCTATCAGGATCCCGTATGCCTTTTCAACAGTCTTCTCGTTTTCTCCTGCCAGCTTCGAAGACATTTATACGTACACCCCAGGTCTCTATCGTCCTGCACCCTTTAAAATGTATCATTTCTTTTATATTGCCTCTCGTCGTTCTTTCTACCGAAATCAGTTCTCACATCACTGTGTTAAGTTACAACTGCCATGTGTCTGTCCATTTTGCCAGTCTATCTATTCCGTCCTGGCGTCTGTTACTATCCTCCTCACTGTTTACTACATTTCCAAGTGTCGTATCACCTGCAAACTTTGAAATTATGCCTTGTATACCCAATCCAAGGTCATTAATATATATCAAAAAGAGCAGTGGTCCCAACTGTGACCCCTGCGGGGCACCACTGTGCTTTTCTCCCCGGTCTGAAAACAACTGCTCACCACTACTCTCTGCTTTCTGTCCCTGAACCAATTATATATCCATGCAGCCACTGCCCCTTTAATCGAATAGAGATCAATTTCTCTGACAGGTTTATTATGTGGTACAGTGTCAAACGACTTTTGAAAGCCCCGCCAGACAATATCAACCACAGTACCCTCATCAATCCTCTCTGTTACTGATTAAATAACTCAATCAAGTTAGTTAAACACGATTTGCCTTTAACAAAGGAAGATGGTTGTGGTTGACGGAGATTTATCATCTGAGCCCCAGTACATCGCTGCAGGAGTTCCTCAGTGTAGTTTCCTAGGCCCAACCATCAGCTGCTTCATCAATGACCTTCCCTCCAACATAAGTTCAGAAGTGGAGATGTTCGTTGATGGTTGCACCGTGTTCAGTTCCATTTACAACTCCTCAGGTAATGAAGCAGTCCATTTCCGCATGCAGCAAGGCCTGGACAACATTCAGGCTTGGGCTAATAAGTGGCAAGTATAATGTGCGCCACACAAGTGCCAGATAATAATTTTCTGCAACAAGCGAGAGTGTATCTACCACCCCTTGACATCCAACGGCCTTACTATCGTAGAATTCCCCACCATTAATATCCAGGGGGTTACCATTGACCAGAAACTTAACTGGACCAGACACATAAATACTGTGGAAACAAGAGCGGGTCAGAGGCATGATATTCTATGCCGAGTGTCTCACCTCCTGACTCCCCAAACCCTTTCCACCAGCTACAAGGCACAATTCAGGAGAGCTATGGAATGCTCTCCACTTGCCTGGATGAAAGCAGCTCCAACAACACTCAAGAAGCTCGACGCCACCCAGGACAAAGCAGCCCATTGATTGGCTCCCCAGCTACCACCTTAAACATTCACTCCCTCCACCACCGCTGCAACATGGCTGCAGTGTGTACCATCTACAAAATGCACTGCAGCAAATCACCAAGGCTTTTTCGACAGCACCTCCCAAACCACGACCTCTACCACCTAGAAGGACAAGGACAGTAGATGCATTGGAACACCATCAACTGCATGTTCCCCTCCTAGTTACACACCATGCTGACTTGGAAATAGATCACTGTTCCTTCAAAGTCGCTGCATTAAAATCCTGGAAATCCCTCCCTAACAGCAATGTGGGAGTACCTTCAGCACAAGGACTGCAGTGGTTCAAGAAGGTGGCTCACCACCACCTTCTCAAGGCCAATTAGTAATGAGCAATACATTCTTGCGAGCGACGCCCACGTCCCAGGAACGAATAAAAAAAGTAGTGCTGGCTTATATTTATTAATCTATATTGTTCCAAGTGCCTATGAATTTTGTTGTTGATTGCTCTCTATAAAGCTTTCCCCACCACTGACATTCGGCTGACTAGCCTGTAGTTGCTAGGTTTATCGCTCTTCCCTTCTCTGAACAGGGGTTTAATGTTTGCAATCCTCCAGTCCTCTGGCACCACTCCCAGGTAGGACTGGAAGCTGTTTGTCTGGAGCCTCCGCAATTTCCACCCTTACTTACCTCAGCAACCAAGGATGCATCCCATCCGGACCGGGTGACTTTTCCAGTTTGAGCGCGGCCAACCTTTTAAGTGCTTCCACTTTATCTATTTTATCCTATCCAATTTCTCCAGTATCTCCTCCATTACTGTGGGATTGGCAGCATCCTCTTCTTTGGTGAATGTCACAGTAAAGGAGGAGTTATTAAAACTTCTCCTGGCACTCATCGGCAGTCTGCTCCTCTTTGATTATTAAATCATTTTGAGTTTCTGCGACACTGCACCTCACCATTGAAGAGGAGGGAATCATTAAAAGTACCAAGTTGATTAAATATACCTGACCAGAATGTTCTGTAAAACAGCAAATAGTTTTATATATTTGTTGTTTGAAACACACATTTTGGCATTTAATTTCCTCGTGCTGATTTACCCACTGTTAGCCAACGAAAAAAGTAATGCCGCCGCGCGTGGTCTGGACAGTACAGGGCAGTGTTAAATACAATAGGTTGACAGGTTGGTATGTTTAAAGGGTATTACGTTATGGTTAATATAGAGCGCTACAGTAAAGGGGCAAATGTAGACAAGCAAGAGTTACATTGGGCGTGATGTGGCAGAAGGCTTAGACCGTCTGATGTGAAATAATGAAAAGTAGCTTAATATAGATGTTGTTACTAAAATATTTCTATTATGGATTCATTCTGTATGATGCAGTAAACACATGGTTTAGATTATGTTGTTAGGATTTTGCAGGCCAAGCCTAAGCAAGAGGAAATGTTAGTTGAAGACTATTTGGGAAGCCACAAAGGGTTTATGTAAATAATTATGGGTAATTTGGAGACAAATGTGTTGTTTAAGTTGTCATTATTTTGATAAGACTGTGACATAGGTAACTGGAGAATGTTCTTATTTTTACTTATAAGAAGTGAAGGGCTAAAAATTCGAGGACATTATGCCACCCGTTGACGTCAAATTATAGTGAAAAGAGGGTGGCCGCCGCTTTTCCACCAGCTGGTTGCAGGTCCCATGGCATCCAACATTTTCCTAGGCCCGGCAGCGTTGCCGGTAAGAGGCGTCGCCCTGCAAAGTAGAATGAGGGAGTGGTGACGTCAGTCAACATGCAACGCTGCCTTAGCGTCACCACGGCGAACTTGGACCTTTGTTCTGAGTTCAGTGCTGGGTCCTGAGTTCGCCAGGTAAACCTAATGTGCAAGCAGACTCACAGAGGCGCTGTCAGCATCTCTTAAACGGACACACACATATATCAGGTAAGTTTGCATTTAAGCTTTTGGATTGGGATTTTTTGACTTCACTGCAGTAGTGGCTTGCTGGAATAGATGTTAAAACATTTTGAAGTGTGCAGGGAGTGCTGCTGGATTTGGATGGCAAAGGAAGGCCTCTGAGAAGACAGAAAACGCTACAAATACTGAGCAGGTCAGTCAACATCCACGGAGAGACAAACAGAGTTCACGTCTCAGGTTCAACTGCTGCCTGACCTGCTGAGCATTTTTAGAATTTTATGCAGTCATTTCAGATTTACAGCATCTGCTTGTAGATAGAAGAGGAAGACGCAGAAGAGGAAGAAACAAAAGAGGAAGAAGTTGAAGAGGAGGAAACGGAAGAGGAGGAAGCAGAAGACGATGAAGCAGCAGGAAGAATATAACCCAGACAGCCACTTTCTGGCCATGTTATCCGAGATGGAGTCATCTGTTTGCAGTACCAGTGACCACAACCCCTATTCCCCTTTCAATAATAGTCCCACACCTTACCTTCCCTCTGTTACTGACCATCAAAGTGGCCTCTTGGCTATGACGCTGATATAAAAGCCACCGCAAAGCAAACTTTTCAATCTAAATTTCTGCATCCATCCATCCAATATGACGTCAAGAAATCAACTCATCACACTTACGTATTCTCTTAGTGACTGTCTTGTGTGTGCCTTTTCCTATCATACTGATGTCACGCAGTGCTATCCCAGAGGCTGCAGCAAGGCTGGAGGATGGCTGCTGACTTTCAATGGGAGACACTGCAAATGGCCTTGTTGGTCGATCTTGAGGAGCTGGTGGTTGGGAGTGTCTAATCGAGCTATGGTGTTTTTTCTACTTCTTCTGCTTCACTTACCTCTCCCTCTTCTTGGCGAACCACTGGTTGGGTTGGCTGCATTTCTTGGGTGTATGAAATGAGGAAGGCACAAGGTGAGGCGATGGTGGGAAAACAAGAGGTGCATGCCAGAAGGAGGATAACGTATGAGGATATAAGCATCTTGTATCCTTTCTGTCCTACCACTAGCCAAGTGCTCAGCCATGCCCGTGCCAAGAATGGTCAGCACAGTCTCCTCCAAGGGCGTGAGGTGAAGCTAGGAATGGGAGGTGTGCCTCATGTTTGGTACAAATTATTGGTTGGTGAGTGATTGGGGGGGGGGGCAGAAGAATCGTGCATTGAGAATCATGTGAGGTTCTTGGTGGAGTTGGTAGGAAATGGCTTTTGAGTGTAAACTTGACCACTGCTCTTAGGTCATGAAGTTTCTTTGTACCCTGGAGCCAGGTTGTGTGGGGGCAAAACTGCTGGCAGTGGCAGCATCGGTTCTCTGGCCCCGCATCGTTCTTTCTTGACGGCCTCCTGGCCCCTGTGGTTAGAGAACATAAGAACATAAGAAATAGGAGCTAGATTAGGCCATTTGGCCCTTCACATCTGCTCTGCCATTAAACAAGATCATGGCTGATCTTCTACCTCAATTCCACCTTCCTGCTCTATCCCCAAAATTCTTAATTCCCTTAGTTCCCCCAAAATTATTGACCTCTGTCTTGAATATACGCAACGACTGAGCATCCACAGCACTCTGGGGTAGAGAAGTCGAAAGATTCACAACACTTTGAGTGAAGGCATTTCTCTTCATCTGAGTCCTAAATGGCCGTCCCATTATTCTGAGACTGCGACCCCATGTTCTAGATTCCACAGCTAGGTGAATCATTTTCTCAGCATTAACCCTGTCAAGCCCATTAAGAATTTTACATGTTTCTATTAGATCACCTCTCATTCTTCGAAACTCTAAGGAATATTGGCCTAGTCTACTCAATCTCTCCTCATAAGGCAATCTCCTCATCCAAGGAACGAGTCTAGTGAACACACGTTGAACTCCCTCTAAGGCAAATATGTCTTTCCTGAGATAAGGAGACAGAATTGTACACAGTACTCCAGGTGTGGCCTCACCAGGGCCGTATATAATTGCAGTAAGACGTCTTTACTCTTATTCTCAAGTCCTCCAGTAATAAAGGCCAAGGTACCATTTGCTTTCCTAATTGCTTGCTGTACCTGCATGTTAACCTTCTGTGATTCATGCACAAGGACAGCCAGGATCCCTCTGAATGCAAACATTTCCCAGTCTCTCACCATCCCAAACATATTCTGCTTTTTTTGTTTTTCCTACCAAACTGGATAACTTCACACTTCCCCACATTGTATTCCATTTGCCATGTTCTTGCCCACTCAGTCAACCTGCCTATATCTCTCTGCAACCTCTTTGAGTCCTCCTCACAGCTTACTTGCTCACCTAACTTTGTATCATCAGAAAACTTGGATATATTACACTCAGTTCCTTCATCTAAATCATTAATATAGATCATAAATAGCTGAGGCCCAAGCACTGAAACTTGCGGTGCCCCACTAATTACAGCCTGCCAACCTGAAAAAGACCCGTTTATTGCTACTCTGTTCTCTGTTGATTAACCAGTCCATGCTATTATATTACCCCAATACCATGAGTCCGAATTTTGTGTAATAACCTGTTGCGTGGCATCTTATCGAATGCTTTTTGAAAATCCAAATACACTACATCCCCGATACCACCTTATCCACCCTAATCCACCCAACTAGTTACATCTTCAAGAAACTCTACCAGATTTGTCAAACACGATTTCCCTTTCATAAAACCATGTTAACTCTGCCTAATCTTATTACGATTTTCTAAGTGCCCTGTCACCGCATCCCTAATAATATATTTTAGCATTTTACATGCTATTGATGTCAGGCTGGCCTATGATTCCCGTTTTTTTCTCTTCCTCCTTCCTTAAATAGTGAGGTTAAAAAGAGGACGTCTCTTGCAATATTGACCCCCTGCACAAAGCTGAGTGCCCCTTCCCTGGATTGCTGAGCCATTTGTGTTAGTGCAGAGACACTTTCCCATTTTTTGAGTTTCAGAAGGGAATTCAGCTTTAAGTGCTGAAGACTCACATTTGGGACTTTTTAATGATTTTTTGAAAGGCAGTGTTATAAATCTCATCATCAAGAAACTACTTACGAAATAATGCTGGACGGCCAGTTGGTGGCGCCGTCCAAGGAGTATAAATACTCCGGCGTTGGCCCCAGCTTTCCAGGGACATTTTGTAAGACAAGAGCTAGTGGAATACAACTAGACTTCCATGTTCTGAAACAAGTTGATTAAAGCCTTGCTTTATGCTCAAACCAAGTGCGTAGTGAGTTTTATTACATCAATTTAATCAACTTGATATCGACTCCATGCTTTGGGTGATTTTGGGAACAGCCAGCTACGACTCGAACCATAGAAGGGAGCTCAGACAAGTAATCGATCCATCATGGAGAAACTACTCAGCCCCGCCCGGCTTGACCTGGACCCAAATTCACTTAAAACTGCTAAGGTATGGAAACACTGGTATCGTACTTTCAGCAACTTCCTCAGAGTGTGTGGTGAAAATGTTGCTGATGAATTAGAGATACTTGCTAATTATGTATCCCCTCATGTGTTTGATTATATCGAAGACTGTGTAGACTATGACGCCGCTATCCAAATACTACAGCAGCTATATGTCAAGTCCCCAAATGAAATTTTTGCTCGGCATCTATTGGCCACAACTCAACAAAAACCCGGGGAATCACTTGGCGAATTCCTTCAGAAACTTCGTAGGCTCAGCAAGGATTGTAATCTTAAAGCTGTTACAGCTGAGCAGTACCAGGAGGAGTTAATGGGATTGCCTCTCCCTTCATATGTCAGCGTCTGTTGGAGAATAAAACCCTCACGTTACAGGCTGCCTATGACCAGCCATGTTGTCTGGACTTAGCAAAGAGGAATGCAGACACCTATCTTTCACCACGTGCACGGGCTGCTGCTATCTCTTTTAGTGACTCTTTCAATAAGCCTCGGGCAGAAGTCCTCATGGATGATGTCTCCAACCCGGCTGATGACAACCCTACCCTAGAAACTGACACTGATGATGACCCCGCCCTAGCAGCATCTTGGCAATCTGGAAGGAAGTGTTTCTTCTGTGGAGGTGCGTTCCATTATAGGAATTTTTGTCCTGCTCATAATGCGACCTGCAATCATTGCAGCAAGAAAGGTCACTTTTCTAAGGTATGCCAGTCAAGAGCCGCTGTTAGTAAGAAAGGCCACTTTTGTAAGGTATACTGGTCGAGAGCTCCTGTTAGTTTTGCAGCTACTATCTACAAAACTGCTCCTCCCTCAAGAGCCACTACTAAGGTTACAGCTGCAATCTATAAAACTGCTCCTCCCCCAAGAACCACTACTAAGGTTACAGCTGTCAAGGGTAAAACTGCCCCTCCTCACATCACAGCTGTTTTCCCCCAAAGTTTGTCCCATGCAGCCACGAAGGTTTTGGTAAATGGACACATTTTGAGTGACTAATCGACTCATGCAGCTCTGACAGCTTCATTAGTGAGCGGGCTGTCAGTAAGTTAAAACTGCGTATTTACCCCTCGGACAGGGAAATTGCAATGGCTCTGACAACACTGACCACCAATTCTTCCGCTTTTGTCTTGTCGACCTTATTCTCAATGGCCGCACTTATTTCTCCACCCGGCTTGGGGTGCTCAAGAACCTATGCAGTGATGTGCTCCTGGGACAGGATTTCCAGAAACAACACAAAAGACTCACTTTCGAGTTTGGCGGGTCAAAGCCGGAGCTTACTATTTCCAAAGTACCATTTTGTGCACTTTCGGTGGCTTCAGTTGATGAGCCCTCCTTGTTTGCCAATCTTTCCCCCCGATGTAAGCCCATAGTCACTAAATCACGACGTTTCAGCCAAGATGATTGAGCCTTTACCGAGGCAGAAATCTCTCGCCTTCTAGCTGATGGTATCATTGAGCCATGTTCATCTTACTGGCAGGCTCAAGTCGTCATTGTTAAAAATCCTCTGAAGCAATACAAGAAATATCTTTGCATCAATTACTCGCAAACTATTAACCAGTATACTGACCTGGATGCCTACCCACTACCACGCATTGATGGCATGGCCAATAGCCTTGCCAACTACAAGGTATTTTCACCTTTTGATTTAAAGAGCGCATATCTTAAGTACCGTTAAAGGACTCTGACAAACAGTATACAGCCTTTGAGGCCAATGGTCGGCTTTACCAGTTTTGTCGCCTTCTATTTGGGGTCACCAATGGGGTGGCCGTCTTTCAACGGGCAATGGATAGCCTAGTCAAACAGGAGAACTTAACGGACACTTTTCCATATCTGGATAATATCACCATTGCTGGTCATGACCAGAAGAAGCATGATGCCAGCCTCCAGAAATTTGTTGACGTTCTCCGTCATTGCAAATTAACCTTAAATGAATCCAAATCTGTGAAATCAGTACCATCAGTCAACATCCTTGGCTACTGGGTGGGCAATGGTGTCATCAAACCGGATCCGGAGCGACTTCGTACACTTCAGGAGCTCCCTCCCTCTACGAATCTCGGTTCTCTTCGTCAGGCACTCGGCATGTTCTCCTATTATGTGAAATGGATACCCCACTTCTCCGACAAGATCCAGCCCCTGCTTCACGCAAAGTTATTTCCATTGGAGGCAATGGCTATTTCAGCTTTCAACCTCCTCAAGCGACAACTGGAAAAAGCCACGCTTCATTCCATTGATGAAAAGCTTTCTTTCGTGGTCGAGTGCAATGCATCAGATGTGGCGATCTCTGCTACCTTGAATCAAGGTGGTCGACCCGTTGCATTTCTGTCCAGAACTTTGCAGGGTAGCGAGCTCCACTACCCTCCTGTCGAGAAGGAGGCTACGGCCATCATTGAAGCGGTATGTAAATGGAGTCATTTTCTCGCTCGTCGCCATTTCACACTTATAATTGATCAGCGCTCCGTGGCCTTTACGCTGGATAACTGGAAATGCACTAAGATCAAGAATAACAAAATACAAATCTGGAGGCTGGAATTGGCTGCCTTTGGATACACCATACATTATCGACCCGGCAAAGAGAATGTGGCCCCGAATACCCTCACGCAGGCATTCTGCTCTTCTATATCAACTTCGACTCTGGTGGATCTTCATACTGACTTATGCCATCCTGGCATTACCCGTATGTTGCAATTTGTGTGATCTAAAAATCTCCCATTTTCTATGGAAGATGTGAAAAGAACGTGCTCCTCCTGTAGAATTTGTGCGGAACTAAAACCACAATTCTTCCGTCCATCAGATGGCTCGCTCATACACGCTATGCAGCCTATGCAGCGACTCAGCATTGACTTTAAAGGGCCATTGCCTTCCTCAACGCGGAACACCTACTTACTGACTATGGTGGACGAATATTCACGCATTCCCTTTGCTTTCCCCTGTCCCAATATGCTTACTTCCACAGTGATCAAATGCCTTGATCAAGTCTTTTCCCTTTGCAGTATGGCCAATTTCATCCACTCTGATCGGGGTCCCTCCTTCATGTCAAGTGAACTCAAAAGTTATCTCTCCTAACGGGGAATTGCCACAAATAAAACGACACCGTAC
Source organism: Somniosus microcephalus (assembly GCF_052327205.1). NCBI lineage: Eukaryota > Metazoa > Chordata > Chondrichthyes > Squaliformes > Somniosidae > Somniosus > Somniosus microcephalus. Next base: position 65,516,689 of record NC_141005.1, on the reverse strand, counting down.
CATCCAATTGGTAATGGACAGGTTGAGAGACACAACGCTATCATTTGGAACGCTGTTCATCTTGCGCTGAGGTCACGCAATCTACCAGACCAGCAGTGGGAAATTATGCTCCCTGATGCATTGCATTCCATGAGGTCTCTCCTTTCTACTTCTACCAATGTCATACCTCATGAGTGATTCTTCAGCTTCCAGCGTCGCTCCAGCCATGGGACATCTCTACCATCATGGTTGGCAGTTCCTGGCTCCGTGCTGCTCCGAAGATTCATCCGATCATCGAAAACCAATGCTCTAGTTGACGAAGTAGAACTTACGGATGTCAACCCCACGTACACCAACGTGCGGTACCCGGATGGCCGGGAGTCCATCGTTTCACTCCAGGACCTGGCTCCCAGTGTGGCCGGTTCCGTGGACCCAACTGATGGAGGGACCCGCGGGGGTGGGGCCCTACCTCGGACATCGAGGGATCTGCCGGCTGCCCTGCTGGATCCACTCAGGGAGCTGAGCGCTCCCCGTGGGATGGCCACCCCGGGCCAGGATGCCGATCAATCTCTGGCTAACCAATGGGACGAAGCCAGTTCTGCACCTGTGAGGACCCGCACCCAGAGTCATGATCTCCCCAGCCTCCCTCAGGTCGATCAGAGCAACACAGGCCCTGTCGATCCACCGGCATGGATCAAGCGGCCCAGGGACGATGACATGATCCGGGGAGACGTGCCTTCTGGCCATACACAAAAATCTAAAAGACTGCGGCTGTTCGTGGTCTGCCTAATCCATGAAGAGGAAGTCATTGGACTTCCAAATCTTTTAGGCAGGAAGAATGTTATAAATCTCATCATCAAGAAACTACTTATGAAATAACGCTGGACGGCCAGCTGGTGGCGCCGCCCAATGAGTATAAATACTTGGGCGTTGGCCCCAGCTCGCCAGTGGCATTTTGCAAGACAAGGAGCTAGTGGAATACAACTAGACCTCCATGTTCTGAAACAAGTTGATTAAAGCCTTGCTTTATGCTCAAACCAAGTGCGTAGTGAGTTTTATTACGTCAGGCAGTAAGGGCTGTAAACTGTCTTTCTGACTACATTTTAATTTTAGTCCAGAAGACAGTGCCCTTTTAATTACCCACAATTCCTAGCGAACTGCATAGCTTCGCTGTCAGAGGTTGTTAGAAGCTGGAATGCCACTTCAGGACTCCACAGGAGGCCGTTACTTCTTCCAAAATTCTATAGACTCTGGAACAGTTCCCATGGATTCTTCTTCCTCTTAGGCAGTCCCTCGGAACCGAGGATGACTTGCTTCAACATTTAAAATGATTTCTCAGGTGACTGATCAGCCCAATGCGGGACCTACAGTCTCTGTCACAGGTGGGGCAGACGGTGGTTGAAGGGGCGGGTGGGTGGGGTGCTTGGGTTGATGTGCACTCCTTGCACTGCCTGCGCTTGGCTTCCGCTTGCTCCCGGTGAAGAGACTCGAGGTGTTCGGCGCCTTCCTGGACGCTTCTCCTCCACTTTGTGCGGTCTTGGGCCAGGGATTCCCAGGTGTCGATGGGGATGTTGCACTTTTTCAAGGAGGCTTTGAGGGTGTCCTTGAAGCGTTTCCTCTGCCCACCTGGGGCTCTCTTGCCATGCCGGAGCTCCGAGTAGAGTGCTTGTTTTGGAAGTCTCGTATCGGGCATGAGGACAATGTGACCCGTCCATCGGAGCTGATTGAGTGTGGTCAAACCTTCGATGCTGGGGATGTTGGCCTGAGCAAGAACAATGACGTTGGTGCGACTATCCTGCCAATGGATTTGCAGGATCTTGTGGAGGCAGTGTTGGTGGTACCTCTCCAGTGCTTTGAGGTGCCTGCTGTACAAGCTCCACGTCTCTGAGACATACAGCAGGGCGGGTATCACTGCTGCTCTGTAGACCATGAGCTTAGTGCGGGGGTTGATGTCCTGGTCTTCAAACACTCTCTTCCTCAGGCGACCGAAAGCTGCACTGGCACAGTGAAGGCGGTGTTGGACTTCTTCTCGAACTTTCTTGCTGCAAAGCTCCATCTCACCCTCAGTAAGCTCCCCACTGAAGTGGAGGTAATTTACAGGACAAACGGGAAACTGTTCAACTTCCGTCGCCTCCAGTCCAGATCCAAGATTGGTCCATCCTCTGTCATCGAATTACAGTATGCAGATGGCGCTTGGGTCTGTGCTCACTTGGCGGTTGAACTCCAAGCCATTGTCAACACCGTCAACGAAGCATAGGAGAGCATGGGCCTTACACTAAACATCCGTAAGACAAAGGTCCTCTACAAAACTGCCCCTGCCACACAGTACTGCCCCCTGATTATCAAAATCCATGACAAGGCCTTGGACAACGTGGACCACTTTCCATACCTCGGGAACCTACTGTCAACAAGGGCAGACGTCGATGACAAAGTCCCATGGATTGGAGGGTAGCTAATGTAACTCCACTATTTAAAAAAGGTGGTAGAGAGAAAACAGGGAAATATAGACCAGTAAGCCTGTCATCGGTAGTGGGGAAAATGCTAGAGTCCATTGTAAAAGATGTAATAGCAGAGCACTTGGAAAACAATGACGGGATCGGACAAAGTCAACATGGATTTACAAAAGGTAAATCATGCTTGACTAATCTACTGGAATTTTTTGAGGATGTAACTGGTAGAATAGATAAGGGCGAACCAGTGGTGTAGTGTATGTGCCTTTAAGAGCCCCCTGTGTACTGTAATGCCAGTAATGGCCACTCGGGCTATATAAGCCTGTATATTGTGTTGTATCAGTTAGTTCACCTCCAGACTTTGTTCAGTAAACACCTGTGAAACCAACTCCTGCCTTCAGTGTCTATTACACATGGATACAACAGTGGCAACGAATTGGAAACGGACTTACCTGCAATTCGGCAGCACCTCAAGGACATCGATTCCTCAGACGTCCAAAGTCGAAGAAAAGCAAGAAAAAAAAAACCTGTGGTTTCACCAGCTAGCCGAGCTGGTGGCAGGTACTGCAATAATCCTTCCTGGGTGGGCTGGGGCTCCATCGGCTGGCTCTGCGGCGAGGCCAAGCAGCGAAGGCGGAGGCAAGCAAAAACAGACGGGGGGGAGTACTCGGGAGACAGCCAGCGTTGCAAAGCAGGTCGGCGTTCGGACCTAGCAGAGGGGGGGAAAAGTCCCAGAGAGTCCGGCGGGAACAAGTCTCCACCTGTAAATAATTTTTTTTTTTTAAACTCTGGAATACAGCGTTGTCAGCAGCAGCAGCGGCGGGAAAGCGTGGGAAGCGCCATATCTTTTCTGCAGGAAAGAAAGAAAAGCACGGGAAGCGCCATTTTTCCCCCAGGATGCATAAGGCTGGCAATATTGATGCTTTTGATAACGATATAGAGGATTGGACCACATATGTGGAAAGAGTGGAGGTATATTGCACAGTAAATGGAATAGAAAATGATAAAAAGGCATCAGTACTTCTAAGTCTAATGGGCGCAAAGACATACGGGCTGTTATGAAACTTAATCACTCCAGCCAAACCAAAGGACAAGAATTTTAAGGAAATTGTTGAAACCCTACAGGAGCACTTAAACCCAACACCGCTGCTGATAGCGGAACGATTCAAATTCTTCACAAGGAACCAGCACAAGAATGAAAGTAACGCTGATTACCTCACCGAATTAAGAAAGCTATCAAAGCACTGCCAATTCGGGGCAGGACTGGCAGATTCTCTTCGAGACAAATTCGTCTGCGGTCTCCTAAGTGAAGGAACACAGAAAAGGCTGCTTTCTGAGAAAGATTTGACACTGGACAAGGCTTTCAGTATGGCTGTATCATATGAAGCAGCCACAAGAGGAGCTGCAGAGATACAATAAAAGACACAGGACTTCGGCACCCATGAAATGACACAGGGTTTCGAGAGATGTTATCGCTGCGGCAGATCCACCCATGACCAGGGGGACTGCTGGTTCAGGGACAAAGCGTGCAGGCAATGCGGAAAGATTGGACACATTGCACGGGTATGCCGATCTGGACAAAAAAAATCCATGGACAGGAAAAAAAAATCAATAAAGAAAAGTACAGAAAGGTACAAATGATGACGGACAGTAGCTCCGAAGACCAGAAGAGCGATAGCGACTCTGGAAACAAGAGACTAAGCTGTTTCAAATTACATAATGTAATTGCCAAAGAAGATTACCAGACCATTTGGGTTACCCTCACGATAGCAGGGTCCCCAGTTAAAATGGAGCTAGATACAGGATCAGCTCTGACCATCATAAATCGACGGGATTACGAGCGGCTATTTCTGCACATACCTTTAAAAGACACATCCATTATCTTGAAAACATATACGGGGCAGAAAGTATACCCCAAAGGAAGAATAAGGGTGCCTGTTGTATACAACGGCAAGGAAATACAGAAGTTGTATTTATACGTTCTACAAGATGGTGCTCCACCGCTGTTGGGACATGAATGGATCAGGAAGATACGTTTAGACTGGCACTCCATTCAGGCACTGATGGTGACCAGTAAAAAAAAAATGATGATGACGTCATACCTGAATGATTAAAAGACATCTTGGCCAACGCCAAGGAAGTGTTTCAAGAGAAACTAGGAACCTTGAAAGGCATCACCACCTCAATAAAAGTGGAAGATGCGGCAATTCCCAAGTTTTTTAAGGCAAGGCCAGTGCCATACGCAATTTGTCCAGCAGTCGAGGCAGAGCTGGAGAATTTGGAAAAGGCAGGCGTATTATCCAAGATAGATTGGAGCGAGTGGGCGACACCCATCGTCCCGGTCATGAAGAAAATGTTGAATAATGATAAATCTGAAGAACAGAGAAAAATTCGCACCTGTGGAGACTTCAAGGTGACTGTAAACCCGGTCCTTCACATGGTACAGTATCCTCTTCCGAGGATAGGAGATATTTTCACCTCACTATCCGGAGGGAAACGTTTCACCAAAATTGACTTGGCACAGGCACATCTGCAGATGGAGGTTGAAGAGGCCTCTAGAAAGTATCTCACGATAAATACACACAAAGGCCTGTACCAGTACAATCGACTGGTTTTTGGAGTAGCATCCGCTCCAGCTATCTGGCAAAGAGCTATGGAGCAAGTCCTCCAAGGGATTCCGGGGACTCAATGCTACCTGGACGACATCCTTGTAACAGGAGAAAACGACAACGAGCACCTTGCCAATTTGGAGCAGGTGCTCACTAGGCTGAGCGAACGGGGTCTACGAGCAAATCGCCCCAATTGCGAATTTTTCCAGACACAAATATCATATTGTGGCCACATAATTAATAAGGAAGGGTTGCATAAGTCACCTGAAAAAACTGAAGCGGTCATAAAAGCCCCAGCACCTGAAAATGTTTCACAATTAAGGTCGTTCCTGGGATTGATAAATTACTATCATAAATTTTTACCGAACTTATCAACTCTTCTGCACCCTCTTAATGAACTGCTACAAACAGGAGTAATTTGGAAATGGAGCGAAGACTGTAAACGTGCCTTCCATAAATGCAAAGACTTAATCATGTCCAAGGAAGTTTTGGCTCATTACAACCCATCACTGCCAATCAGACTGGCATGCGATGCATCCCCTTATGGTGTAGGAGTGGTATTATCGCATAGATTCCCTGATGGCTCAGAACGGCCGATAGCTTTTGCGTCACGCTCATTGAACTCAGCTGAGCGTAACTATGCCCAAATCGACAGGGAAGCACTCAGCCTGGTATGGGGAGTGAAGAAATTCAACCATTACCTACACGGACAAAAATTTACCTTGTTGACTGACCATCAACCCCTCATCTCCATATTCAACCCTGAAAAGGGTGTTCCCATTATGACAGTGCAAAGGCTACAGAGGTGGTCCCTTTTTCTAGGGGCACACCAATATGACATAGAATACAAAGGATCAAAACAGCATGGGAATGCTGACGGTTTATCACGCCTACCGTTGCCAATGGTAGAAGAGACACCTACAGTAGACCCAGTGGAGATGTTCCACTCTACCATAGTCGAATGTCTACCAGTAACTAATTCTGCCATTGAAAGGGAAACGAGAAATGACCCGACTCTCTCACGAGTCTACGATTTAACAGTGAAGGGATGGCCAGCACATGGTGAACCACTGTTGCCAGCATTCTCGCAAAGAAGAGAACAGCTGTCAGTGGCCGAGGAAACTTGATGTGTGGATCCAGAGTGGTGATTCCACCCAAACTCCAGGATAAAGTGCTAAAGGAGCTTCACGAGGGGCATCTGGGTGGAGTGAAAATGAAGAAACTAGCCAGGGCGTTTGTATGGTGGCCAGGTATCGTTGGAGACATCGAAGAAATGACCAAGAGCTGCCTAGGATGCCAGAAGGTCCAAAACGCTCCACCACAAGCCCCTCTATATCCATTGGAGTGGCCCTCATCTCCATGGCAAAGGGTACACATCGACTTTGCTGGTCCATTTAAGGACTCAATGTTCATAATCGCGGTTGATGCACACTCGAAGTGGCTGGACGTAATAAAGATGTCCTCCACCACCACGGAAAAAACCATCACAGTATTAAGGACCATATTTGCCAGGAATGGGCTGCCTGAGCAGATCTGTTCTGATAATGGACAGCAATTTGTGTCCGAAGAATTCAGGAAGTTCTTAAAAAACAATGGTGTTAAGCACTACACGTCCACCCCATACCATCCCGCCACCAATGGATTGGCTGAAAGATTTGTCCAGACCTTCAAGAAGGCCATAAAGGCCATGGGTAATGAAGACATAAAACTTCAGCATAAGGTAGATAACTTCTTGTTTACATACAGGAATGCAACACATATGGTTACAAACCAAACTCCCGCCATGATGTTCTTCAATAGAAGCCTAAGATGCCCGCTGGATTTGATCAAGCCAAACATCAGAAGGGACGTGGAGAACCGGCAATTTCAAGGCATGAATGAAAGGCCAAGTAGAACCTTCCAGATAGGTCAACAAGTTTTGGCCCGGGACTACCGTACCGAGAAATCGCAGCCTGGAACTATTTGCACACGACTAGGACCGCTGATGTATACTGTGGACATTGGAGAAAGCATAATAAGGCGCCATGCTGAGCAGATCATAGAGTCATCCGAAAAGGGACAACCTACACCACAACTCTATACACCTAATGATGAAGCAGAGATACCCATAGTATCTACCTCCGATCCAGTGATACTGGAACCAGATGAACCCGACACTGGCATTCAAGCTGAATCGACCTTGCCAAAAGAACCTACTACACCACCAAAAACTACTACACCACCGAGGCATTATCCGGACCGTGTCAGGAAGCCTCCAGAGAGACTGACTTATAATTGATTAACTGCAGCTATGTGTAGATTATTGTTCTTGTAACATGTAATTAATGATTACTTAAAATATTATGTACTGGTTGGCTAAAAGGGGAGGAATTGTAGTGTATGTGCCTTTAAGAGCCCCCTGTGTACTGTAATGCCGGTAATGGCCACTCGGGCTATATAAGCCTGTATATTGTGTTGTATCAGTTAGTTCACCTCCAGACTTTGTTCAGTAAACACCTATGAAACCAACTCCTGCCTTCAGTGTCTCTATTACACACGGATACAACAAGTGGATGTGGTGTATTTGGACTTTCAGAAGGCTTTCAATAAGGTCCCGCATAAGAGATTAGCTTGCAAAGCTAAATAATAATAATAATAATAATCAACTTTATTGTCATTGTTAGCGCACAAGTGCAGTACAACGAAATGTATGCTTGCGGCTCCCGAGAGTGTACATTTTGATTAAGACATTTAACATACATTTGGCTTGTAACGTAAGCATAAACATAATAAAGTGCATTGGCAGATGTGCAGGCTTTAGAGTTTATTTGCAGAGTTCAATAGGATGACAGCCCTGGGAAAGAAGCTGTTCCTAAATCTGGTCGTTTGGGTGCGAATGCAGCTGTAGCGTCTCCCAGATGGCAGGGGGGGTGAACAAACTGTGGCTGGGGTGGGTAGGGTGTTTGATGATGGCCAGTGACCTCCGTAAACAGCGTTTCTGGTAGATGTTCCCAATGGTCGGGGGATTGGGGGTAAGATAGAGAACTGGTTGACAGACAGGAAGCAAAGAGTTGGAATAAATGGCTCTTTTTCCAAGTGGCAGGCATTGACCAGTTGGGTACTGCAGGGATTGGTCCTAGGACCCCAGTTATTCACATTTTTTATTAATGATCTAGACAAGGGAACTAGATGTAATATCTCCAAATTTGCAGACAACACAAAGTTGAGTGGGCGTGTGTGCTGTGAGGAGGATGCAGAGAAGCTCCAGTATGATTTGGACAGGTTGGGTGATTGGGCAGATGCATGGCAGATGCAGCATAATGTGGATAAATGCGAGGTTCTCCACTTTGGTGGCAAATACAGGAAGGCAGGTTATTATCTGAAGGGCAATAGATTGGGAAAAGGGGAAGTGCAACGAGAGCTAGGTGTCCTTGTGCACCAGCCGCTGAAGGTAAGCATGCAGGTGCAGCAGGCAGTTAAGAAGGCAAATGGTTTGTTGGGCTTCATAGCGAGAGGATTCGAGTACAGGAGCAAGGATGTCTTGCTGCAGTTGTACGGGGCCTTGGTGAGACCACTCCTTGAGTATTGTGTGCAGTTTTGGTCGCCTTATCTGAGGACGTAAGTTCTTGCCATGGAGGGAATGCAGCGAAGATTCACCAGACTGATACCTGGGATGGCAGGAATGACGTATGAGGAGAGATTGGGTCGATTGGGCATGTATTCCCTAGAGTTTAGAAGAATGAGAGGTGATCTGTTTGAAACTTATAAAATTCTAACAGGACTAGACAGACTAGATGCAGGAAGGATATTCCCGATGGTCGGGGAGTCCAGAACCAGGGGTCACAGTCTAAGGATAAGGGTAAACCATTTAGGACTGAGATGAGGAGGAATTTCTTCACCTAGAGAGTGGTGAACCTGTGGAATTCTCTACCACAGAAGGCGTTTGAAGCCAATTCATTAATTATATTCAAGAAGGAGTTGGATATATTTCTTAAGGCTAAAGGGATCAAGGGATATGGGGAGAAAGCAGGGACAGGGTACTGAATTTGGATGATCAGCCATGATCTCATTAAATGGCGGAACAGGCTCGAGGGGCCGAATGGCCTACTTCTGCTCCTATCTTCTATGTTTCTATGTTACACGGTAAGTTAGTGCTGGGCTAAAAATCTTAAGCCCCCAGCAGTAATTTTACCTGGTAGCGCTTCGTCCATTTTCAGCGGCGTTAGCCTTAGTTTCCAGCAACAACGGCAACTCTCGTGGCGTCCATGAATTCCCCCCGCGACCCCGAAATGTCTTTCACATTGCTGTGTGTGCGACTTAAAGGTGGTGCAACATTGTCACCTACTGGTGCAGTAGCATATGACACACAGGGATGTTGTGACAGCAGCCTTAGAGCTGATTGGTTCGAAGCAATTCTCCTGCAGTTGCTTTGAAATTGTATGTCAAATGTATAAGTATCAGTGAGCTTTAATGCGAGTGGGCATTTAAGTTTACAATCTATCTGGTGAGGTGTATGCTAATACCTACCCAATGGATATTCTACCTCTGAGTATATAAACGTATCACTTGCATGTACTATTCAGTGTGTTTTCATTAATTAACAGGCATCTGTCAGGTAAACCATTGCCTGATAGTTTCTCGGACCTGTTTATCAAATAAAGGATAGGAAACAGGAGCTAGAGTAATAATCCTGACGTGATATCAAGACCACCAGAGAGGTATATTGGGAATTACCTGTGGGCTAATCCCACTCCAATTTAAGTTGTGCGGTAGTTTGGTGGAAACATGGGCGATGAAATTGGTCTTTTGGAAGGGAGTAAAACAGGCCAGTGAATCGGTAGCCAATTTCAGCATTGTGTAAAAACGGCTGTAACAACAGAAAATGCAGGAAACACTCAGCAGGTCAGGCAGGGAGGAGGTATGAGGTAAATTAATAGACAGTCCGATAATCAATATATCAGAAATCGCAACGAATGACTTAACTATGTTTAAATTATTGTATAAAAGGTGTTAGGATTGAAGCTATCCTGTAAGACGCAAGCTTTTAACTAGTGGGAAAATATCCCAGTCTTTGCAGTTAAATCCTTTCCTTAAAGCTGTTTTGATGTAGGTTTAATCTTCTGGTTCGATAAGATATTTTGAAATACAGAAATGAAACGTTAGTGCAATTATACTTTAAGGAATGAAACCTCGGTATAATTTTTATGGCTGGGTCCTACACCTTCGTGGTATTGTGCATGGCTAGCATGCCTCATTACTTTGATTACAATTTTCAGATAAACACTCAATTCAGTGTCTTGGTCTATGTACTGATCCCGAGGGAAAACCACTTGACACATCCAGCCAATCCGAGAACTAACCTTTATCCCTACTCTCCGTTCCCAGCCTCCGAACGAATTACCAACCCATTCCTTCAAATTAATTATTCATTTGATCTTATGTTTATGCCTTCCTGTTCAAGGCTCACCCACAGTGGAAACAGTTTCTCCATGTCCCCACTATCGCACCCACTCATATTTTAAAGCCCTCTATCAAATCTCATCAGTCTTCTCATTTCCAGGGAAAAGAGTTGAACCTTTACATTTTTCCTGATTGTGGCATCCTCCCATTTTTGTAACAAACTTGTACATATTTTCTGCACTGTCTCCAGTCTTTCATTACCATTTTTGTAGAATGGAGACCAGAACTGAACACAGTTCTATATAAATCTAGCACTAACCCCCTGCTTTTGTATTCTATTTCCCTAGAAATGAGCCAGCACTTTGTTTGGAACCTTTATGGCCTGAGCAACTTGTGTTTCTCCTTTTAGCGATTTTAGTATTTATAGTCCTAAATCCGGCTGAACAACGAAGACTATTTACTAAAGGGATACTGTACCGAGTGTGTGATTAGTGTGAAGCTCAATTTATAAAGTGCGACTCTTATCTGAGCTGGTTTCAGTCAAGGGCCTGACAGATTTTGTAGTTATGACGCTTTGACTTGCTGCTAATAGCACCTGTTTTAATACAAACATTCTTGACCAAAGGTTAAAGTCCTTGGATAGTTTAGTAAAAAAAATCAGGAATTGCAGAGACTGCACCGCTGTAGTTCCGGGGTATCCAAAGTGGAGGCGGTCAGAGGTTTTCGCTGAATTTGTGCAACCAGATAATTTAGAAGAACTTACACAACGTGCTTTGAAGTCTGGTCATAAAAACAGACATATGGTTCAGCTCCTTCCCCACACGGGCACGATTCAGCCAGGTCTATTTTTAAAACTATGTTGTAAGATTATTTTCACGAAATTTTGAATTAAAATTATACACCGTGCACCTAATCTCACTGATTTCACTGACTCTACATAAAATGTGCAGAATGTCACAAAGAATAAAACCTCACTATTTTGTCACATTTAGAACGTTGCTATGAATTGCTTCAGGGGTAGCGAACAGGAAAGAATAACAGCACCTGAGATAATGGAAGAGTCATTTTATTACACTGCGGTATTTGTAAAGTTACACTGATAATTTGATCAGCTCAGGGTGAGCACATTGTAAAATACAGACAGCGGAATGCAGCGGACAAACTGCACATCTGTTGTGCTTTGAAATGTTCCACCTAAATTCAAACATGTAATAGCTGATTACGGAAAGTTATTTTAAAGAAACTTTACTAATCGTATAATAGATCAATACATAAGATTCTTGAATCAGATACAGCTGGATCTGGCGATGCTTGTTTGAAGCGGGTTTGCCTGAGTCTCGTGTTTAACCACACAGGTGTAAAGCTCGTGTGAGTTCCAATCTGAGCCTGGCAGAGTCAGATAACTGCTCACACTGAACGTGTTGTCCGTTTCCTGCTGGATCCGACTGGTCTCAACACCATTCCCTCTGACACTGCCATCTACAGTCCACTCAATCTCCACAACGCCCGGGTTAAAGCCGTTCACCAAACACACCAGGGTCGCCTTGTTCTTTGCTGCGATTTGATCCGATGAAGGCGGAAGGACGGTCACCGAGGGAGCCCGCGGATCTGAAAAGAAGAAACAAATGAAAGAAGATCCATTCTTAATTGACATAAAAGTCGCAATCAATGTTTTACTTTCTTCAATTCTTTTAAAATTCCGCCTCTCTCTACAAAGCTAAGAGGAAATTAATACAACGGAACCTCATTAGTGTCAATTGTACAACGACTGGGGTCCAAAGTTTTCGAAAGTATAGAACCTGAGAAGATGTTACTACGTTTCCTACATGGAAAGGAGCACATGACAATTCTTAAAAGGAAATTTAATCTAAAGGAAATAATTGGGTCAGAAAATAACAGAAACATGAAAATAATACTGGACACAGTATTATATTGAAATGTACTGGTCTGACGCAATCTGTCACAGACAGTGTCCCAGGAGCTGAGAATTTAAAAGAAATATAAAAAGCATTGAATCCGAATTAGGGATTATTATTGGAACCATTGCTGACAGCAAAGATGCTGTAATATGTAACTCAAAACACTGGATTCTAATCAATTTACTGTTAACCTCGATTGTTTCTTCTGTCTCCAGTTTTACTCTTCTATTGACGGAAGTGGTAAATATTGGACTAATATTTGGATTTCTGTACAATCACTGCCGCGGCCGCTCTGCTCGGCTCCGCGTTTCCACAAGGTTTCCCGCCCCGTCCGACGGTGATTATATTGTGTAAACCTTCAGAAGACTGTTCTATCAGATTCGAATTACGCTCCTTGGAGACATCTCTGGGGTCAGAGTGTCACAAATGGTACGTTTTCATTAAAGAGAAAGAGTGTCCAACAAACAACGTCTGGTATTGTAAACAATTGTATCTACATTGTATAATTATATCCCAGCAATAACCTCAATATGCAAATAATGAAGACAAAAATGTTCTGCGCAATATTTATCCCTCAACTAACATCGCTAAAACATTGCTGTTTGTGGGACCTTGCTGTGCGCAAATAGGCTGCCGCGTTTCTGACATTACAAGGGTGACTACTTCAAAAGTACTTAATTGGCTGTGAAGTAACTTGCGATGCCCCAAGGTTTCAATGCAAGTTCATTCTTTCGTATAATTAAATAGAATTATTCCCATGATAGCAACAATAAAATATAATCCAGTGTAAGAATGTTGAAGCCGGATTATCACAATCTCCTCTCTCTTTAAATGACCGTTCGCAATGACCATTGGCTACAAGCATCAACTGCCAATGACAAACCCTCGGTAAAATGGTTTTTGTAACGCAAAGCACCGAAGATATGGCTAAATCCTTATTTCTTTTCAATACTAGAATTTGAGACTGGGCCGCTACAATTGGTTCTGGTATTGAGGTGAGGTGCCAGCTATATCGGCGCGTCTCACCAATACCAGGTTTACCCGGGTCGGTTTCACAATCTATTGCTGTTCTGAGAGGTGCGCACTGGAGCCTACAACTTCGCCTTTCTTTCTTTACATTATCATTTGGACGCTGAAATGCGAGTAGCCTGAAAATTCCGTCAACTCCTATTGTCACAGTTGGTTTGATCTCCCTGAAGCACCCGGAGTTTAGCTGAACATTCTGATACTGAAATATCTGGAGTCCCGTGTGATTACTGAGCGGGATTTCATATACGTTTATATTATTGTCTAAACGCAAGAGTTTTACAATGAACTCTCTTTACCTTGGTATTAATACCAGAGATGTATTCGTAAAGGAACAACTGCTAATAATATGGAGCATTTTTCTATTTCATATATCACGTTAGCCCATTTCATCCTGATGTAGCCGAATAGCCAAGTTAAAATAGCGATAGAGTATCCGCATTTTCTGTAAGTTTACTCCTCTCACTGATCCTGACCACAGCACCAGCAGCAAAGCGCAATTGAGTGAGGAGAAACGCAGGTGCGAAAATCTGAAAAGCTATTCCCAGACATTCGCACACAATTGATCGGACAGGAAGATAATAAGCCCGTGACTTGTAAATCATTGGTGTTTGTTACTGTGTTATGGAGAAAATCGATCAGTGTTGATGTTTATCACTCGCTGAATTTAGGGCAACAGTCTGATTAGTGTAGTCATGGGGGATTAATGCGAAATATAGGACGGAGGATCTTGTACTGAACGGTTTTCACTGAGTTTGGGGAAGAGTGGGAGTGAGTTACAGCAAGTCGCCACACTATCATTCCGCAGTCTCAATCCAAGAATGGTGATAAATCGCGGCAGTGCTTTGAGTGGAATAAAACCGGTACTGTGCGCACATTTTGAATTTGTGTTTTTGGTATTTTGAGCTATAAGGGCCGCGTGTAAGCCAATCAGAAAGACTATGTGGGATTGATAGAATTATAGAATTATGGAGCACAGAATAAGGCCGATCTCGCCCTTTGAAAGACATGTCCACTTAGTCCATTTCCCATATATTTGTTCTTCCTTTTTCAAATGTTTATCCACTTCCCATTTAAGCGCCACTATGGTTCTGCTCGCCCGACTCTTACAGAAGGACACTGCAGTCCTACCAGTCCCTTGGCTAAAGAAAATTTCCTAACCTGTTCCTTGGTTCTTCTAGCAATGACGTTCAATTTATGTCCTCAGGCTACCGACTGAACGATGAGTGAAAATAGTTTTTACCCATTTTCCCCTAACAGAATGGTTCATAATTTTGAACATGTCCGTCAGATCACAGCGTTAGCTTATAGTGAAACCAGCGTCCTTCGTGTCTCCCGTAACTAATACCTCGCAGTACTGATATCAACTTAATAAATTGCTCCCTGCACCCTGTCCAAGGCCTGAACACTCTCCATAAAATCGAGCGTCCTTTGTTCCTGGCTATCTCTTAAATAACACTGGACGCTGATTCACAAGCACTGTATGAATATACTTTACGAGCAATAATCTTGATTTACACCAATTCAATCTACCAAGCCAATGATTTAAAATTATTTTTTGGTATTTCGTCAGTAATGCTGCAAATGATGAGCGCATTGGCAACCGAATAAGAAAAATATATTTGGCCACGAGTGACTCGGACACTGATATTTTTAGATGCTTTGAATTTCGACTAAATAAAATCAAACACAAATCGAAAACTTGTAGTTGACAAATCCCAAGTTGCAAACTGCGAATAATTTACTTACTGCTCAGATTCAGCTTGGTCCCTCTCCCGAAGGTAACTGTTCCGCTTTTCGCCACAGCACAGTAATAATCGGCGGCGTCCTCGGACTGCACGTTGGCGATGGTTAAATGCATCTTGTTACTCGATGAGTCAACGGACCCGGTAAATCGATCTGGAATTCCCGAAGCAGTACCAGAGCTCTCGTACCAAACAAACACAGGGGCACTGCGGGGTTTCTGCCAGTACCAGCTCGTGTAGTAGCTGCCGATGCTGCCTCCGGACAGGGTACAGGTGATCGTGACAGTTTCCCCCGGGGAGGTTGAGATGGACGCGGGCTGAGTCAGGACAGGATCCGCGTTTGTACCTGGTGAAATAACAAGTTATTGATCAGTTGCACTCTGTGCAATGGTGAATATTGCTTGTATTTCAGGTCCGCTCAATTCAAGCAAAAAAATCAGGGCAATGTAAACTGTCGCGGTACTGAAGGTTAACGCCTGTACTTACTGTGGAGACAGAACATCAGTGTGGCGAGAACATGAACCGATTCAATCATGGTGAAGGTTCTGGTGAAGGTCACAAGGAAAATAGCTTCTGACACGAATGTGGTTCTGGCTCTTTCTCACACTCTCCTTAAGAAGTTTCAAACATCGCAACGTCATTGAATATTAATTATGCATGCAAATCCCCATCCACGTCAAATCGGGCTATAGGATCCCGTCCTGCCTTGATACTTGCATGCCGGGCATTTTAGAAAAAGAGAGACAAAGGGTCAAAGAGGTAGAAGACAACAGGAGAATGGTTGAATACAGCAAAATAAAAGGTGCGGCGAGACAAGGAGGGGCGACCAGATGAGCCCAGACGTAGGTTTTAGAAACCTGAACATTATAATAGAGAGGGAAAGCTGAGGGCGGTAAACGGTTTAATAGCGATGGAGTCCATGGGAAAAACGAATTGGATAATCAGAGTATGAGTGAGATTTGATTTGTAAAAAACGATTGGTTTATGAGTTTGAGCACTGTGCGTAATGGCACCAGGGATAGATAGATAGATAGATAGATTATATATTGAAGGTGAGTCAAGGATGGAGAAACACAGAGGAACCTTTTTCTTCTATCCTGCCCTGGAATGTGAGTGAGGTATCAAAACTTCTCCGGGAGCAGCATTCAAGTCTTGGGATGGACGAAGGTTGAATGAGAGAAATGTAACAGTTGTTTATTACACTTGTGATTGACATGGAAAATTGCAAGCTGAAATCCCGCTGTGCCATGTTATTGTAGGAAACGTTGTAAAAAATTCCATCATTTCCTATTTTAAAAGAAATTTCAAAGAAATACTTTGAATGTTGGTACCTAATAACTTACCGCCCGACTTCACTCCAGGTGTCTTTGAAGAACTGAATGAAATAAAATTTTCATTGTCTAGCCGAAGGTCACAGAAAAGAGCAAGACGTAACGAATCAATCACTGCGCTGAGAAGACTGACGATCGTGGGTGCATTTAGCGTCCCATAAGTACATAGAATCTTAGAATGATACAGCGCAGAAGGAGGGCATTCAGCCCATCGTGCCTATGACTCCTCTGATATGGAGCTATTCAATTAGACCCACTGACCTGCTCTTTCCCCATTGCCATACATATTTCCCACCTTCAAGTGTTTATCAAATTCCCTTTTGAAAGTTATTATTGAATCGTCTTCCAACAACCTTTCAGATAGTGCATTACAGATCATATCAACTCGCTACATATTTCCCACCATCAAGTGTTTATCTAAATCCCATTTGAATGTTATTATTGAATCTTCTTCCACTACCCTTTCAGATAGTGCATTACAGATCATAACAACTCGCTGCATATTTCCCCCCCCTCATGTCACCTCTGGTTCTTTTGCCAAATTACCTTAAATCTGTGTCCTCTGATTACCGACCCTTCTGCCACTGGAAACAATTTCTCCTTATTTACTCGATCAAACTCCTTCAAGGACACACCTTTCCAATCTCACCGTACCCTTCTCTCTGAGGAAAACAGCCTCAGATTCACTAATCTTCCCTTGTAACTGAAGTCTTTCATCCTTGGTGGCATTCTGGTAAACCCCATCTGCACCCTCTAAGGCCTTGACATCGACCTTAGTGAATACTGCTCAGAATTGGACACAATACTCCTGCTCAGGCCTAACCAATGTTTTATATATGTTTAGCATAACTTCCTTGTTTTGTACTCTGTACCTCTATTTATTCAGGCACTACCTTTATCAACCCTCTCCATTAATTCACCAAAGAACTCAGTCGAGTTAGTCACACAGGATATGCCTTTAACAAATCCGTGCTGTCTATCAGGATCCCGTATACATTTTCAACAGTTTTCTCGTTTTGTCCTGCCAGCTTCGAAGACATTTATACGTACACTCCAGGTCTCTATGTCCCTGCACCCTTTTAATATGTATAATTTATTTTATATTGCCTCTCGTCGTTCTTGCTACCGAAATCAGTTCTCACATCACTGTGTTAAGTTACAACTGCCAGGTGTCTGTCCATTTCAGCAGTCTGTGTATGCCCTCATGGC
Organism: Somniosus microcephalus; assembly: GCF_052327205.1. NCBI lineage: Eukaryota > Metazoa > Chordata > Chondrichthyes > Squaliformes > Somniosidae > Somniosus > Somniosus microcephalus. The sequence continues at coordinate 65,499,042 of NC_141005.1, read as the reverse complement.
GTCTGTTGCTATCCTCCTCACTGTTTACTACATTTACAAGTTTCGTATCACCTGCAAACTTTGAAATTATGCCCTGTATACCCAATCCAAAGCCATTAATAAATATCAAAAAGAACAGTGGTCCCAACTATGACCCCTGTAAGGACACCGCTGTGCACTTCTACCCGGTCTGAAAACAACTGCTCACCACTACTCCCTGCTTTCTGTCCCTGAGCCAATTATATATCCATGCAGCCACTGCCCCTTTAATCCAATAGGCATCAATTTCGCTAACAGGTCTATTATGTGGTGCTATGTCAAACGACTTTTGAAAGTCCAGCTAAACAATATCAACCACACTACCCTCATCAACCCTCTCCGTTACTGCTTTAAGGAACTCAATCAAGCTAGGTAAACACGATTTGCCTTTAACAAAGGAAGATGGTTGTGGTTGAGGCAGATTAATCATCTCGGCCCCAGTACATCACTGCAGGAGTTCCTCAGGGCAGTTTTCTAGGCCCAACCATCAGCTGCTTCAACAAAGACCTTCCCTCCAACATAAGTTCAGAAGTGGAGATGTTCGCTGATGATTGCACAGTGTTCAGTTTCATTTACAACTCCTCAGATAATGAAGCAGTCCATGTATGCATGCAGCAAGACCTGAACAACAATCAGGCTTGGGCTGATAAATGGCAAGTATAATATGCGCCACACAAGTGCCAGACAATAACTATCTGCAACAAGCGAGAATCTAACCACCACCCCATGACATTCAACGTCTTACCATCGTAGAATCCCCCACCAACAACATCGTGGGGGTTACCATTGACCAGAAACTTAACTGGACCAGACACATAAATATTGTGGCAACAAGAGTGGGTCAGAGGCATGGTATTCTATGCCGAGTGTCTCACCTCCTGACTCCTCAAACCCTTTCCACCAGCTACAAGGCACAATTCAGGAGAGTTATGGAATGCCCTCCACTTGCCTGGATGATTGCAGCTCCAACAACACTCAAGAAGCTCGACGCCATCCAGGACAAAGCAGCCCTTTGATTAGCGCCCCATCCACCACCTTAAACATTCACTCCCTCCACCCCCGCCGCAACGTGGCTGCAGTGTGTACCATCTACAAGATGCACTGCAGCAACTCACCAAGGCTTTTTCGACAGCACCTCCGAAACCCACGACCTCTACCACCTATAAGGACAAGGGCAGTAGATGCATGGGAACACTGTCAGCTGCAAGTTCCCCTCCTAGTTACACAGGAATTGCAGGAACATACTGTGCTTATGTAAGAGGCAGGAAAGATAAAATGTTGCAAATGGGAATGACAAAATCATACAGCATGAAAAATGGGGGCAGGGTTGAAATTGTTGAACTCAATGTTGAGTCCAGAAGGCTGTAAAGTGTTTAATCGAAAGATGAGGTGCTGTTCCTCGAGCTTATATTGAGCTTCATTGGAACAATATAATAGGCCGAGGCCAGAGAGATCAGATTGGGAGTGGAGCGGTGAATTAAAGTGACAGGCGACCGGAAGCTCAGGGTCACCCTTACGGACTGAATGGAGGTGTTCCACAAAGCGGTCGCCCAAGCTGCGTTTGGTCTCCCCAATGTAGAGGAGACCGCATCATGAGCCGCGAATACAGTACACTAAATTTCAAGACGTACAAGTAAATCGCTATTTCACCTGGAAGGGGTGTTTGAGGCCCTGGACAGTGGGAAGGGAGGAGGTAAAAGGGCATGTGCTGCATCACCTGTGCTTGTACAGGAAGGTGCCAAGTGAAGGGGAAGGGCTGATAGGGGTGATTGAAGAGTGGACCAGGCTGTTGCGGAGGGAGTAGTCCCTTCGGAATGCTGTGAGTGGAGGTGAGGGGAAGATGCATTTGGTGATGGAATCACGTTGGAGGTGGTGGAAATGGCGGAGGATGATCCGTTGAATGTGGAGGCTGGCGGGGTGAAAGGTGAGGACAAGGGGAACCCTATCGTGGTTCTGGGAGGGAGGGGAAGGGGCGAGAGCAGAAGTGCAGGAAATGGAACGGACACGGTCAAGGGTCATGTCAACCACAGTAGAGGGGAATCCTTGGTTGAGGAAAAAGGAAGACATGTCAGGAGCACTGGTATGGAAGGTGGCATCGTCAGAACAGACGTGGCGGAGATGGAGAAACTAGGAGAATGGAATAGAGACCTTACAGGAAGTCGGGTGGGAGGAAGTGTAGTCCAGGTAGCTGTGGGAGTCAGTGGGCTTGTAGTGGATGTTTGTCGAAAGGCGATCACCAGAAATGGAGACGGAGAAGTCAAGGAAGGGAAGAGAAGAGTCAGAGATGGACCATGTGGAGATGAGGGAAGGGTGGAAATTGGAAGTAAATTGAATGAACTTATCTATTTCAGGGCATGAGCAGGAAACGGCACCAATACAGTCATCGATGTACCGGAAAAAGAGGTGAGTGAGGGGATCTGAGTAGGCCTGGAACAACGAATGTTCCACATACCCCATGAAAAGGCGGGCATAGGAAAATTGTTGCACCCGCTCATGGTCTGCAAAGTACAAGGCAGTGTTTAATACAATAGGTGGACAGGTTGGTATGTTTAAAGGGTTTTATGTTGTGGTTTATATAGAGCGCTACAGTAAATGGGCAAATGTAGACGACCAAGGGTTATATTGGGCGTGATGTGGCAGAAGGCTTAGACGCTCTGATGTGAAATAATGAAAAATAGCTTAATATAGATTTTGGTACTAAAATCGTTCTATTATGGATTCATTCTGTATGATGTGTAAACACATGGTTTAGATTATGTTGTTAGGATTTTGCTGGCCAAACCTACGCAACATGAAGTGTTAGTTGAAGACAATTTGGGAAGCCTCAAAGGGGTTTATGTAAATCATAATGGGTAATTTGGAGACAAAAGTGTTGTTTAAGTTGTTATTATTTTGATAAGACTGTGATATAGTTAACTGGAGAATGTTCTTATTTTTACTTATAAGAAATGAAAGGCTAAAAATTCGAGGACATTACGCCACCCGTTACCGTCAAAATATCGGGAAAAGAGGGTAGCCGCCGCTCTTTCACCAGCTGGTGGCAGGTCCCGTGGCATCCAACATTTTCCTAGGCCCGGCAGCGCTGCCGGTAAGAGGCGTCGCCCTGCAAAGTAGAATGGGGGAGTGGTGACGTCAGTCAACATGCAACGCTGACTTAACGTCACTACGGCGAACTTGGACCTTTGTGCTGAGTTCTGTGCTAGGACCTGAGTTCGTCAGGTAAAGCCAATGTGCAAGCGGACTCACAGAGGCGCTGTCAGCATCTCTTAAACGGACACACACATTTAGCAGGTAAGTTTGCATTTAAGCTTTTGGATTGGGATTTTTTGATTTCACTGCAGTAGTGGCTTGCTGGAATAGATGTTAAAACATTTTTAAGCGTGCAGGGAGTGCTGCTGCACTTCAATGGCAAAGGAAGGCCTCTGAGAAGACAGATAAAGCTGCAAATACTGAGCAGGTCAGTCAACATCCGCGGAGAGACAAACATAGTTCACGTCTCAGGTCAAGATGCTGCCTGACCTGCTGAGCGTTTTTCAGAATTTTATGCCGTCATTTCAGATTTACAGCCTGTGCTTGTAGAGAGAAAATGATGATGCAGAAGATGAAGAAACAAAAGGGGAAGACGCTGAAGAGGAGTAAACAGAAGAGGAGAAAGCAGAAGACGAGGAAGCAGAAGGAAGGATGCAACCCAGACAGCCACTTTCTGGCCATGATGTCCGGGATGGATTCATCCGTTTGCACAACCCCTACTCCCCTTTCAACAATAGTCCCACACCTCACCTTCCCTCTGTTACTGACCTTCAAAGTGGCCTTTTGGCTATGATGCTGATATAAAAGCCACCGCAAAGCAAACTTATCAATCTAAATTTATACATCTATCCATCCAATATGACGTCAAGAAATCAACTCATCACATTTATGCATTCTCTTTGTGACTGTCTTGTGTGTGCCCTTTCCTATCTTACTGATGTCACGCAGTGCTACCCCACTGGCTGCAGCATGGCTGGGAGAAGGCTGCTGACTTTCACTGGGGGACACTGCAAATGGCCTTGTTGGTCGCTCTTGAGGAGCTGGTGGTTGAGAGTGTCTAATCGAGCTATGGTGTTTCTTCAACTTCTTCTGTTTCACTCACCTCTCCCTCTTCTTGGCGAACCACTGGCTGGGTAGGCCGCATTTCTTGGGTGTATGAAATGAGGAAGGCACAAAAATAGAGTTGTGGTGAGGCTATGGTGGGAAAACAAGAGGTGCATGTCAGAAGGAGGATAACGTATGAGGATATAAGGATCTTGTATTCTTTCTGCCCTGCCACTAGCCAAGTGCTCAGCCAGGCCCGTGCCAAGAATGGCCAGCACCATCTCCTCCAAGGGCGTGAGATGAAGCTAGGAATGTGAGGTGTGCCTCATGTTTGGTACAGATTGTTGGTTGGTGAGTGATTGGGGGATTGGGGGCAGAAGAGTTGTGCATTGAGAATCATGTGAGACTCTTGGTGGAGTTGGCAGGAGATGGCTTTTGAAGTTGAATTTGACCACTGCTCTTAGGTCATGAAGATACTTTGGACCATGGAGCCAGGTTGTGTGGGCGAAACTGCTGGCAGTGATAGCATCGGTGCTCTGGTCCCACGTCGTTCTTTCTGGACAGCCTCCTGGCCTCTGTCGGTAGAGAACATAAGAACATAAGAAATAGGAGCTGGAGTAGGTCGTTTGGCCCTTCGAGTCTACTCTGCCATTAAATAAGCGCATGGCTGATCTTCCACCTCAACTCCAACTTCCTGCTCTATCCCCATAACTCTTAATTCCCATTAGTTCCCAAGAAAATATAGACCTCTGTCTTGAATATAATTAACGACTGAGCATCCACAGCTCTCTGGGGTAGAGAATTCCAAAGATTCACAACACTCTGATTGAAGACATTTCTCTTCATCTGCGTCCTAAATGGCCGACCCATTATTCTGAGACTGTGCCCCCATGTTCTAGATTCCACAGCCAGGGGAAACATTTTCTCAGCATTAACCCTGTCAAGTTCCTTAAGAATTTTACATGTTTCAATTAGATCACCTCCAATTCTTCTAAACTCTGGGGAATATAAGCTTAGTCTACTCAATCTCTCATCATAAGGCAATCTCCTCATCCAAGCAACGAGTCAAGTGAACCTTCGTTGCACTCCCTCTAAGGCAACTATGTCTTTCCTTAGGTAAGGAGACCAGAATCCTACACAGTACTCCAGGTGTAGCCTTACCAGGGCCATATATAATTGCAGTAAGACGTCTTTACTCTTATACTCAAATCCTCTTGTAATAAAGGCCAACATACCATTTTCTTTCCTTATTGCTTGCTGCACCTGCATGTTAACCTTCTGTGATTCATATACAAGGACATCCAGGTCCCTCTGAATGCAAACATTTACCAGTCTCTCACCATTCAAAATATATTCTGCTTTTTTTGTTTTTCCTACCAAAGTGGATAACTTCACACTTCCCCACATTGTATTCCATTTGCCATGTTTTTGCCCACTCAGTCAACCTGCTCATATCTCTGTGCAACCTCTTTGAGTCCTCCTCACAGCCTACTTTCTCACCTAACTTTGTATCATCAGCAAACTTGGATATGGTACACTCAGTCCCTTCATCTAAGGCATTAATATAGATCATATAAATAGCTGAGGCCCAAGCACTGATACTTGCCGTACTCCGATAGTTGCAGTCTGCCAACCTGAAAAATCCCCTTTATTCCTACTCTGTTTTCTGTTCATTAACCAATCCATGCTAATATATTACCCCCAATCCCATGAGTCCTAATTTCGTGTAATAACCTCCTGTGTGGCACCTTATCGAATTCTTTTTGAAAATCCAAATACACTACATCCACCGATTCCTCCTTATCCATCCTAATCCACCCTACTAGTTACATCTTCAAGAAACTCTAACAGATTTGTCAAACACGATTTCCCTTTCATAAAACCATGTTAACTCTGCCACATCATATTACGATTTTTTAAGTGCCCTGTTACTGCATCCCTAATAATAGATTCCAGCATTTTACCTGCTACTGATGTCAGGCTGACCTATGATTCCCGTTTCTTTCTCTTCCTCCTTTCTTTAATAGCGAGGTAAAAAAGAGGACGTCTCTTGCACTATTGACCCCCTGCACAAAGCTGGGTGCCCCTTCCCTGGATTGCTGAGCCATTTGTGTTAGTGCAGAGATACTTACCTATTTTTTGAGGTTCAGAAGGGAATTCAACTTTAAGTGCTGAAGACTCCCATTTGGGACTTATTTTTAATGATTTTTTGAAAGGCAGTAAGGGCTGTAAACTGCATTTTTCACTACATTTTAATTTTAGACAAGAAGACAGTGCCCTTTTAGTTAACCACAATTCCTAGCAAACTGCATAGCCTCGCTGTCAGAGGTTGTTAGAAGCTGGAATGCCACTTCAGCACGCCATAGGAGGCCGTTACTTCTTCCAAAATTCTATAGACTCTGGAACAATTCCTATGGACTATTCTTCTTCTCAGGCAATCCCTCGGAACCGAGGGTGACTTGCTTCCACATTAAAAATGAGTTTGCAGGTGACTGATGAGTGCAATGCTGGATCTACAGTCTCTGTCACAGGTGGGGCAGGTGGTGGTTGAAGGGGCTGGTGGGTGGGGTGCTTCGGTTGATGTGTGCTCCTTGTGCTGCCTGTGTTTGGCTTCCACTTGCTCCCGGTGAAGCGACTCGAGGTGTTCAGTGCCTTCCCAGATGCTTCTCCTCCACTTTGTGCGGTCTTGGGCCAGGGATTCCCAGGTGTTGATGGGGATGTGACACTTTTTCAAGGAGGCTTTGAGGGTGCCCTTGAAGTGTTTCCTCTGCCCACCTGGGGCTCTCTTGCCATGCCGGAGCTCCGAGTAGTGCACTTGTTTTGAGAGTCTCGTATCGGGCATGCGGAAATTGTGAGTCGTCCATCGGAGCTGATTGAGCATGGTCAAAGCTTCGATACTGGGAATGTTGGCCTGAGCAAGAACACTGACGTTGGTGCGCCTATCCTGCCAATGTATTTGCAGGATCTTGTGGAGGCAGCGTTGGGGGTACCTCTCCAGTGCTTTAAGGTGCCTGCTGTACATGTTCCATGTCTCTGAGGCATGCAGCAGGGCGGGTATCACTGCTGCTCTATAGACCATGAGCTTAGTGCCGGGTTTGAGCTCCTGGTCTTCAAACACTCTCTTCCTCAGGCGACTGAAGGCTGCACTGGCACACTGAAGGCGGTGTTGGACTTCTTCTCGATCTTCCTTGCTGCAACGCTCCATCTCACCCTCAGTAAGCTCTCCACTGAAGTGGAGCTAATTTACAGAATAAAGGGGAAACTGTTCAACGTCCATCGCCTCCAGTCCAGATCCAAGATCGGCCCATCCTCTGTCATCGAATTACAGTATGGAGACAGAGCTTGTGTCTGCGCTCACTTGGAGGTCGAACTTCAAACCATCGTCAACACCTTCACCGAAGTGTATGAGAGCATGGGCCTTACACTAAACATCCGTAAGACAAAGGCCCTCTCCAACCTGCCCCCGCCACACAATACTGCCACGACAAGACCTTGAACAATGTGGGCCACTATCCATACCTCGGGAGCCTACTGTCAACAAGGGCAGACGTCGACGATGAAGTCACATGGATTGGAGGGTAGCTAATGTAACCCCACTATTTGAAAAAGGTGGTAGAGAGAAAATGTGGAATTATAAAACGGTAAGCCTGTCATCTGTAGTGGGGAAAATGCTAGAGTCCATTGTAAAAGCTGTAATAGCAGAGCACTTGGAAAACAGTGACAGGATCGGACAAAGGCAACATGGATTTAGAAAAGGTAAATCATGCTTGACTAATCTAGTGGAATTTTTTGAGGATGTAACTAGTAAAATGGATAAGGGAGAACCAGTGGATGTGGTGTATTTGGACTTTCAGAAGGCTTTTGATAAGGTCCCTCATAAGAGATTAGCTTGCAAAGCTAAAGCACATTGGATTGGGGGTAAGGTACTGACTTCGATAGAGAACTGGTTGGCAGACAGGAAGTAAAGAGTTGGAATAAATGGGTCTTTTTCTGAATGGCAGGCAGTGACTAGTGGGGTACCGCAGGGGTCAGTGCCAGGACCCCAGTTATTCACATTATTTATTAATGATCTAGACAAGGGAATTAGATGTAATATCTCCAAGATGGCAGACGACACAAAGCTGGGTGGGTGTGTGTGCTGTGAGGAGGATGCAGAGAAACTCCAGTGTGATTTGGACAGGTTGGGTGATTGGGCAGATGCATGGCAGATGCAGTATAATGTGGATAAATGCCAGACTCTCCACTTTGGTGGCAAAAACAGGAAGGCAGATTATTATCTGAACGGGAATAGAGTGGGAAAAGGGGAAGTGCAATGAGACCTGGGTGTCCTTGTGCACCACTCGCTGGAGGTAAGCATATAGGTGCAGCAGGCGGTTAAGAAGGCAAATGGTATGTTGGGCTTCATAGCGAGAGGATTCGAGTACAGGAGCAAGGATGCCTTGTTGCAGTTGTACGGGGCCTTGGTGAGACCAAACCTTGAGTATTGTGTGCAGTTTTGGTCGCCTTATCTGAGGAAGTATGTTCTTGCCATGGAGGGAGTGCAGCGAAGATTCACCAGGCTGATACCTGGGATGGCAGGAATGATGTGTGAAGAGGGATTGGGTCATTTGGGCATGTATTCGCTAGAGGTTAGAAGAATGAGAGGGGATCCGATTGAAACTTATAAAATTCTAACAGGACTAGATAGACTAGATGCAGGAAGGATGTTCCCGATGGTGGGGGAGTCCGGAACTAGGGGTCACAGTCTAAGGATAAGGGGTAAGCCATTTAGGACTGAGATGAGGAGGAATGTCTTCACCCAGAGAGTGGTGAACCTGTGGAATTCTCTACCACACAAGGCGGTTGAGGCCAATTCATGAAATATATTCAAGAAGGAGTTAGATATATTTCTTAAGGCTAAAGGGATCAAGGTATATGGGGAGAAAGCAGGAACAGGGTACTGAATTTGGATGATCAGCCATGATCTCATTAAATGGCAGAACAGGCTCGAGGGGCCGAATGGCCTACTGCTGCTCCTATCTTCTTTGTTTCTATGTTTCTATGTTACACATGTAAGAAGTCACACAACACCAGGTTATAGTCCAACAGCTTTATTTGAAGTCACAAGCTTTAGGAGCGCTGCTCCTTCATCAGTTGAAGTGGAAAGATGCATAAAGACACAGCTTATATAGTCAGAGAATAATGTCAGATGTTTACAGGTAATCTTTCTAACTGCCATTTATCACACCTCGGCAGAGAGATAATCATAGCAATCAAAGGTGTGAATGGTGTCCAAACAGGTCAGTCAGGAAAACATTACATCAAAGAACAATGAGGTGGGGTCACAAGGGGTCAAATGTTGCAAATGCTGGGGTCTGTGTGAAGAACAAAAAAACAGACAAAAAACATTTTTTTTGCTGGAAATCACAGCAGGTCCGGCCGCATCTGTGTAGAGAGAACAAGCCAACAACGACTCGAGTCTGGATGACCCTACGTCAGGTGGGGTTACATGTAGCGTGACATGAACCCAAGATCCCGGTTCAGGCCATCCTCATGGGTGCAGAACTTGGCTATCAGTTTCTGCTCGACGATTTTGCGTTGTCGTGTATCTCGAAGGCCACCTTGGAGAATGCTTACCCGAAGATCGGAGGCTGAATATCCTTGACTGCTGAAGTGTTCCCCGACTGGGAGGGAACACTCCTGCCTGGTGATTGTTGCGCTGTGTCCGTTCGTCCGTTGACGCAGTGTCTGCATCGTCTCGCCAATGTACCATGCTCTGGGGCATCCTTTCCTGCAACGTATGAGGTAGACAACGTTGGCCGAGTCACATGAGTATGTACCATGTACCTGGTGGGTGGTGTCCTCACATGTGATGTTACACAATAAGTTAGTGCTGGGCTACAAATCTTAATCCACAGCACTAATTTTACGTGGTAGCGCTTCGTCCATTTTCAGCGGCGTTAGCCTTAGTTGCCAGTGACAACGGCAACTCTCGTGGCGGCCATGAATTCCCCCCGTGCCCCCGAAATGTCTTTCACATTGCTGTGTGTACGACCTATAGGTGGTGCAACATTGCCACCTACTGGTGCAGTAGCATATGGCACACAGGGACACAGGGATGTTGTGATAGTAACCTTCGAGCTGATTGGTTCGAAGCAAGTCACCTGCAGTTGCTTTGAAATTGTCTGTCAAATGTATAAGTATCAGTGAGCTTTAATGCGAGTGGGCATTTAAGTTTACAATCTATCTGGTGAGGTGTATGCTAATACCTGCCCAATGGAGATCCTACCTTTGAGTATATAAACGTATCAGTTGCATGTTCTATTCAGTGTGTTTTCATTAATTAACAGGCATCTGTCAGGTAAACCATTGCCTGATAGTTTCTCGGATCTGTTTATCAAATAAAGGATAGGAAACAGGAGCTAGAGTAATAGTCCTGACGGGATATCAAGACCACCAGAGAGGTATATTGGGAATTGCCTGTGGGCTAATCCCACTCCACCTTAAGTTGTGCGGTGGTTTGGTGGAAACATGGGCGATGAAATTGGTCTTTTGTGAGGGAGTAAATCAGGCGAGTGAATCGGTAGCCAATTTCAGCAGGGTGTGAAAACCGATATAACAACAGAAAATGCTGGAAACACTCAGCAGGTCAGGCAGCATCGAGGAGAGAGAAACAGATTTAACGTTTTGGGTCGAAATCCATTCATCGGACCTGGAAAAGGTTAGAGAAGAGAGATTTTTAAGCAAGTGCCGTGGCAGGGACAGGGGGGAGGTGAGGAAAGAACAAAGGGAAGGTCTGTGATAGGCTGGAAGACAGGGGAGATTAAAAGACAAAGGGATGATGGTGCAAGGCAAAAGGAGAGGTAATGGGACAAGTTAAGAAACAAAAGATGGCTCTAGATGAGGTGTAAATGGCGATGGCAGAATCATCAACAGCTACCATGTGAGATAGAAAAATTGGAAACAATAAATAAAATATAGGGGACGAGGTTATAGCCTGAAATTGTTGAACTCAGTCCAGAAGGCTGTAAAGTGCCTAATCGAAAGATGAGGTGCTGTTCCTCGAGCTTACGATGAAATTCTTTGGAACAGTGTACGAGGCCGAGGTCCGAGAGATCAGAGAGGGAGTGGAGCGGAGAATTAAACTGTCAGGCGACCGGAAGGTCGGAGTCATTCTTACGGACTGAACGGAGGTGTTTCGCAAAGACATTCTCCCCGTTTCTCCATCTCCGCCACATCTGCTCTGTCGTGGGGTGGGGTTGGGGGGGGGAGGCAGGGGCAGTGGCGCGACAACAAATTAGGCAGTAGAAGGTATTATGACAACTTCCACCACCTTGGGTGTTGACATGAAAGATTCTCTTCATGTTGTTGCACACAATCTGTACATTCTGGGAGATGAAGCGCCTCGTGTTGATGTAGCTGAAGTGTTTTTCTGTGGTAGTTTGCAAGGCAACATGCTTGCCATCGATTGCAGACTTCCCCGGCCAAGTAGATGGCCCTTACTTGTTTCTGCGTTGCTGTGATTCCAAAGGTAATGAATTTGCCTGCTGTCCTTTAAAGGACGTCAACAACATAATCAATAACCGGGCCATACTACTGTCAGCTGATAGTGCCGAGATCCCTAGAAAATATAAAAGTTGCGGACAGCGATTACCTGTATAGCTGTTGAGAGATCAGTGTGAGTAGATGAGCGTGTAGGCCCATCTACAGAGTTGCCCTGTTGCTTCTTTGGTAAACTACACTGTGCTAATACACAACTCCTCAGAAAGCTCCTCATAAGGAGTAATATCTGGTAGGCCGAATGCTTCTTAAGTCCTGCCTGAGTCTTCTTTGCTCCATCCTGCGCTGATTCTCCTCCTCCATGATAATTGCATGCAGCGGTAAGTCCATAGGAAACATCATCCTCAGGGTCGTGAGACTGAGAGGATTCCCTGGTCTTAGTTCTCACAGAATGGCAGTGATAGAAGTTCCAATTGATGATGATTAGCTAAAGAGGAGAGTTTACCTTCTGCATTTTACACCAGTTGTCATTCTGTATTCGCAGGAAACAACGAGGGAGATTTCCAATGGAAACCTGAACCGTAAATAGCGGAATCAGTGAACCTCACAAACAGGGCTTGATGATATCCCTCAAATTTTCGCAAGTACTCATGATGTAACCCTTTCACCCGTTCACTGTGAACCAGAAGGACCCGATTCTGGATCCTCAACACAATTCTGTTCAATGGGTTTTCACGAATTGGAACTGAATTGAACCAGGTCTATTTTGGGAGGTTTGGAAAATGAATGGCAGGAATTCGTTCTTACTGGCACATATTTTATTAGGAATTACTGGGGAAATGTTTAACATTTTCCTCTGTGCGCAGAATTGCAACATCTTCGCACAAGCACACAGGTTAGTATCAGTCTTGTGGTAATACATCACTAGTTAGACCTCAGCTGAAGTATTGTGTCTAATTCTGGGCACAACTCTTTAGGGATGATGTCAAGGTCTTGGAGCGGGTGCAGAGGAGATTTATCAAAATGATACCAGGGATGAGGTTCTTCAATTGTGTGGAGGGATAAGAGAAGCTGGGATTGTTCTACTTAGAGGAGAGAAGGTTACGGGCGATTTGAGAGAGGTACACAAAACTACGAAGGGTTTTAATGGAATAACTAAAGAGAAACAGTTTCCACTGGCAGGAGTGTCAGAAACAGAAGACATGAATTTAAGATAATTGGGAAAAGAAGTAGAGGGAGTGTGGGATGAGTTTTTTATACAACGAGTTGTTATGAACTGGAATTCACTGCCTGAAAGGGAGATGGAAGCAAATTCAATAGTAACTTTCAAAAGGGAATTGGATAAATACTTGAAATGTAAAAATGTGCAGGTTTATGGGAAAGGAGATGGGGAGTGGGACTAATTGGATTGCCCTATCAAAGAGCCAGCACAGGTACGATGGGCCGAATGGACTCCTCCTGTATTGTATGATTCTATGATGCTTCAATTCAATGATTCTATAGAACACGGACCCATTGTATCAAATAACATGAAGTGGATCCATTTCATTCATGCTAGAATCAGGGATCCGTAACATTAAAACAGGGCATACAATAATCGAAAATGTTCCTTGCTCAGTCTAATTTTTATTGTTATTTGATCTCGGGGTATGTGCAACAATGGTGTGGCCTCAGTTATTGCCCATCAGTAGATGCCCTGAGAAGTTGGTGAAGGGCGTTCTCCTTGAAGCCCTGCAATCCTTCTGGTGATGGTGTTCCCGACCCGGTATTGGGTAGGTAACCCCAGGTGATTGAACTAGCGACCGCGAAATAGCAATGATATATATCCAAGTTGGGATAATGTATGGCTTGGAGGGGAACCTGGAGGTGATGGTGTTCGCACAACATTGTTGCTTTGATTCTTCTAGGGGTTATGGTTGCAACGAGGACCAGTGCTATCAAATCAACCGTGGTAATTTGCTGCAGTGCATTCTGCAGGTCGTACATATTGCTGCTACATTGATGGGCTAAATATCAGGTTCAATGGCAGGAGCTCAGATCAAGTGACCTGTTGACTTTTGATTGGTGGTGAAATACTTGAGTGTTGTTGAGACTGCACGCCTCCAGACGTATGATTACAGCTACTGGAGGCATTCTGTTTGAATTCCCCTGTGTAGGAATTCCTCTGGTCACTGTGTAATGCGATACCCTAAAAGTTTTTGAGATTTCCCCTTGCTTGTCTCGTGAACGTAGAAGCTTGGGGGAAGTTCTTTTAGAAGGTTAACGAAATCACCAGCTATACTAAATGAGAGAATCTTCAACAACACATTGACAATGTCGCACAAATCGTGATTAAATCAATTCCTAACACGCCTGCCAACAAGTTGACTGAGGAACACCCGGTGTTAACACGAAGCTAAATTCAGAGCCACCAATGCCACATTCCACAGCTTTAGAATGAAGTAAACACTAGTCACTCACACATAAACAGTTTTAATCACTTTCAATACAGATAGGGCGAGGGTCAGTATTGCTGGTTTACACTCATAATTTTAGGGACCCAATCTTTCTCACTTTATTAAATCTCACGATTACGTGTAACCCCTTGTTATGACACGTTATTTTCTCCGCTTTATTTGTCAAATATGTAAAACTCAAGGAAATACAAAGCATGTTCATGGAATCTGACCTCATAATTGAATCCTTTAAGCCCTGGTATCATTTTGATGAATCTGTACTGCAGCTCTTCCAAGACCAATATATCTTTCCTAAGTTCGGTGCCCAGAACTGAATGCAGTACTCCAGATGGGGGTCTGACCAAGGCTGTGTACAACGGAAGCATTACTCCTTCACTTTTTAATTACCACCCTTGCGATGAAGTTCAACATTCCATTCGCCTCTTTGAGCATCTTTTGCAGCTGTACACTAAATTTTAGTGATTTGTGTAAATGGACATCTAAATCTGTTTGCTCATCCACAGCTGCTAGTCTCTCAGCATTAAGCAAATATTCTGATTTGTCATTCTCAGGCCCAGTGGATGACTTCATGCTTCCCCACATTTAGCTACAGCTGCCATATTTTTGACCCTTCACTTAGTCTATCTATGTAACTTCCATCGCTGATCCACATAACCTATATTGCCTCCTAACTTACTATCATCTGCAGACATGTACATACAACTCTCTGGCCTAGAAATTCAGTGGGCCTTGCGCCCACTTAGCGCCTAAAGAGGTCTTTTGCGCCGGCGGGGTGGTAGCGCGGAAATTGAGTGCAGCGGTATTGGCGGCGGTAGCCGTTAGCGCTGCGCCGGGACCGATGATGTCATCGGTGTGCGCGGTGGCCCGTAACGCCCCGAAACCGCGCCGATCCCCATATTTACTTGCGCCCACCTCCTCCGAAGCGGGCGCAAACAGCGAACAGAAAACGGGGCCGTCCTGCTGCCATAGTGGGGCGCTTTAAAGCTGAAGGTGCGGCCGGCCGCTTTTTCGGCGGCCGCCTGCCCACACCTCCTTCCCCGGCCTCCTCCACCTCCCCCCCCCACTGCGGCATTGCCGGCTGGTTTCCGTGCAGTCCGGCACTTCTCCGTTGTGCCGGGCTCTTTTGCCGGCACTCGCGATCGGGGCTCCTGCCGTTGCAGGCACCTCCCCCTTAAGAGAAGGAGGAGGCCTGCAGTACCGCAGCCTGCCGCACCGCATCGGGTGGCGCTGCGGCAACTAGCGCGCCGATATTGAGTTGCAGCGCCCCAAACGGAGGCGGGCACACCCTGGTATAGCGCCCGCTTCCGAATTGGGGCGCAGAAGATGAATATACGGCGTGCGCTAATGCCTCCCCGCCCAGCGCTAACTTTTGGGCGCGAGCGAGCTGCCCGCGCCCAAGTGAATTTCTAGGCCTCTATGTCTTCATCTAAATCATTCATATATATAGTGAGAAGCTGAGGTCCCAGAACTGATCTCTAGGGAACACGACTTATCACATCCAGCCAATCAGAGAACAAACCCTTTATCCTTACTCTCTCTGTCTCCTACCTCCCAACCAATCACCAACCCATACCTTCAAATAAATTAGTTACTTGTTCTGTAGGTTGTTATCTTATATTTATGCCTCCATGGTCTGGACTCACCCACAGTGGAAACTGCTTATCCACGTCCCCACTATCACACTCTATCATAAATTTAAAGGCCCGCATCAAATATCATTAGTCTTCTCTTTTCTAGAGAAAAGAGACCAACATGTTCAGTTTTACTGATAGTTGCATTCTCCCATGTCTAGTGATAACCGTGTAAGTATTTTCTGCACTTTCACCAGTCCTTCAATATCATTTACATAGAATGGAGACCAGAACTGAACACAGTTCTATATAACTCTAATACGAACCAGCTGCTTTTGTGTTCTATTTACCTAGAAACGAACCCGCGACTTTTGCAATCTTTATGGCCTTAACAACTTGTGTTGCTACTTTTAGCGATTTACTTATTATCAGTCCTATATCATTCTGTGCTAAAGGGGAATACCGTATCGAGTGTGTGGTTAGTGTGATGCTCAATTTAAAAAACGCAACTCTTATCTGAGCTGGTTTCAGTCAAGGCCTGACAGAATCTGTAGTTATGACGCTTTGACCTGCTACTAATAACACCTGTTTTAATATAAGCATATTGACCAAAGATTAAAGTCCTCGGATATTTAAAAAAAAAATCATGCAATTGCAGAAACTGCACAGATGTAGTTCCGGGATATACAAAAGGGAGGCGGTCAGAAGTTTTCCCTGAGTTTGTGTAACCACATGATTTAGAAGAACTTACACCACCTACTTTGAATCCTTGTCATAAAAACGGACACAGTTCAGCCAGGTCTATTTTAAAATTATGTTGTAAGATTATTTTCAGGAACTGTTATAAAATGTGTACGTAATGTCACTATTCTGACTGATTTCCACTGACGTTACATAAAATGTGCAGAATGCCACAAAAAATAAAACCTCACTATTTAGTTACATTTAGAAAGTTGCTGTGAACTGTTTCAGGGGTAACGGACAGCAAAGAATAACAGCACGTGAGATAATGGAAGAGTCATTTTGTTGCACTGCAGTATTTGTAACGTTACACTGAAACTTTGATCAGCCCAGGGTGAACACAGTGTAAAATACTGACAACGGAATGTAGCGGAGAAACTGCACATCTCTTGTGATAGGAAATGTTCCACTGAAACTCAAACATGTAATAGCTGTTTACGGAAATTATTTTTAAAGTAACTTGACCAATGGTATAATAGATCAATACATAAGATTCTTGAATCAGATACAGCTGGATCTGGCGATACTTGTTTGAAGCGGGTTTGCCTGAGTCTCGTGTTTAACCACACAGGAGTAAAGCTCGTGTGAGTTCCACTCTGAGGCTGACAGAGTCAGATAACTGCTCACACTGAACGTGTTGTCCGTCTCCTGCTGGATCCGACTGGTCTCAACACCATTCCCTCTGACACTGCCATCGACAGTCCACTCAATCTCCACAGCGCCCGGGTTAAAGCCGTTCACCAAACATACCAGGGTCGCCGTGTTCTTGGCTGCGATTTGATCCGATGCAAGCGGAAGGAGAGACACTGAGGGAGCCCTTGGACCTGAAAAGGAGAAACAAATGAAGGACGATCCTTCTTAATAGACATAAAAGTCGCAATCAATGTTTTACTTTCTTCAAATCTTTTAAAAGTCGAAGTCACTACAAAGCCAGAAGAATTTAATACAGCGGAACCTCAATAGTGGCAATTGTACAACGACTGGTGTCCACAGTTCTAGAAAATATAGAACCTGAGAGCATGTTCCTACTTTTCTTGTATGGAAAGGAACAGATACAAATCTTTAAAAGGAAATTTAATCTGAAGGAAATAATGTGGTCAGAAAATAATAATAACACAAAAATAATACTGGACACAGTATTATATTGAAATGTACTGGCCTGACGCAATCTGTCACAGACAGTGTCCCAGGAGCTGAGGATTTAAAATAATCGGAAAAAGCAATGAATCCGAATTTGGGATAAGTATTGGAACCATTGCTGAAAGCAAAGGTTCTGTAATATGTAACTCGAAACACTGGATTCTAATCAATTTACTGTTAATCTCGATTGTTTCTTCTGTCTCCAGTTTTACTCTTCTATTGACGGAAGTGGTAAATATTGGGCTAATATTTGGATTTCTGTCCAATCACTGCCGCGGCCGCTCTGCTCGGCTCCGCGTTTCAACAAGATTTCCCGCCCCGTCCGACGGTGACTATATTGTGTAAAACTTCAGAAGGCTGTTCTATCACATTCGAAATACGCTCTTTGGAGACATCTCTGGGGTCAGAGTGTCACAAATGTTACGTTTTCTTTAATGAGAAGGAATTTCCAACTAAAAACGTCGGTTATTGCAAACAATTGTATCTATATTGTATGATAATATCCCAACAATAACCTATGCAAGTCATGAAGCCAAAAATATACTGGCAATATCTGATCCTCAAGCAACATCGCTAAAACAGCTTAACTGACCATGATCACATTGATGTTTGTGGGACCTTGCTGTGCGCAAATGGACTGCCGCGTTTCTTACATTACAAGGGTGACTGTACTTCAAATGTATTCAATTGGCTGTGAAGCGCGTTGAGATATCCTGAGGTCGTCGTAGGCGCTATATCAATGCAAGTTTATTCTTTCTTATTATTAAACAGAAATATTCGCATGATAGTAATAATGAAATATAACCCAGTGTAACAATGTTGAAGCCGGATTATGACAATCTCCTCTCTCTTTAGATGAACTTTCGCAACGACCAAAGGCTACAAGCAAAAGTTACCAATGACAAACCCTCGGTAAAATTGTTTATGTAATGTAAAGCACCGAAGAAAGGGCTGAAACATTATTACTTTTTCAATACTAGAGTTAGAGGCTGGGCCGTTACAATTGGTTCTGACATTGAAGTGAGGTGCCAACTATATCAGCGCGTCTCACCAATACCAGGTTTACCCGGGTCGGTTTCACACACTATTGCCGTCCTGAGAGGGTCGCCCTGGAGCCTACAGGTGCAATGACAAGGGTGCCCTATAGCGTCCTAGCAATGGTAAGGAGCGTGGAGGCGTCCACCTCCAATATTGCACAAGGCTCTGCGCACACCAAGGAGCCCATCATTTCCAGTCTGCAAAGGATGGTATAATCCCAGAGAGACCGTGGTGACCCGGACTTCATGCCGCATGTGATGGGCGATCTGGCAGCTTCCATTGCAGCACAGGCAGAAGCTACACAACGTCTTAGTGCTGTAATGCAGTCTATACTCGGTGACATCCAATCTCAGATGGCTCTCCTGTAGCAGAGAAATTAAACAAATAACAGCATGCATTGAGGATCGGTTAACGGACAGAAAACAGAGAGTGGGAGGAAACGGGTCATTTTCGGGTTGACAGGCTGTAACTAGTGGTGTACTGCAATGATCAGTGCTTGGGCCTCAGCTATTCACAATCTACTTCAATGATTTGGATAAGGGGACCAAATGATACAAGTTTGCTGATGATACAAAGCTCGGTGGGAATGTAAGTTGTGAGGAGGATGCAAGGAGACTTCAATGGGCTAAGCGAGTGGGCAAGAACATGGCAAATGGGATATAAGGTGGAGAAACGTGAAGTTATCTACTTTGGTACGAAAATAGAAAAGCAGAGTATTTTTTAAATGGTGAGAGATTCGGAAATGTTGGTGTTCAGAGGGACATGGGTATCCTTGTACACGAATCACTAAATGTTAACATGCAGGTACAGCAAGCAATTAGGAAAGCAAATGGTATGGTGGCCGTTATTACAAGGGGATTTGAGTGTAAGAGCAAAGACGTCTTACTACAATCATATAGGGCCATGGTGAGACCACACCTGGAGTATTGTGTACAGTTTTGTTCTCCTTAACTAAGGAAGGATATACCTGCCATAGCGGGAGTGCAACGAAGGTTCACCAAACTGGTTCCTGGGATGGGGGGATTGTCCTATGAGGAGAGATTGAGTAGTCTAGGCCTGTATTCTCTAGACTTTAGAAAAATGAGAGGTGGTCTCATTGAAACATACAAAATTCTTACAGGGATTGACAGGGTAGATGCAGGGAGGATATTTTCCCTGGCTGGGGAGTCTAGAACCAGGGGACGCAGTCTCAGAGCAGGGATCGGCCAATTAGGACTGCGATGAGGAGAAATTTCTTCACACAGAGGGTGGTGAATCTTTGGAATTTTTTACCACAGTGTGCTCTTCAGGCTCAGTCGTTGATTATATTCAAGGCAGAGATCGTTAGATTTTTGAAAATTAAGGGAATCAAAGGATATGGGGACACTGCATGAAAGTGGAGGTGTGGTTGAGGATCAGCCATGATCTTATTGAATGGTGGAGCAGGCTCAAAGGGCCAAATGGCCAACTCCTGCTCCTATTTCATATGTTCTTATGTTCTTATGCTGCCGCCCATACTGAGTGGTGTAGTCTGCAGCCGGGCCTTGCAGGCCCAGAGCTGGTCGAGGGCATCCCGAAAGGGCATCTGGAGTTTCCCACACGGGCACTCAGCAGCCTTCCACCATCCGTGCTGCAGCCACTGAGCCAACACTTCGTAGGAGCAATAGAGTAGGCAAAGGCCCAGTAATGAGAGGCATTAAGGAATTGCACAGGGGTGAATAGTTAATATTTTTGTTTTAAGTATGTATTCAATGATTATTGATAAATGTATTAATTCAGTTTGGATTCTTTAGTGGAGTGTCTCATTTCGGCTTTGCGCTGTTATATGGCCTGCGACAGGGATGGAATGATAGGGATGTGGTGAGCAACGGGGATGTGGGGTTCAATTCATTGGAACCACAGTCTGATGAGGTGGTCACAGTTCACCCTTCCAGGAGGCCGATTGTGTGGCTGCCTCCTTGCTCGCTCCTGTTCCTCCTCCTCCTCGTCATCCTCCTCCTCGTCTTCATCCTCGTTCCCATCCTTGCCCTATTCCTCCTCCTGTGTTGGTCCCGCAATCCTTGGTGGCAAGGGCTCGGCTGCCATGATGGCCAAGTTGTGGAGCATGCAGCAGACCACCACAAAATGTGACACCCACTCAGCCAAGTAGTGGAGGGCCCCTCAGGAGCGGTCAAGGCAGTGGTACCATTGCTTGAGCACCCCAATGGTCTTCTCAATGATGTTCCTGTTGGCGGTATGGCTCTCATTATATGAGTGCTGAGCAGAACTGTTGGGGTTGCAGAGGGGAGTAATGAGCCAGGTGGAGAGCGGATAGCCCTTGTTTCCGACCAGCCAGCCACGAGCTTCATATGGTGACTGGAATAGTGCTAGCACACCGGTCCGGTGCAGGATGAAGGCATCGTGGCTGCTGCCAGGATAGTGAGCATTCACATTGAGGATTAGCAGTCTGTGGTCACACACCAACTGTGCATTAAGTGAGTGATAGCCTTTGCGGTTATGGATGACTTCAGGACTGTTATGTAGTGCTCGCAAAGCCAAGAGGTGCAGTCAATGGTGCCCTGCACGATGGGGAAGCCCACTATCCTGACAAAACCACATGAACACTCGTCCTGCTTCTCTCTGGTGCTGGGGAAGGAAATGTAATCCATTCTCCTACTGTAGAGAGCCTCTGTGACCTGACGGATGCAGCGATGGATGGCGATCTGCGAGATGTTAGCTATATCTCCTGTTGCAGACCGGAAGGAACCCCTGTTGAAGAAATTGAGGGCGACAGTAACCTTGACTGTGACTGAGAGAGCCGTGGTCGCCCTGATCTAAGGCTCGAGGTCATGTTGCAGGAGGTGGCAGAGTTCTGTTACCAGCTCCTTGCTGAAGTGGAGCCTTTTAATACACTTCTCACTAAATTGGAAGACCCTCAGGGGGTAAGGACTCCTGTTGAGAGCCCTGATGGCCCTCCTCCTCTCTCTGGACATATGTTAAAATCATGGAGGCTGCCTCAGCTCCCTCCACCATAGATCCTGGAGGGCGAGGTCGATTGCCAGTACAGCCCCCATAATGATACCAAATATATCACTTTAATATGTTTTCAGAATAAATGTCACTAATTTTTAGCAGCCAGAATATTCGTGAAAGTAACAAACCTTTAAATTACTGAATACAGCTGTTGCACAATCTCAAACTGACAAGGAAGCAATGAAACAGCACCAAACTGAAAGCTGCGACTGATCCCTTTAAATCTCTCCCCTGTAGCTTCCTTCCATCTGCATCCAGCCTACACTTCCTGTGGTCGTTGGGGCGAGGCGCTAAGGCAGGGGGCGCTAACAGAGCGTTGCACACTCACTGACGTCTCGATCTGTCTGGGGCTAAATGCCCAGGTGCTAACAGTAAATAGCGGTGCTAAAGGGGGACTGAATTTAGTGTGCTGCACTGCAATCGCCATGCCTCAGCACTAATGGATTAGCACACTGTTAGCATCTCTGCCAGGCATTAACGGGAGGCACTAAACTACTGAATTTCCCCCCACACGACACTTTTCATACAACTGCCTGGATTCCCTGTGGGGGACTGATAAATTAATTGCACCAGATAAACAAGCCTTATGTATCTTGCATGTTGCTATTGTGAGCTGCAAGTTGGGCGATTTTTCATATATCTCTTGTTGCTGCTTGAAACGACCCAGGAGTATAATAACGCATGGCAGAGGGCACCTTTGATTTAACCGTCACTGTCTTGGATCAGTTTCTAAGTTTGGCTTCAGGGTGTTGCAAAGTTCCCTTGTGGCCTCTTTAAGGAATAATGAACTTCACTTGCAACATCCTTGTAACATACTCAGCAATGACTGTCTTGGCCTTTGTACTGGACTAGGTCCTATTAGCTGGCTGCAGGTGCCAGTATACTGTATTTCATGCCTTATTAGTGGATGGAAGTTATCATAATTACACTGTATAACATGACAGCTCCACGACTCTTATCAATATTTTAGAGTATCTACACGTTCGGGCTACTGTTAAAATGTACTTGTTCAAAAAGTATTTTAATGAGTTAGAGTCAGAGAGTTATATAGCACAGAAAGAGGCCTTTCGGCCCATCGTGTCCGTGCCGGCCTTCAAGCCCTGTCTATTCTAATCCCATTTTCCAGCACTTGGTCCGTAGCCTAGTATGCTATGGCGTTTCAAATGCTCATCTAAATGCTTCTTGAATGTTGTGAGGTTTCCTGCCTCTACCACCCTTTCAGGCAGTGAGTTCCAGATTCCAACCACCCGCTGGGTGAAAAGGTTTTCCCTCAAATCCCCTCTAAACCTGCTGTCCCTTACCTTGAAACTATGCCCCCTGGTTATTGACCCCTCTACTAAGGGAAATGTTCCTTTCTATCTACCTTATCTATGCCCCTCATAATTTTGTACACCTCATTCAGGTCCACCCTCAGCCTTCTCTGCTCTAAGGAAAAGATCCCCAGCCTGTCCAATCTCTCTTGATAGCTGAAATGCTCCAGCCCAGGTTGTAATGTCCGAGTATAAATAATACACGGACTGCAGGAGAACAATAAAAGAGGTATTTACTTGAACAGAGGGTACTCTTTTATTTGGACCCAAAAAACAACCCAATTCAACTGTAAATAAACAAAAGTTCAACTAAAGCTTAACAAATCAAATTAAAATTTGGTTTTCTGTGTTGATGATGCACTCCAGTCCCTGCGGCGCCCATCGGTCGCGGAAATACTCAAGCGCTCCGGCGGACACCACGTGCTCCATCTCCAGGGCCACCCGGGCGCGAACATGGCCGCGGAAGAGATGCAGGCAATCCGGCTGGACGACCCCCTCGACCGCCCGCTGCCTGGACCAATTGATGGCTCTTTTAGCCAGGCCCAGGAGCAGGCCCACAAGGAGGTCCTCCAACCTGTCCGCTCCCCTCCGCACCGGGTGACCGTAGATCAAGAGCGTGGGACTGAAGTGCAACCAAAAATCGAGGAGCAGCCCCTTCAAGTAGTGAAAGAGGGGCTGCAACCTCTCACAATCCATATAAACGTGAAACACGGACTCCTCCAGGCCGCAAAAAATGCAGGCGGCCTGGGAGTCAGTGAACCTACTTAAAACCTTATTGCACGGGACCGCTCCGTGCAACACCCTCCAGGCCAAGTCCCCGATGGAACAAGGGAGGACTCCCGCATAGAGAGCCCTCCATTGGGGACCTCCGCTACCGCCGGTCAGCAAAACGCCACGCCAAGGCGTGTCCGGACGGTAGACGAAGATGGCAAAGTGGAGAGTGTGCAGGAGCAGCCCGTACAGGAAACCCCTCCGCGCGGAATGAAAAGGCACGGAGGGTATTTCCTCGAGACGGCTCAAGTTGTGAGGCGCCGGTTCCCGAGGGGAGTTTCGGGGCCGGGCGCCGATGAGGAATTCCGTCCGAACGGGGGTAAGCTCGGACGGGATCGCCCCACGTGCTTGAGCCGCCTCGATACACCTAGTGGAGTCGGGGCCCAGTGCCGCTTTTACCGATTCGATGGTTTCGACCACGAGCCGGACGTTGGCCCAGGACAGGCACCGCGCCAGCTCCTCCAGTGCCATCCAGCCCGCTCCTCCACCATCGAGCAGGTCCCCGACTCTGGTCACCTTGCCAGCCACAGCCCTACCCTCTGCCAGCCGCCCGAACCCGTGTTCGTGGAGGTGCGGATTCCTGAGCAGCGGCTCCCGAAGGAGAGCCGCCGCTCCTGACGGGGGAGAGCTCCGCCTGGAAGCGACGTAGTTCCAAACCCATAGTAGTTCCTGGTAGAAGACAGGCAGCTCCCGCAGGCCGGCATGCCTGCTGCCCACTTTCGCAAACAGGAGCTGCGTGTCGTAATTGAGGCCATGCAGCTGGCGGAAGAAAAACGTCGCCAGCGCACACCATCTCGGAGGATTCTCGACGTACAGGTATCTCTGCAGCATCTGAAGACGGAAAGTCACAGCCTGGGTGCGAAGGCACACCAGCGCCTGACCGCCCTCCCTAAGCGGGAGACACAGAACCGCGGCAGAGAACCAGTGCTTCCTTTTGTCCCAGAAGAAGTCGATGAGCTTCTTCTGAATCTTGGCGACAAACGCAGGGGGAGGGATCAAAGTGACCAACCGGTACCACAACATGGCGGCCACCAGCTGGTTTATGACCAGCGCTCGACCCCTGTAGGACAACACTCAGAGCAGTCCTGTCCAGCGTCCTAGGCGAGCGGTGACTTTGGCCTCCAGCTCTTGCCAGTTCGCCGGCCAAGCGTCCTCGGCAGGGCTAAGGTAGACTCCCAAATAGAGGAGGTGCGTGGTGCTCCAGGCGAAAGGCCTGAACTCCTCCGGCAGGGAGTCCACCCACCACTGACCCACCAGGAGTCCGGAACATTTCTCCCAGTTGATCTTGGCGGAGGATGCGTCTGAGTAAATCTGCTGGCATTCCCGCATCCTCCGCAAGTCAGCGGGATCCGTGACCATGAGGAGCACGTCATCGGTGTAAGCCGAGAGGACCACCTCCATGCCCGGCCCTTGCAGAGCCAGTCCCGTCAACCTCTTCCGCAAGAGGCGCAGGAAAGGCTCCACGCAAATGGCATATAACTGACCGGACATGGGGCATCCCTGACGCACCCCCCTCCCGAAGCGAAGGGGCGCCGTCAAGGACCCGTTAACTTTAATCAGACACTCCGCGGCGGCGTACAGAAGTTGGATCCGGGCGACGAAATGCGTCCCGAACCCGAATGCGCACAGAGTCCCGAAGAGATACTCGTGATCCACCCTGTCGAACGCCTTCTCCTGATCCAGGGAAAGGAAGGCGACCGACAGACCAGCCCTCTGGGAGTGGTGGACCAGATCCCGGACCAGATGGATGTTATCATGGATGGTCCGGCCCGGGACCGTGTAGGCCTGGTCGGGGTGGATCATGTGGGCCAGCACGGTGCCAAGGCGAGCAGACATGGCCCTGGCAAAGATTTTATAGTCCGTGCTGAGGAGGGAGACCGGGCACCAGTTCTTAAGGAGGCGGAG
Organism: Somniosus microcephalus; assembly: GCF_052327205.1. Lineage (NCBI taxonomy): Eukaryota > Metazoa > Chordata > Chondrichthyes > Squaliformes > Somniosidae > Somniosus > Somniosus microcephalus. Next base: position 65,473,548 of record NC_141005.1, on the reverse strand, counting down.
ATCGCCCTTCTTAGGCAGCAGGACAATGACCGCCCTGCGCCAAGAGAGGGGCATCTCCCCGGTCGCCAAACTTTCCCCCAGGACCCGCGCGTAGTCGCCCCCCAAGACGTCCCAGAACACCCTGTGGAACTCCACGGTCAGCCCGTCCAGCCCCGGGGACTTTCCCCTAGAGAGCTGGCGGAGGGCGCCGGTCAGCTCCGCTAGACTTAGCGGAGCGTCCAATTTTTTGGCGCCCTCCGGGCCAACCTTCGTCAGGTCCTCCCACAAAACTCTGCGCGCATCCTTGCTGGACGGATCTGGAGAGAACAGAGCCCCGTAATAGGCGCGGGTCTCCGCGCTGATTCCCTCCGGATCCGAGACCAGAGATCCGTCGTCGGCCAGCAGCCCCAAGAGCTGCTTACGGACCCCCCGTCTTTTTTCCAGCGAGTAGAAGAAGGGGGAGCCGCGGTCCAGGTCCCGCAGGAGCTGGACCCGCGACCTCACGTACGCGCCTCGGGACCCGATGAGCTGCAGGTCCTTCAGCGCGCCCTTCTTCTCTTCGTACACCTTCCGCAGGGCCGGGTCCTCGACGACCTGACCGAGACGGGACTCCAGGTCGAGCACCTCCTTCTCCAACCGCCCGACCCGGGCCTCCCGCCTCTTGGTCGACCCCTTCGCGTACTCCTGACAGAAGAGACGGATGTGAGCCTTGCCCACATCCCACCATAGCCTCAAGGAGGGGAAGCCCCCCTGCTTCCTTCTCCAGTCGGCCCAGAATCGACGAAACAAATCCCGGAACCGTGCGTCCTCCAGCAGCAGGTTGTTAAAATGCCAGTACACGGACCCCCCCGCGCGTGCAGCGGAGCGAGCTCCGCCCACACCAGGTGGTGGTCCGTGCACGGCACCGGCCGCATGGAAGCTGCCGGAACGCAGGAGACGTACGCCCGGGAAATATAGAGGCGGTCGATTCTGGACCTTCCTCCCCCAGACCTCACGCTAGTGAAGGCGCTGGAGTCGGTGTGGAGATTTCGCCAGACGTCCACCAAGTCGAAGGACCCAACCAGGTCCCTCAACTTCTCCATCGCCGCCGGGCTTCGCGGGGGACCCGAACGGTCCCTCACCTCGAGGGTGCAGTTAAAATCCCCCCCGAGGATGACGCACTTGCCCACGTCGATGGAGCCCAAGAGAGCGGACACTTCTTCAAAGAAGCGCACTTGCTGCGCACTGGTCTGAGGGGCGTACACGTTCACTAGATGGAGCGGCACGCCCCCCAGGCGAACAGTGACCTGGAGCAAGCGGCCCGGCACATGCTCCTTGACCCCCAAGATCTCCGGCTGAAAATGCGGGGCCAGCAAGATAGCCACCCCGCTGGAATTGTTAGAGAGGTGACTCATGCTGACCCCTCCTTGCCACTCCAGGAGCCACGTGGCTTCGTCTCCCGGAACGGTGTGGGTTTCTTGCAGGAAGCACACCGCATACTTCCCGTCCCGAAGGACCGAGAAGTTATTGAATCTGCGGCGCGCCTCCCTGCTGCCGTTGATGTTGAGGCTGGCTATGGTTATCTTCATGTCAGAAGCATAGTGCAACCTCTACCTACACCTAACGGGGGGAGGAAGCGCAGCCGCTGGTCAGCTGCCACTTCCTCAGCAGCCCAGTGAGAAACGTTGTGAGCCGACGCAGCTCGAGCGGGTTCACACCCTCGTCCGCGCCCATGATCTTAACGGCGGCGCGGACGGAATCGATGAGCAGCGCCAGCTCCGACCACCTGTCGAGGGCCAGCCGGACCTTATTGCGCTGACCCAGGCACGCGGCCATAAAATCCCGGAGTTCCCTTACGGAAATGAGGGGAGACTCGGCAAGGGGCACGAGGTCATCCATCGCCACGTCGGCGCTGGAGTCCGAATCGTCCTCCGTGCCCATCACCGAGTCCCCATCCTCCTCCAGGAGGTCGTCACCAGCGGTGCGAAGCGAACGACTCGGCCGCGCCAGCCAGCCCCGCCTCCGCCCGGATCCCACCCCCAGGATCGACGGCAGAGGATTTCTCCCTGGGCTCCTCTAGGGGTGCCGGGCCAGAAGACGGCGGCGGTTCAGAGCTCCCGCCCGCCTCAGATGCCGGAACGACCAGAGAAACCGGGGAGAGAACAATTTCCAGCTCCTCCAGTACGTCCGGCACCAGAGACGCAGCCAGGGGGCCATCCTCCTCCCCGCCACCAACCTCCGACCCAGCGGACGGGGGGTTTTGAATTAAAAGCTCCAGCAGGACGAGCATCCCCTGGGAGACGTCTGGGTCGCATTGGGCGAGCTCATTATCCTCGAGCTCGCCCGACCCAGCCCCCAGGCTGCCCGACCCGGCGAGGGGTAACGGCACCGATAGAAGGTCAATTTCAATTACTGCCGCGGGTTGTTCGGCAACCCCCCCCATGGGCAGGGTCTCATCCCCATCCCCGGGAGGCACGTGCTGGACAGACACATCTGCCTCAGCCTCCCGAGGGACAGGTGACCCCTGCCGATCGCTGGTGATGATGACAGCGCTGGGGGGGGGGCGCAGTACCCGCGGCGGGCGACGACTCCCCCTGCTCGGAGGGACCTTCCTCCTCCCGGTCCTCCTCCTCATCCAGGGGGTCGCGCCTTCTTTTTAGCACGGAGGGAGCGAGGGAGACCTCCATGTCTGCAAAGGCCTCCTCGGGCCCGAGCCCGGCCGCAGGTATTGGCATTACCGCTGCGGCGGTTGCGGCCACAGGCTCGGGCACGAGGCCCCTCCCGCTCACATCTGCCCTGATCAACTCCGCGAGGAGCGCGGGTGTAAGGGGCTCAAGGGGCAAGGGCTCACCATCCACGGGGGGACCCGCCCTAAGGTGCTTCTTTTTTTCCCCGCGCCTTCTTTCCGGCCGGACACGCTCACTCCCCCCCGCCGGAGGCCTTGGTGGCATCGGCCCCCGATGTCAACCGCGCATCAGACGTACTTGACGCGCGGGCAGCCCCGGGGGGAAGGGCGGCGGCGGCGGCACCAGCCTCGGCCGCACGAGATGATCCGGCGGCCTTGGAGGCAGGGCAGTTCCTCCTGATGTGCCCCACCTCCTTGCAGGCATGGCACCTCACACCGTCCGACGTCCAAAAGGCGCGGTAGGCGGTCCCCTCGTGGAGGACGACGAACGCCCCATCAGTGTCCTCCTCCCGCGCCAGCTGGATAAACAGCTGGCGCCGGAAGGAGAAGACGTGGCGAAGGCTGGCCTCCCGGAAGCCGAGCGGGATGGGTGTGATCCCCGACCTCACCTCCCCAAGTTGTCGCAAATGGGGAAGGAGGAGCTCACCAGGAACATAGGGCGGGACGTTGGAAATAATGATCCTCTGCGCGGTGGCCTCGAGAGGATCCACCGGCAGGAAGGTCCCGCCCACGGTGAGCCCCTTGGCGACAGCCAGGGACACCGCCCGCTCCGACCCCAGGAAGAACACAGCCTTCCCATACATTTTCGAGGCCGCGACGATGGCTGAGGGGCTGACAACCCCAGCCATGGCCTTGATGCAGGCCTCGATGGTCATAGTGGGGTGAGTGTAGCTCTTCACCCCAAGCTTTTTTGTTATTAATCGAAAAGGTGACGGGGCAGCAGGAACAGCGGGAGCAGCTGTGGCTGTGGCTACCACTCTCGCATAGGTCCCGGCTGGCCCTGCCACCGGCGAAGACGCAGTCGCCATTCTGGGGTGCTTTTTTTAAGGGCTACACTCACCCCAAGTCACAGGCCTGAAGGTGTTAATGGCCTCGGTGTATATATATATTTTTTTGTCCTCTATTGAGCAGAGGGAGCTGATTAAAATGAGGACACACCTCTCTCCTTATTGATTTAAATTGGGAGAGGGGCCCTCTCCCCTCTGCTCAATTGGCAATTAATAAAATAGATGAAACTAAGGTGCCTTAGAAAGACAGGCAGAGAGAGACAAATAGAGAGAGAGAGGTGGGGGGTGGGAAGGAGGGAGGCCGCAAAGGGCAGTGTTGCCACTCAGGATGGTGGGTGGGTGTTGGCAGGGTTGCACTCTCCGATGGAAAAAGTCTTTGGTGGTGGTGGTCTTCTGGCAGGGGGAGAAGACGTCTTTAACTGGAAAAGCTGGAGAAGACCGGGCAATAGGCCGTACGTTCTCGCGCCCATCAAATTTAATAATACCGACGCCTTCTTTCCATCGGCCACCTCATTTGCCTTGCAGTACACTTCAATTCTTTCCACATATGTGGTCCAGTCTTCTACCTCGTTGTTGAAAGCAGTGATACTGCCACTCTTCGGCATCTTGAGTGATTTAAAATGGCGCCTTCTGCACTTTTTCTTCTTCCCCAATGGAATAAAATGGCGCCTCCCGCGCTTTTCCTTCTTCCCCAATGTAATAAAATGGCGCCTCCCGCGCTTTTCCTTCTTCCCCTTGCTGCCACGCTGCTCCTAGCGTTCTACAGGGTAATGGCGGCGACCCGCGGCTTCGGCGCGTATCACTTTTCCTTCCCCGCGTTCTATCCTCTCCACGCTGCCCTGTTCTTGAGCACCGACTGTGCCCTGTGCGCTCCACCCTCTCTCTCTCTCTTGATCCCGACAACGCTGCATGGCCCCTTTGCAGAGCCGCTCGATCGAGCCCGAGCCCGCCGCAGTCCGGAAGGGTCAGCGCACTACCTGCTACCAGCACGACTTGCTGGAACACTTCGACTGGGGAGCCAGGCCCAGCTCTCCACAGCCTCCCCTGCAAATCTCCGATGGATCGCTGGGTGGTTGCCTGCAGTCGACGCCCGCCGTTCTAACTTCGACCTACAAGAAGCTTCTCTTCAGGGAAAAGATCCCTGTGAGGTGATGCAGTACTGCAGGTGAGTTCGAACCTGCCCGTCGCCAGTGTAATGCCCGAGTATAAATAATACACGGACTGCAGGAGAACAATAAAACAGTCATTTACTTGAACAGAGGGTAACTTAAGACTGAAATACAGAAGCCTGCTATGGCTTTATATACAGGGGTGGTCACTGCCGGTACTGCAGTATAGAATCAATTCTTCTCTTAAAGGCACATACACAACACAGGTAACATCCTGATGAATCTCCTCTGCACCCTCTCCTACAGTGTGATGACCAGAACTGCACACAGTATCCCAGCTGTGGCCTAACTAGCGTTTTGTACAGCTCCATCATAAACTCCCTGCTCTTATATTATATGCCTCAGCTAATGAAGGCACATATCCCATATGCCTTTTAACCACCTTATCTACCTGTGCTGCTGCCTTCAGGGTTCTATGTACATGCACTCCAAGGTCCCCCTGTCCTTCCTAGGGTCCTGCCATTAATTGTGTATTCTCTTGCCTTGTTAGTCCTCCCAAAATGCATCACCTCACACTTTTCCGGGTTAAAATCCATTTGCCACTATTCTGCCCATGTGACCAACCCGTCTATATCGTCCTGTAGCCGCAGGCTTCCCTCCTCGCTAGTTACCACTCCACCAATTTTCATGTCATCTACGAACTTACTGATCATACCTCGTACATTCATATCTAAATCATTAATGTACACTACAAACAGCAAAGGACCCAGCACCGATCCCTGCGGTACACCACTGGACACAGGCTTCCAGTCACAAAAACAACCTTCGACTATCACCCTCTGCCGCCTGCCACTAAGCCAATTTTGGGTCCAATGTGCCAAATTTCCCTGGATTCCATGAGTTCTTATGTTCTTGACCAGTCTCCCATGCGGGACTTTGTCAAAAACCTTACTGAAGTCCATGTAGACTACATCAACTGCACTACCCTCATCCACATACCTAGTCACCCCCTCACAAAATTCAATCAAATTGGTTAGACTTGATCTCCCCCTGACAAAGCCATGCTGACTACCCTTGATTAATGCTTGCCTCTCCAAGTGGAGACTAATTCTGTCCCTCAGAATTACTTCCAATCATTTCCCTACCACTGAAGTTAAGCGCACTGGCCTGTAATTCCCTGGTTTATCCCTACTACCGTTCTTGAATAATGGTACTACGTTAGCTGCCCTCCAGTATTCTGGCACCTCCCCTGTGGCCAGAGAGGTTCTGAAGATTTATGTCAGATCCCCTGCAATCTCCTCCCTTGCCTCACACATCAGCCTGGGATACATCTCGTCTGGGCCGGGGGATTTATCCACTTTTAAACCCGCTAAAACCGCTAGAACCTCCTCCCTCTCAATACTAATTTGTACAAGATAAAATAATAGAGTGTAGCGCCAAGACACTGAATATGTGTGCGTGTGTGTGTGGGTGTGGGTAGGGCCAATGTGTGAGGTGGAGTGCGTGTGTAAGGGTGGGAAATGTGTGTGGGGGTGTGGGGGAGAGTGTGTGTGGTATGTGCGTAGGGGGGAGCATGTGAGCGTGTGGATGACGGGATGTCAACTTAACCCATCTTATGTGGGGTAGGGAATGTTTGTGGGAGTATGGGGGGAGAGCGTGTGTGTGTGTGTGTTGGGGGGTGGGCATGTCAGCGTGTGGATGCCGGGATGTCAACGTAACCCATCTGTCCAGGGTATCAAAACAGCGGAACCTCTTGCCTGTACAGCGAAAGGGTGAGGAAATAAAACATTCAACACTTGCAACATAATTAAGAAATGTTGTCGTGAACTGGTTGTGGAGTTCACTGATAAAATAACTTAATGTTTGGATAATAAAAGAGTCGCTTCCTGTTGGAGATCTTCCCGTTCTGTTTCCTACATCGCAGAAAGAGCAGCAGCGTAAAGGGCGCAATTTAATGCCCATCTCTGGTTAACTGCTCTAAATAGCAACAACTTACTTCAATATCATTCTTTATGTCCAATGTAAACGAAATCTGTTGGCTCACATAGTTCACGCTCTTCTGCGCAATGAAGCAAGTTAATTCTCAATGCGCCTCTACAGTATGTACCAGTTAGTGCTCCCAGACCATCGCCTGTTGGGAGCGCGGGTAGTACAATCTACCCTCTGGGCGATTCCAAAGTCTCTATAATGAGCAATAATATTGATGCCATTCTCTCTCTAAAAAAAGCACTCCCTTTTAAAACATGGAATTAATTAATTAGTTTGCAGAATTTCATCATCACGTATTATTTATTGACGTTGTTGGATTTAAAAATGAGTTCTTCGTGGTGCTGAATGTTAAAAATGGAAGAAAATCGAAATCAATAAGGTTTTTGTTCATGGAAAAATAAGGAGATATGCAATATGCCACATGTTCTGCTCGCAACCTCCAGTTGCCTTATTGCAATGGTTGAATCACTGCAGCTTGACATCTCGATCGATTGAATAATGATCAATTCTTCAAAGACGCATTGCGTCAAACTGCACTGTACAGTTTTGCTTTATCTACCTTTCAGGTTTGCATGAAATTCAATTGGACTTCATTTAAACAGATTTTTAATTGTGTAATGTCCCTGTTAATAGCAGCCAATAGAATTTCATGTGAATTCATTCAGCGGCCCCATGCTAAGAGAGACAACGTGATTTCACCTCAACTAATTTTCTATGTCGTGACCGAGTCGAGTATTTAAAAAATATATTGGCTAAAATTCACTTTATGCAAACGTCAACCAGACCAATTCCAATGATCCAATAAACGGCCGCGACATGTAGAAATTTGCATAAATATTAAATGCGACGTGATAGTCCCCTGTGTAATTGCTTTTAAGGAGAGGTTTAGAAGGTGCCGCATCATTAAGTTCGGGCAGGGAAACATTTTGCTCTGATCTTGTTCAAAAACATCTGCAAAATGAGTGAGTGGCTTCGTGTTCTCGCCGCCCTGATGTTCTGTTTGCAATGTAAGTAGAGTGCTGTAAAAGTCTTCAATATTCCTGTTCTTTGTATTACGCTGATCGGGTAAAATACTTCAGCTTCACCGGTCTGAATTGCAATTATTTTCCACGGTTTTACTGAGGGTCATTTATCAATAACTTTTTATTTCTCCAGGTACCAACGCGGGTATTGTGCTGACTCAGCCACCGTCCATCTCAACTTCACTGGGACAAACCGTCAAAATCACTTGCACGTTGTCCGGAGGCAGCATGGGCAGCTACTACACGAGCTGGTACTGGCAGAAACCCGGCAGTGCCCCTGTCTATGTTTGGAGGGACTATGATTCGAGCAGAGGTTCGGGGATTCCTGATCGATTCACTGGATCCAGGGACGCGTCGAGCAACGTCATGCATTTAACCATCAGCAATTTACAATCCGGGGACGCCGCCGATTATTACTGTGGTGCCTTGGATAGCAGTACTGCTGTATTCACTTTCGGGAAAGGAACTGAACTGAATCTGGGCAGTAAGTAATGTTTCGCTGTTTACGTCGGGGATTCTTAAAGTTTGAGTTTTCAATTGTTGGTTTAATCCGGATGTAGTGAAAATGCTTTCGAACATACATTTATAATTCTCCGATTCCCTCTTGGAGTTTAGAGGGAGGTGTGTTTCTATTCTGTTTGTTAAATGCTCATGGTACTGTCGCACAACAATTGCAATGTTATGGATGAAGTTCCAAATAATTATTTTTAGGTGGGTGGAATTCAGCCTGCACCAGTGTAAATGTAATTTCTTGGTGATTTGCAAAATATTCATAAAGTCGTTGTCAATATGCTTGAGACGGCATTAAAAACTATCTGGACACTTGTGACTGGCATACATTGTCCTCGCGCTGTGCTTCATGACTCGCGTGGAGCTAAAAAAAAACTATAACGTGAAATATTTGATAATTCCCCGACACGGTGCCAGTATAAATTCCCAATCAGAGATTGGGAGCGTGTGTCATTCGTGCGATACTGAGTTTTGTATTTCATGTTAGTCTTAATTTCACTAGTAAGTAACGGATAATTATAAATCATAGCGATTGGGTAAGAAGTTTTAATATAAATTACAGATTTTAAGAAGTTTATGCTCTTTCCTGCAAACAGAGATATTGAGGTTATCAGAGATAAAATGCGATTAGAGATTTGTTGCCTTTGGAAACACATTATGGTTGGAGACGGTCATATGCTGTCTTGTATAGTTCTTAACTTTTAAGGGAACTAGGAAATAGTGACTGAAAAGAGATTAGCTGAATTAGGTCAAATGATGCGTCCTGGGAACTATGATCTCCTGGAGCTTGCTTGATCCCCTTCAACAGTTTCAGAGAAATTTCATAGAACATTCACGGAATTGGCCACATGTTTTTCGCTGTTTTGGCTCCCAGAAGATGACAGTACGGGAGGGTGTATCAGTGGATATCATCAGCAACTAAGGGTCTGAAACTCCTTTCCCATCTTTCTATTCGTATATTTGAAGCATTGTAATAAACACCAGTGTTTGATCCCGCGCCGATATTATAATCACTGACAGACTCATTACCTTCGAATCCGATTAATTTTGTATGAATAGAACCGCGGGATCATCATTTGAATTTTTATTTTCAATTTATTTAGCTGTCAGTAAATAAGTGTAATCCTACAGGTAAACCGAGAGACTCAAACGGCATTTTTATTCGGATATTTAGCTGCAGGCTGTAGAAAAGGCGCTGCGTTGTATTATAAATTGTTCCATTGAACTTACGTCTGGTGAACGTTAAATTTCAAAGCAGTATTTAGCAGAGTAGGAGATTATACTTCCATTCTATTTACACGTCTGGTGGATGATTTGTCTCAGTTGGTAACATTCTCACGTCTGGATCAGAACGTTTTAGATTTAAGCCCCTTTCCCAGGCGTTACATCGGAACATAGGAACAGGAGAACACTAGGGAGCCCCTTGAGCCTGTTCCAACATTGCATTTGATAATGGCTGATATGTACCTCCACTCCATTTATCAGCCTTTGTTCCCTATCCCTTGATAACCTTAGCCTACAAAAATCTATCGATCTCAGTCCTGAAGATCTCATTTCACCCAACAGCCTCAACCATTATGGGGCAGGAAGTTTCAGATTTCCACCACCCTTTGTGTGAAAGAGTGCTTCCTGGTTTCACTCCTTAAAGTCTTGGCTCTAATTTTAAGCCCTTGCCTTCTTGTTCTGGATTCCCCCACCAGAGGGAATAGTGAAATGAAGGGAGTGCGGCATTGAAGGAAATGCCTTCCTTTGGATAACGCCATTAAGAGGCGTTCCACATTTCTGTTCAAGTGGACGTTCACGATCCCGTTGCATTATTCAAGGTGCAGCAGAAAATCACAGCCCATACCCCCAGCCCCGCCGCAATCATTGCCTTAAAAGAAAGGGATTTGTGTCTGTAGCTTCTTGCTATAAGTGAAAACTGATGTGGTGCCATATAATGCTACTCGTTGCTCTTTTTACATTAACATAAACAATTAGAAGCAGCTGAGCTTCCTGCAGCAGATGGTTCCTCGTCTGACATGGCAGCTAAAAGCCGAAATACTGGGTAGCGATTACATCAAACAGCGTCTCAAGCGTGACTCTGCCAGGTGCAATTGTAACCCCAGCATTCAAATTATAACCGACTGAAAAGAGTGAACAGACTGGAGCTCTGAATCATTGAGCATGTTAATAGAGATCTTTAAATTTATGAAAGGTTTTGATAGTGGAGACGTAGGAAAAACGTTTCAACTTGAGGGGTAGTCCAAAACCAGGGGTCATCAATATTAGATAGGAGTGGGCCTTTGGCGTAGCGGTAAGCATCCCCGCCGCTGGGCCAGAAGGTAAGGGGTTTCGAACCCCGCTCCAGACAGTCCCGGCAAATAGAGTCGGAGCTTCGGCTCTAAATTCTGGGTTGACATCCAGCGGGATACTTGCGTCCGTGGGTGTGGGTGTGGGTGCCCCCCCCCTCGTATGGGTTGTGGGAGCCCGTAAAACTCTCCTGCCATAGGACTAACCACCCTAATGGCTGGTATGAAGATGGTTACGGTCACGGAAGGAGCGTTTAACGCGGCCAGAAATCTTCTACTATTTCATACTGTTCCCCAAAAAGAACAGTGTGTAGACACGATAAGAAGATCAATATTAGATTGTCGCTAATAAATCAAAGAAAGAATTCCGGGGAAACCTAATTGCCCAGAGAGTGGTTAGAATGTGAAACTTGCTCCCACATGGAGCAGTTGAGGCGAAATGCTGAAATGCCTTTAAGGGGAAGCTCGACAAGTATATGAGGGAAAAGGGGATAGAAGGATAGAAGGATATGGAAAGAGGGTTAGAGGAAGTTGGGTGGAAGGAGACACGAGTGGAGCAGAAACACCGGCACAGACCAGTTGGACCGAAATGCCTGTTTCTATGCTGGATATTCTATGTAATTCCATGTAATAATCCAAGAATGTTTGGCGCCGATGATCGTTATTATTCTTGCATCGTAATATTCTCAATAACGTTGGGCTATAGTTTAAAGAAAGAAAATCTGTGATCTTCAGGTTTAATCCAAATAAGAGTGAATACTCTTTCAGTTTTATTTTTTTTTCTGGTTGCACGGAGCTCTCGGTTCTTCTTAAATTCATTATATCGTTTTCTCGATCAACGGACCCTATGTGATTAGTTAAACAACGTTATTAATCTCCCATTGTAACATTCTTAAGCTTGTAAAGTGGTACCAAATTTAAAACGTTGAAAAAGTAAAACGTTGAATTTCGACTTTTTACATCCAATTCAGAGTGGATCTTCACAAGTTGTTTCTACTTTTCTTTGTAGATCCGCGGGCTCCGTCGGTTACCGTCCTTCCGCCTTCATCAGATCAAATCGCAGCAAAGAACACGGCGACCCTGGTGTGTTTGGTGAGCGGCTTTAAACCGGGCGCTGTGGAGATTGAGTGGACTGTCGATGGCAGTGTCAAAGGGAATGATGTTGAGACCAGTCGGATCCAGCAGGAGACGGACAACACGTTCAGTGTGAGCAGTTATCTGACTCTGCCAGCCTCAGAGTGGAACTCACACGAGCTTTACACCTGTGTGGTTAAACACGAGACTCAGGCAAACCCGCTGCAAACAAGTATCGCCAGATCCAGCTGTGTCTGATTCACGAATCTTACGTATTCGTCTAATATACCATCAGTAAACGTTCTTTGAACAAAGTTCGAAATTAAAGGTTAATTTTTTAGTGTAATTGCTGTATTTCAAGTTATAACAATAAATATGCAGTGTTTGTTTGCTTGATTCTATTAGTTGTACCCAAGAGTGTGCTGAGACTGCAGTCATCATACCTTTACTGTCTCATTGCAGTGTAATAAAATTATTGTCCCACTGTCTCAGATGATGTTATTCTTTTCTTGCTTTCGTTCTCTCCGAATTTATGACCATTTTTAAAACGTTCAAATCTCGAGGTTCCACCTTTTGTAAACTTTCTCAAATTTACATTAAGCCGCCAAACTCTCGATCGAAATAACGATTTTACAGAATGGATGGTGATGGGGTCGAAATATAACAACGTATAAAATGCTAAATTTGGTTTGTATATTGATTGAAAAACATTGCGTCTGTGATTGCGTTTAAGATTCTCCCTTTTTCTGAATGATCTCAGTGAGAAACTACATAAATATCAAATAACGTATCATACCCGTTGGAAAAGATAAATCTTAATCAGAGTTCCAGCAGAATGAGAATAGAATCTGAATTGAAAAGAGAAAGCATAGAATCATAGAATTATGCCGCACGGAAGGAGGTCATTCGGCCCATCGGGCTTGTGCTGGCTCTTTGAAAGACCTTGTCCAATAGTCCCACTTCCCTGCTCGTTCCCCATAGCCCTGCGATTTTCTCCTATCAAGTATTTCAGCGCCATCTCTGAATCAATGCTACAAGTAGTTAAAGCATGATCCGAAACATCCACATGTTTGAGTTTATTTTGAATCCATTTTAATTGCATTCACCAGACGCATAAGAACACGAACAGTACAAATGCCCGTTTTTATGCAAAATGCTTAGTGAATCAAAGGTATCGCTGTGGAGTGTTAGAAGGTGTAGATAGATAACAAACGGCTAAATTAGGATAACTTGACATGGTCAGAATGCATTATGGCTGAATGCCTTGAGAATTAGTAATGCTACTTTAAGACAAACTATATTAGGGATAATGGGAAAATACATGACTGAGCTAATCGAAGCCATGTAAAAAAACAGGTGTAAGAGATCTTGAGCTAAAAAGAACTGGAACAAGGGATACAAAGACAACAGCTGAGATGGAGTTCCAAGGGCAGAACTATTACAACTCAGTTCAGATATGCCTGTTTGCTAACCTGTATAAATATTAATGATCAGCAACAACGTTCAGTCTTAGCGCTGCAAACTGCCATGAACAGTATCGCCTGTGTGTCCCAAATAGACATTCTACTTCTGAGTTAATAGACGTATATTACGTATCTGTAATCTTAGTGCATTCTCAAATATCAATAAACAGCAGTCAATGCATCACTTACTCATGCGTCTTAGAATCTGTTAATTACTTTTTATACAACAGTTTTGTCAACTTGTAGCAAGACTCTAAGCATTGCGCATTTGACCACCGATCCGGGACTGATCAACACTGAGCTAGCTGAGGGAATCCAGGAATAGCAATTGAACATGGCGTTAATAATAAAATGTAGAAGTAATGGAGAATTTACGAGAATATGTACACAAATACAGTGCCAGCCGCGCTGGTGGCCCACTGACACTAGCGGACTTGATGGAGAACACCGACCCCTGAGCGAGTTAGTTCAGGTACTAGAGATATAGCTCTTTAGTGCCCGATAGAATTATAAAAATAACACCAAAGCAGTGGTGGTGCAAGTTTTGATTGCCGTTACTAAGGCAGTTGAAGTTTAGAATAAGAAACTGAGAACTAGTTTAAAAGAATAAAGGGTGAGCAGCAAGGACTGTGTGTAAGCTGTCAAGAACTAATAACGCAACTAGAATAGTGTTCAAAACATTGTAATAAATTAAAATACATTGTGCAGGAGGAGGATAAGGAGTACCAGGGGTTAAAGTGAGCCATTAAACATTAGACCTAGGCTGTGATGCAGTTAGGTAAAGATGCCTCAGCTATTCACATCGAGTGTAACAAAAGAATTGGGAGACAGGAGAAATAAATTAAAAGCCCACAAGGCTGATACCCAGATTTCCACCGTGCCAGGCTTGGTTAAAGTCTCTGACCAATGGGCGATTATATTGATAACATTGTGGGGGTACATGAACCATGTCCCCTGAGCGAGTAAACAAGGTGACACAACAGGAGCAACAATGCAAGCCTGAGAAGAAGCCTCTCTCCACCTAAATGAGGATTTAAATCATTATAAAAGGAATAAGTAGTCAATATAAGAGATTGAAAGTTGATATAAGAGAACAAGAATAAAAAAAGAAGAGGATGTCCCTTTTCTACCGCTGACACGGGCTATAACAGGAACTTTTCTTGTTTCAGTGTACAGTTTCATTTAAATTCCTCTGTGAAACTGCAGTCTGTAGAACCATGCACGTGGTGGCTCCGTCCACTTTTCACAGTCGCTCTCTAAACTGTTAACCCTTTGTAGACATTACCTTAGTTACCATTAAGGTTGGTACAACTATTTAATCCTGCCAGAGCTATTTTTCTCAATTGATACATTGAATGGATAGTCAATGAAAACACTTGGAATGAACATGAACTATATTTTAAAACAGAACCCATAACTACTGCTACCTGTAAGAGTAGTTATAATGAGTAGAATAGCCAGCATCATATTAAGTTAGGTCACAGCAGTTTTAGAAGAGGTTAATGGAATTAAATTAGTCTCCGAGCACAAAGAGCTACAGAGATTAGCACTACAGTGTGGGTAGATGCACTGTCTGGAATGAGGTTGAGAGCAAGAAAGAATAATACTTTTTCTCTGTAATAAATATCTATAAGAGTTAAGGAAGTGAAGGCAATGAGTGTAGAATGTAGCATGCTGCGGGAGGGAGTTGAGGACACTCGCATGGAAGACATAGTCTTGGAGATCTTCGAAATGCTCCTTCCAGCGGGCACTGACTGCCTCGCGGTCCTTGATGAGTACCTCTCCATTCTTGACCCACAGTGGGGTAGGACCTTGGGTGCTTGGACCATAGGTGGTCTTCACTGTGTGGTAAACCACTGTTATAGTTATCACTGTATATTGTTCTCACTGTTCTCACTGTCACATCACTACACGAGGTCGCCTCTTGTCGCACTGTTATACCTGGGCTGACCACCTCCGACTCCGCCCATTACCTGCCCAGGTATAAAGGTAGCTGACTGGCTAGTATTCCTCCCTGTTGGATCGGATCACCCACGAGGGTGGGCTCTGTTATTTAGCCAATAAAAACCTTCAGTTACGTTCTTAACTCGTCGCCTTTTATTGGACTAATTGATAGGCATATCAATTTTATTGGCTAAATTTTAAAGATGTCTGATAATGAACAGCAACAGCAAGGAGCTCACCCAGCAGCACAGCAACAGCAGCCTCCAGACAACGGGCCACACCAGCCGGCTTGGCTGCAAGCCTTGAAACCACCATACCTGGATCTAAACCCACAGGCACCAAACTCAGCCAACGACTTCAAACACTGGCTGGACTGCTTCGAATCGTACCTGGAGGAAGCCGTCGTCCCTCAGAGATCCAAACTAAGAGTCCTGAAAGCCCAAGCGAGCCCGAGAGTATATACACTCATCCAGGGCATGACTACGTACGACGACGCCATCAACCTACTGAAACAGCAGTACCGGAGCCCGGTAAACTACATGTACACTAGGCATCTCTTAAGATCTCGCCAGCAACAGCCAGGAGAATCGATAGCTGAATTTTCACGAGCGCTGAGACAACTCGGCAGGAACTGTGACTTTAAAGCGGTGACGGCTACTGCGAACATGGAAGACAATGTCCGCGACGCCTTGGTGAGAGGCCTACGTTCCGACTACACACGGCAAAGACTGCTTGAAGCTAAGGACATAGACCTGGACAAGGCCGAAGCCCTCGCCCTCACCCTAGAGGCCACCCAGCAAGACCAGGAAGCGTTTGCCAGGTACTATTCGCGACCCTGGGACTCGGGCCCGACCCCCACCCCTCCACCCTTCACAGCGCTGCCCCCGGGACCTACCTCAGCGTCTGCATCACGGATCCGACCGGGCCCGCTAGCCCCGGTACCGGCCCCGACATCAGGCAACCCCGATCGGGCCGCTGGCTGCTTCTTTTGCGGCCAGGAGAAGCATCCGAGGTCGCGCTGCCCAGCCAAAAACTCGACCTGCAAAACCTGCCTCAAGAAAGGCCACTTCTCCAAGGCCTGCAGAAGCAAATCCTCAGAAGCCAGCAGTGCCTCATGCGAACCCTGGGGGCGGCCATCTTTGTGCGGGGCAGCCGAAGCCTGCAGAGCCTCATGGGAAAACCAGGGGCGGCCATCTTTGTGCGGGGCAGCCGAAGCCTGCAGAGCCTCATGGGAAAACCAGGGGCGGCCATCTTTGTGCGGGGCAGCCGAAGCCTGCAGAGCCTCATGGGAACAGCAGGGGCGGCCATCTTTGTGCGGGGCAAACGATTTAAACAGAGCCTCATGTGAACTACGGGGGCCGCCATCTTCGCCGCCATCTTGTCATGACAACGACGTGCTCATCTACACCCTAGCTTCCGTGACCCTGGATCAAGCCCGCCCGCACCACCTGGCCAGCTCAATGATGGACATCAAAGTCAACGGCCACGCCACGACCTGCCTGTTCGACAGCGGAAGCACGGAGAGCTTCATCCACCCAGACACGGTGAGCCACTACTCCCTCCCCGTCCTGCCAACGCGCAGCCGCATCTCGATGGCATCGAGGTCGCACACCACAGACATCAGCGGCTACTGTGTCGTGACATTGTCGGTTAAAGGGACAGAGTATAAAAATTTTAAACTCCTCGTACTCCCCCAGCTGTGCGCTGCCGTCATACTAGGGCTGGACTTCCAATCCCACCTCCAAAGTGTAACCCTAGCATACGGTGGACCCCTCCCCCCACTCACAGTCGACAACCAGCGAAAGTTAAACCGCCCACCGCGTAACACCTGCAGCCTATCCACCCTCAAGGTACCGCCACCTTCCCTGTTCGCTAACCTCACCCCCGACTGCAAACCTGTCACTACTAAGAGCAGGCGGTACAGCGCTGGGGACAGAGCCTTCATTAGCTCTGAGGTGCAGCGACTCCTGAAAGAGGGCATTATTGAGGGGAGCAGCAGCCCCTGGCGTGCCCAGGTGGTGGTAGTCAAGACCGGCGACAAAAATCGCCTGGTTATCGACTACAGCCAGACCATAAACAGATACACCCAGCTGGACGCATACCACCTCCCCCGCATATCGGACATGGTCAATGAGATTGCACAATACCGCGTATTCTCGACCATCGACCTCAAGTCGGCCTACCACCAACTCCCCATCAGCCCGGAGGACAGCCAGTACACCGCCTTCGAGGCGAATGGCCGCCTCTACCAATTCCTTAGGGTCCCCTTTGGTGTCACCAACGGGGTCTCGGTTTTCCAACGGGAGATGGACCGGATGGTTGACCAGAACGGACTACAGGCCACTTTCCCCTATCTCGATAACGTCACCATCTGCGGCCGCAACCGGCAGGACCATGACGTGAATCTGGAGAAATTCCTCCGTACGGCCCAACGGCTGAACCTCACCTACAATAAGGAGAAATGCGTGTTTAACACAGCGCGCCTTGCCATCCTTGGCTGTGTAGTAGAGAACGGAGTCATCGGCCCCGACCCCGAAAGAATGCGCCCCCTCATGGAGCTACCCCTCCCCCACTGTCCAAAAGCACTTAGGAGAACCCTGGGGCTTTTCGCCTACTATGCCCAATGGGTACCCAATTATGCGGACAAAGCCAGACCCCTCCTGAAAACCACATCCTTCCCCCTCACGGAAGAGGCGTGCGCGGCCTTCTCCCTCATTAAGGGAGACATAGCCAAGGCCACAATGCACGCAGTGGATGAGTCAATCCCCTTCCAAGTGGAGAGCGATGCATCCGACTTCGCCCTAGCCGCTACCCTTAACCAGGAGGGTAGGCCGGTAGCCTTCTTCTCAAGGACCCTACAGGGCCCCGAGACCCGACACTCGTCGGTCGAGAAGGAAGCCCAGGCAATTGTGGAGGCAGTACGGCGCTGGAGGCACTACTTGGCAGGCAAACGATTTACCCTCCTCACCGACCAACGCTCGGTTGCCTTCATGTTTAATAACAAGCTGAGGGGCAAGATCAAGAACGACAAAATCTTGAGGTGGAGAATCGAGCTTTCCACCTATGATTATGAGATCTTGTACCGGCCCGGTAAACTGAACGACCCCCCTGATGCTCTTTCACGCATTACATGCGCCAGCGCGCAAAGTGATAGACTTCAGACCCTCCACAATGACCTCTGCCACCCCGGAGTCACCAGACTCTACCATTTCATTAAGGCCCGCAACCTGCCATACTCCATCGAGGAGGTCAGGACCATGACCAGGAACTGCCAGATCTGTGCTGAGTGCAAACCGCACTTCTATAAGCCGGACAGAGCAAGCCTGATCAAGGCCACCCGCCCCTTCGAGCGTCTGAGCATCGACTTCAAGGGGCCCCTACCGTCATCCGACCGTAATGTGTACTTCCTCAACATCGTTGATGAGTACTCCCGTTTCCCCTTTGCCTTCCCCTGCCCAGACATGACCAGTAACACGGTCATTAAATGCCTGAACAAACTCTTCGCCTTGTTCGGGTTCCCGAACTATATACATAGTGACCGGGGCGCCTCCTTCATGAGCGAGGAACTCCGTCAGTTCCTATTGGAGAGGGGTATTGCAGCAAGCAGGACCACCAGCTACAACCCCCGAGGGAACGGCCAGGTGGAAAGAGAGAACGCGACGGTATGGAAGGCCACCCTCTTAGCCTTAAAGTCTAAGGGCCTCCCAACCTCCCGCTGGCAAGAGGTCCTCCCGATTGCGCTGCACTCCATCCGGTCACTACTTTGCACTGCCATTAACACCACCCCCCATGCCCGAATGTTTGTCTTCCCCAGGAAGTCGACTACGGGAACCACCCTACCAACCTGGCTGACCTCTCCGGGACCCGTCTTGCTGCGAAAGCACGTGAGGGCCCATAAAACGGACCCCCTGGTCGAGAAGGTGAACCTCCTGCACGCCAACCCCCAGTACGCCTATGTGGCTTACCCAGACGGACGGGAGGACACTGTCTCCTTACGAGAGCTCGCACCCTCACCCCCCCCCTCCCAACCCCCCGAGTCCAGCCGAGGTAGACGGCATGCCGGAACCCCACGAGCCTTTGCCGACTACGCAGACACCAGCTTTAACACCGGATAATGTAACACCGCCGCTGCGATGATCGGAGAGGCTAACGAAGCCTCCGGACAGACTGACATACCAGAGCTGGTAATACACTTCACCCCGCCGGACTCTAATCTAAACAAGGGGTGAATGTGGTAAACCACTGTTATAGTTATCACTGTATATTGTTCTCACTGTTCTCACTGTCACATCACTACACGAGGTCGCCTCTTGTCGCACTGTTATACCTGGGCTGACCACCTCCGACTCCGCCCATTACCTGCCCAGGTATAAAGGTAGCTGACTGGCTAGTATTCCTCCCTGTTGGATCGGATCACCCACGAGGGTGGGCTCTGTTATTTAGCCAATAAAAACCTTCAGTTACGTTCTTAACTCGTCGCCTTTTATTGGACTAATTGATAGGCATATCACACTGCACTAAAGAATCCACACACGTCATGTTTGTCGGCTAGCTGCTGGATTTCCTGCGCTTTCCCCACTCACAATTCTTTTCTTTAGGTTGCAAGTTTTTCTTGGACCTCGGCCTTCAGGCATCTGCAGAGATGCTTTCTTGCTGTCGAGTTGTGTTGCTGTTTCCAGATCAGGAATGCCTTGCACGTGTGGCTTATTAGCTCCTGCATCTCCTGGTCATTCTCGTCGAACCAGTTTTGGTGTTTCCTGGTCGAGTGACCGAGCGTCTCTTCACAGGTGCAGATTATGGAGGCCTTGAGTGCAGACCAGGTGCTGTGGGCACTCTGTGTCTTGAAGCACTGGGAGTCGTCAGGTTGGTTGTGAGGCACAGGCTGAATAGGGCTTTCTGAGCAGTGTCTTTGAGTGCTCCAGCGTTGATTTTCCTGTGGCATTGTTTCTGTTGCCACTGCTGTTTTGGGGCTACATTGATGGAGATGACAGAGCAGATTAGACAGAGGTCTGTCCAGCAGTCTTCAGCTCCTGTCATGGCACGGGCGATGTGGATGTTCCTCTGGTCCCTCGCTCAGACAATGACGTAGTCCAGCAGATGCCAGTGCTTGGAGTGAGGGCGTTGCTATGAAGCCTTGTACTTGTCTCTCTCACAGAACAAGGTGTTGGTTATGACAAGGCGATGTACCAAGCATTTCGTCAGGAGGAGTGTACCATAGGAGTTGACATGCCCTGCCCCCTTTCTGCCGATCACACCTCCCCAGAGGTCAGTGTCCTTTCCAACTCCAGCGTTAAATTCGCCAAGTAGGATCAGCTTGTCAACATTGGGACTCAGGACAGGGATTGTTCGAGGCTGGAGTAGAGTTCCTCTTTGGTCTTATCTGTGGCTTTCAGTGTTGGGGCATGTGCAATGATGACCGTAGCGCACTGGTTCCAGGCTAGGGTGAGCCGAAGAGTCATGAGGCCTTCCTTTATTCCGCAAGAGGTGTCTCTGAGATGCCCAAATAGCTCATTTTTTATGGAGAAGCCTACTCCATGGACGTGGATTTCTTCTTCAGGTTTGCCTTTCCAGAAGAAGGTGTAAGCACCGCCTTACTCCTTGAGCTGGCCTTCCCCTGCCCGCCGGATCTTGATTAGGGCGACGATGTCTATGTTCAAATGCCTGAGCTCCCGGGCAACAATAGCAGTATGGCATTCCAGTCGATCACTGTTGGGGTTGTCCATGAGGGTCCTGACGTTCCAGGTCCCAAACTTCATTTTTAAAAGGGTGGGAGATGCCTGTGCATGAATTCTTTTTATCGTGGGGTGGCCGTTGCACACCAGCTACCACATGGGCTTGACAGAGCAAGTTCTTGGTCCAATGGCAAGGGGATCCAAGATGATTGGAGACCAGGCTCTGCTACATCGGCCTGGCACACACACACAAACATACTCCTACTGTCCTCCTCCCTGCTTCCCGCAGGTCCACTCTGCCTGGACTTCATAGGATGCAGTATGATCCTCCCGACCTCGCTTTTGGCCTGTGCTGCACATGCCCTGGGCCCCGACCCCGCTGCTGGTCCACGTTGTGCCACTCCTGGGCCTCGAAGTCGCGGCTGAGCTTGTCCTCACACCTGTGCCCCGTCCTTGCCCTGGAGCCTTGTACTCGATCCTGGGTCCCGACCTTGTTCCTGAGCCTCGTCCTTGCTCCTGGGTCCCGTCCTCGCTCCTGAGTCCCGACCTCGCTGCAGCTCCCATCCCTCTTCCTGAGCCTTGACCTGGCTCCTTGGCCTCGATCTTGCACCTCGGCCTCATCCTCGCTCCTGCGACTCGTCCTCGCTCCTGGCCTCGACCTCGCTCCTGGGCCTCGTCCTCTGAGTCCCGGCATCACTGCTCCTCCCGCCCCTGCTCCTGGGCCTCGACCTCCACAGCTGCAGTGTAGAAGCGGTGCTAAAATAAAATCTCTTTATTAAGTTAGACTCTTTTAATGCCTGGACATTAAAAATCTCATCCTCATGTTCAAATCCCTCTGTCGTCTCGCTCTTCCCTATCTCTGTAACCTCCTCAAGCCATACAACCCTCTAATAATGTTTCACTCCTCCAACTCTGGACTCTTGTGCATATCCCACTTCCTTCACCCCACATTTGGAGGCCGTGCCTTCAGATGCCTAGGCCCTAAGCTCTGAATTATCTCCCCAAATGACTTTGCAACTTCACCTCTCTCTCCTCCTTTAACACACTGTTTACAAACTACCTCCTTGACTCAGTGTTTGGCTATTTGTCCTAATGTCTCCTTCTTTGGCTCGGTGCCAATTGTTGTCTGGTCACACTCCTGTGAAGCTCATTGGGTCGTTTTCCTACAATAAAGGTGCTATATAAATGTAAACTCTTGTTGTTGTTGATGTTATTCTATAGATACTGAGAACAAAAATAAAAGTAGCAGTGACCCCCTGAGTGACAATCACCCCTAACCTGTCTCCATTCGAAGCAACATGCACTTACCCTCACTCTTTGTTTCCTGTCCTGAAATAACTTCCTATCCATGCTGCTACATTTCCTCTTATACCAAACGCCTACATTTTCTAACACGCCTTCTGGAAATCCATACACGCTACATCCACTGAATTCTCTTTCTCTATATAATCAATTCAATTAATCCATATTTTGTAAGTGGGAATATTACATTGCAAGTCTGTGACATGCCCATTATTTATTTCAAAAGAGCAATCAAGTATAATACAGATAGATTTTAGTATCACACATGAGTCCTGGAGTCGATTTATTGGGACAACTTGACAGTGACGTAGCCAAAACCTCTTGATGGAGGGAGAACCAATGTGATGAATTCTATCCTATTGCCATGGTTTAGAGATGAATTGAGGAAGAATAAACCTTCCGTCTAAAAAAGTATACATAATTCATGACGCACCATGTACATTTAGAGCTGGGTCTGGGCCCTCTGGGGTAAAACTAACTGCTGCCCGTTTCTTGCATGTTAAGCTTCCAGAAAGTGGTATTTGTATTAGAGTCTAATTACACTATCACACAATGTTAATACGTTAATTATGTCATGAAGGAACATTCTGGGAGGTGTGAACAATATTGTGCCATGTATCATTAAAATTGGCGAGCAGAGCAAACATTAAACCATTAATATGCATTTCTCGTGCCTGTATCCTAACTTGCATAATTCCCGTTCACCCATCACCACTGTGCTCGCTCACCTACATTGGCTATTCGTCCTCGATTTTAATATTCTCACCCTTGTTTTCAAATTCCTCTATGGCCTCAACCCTCCATATCTTTCTAACCTCCTCCAGCACTACAATTAACTGAGATCTCTGCACTTGCAAATCTGGCCACTTGAGCTACCCCGATTTTAATCGTTCCACCTTTGGCTGCGTGCCTTCATCTGCCCAGGCCCACAGCTCTGGATTTGCCTCCCTGAATCTCTTCGCCTCTTTACCACTCTCTTTCTTTTAGATTCTCCTTAAAACCTGTCTCTTTGACCAAGTTTTTCGTCACCTGTCTAAATATTTCCTTACATGGCTTGGTGTCAGATTTTGTTTGATAACGCTGCTGTGAAGCACCTTAGGACGTTATGCTACGTTAAAGGCACGATATAAATAAAATTCGAGGGTTTCGTGCTGGCCGTAAGGGCCATTTTAGCAGGTCGGCTGCGCTGCCAATACCTGCGCATGCTGCAGTTATTTAGTTTAGGCTGGTCGTGATGTCAGTGAGTGTGCCACGCTCACTTGATGCCCGATCTGCCGTTTTCACCATTGCTGCTCCACTTAATGGTCTGTTTAAATCACATCCAGCTTGCCTAGCGTTCAGCAGCAGGAAGGAGGCTGCAGCAATGTTATTTGAAGGGATCATCAGCAACAACATGCAGCTGACATGGTTTTTCAGTTTGACTGGCTCTGTCTAACTTTCTGCAACTCTTGTAGCTTTCTCAGCTTGTTTCAAGTGCCAGAGGTGACAGGGAGTGTTAGTGCAAGTGGAGACCGCATTCACTCTCATTTAAAGGCTTCTACTCACACCACTTGCTCACAATCATGGAGGTTCTACTTTCAATCCCCCTCGTGCTCGAGTATCTTCAGGCGGGAGCGGAGGCAGCGAAGAAGAGGGGAAGGTGTGCACCGATGGAGTGAGAGGAGGGCCAGTGGGGCTCTCAACAGGAGACTTTACCCACCTAGGGTCTTCCGAGAGCACTTATCTTACCTCCACTTAAACACGGAGCAGTTTATTAGGAGGTTCAGCTTCACTAAGGAAGTGGTCACAGAACTCTGCCACCTCCTGCAACCAGACCTGCAACCTTAGCATGCGGTGAACAGGGCTCTCCCAATGGCTCTCAAGATTACCGTGGCCTCAATTTTTTCACCAGCGGATCCTTCCAGTCTGCAGCAGGAAACATAGCTAACATTTCCCATTTCACTGTACATCACTGAATCCGGGAGGTCACAGAGGCTCTCTACAACAGCAAAAGGGATTGTTTTGTTTTCTCTCTGAATAAAGAAAAGCAGAAGCAGCAGGCATGTGGCTTTGCCCATATAGTGGGCTTCCCCATGGTGCACGCTGCCATCGACTGCACATATGTGGATTTGTGAGTACCGCATAACAATCCTGAGATGTTCCATAACCGCAAAGGCGACCACTCCCATAATGTGCAGTTGTTGTGCGACCATGCCCAGAGCATCATGATGGTGAATACACATTATCCTAGAAGCAGTCAATATGTCTTAATACTGAGCCAATCTGGTGTGCCAGCAATCTTTCATCCATCACGTAAAACCTTAGGCTAGCTGCTCGGTGATTGGGACTATCCGTTCTGCCACTGGCTAATGCCTCCCCTCCGCAACCCCACCTCTCCTGACCAGGACTCATGTAATGACAGTCATGCTGCCACCAGGAACATTATAAAGCAGAACATCGGGGTGCTCAAGCAATGGTTTTGCTGCCTTGTCCGCTCAGGAGGAGCCCTCTAGTAGGTGGTCTGCTGCATGCGTCACAACTTGGCCATCATGAGAGTGCAGCCTGTGCCACCAGGGTTTGAGGGACCACATCAGGAAGAGGAAGAGGAAGAGGAGGACGATGATGAAGTGCATGAGGAGGAATGGGTGAGACAAGCAGCAGATCCTCGTTGTAGACGGGCTGTCCGTGAAGGCCTCATCAGAGTCTGATTCCAGTGAATGAAACCCCAGATCAGCCTTGCTCACCACATCCCCATCATAACATCCCTCTGTCATGGAGCATCACAGTGTCCTCCTGGGCACAAAGCTGAAATGAGAGCCATCAACAAAACAAGTATTCCAAACAAAATTATTAAATTTATTACAATCCAATCAACATTATAATATGAACTGATCACCCCGTCGTTCATGTGCCTTTTCCTACTCTCGTGCCCCTAGGCAGTACTACCCCAGTGGCTGCAGAATGGCTGGTGGAAGGCTGCTGACTCTCAATGGGGGAGATTGCAGATGGCCTTGCCGGCCGACCTCGATCAGCAGTGGACCTAGAAGGCCTGTTTGTAGATTGCACCATCTCAGCATCAGCAGCAGCAGCAGCAGTCCGGGCTTGCTGGTTGTCGTCTGTGACAAGGGCAATGGCGGAGTGGCAGTGGTGGGAGTAGGAATGCTTTCATCCTGAGAGAGGACAGGAGGTTCTTGCTTCATAAATCCACTGCCACTCCCCCTGGGTGGCTCCTCAGCATTCCTATCAATCTGTTGGCGGACAGATTGCTGTACTGTTGCGACACCCTGCAAGCCCCTTTCGACACTTGTAAACCCAGCGATGATGACAGCATTCTGAGCTTGCGTAGCAGCAAGCTGAGACTGCATTAGAGTAGTGTGAGTTAGTGTGGCAGCAAGCTGGGCCTGCAGGAGAGCAGTCTGTGCTTGCACTGTAGCACTGAGATGCTGGGTTGCTTACGCCTGTGCTGCTATGGAAGCCATGACATAGCCCTTCACGTGCAGCATCCTGGCTGGGTCGGGAAGGTCTCTCCTGGAGTTGTCCATCATTTCCATCCTGGAAATCAGGGATGCCTAGCTCTGCTCAAAGCCACATGCAATGTTGGAGCCGGACTCCTCCATGCTCCTTGACATTGACAAGAGGCTTTCTGGTAGGCTTGCCATTGCACCTAGTATTTCGGTGTGCATGGCCATCACCCTTCTTCTGAAGGCCGCCCCATTGAGGTCATCATCTGAGCCCTGTGCAGCTCTCATGTGTGAACTTGCCCTCCGGGGAGCTGACCCCCGAGCTACCGTTTGCCCCTGGCCTTGCTGCAGCCCAGTCATGACCAGTGCCTCAGCATGTGCAGATCCTGCCTCTATACCACCCTCTACATTCCACGCAGTGCCGTTTTCTGAACTGGTGTCTGTGAGTGTCAGATGCAGTGCCAGTGTGTCTTCTCCTTTTCCTTCACTCTCCTCCACAACATGTGTGACAGGCTGGCCTGCTGGCATTTTTAGGTATCTGAAACCTGAAATGCAAAATGATCAGTTTGAGGTGTGGTGGGCGGGGTGGAAGCAAGATATCCACGCATAAACCATCAGCAGCTTGAAAGAGAGAAGAGATTGTGGAATGACAGGGAAGTAGGATGTAAGAAGAAGGACTAGGAATGACCATACCATCATTTTCAGTAAGTGCCTCAATATCTCCCATTGCCATGGCCTCAGCCACTGCCCCTCGAATGAAGTCGAGTATGTCTTCCTCCAGGTGACTGAGCGTCTGAATTGCAGCTTGGCAGCCTCCCATCTTCCGCTGCTCTTTCCCGTTGTGTGCCACCTTGGCCTGCAAGAGAAAAGGAAATATGTCAGTGAATGTAGTGCAATGTGTTTGAGTGATGTGCCTGCCATAGTTGAATAGCTATCAGCGTGTGCAAGGTGTGGCATGTGGGTGTGAGTGTTACAGCAGTGGTACGGTTGTGATGGTGAAGAAAAGCCATGACTATGAGTGGTGGTAGGTAGAGATTGTTTGTCGGTGAGTAATGGGGTTGTGGTGCATTGAACAGTGTGTGAGGCTTGTGGTGCAGATGGTAGGTTATGGCAGTTGCTGCAGCCTTCACTCACCTTGACCTGCCGTGTGAAGTCATTGAACTTCTTTTGGCATATGATCATGATCCTTGGAACCACACTGGTGGTCGTGACGGAGTTAGCTATCTCCTCCCAGAGCCTTCTACAAGTAGCATTCGATGGCTTCCTGCCACTCTGCAGGAACAGTACAGTCAGCCTTCTTTTGAACTGCCATGACCAAGGTCTCGAGTGCAGCATTCAAAAACCTTTGTGCTCGCGCTCTCTAGGTTGCTGAGCCATGTCTTCAGCCTGGCTGCTAATGAGGTGCTGCTGCAATTCCCCTTTAACTGGTGCAGAGAGCCTAGGACAAACATTATTGGCCATTACACTGCACCCAATATTTGACTACCTGTTCAGCGCTAAGCCAAGCAGCAATACGTTTAGCGCTCAGATCAGCACTGCAAACATTATAATGAGGAGACAGCATGAATACAGTTTGCTGCCAGGATCACTTTCAACGGGCACAGGTAAATAGCGATGGCCCTTGTCTCTGCCTGTTTTGGGGCTTTATCCAATTTCGAGGCCAATTTGTTTTTGTTGTTATACTTCTTCACGCTAAGTACACTACAGAGACACCCGGGTAACAATTAATCTAGTCACAATTAGATTCTTAATGTCTCTTTTTGTTTCTTTCTGTTTGTGAAATCATAAAAAAAACTGTAAAAGTGGTTGTATAAGGACAAGAAAGGCATAGCTGATCCACCTAACACATGCGATCGGACAATGGTACATCCCATCAACCCCCACCCCGAACACAGTCAGGCAATCTACTGGGAGAGGAAAAAAGAA
This sequence comes from Somniosus microcephalus, assembly GCF_052327205.1. Taxonomy (NCBI): domain Eukaryota; kingdom Metazoa; phylum Chordata; class Chondrichthyes; order Squaliformes; family Somniosidae; genus Somniosus; species Somniosus microcephalus. The sequence continues at coordinate 65,446,155 of NC_141005.1, read as the reverse complement.
AGAACTAGGCAAAAAGTTATCCCAATTTAGGAAAAACTCTCGCAGAGTTCGCTCTAACTCCTGATGGTAACCAAGCAAGTTGTGGGAGACTGCAGAAATGTATGGATATCTTTAGTTTTAGCTACCCTCAACTATCTTTTACAATTAGAGATGCCCTCCTCTCCCACAACTTAAAAACAGAACACTGAGTTGAACAATGTCAGATCATAAACACTGCTCCCATTCTTTTCAGGCAGCAGGTGCTGGTAATGAATCTGCTCTTGCAATTTACACCTCCCCTTGACCGTGTTTTGTTTCGTTACTTGGCCCATTACCACTTCATTTTGCTAGCACCATCATCCCATTTGTTATTTAATCACTCCTGTCTTCCACACTATCACAGACCTTTCCGTTTGTTCATTCCTCCCCTCCACTTTCTCTGTCTGTACATAAGAATATAAGAAATAGGAGCAGGAGTATGCCATATGGGCTGCTCCACCGTTTAATAAGATCATGGCTGATCATTTAACTCAACTCCACCTTCTCGCAATATCCCCATATCCCTTTTTCCCCTCAGTATCCAAAAATGTATCGATCTATGCCTTGAATTTACTCAACGTTTGAGCATCCACAGCTCTCTGTGGTAGATAATTCCAAATATTCACAATTTGAATGAAACAATTCTCTTCTCAGTCCTAAATGGCCTACCCCTTATTCTGAAACTGTGACCCCTAGTTCTAGACTCCTCAGCCAGGGAAAATATCCTTCCAGCATTTACCCTGTCAAGCCCTTCATGATTTTTTTATGTTGCAATGAGATCAGTTCGCATTTATCTAAACTCTAGGGAATATAGGCCAAGTCTACTCAATCTCTTCTCATAGGACAACCCCATCACTCCAGGAATCAGTCTAGTGAACGTTCGCTGCACTCCCTCTGGGGCACGTATATTCTCCCTTACGTAAGAAGACGAAAACTGTAAACAGTACTCTAGGTGTGGTTTCATCAATGCCCTATATAATTCTATTAAGACTTATTTACTCTTATAGTGCAATCCCTTTGTAATAAAGGGTAACATACCATTTGCTTCCCCAATTGCTTGCTGTACCTGCATGTGAGTTGTATACAAGGACACCCAGGTCCCTCTGAATACTAATATTTCCCAGTCTCTCACCATTTAACAATATTCTGCTTTTCTATTTTCCTACCAAAGTGGAGAACTTCACACTTCTCCTCCTTATGTTCCGTCTGCCATGTTCTTGCACACTCACTTAACTTGTCTATACCCCTTTATAGCCTCTTTGTATCCTCCTCAAAGCTTTACTTTCCAACCTAGCTTTGTATCGGCAGCAAACGTGGATACGTCCCCTCATCTGTCATTGATATTGATTGTAAATAGATGAGGCCCAAGCATGGATCCTTACGGCACTCCACTAGTTATACCCTGCCATTCCGGAAATGACCAGTTTATTCCTAGTCTATGTTTTTTGTCTGTTAACCAATCCTCAATTCATGCTACTATATTACCCCCAATCCCATGAGCCTTAAACTTGTGTAACAACCTCTTGTGTTGCACCTTATCTAATGCCTTCTGAATATTTAAATATACTACATCCAATGGATCCCTCTTATCTACTCTGCTAGTTACACCCTCAAAAAACTCTAATAGATTTGTCAAACACGATTTCCCTCTCATAAACAGTACTGACTCTGCCAAATCACATTATGAGTTTCCAAGTGCCCTGCTACAACGTCCTTAATGATAAATTCTGGCATTTTCGCTACAACTGACGTCAGGTTAACTGACCTATCTTTCCCTAATTTCTCTCTCCCTCCTTGAACAGCGGGGCTACCTTTGAAAAGGTTTGCTGTGGGGGTTTGTAAAGCAACATGCTTGTCATCGATTGCATCCTTTGTGGAAACCAAAACCCCGGAAAATGATGTGGCCCTAACTTACTTCTGCCTTGATGTGATTCCAAAGGTAATTAATTTTCCTACTCTCCTGTAAAGGGCATAAACAACATAATGAATGCACGTCCAGTACTACAGCCAGGCTGATATTGCAGAGATTCCTTCTGCGTTCCTAGAATTAGCCGGTGATATAAAAGTTGACAGCGGTGATTACCTGCATAGCCCCCGGGAGATCAGTGTGAGTAGATGAGTGTGGCTGTCGGTCTACCTGCAGTACTAACAGAGCTGCCCTATTGCCTCTTTGGCAAAGTACACTCTTCGTATGTATAACTCCTCAGAAAGGTCCTCATATGGAGCAATATCTGGGAAGTCGGATCCGTCGTAAATGTTGCCTGAGTCTTCTTTGCTCCATCCTGCGCTAATAAATCTCATCCTTCCTGATAATTGCTTACAGGGGTATGTCTATAGGGGATGTCATCATCAAGTTCGTGAGACTGAGAATGTTCCCTGGTCTTGGTTTACACAGAAAATGAAACTGACAGAAGATCCAATTCATGATGATTAGTTAAGGAAGAGAGTCTACTTTCTGCACGTTACACCAGTGTTCATTCTGTGTTCGCAGGAAACAACGAGCGAGATTGCCAATGGGGGCTAAACCGTAAATAACGGAAACAGTGACTATCACAAATAGGGTTTGATAATATTCCTCAAATGTTGGGCAAGAACTCATGATTTAACCCTATCGCCCATTCGCTGTGAACCAGAAGGGTCCGACTCACGGTTCTCATCAGTTATGTACAATGGGTCATCACGAATCGGAATTGAATGGACCCAGGTCTCTTTTGGGAGGCTTGCAAAATGAATGGCAGGACTGAGTGCTTACTGACACATATTTTATTCGACATTACATGGGAAATATTTAACATTTTCACCTGTGCGCGAAAGCGCGATATCTTCACATTAACACATAGGGTTAGTATCAGTCCTGTGGTAATAAATGACTGGTTAGGCCTCAGCTGAAGTATTGTGTCCAGTTCTAGACACCACACTTTAGGGCGAATTTCAAGGCCTTGGAAAAAGTGCAGAGGAAATTTACCAGAACGATACGAGAGGTGAGGGACTTCAATGATGTGGAGAGATGAGAGAAGGTAAGGTAGTACCTCTTAGAGCAGAGAAGGTTAGGCGGAGATTTAATAAATGTGTTCAAAACTATGAAGTGTTTTGATAGAATAAATACAGAGAAAAAGTTTCTACTGGCAGGGGTGTCAGTAAAAGAGGAAACAAATTTAAGATAATTGGCAAAAGAGCCAGAGGGATGTGAGGAGATTTTTCTTTACACAAGTAGTACTTACGATCTGAAATGCATTGCCTGAAAGGGTGGTGAAGCAGCTTCAATAGTAACATTCAAAAGTTGATAAATACTTGAAAAGGAAAAATGTGCTGGGTGATGGGGAAGGAGCAGAGTAATGGAACTAACTGGATGGTCCTTTCAAAGAACAGACACGATGGGACGAATAGCCTCCTTCAGTGCTGCATGATTCTATGATTCTACGATTCAACGATTTTGCGTTTTTTACTCTATAGAACACAGACATATTGCATCAAAGAACATGAAGCAAATCTAATTTATTTATGCTAAAATCAGGGACCAGTAATATTACCATAAATACTATGACAACAAGAGCACGTCAGAGGCTACGTATTCTGCGGCGAGTGTCTCACCTCCTGACTCCCCAAAGCCTTTCTACCATCTACAAGGCACAAGTAAGGAGTGTGATGGAATACTCTCCCCTTGCCTGGATGAGTGCAGCTCCAAAAACTCTCAAGAAGCTCGACACCATCCAGGACAACGCAGCCCGCTTGATTGGCGTCCCCTCTAGAACCTTAAATATTCACTCGCTCCACCACCGGCATACCGTGGCTGCAGTGTGTACCTTCTACAAGATGCACTGCAGCAACTCAGCAAAGCTTCTTCGGCAGCACCTCCCAAACCCGCGACCTCTTCAACCTAGAAGGACAAGGGCAGCAGGCGCATGGGAACACCACCACCTCCAAGTTCCCCTCCAAGTCACACATAATCCTGACTTAGAATAATATCGCCGATCCTTCATCTTTGCTGGGTCAAAATCCTGAAACTCCCTATCTAACAGCACTGTGGGGTTACCTTCACCACACGGACTGCAGCGGTTCAAGAAGGTGGCTCACCACCACCTTCTCAAGGGCAATTAGGGATGGGCAATAAATGCTGACCTTGCCAGCGACGTCCACATCCCATAAAATTGAATTTTTAAAAAACAGAGTATCCAAGAATCGAAAATGTTACTTGTACTGTTTGATTTGCATTGTCATTTGTTCCTGGGATATGGGCAACAATGATAAGATCAAAAGTGTTGTTCATCAGAACATGGCCAGAGAAATTGGTGGAGGGCCTTCTCCTTGAAACTCTGCAGTCCTTATAATGATGATATTGGGTGGGGCACCTCAGTCAATTGACCCAACAACAGCGAAAGAGCTGCGATATATTCGAAGTTAGGATGGTGTATGGTTTCGAGGGGCATATGGAGCTGATGACGTTTGCATAACATTGTTGCTTTGTTCCTCTTGGAGTACAGGTGGCAGGGAGGAAAAGTGCTATCAAATTAGCTTACATGCATATGAACATACGAATTAGGAGCAGGAGTAGGCCACTCGGCCCCGCGAGCATATCCCGCCATTCAATAAGATCATGGCTGATCTGATTACTCCACATTCCCACCTACCCCTGATAACCTTTCACCCCTTTGTTTATCAAGAATCTATCTACCTCTGCCCTACAAATATTCAAAGACGCTGCTTCTACCGCTCTCTGAGGAAGAGAGTTCCAAAGACTCACGACCCTCTGTGAGAAAAAATTTCTCCTCATCTCTATCCTAAATGGGCGACCCCTTATTTTTAAACAGTAACCCCTAGTTCTAGATTCTCCCAAAAGAGGAAACATCCTCTCCACATCCACCCTATCAAGACCCCTCAGGATCATATATGTTTCAATCAAGTCACCACTTATTCTTCTAAACTCCAGTGGATACAAGCCTAGCCTGTCCAACCTTTCCTCATAAGGCAACCCGCCCATTCCAGGTATTAGTCTATTAAACCTTATCTGAACTGCTTCCAACGCATTTACATCCTTCCTTAAATAAGGAGACCAATAGTGTATACAGCACTCCAGATGTGGTCTCACCAATGCACTGTATAACTGAAGCATAACTTCCCTACTTCTGTATTCAAATCCCCTCGCAATAAACAATAACATTCTATTAGCTTTCCTAATTACTTGCTGTACCTGTGGATTACCCTTTTGCGATTCGTGCACTAGTACACCCAGGCCCCTCTGCACCGCAGAGCTCTGCAATCTCTCACCATTTAGATAATATGTCTCTTTTTTACTTTTCCTGCCAAAATGGACAATTTCACATTTTCCCACATTATGCTCCATATGCCAGATCTTTGCCCACTCACTTAACCTATCTATATCCCTTTGTAGCCTCCTAATGTCCTCTTCCACAATTTACTTTCCTACCTATCTTTGTGTCATCAGCAAATTTAGCAAACATTCCTTCGGTCCCTTCATCGAAGTCATTTATATACATTGTAAAAAGTTGAGGCCCCAGCACTGATCCCTGTGGCACACCACTCGTTACATCTGGTCAATCAGAAAATGACCCATTTATGCCTACTCTCTGTTTCCCGTGAACTAGCCAATATTCTATCCATGCCAATATGTTATCACCCACACCATCAGCTTTTATTTTCCGCAATACTCTTTGATGTGGCACCTTATCGATTGCCTTCTGGAAATCTAAGGACAGTACATCCACTGGTTCACCTTTAGCCACAGCACATGTTACTTCCTCAAAGAACTCCAATAAATTGACTAAACTTGATTTCCCTTTAACAAAACTATGTTGACTCTGCCTGATTACCTTGAACTTTTCTAAGTTCTCCGCTATAACATCTTTAATAATGGCCCAGAAATTCAGGTCTCCACGGGTGAGTACGCATGGGGTACTCACGCATGGGCCCGATGGATGTGCCAGTTTTCTGCATGCACTGCGCATGCACGGGAAACTGGCACTTCCGTTCCTCTGAAAGCAGGGGTTCAGAGTTTGAATGCGTGCGCACGGGAGTCTGCGCGTGTGCTTTGATCTTCCTTTTTTTTTACAGGTTTCTCCGGGAGGGTTAGTCTTTAGAATTTAAAAATTTAAAAAGCAGGCCTTAAAGGTAAGTGGTCAATTATTAAAATAAAAACATTTTTTCCAGTTTTATTATTTTTAAATACTTTAACGCAAGGTAAGTTTATTTTTAGCCCCGTTAGAATATAAAATTATTTTTTTCAAAAATTTAAATTATTGTTCAAAATAGTTATTTAATGTAATTTATAGTTTATTTAAAAAGTGTGATTTAAAAAAAAATTATTTGAAGTTTTACTGCTATTTTGGGGCTGTAGTATTTATAAGTCTTGACAGGTCTTCCTGTCAAGGCTTAGGAATGGGCTTTTCCCTCCTCCGATTGGCTGCCCATGGCCCACGTGATCCCAGGGGACGCATCGAACTAACTACGCCCCTGGGACATGCAAGCACGTGCCGGCAGCTGGGCCGGGTCCCGGATCGGAATTCCAGGGGGCCCTACAGCTCAACTGCCGGCACACAATGTAAGTGCAGGTCGGGGGCTTGCACCCGCGGGAAGCCCCCGACCCGAATTTCTGGGCCAATAGCTTCTAACATCGTCCCGATGACAGATGTTAAGCTAACTGGCCTGTAGTTTCCTGCTTTCTGTCTCCCTCCCTTTTTGAATAAAGGATTAACATTTGCTATTTTCAAATCTAGTGGAACCTTCCGCGAATCTAGGGAATTTTGGAAAATTAAACACAACTCATCAAGTATCTCACTAGCCACTTCTTTTAAGATCCTAGAATGATATCCATTAGGACCCGGGGACTTCTCAGCCCGTAGCTCCAACAATTTGTTCAGTCCCACTTCCCTGGTGATTGTAATATTCTTGAGTTCCTCCCTCCCTTCCATTTCCTGATTTACAGCTAGTTCTGGGATATTACTTGTATCCTCTATAGTGAAGACCGATGCAAAATACCTGTTTAATTCAACTGCCATTTCCTTATTTTCCATTATTAATTCCCCAGGCACACTTTTTATCGGACCAACGCTCACTTTGTTAAATCTTTTCTTTTCTAAATATTGATAGAAACTCTTAGTATCTGTTTTTATATTTCTAGCTAGCTTTCTCTCGCACTATTATTTTTCTCTCCTTATTAATATTTTAGTCATTCTTTGCTGTTTTTTATATTCTGCCACCCATTTTTGTGCAATTATAGGCTTTTTCTTTAAGTTTGATATTATCTTTAACTTTTTTAGTTAACCTCGAATAGTGGGTCCAAACCTTGGAAATGTTCTTTCTCATTGGAAGATTCCCTTCCCTTCCTCGACTTCTCTGTCTCCATCTCTGGGGATAGACTATTGACAAGCATTCACTATAAGCCTACTGACTCCCACAGCTACCTGCACTACACTTCCTCCCACCCCGCTTCCTGTAAGGACTTTATTCCATTCTCCCAATTTCTCCATCTCCGCCACTTATACTCTGATGATACCACCTTCCATACTAGTGCTTCCGACATGTCTTCCTTTTTCCATTCTATTTCCCGCACTTCTGTTCTCACCCCTTTCCCTCCCTCCTGGAACCACAATAAGATTCCCCTTGTCCTCATCTTTCACCCCACCAGCCTCCACATTCAACGGATTATCCTCCACCATTTCCAGCACCTCCACCATGATCCCACCACCAAACACATCTTCCCCTCACCTCCCCTTTCAAGACTCCAAAGGGACTGCTCACACTACAACAACCTGCTCCACTCCTCTAACACCCCATCACCCCTTTGCCTTTGCCTGGCACCTTCATGTGCAAGCACCGGGGACGCAACACCTGCCCTTTTACCTCCTCCCTTCCCACTGTCCAAGGCCCCAAACACTCCTTCCGGGTGAAACAGCGATTTACTTCTACCTTTTGCAATTTAATATACTGTATTCGTTGCTTACGATGCGGTCTCCTCTACATTGAGGAGACCAAATGCAGATTGGGTGATCGCTTTGTGGAACACCTCCGTTCAGTCCATAAGGGTGACCCTGAGCTTCCGGTCGCCTGTCACTTTTTTTATCCGCTCCACTCCCACTTTGTCCTCTCCGTCCTCGGCCTTATCTTTCTATTATGCACTTTACAGCCTTCTGGACTCAACATCGAGTTCAACAATTTTGGACCATGACCTCTGCCCCCAACTTTTTTTCATTTTTTCTCTCTCTCTCTCACATGGCAGCTGCTGATCATTCTGCCATTGCCAATTGCACTTCATCTGGAGTCATCTTTTGTTTCTTAACTTGTCCCATTACCATCTCCTTTTGCCTTCCACCATCATCTCTTTTGTCTGTTAATCTCCCCTGCCTTCCACCCTATCACAGAACTTCCCTTTTGTTCCTTCCTCCCCTTCCCCCTTCCCTGCCCCTACACTTGCTTAAAAACCTGTTCCTTCTCCAACTTTTTCCAGTTCTGACGAAGCGTCATCGACCTGAAACGTTAACTCTGTTTCTCTCTCCACAGATGCTACCTGACCTGCTTAGTATTTCTAGCATTTTCTGTTTTAATTTCAGATTTCCAGCATCCGCAGTATTTTGCTGTTGTATTAGCTGTGGTAATATACTGCAGTTCATTCTGCAGCGCCTACATATTTCTGCTACAGTGCACCAATGATGATGCAGATATTGTGTTCCATAGCAGGAGCCCAGATCAAGCGAACTGTTCTCTTTTTATTGGTGTTGATGTACTTGAGTGTTGTTGGGGCTTCAGCCATTCAGACGAGTGGTGAAGATTCTATCACACTGTTCACTTGACTTCATAAAAGGTCGACAGGCTTTTTGGTGTCATGATGTTTGCCACTCGTCACAGAAAACCTAGCCTCTACCCTGTTCTTGTAGCTACGGACATTACACTCTTAGATGTTCCGCCTGTAGTTTGTTACGTTTTTGTATTACATACGTTAGCTACCCCCTGGGCTGAGAGCACTCGCATCAGTGAACCATCCAGCTCTGTGAAACAGAGTGCGTCTTTATCTGCCCAATATTGAAATGAAAAAATGTCCCCCGGATTGAACAGAAAACTCATGTACTCTGGTTGACTTCCTTTTTAAACGTGCAACCATGCTCCTTGTCTCAGTAATGTGTAGTTCAGCTAAATTTGCTCCACAGCGACACTGCTGGTCAGAGGAGGTATAACTCCTTCAATGTGACTCCAACGGCATCGATTCGAAACCAAATTGTCCGCTGTCCGACTGCAGGTGGGGAATGCAGCTAAATCAATGATAATGAAATCTAAAATGGGAATTATCCATTTATCTTAGGTGGGAGGGAATACCAGGAATTATGTTTGAGACAAACTCTCAAGCTTCATGTTTTCAGCTAATTCGTTTATTTAAGTAACTTATCACAACATAGAAGAATCTACGGTGCAGAAACAAGCCATTCAGCCCAACATGTCTGTGTCGTGTTCATACTCCACACGAGGGTACTCACACTCTACTTACCTCTTCCCACCCTGCCTCCATATCTCCATATTCACTTCTTCCTCATGTATGCAACAAATCCCCCATTAAATGTATTAGTGAGATGTTCTTCAATCACTCCACGTGGAAGCGAATGCCACATTACGACCACTCTCTATTTAAAGAAATTCCTCTCAATAGAAAGATGGCAACATGAGTATGCCATTTAGCCGCTCCTGTCTGTTCCAGTATTCAATTAGATCAAGGCTGATCTGTTCCTCAACTCCATTTACCCTACTTCGTTTGATATCCATTGATACCCTTACCTAACAATAGCCTATCCAGCCCAGTCTTGAAAGTTTCAATTGACCCAGAATCCACAGCCTTTTCGGGGAGTGAGTTCCATTTTTCCAATCCACTTCGTGTGACTTCCTGACTTCATTCCTAAATGGCCTAGCTTAAGATTATGCCCTCTTGTTTTGTATTCCTTCTGTATCTATCCTATCGAATCCCTTAATCATTTTCAATAGATTAGCCTTCAACCTTCTCAAGTCAAGAGAATACAAGCCAAGCTTATGCAACCTGTACTCATAAAGTTAACACATTAACGCCTGGTATCATTCTAGTGAATCTGCACGGTACCCCTTCCAAGGGCAATATATCTTTCCTGAGGTTCGGTGCACAGTAATCCAGTATGGTTCTGCCTAAAGCTTTGCATAACTGATGCATTTCTTCCTCAGTTTTGAATTCCAATCACCTTGGCAAAACAGTCAACATTCCATTAGCCATTTTGGTTATTTTTTGTACCTGTGCATTAGCTTTTATGATTTGTGCACAAGGATATCTAAATCCGTCGGCTCCTCGACAGCTCCTAGTCTCTCAGCATTAAAAAAAATCCTGATTGTCTTTCTCAGATCCAAAATAGATGCCGTAACACTTTCCGACATTGAACTTCATCTCTCATAGTTTTGTCAATTCACTTTATCTATCCACGTAATTTCCTTCTCCTCGCCGCAAAACTTACTGTGCCTCCTAGCTTAGCGTTTTCTGCAAACTTGGATGCAGAGCTCTATATTGCTACATGCAAGTCATTAATTTACATGATGAACAGCTAAGACCCATTTACAGCTCCCAGGAAAACGCCATTTGCCATAGGCCACCAATCAGAGAAAAATCTCTTTAACCTTACTCTCCTACCTCACAAATAAATGCCAACCCATATCTCCAAATAAATTATATTAATGCGCACAGTGTTCCAAGTGTGGTCAAAGCTAGGCTCGATATAAACTTAATATTACCTTTCTGCTTTTCTAGTCTATTCTTCTAGAAATGAACCCTAGCACTTTGTATGCCGTTTTTATGACCTTAAATACTTATGTTGCTACACTAAGCGATGTATGTATCTAATCCCAAATCAGTCTGACCAAAGATGACTATGCACTAAATTGATACCGAGTTTGTGATTAGTGTGAAGGAGAATTTAAAAAGTCCGACTGTTATCTGGGCTACTCTCAGTCAAATACATAGGTGAATCGGTAGATACACGGTTTGAGCTACAGGCTACAAGCACCTGCTTCAAAATAACGATTATTGACCAATGCTTAAAGGAATGGGATAGTTTTGGGGGGGAAATCATGCATTGCCAGAACTGTACCGCGGTATCCAAAAGGGAGGGTCACAGAGTTGTCCCTGAGTTTGAGTAATCAGATAATTTAGAAGAACTTATTTGTAGTTCTTGTCATATACACACGGACACGTGGTTCAGCTCCTTCCGCACACTGACAAAATTCAGACAGGTACATTTTAAAAATGTGTTGTAAGATTTATTTCACGAAATGTCAAATTACAGTCAACCACCGCGTCTGTAATCTCATTATTCCGACTGATATCACTGAATTTACATACAATCAGCAGAATGCCACAAAGCATGAAATCTCACTGTTTACGCACATTTAGAAAGTTTCTGTGAATTGACACCGAGTTATCGGAGAGAAAAAAATAACAGCACCGGAGATAATAGAAGAGTAATTTTATTTCACTGCGGTATTCATAAGATTACACTGAAGCTTTAATCAGGTCAGTGTGAACACACTGTAAGATACAGACAGCGGGTTCCAGCGGACAAACTGTTGTTGTGACAGGAAATGTATCACTTAAAATCAAACATGTAATGTGCAAATAAGGGATTTATTTTGAAAGAAACTTTACTAATGGCATAACAAATCAATACATAAGATTCTTGAATCAGATGCAGCTGGATCTGGCGATACTTGTGTGAAGTGTGTTTGCCTGAGTCTCTTGTTTAACCACACAGGAGAAAAGCTCGTGTGAGTTCCACTCTGAGGCTGGTAGAGTCAGATAACTGCTCACACTGAACGTGTTGTTCGTCTCCAGCTGGATCCGACTGGCCTCAACACCATTCCCTCTGACACTGCCATCGACAGTCCACTCAACCTCCACAGCGCTCGGGTTAAAGCCGCTCACCAAACACACCAGGGTCGCCGTGTCCTTTGGTGTGATTTGAACCGATGACGGCGGAAGGACGGACACCGAGGGAGCCCGCAGACCTGCGAAGTAAAAAGAAAAGAAAGAAGATCCATTATTCATTGACATTAAAAAGTCTGATTCAATGTATTACTTTCTTCATTTATTTTAAAAGTCGGCGTCACTTTACAAATATATGAGGAATTTACCACAACGGAGCCTCAGTAATGTCAATTCCACAATGACAGAGGCCCGCAGTTCTAGAAATTATACAACCTGAGAATAGTTTCATATTTTAGCTACATGAAAAGGGACTGATAAAAATTATTTTAAGGAAATACAATCCAAGCTAATTGAATATAACCCTTAAAAACATCATATTTGTTTCAATTTTCTGTCATGTCCTCTCTCCATTAAAGTTTACTACGTCATTTGGAATATGTCCACATTTGCGACAGAATGGGGGGTCAGTAAAATAAAACATAAAAATGAAACTGTGACCCAATATTACGTTGAAATATGTACCGATCGGACTCAACCTGTCACAGACATTGCGTCCCAGAGAAGAGAAAGTAGAAAGCAAAAGACCCGAATTTGGGGTAAATATAGCAACCATTGCTGACTACAGTAATATTTTGCTCAAACATTCGATTCTAATCAATTTACTGCTAATCTCGGGTCTTTGCTTCTGTCTCCAGTTTTTCACTAATATTGACGGAAGTGGTAAATATTGTATTGAATTAATATTTGGGCTTCTGGACAATCACTGCCACCAGCTCTACTCGGCTGCTCCTTTCTACAAAGTTGCCGCCCCTGTCAGATGATGACTACATTGTGTAAACCTTCCAAAGACTGTCCCAGTAATTCCATCACATTCGAACTACGCTGTTTGGAGACAGATCCCGGGTCAGAATTTCACAAAATATACCTTTCCATTAAAGACAAACAGTTTCCAACAAAGAATCTCTGTTATTAAGAACAATTGTAACTGTATTATATAATAACACCCAACAATAACCTCAATATGAAAAGAAAAATGTCAAAACAGTCCCGGACAATATTTATCCATCATCCAACCTCACTAAAATAGATTGTCCCGTCATTATCACGTTGCTGCTTGTGGGAGCTTGCTGTGTGCAAATTGGCTGCAGTGTTTCATGCATTACAGCAGTGACGACACTTCAAGAGTACTTCATTAGCTGTAAAGTAGGATGGGATAGCGTGAGGTCATGAAAGGTGCTATATCAATGCAAGTTCGTCCTTTCTTTTCTTAATAAAAATAGAAAATTGCCCTGACAATGAAATATAACCCACAGTAAGAATGTTGAAGCCAGTCTGTCACAATCTTTTGCCTCTTTAAATGGCATGTGTTACAAGCATCAGGTGCCAATGACAACCTTTCGGTAAAATGGTTTATTTAATGAAAAGCACCGAAGAAAAGAATGGAAAAAAAATTCAATCGTAGAATTAGGTATCAGAGGCGCGACTGCTACAAATGGTTAGGATATTGAGGTGCTGTGTCCGCTACAGCGGCGCATCTACCAGGTTTGCACGGGTCGATTTATCAATCTATTGCCGTTCTGAGACGATCCCCCTGGAACCGACAACTTCGCCTTGCTTTCTTTACGCTTCAATTTGAAGGCTGAACTGGGAGTCGTTCTGACAAAAGCCACCAAACCCTATTATCTCAGTTGGTAGAATCGCCCTGCAACACCCGGAGTATCGCCGCATTTTCTGGTACTGAAATAGCTGGAGTCCGGTGAAATTATTGAGCAGGTTTTACTGTCAGATCAGATGATTATCTAACCAGCAAGCGTTTGAGAGTGAATTATTTTAACACTGGTCTGGAATGTCGTTTTTCCAGATATAAATTTATAATGTAATGGAAGATTTGTGCTGTTTTATACCTCATGTTAGCAGATTCCATCGTGATGTAGCTGAAATACCAAGTTAAAATAGCGAACGAGTATCCGCATTTTCCGCAATATTAATACTCTCGCTGACACGAATGACAGAACCAGCAGCAAAGCGCAATGGAGTGAGTACATGAACAGGTACAACAATCTGAAACCTATTCCGAAACTTTCAAACAACACTGATCAGATAGGAAGATAGTGTGCCCGTGACTTGTTAAAAAGTAAACATCCTGCCAATCATTGATATTTGTTACTCTATGCAGAAAATCGATCAAAGTTAATGACTATTCATAGCTGAACTGAGCGCAACAGTATGATTGCTATAGTCATCGGGGATTAATGTGAAATGTAGGACTGAGGATCTTGTACTGAACGGGGTTCTATGAGTTTGGAGACCAGTGGAAGGGAATTATAGCAAGTCGCCGCACTATCCTCCGGCAGTCTCAGTCCGAGAATGGTTATTAAATCACGAAAGTGCTTTGATGGGGATTAAAACGGTATCGTGTGAAACTTTTGAATTTGTATTTTTAGCCAACAATTAATTCCGGGGTGGTTATAGTGCCGCGAGTAAACCAGTCTGAAAGACTACGAGAGTCGCGACGCATCATATAATTGTCCAGCTCAGATGAAGGCCGATCGCGTCCGCCCCACCTCTTTGAAAGAACATTCGATATAAGACATTTCCCGGATATATTATGTCCCTTTTCAAATGTTTATCTACTTCCCTTTTTGAACGCTACCATGGATTCTGCTCGCTCCACTCTTGCAGGTAGGATATTGCATGTCCTAACCGTCCCTTGTGGAAAGAAAAATATCCTGACCTCTCCCTTCGTCCTTCTGGCAATGACGTTAAATTTATGTACTTTGGTTACCGACTGATCAGTGAAAATAGTTTTTTTTAATTCGCTGTAACAAAATGGATCAAAATTCTGAACACTTCCGGCAGATCAGGTCGCAAGCTTTTGGTAAAGGGACCTCCTCCCGTCTCCTCTCGTAGCTAAAACTCCTCTCACAGTAGTGGTAACATCTTTATAAGTGGCTTTTGTACCCTCTGCAATGTCTTGACACAGCCCCCCTCCCCCCAAATCGGGCGCCCTTTGTGCCTGCTATCACTTAAATATCACTGGCCGCTGATTCACAAGCTCTGTATAAATATATTCTAAGGACAAGATCTTGACTTTAACTAACTCAATCTGCCAAGCAAATGAGTTAAAAGATTTTTTGTTATTCGTCCATCATGTTGCAAATGTTAGGGGACGGTTTGATGGGCGCTTTGGAAAATGAATTTAAAAGTGTTTGCTGTAATCACCTTAAGAGACTGACACGCGTATATTTTTGTTCCAAGGAACTACGACCAAAAAACTAAAATAAAGTCGAAAACTGTTAGTGGGCAAGTCCCAAGTTGCAAACTGCGAATAATTTACTTACTGCTCAGATTCAGGTTGGTCCCTCTCCCGAAGGTGAATATTCCGCTTCTCTCCACACCACAGTAATAATCGGCGGCGTCCTCGGACTGCAAGTTGGCGATGGTTAAATGCATCTTGGTACTCGATGAGTCCACAGACCCGGTAAATCGATCTGGAATGCCCGAACCTCTGGTGGTGCTCTCATACTAAACAAACACAGGGGCACTGTCGGGTTTCTGCCAGTACCAGCTCGTGTAGTAACTGTCGATGTTGCCTCCAGACAGGGTACAGCTGATCTTGACGGTTCTCCTCGGGAGGTTGAGACGTACGCGGGCTCAGTCAGGCCAAGATCCGCGATTGTACCTGTTGAAATAACAAGTGATTGATGAGTCGCAAATCTGTGGAATTCTGAATATTCAGCTCCGTTCAACACAATCACAACGAAAAAAATCAGGACAATGTAAAACAACAGTGATACTAATGGTTAAGTCCTGTACTTTCGGTGGAGAAAGAGCACCAACGCGGCGACAACCCGAACCCATTCAGTCATAATGAAGGTTTTGGTGACGGTCGGAAGCAAAATGTTTTCTGACACGAATTTGTTTCGGGTCCCTTACTAAACCTCTCCTTAAGAAGGTTCAAACGTCGCAACGTCACGAGTATTAATTTTTCATGTAAATCGCCGACCACGTGACATCAGGCTACTGGATCATAGGTCCCGTGCTGACTGACATTTGCACAATTATAGCCATTTGGAGAAAAAAAATCAGAAATAAAGAGTCAAAGCCAAAGAATAGAACACGAGAGTGATAGAATACTGCAAACTAAAGGGTGCGGTGAAAGGAGGGGCAGCGATAAAGTTACGATAGGCTTGGGGTTTAGAAGCCTAAAGATTGTAATAGAGAGGAAAGGCTGAGGGCAGTGATGGGTTCAATATCTTAGAAATAGAGATAGAAAGATAGATAGACAGACAGACTGATAGATTGTAAAGAGAGTTAAGCATTGTGGGAAAAACATGGAAGAATTAACGGCCCTTTTTGAACGGATTTTTATTAATGGATCTAAGAGATCTATTTGAGCTCTCATGAGAAAGTGAGGTTCAGAATGTTGATGTATGGAAGGAGTAAGAGTGAATGAATCAAATGGAACAGTTGTTTGTTTCGACTTCTGATAGATACATAAAATTGCGTTGTGTGTCCGGGCGTGTGTATTGTATGAACCTTAGTACGAAATTCCAGAGCTTCCTATTTTAATGGGACAGTTAATCATTTAAAAATAGCAATCCGAAATATATTGCTTACAAATACTTTAAATGTCATTAGCTAATATTACACAGCAGATTTCACTGGAGACTTGAGCACAAAAGTCTAGGCTGTCACTTCAGTGCAGTACTGAGGGAGTGCTGCACTGACGGAGGTGTGATCTTTTGGACGACGCGTTAAACCGAGCCTCATCTGTCCTCTCATGTGGACGTAAACTATTTTGAAGAAGAGCAGGGAAGTTATCTCCCGTGTCCTGGCCAATATTTAGCTCTAAGACAACATCACAAAAAGAGATTATCCGTTCACTATCATATTGCTGTTTGTGGGAGCTGGCTGGGTGCAAATTTGCTGCCGCATTTCCTACAATACAAAAGTGACTACACTTCAAAAGTACTTCATTAGCTTTAAAGCGCTTTGGGACGTCATGAGGTCGCGAAAGGCGCTATATAAATGCAAGTCTTTTTT
This sequence comes from Somniosus microcephalus, assembly GCF_052327205.1. NCBI lineage: Eukaryota > Metazoa > Chordata > Chondrichthyes > Squaliformes > Somniosidae > Somniosus > Somniosus microcephalus. The sequence continues at coordinate 65,429,153 of NC_141005.1, read as the reverse complement.
TGAAGCTTTGAATGAAGTAACATTTTCATTGTCGAGTTGAAGTGTGCAGAAGACAGCAAGATGTAAACATTTAATCATCCCAGTGAGAGAGCACTGACGGTGACGAATTCAGATAACGCCTCATAAGTATACGTCTGCTACTCTTTGTATACATAGGCCTAAATCATCCCGATTTTCGTCTATTCTGTACACGCACCACTGAAGAGGGTGGAATAATTGAAATTTCACAAGTCAATTGACAATAATTTATGAGATTATTCTGTAAAAATACTCTAGCAAATAGTTTTCTATATCTCCTGTATTAAGCACACATTTTGTCTTAAAATACTGTGCAACGCCTTGGGACGTTTTACTACGTTAATGCGCTATATAAATACAAGTTGTTCTTGTAGTAAAACGTCCCAAGGCGCTGCAGAGGAGTATTTTAAGATAAAAGAATTGACACCGAGCCACATAAGGAGAAATTAGGGCAGGTGATCAAAAGCTTGGTCAAAGAGGTAGGTTTTAAGGAGCGTCTTAAAGGAGGAAAGAGAGGTAGACTGGCAGGGAATTCCAGAGCTTAAGGCCTAGGCAACAGAAGGAAGGGCCACCAAAGGTTGAACGATTATAATCAGGGATGCTCAAGAAGGCAGAATTAGAGGAGCGCAGATATCTCAGGGGGTTGTGGGACTGGAGGAGGTTACAGAGATAGGAACTGGCGAGGCCATGGAGGGATTTGAAACCAAGGATGAGAATTTTGAAATTGAGGCGCTGCTTAACAGGGAGTCAATGTAGGTCAGCGAGCACAGGGGTGATGGGCGAACGGGACTTGGTGTGAGTTAGGACACGGCCAGCCGAGTTTTGGATTACCTCAAGTTTACATAGCAAAAGTGGGAGGCCAGCCAGGACTGCATTGGAATAGTCACGTCTAGAGGTAACAAAGGCATGGATGACGGTTTCAGCAGCAGATGAGCTGAGGCAAGGGCAGAGCTGGGCGATGTTATGGGGGTGGAAGTAGGCGGTCTTTTTTAAGCTGCGGATATGTGGTCGGAAGTTCATTTCAGGGTCAAATAAGACAACAATGTTGCAAAAAGTGTGGTTCAGCCTCAGACAGATGTTAGGGCAAGGAATGGAGTCAGTGGCTAGGGAACAGACCGAAAACAATGGCTTCGGTCTTCCCAATATTTAATTGGAGAAAAGTTTTGCTCATCCAGAACTGGATGTCGGACAAGCAGTCTCATAATTTAGACTGATTAGTATGTTAATGGGTAATCTGGAATGGTTAGCATAGAGGGCTACAGGAAAGGATGATATGTAGAAACCGCAGGGTTACATTGGGCGTGATTCGGCAGCAGGCTTAAAACATCCGTCATGAAATTATGAAAAATTCTTCAGAAGTCAGTACTAATATCTGTCTGTTATAAATTGATCCTCTGAGATGGAGCCAACACATAGTTTAGATTCGTTTGTTAGGATTCTTTAGACTAAGCTAATCAGACGCAGGTGTCAGTTAAAGGCAATTGAGGAAGCATCAAACTGTTTATGTAAAGAATTATGGCTTGTTTCAAGACAAGTTGCTTTGTTAAAGTTGTTATTATTCTGGTCACGGTGTGACTATTACAACGGCAAAATTGCTTTGTTTGTACTGATTTGAAATATTTTTCACAGTCTAGTGAGTATGAGGTATATGTGGTGCAACATTGTCAGCTACTGGCATAGTAGTATATGGCACACAAAAATCAAATAACAGTGGATTAGAATTAATGGCATAGGCCACCTATTATACGCTTCATTTGATATTCAGTTCTATTGAAGGCAACGCAATTTAATATTATGCAACTTGGGATTTTGAATTCAGTTAATTAAAAATAGCTGGAATAAAAAGCTAGTATCAGTAATGGTGACCATGAAGCTTAACTGCTTAACTGGTTCACTAACATCCTTTAGGGAAGGAAATCTGCCGTCCTTACCCGGTCTGGCCTATATGTGACACCAGACCCACAGCAATGTGTTTTTTAATCATTCATGGGATATGGGCGTCGCTGGCAAGGCCAGCATTTATTGCCCATCCCAGTTGCCCTTGAGAAGGTGATGGTGAGCCACTTTCTTGAACCGCTGCAGTCCGCATGATGAAGGTACTCCCTTAGTGCAGCTCGGAAGGGAGTTCCAGGATTTGGACCCAGCACCTATGAAGGAACAGCGATATATTTCCAAGTCAAGATGGTGTGTAAATTGGAAGGGAACTTGGAGGAGATGGTGTTCCCATGCGTCTGCTGCCCTTGTCCTTCTAGGTTGTAGAGGTCGTAGGTTTGAGAGGTGCTGCCGAAGAAACCTTGGAGAGTTGCTTCAGTGCATCTTGAAGATGGTACACACTGCAGCCACAGTACGCCGGTGGTAGAGGGAGTGAATGCTTAAGGTGGTGGATGGGGTGCCAATCAAGCGGGCAGCTTTTTCCTGGTTGGTGTCGAGCTTCATGAGTGTTGTTGGAGCTGCGCTCATCCAGTAAAGTGGAGAGTATTCTATCACAATCTTGACATGCGCCTTCTTCAATTCTATTTGTTTTTCATAATTCTCTTTCCAGATCCAGATGGTTAATCGGTGTTCGTTTGTCCGACTTCATCGGATGAAATCGCAGCCAGAATCATGGCGAATTTGATATTTTGTGAATGATTTTCACCCAGGTGCCGTGACTGTTGAGCGGACTGTAGGTAGCAATTCAAGTGTGAGCAATTTGTGACTCTTGCAACCTGAGTGGAACTCACAATATCTTTACTCGTGTGTGGTTAAACCGGAGTCACATAAAACACAACATTCAAAGAAATACTGCATCACAGATCCAATGATCCAGGAATCTCGTGTATTGGTCGTTTACACCAGTCGGAAGCATTGTATAAGCAGCATGGCGAGTTACCGCTAACTCCACCTGATGGCGGCCGTTCGACGAGGCTCTTAAAATTAAGCATTTTTAGGCGCAAGCCCCATAATAGGCACCTTTTAAAAGTTTTTAAATATTACAAATTGCTCCAATTACAAAGAAACTGACTACTGTATATCAATTAAATTGATAAATAGTTCTGTATTTTTTTTACAAATGTCATTTTCAGATATTTCAAATCAGGTTATTCACGGGTGGTGGAGACGACACTCTTAAGAAAAATGCTTATTTTTTGACAAACCCATTTTGAGCTGTTTTAATAAAACTGCACCAGTTTACCCCTCTTAAATATATCATGGAATGTGTTTAATGCAAGGGGAAATGGAGGATAAATAAACAATTATGTTCTCAAATGCTTTTCGATTGCAATGGTTCTTAGAAGAGTTTACGATTGTGATTATGCAAATGAGTTTCAGCGGAAACGTGAAACGTAACTTCACTTCGGAAAATCCAACGCAATTTCCAGTGCAGATTGCCGATTGCGCCCGAGGCCGAAACTCAACCCCTATAATATAATATTCTCCGTTTTGAATCACTTTATACTTGCCAATTGAAGTAACAATGATTAGGACACCGTTCTGCGCCAGCAGCACTGCCTTGTTTCACGATTGGAGCTCCAGAAGCTCATCAGAGGTATTACGGATTGAGCAATGAGCGGAATTGAATCACGAACAACGACTGTATTTTACAATAACCACCGAAATACAATTTGCACCATCATAAAGTTCAGCGTGGGATTACAGTAAAAATGATTTGCATTGAATGTACCGCGAAGAAACAGGCCATTCGGCCCAACTGAACTATGCTGCCATTTATGCTCCATATGAGGCTCCTCCCACCATCCGTCATTTAGCCTTATCACCATATCCTTCTATTCCTTTCTTCCGCTCAAACTCATCTCATCATCTATTCTATTTGTGTCAATTTGTCTTCATGGTAGCGTGTTCCATATTCTTACCACTCTTTGAGTAATGGCGTTTGTCCTGAATTCCCTATTGGATTTATTAGTGCCTATCTTATATTTCCGACCTCTAGTTTTGGACTCCCCCACAAGTGGAAAAAAATTCTTTATGTCTACCCTCTCAAACTCTTTCATTATCTCAGGTCACCCCTTAGCCTTATCTTTTCTAGAAAAAAGAATCTTAGCCTGTTCAGCCTCTCCTGATAAGTATTTCCTCTCGGTTCTGGCATCATCCCTGTGAATATTTTTTGCGCCTTCACCAATGCCTCTATATCATTTTTAGAATATGGAGACCAGAAATGTACACAGTACTCCAAGTGTGGTATAACCAAAACAAAAGCCAAACACTGTTGATGCTGAAAATCTGAAACTAAAGTAGAAAATGTTGGAAATACTCAGCAGCATTTGTGGATAGAGAAACAGGGTTAACATTTCAGTTCGAGGACCTATCATCAGAACTGGTAAAAGTTAGAGATGTTACATGTTTTAAGCAAGTACAGCAGCAGGGCAAGGAGGAGGGGAGGAAAGAACTAAAAGGAACGTCGGTGATAGGGTGGAAGGCCGAGGTAATTAAACGACAAAAGGGATGATAGTGCAAGGCCGTCGTAAATTTCCTTTGCATTCTTTCCAAGGCCTTGATATCCTTTCTAAAGTGTGGTGTCCAGAATTGGATATAATACTCCAGCTGAGGTGTAAATATAATTTCCTTGCTATTGTATTCTATGTCTTTGTTTATATGCTTTTTTAAGAGCTTTGACAACTTGCCCTGCCACCTTCAAAGATTTGTGTACGTGAAGCCCCAGGTCTCATTGTTCCTGCACCCCCTTTGAAATTGTACCATTTAGTTTATGCATTCTCTCGTCATTTTATTTCCAACATACATCACTTCACACTTATCTGCATTAAATTTAATCTGTCATGTGCGAGCCCATTTCACCAGTCCGTCAATTTCCTCCTGAAGTCCCCTACTAGCCTCCGCATTGTTTATTACATTTCCACGCTTTGTGTACTTCCATAAATTAACCATTGGGCCGAAAATTGCGGTCGGCGGCGTACCTCCGGAGTACGCTGCCGACCTGCGAAAAGAACACACATCCACCACAGGCGGCCCTCCTGCGGAAACTTCCGCTCGGACGCTGCGAGTCACGTGGGCTTGGTCCTCCAATCAGAAAACAGATTGCCTTTCATTCATTTAAATTACTACATTACTTCATTACTACAGCCTTTAAATTCTAAACAAATACTGTGTACAGTGCAGAAAGTTATGAAAATGAAACGTTATCTAAGAAAAAATCTGCAGCTTTAACATACACTAGGGTTGCTTCGCATTGTTGCTGGGTGTCATTTATTTAAAAGGAAAGCATTTTATTTTCATTTCGGGTATTCTTTACGCTGTGCGCCCTGCGCCAGCTGTAAAATTTCCGTACGCAATAGCTAGGCAATTGGTGAGCAAATAGCGCAACCCTGCACCTGCAATTAGGTTTTTTCTGGCAGAACGGATGGCCTCTCAACGCATGCCAGCGCGTGTGGAAATCGCGAACTTGCGGTGGATTTCAAAGGCAGTATGACAGTGTACTCTAAGAGTACGCCGTCATACCCACCTCAAAATCCGGGACATTTCACATCAATGTACAAAGCCTAAATCGTCATGGAGGATAGCATCTAACCTACTTTTTTGCATTACAATACCTCAGCCTCTCGTTGGTTAAATAGAATATCGATACAACAGGACAATGCCCAACATTACAGTTTACACACTTGCATCCCAGGTGATTGGAATCGAAGATTGAAGAAAGCGTTCGACTGTGTTCTGAAAAGTACAACCGGTGCAATTGCGCGAGGTAGCAGGAAATGGAATTTAACAACTGCATTCTTAGTATAATAATATAACACTACAGCTGCCCTAAACAGACTGAGATCTCAAAATGCCTAAAGCAATTATGTGGAATTACGTTATTAGCACGCTAGCACATAATAAACATCTGCTAATAGATAACGACTGCGTCCTCATTTTTAATATCCAGAAATTAGCAATTGCCATGAATATATCTGTTGAGAAATTACATAGAATATACAGCACAGAAACAGGCCATTCGCACCATTCAGTCCATGTCGGTGATTTTGCTCCCCGCGAGCCTCCTCCCACCCTTCCTCATCTAACTTTATCAGCATAACCCTCTATTCCCTACTCCCGCATATGCTTATCTAGCTTCCCTTTAAATGCGTCTATATTATTCGTGGGTCCTCATATAAAGCTGTGAAAAACAGTAGAGATTGTGCTTTCGACACCGGTTTTGGGTAAGAACGTGCTACATGCTGTACCTATGTTCACCATTTCCTTTCCTCAGGTTGTAGGTAATGGGGTGAGGGACGTGCATCAGCATATGCTTGGCATCAATAATGTTCTGCACACTGCAGAATCCAGACAGTTAGGAAGAGTTCGCGAGAGAAATTCATAATAGCCAGGATTGGGCTCTAACTTTTAAAAATTGACGATTTAGTGCCAGGCTGCACGCTAAATTAAGTGATAGCACACAAAGGAACACTGAAGCATCAGTTCAACGGCTAATGACCCAGCTCAGTGGCGCTACTCTCAAAGCACTAAGCAATTTCAGGTGCAGTCTAATCGTTAGTCAAGAACGACACAGGCTCTTTTCAATTCTAAAAGGGATGTTCAATAATGCTGCAGAACCTCATTCTCACCATTGCTGACTCTGAAAGTGAAGGAGAACGAACCGACCGCTGAACATGCTTGCATTATGGCAGTTCCACGGCCCAAGAGGGAGAGCTCGGCAATTCATTGACCAGGCATTGGAGCCCTTGGTTGAGAGATGGAGGGTGGTGCTGTGCCCGACAAGTGGCAGGAGGCCCTCGCCACAAGTCTTCCACAGCATGTGGAGGGAGGTGGGCCAGCAGGTCTCGGGCAGCACCCTGATCCCCAGGAACCTAACACAGTGCAAGAAGAAATTTACCGACCTCACCCGGGTGGTCAGGGTGAGTAAATGCTTCAACAAATCCTACATACCACCATCTCAACCTCAGTCTGCACACACTGCCCAAAGCACCATACCCACCAACAATCTGGACCTACCAACACTCACACCCATATCTCACACCTTGCATACAATGACTGCCATTCAACAATGGCAGGCAAATCTTCCAAACACATTGCTCCACACTCATTCACACCCTTTCTTTTCTCTTGCAGGCCAAGGTCACTCGGAACAGGATGGAGCAGAAGCGCACAGGAGGGGACAAACTGATACAAAACCACTGTCTGACCTGGAGGAGCAAGTGCTTTGCATCATTTGGGTGTCAGGTGGTGGGTGCCGTGGCGGCCAGTTTCGTTGACCCCCTTGGGGACAACAATGGTATATTCATCCTTACTCCTTCTCACATCCCACTTCTACTCTCACCACACAAGCCTTTTCCACTTCCCAGTTAATCATGCTGCACGCATGCCTTTCTTCCTTCCTGCCACCCTCCCCTCACCTTAACTGGAATCTTGTGCCTTTATGCTTTCAGATAGTGACCAACAGCTGAGCAGCCTGTCGCTGAAGGTACCGCTCAGATCAAGGTGATAGACGAGGAGGATGAAGAACACACCGTGTCACTGCATGTCTCACCCCAGGCACCAGCTCAGATACTGGTACTACGCATTCTTTAGAGGTAGTATAGTAGTGGGGTCTGCAGTGGGAGATGCACCGGGGAAGAGTAGGCTACAGCAAGTCATATTAATTGGACAAATCAAATTGGGCAGGGCTGCCTTGAGGATGACTTCATCGAATGTATTAGGGATGGGTTTCTTGAGCAGTATGTAACTGAACCGACCAGGGGGCAAGCAACCTTAGATCTGGTCCTGTGTAACGAGACAGGATTAATTAAAAATGTCCTAGTAAAGGATCCCCTTGGAATGAGTGACCATAACATGGTTGAATTCCATATTCAATTAGAGGGTGAGAAGGTTGGATCTCAAACAAGCGTGCTAAGCTTGAATAAAGGAGACTATGAAGGTATGAGAGCGGAATTGAGTAGAGTGGATTGGGAAAATAGATTAAAGGGTAAGACGATACATGATCAGTGGTGTACATTTAAGGAGTTATTATACAACTTCCAAAAAATATATATTCCACTGAGAAGAAAAGGGTGTAAAAGAAAAGACAGCCAGCCGTGGCTAAGTAAAGAAATTAAGGATAGTATTCGACTAAAAACAAGGGCATATAAGGTAGCCAAATCTAGTGGGAGGATAGAGGATTGGGAAAACTTTAAAAGACAGCAAAAAATAACAAAAAGATTGATTAAGAAAGGGAAGATAGATTATGAAAGTAAATTAGCAAAAAATATAAAAACAGATAGTAAGAGTTTTTATAGTTATATAAAAAGAAAAAGGGTGGCTAAAGTAAATGTTGGTCCCTTAGAGGATGAGACCGGGAAATTAATGGTGGGAAATATGGAGATGGCAAAAACACTGAATGAATATGTTGCATCAGTCTTTACAGTAGAAGACACTAAGAATATCCCAACACTGGAGAAACAGGGGGCTAAAGGGGGGGAGGAGCTAAACACGATCAAAATCACTAAGGAAGTGGTACTCGGTAAAGTAATGGGACTCAAGGTGGATAAATCACCTGGACCTGATGGGTTACATCCTAGGGTCTTGAGGGAAGTGGCAGTAGGGATTGTGGATGCATTGGTAATAATTTTAAAAAACTCCCTGGACTCGGCAAAGGTCCCGGCAGACTGGAAAACTGCTAATGTAACACACTTATTTAAAAAGGGCAGTAGACAGAAGGCTGGAAACTATAGACCGGTTAGCCTAACATCTGTGGTAGGTAAAAGTTTGGAGTCCATTATTAAGGAGACAGTAACAGGACATTTGGATAATCATAATTTAATAGGACAAAGTCAGCATGGTTTTATGAAGGGGAAGTCATGTTTGACAAATTTGCTGGAGTTCTTTGAGGAAGTAACATATAGGGTGGATAAAGGGCAACCAGTGGACGTAGTGTATTTAGACTTCCAAAAGGCATTTGACAAGGTGCCACACAAAAGATTATTGCTTTAGATAAAAAATCACGGGATTGGGGGTAATACATAGATACATAGAAGATAGGAGCAGGAGTAGGCCATTCGGCCCTTCGTGCCTGCTCCGCCATTCGATGAGATCATGGCTGATCCTTTAATTCAGTATCCCGTCCCCGCCTTCTCTCCGTAACCCTTAACCCCTTTTGCCCGTAGAAATATATCTAATTCCCTCTTAAATATATTTAATGAGCTGGCGTACACTGCCCTCTGTGGCAATGAGTTCCACAGGTTCACCACTCTCTGAGTGAAGAAATTCCCCCTCATCTCTGTCCTAAATGGTTTAGCCCTTATCCTTAAATTATGTCCTCTAGTTCTGTTCTCACCCGCCAAGGGAAACATTCCTTCTGCATCCAGTCTGTCTAGACCTGTCAGAATTTTATACACTTCTATGAGGTCCCCTCTCAATCTTCTAAACTCCAGTGTGTACATCCCTAAACTACATAGTCTCTCCTCATAGGTCATTCCCGCCATTCCTGGTATCAGCCTGGTGAATCGCCGCTGCACCCCCTCCATGGCAAGAACATCCTTCCTCAGATGAGGCGACCAAAACTGTACACAGTACTCGAGGTGTGGTCTCACCAGTGCCCTGTACAGCTGCAGCAAGGTATCCCTGTTCCTGTATTCTAACCCTTTTGCTATGAAGGCCAGCATACCGTTTGCCTTCTTGACCGCCTGTTGCACCTGCATGCTCGCCTTCAGTGACTGGTGTACAAGAACACCCAGGTCTCTCTGTACTTCCCCCTCTCCCAATCTACTGCCATTTAAATAATAATTTGCCCTCCCGTTCCTGCACCCAAGGTGGATAACTTCGCACTTGTCCACATTATAGTGCATCTGCCATTTATCCGCCCAATCGCCCAGTCTGTCCAAATCGCTCTGGAGCTTCCTGGTCTCTTCCTCTGAGCCCACCCCCCCTCCTAGTTTAGTGTCGTCTGCAAATTTGGAAATGCTGCATCCGACTCCCTGATCCAGGTCATTAATGTAAATTGTGAACAGCTGGGGGCCCAGGACAGATCCCTGTGGTACCCCACTTGTTACTGCCTGCCATTCAGAAAATGAGCCGTTTATTCCAACTCTCTGTTTTCTATCTGACAGCCAGTTCCCTATCCACGCCAAAACTTTCCCCTTAATATTCTGGCATGGATAGAGGATTGGCTATCTAACAGAAGGCAGAGAGTTGGGATAAATGGTTCATTCTCAGACTGGCAATCAGTAACTAGTAGTGTTCGGCAGGGGTCAGTGCTGGGTCCCCAACTCTTTACAATCTATATTAACGATTTGGAGGAGGGGACCGAGTGTAACATATCAAAGTTTGCAGATGATACTAAGATGGGAGGGAAAGTAGTGAGTGAGGAGGACATAAAAAACCTGCAAGGGGACATCGACAGGCTAAGTAAGTGGGCAGATGGAATACAATACTGGAAAGTGTGAGGTTATGCACTTTGGCAGGAAAAATCGTAGAGCAAGTTATTATCTTAATGGCAAGAAACTGGAAAGTACTGAAGTACAAAGGGATCTGGGGGTCCTGGTGCACGAAACTCAAAAGGTTAGTATGCAGGTGCAGCAAGTGATTAAGAAGGCCAATGGAATGTTGGCTTTCATTGCTAGGGGGATAGAACATAAAAATAGGGAGGTATTGCTTCAGTTGTACAAGGTATTGGTGAGACCGCACCTGGAATACTGCGTACAGTTTTGGTGTCCATACTTAAGAAAGGACATACTTGCTCTCGAGTCAGTACAAAGAAGGTTCACTCGGTTAATCCCGGGGATGAGGGGATGGGCATATGAGGAGAGGTTGAGTAGATTGGGACTCTACTCATTGGAGTTCAGAAGAATGAGAGGCAATCTTATTGAAACATATAAGATTGTGAAGGGGTTGGATCGGGTGAATGTGGGGAAGATGTTCCCGATGATGGGTGAAACTAGAACTAGGGGGCATAGTCTTAGAATAAGGGGCTGCTCTTTCAAAACTGAGATGAGGAGGAACTACTTCACTCAGAGGGTGGTAGGTCCATGGAATATGCTGCCCCAAAAAGCTGTAGAAGCTACATCATTACATAAATTTAAAACAGAAATAGACAGTTTCCTAGAAGTAAAGGGAATTAAGGGTTACGGGGAGCGGGCAGGAATTTGGACATGAGTCTAGGTTCGGATCGGTCATGGCCCTGTGGGTAGCGGAGCGGGCCCAGGGGCCATGTAGCCTGATCCTGCTCTTATTTCGTGTGTCTAATTCTGTTAGATTCAGGAGATGGTTCTGTGATAGTGGATTGGCGGTTAGGATCAGATCAGCCATGATCTTATTGAATGGCGGAGCAGGCTTGAGGGGCCGATTGGCCTACTCCTGCTCCTATTTCTTATGTTCTTATGTTCTTAAAGCATAGCTCGGGAGCCAGCTCCCCAGAGGGCGAGTTTGTGCACGAGTTCTGCTGCACAGGGCTCAGGTGAGGACATCGATGGGGAGGCCTTTAAAAGAAGGGTGATGGGCATGCACAATGAGATGATAGGTGCAATGGCAAGGGTGCCCGAGAGCCTCTCGGCAATGGTAAGGAGTGTAGAGGAGTCTGCCTCCAACATTGCACAAGGCTCTGCGCATACCATGGAGCCCATCATTTCCAGTCTGGAAAGGATGTTATACTCCCAGAGAGACCATGGCGATCCAGACCTCATGCCGCATGTGATGGGCGATCTGGCAGCTTTGGTTGCAGCACATGAAGAAGCTACACAACGTCTTCATGCTGTAATGATATCTATGCTTGGAGGCATCCAATCTGAAACTGCTCTCCTGCAGTCTCAGCTTGATGCCACGCAAGCTCTGACTGCTGCCATCATGGCTGGGTCTACTACAGTCGACCGCGGCTTTCACAGAATCTCAGCAGGCCAGAAATCTTTGCTACAACAGATTGCTAGGGATGCTGCGATACTGCCCCGGGCGGATTGGCAGAGTATCAGTGGAGCAGAAACCTGCTGTCCTCTTTCAGAATGACAGCATTCCTGCTCCCACCACTGCCACTCTGCCATTGCTCTTGTCGCTGCCTGTCGTCGAGCTAGCCCAGACTAAGAGTAAAGTAGTGAGAGGCATAAAAAGAGTCTGTAAGAGCTTCTGTAAGTATGTAAAAAGGAAATGTTTGGCGAAAGTAAATGTGGGTCTCTTACAGGCCGAGACAGCAGAAATTTAATGGGGAATAAGGAAACGGCCAAAAAACTAAACAAATACTTTGTGTTTGTCTTCACAGAAGAAGACACAGAAAACTTCCTGGAAATAGTGGAGAACCAAGGCTCTAACGAGAATGAGGAACTGAAAGAAACAAGTATTAATAAGAAAAATAGTACTAGAGAAATTGATGGGACTGAAAGCCAATAATCCCCTCGACATGATGGCTTACATCTTAGGGTGTTGAAAAAGGTGGCCATAGAGATAGTGGATGCATTGTTTGTCATTTTCCAAAATTCCATAGATTCTAGAATGGTTACCACGGATTGGAAGGTAGCAAATGCAACACCACTATTTAAGAAAGGAGGGAGAGAGAAAACAGGGAACTACAGACCAGTTAGCCTGACATCAGTAGTAGGGAAATGCTAGAATGTATTATAAAGGATGTGGTAACAGGGCACTTAGAAAATAATAATAGGATTGGGGAGAGTCAACAGGGATTGATGAAAGGGAAATCATGTTCGACAAATCTGTTAGAGATTTTTGACGTTGTACCTAGCAGAATAGATAAGGGGGAACCAGTGGATGTGGTGTATTTAGATTTTCAGAAAGCATTCGATAAGGTGCCAGACGAGAGGTTATTAAACAAAATTAGGGCTCATGTGGTAGGGGATAATATAATAGCATGCACTGAGGATTAGTTAACGGACAGAAGACAGAGAGTGGGAAGAAATGGGTAATTTCCGGGTTGGCAGGCTGTAGCTAGTGGGGAACCGCAATGATCAGTTCTTGGGCCTCGGTTATTCACAATTTACACCATTGATTTGGATGAGGGGACCAAATGTAATATATCCTAATTTGCTAATGATACAAAGCTGGGTGGGAATGTAAGTTCTGAGGAGGATGCAAGGAGGCCTCAAGGGGACAGAGACAGGCTAAGCGAGTGGGCAAGAGGGTAGTATAGTAATGGTGTCTGCAGTTGGTAATGGACCGGGGAAGAGCGGGCTAAGGCAAGGCCAGGGGGAACAGATAGCTCTGGAGCCAGCTCCCCAGAGCGTGAGTTCATGCACGAGTTCAGCTGCACAGGACTCAGATGAGGACATCGATGGGGAGGCCTTTAGAAGAAGGGTGATGGGCATGCAGAAGGTGATGATAAGTGCAATGGCAAGGGTGCCCTATAGCGTCCTAGCATTGGTAAGGAGCGTGGAGGAGTCCACCTCCAATATTGCACAAGGCTCTGCGCACACCAAGGAGCCAATCATTTCCAGTCTGCAAAGGATGCTATAATCCCAGAGAGACCGTGGCGACCCGGACCTCATGCTGCATGTGATGGGCGACCTGGCAGCTTCCATTGCAGCACAGGCAGAAGCTACACAACGTCTTAGTGCTGTAATGCAGTCTATACTCGGTGGCATCCAATCTCAGATGGCTCTCCTGTAGCAGAGAAATTAAACAAATAACAGCATGCATTGAGGATTGGTTAACAGGCAGAAAACAGAGAGTGGGAGGAAACGGGTCATTTTCGGGTTGACAGGCTGTAGCTAGTGGTGTACTGCAATGATCAGTGCTTGGGCCTCAGCTATTCACAATCTACGTCAATGATTTGGATGAGGGGACCAAATGATACAAGTTTGCTGATGATACAAAGCTCGGTGGGAATGTAAGTTGTAAGAAGTCACACAACACCAGGTTATAGTCCAACAGCTTTCATGTTTTTTGTCTGTTTTTTTGTTTTTCATACAGACCCCAGCATCTGCAATATTTGACCCCTTGTGACCCCATCTCATTGTTCTTTGATGTAATGTTTCCCTGGCTGACCTGTTTGGACACCATTCACACCTTTGACTGCTGTGATTATCTCTCTGCCGAGGTGTGATAAATGGCAGTTGGAAAGGTTACCTGTAAACATCTGACATGATTCTCTGACTATATAAGCTGTGTCTTTATGCATTTCTCCACTTCACCTGAAGAAGGAGCAGCGCTCCGAAAGCTTGTGATTTCAAATAAAGCTGTTGGACTATAACCTGGTGTTGTGTGACTTCTTACATTTGTCCACCCCAGTCCAACTCCGGCATCTCCACACAATGTAAGTTGTGAGGAGGATGCAAGGAGGCTTCAATGGGCTAAGCGAGTGGGCAAGAACATGGCAAATGGAATATAAGGTGGAGAAACGTGAAGTTATCTACTTTGGTACGAAAATAGAAAAGCAGAGTATTTTCTAAATAGTGAGAGATTCGGAAATGTTGGTGTTCAGAGGGACATGGGTGTCCTTGTACACGAATCACTAAATGTTAACATGCAGGTACAGCAAGCAATTAGGAAAGCAAATGGTATGGTGGCCGTTATTACAAGGGGATTTGAGTGTAAGAGCAAAGACTTCTTACGACAATCATATAGGGCCGTGGTGAGACCACACCTGGAGTACTGTGTACAGTTTTGTTCTCCTTAACTAAGGAAGGATATACTTGCCATAGCGTGAGTGCAACAAAGGTTCACCAACCTGGTTCCTGGGATGTGGGGGATTGTCCTATGAGGAGAGATTGAGTAGACCACGCCTATATTATCTAGAGTTTAGAAAAATGAGAGGTGATCTCATTGAAACATACAAAATTCTTACAGGGCTTGACAGGGTAGATGCAGGGAAGATATTTCCCCTGGCTGGGGAGTCTGGAACCAGGGCACACAGTCTCAGAGCAGGGATCGGCCAATTAGGACTGAGATGAGGAGAAATTTCTTCATATAGAGGGTGGTGAATCTTTGGAATTTTTTACCACAGAGTGCTCTGCAGGCTCAGTCGTTGATTATATTCAAGGCAGAGATCGGTAGATTTTTGAATATTACGGGAATCAAAGTATATGGGGATAGTGCATGAAAGTGGAGGTGAGGTTGAAGATCAGCCATGATCTTATTGAATGGTGGAGCAGTTGCAAAGCGCCAAAAGGCCGACTCCTGCTCCTATTTCATATGTTCTTATGTTCTTATGCTGCCGCCCATACTGAGTGGTGTAGTCTGCAGCCGGGCCTGGCAGGCATAGAGCTGGTCGAGGGCATCCCGAAAGGGCATCTGGAGTTTCCCACACGGGCACTCAGCAGCCTTCCACCATCCGCGCTGCAGCCACTGAGCCAACACTTCGTAGGAGCAATAGAGTAGGCAAAGGCCCAGTAATGAGAGGCATTAAGGAATTGCACAGGGGTGGATAGTTAATATTTTTGTTTTAAATATGTATTCAATGATTATTGATACATTTATTAATTCAGTTTGGATTCCTTACTGAAGTGTCTCATTTTGGCTTTGCGCTGTTATATGGCCTGCGACAGGGATGGAATGATAGGGATGTGTTGAGCAACGGGGATGTGGGGTTCAATTCATTGGAACCACAGTCTGATGAGGTGGTCACGGTCCACCCTTCCAGGAGGCCGATTGTGTTGCTGCCTCCTCCCTCACTCCTGTTCCTCCTCCTCCTCCTCACCCTCCTCCTCGTCTTCGTCCTCGTCCTCGCCCTTGCCCTCTTCCTCCTCCTGTGTTGGTCCCGCAATCCTTGGTGGCAAGGGCTCGGCTGTCATGATGGCCAAGTTGTGCAGCATGCAGCAGACCACCACGAAATGGGACACCCACTCAGCCAAGTACTGGAGGGCTCCTCATGAGCGGTCAAGACAGCGGTACCATTGCTTGAGCACCCCAATGGTCTGCTCAATGGTGTTCCTGTTGGCCGTATGGCTCTGATTATGAGTTCTGAGCAGAACTGTTGGGGTTGTAGAGGGGAGTAATGAGCCAGTTGGAGAGCGGATAGCTCTTGTTTCCGACCAGCCAGCCACGAACTTCATATGATGGCTGGAATAGTGCTGGCACACCGGTCTGGTGCAGGATGAAGGCATCATGGCTGCTGCCAGGATAGTGAGCATTCACATTGAGGTTTAGCAGTCTCTGGTCACACACCAACTGCGCATTAAGTGAGAGATAGCCTTTGCGGTTATGGAAGACTTCAGGACTGTTATGTAGTGCTCGCAAAGCCAAGAGGTGCAGTCAATGGTGCCCTGCACCATGGGGAAGCCCACTATCCTGGCAAAACCACATGAACACTCGACCTGCTTCTCTCTGGTGATGGGGAAGGAAATGTAATTCCTTCTCCTACTGTAGCGAGCCTCTGTGACCTGCCGGATGCAGCAAAGAATGGCGAACTGCGAGATGTTAGCTATATTTCCTGTTGCAGACCGGAAGGGACCGCTGTTGAAGAAATTGAGGGCGACAGTAATCTTGACTGTGACTGAGAGAGCCGTTGTCGCCCTGATCTAAGGCTCGAGGTCATGTTGCAGGAGGTGGCAGAGTTCTGTTACCAGCTCCTTGCTGAAGTGGAGCCTTTTGATACACTGCTCCTCTCTAAATTGGAAAACCCTCGGAGGGTAAGGACTCCTGTTGAGGGCCCTGATGGCCCTCCTCCTCTCTCTGGACATATGTTCAAATCTTGGCCGCTGCCTCAGCTCCCTCCACCATAGATCCTGGAGGGCGAGGTCGACTACCAGTACAGCCCCCATAATGATACCAAGTATATCACTTTAATATGTTTTCATAATAAATATCACTAATTTTTAGCAGCCAGAACATTCGTGAAAGTAACAATACTTTAAATTACTGAATACAGCTGTTTCGCAATCTCAAACTGACAAGGAAGCAATGAAACAGCACCAACCTGAAAGCTGCGACTGATCCCTTTAAATATCTCCCCTGGAGGTTCCTTCCACCTGCATCCAGCCTACACTTCCTGTCGTCGTTGGGGCGAGGCGCTAAGGCAGGGGGCGCTAACAGAGCGTTGCACACTCACTGATGTCTCGATCTGTCTGGGGCTAAATGCCCAGGCGCTAAAGGGGGACTGAATTTAGTGTGCTGCGCTGCATTCGCCGTGCCCCAGCACTAATGGATTAGCACGCTGTTAGCATCTCTGCCAGGCATTAATGGGAGGGAATAACCTACTGAATTTCTCACCCCACGAGGCTTTTCATACAACTGCCTCGTTTCCCTGTGGGGGATTGATAAATTAATTGCACCAGATAAACAAATCATTTGTATCTTGCATGTTGCTGTTGTGAGCTGCAAGTTGGGCGATTTTTCATATATCTCTTGTTGCTGCTTGAAAGGACCCAGGAGTATGAGAACGCATGGCAGAGGATCAGTTTCTACGTTTGGCTTCAGGGTGTTGCAAAGTTCCCTTGTGGCCTCTTTAGGGAATAATGAACTTCACTTGCAACATCCTTGAACATACTCAGCAATGATTCTCTTGGCCTCTGTACTGGACTAGGTCCTATTGGATGGCCGCAGGTGCCAGTACACTGTATTCCATGCCTTATTAGAGGATGAAAGTTATCATAATTACACTGTATAACATGACAGCTCCACGACTCTTATCAATAATTTAGAGTATCTACACGTTCGGGCTACTGTTAAAATGTATTCGTTCAAAAAGTATTTTAATGAGTTAGAGTCAGAGAGTTATACAGCATAGAAAGAGGCCTTTCGGCCCATCGTGTCTGCACCGGCCTTCAAGCCCTGTCTATTCTAATCCCATTTTCCAGCACTTGGTCTGTAGCCTTGTATGCTATGGCGTTTCAAGTGCTCATCTAAATGCTTCTTGAATGTTGTGAGGTTTCCTGCCTCTACCACCCTTTCAGGCAGTGAGTTCCAAATTCCAACCACCCACTGGGTGAAAAGGTTTTCCCTCAAATCCCCTTTAAATCTCCTGTCCCATACCTTGAATCTATGCCCCCTGGTTATTGACCCTTCTACTAAGGGAAATGTTCCTTTCTATCTACCTTATCTACGCCCCTCATAATTTTGTACACCTCATTCAGGTCCCCCATCAGCCTTCTCTGCTCTAAGAACCCCAGCCTATCCAGTCTCTCTTCATAGCTGAAATGCTCCAGCCCAGGTAACATCCTGGTGAATCTCCTCTGCACCCTCTCCAATGCAACCACATCCTTCCTATAGTGTGACGACCAGAATTGCACACAGTATCCCAGCTGTGGCCTAATTAGCGTTTTGTACAGCTCCATCATAAACTCCCTGCTCTTATATTATATGCCTCAGCTAATGAAGGCAAGTGTCCCATATGCCTTTTAACCACCTTATCTACCTGTGCTGCTGCCTTCAGGGTTCTATGTATATGCACACCAAGGCCCCTCTGTCCTTCCTAGGGTCCTGCCATTCATTGTGTATTCTCTTGCCTTGTTAGCCCTCCCAAAATGCATAACCTCACACTTTCCCGGGTTAAATTCCATTTGCCACTATTCTGACCATGTGACCAACCCGTCCATATCGTCTTGTAGCCTCAGGCTTCCCTCCTCGCTATTTACTACTCCACCAATTTTCGTGTCATCTCCAAACTTACTGATCATACCTCCTATATTCATATCTAAATCATTAATGTACACTACAAACAGTAAAGGACCCAGCACCGATCCCTGCGGCACACCACTGGACACAGGCTTCCAGTCACAAAAACAACCTTCGACCATCACCCTCTGCCTCCTGCCACTAAGCCAATTTTGGATCCAATGTGCCAAATTTCCCTGGATTCCATGAGTTCTTACCTTCTTGACCAGTCTTCCATGCGGGACTTTGTCAAAAGCCTTACTGAAGTCCATGTAGACTACATCAGCTGCACTACCCTCATCCACACACCTAGTCAGCCCCTCACAAAATTCAATCAAATTGGTTAGACTTGATCTCCCCCTGACAAAGCCATGCTGACTATCCTTGATTAATCCTTGCCTCTCCAAGTGGAGACTAATCCTGTCCCTCAGAATTATTTCCAATAATTTCCCTACCACTGAAGTTAAGCTCACTGGCCTGTAATTCCCTGGTTCATCCCTACTACCGTTCTTGAATAATGGTACTACGTTAGCTGCCCTCCAGTACTCTGGCACCTCCCCTGTGGCCAGAGAGGTTCTGAAAATTTATGTCAGAGCCCCTGAAATCTCCTCCCTTGCCTCACACAGCAGCCTGGGATACATCTCATCTGGGCCTGGAGGTTTATCCACTTTTATCATAATCATAATCATAATCAACTTTATTGTCATTGTTAGTGCACAAGTGCAGTACAACGAAATGTAGGCTTGCGGCTCCCGAGAGTGTACATTTTGATTAAGACATTTAACATTCAACATTCATTTGGCTTGTAATACATAAACATAAACATAATAAAGTGCATTGACAGATGTGCAGGCTTTAGAGTTTATTTGTAGAGTTCAGTAGGATGACAGCCCTGGGAAAGAAGCTGTTCCTAAATCTGGTTGTTCAGGTGCGAATGCATCTGTAGCATCTCCCAGATGGCAGGGGGGTGAACAAACTGTGGCTGGGGTGGGTAGGGTCTTTGATGTTGGTCAGTGACCTCCGTAAACAGCGTTTCTGGTAGATGCTCTCTATGGTCGGTAGCCGGGTGCTGGTAATGCGTTGGGCAGTTTTGACTACCCGCTGCAGGGCTTTCCAGTCATAGGAGCTACAGCTGCCATACCACACTGTGATACAGTTTGTCAGGATGCTCTCTATTGTGCAGCGGTAAAAGTTAGAGAGGATCAGGGGTGACAGGTTACATCCCTTCAGCCTCCTTAGGAAATATAGGTGCTGCTGGGCCTTCTTCACCAAAGAGGAGGTATTGAGGGACCAGGAGAGGTCTTCCGTGATGTGGACTCCGAGGAACTTAAAGCTGTCCACCCTTTCCACCACAGCCCCATGGATGTGGATGGGGGTGTGACTTCCGCCTTTAGACTTCCTGAAGTCCACAATGATTTCCTTGGTTTTCCTGATGTTAAGGGCCAGGTTGTTATCAGTGCACCACTTCACGAGATGCTGGACCTCCTCCCTGTAGGCTAACTCATCGTTGTTGGTGATCTGGCCTACCACCGTGGTATCATCCGCAAACTTGATGATGGTGTTGGAACCATGAACAGCCACACAGTCGTGGGTGAAGAGGGAGTAGAGGAGGGGGCTCAGCACACAACCTTGTGGGGTCCCCGTGTTCAGGGTCAGGCGGGGGGGAGGTGTGGTTACCTAATTTGACAGACTGGGGTCTGTTAGTTAGGAAGTCCAGGGTCCAGTTGCAAAGGGAAGTGTTCAGGCCAAGAGTGTGGAGTTTGGTGGCCAGCTTGTTAGGGATGATAGTGTTGAATGCTGAGCTGTAGTCTATGAACAGCAATCTGATGTAGGTCTCTTTACCGTCTAAGTGATTCAATGCAGAATGTAGAGCAGTTGTGATTGCATCCTCCGTTGATCTGTTTGCACGATAGGCAAACTGGTGTTGGTCAAGAGAGGCGGGAACACTGGCTTTGATGTGAGCCAGGACCAGTCTCTTGAAACACTTCATTATGATGGGTGTGAGTGCGACAGGTCGATAGTCATTCAGACACGTCACAGCCGTTTGCTTTGGCACAGGAATAATGGTAGCGGTCTTGAAGCACATAGGGACTACTGCCTGGGCCAATGACAGATTGAAGATGGCGGTGAAGACATCAGCCAGCTGATCAGCACATTCTTTGAGTACCCGTCCAGGGATGCTATCAGGTCCAGCAGCCTTACGTGTGTTCACTCCGCGTAGAACACGCCTTACATCGGAGGTCAACAGAGTGAGCACCTGGTCTTCCGGGGGTGGCAAGGCTTTGGTAGCCGGCTCCCTGTTGTCCCTGTCAAAGCGAGCGTAGAAGTTGTTAAGCTCCTCCGGAAGGGAGGCATCGCTAACCGGGGGGCTGGTGTTTTTACTCTTGTAGTCGGTGATGGACTGGGTGCCTTGCCACATGCGCCAGGGGTCCGAGTTGTTGTGGAAATGATCCTCAATCCGCAGTGTCTGTTTCCTTTTGGCAGTCCTGATACCCTTTTTTAGGTTGGTCCTAGCTGCACTGTAAGCTGCCGCGTCGCCAGATTTAAATGCTACATCGTGTGCTTTCAACAGTCAGCGGACCTCCCCGTTCTTCCAGGGTTTCTGGTTGGGGTATGTCCTGATCATTTTATGGGTCGTGACGACCTCGACGCAACTGTTGATGTAGAATAGCACTGTGGATGCATATTCCTCGATGTCATTATGGGCAAACATGCTCCAATCAGTGCGTTTGAAGCAACCCTGAAGCTCCGAGACTGCCCCCTCTGGCCATACTTTCACTGATCTTACTGATGTTTTCACTCTTTTGATGAGCGGTTTGTATGCCGGGGCTAGAAACAGGGAGAGGTGGTCAGACTTCCCAAGGTGGGGGCAGGGAATGGCCTTATAAGCATCTACAATGCTTGTGTAGACTTGATCCAGTGTGTTCTCCCCTCTTGTGGGGCAGGAAACATTCTGGTGGAATTTCGGGAGTACAGATTTTAGGTTTATGTGATTGAAGTCCCCCGTGATGATAAAAGCTCTGTCTGGGTGTGCAGTTTGTTGTTCGCTGATGGCCCTGTAGAGGTCCTTCAGTGCTAGTTTGGCATTAGTGTGTGGTGGGATGTAGACCGCAGTGATGATAACAGCCGTGAATTCCCGAGGCAGGTCTAAGGGTCTGCACCTTACCATGAGGAATTCCAAATTAGCCGAACAGGATCTATCGATTATGTCCGTGTTAGTGCACCAGGCATTGTTAGTGTAAATGCACAAACCACCTCCCTTGCTCTTACTGGAGTCTGCAGTTCTGTCAGCGCGGAAGACCGTGCGTCCTTCTAGCTGAATGGTGGTGTCAGGGATGCCGTTGTTGAACCAGGTCTCTGTGAAGATCATGGCACAGCATTCCTTTCTCCTTTTCTGTGAGGAGAGATCAAGTTTGATCTCATCCATTTTATTTTCCAGTGACCTAAAGTTGGCCAGGAAAATACTTGGGAGGGAGGGTTTGTGTGGGGCCCTCTTCAGCCTATTTTGGATTCCGGCCCTCTTGCCCCGTTTCTGTTTGCGCTCTCTGCGCGGTCTGCGCCGACTTCCGGCTGGCGAAGGATGCCACGCTGGTCCCGGGGATCGGGCAATGTCGGGAGGCAGATCGACGGCGCCGAGTGTGAGCCGCACGCAATAGGCCCCGATATCGAGGAGCGTCTGCCGGCTGTACAGTAGGTCCGCACTTAATTCCCGTATTAGCAGAGTCCAGAAGAGACTCAGAAAGAGGGTAAAAACGCTCAGTCTCGGGAGAGACAAAGCCGCTGCGTCCATGCGCGCCGCCATTTTATTAAGCCCGCTAAAACCGCTAGAACCTCCTTCCTCTCAATACTAATTTGTACAAGATATAATAATAGAATGTAGCGCCAAGACACTGAATATGTGTGCGTGTGTGTGTGGGTAGGGGCAATCTGTGAGGTGGAGTGCGTGTGTAGGGGTGGGAAATGTGTGTGGGGGTGTGGGGGAGAGTGTGTGGGGTATGTGCGTAGGGGGGGGGCATGTCAGCGTGTGGATGACGGGATATCAACTTAACCCATCTGTCCTGGGTATCAAAACAGCGGAACCTCTTTCCTGTACAGCGAAAGGGTGAGGAAATAAAACATTCAACACTTGCAACATGATTGAGAAATGTTGTCGTGAACTGTTTGTGGAGTTCACTGATAAAATAACTTAATGTTTGGATAATAAAAGAGTCGCTCCCTGTTGGAGATCTTCCCGTTCTGTTTCCTACATCGCAGAAAGAGCAGCAGCGTAAAGGGCGCAATTAAATGCCCATCTCTGGTTAACTGCTCTAAATAGCAACGACTTACTTCAATATCATTCTTTATGCCCATTGTAAACGAAACCTGTTGGCTCACATAGTTCACGCTCTTCTGTGCAGTGAAGCAAGTTAATTCTCAATGCGCCTCTATAGTATATACCGGTTAGCGCTCCCAGACCATCGCCTGTTGGGAGCGCGGGTAGTACAATCTACCCTCTGGGCGATTCCAAAGTCTCTATAATGAGCAATAATATTGATGCCATTCTCTCTCTAAAAAAAGCACTCCCTTTTAAAACATGGAATTAATTAATTAGTTTGCAGAATATCATCATCAAGTATTATTTATTGACGTTGTTGGATTTAAAAATGAGTTCTTCGTGGCGATGAATGTTAAAAATGGAAGAAATTCGAAATCAATAAGGTTTGTGTTCATGGAAGAATAAGGAGATATGCGATATGCCACATGTTCTGCTCGCAACCTCCAGTTGCCTTATTGCAATGGTTGAATCGCTGCAGCTTGACATCTCGATCGATTGAACAATGATCAATTCTTGAAAGACGCATTGCGTCAAACTGCACTGTGCAGTTTTGCTTTATCTACCTTTCAGGTTTGCATAAAATTCAATTGGCCTTCATTTAAACAGATGTTTAATTGTGTAATGTCCCTGTTAATAGCAGCCAATGGCATTTCATGTGAATTCATTCAGCGTCCCCGTGCTAAGAGAGACAACGTGATTTCACCTCAACTAATTTTGTATGTCGTGACCGAGTCGAGTATTTAAAAAATGTATTGGCTAAAATTCACTTTATGCAAAAGTCAATCAGACCAATCCCAATGATCCAATAAACGGCCGCGACATGTAGAAATTTGCATAAATATTAAATGCGACGTGATAGCCCACAGTGTAATTGCTTTTAAGGAGAGGTTTGGAAGGTGCCGCATCATTAGGTTCGTGCAGGGAAACATTTTGCTCTGATCTTGTTCAAAAACATCTGCAAAATGAGTGAGTGGCTTCGTGTTCTCGCCGCCCTGATGTTCTGTTTGCAATGTAAGTAGAGGGCTGTAAAAGTCTTCAATATTCCTGTTCTTTGTATTACGCTGATCGGGTACAATACTTCAGCTTCGCCGGTCTGAATTGCAATTAATTTTCACAGTATTACTGAGGGTCATTTATCAATAACTTTTTATTTCCCCAGGTACCAACGCGGGTATTGTGCTGACTCAGCCACCGTCCATCTCAACTTCAACGGGAAAAACCGTCAAAATCACTTGCACCCTGTCCGGAGGCAGCATGAGCAGCTATTACACGAGCTGGTACTGGCAGAAACCCGGCAGTGCCCCTGCCCTTGTTTGGAATGACTATGATTCGAGCAGAGGTTCGGGGATTCCTGATCGATTCACTGGATCCAGGGACACGCCGAGCAACGTCATGCATTTAACCATCAGCAATTTACAATCCGGGGATGCCGCCGATTATTACTGTGGTGCCTGGGGTGGCAGTCCTGCTGTATTCACTTTCGGGAAAGGAACTGAACTGAATCTGGGCAGTAAGTACATGTTTCGCTGTGTAGGTCGGGGATTCTTAAAGTTTGAGTTTTCAATTGTTGGTTTAATCCGGTTGTAGTGAAAATGCTTTCGAACATACATTTATAATTCTCCGATTCCCTCTTGGAGTTTAGAGGGAGGTGTGTTTCTATTCTGATTGTTAACTGCTCGGGAAACTGTCGCACAACAATTGCAATGTTTTGGATGAAGTTCCAAATAATTATTTTTAGGTGGGTGAAATTCAGCCTGCACCAGTGTAATTATAATTTCTTGGTGATTTGCAAAATATTCATAAGGTATTGGTCAATCTGCATGAGACGGCATTAAAAACTCTCTGGATACTTGTGACTGGCATACATTGTCCTCGCGCTGTGCTTCATGACTCGCGTGGAGCTAAAAAAAAAACTATAACGTGAAATATTTTATAATTCCACGACACGGTGCCATTCAAAATTTCCAATCAGAGATTGGGAGCGTGTGTCATTCGTGCGACACTCTGAGTTTTGTATTTCATATTAGTCATAATTTGACTAGTAAGTAACGGATAATTATAAATCATAGCGATTGGGTTAGAAGTTTTAACATAAATTACAGATTTTAAGAAGTGTATGTTCTTTTCTGCAGACAGGGATATTGAGGTTATCAGAGGTAAAATGTGATTAGAAGTTTGTTGCCTTTGGAAAGACATTATGGTTGGAGCCGGTCATATGCTGCCTTGTATAGTTCTTAATTTTTAAGGGAGCTGGGAACTATTGACTGAAGAGAAATTCGCATAATTAGGTCAAATGATGCGTCCTGGGAACTATGATCTCCTGGAGCTTGCTTGATCCCCTTCAACAGTTTCAGAGAAATTTCATAGAGCATTCACGGAATTGGCCCCATGTTTTTCGCTGTTTTGGCTCCCAGAAGATGACAGTACGGGAGGGTGCATCAGTGGATATAATCAGCAACTAAGGGTCTGAAACTCCTTTCCCATCTTTCTATTCGTATATTTGAAGCATTGTAATAAGCACCAGTGTTTGATCCCGCGCCGATATTATAATCACTGACAGATTAATTACCTTCGAATCCGAGTAATTTTGTATGAATATAACCGCGGGATCAGCATTTGAATTTTTATTTTGAATTTACTTAGCGGTCAGTAAAAAAAAGTGTAACCCTACAGGTAATCCGAGAGACTTAAACGGCATTTTTATTCGTATATTTAGCTACAGGCTGTGGAAAAGGCGCTGCGTTGTATTATAAATTGTTCCATTGAACTTACGTCTGGTGAAAGTTACATTTCAAAAACAGTTTTGGCAGAGTAGGAGATTAAAGTTCCAAACTATTTACACGTCTGGTGGATGATTTGTCTCAGTTGGTAACATTCTCACGTCTGGATCAGAACGTTTTAAATTTAAGCCCCTTTTCCAGGCGTTACATCGGAACATAGGAACAGGAGAACGCTATGGAGGCCCTTGAGCCTGTTCCGCCATTGCATTTGATCATGGCTGATATGTACCTCCACTCCATTTATCAGCCTTTGTTCCCGATCCCTTGATAACCTTAGCCTACAAAAATCTATCGATCTCAGTCCTAAAGATCTCATTTCACCCAAAAGCCTCAACCATTTTGGGGTAGGAGGTTTCAGATTTCCACCACCTTTTGTGTGAAAGAGTGCTTCCTGGTTTCACTCCTTAATGTCTTGGCTCTAATTTTAAGAGCTTGCCTTATTGTTCTGGATTCCCCCACCAGAGGAATTAGTGAAATGAAGGGAGTGCGGCATTGAAGAAAATGCCTTCCTTTGGATAACGCCATTAAGAGGCGTTCCACATTCCTGTTCAAGTGGACGTTCACGATCCCGTTGCATTATTCAAGGTGCAGCAGAAAATCTCAGCCCATCCACCCATCCCCGCCGCAATCATTGCCTTAAAAGAAAGGGATTTGTGTCTGTAGCTTCTTGCTTTGTTTAAGTTTACTATCACTGCGCGTCAAAGTAATATAAGTGAAAACTGATCTGGTGCCATATAATGCTATTCGTTATTCTTTTTAAATTAACATAAACAATTAGAAGCAGCTGAGCTTTCTGCAGCAGATGGTTCCTCGTCTGACTAGGCAGCTAAAAGCCGAAATACTGGGTAGCGATTACATCAAACAGCGTCTCAAGCGTGACTCTGCCAGGTGCAATTGTAGCCCCAGCATTCAAATTATAACCGGCTGAAAAGACTGAACAGACTGGAGCTCTGAATCATTGAGCATGCTAATAGAGATCTTTAAATTTATGAAAGGTTTTGATTGTGGAGACGTAGGAAAAACGTGTCCACTTGAGGGGTAGTCCAAAACCAGGGGTCATCAATATTAGATTGTCACTAATAAATCCAAGAAAGAATTCAGGAGAAACCTATTTGCCCAGAGAGTGGTTAGAATGTGGAACTTGCTCCCACATGGAGCAGTTGAGGCGAAATGCTGAAATGCCTTTAAGGGGAAGCTCGACAAGTACATGAGGTAAAAGGGGATAGAAGGATATGCAGATAGGGTTAGAGGAAGTTGGGTGGAAGGAGACACGAGTGGGGCAGAAACACCGGCACAGACCAGTTGGGCCGAAATGCCTGTTTCTATGCTGGATATTCTATGTAATTCCATGTAATAATCTAAGAAAGTTTGGCGCCGATGATCGTTATTATTCTTGCATCGTATTATTCTGAAAAACGTTGGACTATAGTTTAAAGAAAGAAAATCTGTGATCTTCAGGTTTAATCCAAGTAAGAGTGAATACTCTTTCAGTTTTAATTTTTTTCTCGATGCACGGAGCTCTCGGTTTTTCTTCAATTCATTATATCGTTTTCTCGATCAACGGACACTATGTGATTAGTTAAACAACGTTATTAATCTCCCATAGTAACATTCTTAAGCTTGTAAAGTGGTACCAAATTTAAAACGTTGAAAAAGTAAAACGTTGAATTTCAACTTTTTACATCCAATTCAGAGTGGATCTTCACAAGTTGTTTCAACTTTTCTTTGTAGATCCGCGGGCTCCGTCGGTTACCGTCCTTCCGCCTTCATCAGATCAAATCGCAGCAAAGAACACGGCGACCCTGGTGTGTTTGGTGAGCGGTTTTAAACCGGGGGCTGTGGAGATTGAGTGGACTGTCGATGGCAGTGTCAAAGGGAATGGTGTTGAGACCAGTCGGATCCAGCAGGAGACGGACAACACGTTCAGTGTGAGCAGTTATCTGACTCTGACAGACTCAGAGTGGAACTCACATGAGCTTTACACCTGTGTGGTTAAACACGAGACTCAGGCAAACCCGCTTCAAACAAGTATCGCCAGATCCAGCTGTGTCTGATTCAGGAATCTTATGTATTCGTCTAATATACCATCAGTAAACGTTCTTTCAACAAAGTTCGAAATTAAAGGTTAATTTTTTTAGTGTAATTGCTGTATTTCAAGTTATAACAATAAATATGCAGTGTTTGTTTGCTTGATTCTATTAGTTGTACCCAAGAGTGTGCTGAGACTGCAGTCATCATACCTTTACTGTCTCATTGCAGTGTAATAAAATTATTGTCCCACTGTCTCAGATGATGAGATTCTTTTCTTGCTTTGGTTCTCTCCGAATTTATGGCCATTTTTAAAACGTTCAAATCTCGAGGTTCCACCTTTTGTAAACTTTTTAAAATGTACATTAAGCCGCCAAACTCTCGATCGAAATAACGATTTTACAGAATGGATGGGGTCGAAATATAACAACGTATAAAATGCTAAATTCGGTTTGTATATTGATTAAAATACATTGCGTCTGTGATTGCGTTTAAGATTCTCCCTTTTTCTGAATGATCTCGGTGAGAAACTACATAAATATCAAATAACGTTGTATCATACCCGTTGGAAAAGATAAATCTGAATCAGAGTTCCACTAGAATGAGAATAGAATCTGAATTGAAAAGAGAAAGCACAGAATCATAGAATTATGCCGCACGGAAGGAGGTCATTCGGCCCATCGGGCTTGTGCTGGCTCTTTGGAAGACCTTGTCCGATAGTCCCACTCCCCTGCCTGCACTTTCCCCATAGCCCTGCGATTTTCTCCTCTTCAAGTATTTCAGCGCCATTTCTGAATTCATGCTACAAGTAGTTAAAGCATGATCAGAAACATCCACATGGTAGATTTTATTTTGAATCCATTTTAATTGCATTCACCAGACGCATGAGAACACGAACAGTACAAATGCCCCTTTTTGTGCAAAATGCTTAGTGAACCAAAGGTATCGCTGTGGAGTGTTAGAAGGTGTACATAGATAACGGCTGAATTACAATTTGACATGGTCAGAATGCATTATGGCTGAATGCCTTGAGAATTAGTAATGCTACTTTAAGACAAACTATATTAGGGATAATGGAAAAATACATGACTGAGCTCATCGAAGCCATGGCGTAAGAGATCTTGAGCTAAAAAGAACTGGAACAAGGGATACAAAGACAGCAGTTGACATGGAGTTCCAAGGGCAGAACTATTACAACTCAGTTCAGATATGCCTGTTTGCTAACCTGTATAAATATGAATGATCAGCAACAACGTTCAGTCTTAGCGCTGCAAACTGCAATGAACAGTATCGTCAGTATGCCCCAAATAGACATTATACTTCTGAGTTAATAGACGTATATTGCTTATTTGTAGTCTTAGTACGTTCACAAATATCAATAAACAGCAGTCAATGTATCAACTTACTCATGCGTCTTAGAATCTGCTAATTACTTTTTATACAACAGTTTTGGCAACTTGTAGCAAGACTCTAAACACTGCGCATTTGACCAGCGATCCGGGACTGATCAACACTGAGCCAACTGAGGGAATCCAGGAATAGCAATTGAAGTTGGCGTTAATAATAAAATGTAGAAGTAATGGAGAATTTAGGAGAATATGTACACAAATTCAGCGCCAGCCGCGCTGGTGGCCCACTGACAGTAGCGGACTTGATGGAGAAAACCGACCCCTGAGCGAGTTGGTTCAAGTACTAGAGATATAGCTCTTCAGTGCCCCATAGAATTATAAAAATAACACCAAAGCAGTGGTGGTGCAAGTTTATATTGCCGTTACTAAGGCAGTTGAAGTTTAGAATAAGAAACTGAGAACTAGTTTAAAAGAATAAAGGTTGAGCAGCAAGGACTGTGTGTAACCTGTCAAGAACTATTAACACAACTAGAATAGTATTCAAAACATTGTAATAAATTAAAAGACATTGTGCAGGAGGAGGATAAGGAGTACCAGGGGTTAAAGTGAGCCATTAAACATTAGACCTAGGCTGTGATGCAGTTAGGTAAAGATGCCTCAGCTATTCACATCGAGTGTAACAAAAGAATTGGAGACAGGAGAAATAAATTAAAAGCCCACAAGGCTGTTACCCAGACTTCCACCGTGCCAGGCTTGGTTAAAGTCTCTGACCAATGGGCGATTATATTGATAATATTGTGGGGGTACATGAACCACGTCCCCTGAGCGAGTAAACAAGGTGACACCACAGGAGCACCAATGCAAGCCTGAGAAGAAGCCTCTCTCACACCTAAATGAGGATTTAAATCATTAGCAAAGGGTTAAGTAGTCAATATAAGAAATTGAAAGTTGATATAAGAGAACAAGAATAAATAAGGGAGAGAGGATGTCCCTTTTCTACCGCTGACACGGGCTGCAACAGGAACTTTTCTTGTTTCAGTGTACAGTTTGCTTTTAAATTTCTCTGTGAAACTGCAGTCTGTAGAACCATGCCCGTGGTGGCTCCTTCCACTTTTCACAGTCCTTCTCTAAAGTGTTAACCCTTTGTAGACATTACCTTAGTTACCATTATGGTTGGTACAAATATTTAAATCCTGGCAGAGCTATTTTTTCTCAATTGATACATTGAATGGATAGTCAACGAAATCACTTGGGATGAACATGAACTATATTTTAAAACAGAACCCATAACTACTGCTATCTGTAAGAGTAGTTATAGTGAGTAGAATAGCCAGCATCATATTAAGTTAGGGCACAGCAGTTTTAGAAGGGGTTAATGGAATTAAATTAGTCTCCGAGCACAAAGGGCTACAGAGATTAGCACCAATGTGTGGGAAGATGCACTGTCTGGAATGAGGTTGGGAGCAAGAAAGAATAATAGTTTTTCTCTGTAATAAATATCTATAAGAGTTAAAGAAGCGAGCGGCGAGGCTTCAAAAGGCCCCAGAGACCAGGTAGGCTCACAGCATCAGCAGCAGTGGCGGCACCGGGAAACGCGAGCGGCGAGGCTTTAGAAGGCCCCAGAGACCAGGTAGGCCTTACTAATCTCCAATCTCAGAGAGGGAGAGAAGTAAAAAGCAATCGAAGTGTGACGTCACCACAAAGCAGTTAAGTGATTGGTTGGGAGTATTTCTCTCTTTTTAAAATTTTAACTCTGTGGTTTATAGTTGTTAAGGTCTCTGTGGTGTAGCGGGGACAATTTGTAAACCAGGGCCCTTAAATATATCGGCCCAGTAATTCCGTTCCAAATGCGTGAGTACGGTTGAGGTACTCATGCGTCTGGCCGGAGGAAATGCCGGTTTTCAGCATGCACAGCGCATGCGGGGAAAACCGGCATTTCCTGTCCTCTGAACAAAGGGGTTCGGAGGCACAGCGCGTGCGACTGCACAGGCAGCACGTGCGCAGTAAAATTCACCGGTTTTATTCATGCTTTCAGTGAGGTTCAGTCCTTACAACTTACACATTACAAAAGCATGCGTACAGTTGCTCCAGAGGCTGCGGAGGAAGATATATTTTAGTGTGGAGCTTCTGAAAGGCAATATTTTTGTTTCGGAAAGGGAGGAAAGTCATTTTAAGAAATGCTGAGGTAAGTTTTAAACTTTAATTTTTTTTTTTAAACTGGTTTTCAGTACTGTAGGTAGAAGGAGCAATTGTGGCTGTGTGAATTGAATTTGCTGTGTTTATTAAATGTGAAAATGACTGTTCTAAAATGAATAATGTAACATTTCCAACATTTTTAAGAAATAAACCTTTCATCAGTAATATATTCTTTTAAGTAATTATGTATGTATGTCCGTATATATTCCTTTACGTATATGTATGTATGTATATATTCCTTTACTTATGTGTATGAATGTATGTATTTAATTATGATTTTCCAATAAGTTACTTTCTCTGAAACTCATAATTAAATACATACATTCATACACATAAGTAAAGGAATATATACATACATACATATACGCAAAGGAATATATACAGACATACATACATAATTACTTAAAAGAATATATTACTGATGAAAAGTTTCTTTCTTAAAAATGTTGGAGTAATTTTCACATTTAATAAACACAGCAAATTCAATTCACATAGCCACAATTGCTCCTTCTACCTACAGTACTGAAAACCCGTTTTAAAAAACAAAAATAAACTTTAAAACTTACCTCAGCATTTCTTAAAATAACTTTCCTCCCATTCCCAAACAAAGATATTGCCTTTCAGAAGATCCACGATAAAATATATCTTCCTCCGCAGCCTCTGGAGCAACTGTACCCATGCTTATTTCATGTGTAAGTTGTAAGGACTTAATCTCACTGAAAGTATGAAAGAAACCGGCGAATTTTACTGCGCATGCGCTGCCTGTGCAGTCGCACGCGTTCTGCCTCTGAACCCCTTCGTTCAGAGGGCAGGAAATGCCGGTTTTCCCCGCGTGCGCCGTGCATGCTGAAAACCGGCATTTCCTCCAGCCAGATGCGTGCCTACCCCGACCATACTCACGCGTTTGGAACGGAATTACTGGGCCATTGGAAAATCATCCCGGGCTGTGAAATTGATCAGGTGGGTATGATGTATTACCAAGACGATAACGCGTTTCTCCTGCCATAGGCCGGGGTGATTTTCTAGCCAGTCACTTCATTAAAATTACTTTAACAACTCTTTCCATTTCTTCCTTGCAAGGACGTCTGTGTAAGCAGGAGGCCTGTGAGCGAGAAAAATGCCGGCAACTGCTAGTAGCCAACACCTTCACGAGCTAGTGGCGCCTTGTACCTCCCCCTCCCCCCGCAAGGCAAAGAAAGGAGCAGACACAATTTAAAGTGAAGCAGTGAACTTTTATTGCATCATAAAACAATTTTCAGGGTCAATTTTGATGTAGATAGTTTATAACTTTAAAATGTTAACTAGCTATTTCCTGCTTTTCAAACATTTGTAAACATGAATAGTTCAGAAAAAAATGTGTTAACATTTTAAAGTGACTTTTTCTGTTTTCTTAGTGCAAGGTGGAAACCAGCTATGGTGGAAACCAGCTATGTTCTAATTTTCAAATAGTTGTTGTAAAAATACTTTGGCTCCAATAAAAGTTGCTAATTTTTTTCCAACTGACTACAGGCTGCACTGTTTAAAGGAAAAGGTTACATATCCTTTCAGTCACAAATAAACATTTCAATGAAAACAGCAAACACAACATTTTACATGTCAATAAAATGAAAAATTTAACAATTGCACGATTTGCCCCCTCGCATCTGCGACTGAGGGTCCAAGGAGGTGCGTTGCGCAAGAGGTCATCCTCGTACGTATCCTCACACTGTTCCCTTTCGGGAACTGTATGAAGTGGTGGAAGGATTCCTGGCCACGTTAACGCTCCTTCCGTGACCATAACCATCTTCATACCAGCCATTAGGGTGGTTAGTCCTATGGCGTGAGGGTTTTACGGGCTCCCACAACCCATCTGAGGGGGGGGGCACCCACACCCGCGGACGCAAGTATCCCGCTGGATGTTGACACAGAATTTATAGTTGGAGCTCCGACTCCACTTGCCGGGACTGTCTGGAGCGGGGTTCGAAACCCTACTCCTTCTGGCCCAGCGGCGGGGATGCTTACCGCTACGCAAAATGCCCACTCCACGCGAAAGGTGACACCCATACGTTTCCTGTGCCTTTTCCCTCCCCGTGACTGGAGCCCTATGCTGCCACTTGAAAGACCAAGCTATCATCTGTCCTTTTTGCGGCGCCTTGGACTTCTCATTACCAATGATGAGCAGGCGCTGCGCCTCCACCTCGTTGAGGAGATTGCTGAGGTCATCATCAGTTCAATTGTGAGTTATTTTAATGCAGTGAATTGTGCTCATTCTAGCCATTTCACGTTGCTAATCAGAGTGGGCCTTTGGCGTAGCGGTAGCATCCCCGCCGCTGGGCCAGACGGGGTAGGGTTTCGAACCCCACTCCAGACAGTCCCGGCAAGTGGAGTCGGAGCGCCAGCTTTAAATTTCGGGTTGACATCCAGTGGGATATTTGCGTGTGTGGGTGGCCCCGCCCCCCCCCCCCGTATAGGTTGTGGGAGCCCGTAAAACCCTCCTGCCATAGGACTAACCACCCTAATGGCTGGTTCAAAGATGGTTACGGTCACGGAATTAGCGTTAATCATGGCCATAAATCCTTCCACCACTTCATACAGCTCCCCAAAGGGAACAGTGTGAAGACACGTACGGCGACGACGTTGCTAATTAAATAAATGGAATGAAAAAAATGCTTTCAGGGACTTTAAAAGTCTTTAAATTGATTTAATTCTGTTTAAAACTACTTCAGATTCTTCAAAATAATTTAAAAGTTTATAAAAGTTACCAAAAGCTTCATAAAAATACCAAAAACCTATTTAAAATGCTGCTCTGCATGTAAAAATGCTTTGCAGCTTGTGAGAAACATTGGGGGCGTGTCCTATTAAACTGAGACCTCAAGGGGCGTGTCTCACTTGCACTGCGCGCTCCACGCTTCGCGCTGGCTGCACTCCTGGGCGGCGTGACATCAGACGCTGCCCGGGAGTCATCATTTTACAACAGGAATTCCAGGCGTCCCTGAAGCTCAACGGCTGGCGCGTCGGGTAAGTGCACATCGGGGGCTTGCACGCGCGGCAAGCCCCCGATCCTAATTTCTGCCCCATAATTTAAATGTAGTGAAATTAGTGGGATTCATTTGTTTAACTTAATTGCAATTAATTAAATGGTAAGTCAAGGCAGGGCAGCCCGGTGCTGTGGTATGCTCTTCCTGCATGAAGTGGGAACTCAGGGACACTTCCTGTGTCCCTGACAACCACGTGTGCAGGAAGTGTATCCAACTGCAGCTACTGGCAGGCCGCGTTACGGTGCTGGAGCAGCAATTGGATACATGCTGGACCATTCGCAATGCTGAGGACATCGTGAATAGCACGTTTGATCAGTTGGTCACACCACAGATAAAGTTGGCGCAGGCAGAGAGGGAACTGGTGACCAACAGGCAGAGTAGTAGGCGCAGGCAGGTAGTGCAGGGGTCCCCTGTGGCCATCCCCCTCTCAAACAGATATACCACTCTGGATACTGATGGGGGGGGGATGGCTTACCAGGGGAAGGCAGCAGCAGCCAACTTCCTGGCACCACGAGTGGTTCTGCTGCTCAGGATGGGAGGAAAAAGACTGGGCGAGCTATAGTGATAGGGGATTCTATATTAAGTGGAATAGATAGGTGTTTCTGCGGCCGCAAATGAGACTCCAGGATGGTGTGTTGCCTTTCTGGTGCAAGGGTCAAGGATGTCTCAGAGCGGCTGCAGAACATTTTGGAAGGGGAGGCTGAACAGCCAGTTGTCGTGGTGCATATAGGTACCAACGATATAGGTAAAAACCGGGATGAGGTCCTAAAAGCTGAAAATAGGGAGTTAGGAGGTAAATTAAAAATAGGACCTCAAAGTTAGTAATCTCAGGATTGCTACCAGTACCACGTGCTAGTCAGAGTAGAAATAGAAAGATATTTCAGATGAATACGTGGCTATAGGAATGGTGCCAGGGGGAGGGATTCAAATTTCTGGGACATTGGAACCGGTTCTGGGGGAGGTGGGACCAGTACAAAATGGACAGTTTGCACCTGGACAGGGCTGGGACCAATGTCCCAGGGGGAGTGTTTGCTAATGCTCTGGAGGAGCGTTTAAACTATAATGGCAGGGGGTTGGGAACCTGAGTGGAGAGACAGAGGAAAGGGAAACAAGGATAAAAGCAAAAGACAGGAAGGAGAAAAATAAAAGTGGCAGGCAGAGAAATCAAGGGTTTAAATCAAACATGGCCACAGTAAATAATAATCCTAAAAGATCGTAGACCTTTAAAAAACAAGCCTGAAGGCTTTGTGTCTTAATGCAAGGAGCATTAGCAATAAGGTGAATGAATTAGCTGCGCAAATAGAGGTAAACGAATATGATATGATTGGGATTACGGAAACATGGCTCCAGGGTGGCTAATGTTGGGAACTCAATATCCCGGGATATTCAATATCCAGGAAAGATAGTCAAAAAGGTAAAGGAGGTGGGGTAGCATTGCTGGTTAAAGAGGGGATTAACACAATTGAAAGGAAGGATATTAGCTCTGATGATGTGGAGTCTGTATGGGTAGAACTGAAAAATACCAAGTGGCAGAAAACGTTAGTGGGAGTGGTATATGGACCTCCAAACAGTAATGCGGAGGTTCGGGATGGCATCAAATGGGAAATTAGAGAAGCATGCAATAAGGGCACAGCAGTTATCATGGGTGACTTTAATCTACATATAGATTGGGCTAACCAAATTAGTACCAATACTGTGGAGGAGGAATTCCTGGAGTGTATACGGGATGGTTTCCTGGACCAATATGTCGAGGAACCAACTAGAGATCAGGCCATCTTAGACTGGGTATTATGTAATGAGAAAGGTTTAATTAGCAATCTTGTTGTGCGAGGCCCCTTGGGTCAGAGCGATCATAATATGATAGAATTCTTCATTAAGATGGAGAGTAAAATATTTGACTCAGAGACTAGGATCCTGAATTTAAATAAAGGAGACTACGATGGTATGAGGTGCGAGTTGGGTAGGATTGATTGGGGAATGACACTCAAAGGGTTGACGGTGGTTGGCAATGGCAAATATTCAAAGATCGCATGGATGTACTACAAAATTTGTTCATCCCAATTTGGCATAAAAATAAAACAAAAAAGGTGACTCAACCGTGGTTAACAAGGGAAATTAGGGATAGCATAAGATCCAAGGAGAGGACATATAAATTGGCCAGAAAAAACAGTAAACCTGAGGATTGGGAGCAGTTTAGGTTTCAACAAAGGAGGACAAAGGGATTAATTAAAAGGGGGAAAATAGAGTATGAGAGTAAGCTTGCAGGGAACATAAAAACAGACTGTAAAAGCTTTTATAGATATGTGACGAGGAAAAGATTGGTGAAGTCAAGTGTAGGTCCCTTGCAGGCAGAATCAGGGGAATTTATAATGGGGAACAAGGAAATGGCAGACCAATTAAATACATACTTTGGTTATGTCATCACAAAGGAGGACACAAATAACCTCCCAAAGATGTCGGGGAACATAGGGTCTAATGACAGGGAGGAACTGATAGAAATCAGTATTTGTAGGGAAATGGTGCTAGGGTAATTGATGGGATTGAGGGCTGATAAATCCACAGGGCCTGATAATCTACATCCTAGGGTACTTAAGGAAGTGGCCCTAGAAATAGTAGATGCATTGTGCGTCATCTTCCTAAATTAGATAGACTCTGGAATAGTACCCATGGATTGGCGGGTAGCTAATGTTACCCCACTGTTCAAAAAGGGTGGTAGAGAGAAAACAGGGAATTACAGACGGGTAAGGCTGACATCGGCAGTGGGAAAAATGCTAGAGTCCATTATAAAGGATGTAATAGCAGACCACTTGGAAAAAAGTGACCGAATCGGACAAAGTCAACATGGATTTACAAAGGTAAATCGTGCTTGACTAATCCACTGGAATTTTTTGACGATGTAACTGGTAAAATAGATAAGGGAGAACCAGAGGATGTGGTGTATTTGGATTTTCAAAAGGCTTTTGATAAGGTCCCGCATAAGAGATTAGCGTGTAAAATTAAGGCACATGGGATTGGGGGCAAGGTAGTGATTTGGATAGAGAACTGGTTGGCAGACAGAAAGCAAAGAGTTGGAATAAATGGCTCTTTTTCCGAGTGGCAGGCAGTGGCTTGTGGGGTACCGCAGGGATCGGTCCTTGGACCCCAGCTATTCACAATATATATATTAATGATCTGGATGAGGGAACTAGATGTAATATCTCCAAGTTTACAGATGACACACAGCTCGGTGGGCGTGTGTGCTATGAGGAGGATATCGAGAAACTCCAGCATGATTTGGACAGGTTGGGTGATTGGGCAGAAGCATGGCAGATGCAATATAACGTGGATAAATGCGAGGTTATCCACTTTGGTGTCAAAAACAGGAAGGCAGATTATTATCTGAATGGCAATAGATTGGGAGAAGGGGAAGTGCAACGAGACCTGGGCGTCCTTGAGCACCAGTCGCTGAAAGTAAGCATGCAGGTGCAGCAGGCGGTTCAGAAGGCAAATGATTTTTTGGCCTTCGTTGCGAGAGGGTTTGGGTACAGGAACAAGGATGTCTTGCTACCTTGGTGAAACCACATCTGGAGTATTGTGTGCAGTTTTGGTCGACTTATCTGAGGAAGGATGGTCTTGCCATGGAAGGAGTGCAGCGAAGATGCACCAGGCTGATACCTGGGATGGCAGGAATGACGTATGAGGGGAGATTGGGTCGTTTGGGCTTGTCCATGCTGGAGTTTAGAAGAATGAGAGGGGATCTCATCGAAACTTATAAAATTCTAGCAGGACTAGACAGACTAGATGCTGGAACGATATTCCTGATGGTCGGGGAGTCCAGAACCAGGAGTCACAGTCTAAGGATAAGGGGTAAGCCATTTCGGACAGAGATGAGGAGGAATTTCTTCACCCAGAGAGTGGTGAATCTGTGGAATTCTCTACCAAAGAAGGCAGTAGAGGCCAATTCATTAAATATATTCCAGAAGGAGTTGCATATATTTCTTAAGGCTAGGGGAATCAAGGGATATGGAGAGAAGGCAGGAACAGGGTACTGAATTTGGACGATCAGCCATGATCTCATTGAATGGCGGAGCAGGCTCGAGGGGCCGAATGGCCTACTCCTGCTCCAATCTTCTATGTTTCTATATTTCTATGAAGGCAATGAGTGTAGAATGTAGCATGCTGCGGGAGGGAGTTGAGGACACTCGTGTGGAAGACATAGTCTCAGTTAAGGAGATGTTCGATGTGTTCCTTCCAGCAGGCACTGACTGCCTCGTTGTCCTTGATGAGTAACTCTCCGTTCTTGACCCGCAGCAGGGTAGGACCTTGGGTGCTTGGGCCATAGCTGCTCTTCACTGCACTAAAGAATCCACGCACGTCCTGTTTGTCGGCTAGCTGCTGGATCTCCTGTGCTTTCCCCACCCACAATCCTTTTCTTTAGGTTGTGAGTTTTTCATGGACCTCGGCCTTTAGGCGTCTGTAGAGATGCTTTCTTGCTCTCGAGTTGTGTTGCTGTTTCCAGATCAGGAATGCCTTGCGCGTGTGGCTTATTAGCTCCTGCATCTCCTGGTCATTCTCGTCGAACCAGTTTTGGTGTTTCCTGGTCGAGTCACCGTACGTCTCTTCACAGGTGCAGATTATGCAGGCCTTGAGTGCAGACCAGGTGCTGTGGGCACTCTGTGTCTTGAATCACTGGGAGTCGTCAGGTTGGTTGTGAGGCAAAGGCTGAATAGGGCTTGCTGAGCAGGGTCTTTGAGTGCTCCAGCGTTGATTTTCCTGTGGCATTGTTTCTGTTGCCACTGCTGTTTTGGGGCTCCATTGATGGAGATGACAGAGCAGATTAGACAGAGGTCTGTCCAGCAGTCTCCAGCTCCTGTCATGGCACGGGTGATGTGGACATTCTTGCGGTCCCTCGCTCAGACAATGATGTATTCCAGCAGATGCCAGTGCTTGGAGCGAGGGCGTTGCTATGAAACCTTGTACTTGTCTCTCTCACAGAACTGGGTGTTGGTTATGACAAGGTGATGTTCTAAGCATTTCCTCAGCAGGAGGGTGCCATAGGAGTTGACTTGCCCGACCCCCTTTCTGCAATCACACCTCCCCAGAGGTCAGTGTCCTTTCCAACTCCAGTGTTAAATTCGCCAAGGAGGATCAGCTTGTCAACGTTGGGACTCAGGACAGGGATTGGTCGATGCTGCAGTAGAATTCCTCTTTGGTCTTATCTGTGGCTTCCAGTGTTGGGGCATGTGCACTGATGACCGTAGCACACTGGTTCCAGGCTAGGGTGAGCCGAAGAGTCATGAGGCCTTCCTTTATTCTGCAAGAGGAGTCTCTGAGATGCCCAAGTAGCTCATTTTTTATGGAGAAGCCTACCCCATGGACGCGGATTTCTTCTTCAGGTTTGCCTTCCCAGAAGAAGGTGTAAGCACCAAATTACTCCTTCAGCTGGCCTTCCCCTGCCCACCGGATCTTGAGTAGGGCGGCGATGTCTATGTTGAAACATCTGACCTCGCGGGCAACAATAGCAGTATGGCATTCCGGTCTTTCGCTGTTGGGGTTGTCCATGAGGGTCCTGAGGTTCCAGTTCCCAAATTTCATTTTTTAAAGGGTGGATGATGCCTGTGCATGAATTCTTTTTATCAAGGGGTGGCCGTTGCACAGCAGCTACCACATGGGCTTGACAGAGCAAGTTCTTGGTCCAATTGCAAGGGGATCCAAGATGATTGGACACCAGGTTCTGTTACATCGGCCTAGCACACACACACAAACATACTCCTACTGTCCTCCTCCCTGCTTCCCGTAGGTCCACTCTGCCTGGGTTTCATAGGATGCAGATCCTCCCAACCTCGCTGTTGGCCCATGCTGCACATTCCCTGGGCCCCGACCCCGCTGCTGGCCCACATTGTGCCACTCCTGGGCCGCAACCTCGCGGCTGGCCTTGTCCTCGCTACTGTGCCCCGTACTTGCCCTGGGGCCTCGTTCTCGATGCTGGGTCCCGACATTTTTCCTGAGCCTCATCCTCGCTCCTGGGTTCCGTCCTCGCTCCTGAGTCCCGACCTCGCTGCACCTCCCATCCCTCTTCCTGAGCCTCGTCCTGGCTCCTGGGCTTCGACCTTGCTCCTGGGCCTCATCCTCGCTCCTGGGACTCGTCCTCACTCCTGGCCTCGATCTCGCTGTTGGGCCTCGTCCTTGTTCCTGGGTCCCCGCCTCGCTGCTCCTCCCGTCCCTGCTCCTGGGCCTCGACCTCCACAGCTGCAGTGTAGAAGCGGCGCTAAAAAAAATATCATTATTAAGTTAGACTCTTTTAATGCCTGGATATTAAAAACCTCATCATCATGTTCAAATCCCTCTGTCGTCTTGCTCTTCCCTACCTCTGTAAGCTCCTCAAGCCATACAACCCTCTGATAATGCTGCACTCCTCCAACTCTGGATTCTTGTGCTTGTCCCACTTCCTTCACCCCACCATTGGAGGCCGTGCCTTCAGACACCTAGGCCCTAAGCTTTGAATTATCTCCCCAAATTGCTTTGCGACTTCACTTCTCTCTCCACCTTTAACACGCTGCTTACAAACTACCTCCTTGACTTAGTGTTTGGCTATTTGTCCTAATGTCTCCTTCTTTGGCTCGGTGCCAATTGTTCTCTGGTTACGCTCCTGTGAAGCTCATTGGGTCGTTTTCCAACATTAAAGGTGCTATATAAATGTACGTTCTTGTTATTGTTGATGTTATTCTATAGATACTGAGAACAAAAATAAAACTAGCAGTGACCCCCTGAGTGACAATCACTCCTAACCTGTCTCCATTCGAAGCAACATGCACTTACCCTCACTCTCTGTTTCCTGTCCTCAAATAACTTTCTATCCATGCTGCTACATTTCCTCTTAGACCAAACACCTACATTTTCTAACACGCCTTCTGGAAATCCATGCACACTACATCCACTGAATTCTCTTTCTCTCTATAATCAATTCAAAGGATCCATATTTTGTAAGTGGGAATATTACATTGCAAGTCTGTGACATGCCCATTATTTAGTTCAAAAGAGCAGTCAACTATAATACAGATAGGTTTTAGTACCACACGTGAGTCCTGGAGTCGATTTATTGGGACAACTTGACAGTGACGTAGCCAAAACCTCTTGAAGGAGGCAGAACCAATATGATGAATTCCATCCAATTGCCATGGTTTAGAGATGAATTGAGGAAGAAGAAACCTTCAGTCTAAAAAAGTATACATAATTCATGATGTACCATCTACATTTAGAGCTGGGTCTCGGCCCTCTGGGGTAAAACTAACTGCTGCCCGTTTCTTGCATGTTACGCTTCTAGAAAGTGGTATTTGTATTAGTCTATTTATGTTAATTATGCCATGAAGGCACAGTCTGGGAGGTGGGAACAATATTGTACCATGTATCATTCAAACTGGCGATCAGAGCAAACATTAAACCATTAATATACATTTCTCGTGCCCGTATCCTAACTTGCATAATTTCCGTTCACCCATCACCACTGTGCTCGCTGACCTGCATTGGCTATTCGTCCTCGATTTTAAAATTCTCACCCTTGTTTTCAAATTCCTCCATGGCCTCAACCCTCCATATCTATCTAACCTCTTCCAGCACTAAAATCGCCTCAGACCTCTGCACTTGCACATCTGGCCACTTGAGCTACCCCGATTTTAATCGTTCCACCTTTGGCTGCGTGCCTTCAGCTGCACAGGCCCACAGCTCTGGATTTGCCTCCCTAAATCTCTCCACCTCTCTACCACTCTCCTTCTTTTAGATTCTCCTTAAAACTTGTCTCTTTGACGAAATTTTTGGTCACCTGTCGAAATATCCCCTTACGTGGCTTGGCGTCAAATTTTGTTTGTTAATGCTCCTATGAAGCACCTTGGGACATTATGCTACGTTAAAAGCACGATATAAATAAAATTCGAGGGTTTCGCGCTGGCCGTTAAGGCCATTTTAGCAGGTCGGCAGTGATGCCGAAACCTGCGCATGCTGCATTTATTTAGGTTAGGCTGGTCGTGATGTCAGTAAGTGTACCACGCTCACTTGATGCCAGATCTGCCGTTTTCACCATTGCCGCTATAGTTACTGGTCAGTGTATATCACATCCAGCTTGCCCAGCGTTCAGCAGCAGGAAGGAGGCTCCATCAGCGTTATTTGAAGGGATCATCATCAACAGCTTGCAGCTGACATGGTTTTTCAGTTTGACTGGCTCTGTCTAACTTTCTGCAACTCGTGTAGCTTTCTCAGCTTGTTCCAAGTTCCTGAGGTGACAGGGAGTGTTAGTGCAAGTGGAGACCGCATTCACTCTCATTTAAAGGCTTCTGCTCACACCACTTGCTCACAATCATGGAGGTTCCACTTTCAATCCCCCTCGTGCTCGAGTATCTTCAGGAGGGAGCGGAGGCAGCGAAGAAGAGGGGAAGGTGTGCACCGATGGAGGAAGAGAAGGGCCAGTACGGCTCTCAACAGGAGGCTTTACCCACCTAGGGTCTTCCGAGAGCACTTATCTTACCTCCACTTAAACAAGGAGCAGTTTATTAGGAGGTTCAGCTTCATCAAGGAAGTGGTCACAAAACTCTGCTACCTCCTGCAACCAGACCTGCAACCTTAGCACACGGCAAACACGGCTCTCCCAATGGCTCTCAAGATTACTGTGGCCCTCAATTTTTTCGCCAGTGGATACTTCCAGTCTGCAGCAGAAGACATCGCTAACATCTCCCATTTCATTGTACATCACTGAATCCGGGAGGTCACAGAGGCTCTCTACACCGGCAGAAGGGATTCAATTGTATTCTCTCTGAATAAAGAGAAGCCCAAAGAGCAGGCATGTGGCTTTGCCCATATAGCGGGCTTCCCCATAGTGCACGCTGCCATCGACTGCACATATGTGGATTTGTGAGTACCGCATAACAATCCTGAGATGTTCCATAACTGCAAAGGCGACCACTCCCTTAATGTGCAGTTGTTGTGCGACCATGCCCAGAGCATCATGATGGTGAATACACAGTATCCCGGAAGCAGTCATGATGTCTTCATCCAGAGCCAGTCTGGTGTGCCAGCAACCTTTCATCCATCACGTAAAACGTTAGGCTGGCTGCTCGGTGATAGGGCCTACCCGTTCTGCCACTGGCTGATGACTCCCCTCCGCAACCCCACCTCTCCTGACCAGGACTCATGTAATGACAGCCATGCTGGCACCAGGAACATTATAAAGCAGACCATCGGCGTGCTCAAGCAATGGTTCCACTGTCTTGACCACTCAGGAGGAGCCCTCCAGTAGGTGGTCTGCTGCATGCATCACAACTTGGCGATCATGAGGGTGCAGCCTGTACCACCAGGGTTTGAGGGACCACATCAGGAGGAGGAGGAGGAAGAGGAGGATGATGAGGAAGAGGATGAGGAGGAATGGGTGAGGCAATCAGCAGATCCTCGTTGCAGACGTGCTGTCCGTGAAGGCCGCATAAGTGTCTGATTCCAGTGAATGAAACCCCAGATCACCTTTGCTCACCACATCCCCATCATACCATCCCTCTGTCATGGAGCATCACATTGTCCTCCTGGGCACAAAGCTGAAATGAGAGCCATCAACAAAGCAAATATTCCAAACAAAATTATTAAATGTTTTAAAATCCAATCAACATTACAATATGAACTGATCACCCTGTCGTTCATGTGCCTTTTCCTACTCTCGTGCCCCTAGGCAGTACTACCCCAGTGGCTACAGAATGGCTGGTGGAAGGCTGCTGACTCTCAATGGGGGAGACTGCAGATGGCCTGCTCGGCCGACGTCGATCAGCTGTGGGCCTAGAAGGCCTGTTTGTAGACTGCACCATCTCGGCATCAGCAGCAGCAGCCCGGGCTGACTAGTTGTCGTCTGTGGCAAGGGCAATGGCGGAGTGGCAGTGGAGGGAGTAGGAATGCTTTCATCCTGAGAGAGGACGGGAGGTTCTTGCTCCACAGACCCACTGCCACTCCCACTGGGTGGCTCCTCAGCATTCCTATCAATCTGTTGGAGGACAGATTGCTGTAATGCTGCGACACCCTGCAAGCCCCTTTCGACACTCGTAAACCCAGTGATGGTGACAGCTGTCTGAGCTTGCGTGGCAGCAAGCTGGGACTGCATTAGAGCAGTCTGAGTTAGTTTGGCAGCAAGCTGAGCCTGCAGGAGAGCAGTCTGTGCTTACACTGTAGCACTGAGATGCAGGGTTGCTTCCGTCTGTGCTGCAATGGAAGCGTGACATAGCCCTTCACATGCAGCATCCTGGCTGCGTCGGCATGTTCTCTCCTGGAGTTGTCATCATTTCCATCCTGGAAATCAGGGACGCCAAGCTCTGCTCAAAGCCCAATGCAATGTTGGAGCTGGACCCCGAACCCAGTCAGGCAATCTACTGGGAGAGGAAAAAAGAAAGAACTAGGCAAAAAGTTATCCCAATTTAGGAAAAACTCTGGCAGAGTTCGTCCTAAC
Source organism: Somniosus microcephalus (assembly GCF_052327205.1). NCBI lineage: Eukaryota > Metazoa > Chordata > Chondrichthyes > Squaliformes > Somniosidae > Somniosus > Somniosus microcephalus. The sequence continues at coordinate 65,384,544 of NC_141005.1, read as the reverse complement.
TCCTGATGATAAGCAAGCAAGTTCTGGGAGACTGCAGAAATGTATGGATATCTTTAGTTTTAGCTACCCTCATCTACCTTTTATAATTGGAGATGCCACAAATTTCCCACAACTTTAAAACAGGACAAGGAGTTGAACAATTTCAGATCATAACCACTGCTCACTTTCTTTTCAGACACCAGGTGCGGGTAATGAATCTGCTCTTGCCATTTACCGCTCCCCTTGACCGTGTTTTGTTTCGTTACTTGACCCATTACCACTTCCTCTTGCTCGCTCCATCATCCCATTTGTTATTTAATCACTCCTGTATTCCACACTATCACAGACCTTCCCGTTTGTTCTTTCCTCCCCTCCACTTTCGCTGTCTGTACATAAGAATATAAGAAATAGGAGCAGGATTAGGCCATACGGGCTGCTCCACCGTTTAAAAGATCATGACTGATCATTTAACTCAACTCCACCTTCTCGCACTATTCCCATATCCCTTTTTCCCCATAGTATCCAAAAATGTATCGATCTCTGTCTTGAATTTGCTCAACGATTGAGCATCCACAGCTCTCTGTGGTAGATAATTCCAAAGATTCACAATTTGAGTGAAACAATTCTCTTCTCAGTCCTAAATGGCCGACCACTTATTCTGAAACTGTGACCCCTAGTTCAGGACTCCTCAGCCAGGGAAAATATCCTTCCAGCATTTACCCTGTGACGCGCTATCAATTACTCATAAAAGACTGAGAGTTAGAAGAGTAACTAAAGGCTTTTATTAACAACAGAATGGAGGTCTGCCTCGAGTGGTCCACCGGTCCAGGATACCAAGGGCTGGGGAGCAGTCACCTTTATATTAGGACCTGTGGGAGGAGTCAGCCGAGGCATGTCCAGGCATGTACACAGTGGAATACAAACAGGACAAACAGGAATACAAACAGTGGTTTACCACATTCACCCCTTGTTTAAAATTGAGTCCGGCGGGGTGAAGTGTATTAAAAGTTAGTGTATTGGAGTCTCTCCGGAGGTCTTGTCTGCCGCTGTGATCGGCGTGGCGACGGCAGGGGTAGTGAAGCTTCCGGCGTCGAGTCCAGCGTAGGCTGTGGCACAGGCGTGTCGTCCTCGTAGATGTCGAGCGGGTCGCGGGGCCCAGGCCTGCCGTCTGCTGGGGCTGGATATCGGATCGTGGGGGTGGGTGGTAGTGGGTAGTGGGTTACTGTGGTCCCCGAGGGTGCAACGTCTCTTATGGAGACTGTGTCCTCCCGCCCGTCCGGGTATGCGATGTAAGCATACTGGGGGTTGGCGTGGAGGAGGTCGACCCTCTCGACCAGGGGGTCCGTTTTATGGGTCCTCACGTGTCTTCTCAGTAGGACCGGCCCTGGGGACGTCAGCCATGGCGGTAGCGATGTCCCTGATGTGGACTTCCTTGGGAAGACGAACATTTTCTCATGAGGGGTGGCGTTAGTGGCAGTGCAGAGCAGTGACCGAATAGAGTGGAGCGCATCGGGGAGCACATCCTGCCAGCGGGAGGTTGGAAGGCCCCTAGACTTTAAGGCTAGCAGGACGGCCTTCCAAACTGTCGCATTTTCTCTTTCCACCTGTCCGTTCCCCCGGGGGTTGTAACTGGTGGTCCTGCTTGTGGCAATACCCCTAGTTAGCAGGTACTGACGGAGTTCGTCGCTCATAAACGATGAGCCCCGGTCGCTATGGATATAGCTGGGGAAGCCGAACAGGGTGAAGAGGTTGTTCAGACATTTAATGACCGTGGCACTGGTCATGTCCGGGCAGGGGAAGGCGAACGGGAAACGGGAGTACTCATCAATAATATTGAGGAAGTACACATTGCGGTCGGAGGAGGGGAGAGGCCCTTTAAAATCAACGCTCAGGCGCTCGAAGGGGCGAGTGGCATTTATCAGGTGGGCCCTGTCTGGTCTATAAAAGTGTGGTTTGCACTCAGCGCAGATTTGGCAGTTCCTGGTCATGGTCCTGACCTCCTCAATAGAGTAAGGCAGGTTGCGGGCCTTGATGAGGTGGAAGAACCTGGTGACCCCCGGGTGGCAGAGGTCATTGTGGAGGACCCGTAGTCTATCGATCTGCGCGCTGGCGCAGGTGCCACGCGATAGCGCATCCGGGGGTTCATTTAGCTTCCCGGGCCGGTACAAGATCTCGTAGTTGTAGGTGGAAAGTTCGATTCTCCACCTCAAGATCTTGTCATTTTTGATTTTGCCCCTCTGCTTGTTGTTAAACATAAAAGCAACTGAACGCTGGTCAGTGAGCAGGGTAAATCGTTTTCCGGCCAGGTAGTGCCTCCAATGATGCACAGCCTCCACAATTGCCTGGGCCTCCTTCTCAACAGCGGAGTGTCTGGTCTCCGGGCCTTGGAGGGTTCGTGAAAAGAAGGCCACGGTTCTCCCCGCCTGATTGAGGGTAGCGGCCAGGGCAAAGTCGGACGCGTCGCTTTCCACCTGGAAGGGGATGGATTCGTCCACTGCGTGCATGGTGGCTTTGGCAATGTCCTCCTTGATACGGTGGAAGGCTAAGCGGGCCTCTGCCGTCAAGGGAAAAGAGGTGGACTTGATCAGCGGACGGGCCTTGTCCGCATAGTAGGGGACCCACTGGGCGTAATAGGAGAAAAACCCTAGGCACCTCTTCAGGGCCTTGAGGCAGTGGGGCAGTGGAAGTTCCATAAGGGGACGCATCCGGTCGGGCTCGGGGCCGATGACTCCGTGTTCCACAACACAGCCAAGGATGGCGAGGCGGTTTGTGCGGAATATGCACTTCTCCTTGTTATATGTCAGGTTTAGGAGTTGGGCGGTGCGGAGGAATTTTTCGAGGTTTGCGTCATGGTCCTGCAAGTCACGGCCGCAGATGGTCACATTGTCCAGATATGGGAAAGTGGCCTGCAACGCATTTTGATCTACCATCCGGTCCATCTCCCTTTGGAAGATGGAGACCCCGTTGGTGACGCCAAAGGGAACCCTAAGGAAGTGATAGAGGCGGCCGTTTGCCTCAAAGGCAGTGTACTGGCGGTCCTCAGGGCGGATGGGGAGCTGGTGGTACGCTGATTTCAGGTCAATGGTCGAGAAGACGCGGTACTGCGCGATCTGGTTGACCATATCAGCTATACGGGGGAGTGGGTAGGCGTCCAGCAGGGTGTAGCGATTTATTGTCTGGCTGTAGTCGATGACCAGGCGCTGCTTCTCGCTGGTCTTAACGACCACAACCTGGGCTCGCCAGGGGCTGGTGCTGCCCTCAATAATCCCTTCTTTCAGGAGCCGCTCCACTTCGGTTTTAATGAAAACCCTGTCCCCGGCACTGTATCGCCTGCTCTTTGTGGCGATGGGCTTACAGTCGGGGGTGAGGTTAGCAAACAGTGGTGGGGGGGTGACTCTGAGTGTGGAGAGGTTGCACCTGGTGCGCGGCGGGCAATTTGGAAGCTGCTGGCTGCAGACTGTGAGTGGGGGTAGGGGTCCACCGTACGCCATCGTAACACTTTTAAGGTGGCACTGAAAATCTAACCCCAGCAGGACGGCAGCGCAGAGGTCAGGCAGGACCAGAAGTTTAAAATGATTGTACACGGTCCCGTCTACTACGAGTGTCACCACGCAGTAGCCGCCGATGTCCGCCGACTGGGACTCGGAGGCCATAGAAATCCGCTGTTGCGCAGGCAGGACTGGGAGAGAGCAACACCGCACCGTGTCGGGGTGGATGAAGCTCTCCGTGCTCCCAGAGTCAAAAAGGCAGATTGTATCGTGACCATTTACCTTAATGTCCATTGTGGAACTGGCCAGTTGGTGCGGTCTCGCTTGGTCCAGTGTAACGGATGCCAGCGTAGGGGTCGGTGTGTCGCTGCGGGTATCAGATGAGGCAGTGTCGGGGGCCTGCTGCGTCCCGGCTGTCATCCAAGATGGCGGCGTCCATGATCCCCATGTGGCTGGAGGCGTCCAAAATGGCTGCTGTACCGGTGATTCGCACACGGCCGGGGAGGTCCAAAATGGCGGCCCGCATGGCCCACACGCGGCGCTGCTGGGGTTCGGGGTGGCTTTGGCCCTGCAGACGCTAGCGTAGTGTCCCTTCTTCCCGCAGCCCGAGCAGATCGCGTTTTTCGCCGGGCAGCGCGCTCTGGGGTGTTTTGCCTGGCCACAGAAGTAGCATTTCTGGCCTTGGGGCACTGCTGTCTGGCCTTGGAACACTGCTGCGGTAGTTGGGCCGTTGTTGGGGTGTGGCTGGGGTGGCACGGCGCTATGAGGCGGTCCTACCGTGTCCCAGGCTGTCATTCCCCACGGCGTCCACGGTGCAGAGGAGTAGGCATCCATGCCCTGGTAGGCTGCATCCAACGATAGTGCGAGTTCAGAGGCCTTGTTGAGGTCGAGGTTACTCTGCTCCAACAGTCGCTGTCGTGTGTAATTGGATCTGTGGCCCGCTACAAAAGCGTCCAGGATAAGTTCCTCTGTGTACACGGCGGCCTTTACATCCGTCCAACCACAGGCCCGGCCAAGCAGAGACAGTGCCTGAAGGTATTCCACGGTCGATTCCCCAGGTTGTTGTTTACGACTCCCCAGGAGGTGCCTGGCGTACACTTCGTTCACTGGGCGCGTGTACTGGTCCTTGAGGAGCTTGATAGCATCCGCGTACGAGGTCGCGTCTTGGATGACCGAGTACACTCGGTGGTTCACTTTGGAGGTCAGGACATCCAGTTTGTCCTCGTCCGATTTGATTGCTTCGGAGGCGGTCAGGAATTTTTCGAAACACTTAAGCCAGTGAGTAAACTTGGTGGATGAGTCGCCTCCCGATGATCTAAGTCCAGGCATGCTGGTGTGAGGATCTTCTCCATTATAAAAATGTTGTTAATAAAATTGATGCGCTATCAATTACTCATAAAAGACTGAGAGTTAGAAGAGTAACTAAAGGCTTTTATTAACAACAGAATGGAGGTCTGCCTCGAGTGGTCGACCGGTCCAGGATACCAAGGGCTGGGGAGCAGTCACCTTTATACTAGGACCTGTGGGAGGAGTCAGCCAAGGCATGTCCAGGCATGTACACAGTGGAATACATAAGAACATAAGAAATAGGAGCAAGAGTAGGCCAATCGGCCCCTCGAGCCAGCTCCACCATTCAATAAGATCATGGCTGATCTGATCCTAACCTCAAATCTTCTATCACTCTGCATCCACCCGAACCCATGTGATCTCCCGGGAGAGGCGAAAAACCAGATAAAGACCCAATGGCCAATTTGGGAGAAAAAAATCTGGGAAATTCCTCTCCGACCCATCTAGGCGATCGAAATTCTTCCAGGAGATCACTCTGTCCCTATATTTTCTACAGTACTTACCTTCTGTAAAGGCGATCTCCACCCCAGCCAGGAACAGGAATAAAACCATCTCCTGAAATCTAACAGAATTAGAACACAGTAGGAGCAGAACAAGGCTACACGGCCCCTGGGCCCGCTCCACTACCCACAGGGCCATGACCATTCCGAACCCAGACTCATGTCCAATTTCCTGCCCGCTCCCCGTAACCCTTTATTCCCTTTACTTCTAGGAAACTATCTATTTCTGTTTTAAATTTCTTTAATGATGTAGCTTCCACAGCTTTCTGGGGCAGCAAATTCCACAAACCTACCACCCTCTGAGTGAAGAAGTTTCTCCTCATCTCAGTTTTGAATGAGCAGCCCCTTATTTTAAGATTATGCCCCCTAGTTCTAGTTTCACCCATCATTGGGAACATCCTCACCGCATCCACCCGATCAAGCCCCTTCACAATCTTATATATTTCAATAAGATCGCCTCTCATTCTTCTGAACTCCAATGAGTAGAGTCCCAATCTACTCAACCTCTCCTCATATGGCCACCCCCTCATCCCCGGGATTAACCGAGTGAACCTTCTTTGTACTGACTCGAGAGCAAGTATGTCTTTTCTTAAGTATGGACACCAAAACTGTATGCAGTATTCCAGGTGCGGCCTCACCAATACCTTGTACAACTGCAGCAATACCTCCCTGTCTTTATATTCCAACCCCCTAGCAATAAAAGCCAACATTCCATTGGCCTTCTTAATCACTTGCTGCACCTGCATACTAACTTTTTGAGTTTCGTGCACCAGGACCCCCAGATCCCTTTGTACTACAGTACTTTCCAGTTTCTTGCCATTAAGATAATAACTTGCTCTATGATTTTTCCTGCCAAAGTGCATAACCTCACACTTTCCAGTATTGTATTCCATCTGCCAAATCTCTGCCCACTTACTTAGCCTGTCTATGTCCCTTTGCAGGTTTTTTATGTCCTCCTCACTCACTACTTTCCCTCCCATCTTTGTATCATCTGCAAACTTTGATATGTTACACTCGGTCCCCTCCTCCAAATTGTTAATATAGATTGTAAAGAGTTGGGGACCCAGCACTGACCCCTGCGGAACACCACTAGTTACTGGTTGCCAATCTGAGAACGAACCATTTATCCCAACTCTCTGCTTTCTGTTAGAGAGCCAATCCTCCACCCACGCCAGAATATTACCCCCAATCCCGTGATTTTTTATCTTGAGCAATAATCTTTTGTGTGGCACCTTGTCAAATGCCTTTTGGAAGTCTAAATACACTACGTCCACTGGTTCCCCTTTATCCACCCTGTATGTTACTTCCTCAAAAAACTCCAGCAAATTTGTTAAACATGACTTCCCCTTCATGAAACCATGCTGAGTTTGCCCTATTAAATTATGTTTATCCAAATGTCCCGTTACTGTCTCCTTAATAATGGACTCTAACATTTTACCAACCACAGATGTTAGGCTAACAGGTCTATAGTTTCCAGCCTTCTGCCTACTACCCTTTTTAAATAAGGGTGTTACATTAGCAGTTTTCCAATCTGCCGGGACCTTTGCTGAGTCCAGTGAGTTTTGGAAAATTATTACCAATGCATCCACAATCCCTACCGCTACTTCCCTCAAGACCCTGGGATGCAAGCCATCAGGTCCAGGGGATTTATCCGCCTTGAGTCCCATTATTTTACCAAGTACCACTTCCTTAGTGATTTTAATCGTATTTAGTTCCTCCCCCCCTAGAGCCCCCTGTTTTACCAGTGTTGGGATATTCTTAGTGTCCTCTACTGTAAAGACTGATACAAAATAATTGTTCAGTGTTTTTGCCATCTCCATGTTTCCCACCATTAATTTCCCGGTCTCATCCTCTAAGGGACCAACATTTACTTTAGCCACCCTTTTTCTTTTTATATAACTATAGAAACTTTTACTGTCTGTTTTTATATTTTTTGCTAATTTACTTTCATAATCTATCTTCCCTTTCTTAATCAATCTTTTTGTTATTTTTTGCTGTCTTTTAAAGACTTCCCAATCTTCCATCCTCCCACTAGATTTGGCTACCTTATATGCCCTTGTTTTTAGTCGGGTACTATCCTTAATTACTTTACTTAGCCACGGATGGCTATCTTTTCTTTTACACCCTTTTTTCCTCAGTGGAATATATTTTTTTTGGAAGTTGTAAAATAACTCCTTAAATGTACACCACTGGTCATGTACCGTCTTACCCTTTAATCTATTTTCCCAGTCCACTCTAATTAATTCCGCTCTCATACCTTCATAGTCTCCTTTATTCAAGCTCAGCACGCTTGTTTGAGATCCAACCTTCTCACCCTCTAATTGAATATGGAACTCAACCATGTTATGGTCACTCATTCCAAGGGGATCCTTTACTAGGACATTTTTAATTAATCCTGTCTCATTACACAGGACCAAATCTAAGGTTGCTTGCCCCCTGGTCGGTTCAGTTACATACTGCTCAAGAAACCCATCCCTAATACACTCAATGAACTCTTCCTCAAGGCTGCTCTGCCCAATTTGATTTGTCCAGTTAATATGATAATTAAAATCCCCCATAATTATAGCTGTTCCCTTATTACAAGCCTCAACTATTTCCTGATTAATACTCCGTCCAACAGAGTTGCAACTGTTCGGAGGCCTATAGACTACACCCACTAGTGTTTTTTTCCCCTTATTATTCCTTACCTCCACCCAAACTGTTTCACTATCCTGCTCCTTTGACCCAATATCATTTCTCTGTATTATAGTGATTCCTTCCTTTATTAACATAGCCACCCCACCTCCTCTCCCTTCCTGCCTGTCCTTCCTGATTGTTAAAAAGCCTGGTATGTTTAATTCCCAGTCATGGTCATCCTGCAGCCATGTTTCTGTAATGGCCACAAGATCATACCCATATGTCATTATTTGTGCCGTTAACTCATTCATTTTGTTACGAATGCTACGTGCATTCAGATAAAGAACTTTCAAATATGTTTTGTAACACTTAGTTCCTGTTTTTTCCCTTTTTAGTACTTTACTTTTTACTCCATACCTTCTGTCCCTTCCTGACACATCCTGTTTTTTAATTCCCCCACTGCTACCTAAGTCTATGACCTTCTCTGTTGTCATTTCTATTATTTGCTCTCTAGAAACCTCCCCCCCACTAATTAGTTTAAAGCCCTCTCTACAGCCCTAGTTATTATTATTGAATACAAACAGGACAAACAGGAATACAAACAGTGGTTTACCACACCCTGTCAAGCCCTTTATGATTTGTTTATGTTGCAATGTGATTGTTCGCATTTATCTAAACTCTAGGGAATATAGGCCAAGTCTACTCAATCTCTTCTCAAAGGACAACCCCCGCATTCCAGGAGTCAGTCTAGTGAACGTTCGTTGCACTCCCTCTGGGGCACGTATATTCTCCCATACGTAAGAAGACCAAAACTGTACACAGTACTCCAGGTGTGGTTTCACCAATGCCCTATATAATTCCAGTAAGACTTCTTATATACCATTTGCTTTCCTAATTCATTGCTGTACCTGCAAGTGAGTTGTACACAAGGACTCCCAGGTCCCTCTGAATACCAACAATTCCCAGTCTCTCACCATTTAACAATATTCTGCTTTTCTATTTTCCTACCAAAGTGGAGAACTTCACACTTCTCCACCTTATATTCCGTCTGCCATGTTCTTGCACACTCACTTAACCTGTCTATATCCCTTTATAGCCTCTTTGCATCCTCCTCAAAGCTTACTTTCCTACCTAGCTTTGTATCGGCAGCAAACGTGGATACATCCCCTCATCTGTCGTTGATATTGATTGTAAATAGCTGAGGCCCAAGCATGGGTCCTTACAGCACTCCACTAGTTATACCCTGCCATTCCGAAAACGACCAGTTTATTCCTACTCTATGTTTTTTGTCCGTTAACCACTCCTCAATTCATGCTGTTATATTACCCCCAATCCCATGAGCCGTAACATTGTGTAACAACCTCTTGTGTTGCACCTTATCTAATGCCTTCTGAATATTCAAGTATACTACATCCAATGGGACCCTCAAATCTACTCTGCTAGTTACACCCTCAAAAAACTCTAATAGATTTGTCAAACACGATTTCCCTCTCATAAACAGTACTGACTCTGCCAAATCACATTATGGTTTTTCAAGTGCCCTGCTACAACGTCCTCAATGATAAATTCTGGCATTTTCCCTACTACTGATGTCAGGCTAACTGACCTACAGTTCCCTAATATTTCTCTCCCTCCTTGAACAGCGGGGCTACCTTTGAAAAGGATTTCTGTGGGGTTTTGCAAAGCAACATGCTTGTCATCGATTGCATCCTTTATGGAAACCAAAACCCCGGAAAATGTGATGGCTCTAATTTGCTTTTGCCTTGATGTGATTCCAAGGTAACTAATTTGCCCACTCTCCTGTAAAGGGCATAAACAACATCATGAATGCACGTCCAGTACTACAGCCCGGCTGATATTGCAGAGATTCCTTATTAGTTCCTAGAATTAGCCGGTGATATAAAACTTGACAGAGGTGATTACCTGCATAACCCCGGGGACATCACTGTCAGTAGATGAGCGTGGCTGTCGGTCTACCTGCAGTATTACCAGAGCTGCTCTATTGCCTCTTTAGCAAAGCACACTCTTCGTATGTATAACTCCTCAGGAAGGTCCTCATATGGCGTAATATCTGGGAAGTCGGATCCTTCGTAAATGTTGCCTGAATTTTCTTTGCTCCATCCTACGCTAATACACCTCCTCCTTCCTGATAATTGCATACAGGGGTATGTCCATAGGGGATGTCATCATCAAGAGTGTGAGACTGAGAGGGTTCCCTGGTCCTGGGTTACACCGAAAATGAAACTGACAGAAGATCCAATTCCTGATGATTAGTTAAGGAAGAGAGCCTGCTTTCTGTACGCTACACCAGTGTTCATTCTGTGTTTGCAGGAAACAACGAGCGAGATTTTCAATGGGTGCTAAACCGTAAATAACGGAAACAGTGACTATCACAAACAGAGTTTGATAATATTCCTCAAATGTTGGGCAAGAGCTCACGATTTAACCCTATCGCCCGTTCGCTGTGATCTAGAAGGTTTCCACTCACGGTTCTCGTCACAGTTCTGTTTAATGGGTTATCACGAATCGGAACTGAATGGACCCAGGTCTATTTTGGGAGGCTTGCAAAATGAATGGCAGGACTGAGTGCTTACTGACACATATTTTATTAGGCACTACTGGGGAAATATTTAACATTTTCATCTGTGCACGAAAGCGCGATATCTTCACATTAACACGCAGGGTTAGTATCAGTCCTGTGGTAATAAATGACTGGTTAGGCCTCAACTGAAGTATTGTGTCCAGTTCTAGACACCACACTTTAGGGCGGATTTCAAGGCCTTGGAATAAGTGTAGAGGAAATTTACCAGAACGATACGAGAGATGAGGGATTTCAATGATGTGGAGAGATGAGAGAAGTTGAGGTAGTACCTCTTAGAGCAGCGAAGGTTAGGCGGAGATTTAATAAAAGTGTTCAAACCTATGAAGTGTTTTGATAGAATAAATACAGAGAAAAGGTTTCTACTGGCAGGAGTGTCGTTAACAGAGGAAACAAATTTAAGATAATTGGCAAAAGATCCAGAGGGATGTGAGGAGATTTTTTTTCACACACGGAGTTCGTATGATCTGAAATGCATCGCCTGAAAGGGTGGTGGAAGCAGATTCAATAGTAACTTTCAAAAGTAGATAAATACTGGAAAAGGAAAAATGTGCAGAGCTATGGGGAAGGAGCAGAAGAGTGGAACTAACTGGAGGTTCCTTTCAAAGAACAGACAGGATTAGACGGGTGGCCTCCTTCAGTGCTGCATGATTCTATGATTCCACGATTCTACAGTTTTACGTTCTGTGACTCTATAGAACACAGATATATTGTATCAAAGAACATGAAGGAAATCGAATTTATTTATGCTGAAATCAGGGACCTGTAATATTACCATAAGTACTATGACAACAAGAGCAGATCAGAGGCTAGGTATTCTGCGGCGAGTGTCTCACCTCCTGACTCGCCAAAGCCTTTCTACAATCTACAAGGCACAAGTAAGGAGAGTGATGGAATAGTCTCCCCTTGCCTGGATGAGTGCAGCTCTAATAACAATAAAGAAGCTCGATACCATCCAGGACAAAGCAGTCCGCTTGATTGGCATCTTTTCTAGCACATTAAACATTCACTCCCTCCACTACCGGCGTACTGTGGCTGCAGTGAGTACCTTCTACAAGATGCACTGCAGCAGCTCGGCAAGGCTTCTTCAGCAGCACCTCCCAAACCCGCGACCTCTTCCACCTAGAAGGACAAGGGCAGCAGATGCATGGGAACACCTCCACCTCCAAGTGCCCCTCCAAGTCACACATAATCCTGAATTAGAAGTATATTGCCGATCCTTCACCATCGTTCGGTCAAAATCCTTAAAGTCCCTACCTAATAGCACTGTGGGGTACCTTCACCACACGAACTGCAGCAGTTCAAGAAGCTGGCTCACCACCACCTTCTCAAGGCCAATTAGGGATGGACAATAAATGCTGGCCTTGGCAGCGATGCCTACATCCCATAAAAATGAATTTTTAAAAGCACATATGCAAAAATCGAAAATGTTACTTGTACAATTTGATTTGCATTGTCACTTGTTCCTGGGATATGGGCAACTGTGATAAGGTCCTGACGAAGGGTTTCGACCTGAAACGTTGACTCTATTTCTCTCTCCACGGATGTTGCCTGGCCTTCTGAGTTTTTCCAGCATTTTCTGTTGTTATTAATGATAAGATCAAATGTATTGCTCATCAGAACATGGCCAGAGAAATTGGTGGAGGGCCTTCTCCTTGAAAGTCTGCAGTCCTTATAATGATGGTATTGGATGGGGCATCTCAGGCGATTGAGCCAGCAACAGCAAAACAGCTGCGATATATTCCAAGTTAGGATGGTGTATGGCTTCGAGGGGCATATGGAGGTGATGGCGTTTGCATAACATTGTTCCTTTGTTCCTGTCGGAGTACAGGTGGCATGGAGGAAAAGTGCTATCAAATTAGATTACATGCATACGAACATACGAATTAGGAGCAGGAGTAGGCCACTCAGCTCTGCGAGCATGCTCCACCATTCAATAAGATCATGGCTGATCTGATTACTCCACATTCCTGCCTCCCCCGATAACCTTTCACCCCGTTGCGTTTCAAGAATCTACCTACCTCTGTCTTAAAAATATTCAAACACTCTGCTTCTACCGCCCTCTGAGGAAGAGAGTTCCAAAGACTCACGACTCTCTGTGAGAAAAAATTCTCCTCATCTCTGTCCTAAATGGGCGACCAATTATTTTTAAACAGTAACCCCTAGTTCTAGATTCTCCCACAAGAGGAATCATCCTCTCCACATCCATCCTGTCAAGACCCCTCAGGATCTTATATGTTTCAATCAAGACACCTGTTAATTTTCTAAACTCCAGCAGATACAAGCCTTGCCTGTCCAACCTTTCCTCATAAGACAACCCGCCCATTCCAGGTATTAGTCCAGTAAGCCTTCCCTGAACTGCTTCCAACACATTTACATCCTTCCTTAAATAAGGAGACCAATACTGTACACAGTATTCCAGATGTGGTCTCACAAATGCCCTGTATAACTGAAGCATAACCTCCCTACTTTTGTATTCAAATCCCCTCACAATAAATGATAACATTCTATTAGCTTTCCTAATTACTTGCTGTACCTGCATACTAACCTTTTGCGATTCATTCACTAGGACACCCAGATTCCTCTGCATCTCAGAGCTCTGCAATCTCTCACCATTTAGATAATATGCTTCTTTTCTACTTTTCCTGCCAGAATGGACTATTTCACATTTTCCCACATTATACTCCATTTGCCAGATCTTTGCCCACACACTTAACCAATCTATATCCCTTTGTAGCCTCCTTATGTCCTCTTCACAATTTACTTTCCTGCCTATCTTTGTGTCATCAGCAAATTTAGCAACCATACCTTCGGTCCCTTCATCCAGGTCATTTATATAAATTGTAAAAAGTTGAGGCCCCAGCACTGACCCCTGTGGCACACCACTCGTTACATCTTGTCAATCAGAAAATGACCCATTTATGCCTACTCTCTGTTTCCTGTTAGCTAGCCAATCTTCTATCCATGCCAATATGGTACTACCTCCATCATGAGCTTTTATTTTCCGCAATAACCTTTGATGCGGCACCTTATCAAATGCCTTCTAGAATTCTAAGGACAGTACATCCACCGGTTCACCTTTATCCACAGCACATGTTACTTCCTCAAAGAACTCCAACAAATTGGTTAAACATGATTTCCCTTTCACAAAACTATGTTGACTCTGCCTGATTACCTTGAACTTTTCTAAATGCCCTGCTATAACGTCTTTAATAATAGCTTCTAATATCGTCCCTATGACAGATGTTAAGCTAACTGGCCTGTAGTTTCCTGCTTTCTGTCTCCCTCCCTTTTTGAATAAAAGAGTTGCATTCACTATTTACCAATCCAGTGGAACCATCCCCGGATCTAGGGAATTTTGGAAAATTAAATCCAACGCATCAACTATCTCACCAGCCACTTCTTTTAAGTTCCGAGAATGAGTTCCATCAGTACCCGGGGACTTGTCAGCCCGCAGCTCCAACAATTTGTTCAGTACCACTTCCCTGGTGATTGTAATTTTCTTGAGTTCCTTCCTCCCTTCCATTTCCTGATTTACACCTATTTCTGGGATGTTACTTGTATCCTCTATAGTGAAGGCCGATGCAAAATACCTGTTCAATTCAACTGCCATTTCCTTATTTTCCATTATTAATTCCCCAGACACACTTTTTATCGGACCAACGCTCACTTTGTTAACTCTTTTCTTTTTTTAAATATTTATAGAAACTCTTAGTATCTCTTTTTATATTTCTAGCTAGCTTTCACTCGCACTCTAATTTTTCTTTCTTTATTAATCTTTTACTCATTCTTTGCTGCTTCTTAAATTCTGCCCAATCTTCTGACCTGCCGCCCATCTTTGCGCAATTATATGCTTTTTCTTTAAGTTTGATACTATCTTTAACTTTTTTAGTTAACCTCGTATGGTGGGTCCACACCTTGGAATTTTTCTTTCTCATTGGAAGCTTCCCTTCCCTTCTTCGACTTCTCTGTCTCCATCTCTGGGGATAGGCTATTGACAAACATTCACTATAAGCCCACTGACTCTCACAGCTACCTGGACTACACTTCCTCCCACCCCGCTTCCTGTAAGGACTCTATTCCATTCTCCCAGTTTCTCCGTCTCTGCCACTTTTGCTCCGATGATGCCATCTTCCATGCTAGTGCTTCTGACATGTCTTCCTTTTTCCTCAACCGAGGATTCCCCTCTACTGTGGTTGACACAGCCCCTGACCGTGTCCATTCTATATCCCCCACTTCTGCTGTCACCCTTTCCCTTCCCTCCCAGAACCACGATAGCATTCCACTTGTCCTCATTTTTCACCCCACCAGCCTCCACATTCAATGGATAATTCTCCACCATTTCCGGCACCTCCACCGTGATCCCACCACCAAACACATCTTCCCATCACCTCTCCTTTCAGCATTTCAAAGGGACTGCTCCCTCTACGACACCCTCGACCACTCCTCTATCACCCCCAACACACCTTCCCCTTCGCCAGGCACCTCCACAGCGACACTGCTTGTCAGAGGAGGTACATCTCCTTCAATGTGACTCCAAAGGCATCGATTCGAAGCCAAATTGTCCGTTGTCCGACTGCAGGTGGGGAATGCAGCTAAATCAATGAAAATGAAATATAAAGTGCGAATTATCCATTTATCTTAGGTGGGAGGGAATACCAGGAATTATGTTTGAGACAAACTCTCAAGCTTCATGTTTTAACATAGAAACATAAAAGATAGGAGCCGGAGTAGGCCATTCGGCCCCTTGAGCCTGCTCCACCATTGAATAAGATCATGACTGATCATCCAAATGCAGTACCCTGTTCCTGCCTTCACTCCATATACCTTGATCCCTTTAGCCTTAAGAAATATATCCAACTCCTTCTTGAATATATTTAATGAATTGGCCTCTACTGCCTTCTTTGGCAGCGAATTCCACAGGATCACCACTCTCTGGGTGAAGAAATTCCTCCTCATCTCTGTCCTAAATGGGTTACCCCTTATCCTTAGACTGTGACCCCTGGTTCTGGACTCCCCGACCTTCGGGAACAGCCTTCCAGCATCTAGTCTGTCTAATCCTGTTAGAATTTTATAAGTTTCGATGAGATCCCCTCTCATTCTTCTAAACTCCAGCGAGCACAAGCCCAATCGACCCAATCTCTCCTCATACGTCATTCCTGCCATCCAGGGACCAGCCTGGTGAATCTTCGCTGCACTCCTTCCATGGCAAGAACATCCTTCCTCAGATAAGGTGACCAAAACTGCACACAATACTCAAGATGTGGTCTCACCAAGGCCCTGTGCAACTGCAGCAAGACATCCTTGTTCCTGTACTCAAACACTCTCGCTACGAAGGCCAACATACCATTTGCCTTCTTAACCGCCTGCTGCAGCTGCATGCTTACTTTCAGCGACTGGTGCACAAGGACGCCCAGGTCTTGTTGCACTTCCCCTTCTCCCAATCTATTGCCATTCAGATAATAATTTGCCTTCCTGTTTTTGCCAGTAAAGTGGATAACCTCGCATTTACCCACGTTATATTGCATGTGCCATGATTCTGCCCAATCACTAATTTCAGCAAATTCGTTTATTTAAGTAACTTATCACAACATAGAGTCACATATAATCTACGGCGCAGAAACAAGCCATTCGGCCCAACATGTCTGTGCCGTGTTCTTACTCCATACGAGGGTACACACACTCTAATTATCTCTTCCCACCCTGCCTCCATATCTCCATATTCACTTCTTCCTCATGTATGCAACAAATCTCCCATTAAATATATTATTGAGATGTTCTTCAATGACTCCACGTGGAAGCGAATGCCACATTACGAACACTCTCCATTTAAACAAATTCCTCTCAATTGAAAGATAGCAACATGAGGAGGCCATTTTGGCGCTCCTGCTTGTTCCAGTATTCAATTAGATTAAGGCTGATCTGTTCCTCAACTCCATTTACCCTCCTTTGTTTGAAACTGTGACCCAATATTACATTGAAAAATGTACCGATCGGACTCAACCTGTCAAAGACATTGCGTCCCAGAAGCTGTGGATTTAAAGAGAAAGTAGAAAGCAAACGACCCGAATTTAGGGTAAATATCGCAACCATTGCTGACTACAGTAATATTTTGCTCAAACATTCGATTCTAATCAATTTATTGTTAATCTCGGGTCTTCGCTTCTGTCTCCAGTTTTGCACTAATATTGACGGAAGTGGTAAATATTGTATTGGACTGATATTTCGGCTTCTGGACAATCAATGCCACAAGCTGTACTCGGCTGCTCCTTTCTACAAAGTTGCCGCCCCTGTCAGATGATAACTATATTGTGTAAACCTTCCAAACACTGTCCCAGTAATTCCATCACATTCGAAATACTCTGTCTGGAGACAGATTCCGGGTCAGAGTTTCAGAAAATATACCTTTTCATTAAAGACAAACAGTTTCCAACAAATAACCTCTGTTATTAAGAACAATTGTATCTGTATTATATAATAACATCCCAACAATAACCTCAATATGAAAATAATAATGTCAAAACAGTCCCGGACAATATTTATCCATCATCCAACCCCACTAAGATAGATTGTCCCGTCATTACCACATTGCTGTTTGTGGGAGCTTGCTGTGCGCAAATTGGCTGCAGTGTTTCCTACATTACAGCAGTGACTGCACTTCAAAAGTACTTCATTGGCCGTAAAGTAGGATGGGACACCGTGAGGTCGTGAAAGGTACTATGAAAAATGCTTCAGAAGTCACTACTGATATCTGTCTGTTATAAATGTATTCTCCGAGATGGAGCCTAACACATGGTTAGGTTAGTTTGTTAGGATAATTTAGGCTAAGCTAATCAGCCAGAGGTGTCAGTTAAAGGTAACTGAGAAGCATCAAAGTGCTTATGTAAATAATTATGGCGAGTTTCAAGACAAGTTGCCTTGTTTAAGTTGTTATTATTCTGGTAACAGTGTGACCATTACAACCGCAAAATTGCTGTTAGTACTGATTAGAAATGTCTTTCACAGTCCAGTGAGCATGAGGTATATTCGGTGCAACATTGTCACCTACTGGCGTAGCAGTATAAGGCACACGAGAATCAAATAACAGTGGATTATAATTAATGGGATAGGCCACCTGTGATACGCTTCGCCTGATATTCAGTTCTATTGAAGGCAATCGAACTGAATGTTATGCAACTTGGGATTTTGAATTCAGTTAATTAAAAATAACTGGAATAAAAAGATAGTATCAGTAATGTTGACAATAAAGCTATTGCATTGTCATAAATAGTCAACTGGTTCACGAACGTCCATTAGGGAAGGAAATCTGCCATCCTTACGCAGTCTGGCCCATATGTGACTCCGGACCCACAGCAATGTGTTTTTAATTCGTTCCTGGGATGTGGGCGTCGCTGGCAAGGCCAGCATTTATTGCCCATCCGTAATTGCCATTGAGAAGCTGATGGTGACTCGCTTTCATCAACCGCTGCAGTCCACGTGGTGAAGGCACTCCCTTAGTGCAATTCGGAAGGGAGTTCCAGGATTTTGACCCATGAAGGGATGGCGATATATTTCCAAGTCAAGATGGTGTGTGACTTGGAGGGGAATTTGGAGGTGATGGTGTTCCCATGCACCTGCTGCCTTTGTCCCTCTAGGTAGTAGAGGTCGTGGGTTTCTGAGGTGCTGTCGAAGAAGCCTTGGTGAGTTGCTTCAGTGCATCTTGTAGATGGTACACACTGCAGCCACAATATGCTGGTGGTGGAGGAAGTAAATGTTTAAGGTGGTGGATGGGGTACCAATCAAGCGGGCTGCTTTGCCCTGGATGGTGTCGAGCTTCTTGAGTGTTGTTGGAGCTGCACTCATCCAGGCAAGTGGAGAGTATTCAATCGCACTCCTGACATGTGCCTTGTAGATGGTGGAAAGGCCTTGGTGAGTCTGCAGGTGAGACACACACCGCAGAGTACCCAGTCTCTGCCCGACTCTTGTAGACACAGTATTTATGTGGTTAATCCAGTTAAGTTTCTGGTCAATGGTGACCTCCAGAATGTTGATGTTGGGGGATACTGCGATGGTATTGCCGTTGAATGTCAAGGGGTGGTGGTTAGACTCTCTTTTGCTGGAGATAGTCATTGCCTGGCACTTGTGTGGTGCCAGTGTTTTTTGTCACTTATCAGCCCAAGCCTGAATGACATCGAGGTCTTGCTGCATGCGGGCATAGACTGCTTCATAATCTGAAGAGTTGCGAATGGAACTGAACACTGTGTAATCATCAGCGAACATCCCCACTTCTGATCTTATGATGGACGGAAGTTCATTGACGAAGCAACTGAAGATGGTTGGGCCTAGGACACTGCCCTGAGGAACACCTGCAGCGATGTCCTGTGGCTGAGATGATTGGATTCCAACAACCAAAATCATCTTCCTTTGTGCTAGGAATGACACCAGCCAGTGGAACTTTTTCCCCTGAGTCCCTTTGACTTCAACTTTACTAGGGCTTTTGTAAATCATTGCACCCTTGTTCATGTTTAAATGATAAATTTTAATACAAAATTTGCAAAACGGATACATTGAAATTGAAGCAATGAACAATACCACATAGCTATATTTTTAGAACTACAAAAAGTAGTACATTTTTTATAATTTATTCCTAATTATCGTTAAAAGTTTGCCGTTTAATTTTCTTGTAATAATTATCTTGAATTTGATTTGATCAATGCCTCAGGCGTCGATGAATTGCGGGAGCGACACATTGCGTGAAAGGCTGCTCCACAAGCCGTGGCCTGACAGAGCTGCCCTGTTGGGCAGTAGTCACCCGTAAAGGTGTATCCCTCTGCTCGGGTTCCCGTGTCACTGTATCTGCTCTCTCTATCAGCTCCTCTGCCAGGATGACGAGGTCGAGGCCTTCTGCCAATGCAAAATTCTGCAGAACGCAAAAAATCACCAGAATCCTAGTCATTATCTGTGTACATAACTGCAGTACACCCCAGACCTGTCCAGACACCTGAAGTGGCTCTTCAGCACCCCAATTGCTCTCTCGACAACATGCTTGGTGAACACATGCGCCTCATTGGTGCTTTCCTCGGCCTCCGTCTGTAACACCCAAAACACTGCCATATGCCATGACAGCAGGGGATATGCTCTATTTCCAATAAGCCATCCATCGGCCCGTTCACCTTCCCCGAGCATTAATAATATGGAATTCTGCGCGATGAAAGCATCTTGACACGTACGAGAGTGCTGGGCATTAACGTGCAGGATCTGCAAATGGGCATCTCATACAATCTGCATATTAAGGCAGTGGAACCCCTTCTTGTTCATGCAGCGCTGGGGGGCTTCAAGGGAATCCTTCATGCCACGTGCGTCCCAACAATCGCTCCAAGCACCTTGGGGATGACAGCAACACATTACAAGGCCAATGCCTCCACATCTGCTCCGCCGGTGATATATCAAATGCAATGAAGGTGTCCTTCACTGTCCCTGGACTGATGCGGCACAGATCCCTCATGGATGCCTGGGACGAACCGCATCCTTAAAAGTTCAGAGCTGTGGTGTCATTCATCTCAACCATGACGTCCTTGCAGTGTGTGGACCAAGGCTTCAGATCACGCCACAGCCAATCACATACTCAACCAATTGCAGCTTTACTGAACTTAGATGGTGCAAAATGAGGTCCTTTGACATCCTATCGTAGCTGATTCGGTGCCTTTACATTCTGTGGGTAGGGTACCCGCGAGGGGGAGCAGTCTTTTCCTGTGTTGCCTAATTCTTTGTGCCTAGGACTCCGGACCTATGGTCTCCAGAACTCTCTCTCCGCTACCTCCTCCTCCAGCATCACAAAAATTAGTGGGATAGCCAGGAAATGAGCCATCCTTCAAGTATTATTTTATGAATGGATGATTTCTGCAACAGCAGGGCAGCCCTGTGGCTTCAAATCACTACTGATCAGCTGATTAACACTGGATTCATGTGTACATTGTTCCTGAGAAAATGGCCGCAATTCAATGAATCCCCCGAACAAGCACAGTTATCTTCCGGGGGCGTGACCAGTTTAGTGGGCAGCGACTCGTTCGGGAGGTTGGTTCAATTAATGCACATAAAAAATCCACAGTTACAAGCGTAACTAATTTACGGTCAAATTTCCGCGATATTCTCTGCTTGAATTTGCACCCAGATTAACCATTTATCTGGGCGTAAATCTCAAGGAATCTCTGGTCCATGGTAATGAGATTTGCAGGAAATTTCGTCCCAAATTGCCATTGACAAAATGAACTTATATTTTATCTTTTTATGTCGAATCGAAAGTCATATTCTCTTTCCAGATCCAGGTGGTCAATCGGTGCTCGTTCGTCCATCTTCGTCGGATGAACTCGCAGCCAGAATCATGGCGAATTTGATATTTTGTGAATGATTTTATCCCAGGTGCCGTGGCTGTTTAGCGGCTGTAGGTAGCAATTCAGTGTGAGCAGTTATATGACTCTTCCAACCTGAGAGTGGAAATCACAATATCTTTACTCCTGTGTGGTTAAGCCGGAGTCACATAAAACACAGCATTCAAAGAAATACTGCATCACAGATCCAGTGATCTAGGAATCTCGTGTATTTGGTCTATTATACCAGTGGGAAACATTGTGTAAGCAATATGGCGAGTTACCGCTAACTCCACTTGATTGCGGCTTTTCGACGAGGCTCTTAAAATTAAGCATTTTTTAGGCGCAAGGCCACGTTTTAAAAGTTTTTAAATCTTAAAAATGGTTTCATTTACTAAGAAACTGACCACTGTACACCAACTAAATTGATAAATGGTTCTGTATTTTTTTTACAAATATCATTTTCAGATATTTAAAGTCAGGTTACTCACGGGTGGTGGAATTGACACTCTTAATAAAAATGCATATTTTTTGATAAACCCATTTTCAGCTGTTTTAATAAATCTGCACCAGGTTACCACTCTTAAATATATAATGGAATATGTTTAGTGCAAGGGAAAAAGGAGGAAAAATAAACAATTATGTTTTCAAATGCTGTCCGATTGCAATGGTTCATGGAAGGTTTTACGATTGTGATTATGCAAATGAGTTTAAGCGGCAACTTGAAACTTCAGAAAGTCCAACGCAATTTCTAGTGCAGATTGCCGATCGCGCCCGAGGCCGAAACGCAATCCCCTTAATATTCCCCGTTTTGAATCACTTTATACTTGCCAATTTAAGTAACAATAATTACGAAACCGTTCTGCGCCAGCAGCACTGCCTTGTTTCACGATTGAAACTTCAGAAGCTCATCAGATTAAGGATTGAGCAATGAGCGGAAATGAAACACGAACAACTACTGTATTTTACTATAACTACCGAACTATAATTTCCACCATCATAAAGTTCAGCGTGGGTTTACATTAATAAGGAGTTGCATTGAATGTACAACGAAGAAACAGGCCATTCGGCCCAACTGATCTATGCCGCCATTTATGCTCCATAGGAGGCTCCTCTCACCCTACGTCATTTAACCCTTTCACCATATCCTTCTATTCCTTTCTTCCGCTCAAGCTCATCTCATCATCTATGCTATTTGTCTCACAATTACTCCTTGTGGTAGTGTGTTCCATATTCTTGCCACTCTTTGGGTAATGACGTTTCTCCTGAATTCCCTATTGGATTTATTAGTGACTATCTTATATTCATTACCTCTAGTTTTGGATGCACCAACAATTGGGAAAAATTTCTTTACGTCTACCCTCTCAAACTATTTCGTTATCTCAGGTCATCCCTTAGCCTTATCTTTTCTAGGCCTGTTCAGCTTCTTCTGATAAGTATTTCCTCTCGGTTCTGATATCATCCCTGTGAATATTTTTGCACCTTCACCAGTGCCTCTATATCCTTTTTATAACATAGAGACCAGAAATTTGTAAAGTACTCTATGTGTGGTCTAACCAAAACAAAAGCAAAACACTGCGGATGCTGGAAATCTGAAATTAAAGTAGAAAATGCTGGAAATGCTCAGCAGGCCAGGTAGCATCTGTATAGAGAGAAACAGGGTTAACATTTCAGATCGAGGACCTATCATCAGAACTGGAAAAAGTTAGAGATGTTACAGGTTTTAAGCAAGTACAGAGGCAGTGAAAGGGAGAGGAGAGGAAAGAACAACAAGGAAAGTCTGTGATAGGGTGGAAGGTCGAAGTAATTAAATGACAAAAGGGATGATCGTGCAAGGCCGTGGTAATCTTCATTGCATTCTCTCCAAGGCCTTGATATCCTTTCTAAAGTGTGGTGTCCAGGATTGGATACAATTCAATTCAATTCAATTTTATTTGCCATATGTACAAGTACAATGGAATGCTTACTCCCCGTAGGGACACGTCAGCTATTTTCATAGCGCCGTGTTCAGAAAGTCAATTCTTTGGCATCCAGTGGCAGTGGGAGCACGCTGTCCCTCAGCCGCTCCATCCTCCTCGTCACCGCGGCCTCCTCCTCACTGTTGCCGGCTGGGCTCCACGTGTGGCGGCCTGCTTCTCCCCTCACCCTCTGGCCAGCATTCCCGGCTCCCCGCCTCCCAATTGGACTGCGAGTCGTCGTGGCTGCTGCTGCTGCTCGATGCGCTGCGCTGCCTCCGCCCAACTCGCCAAGCACATCCTCCGGTCGCCGCAGCCTCTACCTCACCGTCGCCGGCTCCACGGTCCGACGGCCCGGGCCTGCTTCTCCCGCTTCCAGTCCGGCCTCTGGCCGCCATGCTCGGCTCCCCTCCTCCTAGTCGGAATGCCTTCCCGCTGAGGAGCAGCCGGCCGACGTGCTCTAGCGGGTCGACGTGGCTGCTGCTGCATCCCGATGTGCTGCGCTGCCTCCGCCGACTCGCCGAACACCTCGCTCCGGTTGCGGGAGCGAGCGGCAAGAGTGGGCCGCCCGAAGCAGGGAGAGCTTGACTTCCTCTAGCTGAGGTGCAACCAGTGTTTTACCATCATCTCCTTACATTTGTATTCTATGCCTTTATTTATATGCTTTTTTAACAGCTTTATAACTTCTCCTGCCAATTTCAAATATTTCTGTATGTGAACCTCCAGGTCTGATTGTTCCTGCACCTCCTTTAAAATTCTACCATTTCATTTGTAGTCTCGCCTCATTTTATTTCCAAAATGCATCACTTCACACACAAATTTCATCTGCCATGTGTCTGCCTCGTTCATTTTCATAACTTTCTGCACCGTGCACAGTTTTTGTTTGGAAGTGAGAATTATCCGAAATTAATTGACCAGCCTGTCCATTTCCTCCTGACGACTCCTACCGGCCTCCGCATTGTTTATTACATTTCCACGCTTTGTGTACTTCCATAAATATAACCATTGGACCAATAATTGCGGACGGCGGCGTACCTCCGGAGTACGCTGTCGACCTGCGAAAAGAACACTCATCCACCACAGGCGGCCCTCCTGCGGAAACTTCCGCTCGGACGCTGCGAGTCGGGGGGCATAACCTGCGTCCCTGGGATCACGTGGGCTTTGTCCTCCAATCAGAATACAGATTGCCTTTCATTCATTTAAATTACTACATTACTTCATTACTACAGCCTTTAAGTTACATGCAGATTTAGCTTCCTCTCGTGGGAATCCAATTGATTACCCATAATTCTCACTTCTAAGCAAATACAGTGCAGAAAGTTATACAAATGAAACGGTATTTAAAAAAACCTGCAGCTTTAAAATACACTAGGATTGCTTGGCATTGTTGCTGGATATCACTTACTTAAAAGGAAAGCACTTTATTTTAATTTCGGTTATCCATTTATGCTGTGTAAGCAGGGCCTACGCCAGCTGTAAAATTTCCGTACGCAATAGCTGGGCAGTTGGTGGGCGGAACGGATGGCCTCTCAACGCATACAAGCGCAGGTGGAAATCGCGACTTGCGGTGGATTTCAAAGGCAGTATGACAGTGTACTCTGAGAGTACGCCGTCATACCCATCTCAAAATCCGGGCCATTTTACATAAATCTACAAAGCCTAAATCGTCATGGAGGCTAGCATCTAAACTTTTTTGTATTACAATAACTCAGCCTCTCGTTGGATAAATAGAATATCGATACAACAGAACAATGCCCAACATTACAGGTTACACAATTGCTACCCAGGTGAATGGAATCGAAGAGCGAAGGGAAGCGCTTTGAGTGTATTCTGAAAAGTACAACTGGTGCAATTGCGCGAGTTTCCAAGAAATGGAATTTAATAACTGCCTTCTTAGTATATAATAATATAACACTACAGCTGCCCTAAACAGACTGAGATCTCAAAATGCCAAAAGCAATGACGTGGAATAACGTTGTTAGCACCCTAGCACATAATAAACAACTGCTAATAGATAACGACAGCGTCTTTATTTTTAATATCCAGGAATTAGCAATTGCCATGCGGCCCAGCAATATATCTGTTGAGAAATTACATAGAATATACAACACAGAAAAAGGCCATTCGCCCCATCTAGTCCATACCGGTGTTTTTGTTCCCCTCGAGCCTCCTCCCATCCTTCCTCATCTAACTTTATCAGCGTAACCCTCTATTCCCTAGTCCCGCAAATGCTTATCTAGCTTCCCCTTAAATGCGTCTATATTATTCGTGGGTCCCCATATAAAGCTCTGAGAAACAGTAGGGATTGTGTTTTCGACAAGGGTTTTGAGTATGAACGTGCTACATTCTGTACCTATGTTCACCATTTCCCTTCCTGAAGTTGTAAGTACTGGGGCTAGGGGCTTCCATGAGCATATGCTTGGCATCAATAATGTTCCGCACACTGCAGTTAGGATGAGTTCACGGGAGAGAAATTCATTATAGCCAGGATTGGGCTCTAACTTTTAAAAATTGACTATTTAGTACCAGGCGCTAATGATTCAGACTGCACGCTAAATTAATGGTAGCGCTCAAAGGAACACTGGGGCGTTAAATCAAGTGCTAATGACCCAGCTCCGTGGCGCTACGCTAAGCAATGTCAAGTGCAGTCTAATCGTTAGTCAAGAATGACACAGGCTCTTTCTAATTCTCAAAGGGAGATTCAGTCATGCTGCAGTACCTCATTCTCCTCATTGCTGGCTCTGAAGGCGAAGGAGAACGCACCGGACCGCTGAAGATGCTTGCATTATGGCAGTTCCATGGCCCAGAGAGAGAGAGCTCAGTGATTCAAGGACCAGGCATTGGAGGCCTTGGTCCTCACCGTTGAGGGACGGAGGGTGGTGCTGTACACAACAAGTGGCAGGAGGTCCTCGCCACAAGTCTTTCACACCTTGTGGACGGAGGTGGGCCAGCAGGTCTTCGACAGCACCGTGATCCCTAGGACCCTAACACAGTGCAAGAAGAAATTTAACGACCTCACTCGGGTGGTCAGTGTAAGTAAATGCTACAACAAATCTTACATACCACCCTCTCAACCTCAGTCTGCACATACTGCGCAAATGACCACACCTCCGGTACTCACCCACCAACAATCTCGACCTGCCAACACTCACACCCACATCTCACCCCTTGCATTCAATGACTGCTATTCAACAATGGCAGGCACATCTCCCAAACACATTGCTCCACACTCACTCACACACTTTCCTTTCTCTTACAGGCTAAGGTCGCTCAGAAAAGGATGGCGCAGAAGTGCACAGGAGGGTACAACCTGATACACAATCACTCTCTGACATGGAGGAGCGAGTGCTTTGCATTATAGGGCGCCAGGTGGTGGGCGCCGTGGTGGCCAGTGATGTTGCCTCCCTTGGGGACAAAGTGGCATGTTCATCCTTATGCCTTCTTCTCACATCCCACTTTCTCGTTCAGCCCACAACCCTTTTCCACTTTCCAGTTAATCATACTGTATGCATGCCTTTCTCCCTTCCTGCCCCCCTCCCCTCACATTAACTGGACTCTTGTGCCTTTATTCTTTCAGATAGTGACCAAGCAGCAGAGCTGCCCGTTGCTGAGAGTACCATGTAGAGCAAGGCGGGAGACAAGGAGGATGAAGAACATACCGTGTTACTGCATGTCTCACCTGCAGGCACCAGCTCAGATGCTGGCATCACGCATTCTTTAGAGGGTACACACCCGTAGGGGCATTGGAAATGCCAGTTTCAGGAATGCCAAACTGTCATTTCTGATCTGGCAAGAATGCTCTTGACAGATCGGATGCCTACTCCAGAGAAGGGCCTCTGCGGGGGGAGAGTTCCACTTTCTGGAGACCCTCCCCCCGCAGGAAGCTTTTCGAAATCTTACACTTGTTAAAAGCAGGAGTAAGGTCTGCTTTTACCCGCATAAGATTTGAAAGAAAGTAAAAAAACAAAAAAAAGTCACTCATTTATCATTTAAACATACTTTAAATAAGGTAAGTTTATTTTTAGCCTCGTAAAAAAGCTTTAATTATTCTTTTCAAAAAATTTAATTTTCGATTAAAATATTTAATTTATTGTAACTTCAACCAATTTTAAAAATGTGGTTTTAAAAATGAATGTATTACAGAATGTTTTACAGTGTTTTTGGGGTGATCTCCATTCATATATTTGTCAGGCCTATCTGTCAAGTGTATTAAGGGAGATTCCCTTCCTTGATTGGCTCCCCATGGCCCACGTGATCCCAGGGATGCTTGCAAACCGGATGCGCCTCTGGCAAACGTAGGCCTTCTGCACTTGGAGGCCCAGCATCGGAAATGTATGCACTTCGTGAGCCCTCAGGTAAGTGCGTAGATTGTTTACAGATCAGAGGCCTCCTCACGCGTGAAGCCTCTGATCGGAAAATACGGCCCACTATGTGCAATGGCAAGGGTGCCTGAGAGCCTCTTGGCAATGGTAAGGAGCGTGGAGGAGTCCACCTCCAACATTGCACAAGGCTCTGCGCACACCATGGAACCCATCATTTCCAGTCTGCAAAGGATGGTAGACTTCTAGAGAGATCATGGCGACCCAGACCTCATGCCACATGTGATGGTCGACCTGGCAACTTCCATTGCAGCACAGGCAGAAGCCACACAATGTCTTAGTGCTGTAAGGCAGTCTATGCTTGGTGGCATCCAATCTCAGACTGCTAACCTGCAGTCTCAGCTTGATGCCAATCAAGCTCTGACTGCTGCCATCATGGCTGTGTCTACTACAGTCACAGAATCACAGAATCACAGAATCCCCACAGTGCAGATAGAGGCCATTTCGGCCCATCGAGCCTGCACCGACACATATCCCACCCTATCCCCGTAACCCCACGTATTTAATCCCCCAACACTAAGGGTCAATTTATCATAGCCAAATCAACCTGGGCTTTCACAATGTCTCAGCAGCTCAGCAATCTGTGCCACAACAGATTGTAAGGGATGCTCAGATACAGCCCCGGGAGAATTGGCAGAGGGTCAGTGGAGCAGGAACCTGCTGTCCTCTTTCAGGATGACAGCATTCCTGCTCCCACCACTTCCACACCGCCATAGCCCTTGTCGATGCCTGTCAATCAGCTAGCCCAGACTAAGAGTAAAGTAGCGAGAGGCATAAAAACTGACTTTAAAAGCAACTATAGGTATGTAAAAAGGAAAGGATTAGCTAAAGAAAATACAGGTCACATACACGCTGAGACAGCAGAAATTAAACAATACTTTGTGTCTGTCTTCCGGAATAAGATGCAAAAAACGTCCCACAAAGAGTGGAGAACCAAGGCTCTAGCGAGAACGAGGAACTGAAAGAAATTAGTGTTGGTAAAAAAAATATGACTGGAGCAAATAATGTGACTGAAACCCAATAAATCCCCAGGACATGATGGCTTACATCATAGAGTTTTGAAAGAGTTGGCTATAGAGATAGTGGATGCATTGGTTGTCATTTTCCAAAATTCCATAGATTCTAGAATGGTTCCCATGGATTGGAAGAAAGCTGTCCTGGCAAAGCCACATGATCGCTCATCCTGCTTCTCTCTGGTAATGGGAAAGGAAATGTAGGCCCTTCTACCATAGAGAGCCTCTGTGAACTGCCAGATGCAGCAATGGATAGCAAACTGCGAGATGTTAGCTATATCTCCTGTTGTAGACTGGAAGGAACTGCTGGTGAAGAAATTGAGGGCGACAGTGACCTTGCCTGTGACTGAGAGAGCCGTGGTCGCCCTCATCTGAGGTTCGCGGTCAGGTTGCAGGAGGTGGCAGAATTCTCTTACCGCCTTCTTGCTGAAGCAGCGCCTTCTAATACACTGCTCCTCACTAAATTGGAATACCCCAGGACGGTAAGGACTCCTGTTGAGAGCCCTGATGGCCCTCCTCTTCCCTCTGGCCAAAAATTCAAATATTTGTCGCTGCCTCAGCTCCTTCCACCATAGATCCTGGAGGGCGAGGCCGACTGCCAGTACAACCGCCATAATGATACCAATGGTATCACTTTGATATCTTTTCAGAATAAATGTCACTAATTTTTAGCAGCCAGAACACTCGTGAAAGTAACAAACCTTTAAATTACTGAATTCAGCTGTTTCACAATCTCAAACTTACAAGGAAGCAATGAAACAGCAGCAACCTGAAAGCTGCGACTGATCCCTTTAAATAGCGCCCCTGGAGCTGTCTTCCACCTGAATCACGCCTACACTTCCTGTCGTTGTTGGGGCGAGGAGCAAAGGCAGGGGGCACTAACAGAGCATTGCACACTCACTGACATCACCGTCTGTTTGGTGCTAAAGGCCCATGCACTAACAGTTAGTAGCGGCGCTAAACTGATTTTAGTGCATGCGCTGCATTCGCCGTGTCCCAGCGCTAATGGATTAGCACGCTGTTAACATCTCCGCCATGCGCTAATGGGAGGCGCTAACCTACTAAAATTCTCCCCTTGAATTCGAATTCGAAGGGCGCGATTATTGGCCGGGCGCAAACTTTAGCGCCTGGTGCTAATTATCGCCTCCAGCTGCAAACTTGGCTTTTATCACCCTGGAGGTGATTGGAAAACTAAATCAGGCGCTGCACACCTGTTTTAAGGCGCAAAGGCTGAGGAGTGAGGCCCTAACTCAGAGCGTTGGTGAAGCTCATGTAATGTCAGTCAGCGATGGAACACAGACACACTGTCACCAGCCAGTTCTTAAAGGAGTTTGGGTCGATCTTGCTCTCCATCCACACCCTGCTCATTGCAGCCTTGAATCTCGGCCTGGAGAGACCTGTACATCAAATCTGTTGGAAAGAACAAAGGAGGAACCCAGGGAAAGAGCTCAGAGTGCAGCCCCCATATTCTCCTTTAAATCAATGTAAGGAAGATCAAATCAGAAAGAACCTGCAAAGTGCTGCTCAGCACCCAAAACTCCTCAGCACAGCTGTGAATATCTCCTGCAGCCTCTCTGTCTCACTCAGAATGTGCGGTGCAAAAATCTCGCTTACAAAAAAAGTCAGGAAGCGGTCGCCTTTAAATAGCGCTCCCCTAGTCCCTTCCCGACTACAAAACGCTCCCCTCAACCTATTGTTGCTAGTGGCAGGCTGTAAGACAGGGGGCGCCACTCAATATCCGTCTTAAGGTGCTAACGGGAGGCGCAAACCAGTTGAATTTTCCCCCAATATTGAGGCTGTGGCGTGGAGTGTGTATGTGCGTGTGTGGTGGGGGGTGGGCTGTGTAGGGGGTGGGTGTGTGGGTGGTGTGGGCATGTCAGTGTGTGGATGACGGGATGTCCATTCAACCCAGCTGTCCTGGGTATCGAACAGCGGAACCTCTTGCCTGTACAGCGAAAGGGTGAGGAAATTAAATATTCTACACTTGCAACATGATTAAGAAATGTTATCGTGAACTGCTGTGGAGTTCAGTGATGAAATAATTTAATGTTTGGATAATGAAAGAGTCGCTTCCATTTGGACCTGTTTCCTACATCATAGAAAGAGCAGCAGCGTAAAGGGCGCAATTAAATGCCCATCTCTCGTAAACAGCCCTAAATAGCAACGATTGACTTCAATATCATTCTTTGTGCCCAATGTAATCGATACCTGTTGGCTCACATAGTTCACGCTCTTCCCCGCAATGAAGCAGGTTAATCTTCAATGCGCCTCCACTGTACGTACCAGTTCGCGCTCCCAGACCATCGCCTGCCGGGAGTGCGGGTAGTGCAATCTATCCTCTGGGCGATTCCTAGCTCTCTATAATGAACGATAATATTGATGCCATTCTCTCTCTAAAGAAAAGCACTCCCTTTTAAAACATGGAATTAAAAGCTGCAGTTTTTAAAGTTATTTTGGGGAGAACTAGTTTGCAGAACATTTTCATCAAGTATTGTTTATTGACTTGCTGGTTTTAAAAATGAGTTTTCCGTGGGCGATGAATGTTAAAAATGGAATCGAATTCACTAAAGCTTGTGTTCATAGAAGAATAAGGAGATATGCGATCCACCACAATCTCTGCTCGCAGCCTCCAGCTGCCTTATTGCAATGATGATTGAATCACTGTAGCTTGACATGTCTTTCGATTGAACAATAATCAATTCTTCAATGACGCATTGGGTCAAATTGAACTGTTTAGTTTTCCAATGTCTACCTTTCAGGATTGCATGAAATTCAATTGGTCGTCATTTTAACAGATTTTTAATAGTGTAATGGCTCTGTTAAATAGCAGCCAATGGAATTTCATGTGAACTCATTCAGCGTCCCCATGCTAAGAGAGACAACGTGATTTCAACTCAACATTTCCTGCATGTCGTGACCGAGTCGAGTATTCAAAAATATATTGGCTAAAATTCACTTTATGCAAACGTCAATCAGATCAATTCCAAGGCTCCAATGAACGGCCGGGACGTGACAGAAATTTGCATAAATTATAAATGACGTGATAGCCCCCTGTGTAAATGCTTTTAAGGAGAGGTTTACAAGGTGCCGGTTCATTGGTTCGTGCAGGGAAACATTTTGTTCTGACACTGATTTTTTAAAATCTAAAAAATGAGTGAGTGCCTTCGTGTTCTCGTCGCCCTGATGTTCTGTTTGCAATGTAAGTAGAGGGCTGTAAAAGTCTTCAATGTTCCTGTTCTTTTTATTACGCTGGTCGGGTGCAATACTTGAGCTTAGCCGGTCTGAATTACAATTATTTTCCACGATTTTACTGAGGGTCACTTATCAATATTTTTTTTATTTCTCCAGCTACGAACGCGGGTATTGTACTGACTCAACCACCGTCCACTTCAACTTCACTGGGAAAAACGGCCACAATCACTTGCACCCTGTCCGGAGGCAGCATGGGCAGCTACTACACGAGCTGGTACTGGCAGAAACCCGGCAGTGCCCCTGTCTATGTTTGGAGGGACTATGATTCGAGCAGAGGTTCGGGGATTCCTGATCGATTCACTGGATCCAGGGACACGTCAAGCAATGTCATGCATTTAACCATCAGCAATTTACAATCCGGGGATGCCGCCGATTATTACTGTGCTGCCTGGGATACCAGTGCTGGTGGATGCACTTTCGGGAAAGGAACTGAACTGAATCTGGGCAGTAAGTAAATTTTTCGCTGTGTACGTCGGGGATTCTTAAAGTGTGAGTTTTCATTTGTTGGCTTAATTCTGGTGTAGTGAAAATGCTTTCGAACATACATTTCTAATTCTCCGATTCCCTCTTGGTGTTTAGAGTGTTTCTATTCTGTTTGTTAAATGCTCAGGAAACTGTCGCACAATTGCAATGTTATGGATGAAGTTCCAAATAATTATTTTTAAGTGGGTGGAATTCAGCCTGCACCAGTGTAATTATAATGTATTGGTGATTTGAAACATATTCGTAAAGTAATGGTCAATCTGCATGATACGGCATTAAAACATATCTGGATACTTGTGACTGGCATACATTGTCCTCGCGCTGTCCTTCGTGACTCGCGTAGAGCTAAAAAAAAAATGCTATAACGTGAAATATTTTATAGTTTCCCGACACGGTGCCATTAAAAATTCCCAATCAGAGAGTGGGAACGTGTGTCATTCGTGCGACATTCTCAGTATTGTAAGTCATGTTAGTCATAATTTCACTAGTAACAGATAATTGTAAATCATAGTGATTGGGTTAGAAATGTTAATATAAGTTACAGCTTTTAAGAAGTTGATGTTCTTTTTTGCAGACAGGGATATTAAAGTTATCAGAGATAAAATGTGATTAGAAGTTTATTGCCTTTGGAAATACATTATGATTGGAGACGGCCATATGCTGTCTTGTATAGTTCTCAGTTTTTAAGGGAACTGGGAAATATTGACTGAAGAGAGATTAGCTTAATTAGGTCAAATGATGCGTCCTGGGTAACTATGGTCTCCTGGAGCTTGTTTGATCCCCTTCAAGAGTTTCAGAGAAATTTCCCAGAGCATTCACGGAATTGGCCACATGTTTTTCGCCGTTTTGGCTACCAGAAGATGACAGTACGGAAGGGTGAATGAATGGATATCCTCAGCAACTTAGGGTCTGAAACTCCTTTCCCATCTTTCTATTCGTATATTTGAAGCATTGTAATAAACACCAGTGTTTGATAACGCGCCGATATTATAATCACTGACAGATTCGTTACCTTCGAATCCGATTAATTTTGTATGAATAGAACCGTGGGATCAGCATTTGAATTTTTATTTAATTCCGTCAGTAAAAAAGTATAACCCTACAGGTAATCCGAGAGACTCAAACGGCATTTTTATTGGAATATTTAGCTACAGGCTGTATTATAAATTGTTCCATTCAGCTTACACCTGGTGCAAGTTAAATTTCAAAAGCAATTTTAACAGAGTAGCAGATTATACTTTCAAACTATTTGCACGTCTGGCGGTTGCTTTGTCTCAGTTGGTAACCTTCTCACGTCTGGATCAGAACGTTTTAGATTTACGGCCCTTTTCCAGGCGTTACATCGGAACATAGGAACAGGGGAACACTCGGGAACCCCTTGCGCTTGTTCCACCAGTCGATTGGATCATGGCTGATATGTACCTCAACTCCATCTAGTTGCTCCCTATCCCTTGATACCCTTAGCCTACAAAAAGCTATCGATCTCAGTCCTGAAGATCTCATTTCACCCAACAGCCTCAACCTTTTTGGGGCAAGGAGTTTCAGATTTCCACCACCCTTTGTGTGAAAGAGTGCTTCCTGGTTTCACTCCTTAATGCCCTAGCTCTACTTTTAAGTCCTTGGCTTTATGTTCTGCATTCCCCCATCAGAGGAAACAGTGATATGCAGGGAGTGCGTCATTCAAGGAAATGCCTTCCTTTGGATAACGCCATAAAGAGGAGTTCCACATTCCTGCTCAAGGGGACGTTCACGATCCCGTTGCATTATTCGAGGAACAGCAGAAAATCACTGCCCATACACCCACCGCCGCCTCAATCATTACTTTAAAAGAAAGGGATCTGTGTCTGTAGCTTCTTGCTTTGATTAAGTTTACTGTCACTGCGCTTCAGAGTAATATAAGTGAAAACTGATGTGGTGCTATATAATGCTACTCGTTATCCTTTTTATATTAACATAAACAAGTAGAAGCAGCTGATCTTTCTGCAGCAGATGTTTCCTCGTCTGACTAGGCAGCTAAAAGCCGAAATACTGGGTAGCGATTACATCAAACAGTGTCTCAAGCGTGACTCTGCCAGGTGCAATTGTAGCCCCAGCATTCAAATTATAACCGACTGAAAAGATTGAACAGACTGGGGCCCTGAATCATTGAACATGTTGGGCGGTGACTTAATAGAGATCTTTAAATTTATGAAATGGTTTGATAGTGGAAACGTAGGAAAAACGCTTCCACTTCAGGGGAATTTCAAAATCAGGAGTCATCAATTGTCGCTAATAAATCAAAGAAAGAATTCTGGAGAAACTTATTTGCCCTGAGAGTGGTTAGAATGTGGAACTTGCTCCGACATGGTGCAGTTGAGGCGAAATGCTGAAATGCCTTTAAGGGGAAGCTCGATAAGTACATGAGGAAAAAGGGGATAAAAGGATATGCAGATAGGGTTAGATGAAGTAGGATGGGAGGAGGCACGTGTGGAGCATCAACATCGGCACAGACCAGTTGGGCCGAATGGTCTGTTTCTATACTGGATATTCTATGTAATTTCATGTAATAATCCAAAAAAGGTTGGCGCCGTTGAGCGTTATTAAACTTGCATAGTAATATTCTTAATAAGTTTGGACTACAGTTAAAAGAAAGGAAAACTGGGATCTTCAGGTTTAATCCAAATAAGAGTGAATAGTCTTTCTGTTTCCTGTTTTTCTCGATGCACGGAGCTCTCGGTTTTTCTTCAATTCGTTATATAGTTTTCTCGATCAACGGACCCTATGTGATTAGTTCAAGAACATTATTATTCTCCCATTGTAACATTCTTAAGCTTGTACAGTTGTACCAAATTTAAAACGTTCAAAAAGTAAAACGTTGAATTTGGACTTTTCACATCCAATTCAGAGTGGATCTTCACAGGTTGTTTCTCCTTTTCTTTGTAGATCCGCGGGCTCCATCGGTGACCGTCCTTCCGCCTTCGTCGGATCAAATCGCAGTAAAGAACACGGCGACCCTGGTGTGTTTGGTGAACGGATTTAAACCGGGCGCTGTGGAGATTGAGTGGACTGTCGATGGCAGTGTCAAAGGGAATGGTGTTGAGACCAGTCGGGTCCAGCAGGAGACGGACAACACGTTCAGTGTGAGCAGTTATCTGACTCTAGCAGCCTCAGAGTGGAACTCGCACGAGCTTTACTCCTGTGTGGTTAAACACGAAACTCAGGCAAACCCGCTTCAAACAAGTATCACCAGATCGAGTTGTATCTGATTCAAGAATCTTATGTATTCGTCTAATATCCCATCAGTAAACGTTCTTTGAACAAAGTTCGAAATTAAAGGTTCATTTTTTTCAGTTGAATTGCTGTATTTCATGTTATAACAATAAATATGCAGTTAGTTTGTTTGCTTGATTCCACTAGCTGTACCCAAGAGTGTGCCGAGTCTGCAGTCATCATACCTTTACTGTCTCATTGCAGTGTAATAAAATGATTGTTCCACTGTCTCAGATGATGTTATTCTTTTCTTGCTTTAGTTCTCTCCGAATTTATGACCATTTTTTAAATGTTTAAATGTCGAGGTTCCACTCTTTGTAAACTTTTTCAAATTTACATTAAGACGCCAAACTCTCGATCGAAATAACGATTTTACAGAACGGATGGGTGACGGGATCGAAATATAACAACCTATAAAATGCTAAATTCGGTTTGTATATTGATTCAACTACATTGCGTCTGTGATTGCGTTTAGGATTCTCCCTTTTTCTGAATGACCTCTGAGAAACTAAATAAATACCAAATAACGTTGTATCATGTCCGTTGGAAAAGATAAATCTTAATCGGATTTCCAGTAGAATGAGAATAGAACCTGAATTGAAAAGAGAACGCATAGAATCCTAGAATTACGCTGCACGGACGGAGGCCATTCGGCCCATCGGGCTTGAGCCGGCTCTTTGGAAGAGCTTGTCCAATAGTCCCATTCCCCCGCTCTTTCCCCATAGCCCTGCAATTTACTTCTCTTCAAGTATTTCAGCGCCATCTCTGAATTCATGCTACAAGTAGTTAAAGCGTGATCAGAGACATCCACGTGTTAGAGTTTATTTAGAATCCATTTTAATTGCATTGACCAGACGCATAAGAACACGAACAGTACAAATGCCCCTTTTTGTGCAAAATGCTTAGTGAACCAAAGGCATCGCTGTGGAGTGTTAGAATGTGTACTAATTTAAAAGAATAAAGGGTGAGCAGCAAGGACTGTGTGTAACTTGTCAAGAATTAATAACGCAACTAGAACAATGCTGAAAACATTGTAATAAATTAAAAGACATTGTGCAGGAGGAGGATAAGGAGTACCAGGGGTTAAAGTGAGCCATTAAACATTAGACCAAGGCTCTGATGCCGTTAGGTAAAGATACCTGAGCTATTCACATCAAGTGTAACAAAAGAATTGGGAGACAGGAGAAATAAATTAAAAGCCCACAAGGCTGTTACCCAGACTTCCACCGTGCTAGGCTTGGTTGAAGTCTCTGACCGATGGGCGATTGTATTACTAACATTGTGGGGGTACATGAACCACCTCCCCTGAGCGAGTAAACAAGGTGGCACAACAGGCGCACCAATGCAAACCTAACGAGAAATATCTCTTACTACTAAATGAGGATTTAAATCATTAGAAAACTGGGATAAGTAGTCAATATAAGAGATTGAAAGTTGAAGTGAGAGAACAAGTATAAATAAAGGAGAAGAGGATATCCCTTTTCTACCGGTGACACGGTCCACATCAGGAGCTTTTCTTGTTTCAATGTAGTTTCTTTTAAATTTCGCTGTGAAACTTCAGTCTGTAGAACCATGCCCGTGGTGGCTCCGTCCACTTTTCACAGTCGCTCTCTAAAGTGTTAACCCTTTGTAGACCTTACCTTAGTTACCATTAAGATTGGTACAAATATTTAAATCCTGTAAGAGCTATTTTTTCTCATGTTTTACATTGAATGGATAGGCAACGAAACAATCCACTTGGGATGAAGATAAGCTATATTTTAAACCCGAGGTCAGAACTACTGCTATCTGTAAGAGTAGTTATAGTGAGCAGAATAGCCAGCATAATATTAAGTTAGGTCACAGCAGTTTTAGAAGAGGTTAATGGAATTAAGTTAGTCTCCGAGCACAAAGGGACAGAGAGATTAGCACCAACGTGTGGGAAGTTGCACTGTCTGGAATGAGGTTGGGAGTTTGAAAGAATACTAGTCTTTCTCTGTAATAAATATCTATAAGAGTTAAGGAAGTGAAGGCCATGAGTGAAGAATGTCGTTGAGCAAAAAACCAACAGCGATACGAGTATGCATGCGAACATGTGAGGTGGAAATTACACTGCATATTGCAATGATGTATTAACAAAATGTAACAGGAACGGGTTAACATACCAACATTAAGCATAAACCACGTAGTTAGTCCTATAACCCTCCTATTTCTTATCTGCATGCTGCCCCTCCTCGGTATCATCAGAAGACACAACATCACGTTCCAAAAGTATTGTGACGATACCCAGCTGCAGCTCACCACCTCCTCTTCCAATCCCTCCACTGCCTCTGTGCTGTCAGACATCCAGTCTTGGCTGAGCAGAAATAACCTCCAATTAACAAGCGTAGTCTATTAAACCTGTCCTCATAATTTAACTCTTTTTGCCCCAGTATCATCCTGCTGAAGCTTCGCTGCACCCCCTACAAGGCCAATATATCCTTCCTGAGGAGCAGCGCTGAGAACTGACTACAGAAACAACAGTTTGGGTCTAACCAGAGCTCTGTACAGCTGTAACATAACTCCTACCCATTTCTATTCCAGCCCTCTTGAAATAAAGACCAACATTCCATTAGCCATTTACATTGGCCCAGAAATTCGGGTCGGGGCCTTCCCGTGGGTGCAAGCCCCCGGCCTGCACTTACCCAGCGCACTGGCCGTTGAGCTGTGGGCCCGCATGGGATTCCGATCCTGGGCCTCTTCCAGCTGCCGGCGCGCAGTGCTTGCATATCCCAGGGGCGCAGTTAGTTCGATGTGTCCCCTGGGATCACGTGAGCCACGGAGAGCCAATGGTAGCAGGGAATGCTTCATTCATAAGTTTGACAGGAAGAGCTGTCAAAGGTATAAATACTATAAGTCGCAAAACATCACTAAAACCTCAAATAATTTTTGCAAAAAACATCACATTGTTAAAATAAACTATAAATTACATGAAATAACTATTTTAAACAATAATTTAAAATTTTGAAAAAAATAACTTTATTTTCTAACGGCGCTAAAAATAAACTTACCTTGCTTTAAAGTATTTAAAACTAATAAACCCATGGAAAAAATGTTTTAATTTAATTTAATTCACCACTTACCTTGTAAAAAGCAGGCCTTACGCCTGCTTTTTAAAATTATAACTTCTGCAGGCTTACCTTCCCGGGAAAACCTGTAAAAGAAATGAAGTTTGATGCGCAAGCGCAGCCTCGTCTGTGCACGCGTTCAACCTCTGAACTTCTTCGTTCAGAGGAACGGAAGTGCCGGTTTCCCACGCATGTGCAGTGCATGCAGGAAACCAGCACTTCCATTGGGCCTACGGGTGAGTACCCCTTGCGTACTCACCCGTGAAGACCCGATTTTCTGGGCCATTATCTTTTGTAGCTTTAAGTGATTTCTATACTTGGACCGCTAAATCTCTCTGCTCATCCACAGTTCCTAGCTTCTTGCCATTTAGAAAATATACTTTCTTAGTTCCAAAGTGGATGACCTCATACCTTCCTGCATCGAACTGCATCTGCCACCGTTTTGCCCACTCACTTAATTTATCAATTTTCCTTTGCAAATTTCTGCTCCCATCTCTATTGGCCCTGAATGTGCAGTCGGTATGCTGGGGTACTCTCAGAGTACGCCATGATACCGCCTTTGAAACTGACTGCAATTTCTGAATTTCATGCCTTAAATCCCAACCGTGCGATCTTTCAAGTTCCGACTCCGCATCAGCTTCGCTGTACATTTCATCTACCCATTGATATCAAAGTGCTGGTGAAAAGTCGGGTTAATTGCCTACCTACTGTGCATTAATTACGCTGGATTTTTTTTTACGGCTGGTGCAAATATGCGCTTCAGCCAAGGGTTGACGGTGGATAGGCAATGGCAAACATTCAAAGACCGAATGGATATGGATGAACTACAGAATTTGTTCATCCCAGTTTGGCATAAAAATAAAACAAAAAAGGTGACCCAACCGTGGCTAACAAGGGAAATTAGGGATAGCATAAAGTCCAAGGAGAGGGCATATAAATTGGCCAGAAAAAGCAATAACCCTGAGGATTGGGAGCAGTTTAGGATTCAACAAAGGAGGACAAAGGGATTAATTAAGAAAGGGAAAATAGAATATGAGAGTAAGTTTGCAGAGAACATAAAAACTGACTGTAAAAGCTTTTATAGATATGTGAAGAGAAAAAGATTGATGAAGTCAAGCGTAGGTCCCTTGCAGTCAGAATCGGGGGAATTTATAATGGGGAACAAAGAAATGGCTGACCAACTAAATACATATTTTGGTTGACATCGGTAGTGGGGAAAATGCTAGAGTCCATTATAAAAGATGTAATAGCAGAGCCCTTGGAAAGCAGTGACTGGATCAGACAAAGTCAAAAAGGTAAATCATGTTTGACTAATCTACTGGAATTTTTTGAGGATGTAACTGGTAAAATAGATAAGGGAGAACCAGTGGATGTGGTGTATTTGGACTTTCAGAAGGCTTTCGATAAGGTCCCGCATAAGAGATTAGCGTGCAAAATTAAGGCACATGGGATTGGGGGCAAGGTATTGACTTGGATAGAGAACTGGTTGGCGGACAGAAAGCAAAGAGTTGGAATAAATGGGTCGTTTTCTGAGTGGCAGCCAGTGACTAGTGGGGTACCGCAAGGATCGGTCCTAGGACCCCAGCTGTTCACAATATATATTAATGATCTGGACGAGGGAATTGGATGTAATATCTCCAAATTTGCAGACGACACAAAGCTGGGGGGGGAGGGTATGCTGTGAGGAGGATGTCGTGAAACTCCAGCACGATTTGGACAGGTTGGGTGATTGGGCAGGAACATGGCAAATGCACTATAATGTGGATAAATGTGAGGTTATCCACTTTGGTGGCAAAAGCAGGAAGGCAGATTATTATTTTAAAGGTAATAGTTTGGGTTGAAGGGGAAGTGCAAAGAGACCTGGGTGTTCTTGCACACCAGTCGCTGAATGTAAGCATGCAGGTGCAGCAGGCGGTTAAGAAGGCAAATGGTATGTTGGCCTTCGTAGCAAGAGGGTTCGAGTACAAGAACAAGGATGTCTTGCTACAGTTGTACAGGGCCTTGGTGAGACCACACCTTGAGTACTGTGTGCAGTTTTGGTCGCCTTACCTGAGGAAGGACGTTCTTGCCATGGAAGGAGTGCAGCGAAGATTCACCAGGCTGATACCTGGGATGGCAGGGATGATGTATGAGGAGAGATTGGGTCGATTGGGCTTATACTCACTGGAGTTTAGAAGATTGAGAGGGGATCTCATCGAAACCTATAAAATTCTGTCAGGCCTGGACAGACTAGATGCAGGAAGGATGTTTCTGATGGCCGGGGAGTCCAGAACCAGGGGTCATAGTCTAAGGATAAGGGGTAAGCCATTTAGGACTGAAATGAGGAGGAATTTCTTCACCGAGAGAGTGGTGAACCTGTGGAATTCTCTGCCACAGAGGGTGGTGGAGGCCAGTTCATTAAGTATATTCAAGAAAGAGTTGGCTATATTTCTTAAGGCTAAAGGAATCAAGGGATATGGGGAGAAGGCAGGGACCGGGTACTGAATTTGGATGATCAGCCATGATCTCATTGAATGGCGGAGCAGGCTCGAAGGGCCGAAAGGCCTACTCCTGCTCCTATCTTCTATGTATCTATGTAGCCTGTTTGCGCCATGTAAGGGGCTGGGGGCTGAGAAAGGGGGTTCGCACCAGGTAATTGCAGATTTCCTACAGATGTCGGTGGTGTAATCCTTTGCTATGAAGCTGACTGCAAATTCAGGGCCATTATTTGATGTGCCAACTAGCTAATTTCGTCAGCAAACTTACCTATTCTTTTTTTCGTTTTATGCGATCGGGACGTCGCTGGCAATGCCAGCATTTATTGCCCATCCCTAGTTGCCCTTGAGAAGATGGCAGTGAGCCACCTTCTTGAACCGCTGCAGTCTGTGTGGTGATGGTACTCCCCCCACAGTGTTGTTAGGTAGGGGGTTCCAGGATTTTGAACCAGTGACGATAAAGGATCAGCGTTATACTTCTAAGTCAGGATGGTGTGTGACTTGGAGGGGAACTTGGAGATGGTGGTGTTCCAATGCACCTGCTGCCCTTGTCCTTCTAGGTGGAAGTGGTCGCAGGTTTGGGAGGTGCTGCTGAAGAAGCCTTGGTGAGTTGCCGCAGTGCATCTTGTGGATGGTACACACTGCAGCCACGGTACACCAGTGGTGGAGGGAGTGAATGTTTCATGTGGAGGATGGGGTACCAATCAAGTGGGCTACTTTGTGTTGGATGGTGTCGAGCGTTTTGAGTGTTGTTGGAGCTGCACTCATCCAGGCAAGTGGAGAGTATTCCATCACACTCCTTACTTATGCCTTGTAGATGGTGGGAAGGCTTTGGGGAGTCAGGAGGTGAGACAATCGGTCAAATGTTGCCTTGATGTCAAAGGCAGTCACTCTCACCTCATCTCTGGAATTCAGTTCCTTTGTCCATGTTTGGACCACGGCTGTAATAAGGTTGGGAGCCGAGTGTTCCTGGCGGAACCCAAACTGGGCATCAGTGAGCAGGTTACTGGTGAGTGAGTGCCGCTTGATAGCACTGTCGATGACACCTTCCAACACTTTGCTGATGATTGAGAGGAGACTGATGGGATAGTAATTGGCCAGTTGGATTTTTCCTGCTTTTTGTGGACAGGACATACCTGGGCAGTTTTCTGCATTGTCGGATAGATGCCAGGGTTGTTGCTGTAGTGGAACAGCTTGGCTAGAAGTGCGGCTTGTTCTGGAGCACAAGTCTTCTGCACGATAGCCGGGATGTTGTCGGGGCCCATAGCCTGTGCTGTATCCAGTGCGCTCAGCCGTTCCTTGATATCACGTCTTTTATCGATTTTTTTAAGTGGACACGTGTTACATTATACTAATGCTGTACGTTATTTGAAATATTCATCGGGATATAAAATTATAAATCGAACATGGTATAAATCTGTCGCTGTTCACAGAGCTTTATTTTAACATTCCTTTCATAGTATCCAGTTCTGTTTCGCTTTTGTAATTAAATATTTAAATACCAATAACATCCTCTTTAAACTGGGTCTTTACAAGTGAATGCTACACAAACAACTGGAAACATCTAGAACCACAAACAAAAGCAATCTCCTCTGTTGCCTGATTGGGTAAGAGTCAGGAAGTGAAAGGAGCACCGCCCCACGTGATCCCAGGCATGTTTACCCACAACAGTGCGATCCTGGGACCAGTGGACCAGTAAGCTGCACACAACTCCACAGCAAAACAATACAAGTTCGCGAATTCCTACAGATTTCAGTGGCGTAATCCTTAGCTGCAATGCCGACTGCAAACTCAGGGCCATTATTTGATGTGCCACCTAGCTAGGTTTCGTCAGCAAATTTACATATACAGCTCTCTATTCCTTCATCCAAGTTGTTTATCCATATAATGAAAAGCTGCGGCCCCAGTACAGATGCCTGCCAGACACCTCTCGGCTCATTCTGCCAATTTAAGTACATACGATTTATTCCTAATCTCTGTCTATTACCTCCGGACCAATTCCATGTCAAAGCCAAAAGTTTCCATCCAATTCCATTCGCTCTCACTTTTGTCAACAGTCTCTTAAGTGGAACATTGACAAATCACGCCTGTACTCACCGAACTAATTTGGCTGCTGGTCCACCAATGTCTGGATATTTAAAATCTCATCCTCATGTTCAGGTCCCTCAGTGGTCTCGCTCTTCCCTGTCTCTGTAACATCTTCAAGCCACACAACGCTCTGATAATGCTGCACTCCTCCAACTCTGGACTATTGTGCATGTCCCACTTCCTTCACCCCACCATTGGAGGCAGTGCCTTCAGACGCCTAGGCCCTAAGCTCTGAATTACCTCCCCGAACGTCTTTGGAACTTCACCTCTCTCTCCTCCTTTAACCCGCTGCTTACAAATTACCTCCTTGACTAAGTATTTGGCTATTTATCCTAATGTCTCCTTCTTTGGCTCGGTGTCAATTGTTTAAGCTCTTGTAAAGCTCATTGGGTTCTTATCCTATATTAAAGGTGCTACATAAATGTAAGTTCTTATTGTTGTTGATGTTATTCTATAGATACTGAGAACAAAAATAAAAGTAGCAGTGACCCCCTGAGTGA
Organism: Somniosus microcephalus; assembly: GCF_052327205.1. Taxonomy (NCBI): domain Eukaryota; kingdom Metazoa; phylum Chordata; class Chondrichthyes; order Squaliformes; family Somniosidae; genus Somniosus; species Somniosus microcephalus. The sequence continues at coordinate 65,341,190 of NC_141005.1, read as the reverse complement.
CAATCACTCCTAACCTGTCTCCATTTGCAGAAACATGCACTTACCCTGACTCTTTGTTTCCTGTCCTCAAATAACTTTCTATCCATGTTGCGACATTTCCTCTTATACCAAACGCCTAAATTTTCTAACACGCCTTCTGGAAATCCATGCACACTACATCCACTGAATTCTCTTTCTCTCTATAATTAATTCAATGGATCCATATTTTGTATGTGGGAATATTACATTGCAAGCCTGTCACATGCCCATTCTTTATGTCAAAAGAGCAGTCAAGTAGTTTTTAGTACCACAAGTGAGTCCTGGAGTCGATTTGCGGGGACAACTTGACAGTGACGTAACCAAAGCTTCCTGAAGGAGGGAGAACCAATGTGATGAATTCCATCCTATTGCCATTGTATAGAGATAAATAGAAGAAGAATAAACCTACTGTCTAAAAAAGTATACATAATTCATAATGTACTGTATGTATTTAGAACTGGGACTGGGCCCACGAATACAAAACTAAATGCTACCCGGTTCTTGCATGTTAAGCTTAGATAAAGTCGTATTTGTATTGGACGATCACACAATGTTAATATGTGAATTATGCCATGAAGGCACAGTCTGGGAGGTGTGAACAATATTGCACCATGTATCATTCAAGTTGGCGATCAAAGCTAACATTAAACCATTAATATGTGTTTCTTGTGCCCGTATCCTAACTCGCATAATTCCCGTTCACCCAGCACCACTGTGCTCGCTGACCTACATTGGCTATTCATCCAGCAATGTCTCAGTGTTAAAATTTTCACCTTTATTTTTAAATTCCTCCATGGCCTCACCCCTCCATATCTTTCTAAACTCCTCCAGCATTACAACCGCCTCAGAACTCTGCACTCCTCCAAAAACTTGAGCAACACCGATTTTAATCGCTCCACCATTGGCTGCGTGCCTTCAGCGGCCCAGGCCCACAGCTCTGGATTTGCCTCCCGGAAACTCTCCGCCTCTCGACCTCTCTCCTTCTTTAACATTCTCCTTAAAACCTATTTGACCAAGTTTTTGGTCACCTGTCGTAATATCACCTTTTCATAATCATAATCATAATCAACTTTATTGTCATTGTTAGTGCACAGGTGCAGTACAACGAAATGTAGGCTTACGGCTCCCGAGAGTGTACATTTAGATTAAGACTTGGTGTCAAATTTTCCTTGATAGCGCTCCTGTGGAGCACCTTGGAACGTTGTGGCACTTTAAAGGCACGATATAAATAACATTTGGAGGTTTAACGCTGGCTGCTAAGGCCATTTAGAAAAAAATACGTCAGCCGCCATTTTGGGCATGGCGGCAGCGCTGCCGATACCTGCGCTCGCAGCAGATATTTAGATTAGGCTGATTGTGACATCAGTGTGTCTGCATCGCTCAATTATACGCCCGATCAGCAGTTTTCACCTTCGTAGTGCCACTTACTGGTCTATGTAAATCACAACCAGCTGACCAAGCGTCCAGCAGCAGTAAGGAGGCTCCAGCAGCGCTACTTAAAGGGATCATCATCAGCAATATGCAGCTGACATGGTTTTTCAGTTTGACTGACCCTGTGTAACTTTCTGCAGCTCGTGTACCTTTCTCAACTTGTTTCAAGTTCCTGAGGTGACAGGGAGCGTTGGTAGAACGCCTTCACTCTCATTTACAGGCTTCTACTCACACCACGTACTCACCGTCATGGGGTGCTCCTTGCAGTCCCCTTCATGCTCGAGTATCTTCCAGGAGGGAGCGGAGGCAGTAAAGAAGAGAGGAAGATGCATTGCCACATTATTTATGAGGCTGGTCCAGTTAAGTCTCTGGTCAATGGTGACCCCCAGGATGTTGATGGGGGTGGGGGGGGGGATTCGGTGATATTAATGCCGTTGAACGTCAAGGGGCAGTTGTTAAACTCTCGCTTGTTGGAGATAGTCATTGTCTGGCACTTGTGTGGTGCGAATGTTATCTGCCACTTATCAGCTCAAGCCTGAACGTCACCCAGGTCTTGTTGCATATGGGCATGGACTGTTCCATTAACTGAGGAGTTACGAATGGCAGTGTTCAGGAAAGATAGAAGAAATACAGGATACCCCAGGCAGGGCAGAATTGGAACACCAGATCAGTGAATTGAATTTGAGTGAGGAGTTGAACCAATAACCTGGAGTTGGCACAGTTGGTATAGTTCGAAAATCAGATGTCGAAATAGAGTTTTCTCCCTCTCAAGGGGAGGGAGGCTTTTAGAAATTAGGAGTGCCTAAAAACATATATGGTTATGCGAATGTAACTGTGACATAAATAATACTGTGTTTAAAAGATTGTATGCTTCTGCTCGAGACAATATAAGGGGTTAATGTATAAGTTGTGTCTTGCTGGAACGGCGTAAGTTTCGTTTCTTGGAAAGCTTATATTAGAATCGAGACAAAGTGTTGTTAGTTAGTTAGATCAGTTGATGCATAACATCCCACATCGGAGCCCACAGCATGACTTTGCCTGCCAGGCTAGCTGTCTGTTGTTTGTAAGTTAGGGTTTTGACTTTGTTTAATGTGTCTTTAATTTGGTCAATGAAGATCCAACCTATGATTCTTCCATTATTACTGATAACCATATTATAACGCTAAGATAGGAATTGGAGTTCGTTTAACAGAACTGCTTGCAAAGATATGTAAAAGTTAATTCGTATAAGGGCATAGAACAGAGGATATCTATGGGAATTTAATGGTTCATTTCATGGTACAATAAACAGATCATGAAATTAAAGAGTTAGTTTGCACAGCCAGCTGCATGAACATAAATAATTGATAACAAGCAATTCCAACAATGGGGTCTCTGACTGAAGGAGTTTAAAGGCCAAGCTTGGTGTGTCTGGGCTACTGACTCCAGACCAGGGAGGACAAGACAGGATGAGATAAGAGATTATCTTCGGAGGACAGGGCCGGACGAGATAAGAGGGATCCAGAAGGATTGGCCTTCAAAACTGTATAAACAAGAAAGCATGTGTAATAGTTGTGAACACCCACCCACCCCCCACCCCCCTGCCACCACCCCCCAACCCCACCCCCACCCCGCCACCCCCCTTGAGGGAGGGTCGTCATCTGTAACTTTAGACAAAGAACTCGACATGCCATTTGGCACCTTGTTTTAAGGGGAGCATCTATAAGGTTAAATAGTCCTCTCCATATTCTACCTCAGGCCCACCCCTAAAAAGAAAATAAAAAGTAGACCTAAAGACACCTTGGCTCAGACCATGGAGCGAAGGGCTCCCAAGTGGGAAATTGGTGTTCTGACACTTTTCTGAGAGTGGACCCATGCTGACCCTAGTCTCACACTCTTGGGTAGTTCTGAAAGCGAGAGAGACACGTGAGACAAGAAGGAGAACGAATAAGAGGAGTTGTACATGTGCGCCAGCAGACTGTCCGATTGGGTCCAGTAACAGCCACTTGTCACTGTCGTACCATTTTGCTGTATAACTAGTGTGTTATATTCCATCCTAAACTCCGATTGAACTCAATATAACCATCATATTGGTTTGCACACGATCCTGATTATTTGAAAGACCAGAGATAAGTTAATCTCAACAGTAGTGTACTTTGGTTGGAAGAATAAGGAGGCCACATAATGCTTGGATAATAAGAATCTGAATGGGGTAGAGGCGCAAAGGGATCTAGGGGTACAGATACACAAATCACTCAAAGTCATGACGCTGGTTAATAAGGCCATAAAATGCAAATCAAGCACTGGGTTTCAATTCTAGAGCGATAAAATTGAAAAGCCGAGAAATGTTGTTAAACTTGCATCGAACCTTCGTTAGAACTCATCTGCTGATTAGGCACTTTACAGCCTTCCCTACTCAACAATGCATTCAACTATTTCAGATCATAACCACTGCTCTCATTTAGTCGGACAGCAATTGCTGGTAATGATTTTGCTTTTGTCAATTTCTACTCCTCTAGACGCATCTTTTGTTTCTTTTATTGTCCCATTACCATCCCCTTTTACCTTGCACCATCATCCCTTTTTCATTTAATAACTTCTATCTTCTAGCCAGTCCATCCTTTTTGTTCTTTCCTCCCCTTCCTCTTTCCCTGCCTCTGTACTTGCTTAAAACCTGTCACATCTCTAACTGCTTCCGGATGCAGTGATGTACGTAGAAATGGGAGATGTTAGCTATGTCTCCTGCTGCAGACTGGGAGGATCTGCTGGCGAAAGGATTGAGGGCCACAGTGACCTTGAGAGCCATTGGGTGAGAAATGCTGAGTATCTCCAACATTTTCTATTTTTATCCCACGAGAGTGAATCGTCCCAATGCTGTCAATTTCAATATCTATGCTCGAGTTGTCTTGCTCCAAAATATAAAAATGCATTAGGGGCAGTTCAGTCGCATCACAAGCCACTGAAGTCCTCAGACAACAGGGGACTGTCATACCCAACTGTGCCACGTAACTGTGCAGCTCATACTTAAGTGTCTCATAAGCTGTCAGTTTCATTTGAGCATAAGTTTTGATTTTGAGTAAAATTTGTTGGTTCATAGTTGTGGGTAGGTGTGGTGTGAAGCAGAAACTGGGGCTATTAATGTGACAGGTCCCGTTAAACCCATAAAGCATGGTAGTTACGGCAGTAACACAGTAGGCACCACCAAAACCACCTCATACTGGATTCGTACTGTTTTTCCCATGCTCTGTTACCTACAAAACACAATTATTACAATCACGGTCCTACAATCATTAGCACATCGACTGAGTATGTACATTTCAAGCGACAATGATGCAGACAAAGAAAACAGACATTGTAAAGAAAGCTACAGGGTAACATCTAATCAACAAATCATGGACTTGAAAGATTCTCCATATCTCTTTTACTCATATCCATCTTGTGGATAGTTCTTGCTAAATATGATTTCTGCCTAGCCTTCTATCGTCCCAATCCAAATTCCATGTAACTCTTTACTTCAACTTCAATTTCAATCCCTCTAACAGGTACCGCTGTGTTTAACTCTATTCTGATTGTTTCATTATCATTCTTAACTGGTTCTGTGATGTATTCAGAAAGTGGAGCTGATGCTATGCCAAGTCGACACTTAACCCTTTCCCCCGCGGAGCGGACTAAGTGATATACAAAGTCGACGCTCAGCTATGTACGGATGACAGACTTTGATTGGAGGTTCAAAAATGGTCTTTATTCACAGGCCTGGGGAGAACCTTCTGAGATCCTTCTCAAATACAACTCCACCGATTTCCTAGCAACGTTCAAAATTATACAAAAATCAAACCCCTGCCCTAGGGGCGGGTGCAAAGCTCATCAGCGTATACAAATTTATTCCTGAATGGCAATTATAAACCATGACATTTCATCCTTCCAGCCACTTAAAAATCACAGTTCTGTTATCAGTTGGTCCCGTGGCCTTCTGTGACTGCGGCCTCATCTTAATCTATTGCTTTACAACCATCCTTTGTCTCTAGCCAGGTGGCTTGTTCGTTAACATGCTTTCTTAAGATAACAGTCCTTGTTCAATCTCTGCAAAGCACAGATTCTGACCTTGTCTCATGTTACTTCTGCAAAGCAAGCACATTATAATTAGCCCCACCAGACTTTGATGTAATGGAACCCTGTTGTGGGTTTACAAACAAACGAATTCTTATGTATGTTATCTTGTATATGTGCTGCCTCGCCTGGCCGAACAGACATCCTCCCCAATCTTCCCACGGGCCTCTCAGTCAATTAATCCTGTTTTTAGAGATTAGCTGGATAAATACAATAAGTATAGACCTATATACCGCTTAACTCAGGGTATGAATTAATTCGCTACCTCCACCCTGTACATTGGTGCTACATTATGCATATTCTAACATAAACTAAAGTATAATATTAATTTGGGTACTACATTCTTTAAGGAAAAATATGCAATATTTATTCTTTCACCGTTTTCAACTGATTAATAGAGTACCATTTAGCCACCTTGGCCCTCCCCTTTTCCCCAGGGAATTGCATCAGGTAGACCGAAGGACTGGTACTGTCAATAATCGGGAAGGAGCCATTCCACTTTGGTTCGAAGCAATATTGCTTCTTCCCATAGCTTAGTACCATTACAACATCTCCCACTTGATACTGCAATGGTCGGACATTCTTGTCAAATGAATTCTTTGTCTGGCTTTTTCATTTGCCTGTTTGTGTAGCTACAATCATGTTAGTTTGTTCTATGTTCTCTACCACCGCTTCAAGCCATTTTTGGTTGGCAATTTCCTATACTAAGGGTGTGGCTGAAGGGGTTAACAGATGGGCTGGTATTTGCATTAGTCGCCCGGTCATAGCCTGGTAGGGCGAGATACCCGTTATGTTATGCGAGTTGGAACTAATAGCCATTAGGCACATTGGCAATATACTGGATCATTTGGTGGGGTGATCTGCACAACATTTGTTTAACATAGTTGTCAGAGTTCGGTTTCCTCTTTCGACCACTCCAGATGATTGTGGGTGATGGGAGATTTGAAGTTTATGCAAGATACCCATTATCCATTGTAGTTCGGTAAACATTTGGGCAGTAAAGTGTGATGATCGCTGATCACTACCAACTTGAATTGGCACTCCCCACCTGCTGATCACCTCAACCAACAAAAGGCAAGTTGCTGTCAATGCGGTGTTTGTTTTGCATGGAAAAGCCTCCACCCATTTAGTAAATTTATCAACTATAACCAGACAATACCGCAAACCAGAAGGTCCTGTAGGTAAGGGCCCTATAAAAATCAATTTGAAGGTAGATCCACGGCCCATCGGGAGGAGGGGGACTACGCAACATCACCCGATTAGTCTGGGCACTTAGATTCAAATCAAATCAACTTTTATTGTCATTGTTAGTGCACAAGTGCAGTACAATGAAATGTAGGCTTGCGGCTCCCGAGAGTATACATTTGGCTTAAGACATTTAAACATTCAACATACATTTGGCTTGTAGTATATTAACATAAATATGACCATAATAAAGTTTGTTACCCGCCCCGTTTGTGCTGCAAACGGGGCAGGTAACGATTCACCCCATGAGTAACATCCGTCACACAATCGGGATACATTAGCTGAATAGTGTCCTCCCACCGGGTGTGAGTGGAGGACATCAAAAATTTGAGGTGCTATGGATAGGGGAACACAGACAATTGGGAGATCTGACGATAGCCACCACAAGCGGGGGTTGTATATTAACAGGGGGCAGTTTCCCAAGACTGATCTGAAGCCAATAGTGTGTCAGCAGCTTATGGAGTGGGCTGAGGTAACGGACATCCATTCTGATAGCATGCAATAACAACCACATAGGAGGAATAACTGGACTGGAGGGAGGGGAGGTCGATGTCCCCACCTTGGATACTCGAGACTGACCTTAAGGGAGGGGTAGGAGCTTGCCAGAGGTCACGGTTAATGGCGACGTCCTTAGCAGCACGATCTGCCTGAGAGTTACCCTGGGTGTGTGCGTCTGAAGAACGTGAGTGGGACTTCACCTCATCAACATAGACAGGGGCTGTACGTGAAATTAAAAGGGTCCCAAAGGGAAGCAAGATGTCTGCATGGAGCAGGGTCTTAGCATCAACAGTATAAACATTATTCCGAGCATACAACGGCATTCATGGCCTTCCCCCTCGTAAAATAGGAGCTGGGTTAGTAGAGTTGCCTGCTTGGCGTTATTTCCAAATCTCTCTGAGTTAACAGAATAGGTGTTGGTGGTCCCTCATTAAAGAGCCACCAAGTAAAATTGTTAGAGTAATCAATGACAGCATGGTGCTTATGCAGCGTGTCGCTTCCTAGGATACATTTCTGGTAATTGGTAGCCATAAATACAAGAGAGACGACATTGATGGAAATCCAATCAACAGACAAGACTATGCAGCTCAATCGCTGATTAGTTAACTGAGTAGAAGCATTAGCGCCGGAAAGTTTAAGGGCAGTGCCTGCATAGTTGAAAGTGTTGGGGTCATGTAAAATAGTTACGGCGGAACAGGAATCACGAGCAAAACATGGCAGCAGCCTCCATTATCAGTAGCCCAGTTAAAAGTCGTCCATCCTCCCCATACCAGACAGGAGAAGGCGTGGTCACCGCGGAGGCTAGTGACCGTCACTGTGGCCTTGAGCCGGGGAGCTCATCTCCGCTATGAGAAACAGCCGAAACGTTTTCCACCCGCCCCCTCCCCCACCCGCTCCGCCCGTCTGACTGTGCTTCATGGCGTCAACTACCGCTGAAAGGCGTTCTCAAAGCTGCAGCACAGAGTTCAAATCAGACCCGTTACATTCACGAATTGGGGGTTGGTAGCGTGGGCCATTATTCGGATGTCGACGATCGGGGCAGTCACAAGCAAAGTCTCCAGGCTTATAACAGCTTTAACAAATTATGAGGCATTTGTCTCCCGACTGGGGAGGTGTTTGTGGAATCAGAGGACCCTCCACCGCCGACACTTTGGACTCAGTAGGGCCGAGGGACAATTTAACTCGTTCCCAATCTAGATAGCCAGAGTCCAGGGGTTCCCTGATGAACGGTAATATCAAGAATGTCCCTTATGGCGGGTAAAAGAGCGTTGATGAGTGTCAGCTTAAATCCCTCAGTGTCGCAAAACACTTGACCATCACTGGGATTGGTCGTACAAATCATACAATCGATTTGCAAAGGCCACGGGGTGTTCGTTAGCCCCTTGCCAAGTGTCCCCAGCCGCGCAGGTGAAATGAAATGAGTTCATGCCCAAAACGGGAACAAACTGCATCAAACACATCCCAGCAATCCTTGTTTTTATCATAGATATCCCGTGAGAGTGATAGCTTGAATTCACGTGAGATGTATGCCAACAGAACTTGTTTTAAGCCTGTCCATTCTAACTTGGGGTGACATCGACGGAACGTGCCCCAATCACTTGTTAGGACAACTGGATTCGTCCCCCAGTTTATTGGACCCAAATATTCGGCTAGTGCTTTGCCCTCCAACGTGTTCAATTGTTACTGGTAGAAGTAGTTACTTCCACATTTGGGGGCAGGTCATAGGGTACAGAGGAGGTATCATTCTCGAATTCATCATCCGAGGATGCCGAGTCACCAAATCGGGTGGTAGTAGTGAATATGTTAGCCTGCTTGGTTTCTACCGGGGCAGTTTGTCCTGGATAGGGGGGCGCGCCGCAGAGGGTGAGGGACTATTTTGGAAGATGGGGTTATTATTGCGCTGGGCTTTTCTTTTCAGATCATCTCAGTTAATACCGGGATCCCCTGGTTTAAGGCAACTGAAGGCCACAACAGCAGCTGTTTGTCTCCCTAGTTTTCCCTTCAATTGCATAATTTTTAAATTGCAGTGAGTATAGTTGGTGCTCACCAGAGGGGTTTTTCAGGTAATTCTCTCAAGGTCCACCTGGCGTCTTCAAGTTGTGAGATATGGGGTTTATTTTTAATTTTTAAAGCCTTGTTATCCTCATAGATCTGAAAGTAACGTCTTGAGGCAAGACCTGCTTCGTCTGCCAAGGCTTGCTCTTGTCGGCCTTGTCAGTCCTGTAAGTTTCTTTCAAGTTGTGCATCTTTCCCATTCAGGAGTACAACTTCGCCTCCCAAGTGAACGGCACACAAGTGGGCCGTGTAATCCAGCCTATTTGTGGCTTCCTTAACTTTACATTTCTTCGCAATGAGGAAGTGTACTTTTATATTACAAAATGGCTTCCCAAGGTACTGAACAGAAAACACAAAATGGCTTCCATAGATTAGTAATTGCTAGTTCTGCTGAAAAAGCGGAACTCTCCAATTAACAAAATGATCTCAACTGTTAATTAGAACAAAGACCTTCAAAGATACATACTGCTAGCCTCCCTATCTCTTTCTCATAGTTAGATGAAGAAAGTCCTTGAGTCATGTATAAACCAGGATGGGGAGTCAGAGAAGAACAGAACTTATAGATTAGATAACCCCATCTGTAGGCATTCCTTTTGTTCCAGTCCTTTTTATCCTTGATTACAGTTTGACTAACACTATATTTTTCTTATTACTAATTATGATCTCAGACTTCGATCATCTGATTCTCAAGGCTTGCTTTAACTATAAAAATGTTACCTTTTGCCTGTGATCTTAGAAGTGGTCAGCGTAGCCATTGTCTACATGTCCGCTTCCCTTGTATACAAGAAATAATAAAGTCTTCCTTTGACGATACTTTGTGTTTAAAGAATCTTACTCGGAAGTCGAGACTTCGACAGTATCCACCTAGGAAACTATCACGCCTCAAATCTTAGAGTAACTGTTCTCGCTCTTCTCGTCACCCTGCACTATTCTGATTACTGCTTGTGCCCCCAGGCCCCTAACTTATTCAAGAGACCGTTCGCAACTTTTTCTCTATAACACACATCCGCCATTTCGTTATTGCTTTTCAACCTGCTATCAATGACTTATAACTTTATAGACTGAACCCGTCTTCAACTCGTTTCGACCACAACAACACTTTTACACTCCTGGCTGGCTCCCCAATTTAAACATAAGAACATAAGAAATAGGAACAGGAGCAGGCCATTCGGCCCCTCGAGCCTTCCCCGCCGTTTAATGAGGTCATGGTTGACACGATTTTGGCCTCAACTCCACTTTCCTGCCCGTTCCCAATAACCCTTGACTCCCCTGTTGCTCAAAAGTCTGTCTATCTTAGCCTTGAATATATTCATGACTCAGCTTCCACAGCTCTCTGGGGAAAATAATTCCAAAGATTCACAATCCTCTGAGAGAAGAAATTCCTCCTCATCTCCGTCATAAATGGGCGACTCCTTATTCTGAAACTATGCCCCCTCGTTGTAGGTTACCCCACGAGGGGAAACATCCTCTCTGCATCTACCCTGTCCAATGCTCTCAAAATCATAGATGTTTCAATAAGCTCACCTCTCATTCTTCTAAACTCCAATGAGTATAGGCACAACCTGCTCAAACTTTCCTCATAAGACAAACCTTCCATCCCAAGAATCAACGAAGTGAAGTTTCTCTGAACTGCCCACAATGTAATATATCCCTCCTTAACGAAGGGGACCAAAACTGTACGCAGTACTCTAGGTGTGGTCTGTATAGTTGTAGCAAGACGTTCCTACTATTATATTCTATCCCCCTTGAAATAATGGCCGACATTCCAGTTGTCTTCCTAATTATTTACTGCACCTGCATGTGAACTTTTTGTGTTTCATGTACGAGGGCACCCAAATCCATCTGTACCGCTGCATTCTGTAGTCTTTCTCCATTTAAGTAATAGTTTTCTTCTCTATTCTTCCTACCAAAGTGCATAACTTCACATTTTTCCACAATATACTCCATCTGCCAAATTCGTGCCCACTCACTTAAACTATCTATATCCCTTTGCAGGCCCTTTATGCCCTCCTCCCAACTTGCTTTCCCACCTATCTTTGTATTATCTGCAAATTTGGCTACTGGCTACTTTCATCCAAGTCATTAATATAGGTTGAAAATAGTTCAGGCCCCAGCACTGATCCCTGTGCCACCCCACTAGTTACAGATTGCCATCCTGAAAATGACCCATTTCTCCCGACTCTCTGTTTTCTGTTAGTTAGCCAAACCTCTATCCAATCTAATATATTGCCCCCAACACCATGAGCTCTTATCTTATGCAGTAACCCTTTATGTGGCACCTTTCCAATGCCTTTTCGAAATCCAAATACACTACATCTACTGGTTCCCCTTTATCCACCCTGCTCGTTACATCCTCAAAGAACTCTAACAGATTTGTCAAACACGATTTCCCTTTCATAAAACCATGTTAACTCTGTTTGGCTGTACTTTGCTTTTCTAAATGCCCTGCTACTACTTCCTTAATAATGGAAGCAAGCATTTTGCCAATGACAGGTGTGAGGCTAACTTACCTATAGTTTCCTGCCAAGCATTTTGCCAATGACAGGTGTTAGGCTAACTTACCTATAGTTTCCTGCTTTCTGTCTCACTCCTTTTTTGAATAAGGGCATTATATTTGTGGCTTTCCAAGCCGCAGGCACTTTTGCAGAGTCACGGGAATTTTGGAAGATTACAACAAGTTCTTCCACTATCTCTGTAGCCACTTCCTTTACAACCCTAGGATGCAGGCCATCAGGTCCAGGGGACTTGTCAGCCTTTAGAACTGTAAGTTTGCCTAGCACTTTTTCTCTAGTGATAGTGATTGTGTTACGTTCCTCCCTCCCTTTGGCCCCTTGATTTTCTACTATTACTGGGATGTTTTTAGAGTCCTCTACTTTGAAGACAGATACCAAATCTTTGTTCAATGACTCGGCCATTTCCTTGTTTCCCATCATTATTTCCACAGGCTCGTCCTCTAAGGGAGCAACGTTTACTTTAGGTACTCTTTTCCTTTTTATATACTTGTAGTAGCTCTTACTGTCAGTTTTTTTATTTCTTGCTAGTTTACTCTCATAAGATATTTTCTCCCTCTTTATTATTTCTTTAGTCATCCTTTGTTAGTTTCTAAAATGTTCACAATCTTCTGGCCTACCAGTAAACTTTGCAACATAGTATGCCTTTTCTTTCAATTTGATACAATCCTTAACTTCCTTGGCTGGCCATGGTTGGCTCGTCCTTTCCTTCGAGTCTTTCTTTCTCGCAAAAATGTAGCTTTGTTGAGAGTCATGAAATATCTCTTTAAGTGTCGGCCACTGCTTTTCCATTGTTTTATCTTCTAATCAATTTTCCCAGTCCACTTTAGCCAACTCTCTCCTCATACCTTTGTAATTGCCTCTATTTAAGTTTAAAACTCTAGTTTCAGACCCAAGTTTCTCACCTTCAAACTGAATATAAAATTCTATCATGTCATGATCACTCTTCCCTAGGGGATCTTTTACTATGAGAGAATTAATTAATCATGTTTCATTACACATTACCAAATCTAAAACAGCTTGTTCCCTGGTCGGTTCCACAATGTATTGTTCCAAGTAACTGCCCCGAATACACTCTATGAACTCGTCCTCAAGGCTGCTTTTGTCAATTTGATTTGTCCAATCTATATGAAGTTTAAAATCGCCCAGAGTTATTGCAGTAACTTTCTTACAAGGCCCCATTATTTATTGATTTATACTCTGTCCTATAGTGTAGCTACTGTTAGGGGGCCTATAGACTACTCCCACCAGTGCCTTCTTTCCCTTACTATTTATTATCTCCACCCAAATTGATTCCAAAACTGGAACTTCTGAGCCAGGATAATTTCTCACTATTGTACTGATCTCATCCATTATTAACAGAGCTACCCCACCTCATTTTCTTTTCTGTCTGTCTTTCCAAAATGTCAAATACCCCTGAATATTCAGTTCCCAGCCTTGGTCAAATTGCAACCATGTCTCTGTGATGGCAATTAGATCATACCCATTTATTTCTGATGCGCTATCAATTACTCATAAAAGACTGAGAGTTAAGAGAGTAACTAAAGGCTTTTATTAACAAAAGAATGAAGGTCTGCCTCGAGTGGTCGACCGGTCCAGAAATACAAAGGGCTGGGGAGCAGTCACCTTTATACTAGGACTTGTGGGAGGAGTCAGCCGAGGCATGTCCAGGCATGTACACAGTGGAATACAAACAGTGGTTTACCACAATTTCTATTTGCGTCATCAATTCGTGTATCTTATTACGAATGCTGCGGTTTTTGGCGGTGGAGCAGATCGCCTCACAAAGCATGCAAGAGCATGTGGAAATCACGAACTTGCGGTGGGTTTCAAAGGCAGTATGATGGTGTAGCCTGAGAATCATGTCCACCTCAAAATCCGGCCCATATCACATCAACCCACAAACCCAAATCTTCATGGAGGATAGAATCTAACCAACTTTTTTCTATTACAATACCTCAGCCTCTCGTTGGTTAAATAGAATATCGATACAACAGAACAATGTCAAACATTACAGGTTACACACTTGCATGAGAATGGAATTGACGAGCAAAGGGAAACTCTTAGAGTGTATTCTGAAAAGTAATACCAGCGCAATTGCGCGAGATACCATGATGGAATTTAATAAGTGACTCTTTAGTATAATAATACAGCACTACAGCAGCCCTAAACAGACTGAGATCTCAAAATGCCAAAAGTAATAACATGGAATAAGGTTATTAACACTCTAGTACATAATAAACAACTGCTAATACATAATGACACCGTGGTAATTCATAATATCCAGAAATTGGCAATTGCTATGAGGCCCAGCAATATATCTGTTGAGAAATTACATAGAATATAAAGCACAGAAACAGGCCATTCAGCCCAAAACAGTCCATGCCGGCATTTCTGCTCCCCTCGAACCCCCTCCCATCCTTCCTCGTCTAACTTTATCAGCATAACCCTCTACTCCCTAGTCCCGCATATGCTTATATTGCTTCCCCTTAAAAGCGTCTATACAATTCTTGGGTCCTCAACTATGAAAAATAGTGGAGATTGCGGTTTCGACAAGGGTATTGGGCATGGACGTGCTAGATTCTGTACCTATGTTCGCCACATCCTTTTGTGAAGGTGTTGCTACTAGGATTAGGGGCCTGAGTAACGATATGCTTGACATCAATGATGTCCTGCAGTCTGCAGAATCCCGGCAGTGAGGAAGAGTTCACGACACTTTTCATACAACTGCCTCGTTTCCATGCGGGGGATTAATAAATTAATTGTGCCACGTAACCAAGTGGTTTGAATCTTGCATGTTGCTGTTGTGAGCTGCAAGTTGGACGATTTTTCATACATATCTTGTTGCTGCTTGAAAGGATCCAGGAGTATAATAACGCATGGCAGAGGGCACCTTTGATTTACCTGTCACTATCCTGGAGCAGTCCCTGCATTTGACTTCAGGGTGTTGCAAAGTTCCCTTGTGGCCTTTATAGGGAATAATAAACTTCACTTGCAACATTCTTGTAACATAATCAGCAATTACCTGTGCTCGCTGACCTACATTGGCTCCCGGTTAAGCAACACCTCGATTTCAAAATTCGCATCCTTGCTTTCAAATCATGGCCTTGCCACTCCCTCTCTCTGTAATCTCCTTGAGCCCCACAACCCTCCCCACCCGCCCGCCCCCACGCCCCGAGATATCTGTGCTCCTCTAATTCTGCCCTCTTAAGCATCCCTGATTATAATCGCTCAAACTTTGTTGGTCGTGCCTTCTGTTGCCTAGGCCCTAAGCTCTGGAAATCCCCACCTAAATCTCTCCAGCTCACTACCTCTCTTTCCTCTTTTAAGACGCTCCTTAAAACCTACCTCTTTGACCAAGCTTTTAGTCAACTGCACTAATTTTTCCTTATGTGGTTGGTGTCAACATTTTTGCGGGGAGAAATTCGATACCACCCAGTTTGGGGCGCCAATATTGGCAGTGCGCAAAATTTAGCGTCAGGCGCAATTTATCGCCACCTCGAGCGATATTGGGTTGCAGCGCCCCTGAAGGTGATTGCGGCGCTAAATCAGGCGCTGCACGGTAGTCTTAACGCGCTAACCCGGCAGAGCGAGGCGCTACCTCACAGTGCTGGCGAAGCTCATGTGATTTCAGTCAGCAATGGAACACAGACACACAGGCACCATCCAATTCTTAAAGGGGAGTTCTGACGAATGGTCATCGATCTGAAACGTTAAATCTGTTTCTCTCTTCAAAGATGCTGCTTGACCTGCTGAGCCTCTCCTGCATTTTCTGATTTTTTCTTAAAGGGGAGGGTTGATCTTGCTTTGCTCTCCATCCACACCCTGCTCATTGCAGCCTTGAATCTCGGCCTGAATCTCAGCCTGGAGAGACCTGTGCGTCTAATCTGCTGGAAAGAACAATGGAGAGAACCAGGGAAAGATCTCAGAGTGCAGACCCCACAGTCTCTTCTAATTCGATACAAGGAAGGGCAACTCAAAACCAACCTCCAAAGCTCCTTCACACAGCGTGGAGTCTCTCCAGAAGTCTGTCTCACTCTCTCACAATGTGTGGTGAAAAATGTCACCTTCAAAAAAGGAAGGTAGTGTTCCCCTTTAAATAACGCTCCACTAGTCCCTTTCAGACAGCATAACGGTCCCCTCAACCTGTCCTTGTTAGCGCCAGATGGAACGGAGGGGGGCGCCACTGAATTTCCGGTCCGGGGCGCCCAACAGGCATTGCATACTGAAATGACGTCATGATCTGCCTGCGCCCGTGAGCGGGCGCTAAGGTTTAGCAGTTGTGCAAAATGCCCACTCAATATGGGAAGAGGCGCAGGGTTTGCTGCGCCCGGGCGCTAGTTGGTTAGCGCCCCACTTCTCGGTCGCTTTAGGCGCTAATGGGTGGTGGAACCAACCGAATTTCTCCCTTTTAGTACTCCTGTGAAGCGCCTTGGGACGTTTTACTACGTTAAAGGCGCTGTATAAATACAATTTTTTTGGTAGTTGTTGATTGTCTCGGTCTCTATATTGGACTAGGGCCTAGTAGATGGCCGCAGGTGCCAGTACACTGTATTTCATGCCTCATTAGAGGATGGAAGTTATCATACTTACATTATATAACATGACAGCTCCACGGCTCCATCAATATTTCAGAGTATCTACACGTTCGGGCTACTGTTGACATGTATTCGGAGATAAAATATTTTAATGAGTTGTACTAGATAAAATAATAATATATGGGCAAACCACTGAATATGTGTGCATGCCTGTGTTGGTGGGGTGGGACAGCGTGTGAGATGGGTTGCGTGTGTTGGGGACGCGGTATGAGTGTGGGAGTGTGTGTGGGGAGAGTGATTATGTGGGGTGGAGTATGTGGGTGTGTGTGTGTGGGGGGGGCGGCTGGTTAGGGGTGGGTGTGGGGTGGCGTGGGCATGTCAGTATGGGGATGCCGGGATGTCCATTCAACCCAGCTGTCCTGTGTATCGAACAGCGGAACCTCTTGCCTGTGCAGAGAAAGGGTGAGGAAATGATACATTCAACACTTGCAACATGATTAAGAAATGTTGTCGTGAACTGCTGTGGAGTTCAGTGATGAAATAATTTAATGTTTGGATAATGAAAGATACGCTTCCATTTGGATCTGTTTCCTACATCATAGAAAGAGCAGCAGCGTAAAGGGCGCAATTAAATGGCCATCTCTGGTTAACTGCTCTAAATAGCAACTACTTACTTCAATAGCATTGTGCCCAATGTAAACGAAACCTGTTGGCTCACATAGTTCACGCTCTTCTGCGCAATCAGGCAACTTAATTCTCAATGCGCCCCTACAGTATGTACCAGTTCGCGCTCCAAGGCCATCGCCTGCCGGGAGCACGGGTAGTACAATCTACTCTCTGGGCGATTCCAAGGTTTCTATGATGAACGATAAATTGCTGCCATTCTCTCTCTAAAAATGCACTCCCCTTTAAAATATGGCATTAAAAGCTGCAGATGTTAAAGTTATTTGGGGGAGAACTAGTTTGCAGAACATTATCATCAAGTACTGTTTATTGACATGCTGGATTTAAAAATGAGTTCTTCGTGGGCGATGAATGTTAAAAATGGAATCGAAATCACTAAGGCTTGTGTTCATAGAAGAATAAGGCGAAATGCGATATGCCACATTCTCTGCTCGCAGCCCCCAGTTGCCTTATTGCACTGGTTCAATCACTGTAGCTTGATATGTCTTTCGATTGAACAATAAACAATTCTTTAAAGACGCATTCGGTCAAATTGCACTGTGTAGTTTTCCAATGTCTACCTTTCAGGTTAGCATGAAATTCAATTGGTCGTCATTTCAACAGATTTTTCACAGTGTAATGTCTCTGTTAAATAGCAGCCAATGGAATTTCATGTGAACACATTCCGCGTCCCCATGCTAAGATGGGCTATTTGATTTCACCTTAACTGTTTCTGCATGTCGTGACCGAGTCGAGTATTTTAAAAATATTTTGGCTAAAATTCACTTTGTGCAAACGTCAATCAGACCAATTCCAATGATCAAATAAACGGCCGCGACGTGACAGAAATTTGCATAAATTATAAATGCGACGTGATAGCCCCCTGTGTAATTGCTTATAAGGAGAGGTTTAGAAGGTGCCGCATCATTAGGTTCGTGCAGGAACACATTTTGCTCTGATCTTGTTAAAAAAAATCTGCAAAATGAGTGAGTGGCTTCGTGTTCTCGCCGCCCTGATGTTCTGTTTGCAATGTAAGTAGAGTGCTGTAAAAGTCTTCAATATTCCTGTTCTTTGTATTACGCTGATCGGGTACAATACTTGAGCTTAGCCGGTCTGAATTGCAATTATTTTCCACGGTTTTACTGAGGGTCATTTATCAATAACTTTTTATTTCTCCAGGTATCAACGCGGGTATTGTGCTGACTCAGCCTCCGTCCATCTCAACTTCACTGGGAAAAACCGTTAAAATCACTTGCACCTTGTCCGGAGGCAGCATGGGCAGCTACTACACGAGCTGGTACTGGCAGAAACCCGGCAGTGCCCCTGTCTTTGTTTGGAATGACAATTATTCACGCAGAGGTTCAGGGATTCCTGATCGATTCACTGGATCCAGGGACACGTCTAGCAACGTCATGCATTTAACCATCAGCAATTTACAATCCGGGGATGCCGCCGATTATTACTGTGGTGCCTGGGGTGGCAGTCCTGCTGTATTCGCTTTCGGGAAAGGAACTGAACTGAATCTGGGCAGTAAGTACATTTTTCGCTGTGTACGTCGGGGATTCTTAAAGTGTGAGTTTTCAATGGTTGGTTTAATCCGGTTGTAGTGAAAATGCTTTCGAACATACATTTATAATTCTCCGATTCCCACTTGGTGTTTAGAGGGAGGTTTGTTTCTATTCTGTTTGTTAAATGCTCAGGAAACTGTCGCACAACAATTGCAATGTTCTGGATGAAGTTCCAAATAATTATTTTTAGGTGGGTGGAATTCAGCCTGCACCAGTGTAATTATAATTTCTTGGTGATTTGCAAAATATTCATAAAGTATTGGTCAATCTGCATGATACGGCATTAAAAACTATCTGGACACTTGTGACTGGCGTCCTCGCGCTGTGCTTCATGATTCGCGTGGAGCTAAAAAAAAACTTTAACGCGAAACATTTTATAATTCCCCGACACGGTGCCATTAAAAATTCCCAATCAGAGATTGGGAGCGTGTGTCATTCGTGCGATACTCTAAGTTTTGTATTTCATGTTAGTCTTAATTTCACTGGCAAGTAACAGATAATTATAAATCATAGCGATTGGGTTAGACGTTTTAATATAAATTACAGATTTTAAGAAGTTGATGTTCTTTTCTGCAGACAGGAATATTGAGGTTATCAGAGATAAAATGTGATTAGAGGTTTGTTGCCTTTGGAAAGACATTATGCTTGGAGACGGTCATCTGCTGCCTTGTATAGTTCTTAATTTTTAAGCGAACTGGGAAATATTGACTGAAGGGAGATTAGCTTAATTAGGTCACATGATGCGTCCTGGGTAACTGTGACCTCCTGGAGCTTGCTTGATCCCCTTCAACAGTTTCAGAAAAATTTCATTGAACATTCACGGAATTGGCCACATGTTTCTCGCTGTTTTGGCTCCCAGAAGATGACAGTACGGGAGGGTGCATCAGTGGATATCCTCAGCAACTTAGAGTCTGAAACTCCTTTCCCACCTTTCTATTCGTATATTTGAAGTATTGTAATAAACACCAGTGTTTGATCCCGCGCCGATATTATAATCACTGACAGACTCATTACCTTCGAATCCGATTAATTTTGTATGAATAGAACCGCGGGATCATCATTTGAATTTTTATTTTCAATTTATTTAGTAGTCAGTCAAAAAAGTGTAATCCTACAGGTAAACCGAGAGACTCAAACGGCATTTTTATTCGGATATTTAGCTGCAGGCTGTAGAAAAGGCGCTCCGTTGTATTATAAATTGTTCCATTGAACTTACATCTGGTGAAAGTTAAATTTCAAAAACAGTTTTAGCAGCGTTGGAGATTATACTTCCAAACTATTTACACGTATGGTGGATGATTTGTCTCAGTTGGTAACAGTCTCACGTCTGGACCAGAACGTTTTAAATTTAAGCCCCTTTTCCAGGCGTTACATCGGAACATAGGAACAGGAGAACGCTATGGAGCACCTTGAGCCTGTTCCACCTTTGCATTTGATCATGGCTGATATGTACCTCCCCTCCATTTATCAGCCTTTGTTCCCTATCTCTTGATAACCTTAGCCTACAAAAATCTATCGATCTCAGTCCTGAAGATTTCATTTCCCCCAACAGCCTCAACCATTTTGGGACAGGGAGTTTCAGATTTCCACCACCCTTTGTGTGAAAGAGTACTTCCTAGTTTTACTCCTTAATGTTTTGGCTCTAATTTTACGACCTTGCCTTCTTGTTCTGGATTCCCCCACCAGAGGAATTAGTGAAATGAATGGAGTGCGGCATTGAAGGAAATGCCTCCCTTTGGATAACGCCATTAAGAGGCGTTCCACATTCCTATTCAAGTGGACGTTCACGATCCCGTTGCATTATTCAAGGTGCAGCAGAAAATCACAGCCCATCCACCCATTCCCGCCGTAATCATTGCCTTAAAAGAAAGGGATTTGTGTCTGTAGCTTCATGCTTTGTTTAAGTTTACTATCACTGCGCGTCAAAGTAATATAAGTGAAAACTGATGCGGTGCCATATAATGCTACTCGTTATTCTTTTTATATTAACATAAACAAGTAGAAGCAGCTGAGCTTTCTGCAGCAGATGGTTCCTCGTCTGACTAGGCAGCTAAAAGCCGAAATACTGGGCTGCGATTACATCAAACAACGTCTCAAGCGTGACTCTGCCAGGTGCAATTGTAGCCCCAGCATTCAAATTATAGCCGACTGAAAAGAGTGAACAGACTGGAGCTCTGAATCATTCAGCATGTTAATAGAGATCTTTAAATTTATGAAAGGTTTTGATAGTGGAGACGGAGGAAAAACGTTTCCACTTGAGGGGTAGTCCAAAACCAGGGGTCATCAATATTAGATTGTCACTAATAAATCCAAGAAAGAATTCAGGAGAAACCTATTTGCCCAGAGAGTGGTTAGAATGTGGAACTTGCTCCCACATGGAGCAGTTGAGGCGAAATGCTGAAATGCCTTTAAGGGGAAGCTCGGCAAGTACATGAGGGAAAAGGGGATAGAAGGATATGCAGATAGGGTTAGAGGAAGTTGGGTGGGAGGAGACACGAGTGGAGCAGAAACACCGGCACAGACCAGTTGGGCCGAAATGCCTGTTTCTATGCTGGATATTCTATGTAATTCCATGTAATAATCTAAGAAAGTTTGGCGCCGATGATCGTTATTATTCTTGTATCGTATTATTCTGAAAAACGTTGGACTATAGTTTAAAGAAAGAAAATCTGTGATCTTCAGGTTTAATCCAAATAAGAGTGAATACTCTTTCAGTTTTATTTTTTTTCTGGTTGCACGGAGCTCTCGGTTTTTCTTCAATTCATTATATCGTTTTCTCGATCAACGGACACTATGTGATTAATTAAACAACGTTATTAATCTCCCATAGTAACATTCTTAAGCTTGTAAAGTGGTACCAAATTTAAAACGTTGATAAAATAAAACGTTGAATTTCAAATTTTTACATCCAATTCAGAGTGGATCTTCACAAGTTGTTTCAACTTTTCTTTGTAGATCCGCGGGCTCCGTCGGTTACCGTCCTTCCGCCTTCATCAGATAAATCGCAGCAAAGAACACGGCGACCCTGGTGTGTTTGGTGAGCGGTTTTAAACCGGGGGCTGTGGAGATTGAGTGGACTGTCGATGGCAGTGTCAAAGGTAATGGTGTTGAGACCAGTCGGATCCAGCAGGAGACGGACAACACGTTCAGTGTGAGCAGTTATCTGACTCTGACAGACTCAGAGTGGAACTCACATGAGCTTTACACCTGTGTGGTTAAACACGAGACTCAGGCAAACCCGCTTCAAACAAGTATCGCCAGATCCAGCTGTGTCTGATTCAGGAATCTTATGTATTCGTCCAATATACCATCAGTAAACGTTCTTTCAACAAAGTTCGAAATTAAAGGTTAATTTTTTTAGTGTAATTGCTGTATTTCAAGTTATAACAATAAATATGCAGTGTTTGTTTGCTTGATTCTATTAGTTGTACCCAAGAGTGTGCTGAGACTGCAGTCATCATACCTTTACTGTCTCATTGCAGTGTAATAAAATTATTGTCCCACTGTCTCAGATGATGAGATTCTTTTCTTGCTTTGGTTCTCTCCGAATTTATGACCATTTTTAAAACGTTCAAATCTCGAGGTTCCACCTTTTGTAAACTTTTTAAAATGTACATTAAGCCGCCAAACTCTCGATCGAAATAACGATTTTACAGAATGGATGGGGTCGAAATATAACAACGTATAAAATGCTAAATTCGGTTTGTATATTGATTAAAATACATTACGTCTGTGATTGCGTTTAAGATTCTCCCTTTTTCTGAATGATCTCGGTGAGAAGCTACATAAATATCAATTAACGTTCTATCATACCCGTTGGAAAAGATAAATCTTAATCAGACTTCCACTAGAATGAGAATAGAATCTGAATTGAAAAGAGAAAGCATAGAATCATAGAATTATGCCGCACGGAAGGAGGTCATTCGGCGCATCGGGCTTGTGCTGGCTCTTTGGAAGACCTTGTCCTATAGTCCCACTCCCCTGCCTGCACTTTCCCCATAGCCCTGCGATTTTCTCTTCTTCAATATTTCAGCGCCATTTCTGAATTCATGCTACAAGTAGTTAAAGCATGATCAGAAACATCCACATGTTAGATTTTATTTTGAATCCATTTTAATTGCATTCACCAGACGCATGAGAACACGAACAGTACAAATGCCCCTTTTTGTGCAAAATGCTTAGTGAACCAAAGGTATCGCTGTGGAGTGTTAGAAGGTGCACATAGATAACGGCTGAATTACAACTTGACATGGTCAGAATGCATTATGGCTGAATGCCTTGAGAATTAGTAATGCTACGTTAAGACAAACTATATTAGGGATAATGGAAAAATACATGACTGAGCTCATCGAAGCCATGGCGTAAGAGATCTTGAGCTAAAAAGAACTGGAACAAGGGATACAAAGACAGCAGTTGACATGGAGTTCCAAGGGCAGAACTATTACAACTCAGTTCAGATATGCCTGTTTGCTAACCTGTATAAATATGAATGATCAGCAACAACGTTCAGTCTTAGCGCTGCAAACTGCAATGAGCAGTATCGTCAGTATGTCCCAAATAGACATTATACTTCTGAGTTAATAGACGTATATTACTTATTTGTAGTCTTAGTATGTCACGGTTGGGGAGCCACGGGGCCGTATAAATACGAGGCCGTGCTCTCCGGGCAAAGTAGGTTCTGGACCCAAGTGCAGAAACCAGACAAGAGGCAAATATACAGTACTTTGTTTGAACTTTACTAGATTACACATAACTAGATTAACACCAGGAACACAATGATATACATAAGAACTAGAGACAAAAGAACTCAAGACAGAAACACAACAAGCATACATAAGAACTAGAGACAAGTTACAAGACAGCTAGTCAAGATAGGAACTCAGGACAGCTTCCATGAGGAAGCCCACTTGTCTATACTGAGCTTGCGACAAGCTACCACAAGGGGCAACCGGCTTGCCGAGGCTCAACTCCAGACAAGCTACCCCAAGGGTAATCAGCTTATCAATGCAAAGCTCAAGACAAGATCCCAACGGCTCCCACATAGCAACACGCTAGTCCAAACAGCACCTTACCAAGACAAGCAACTTAACAGAACAACAGACTTAAATACATCTTAAATCCAGAGACAAAAACACAGACTTAGATACATAGCTCGAGAGAACTAGAACACAAACTTAGGTACATAGCTCGAGAGAACTAGAACACAGACTTAGATACATAGCTCGAGAGAACTAGAACACAGACTTAGATACATAGCTCGAGAGAACTATGGCAGCCAGCTAGTGAAGGCAAGCTGCCATAGCGAAAAGGCTAGTCACACAGAGCACCTAGTCAAGACAGAGGACATTGTCAAGACTAACTCCCTGGTCCACCCTAGTGAGGACTGAGCCAAGAGTGAAGCAACAACAGAACTTATATACCAAGACACCAGGTGAAACCCATAAACAACTAACAGGCTGTTAAGAACTAACACAGGGTTAGGAACAATTAACACCGGAGACTAGGACAATTAACAAAGGAACAAACAAGTGAAGGTGCCATCTAGAGGTTACAAAAAGGAACTGACTGGCACCCTCACACTCATTCTGGACTTTGCTTTCAGAGGAGCAGGTTGTGCTGCAGCAGCTGTGTAAAGTGGTGGTCGCCTTGACCAGGGAGTGGAGGGGAAGGAGAGACCCCAGGCCACCACTACTACAAACCAGCAACAATCTACAACTGAGGTGCCTGGAGAGAGAAGAGGAGAGGGAAAAAGGAGGCCAACATCGACAAGAGGAGATGCTTTTCCACCACTGCCTCCCCAAATAGGCCTCCATTCCAGGAGAGGGAGAGAGGGGAGAGGAGCAGCACTCAACACCCACTACTTGGAAGGAGGGTAGGAACAACTTCTTTTTTATTGAACTTCTGCAGGTGGGTGTCATTCGGTGCATTCCCCAAAAGACTTTGTATTGTGGGTGGGGGGAGGAAAGAAGACCGGCCGGAAGACCAAGGTGTGTCTGTGTGTGCGTCTCTTGCAGTTTACTAGGCCACGCACACCACTAATAAGCGCCCCTTCCATTGCCTGGCCTGGGATAGCTGGAGCTGCCTAGCTGAAGCCTTTCAGTACATCGCGAAGACCTGGTGTGGGGCTGAGCCTGGGCATTCTCCAGCTTTCCCAGGTGAAGACATCTTCTCCCCCTGCCCGAAGAACATCTTAAGACTTTGTTACACCATCGGGGGAGTACACCCTGCCGACACCCACCCACCGAACAACACCCTGAGTGGGGACCCTGCCTTTTTGGCTCCCCCCTCCTTCCCGTCCCCCTCTTTCTCTCTCCTTGTCCTCTCTGCCTCTGCCTCTCCAAAAGGCATCTCTTTTTAGACATACTAATTGCCAATTGAGCAGAGGGAGGAAAGGGCCCTCTCCCAATTAACATCATCAAGGGGAGAGGCTGCCCAGTTAATTTACACTCCCTCTGCTCAAGACTCTTTTCCCTGAGGCCTTTAAACACCTTCAGGCCTGTGACTTTTGGGGTGTGTGTAGCTCTTTTAAATCCACCCCACCATGGCGTCTACATCTGCGGCGGCGGCGGGGCCGGCGAGGACATACGCGGCGGTGGCGACGAAAGCCGCGGCCGCTCCCGCTTCCGCTGCTGCCCCGTCGCCGTTCCGCCTAATGACCACAAAACTCGGGGTGAAGAGCTACACCCACCCCAACATGACTATTGAGGCGTGCGTGAAGGCTATGGCCGGGGTTGTCGGCCCTCCGGCCATAGTGGCCGCCTCAAAAATGTACGGGAAGGCTGTCTTCTTCCTGGAGTCCGAGCGGGCGGTGGCCCTGGCCATCGCTCAGGGGCTCACCGTGGGCGGGACTTTCCTGCCGGTGGACCCGCTGGAGGCCACCGCGCAGAGGGTGGTGTTATCAAACGTCCCGCCCTTTATCACCTGTGAGCTCCTCCTCCCCCACCTACACCAACTCGGGGAGGTGAGGTCGGGGATTTCCCCGATCCCGCTCGGACTCCGGGAGAGCAGCCTTCGCCATGTCTTCTCCTTCCGGCGCCAGGCCTTTATCCAGCTGGCGCGGGAGGGGGAGACGGACGGGGCTTTCACGGTCCTCCACGGGGGGACCTCGTACCGCGTCTTCTGGACGTCGGACGGCGTGCGGTGCCACGCCTGTAGGGAGGTGGGGCACGTGCGGAAAAACTGCCCCGCCTCCAAGGCCGCCAAGTCATCTGGCATGGCCAAGGCTGGCGCCGTCGCCGCTCCTCCTTCCGGGTCTAGCCGCGCCCCCGCTCAATCGAATGCTACCGGGGCGCGGTCGTCGTCGGAGGCCAACGACATCCAGGCCTCCGGCGGGGGGGAGGAGGGAGGTCCGGTCAGAAAGAAGGCGCGGGACAAGACCAGAAACCGTAGGGTGGGTCCCCCCGCGGAGGGCGTCCCCCTGAATTTGGAGGCCCTGACGCCCGAGCGCGTAATCGCGATAATCGCGGAGTGCGGAGGTGGGGGGGACCTCGTGCCCGAGCCTGTGGCCGCGACCGCCGAGGTGGTCACGCCAGAACCTGCGGCCGGGCTCGGGCCCGGGGGACCCAAAGAACTCGCTCCACCAGAAGGAGCAGGGGAGGCCCCTGAGGAAATGGAGGCCTCCCTTTACCCCTCCGCGCTGAAAAGAAGGCGCGACCCCCTGGATGAGGAGGAGGACCGGGAGGCGGAAGGTCCCTCCGGTCAGGGGGAGTCGTCGCCCGCCGCGGGCACTGCGCCCCACCCCACCGCTAACACCATTACGGGCGAACGGCAGGGGTCGCCTGTCCCTGGGGAGGCTGAGGCAGAAGCGTCTGCCCAGCTCGTGCCTCCTGGGGATGGGGACGAGACCCTGCCCGTGGGGGGGGTCGCGGAACAACCCGCGGCGGTTATTGAGCCATTGCTGGTGGCATTGCCCCTCGACGGGTCGGGCGGCCAGGGGACCGGGTCGGGCGAGTCGTCTGAGGACGAGCTCGCCCAGAACGACCCGGATTTTTCCCAGGTGCTGCTCGACCTCGTCGAGGTGTGTCAGAATTTTCCCCCGTCTGCTGGGTCGGAGGCCGGTGGCGTCGCTGAGGAGGGCCCTCGGTCTGTGTCTCCGGCGCCGGGCGACTTGGAGGAGGTCCGGTTTTTGTATTCTCCGATCTCTCCGGCCTCTCCGGTCGTTCCGGCGCCTGGGGCGGAGGGGATCTCCGAACCGCCGCCGCCTGCTGGCCCGGCCCCCCTAGAGGAGCCCGGGGGGGAATCCTCCGCTACCGATCCTGGGGGTGGGATCCGGGCGGAGGCGGGGCCGGCTGTCGCGGCCGGGCCGCCCGATGCGCATTGCGTGGTGGACGGTTCGGCCGCCGGTGGCGACCCCCCGGAGGAGGACGGGGACTCGGTGGTGGGGGCGGAGGAGGACTTAGAGTCCGTCGCCGACGAGGCGATGGATGACCTCGCGCCCCTCGCCGGGACCCCCCTCGTTCTCATTCCCATCAGGGAGCTCCGGGAATTTGTGGCCACGAGCCAGGGTCGCCGCAGGACCCAGCAGGCCCTCGACAGATGGTCGGGGCTGGCGCTGCTCATCGGGTCGGCCCGCGTCGCCTACAAGACCATGGGTGCGGACGCGGGCGTGAGCCCGTCCGAGCTGTGTCAGTTCCGGGCATTCCTCACCGGGCTGCTAAGGGAGTGGCGGTCGGCTAGCGGCCGCCCTCCCTTCCCCCGTTAGGTTTAAGTAGGGGTTGGTTGTGCTTCTGAAATGAAGATAACCATAGCCAGCCTCAACGTCAACGGCAGCAGGGAGGCTAGCCGCAGATTTAATAACTTTTCGGTCCTTCGGGACGGGAAGTATGTGGTGTGCTTCCTGCAAGAAACCCACACCGTTCCGGGAGACGAGGCCACGTGGCTCCTGGAGTGGCAAGGAGGGGTCAACATGAGTCACCTCTCCAGTGTTTCCAGTGGGGTGGCTATCTTGTTGGCCCCGCATTTTCAGCCGGAGATCTTGGGGGTCAAGGAGCTCGTGCCGGGCCGCTTGCTCCAGGTCACTGTTCGCCTGGGGGGCGTGCCGTTCCATCTAGTGAACGTGTACGCCCCTCAGGCCGGTGCGCAGCAAGCGCGCTTCTTTGAAGAAGTGTCCACTCTTTTGGGCTCCATCGACGCGGGCGAGTGCGTCGTCCTCGGGGGGGATTTTAATTGTACCCTCGAGGCGAGGGACCGCACGGGTACCCAGCCGAGCCCGGCGTCGGTGGGGAAGTTGAGGGACCTGGTCGGGTCCCTCGACTTGGTGGACGTCTGGCGTAATCTTCATCCCGACTCCAGCGCCTTCACTTTTGTGAGGTCTGGGGGAGGAGCGTCCAGGATCGACCGCCTCTACATTTCCCGGGCGTACGTCTCCTGCGTTCCGACGGCTTCCGTGCGGCCGGTGCCGTGCACGGACCACCACCTGGTGTGGGCGGAGCTCGTGCCGCCGCGCGCCGGGGGGCGGTCCGCGTACTGGCACTTTAACAACCTGCTGCTGGAGGACGCGCGGTTCCGGGATTCGTTCGGTCTTTTCTGGGCCGGCTGGAGAAGGAAGCAGGGGGGCTTCCCCTCCTTGAGGCTATGGTGGGATGTGGGCAAGGCTCACGTCCGTCTCTTCTGTCAGGAGTACGCGAAGGGGTCGACCAAGAGGCGGGAGGCCCGGGTCGGGCAGTTGGAGAAGGAGGTGCTCGACCTGGAGTCCCGTCTCGGTCAAGTCGCCGAGGACCCGGCCCTGCGGCTGGCGTACGAAGAGAAGAAGGGCGCGCTGAAGGACCTGCGGCTCGTCGGGTCCCGAGGCGCGTACGTGAGGTCGCGGATCCAGTTCCTGCGGGACCTGGACCGCGGCTCCCCCTTCTTCTACTCGCTGGAAAAAAGACGGGGGGTCCGTAAGCAGCTTTTGGAGCTGCTGGCCGACGACGGATCTCCGGTCTCGGATCCGGAGGGAATCCGCGCGGAGACCCGCGCCTATTACGGGGCTCTGTTCTCTCCGGATCCGTCCAGCGAGGACGCGCGCGGAGTTTTGTGGGAGGACCTGCCGAAGGTCGGCCTGGAGGGCGCCGAAAAACTGGACGCTCCTCTGAGTTTGGAGGAGCTGTCCGGCGCCCTCCGCCAGCTCTCCAGGGGGAAGTCCCCGGGGCTGGACGGGCTGACCGTGGAGTTCCACAGGGCGTTCTGGGGCGTCCTGGGGGGCGACTACGTGCGGGTCCTGGGGGAATGTCTGGCGACCGGGGAGATGCCCCTCTCGTGGCGCAGGGCGGTGATCGTCCTGCTGCCTAAGAAGGGTGATCTCCGCCTCCTCAAGAACTGGCGCCCGGTCTCCCTCCTCAGCACGGATTACAAAATCTTTGCCAGGGCCATGTCTGTTCGCCTTGGCGCCGTGCTGGCCCGCATGATCCATCCCGACCAGTCCTACACGGTCCCGGGCCGGACCATTCACGATAACATCCATCTGGTCCGGGACCTGGTCCACCATTCCCAGAGGGCTGGTCTGTCGGTCGCCTTCCTTTCCCTGGATCAGGAGAAGGCGTTCGACAGGGTGGATCACGAGTATCTTTTCGGGACTCTGCGCGCTTTCGGGTTCGGGACGCATTTCGTCGCCCGGATCCGACTTCTGTACGCTGCCGCGGAGTGTCTGATTAAAGTTAACGGGTCCTTGACGGCGCCCCTTCGCTTCGGGAGGGGGGTGCGTCAGGGATGCCCCATGTCCGGCCAGTTATATGCCATTTGCGTGGAGCCTTTCCTGCGCCTCTTGCGGAAGAGGTTGGCGGGATTGGCTCTGCGAGGGCCGGGCGTGGAGGTGGTCCTCTCGGCTTACGCCGATGACGTGCTCCTCGTGGTCACGGATCCCGTTGACTTGCGGAGGATGCGGGAATGCCAGCAGATTTACTCGGACGCATCCTCCGCCAAGATCAACTGGGGGAAATGTTCTGGACTCCTGGTGGGTCAGTGGCAGGTGGACTCTCTGCCGGAGGAGTTCGGGCCCTTCGCCTGGAGTACCACGCACCTCCTCTACTTGGGAGTCTACCTCAGCCCGGCCGAGGACGCCTGGCCGGCGAACTGGCACGAGCTGGAGGCCAAAGTCACCGCTCGCTTAGGACGCTGGACAGGATTGCTCCGAGTGTTGTCCTACAGGGGTCGGGCGTTGGTCATAAACCAACTGGTGGCCGCCATGTTGTGGTACCGGTTGGTTACTCTGATCCCCCCCCCTGCGTTTGTCGCCAAGATACAGAAGAAGCTCGTCGACTTCTTCTGGAACAACAGGATACACTGGGTCGCTGCCGCGGTTCTGAGTCTCCCGCTTAGGGAGGGCGGTCAGGCGTTGGTGTGCCTCCGCACCCAGGCTGCGACTTTCCGTCTTCGGACGCTGCAGAGATACCTGTACGTCGAGAATCCTCCGAGATGGTGTGCGCTGGCGACGTATTTTTTCCGCCAGCTGCACGGCCTCAATTACGACACGCAGCTCCTGTTTTTGGAGGTGAGCGGCAGGCGTGAGAGCCTGCGGGAGCTGCCTGTCTTTTACCAGGAACTACTATGGGTTTGGAACTCCGTCGCCTCCAGGCGGAGCTCTCCCCCGTCAGGAGCGGCGGCTGTCCTCCGGGAGCCGCTGTTCAGGAATCCGCACCTCCACGTCCGCGAGTTCGGGTGGCTGGCGGAGCGCAGGGCTGTGCCTGGCAGGGTGACTAGAGTCGGGGACCTACTCGATGGCGGAGGAGCGGGCTGGATGGCGCCAGAGGAGCTGGCGCGACGCATGTCGTGGGTCGACGTCCGGCTCGCGGTCGATGCCATCGGGGCGGTGAAAGCGATGTTGCCCCCCGGCGCCACGAGGTGCGTCGAGGCGGCTCGGGCACGTGGGGAGATCCCGTCCGAGCTTACTCCCGTTCGGATGGAATTCCTTATCGGCGCCTTGCCCCGAGACTCCCCTCGGGGATCGGCGCCTCACAACCTGAGCCGTCTCGAGGAGATACCCTCCGTGCTTTTTCATTCTGCGCGGAGGGGTTTCCTGTACGGGCTGCTCTTGCACACCTTCCACTTTGCCATCTTCGCCTGCCGTCCGGACACGCCGTGGCGTGCCGTTTTACCTCCGGACGGAGGCGGAGGTCCCCAATGGGGGGCTCTCTATGCGGGAGTCCTCCCCTGTTCTATCGGGGATTTGGCCTGGAGGGTGTTGCACAGAGCAGTTCCGTGCAATAGATTTTTAAGCAGGTTTACGGACTCCCAGACCGCTTGTTTGTTTTGCGGTCTGGAGGAGTCCGTTTTTCACGTGTACACGGGGTGTGAGAGGTTGCAGCCCCTCTTTCACTATTTGAAGGGGCTGCTCCTCAAATTTTGGTTGCACTTCAGTCCCACGCTCCTGATCTACGGTCACCCGGTGCGGAGGGGAGCGGCCAGGTCGGAGGACCTCCTCGTGGGCCTGCTCCTGGGCCTGGCCAAGAAAGCCATCAATTGGTCCAGGCAGCGGGCGGCCGAGGGGGTCGTCCGGCCGGATTGCCTCCCTCTCTTCCGCGGCCATGTTCGCGGCCGGGTGGCCCTGGAGATGGAGCACGCGGTGTCCGCCGGCGAGCTCGAGCTCTTTTGTGACCGGTGGGCGCCGCGGGGACTGGAGTGCGTAATCGATCTAAGAGGCCAAATTTTAATTTGATTAATTGGGTTATTTAAAGGGTTTATTTGTTTAAGGGTTTATTTTTTTTGGGTTCCAACAAAAGAGGTGTTAAGAACTAACACAGGGTTAGGAACAATTAACACCGGAGACTAGGACAATTAACAAAGGAACAAACAAGTGAAGGTGCCATCTAGAGGTTACAAAAAGGAACTGACTGGCACCCTCACACTCATTCTGGACTTTGCTTTCAGAGGAGCAGGTTGTGCTGCAGCAGCTGTGTAAAGTGGTGGTCGCCTTGACCAGGGAGTGGAGGGGAAGGAGAGACCCCAGGCCACCACTACTACAAACCAGCAACAATCTACAACTGAGGTGCCTGGAGAGAGAAGAGGAGAGGGAAAAAGGAGGCCAACATCGACAAGAGGAGATGCTTTTCCACCACTGCCTCCCCAAATAGGCCTCCATTCCAGGAGAGGGAGAGAGGGGAGAGGAGCAGCACTCAACACCCACTACTTGGAAGGAGGGTAGGAACAACTTCTTTTTTATTGAACTTCTGCAGGTGGGTGTCATTCGGTGCATTCCCCAAAAGACTTTGTATTGTGGGTGGGGGGAGGAAAGAAGACCGGCCGGAAGACCAAGGTGTGTCTGTGTGTGCGTCTCTTGCAGTTTACTAGGCCACGCACACCACTAATAAGCGCCCCTTCCATTGCCTGGCCTGGGATAGCTGGAGCTGCCTAGCTGAAGCCTTTCAGTACATCGCGAAGACCTGGTGTGGGGCTGAGCCTGGGCATTCTCCAGCTTTCCCAGGTGAAGACATCTTCTCCCCCTGCCCGAAGAACATCTTAAGACTTTGTTACACCATCGGGGGAGTACACCCTGCCGACACCCACCCACCGAACAACACCCTGAGTGGGGACCCTGCCTTTTTGGCTCCCCCCTCCTTCCCGTCCCCCTCTTTCTCTCTCCTTGTCCTCTCTGCCTCTGCCTCTCCAAAAGGCATCTCTTTTTAGACATACTAATTGCCAATTGAGCAGAGGGAGGAAAGGGCCCTCTCCCAATTAACATCATCAAGGGGAGAGGCTGCCCAGTTAATTTACACTCCCTCTGCTCAAGACTCTTTTCCCTGAGGCCTTTAAACACCTTCAGGCCTGTGACTTTTGGGGTGTGTGTAGCTCTTTTAAATCCACCCCACCATGGCGTCTACATCTGCGGCGGCGGCGGGGCCGGCGAGGACATACGCGGCGGTGGCGACGAAAGCCGCGGCCGCTCCCGCTTCCGCTGCTGCCCCGTCGCCGTTCCGCCTAATGACCACAAAACTCGGGGTGAAGAGCTACACCCACCCCAACATGACTATTGAGGCGTGCGTGAAGGCTATGGCCGGGGTTGTCGGCCCTCCGGCCATAGTGGCCGCCTCAAAAATGTACGGGAAGGCTGTCTTCTTCCTGGAGTCCGAGCGGGCGGTGGCCCTGGCCATCGCTCAGGGGCTCACCGTGGGCGGGACTTTCCTGCCGGTGGACCCGCTGGAGGCCACCGCGCAGAGGGTGGTGTTATCAAACGTCCCGCCCTTTATCACCTGTGAGCTCCTCCTCCCCCACCTACACCAACTCGGGGAGGTGAGGTCGGGGATTTCCCCGATCCCGCTCGGACTCCGGGAGAGCAGCCTTCGCCATGTCTTCTCCTTCCGGCGCCAGGCCTTTATCCAGCTGGCGCGGGAGGGGGAGACGGACGGGGCTTTCACGGTCCTCCACGGGGGGACCTCGTACCGCGTCTTCTGGACGTCGGACGGCGTGCGGTGCCACGCCTGTAGGGAGGTGGGGCACGTGCGGAAAAACTGCCCCGCCTCCAAGGCCGCCAAGTCATCTGGCATGGCCAAGGCTGGCGCCGTCGCCGCTCCTCCTTCCGGGTCTAGCCGCGCCCCCGCTCAATCGAATGCTACCGGGGCGCGGTCGTCGTCGGAGGCCAACGACATCCAGGCCTCCGGCGGGGGGGAGGAGGGAGGTCCGGTCAGAAAGAAGGCGCGGGACAAGACCAGAAACCGTAGGGTGGGTCCCCCCGCGGAGGGCGTCCCCCTGAATTTGGAGGCCCTGACGCCCGAGCGCGTAATCGCGATAATCGCGGAGTGCGGAGGTGGGGGGGACCTCGTGCCCGAGCCTGTGGCCGCGACCGCCGAGGTGGTCACGCCAGAACCTGCGGCCGGGCTCGGGCCCGGGGGACCCAAAGAACTCGCTCCACCAGAAGGAGCAGGGGAGGCCCCTGAGGAAATGGAGGCCTCCCTTTACCCCTCCGCGCTGAAAAGAAGGCGCGACCCCCTGGATGAGGAGGAGGACCGGGAGGCGGAAGGTCCCTCCGGTCAGGGGGAGTCGTCGCCCGCCGCGGGCACTGCGCCCCACCCCACCGCTAACACCATTACGGGCGAACGGCAGGGGTCGCCTGTCCCTGGGGAGGCTGAGGCAGAAGCGTCTGCCCAGCTCGTGCCTCCTGGGGATGGGGACGAGACCCTGCCCGTGGGGGGGGGTCGCGGAACAACCCGCGGCGGTTATTGAGCCATTGCTGGTGGCATTGCCCCTCGACGGGTCGGGCGGCCAGGGGACCGGGTCGGGCGAGTCGTCTGAGGACGAGCTCGCCCAGAACGACCCGGATTTTTCCCAGGTGCTGCTCGACCTCGTCGAGGTGTGTCAGAATTTTCCCCCGTCTGCTGGGTCGGAGGCCGGTGGCGTCGCTGAGGAGGGCCCTCGGTCTGTGTCTCCGGCGCCGGGCGACTTGGAGGAGGTCCGGTTTTTGTATTCTCCGATCTCTCCGGCCTCTCCGGTCGTTCCGGCGCCTGGGGCGGAGGGGATCTCCGAACCGCCGCCGCCTGCTGGCCCGGCCCCCCTAGAGGAGCCCGGGGGGGAATCCTCCGCTACCGATCCTGGGGGTGGGATCCGGGCGGAGGCGGGGCCGGCTGTCGCGGCCGGGCCGCCCGATGCGCATTGCGTGGTGGACGGTTCGGCCGCCGGTGGCGACCCCCCGGAGGA
Source organism: Somniosus microcephalus (assembly GCF_052327205.1). Classification (NCBI taxonomy): domain Eukaryota; kingdom Metazoa; phylum Chordata; class Chondrichthyes; order Squaliformes; family Somniosidae; genus Somniosus; species Somniosus microcephalus. The sequence continues at coordinate 65,306,975 of NC_141005.1, read as the reverse complement.
GGACGGGGACTCGGTGGTGGGGGCGGAGGAGGACTTAGAGTCCGTCGCCGACGAGGCGATGGATGACCTCGCGCCCCTCGCCGGGACCCCCCTCGTTCTCATTCCCATCAGGGAGCTCCGGGAATTTGTGGCCACGAGCCAGGGTCGCCGCAGGACCCAGCAGGCCCTCGACAGATGGTCGGGGCTGGCGCTGCTCATCGGGTCGGCCCGCGTCGCCTACAAGACCATGGGTGCGGACGCGGGCGTGAGCCCGTCCGAGCTGTGTCAGTTCCGGGCATTCCTCACCGGGCTGCTAAGGGAGTGGCGGTCGGCTAGCGGCCGCCCTCCCTTCCCCCGTTAGGTTTAAGTAGGGGTTGGTTGTGCTTCTGAAATGAAGATAACCATAGCCAGCCTCAACGTCAACGGCAGCAGGGAGGCTAGCCGCAGATTTAATAACTTTTCGGTCCTTCGGGACGGGAAGTATGTGGTGTGCTTCCTGCAAGAAACCCACACCGTTCCGGGAGACGAGGCCACGTGGCTCCTGGAGTGGCAAGGAGGGGTCAACATGAGTCACCTCTCCAGTGTTTCCAGTGGGGTGGCTATCTTGTTGGCCCCGCATTTTCAGCCGGAGATCTTGGGGGTCAAGGAGCTCGTGCCGGGCCGCTTGCTCCAGGTCACTGTTCGCCTGGGGGGCGTGCCGTTCCATCTAGTGAACGTGTACGCCCCTCAGGCCGGTGCGCAGCAAGCGCGCTTCTTTGAAGAAGTGTCCACTCTTTTGGGCTCCATCGACGCGGGCGAGTGCGTCGTCCTCGGGGGGGATTTTAATTGTACCCTCGAGGCGAGGGACCGCACGGGTACCCAGCCGAGCCCGGCGTCGGTGGGGAAGTTGAGGGACCTGGTCGGGTCCCTCGACTTGGTGGACGTCTGGCGTAATCTTCATCCCGACTCCAGCGCCTTCACTTTTGTGAGGTCTGGGGGAGGAGCGTCCAGGATCGACCGCCTCTACATTTCCCGGGCGTACGTCTCCTGCGTTCCGACGGCTTCCGTGCGGCCGGTGCCGTGCACGGACCACCACCTGGTGTGGGCGGAGCTCGTGCCGCCGCGCGCCGGGGGGCGGTCCGCGTACTGGCACTTTAACAACCTGCTGCTGGAGGACGCGCGGTTCCGGGATTCGTTCGGTCTTTTCTGGGCCGGCTGGAGAAGGAAGCAGGGGGGCTTCCCCTCCTTGAGGCTATGGTGGGATGTGGGCAAGGCTCACGTCCGTCTCTTCTGTCAGGAGTACGCGAAGGGGTCGACCAAGAGGCGGGAGGCCCGGGTCGGGCAGTTGGAGAAGGAGGTGCTCGACCTGGAGTCCCGTCTCGGTCAAGTCGCCGAGGACCCGGCCCTGCGGCTGGCGTACGAAGAGAAGAAGGGCGCGCTGAAGGACCTGCGGCTCGTCGGGTCCCGAGGCGCGTACGTGAGGTCGCGGATCCAGTTCCTGCGGGACCTGGACCGCGGCTCCCCCTTCTTCTACTCGCTGGAAAAAAGACGGGGGGTCCGTAAGCAGCTTTTGGAGCTGCTGGCCGACGACGGATCTCCGGTCTCGGATCCGGAGGGAATCCGCGCGGAGACCCGCGCCTATTACGGGGCTCTGTTCTCTCCGGATCCGTCCAGCGAGGACGCGCGCGGAGTTTTGTGGGAGGACCTGCCGAAGGTCGGCCTGGAGGGCGCCGAAAAACTGGACGCTCCTCTGAGTTTGGAGGAGCTGTCCGGCGACCTCCGCCAGCTCTCCAGGGGGAAGTCCCCGGGGCTGGACGGGCTGACCGTGGAGTTCCACAGGGCGTTCTGGGGCGTCCTGGGGGGCGACTACGTGCGGGTCCTGGGGGAATGTCTGGCGACCGGGGAGATGCCCCTCTCGTGGCGCAGGGCGGTGATCGTCCTGCTGCCTAAGAAGGGTGATCTCCGCCTCCTCAAGAACTGGCGCCCGGTCTCCCTCCTCAGCACGGATTACAAAATCTTTGCCAGGGCCATGTCTGTTCGCCTTGGCGCCGTGCTGGCCCGCATGATCCATCCCGACCAGTCCTACACGGTCCCGGGCCGGACCATTCACGATAACATCCATCTGGTCCGGGACCTGGTCCACCATTCCCAGAGGGCTGGTCTGTCGGTCGCCTTCCTTTCCCTGGATCAGGAGAAGGCGTTCGACAGGGTGGATCACGAGTATCTTTTCGGGACTCTGCGCGCTTTCGGGTTCGGGACGCATTTCGTCGCCCGGATCCGACTTCTGTACGCTGCCGCGGAGTGTCTGATTAAAGTTAACGGGTCCTTGACGGCGCCCCTTCGCTTCGGGAGGGGGGTGCGTCAGGGATGCCCCATGTCCGGCCAGTTATATGCCATTTGCGTGGAGCCTTTCCTGCGCCTCTTGCGGAAGAGGTTGGCGGGATTGGCTCTGCGAGGGCCGGGCGTGGAGGTGGTCCTCTCGGCTTACGCCGATGACGTGCTCCTCGTGGTCACGGATCCCGTTGACTTGCGGAGGATGCGGGAATGCCAGCAGATTTACTCGGACGCATCCTCCGCCAAGATCAACTGGGGGAAATGTTCTGGACTCCTGGTGGGTCAGTGGCAGGTGGACTCTCTACCGGAGGAGTTCGGGCCCTTCGCCTGGAGTACCACGCACCTCCTCTACTTGGGAGTCTACCTCAGCCTGGCCGAGGACGCCTGGCCGGCGAACTGGCACGAGCTGGAGGCCAAAGTCACCGCTCGCTTAGGACGCTGGACAGGATTGCTCCGAGTGTTGTCCTACAGGGGTCGGGCGTTGGTCATAAACCAACTGGTGGCCGCCATGTTGTGGTACCGGTTGGTTACTCTGATCCCCCCCCCTGCGTTTGTCGCCAAGATACAGAAGAAGCTCGTCGACTTCTTCTGGAACAACAGGATACACTGGGTCGCTGCCGCGGTTCTGAGTCTCCCGCTTAGGGAGGGCGGTCAGGCGTTGGTGTGCCTCCGCACCCAGGTTGCGACTTTCCGTCTTCGGACGCTGCAGAGATACCTGTACGTCGAGAATCCTCCGAGATGGTGTGCGCTGGCGACGTATTTTTTCCGCCAGCTGCACGGCCTCAATTACGACACGCAGCTCCTGTTTTTGGAGGTGAGCGGCAGGCGTGAGAGCCTGCGGGAGCTGCCTGTCTTTTACCAGGAACTACTATGGGTTTGGAACTCCGTCGCCTCCAGGCGGAGCTCTCCCCCGTCAGGAGCGGCGGCTGTCCTCCGGGAGCCGCTGTTCAGGAATCCGCACCTCCACGTCCGCGAGTTCGGATGGCTGGCGGAGCGCAGGGCTGTGCCTGGCAGGGTGACTAGAGTCGGGGACCTACTCGATGGCGGAGGAGCGGGCTGGATGGCGCCAGAGGAGCTGGCGCGACGCATGTCGTGGGTCGACGTCCGGCTCGCGGTCGATGCCATCGGGGCGGTAAAAGCGATGTTGCCCCCCGGCGCCACGAGGTGCGTCGAGGCGGCTCGGGCACGTGGGGAGATCCCGTCCGAGCTTACTCCCGTTCGGATGGAATTCCTTATCGGCGCCTTGCCCCGAGACTCCCCTCGGGGATCGGCGCCTCACAACCTGAGCCGTCTCGAGGAAATACCCTCCGTGCTTTTTCATTCTGCGCGGAGGGGTTTCCTGTACGGGCTGCTCTTGCACACCTTCCACTTTGCCATCTTCGCCTGCCGTCCGGACACGCCGTGGCGTGCCGTTTTACCTCCGGACGGAGGCGGAGGTCCCCAATGGGGGGCTCTCTATGCGGGAGTCCTCCCCTGTTCTATCGGGGATTTGGCCTGGAGGGTGTTGCACAGAGCAGTTCCGTGCAATAGATTTTTAAGCAGGTTTACGGACTCCCAGACCGCTTGTTTGTTTTGCGGTCTGGAGGAGTCCGTTTTTCACGTGTACACGGGGTGTGAGAGGTTGCAGCCCCTCTTTCACTATTTGAAGGGGCTGCTCCTCAAATTTTGGTTGCACTTCAGTCCCACGCTCCTGATCTACGGTCACCCGGTGCGGAGGGGAGCGGCCAGGTCGGAGGACCTCCTCGTGGGCCTGCTCCTGGGCCTGGCCAAGAAAGCCATCAATTGGTCCAGGCAGCGGGCGGCCGAGGGGGTCGTCCGGCCGGATTGCCTCCCTCTCTTCCGCGGCCATGTTCGCGGCCGGGTGGCCCTGGAGATGGAGCACGCGGTGTCCGCCGGCGAGCTCGAGCTCTTTCGTGACCGGTGGGCGCCGCGGGGACTGGAGTGCGTAATCGATCTAAGAGGCCAAATTTTAATTTGATTAATCGGGTTATTTAAAGGGTTTATTTGTTTAAGGGTTTATTTTTTTTGGGTTCAAACACAAGAGGTGTTAAGAACTAACACAGGGTTAGGAACAATTAACACCGGAGACTAGGACAATTAACAAAGGAACAAACAAGTGAAGGTGCCATCTAGAGGTTACAAAAAGGAACTGACTGGCACCCTCACACTCATTCTGGACTTTGCTTTCAGAGGAGCAGGTTGTGCTGCAGCAGCTGTGTAAAGTGGTGGTCGCCTTGACCAGGGAGTGGAGGGGAAGGAGAGACCCCAGGCCACCACTACTACAAACCAGCAACAATCTACAACTGAGGTGCCTGGAGAGAGAAGAGGAGAGGGAAAAAGGAGGCCAACATCGACAAGAGGAGATGCTTTTCCACCACTGCCTCCCCAAATAGGCCTCCATTCCAGGAGAGGGAGAGAGGGGAGAGGAGCAGCACTCAACACCCACTACTTGGAAGGAGGGTAGGAACAACTTCTTTTTTATTGAACTTCTGCAGGTGGGTGTCATTCGGTGCATTCCCCAAAAGACTTTGTATTGTGGGTGGGGGGAGGAAAGAAGACCGGCCGGAAGACCAAGGTGTGTCTGTGTGTGCGTCTCTTGCAGTTTACTAGGCCACGCACACCACTAATAAGCGCCCCTTCCATTGCCTGGCCTGGGATAGCTGGAGCTGCCTAGCTGAAGCCTTTCAGTACATCGCGAAGACCTGGTGTGGGGCTGAGCCTGGGCATTCTCCAGCTTTCCCAGGTGAAGACATCTTCTCCCCCTGCCCGAAGAACATCTTAAGACTTTGTTACACCATCGGGGGAGTACACCCTGCCGACACCCACCCACCGAACAACACCCTGAGTGGGGACCCTGCCTTTTTGGCTCCCCCCTCCTTCCCGTCCCCCTCTTTCTCTCTCCTTGTCCTCTCTGCCTCTGCCTCTCCAAAAGGCATCTCTTTTTAGACATACTAATTGCCAATTGAGCAGAGGGAGGAAAGGGCCCTCTCCCAATTAACATCATCAAGGGGAGAGGCTGCCCAGTTAATTTACACTCCCTCTGCTCAAGACTCTTTTCCCTGAGGCCTTTAAACACCTTCAGGCCTGTGACTTTTGGGGTGTGTGTAGCTCTTTTAAATCCACCCCACCATGGCGTCTACATCTGCGGCGGCGGCGGGGCCGGCGAGGACATACGCGGCGGTGGCGACGAAAGCCGCGGCCGCTCCCGCTTCCGCTGCTGCCCCGTCGCCGTTCCGCCTAATGACCACAAAACTCGGGGTGAAGAGCTACACCCACCCCAACATGACTATTGAGGCGTGCGTGAAGGCTATGGCCGGGGTTGTCGGCCCTCCGGCCATAGTGGCCGCCTCAAAAATGTACGGGAAGGCTGTCTTCTTCCTGGAGTCCGAGCGGGCGGTGGCCCTGGCCATCGCTCAGGGGCTCACCGTGGGCGGGACTTTCCTGCCGGTGGACCCGCTGGAGGCCACCGCGCAGAGGGTGGTGTTATCAAACGTCCCGCCCTTTATCACCTGTGAGCTCCTCCTCCCCCACCTACACCAACTCGGGGAGGTGAGGTCGGGGATTTCCCCGATCCCGCTCGGACTCCGGGAGAGCAGCCTTCGCCATGTCTTCTCCTTCCGGCGCCAGGCCTTTATCCAGCTGGCGCGGGAGGGGGAGACGGACGGGGCTTTCACGGTCCTCCACGGGGGGACCTCGTACCGCGTCTTCTGGACGTCGGACGGCGTGCGGTGCCACGCCTGTAGGGAGGTGGGGCACGTGCGGAAAAACTGCCCCGCCTCCAAGGCCGCCAAGTCATCTGGCATGGCCAAGGCTGGCGCCGTCGCCGCTCCTCCTTCCGGGTCTAGCCGCGCCCCCGCTCAATCGAATGCTACCGGGGCGCGGTCGTCGTCGGAGGCCAACGACATCCAGGCCTCCGGCGGGGGGGAGGAGGGAGGTCCGGTCAGAAAGAAGGCGCGGGACAAGACCAGAAACCGTAGGGTGGGTCCCCCCGCGGAGGGCGTCCCCCTGAATTTGGAGGCCCTGACGCCCGAGCGCGTAATCGCGATAATCGCGGAGTGCGGAGGTGGGGGGGACCTCGTGCCCGAGCCTGTGGCCGCGACCGCCGAGGTGGTCACGCCAGAACCTGCGGCCGGGCTCGGGCCCGGGGGACCCAAAGAACTCGCTCCACCAGAAGGAGCAGGGGAGGCCCCTGAGGAAATGGAGGCCTCCCTTTACCCCTCCGCGCTGAAAAGAAGGTGCGACCCCCTGGATGAGGAGGAGGACCGGGAGGCGGAAGGTCCCTCCGGTCAGGGGGAGTCGTCGCCCGCCGCGGGCACTGCGCCCCACCCCACCGCTAACACCATTACGGGCGAACGGCAGGGGTCGCCTGTCCCTGGGGAGGCTGAGGCAGAAGCGTCTGCCCAGCTCGTGCCTCCTGGGGATGGGGACGAGACCCTGCCCGTGGGGGGGGTCGCGGAACAACCCGCGGCGGTTATTGAGCCATTGCTGGTGGCATTGCCCCTCGACGGGTCGGGCGGCCAGGGGACCGGGTCGGGCGAGTCGTCTGAGGACGAGCTCGCCCAGAACGACCCGGATTTTTCCCAGGTGCTGCTCGACCTCGTCGAGGTGTGTCAGAATTTTCCCCCGTCTGCTGGGTCGGAGGCCGGTGGCGTCGCTGAGGAGGGCCCTCGGTCTGTGTCTCCGGCGCCGGGCGACTTGGAGGAGGTCCGGTTTTTGTATTCTCCGATCTCTCCGGCCTCTCCGGTCGTTCCGGCGCCTGGGGCGGAGGGGATCTCCGAACCGCCGCCGCCTGCTGGCCCGGCCCCCCTAGAGGAGCCCGGGGGGGAATCCTCCGCTACCGATCCTGGGGGTGGGATCCGGGCGGAGGCGGGGCCGGCTGTCGCGGCCGGGCCGCCCGATGCGCATTGCGTGGTGGACGGTTCGGCCGTCGGTGGCGACCCCCCGGAGGAGGACGGGGACTCGGTGGTGGGGGCGGAGGAGGACTTAGAGTCCGTCGCCGACGAGGCGATGGATGACCTCGCGCCCCTCGCCGGGACCCCCCTCGTTCTCATTCCCATCAGGGAGCTCCGGGAATTTGTGGCCACGAGCCAGGGTCGCCGCAGGACCCAGCAGGCCCTCGACAGATGGTCGGGGCTGGCGCTGCTCATCGGGTCGGCCCGCGTCGCCTACAAGACCATGGGTGCGGACGCGGGCATGAGCCCGTCCGAGCTGTGTCAGTTCCGGGCATTCCTCACCGGGCTGCTAAGGGAGTGGCGGTCGGCTAGCGGCCGCCCTCCCTTCCCCCGTTAGGTTTAAGTAGGGGTTGGTTGTGCTTCTGAAATGAAGATAACCATAGCCAGCCTCAACGTCAACGGCAGCAGGGAGGCTAGCCGCAGATTTAATAACTTTTCGGTCCTTCGGGACGGGAAGTATGTGGTGTGCTTCCTGCAAGAAACCCACACCGTTCCGGGAGACGAGGCCACGTGGCTCCTGGAGTGGCAAGGAGGGGTCAACATGAGTCACCTCTCCAGTGTTTCCAGTGGGGTGGCTATCTTGTTGGCCCCGCATTTTCAGCCGGAGATCTTGGGGGTCAAGGAGCTCGTGCCGGGCCGCTTGCTCCAGGTCACTGTTCGCCTGGGGGGCGTGCCGTTCCATCTAGTGAACGTGTACGCCCCTCAGGCCGGTGCGCAGCAAGCGCGCTTCTTTGAAGAAGTGTCCACTCTTTTGGGCTCCATCGACGCGGGCGAGTGCGTCGTCCTCGGGGGGGATTTTAATTGTACCCTCGAGGCGAGGGACCGCACGGGTACCCAGCCGAGCCCGGCGTCGGTGGGGAAGTTGAGGGACCTGGTCGGGTCCCTCGACTTGGTGGACGTCTGGCGTAATCTTCATCCCGACTCCAGCGCCTTCACTTTTGTGAGGTCTGGGGGAGGAGCGTCCAGGATCGACCGCCTCTACATTTCCCGGGCGTACGTCTCCTGCGTTCCGACGGCTTCCGTGCGGCCGGTGCCGTGCACGGACCACCACCTGGTGTGGGCGGAGCTCGTGCCGCCGCGCGCCGGGGGGCGGTCCGCGTACTGGCACTTTAACAACCTGCTGCTGGAGGACGCGCGGTTCCGGGATTCGTTCGGTCTTTTCTGGGCCGGCTGGAGAAGGAAGCAGGGGGGCTTCCCCTCCTTGAGGCTATGGTGGGATGTGGGCAAGGCTCACGTCCGTCTCTTCTGTCAGGAGTACGCGAAGGGGTCGACCAAGAGGCGGGAGGCCCGGGTCGGGCAGTTGGAGAAGGAGGTGCTCGACCTGGAGTCCCGTCTCGGTCAAGTCGCCGAGGACCCGGCCCTGCGGCTGGCGTACGAAGAGAAGAAGGGCGCGCTGAAGGACCTGCGGCTCGTCGGGTCCCGAGGGGCGTACGTGAGGTCGCGGATCCAGTTCCTGCGGGACCTGGACCGCGGCTCCCCCTTCTTCTACTCGCTGGAAAAAAGACGGGGGGTCCGTAAGCAGCTTTTGGAGCTGCTGGCCGACGACGGATCTCCGGTCTCGGATCCGGAGGGAATCCGCGCGGAGACCCGCGCCTATTACGGGGCTCTGTTCTCTCCGGATCCATCCAGCGAGGACGCGCGCGGAGTTTTGTGGGAGGACCTGCCGAAGGTCGGCCTGGAGGGCGCCGAAAAACTGGACGCTCCTCTGAGTTTGGAGGAGCTGTCCGGCGCCCTCCGCCAGCTCTCCAGGGGGAAGTCCCCGGGGCTGGACGGGCTGACCGTGGAGTTCCACAGGGCGTTCTGGGGCGTCCTGGGGGGCGACTACGTGCGGGTCCTGGGGGAATGTCTGGCGACCGGGGAGATGCCCCTCTCGTGGCGCAGGGCGGTGATCGTCCTGCTGCCTAAGAAGGGTGATCTCCGCCTCCTCAAAAACTGGCGCCCGGTCTCCCTCCTCAGCACGGATTACAAAATCTTCGCCAGGGCCATGTCTGTTCGCCTTGGCGCCGTGCTGGCCCGCATGATCCATCCCGACCAGTCCTACACGGTCCCGGGCCGGACCATTCACGATAACATCCATCTGGTCCGGGACCTGGTCCACCATTCCCAGAGGGCTGGTCTGTCGGTCGCCTTCCTTTCCCTGGATCAGGAGAAGGCGTTCGACAGGGTGGATCACGAGTATCTTCTCGGGACTCTGCGCGCTTTCGGGTTCGGGACGCATTTCGTCGCCCGGATCCGACTTCTGTACGCTGCCGCGGAGTGTCTGATTAAAGTTAACGGGTCCTTGACGGCGCCCCTTCGCTTCGGGAGGGGGGTGCGTCAGGGATGCCCCATGTCCGGCCAGTTATATGCCATTTGCGTGGAGCCTTTCCTGCGCCTCTTGCGGAAGAGGTTGGCGGGATTGGCTCTGCGAGGGCCGGGCGTGGAGGTGGTCCTCTCGGCTTACGCCGATGACGTGCTCCTCGTGGTCACGGATCCCGTTGACTTGCGGAGGATGCGGGAATGCCAGCAGATTTACTCGGACGCATCCTCCGCCAAGATCAACTGGGGGAAATGTTCTGGACTCCTGGTGGGTCAGTGGCAGGTGGACTCTCTACCGGAGGAGTTCGGGCCCTTCGCCTGGAGTACCACGCATCTCCTCTACTTGGGAGTCTACCTCAGCCCGGCCGAGGACGCCTGGCCGGCGAACTGGCACGAGCTGGAGGCCAAAGTCACCGCTCGCTTAGGACGCTGGACAGGATTGCTCCGAGTGTTGTCCTACAGGGGTCGGGCGTTGGTCATAAACCAACTGGTGGCCGCCATGTTGTGGTACCGGTTGGTTACTCTGATCCCCCCCCCTGCGTTTGTCGCCAAGATACAGAAGAAGCTCGTCGACTTCTTCTGGAACAACAGGATACACTGGGTCGCTGCCGCGGTTCTGAGTCTCCCGCTTAGGGAGGGCGGTCAGGCGTTGGTGTGCCTCCGCACCCAGGCTGCGACTTTCCGTCTTCGGACGCTGCAGAGATACCTGTACGTCGAGAATCCTCCGAGATGGTGTGCGCTGGCGACGTATTTTTTCCGCCAGCTGCACGGCCTCAATTACGACACGCAGCTCCTGTTTTTGGAGGTGAGCGGCAGGCGTGAGAACCTGCGGGAGCTGCCTGTCTTTTACCAGGAACTACTATGGGTTTGGAACTCCGTCGCCTCCAGGCGGAGCTCTCCCCCGTCAGGAGCGGCGGCTGTCCTCCGGGAGCCGCTGTTCAGGAATCCGCACCTCCACGTCCGCGAGTTCGGGTGGCTGGCGGAGCGCAGGGCTGTGCCTGGCAGGGTGACTAGAGTCGGGGACCTACTCGATGGCGGAGGAGCGGGCTGGATGGCGCCAGAGGAGCTGGCGCGACGCATGTCGTGGGTCGACGTCCGGCTCGCGTTCGATGCCATCGGGGCGGTGAAAGCGATGTTGCCCCCCGGCGCCACGAGGTGCGTCGAGGCGGCTCGGGCACGTGGGGAGATCCCGTCCGAGCTTACTCCCGTTCGGATGGAATTCCTTATCGGCGCCTTGCCCCGAGACTCCCCTCGGGGATCGGCGCCTCACAACCTGAGCCGTCTCGAGGAAATACCCTCCGTGCTTTTTCATTCTGCGCGGAGGGGTTTCCTGTACGGGCTGCTCTTGCACACCTTCCACTTTGCCATCTTCGCCTGCCGTCCGGACACGCCGTGGCGTGCCGTTTTACCTCCGGACGGAGGCGGAGGTCCCCAATGGGGGGCTCTCTATGCGGGAGTCCTCCCCTGTTCTATCGGGGATTTGGCCTGGAGGGTGTTGCACAGAGCAGTTCCGTGCAATAGATTTTTAAGCAGGTTTACGGACTCCCAGACCGCTTGTTTGTTTTGCGGTCTGGAGGAGTCCGTTTTTCACGTGTACATGGGGTGTGAGAGGTTGCAGCCCCTCTTTCACTATTTGAAGGGGCTGCTCCTCAAATTTTGGTTGCACTTCAGTCCCACGCTCCTGATCTACGGTCACCCGGTGCGGAGGGGAGCGGCCAGGTCGGAGGACCTCCTCGTGGGCCTGCTCCTGGGCCTGGCCAAGAAAGCCATCAATTGGTCCAGGCAGCGGGCGGCCGAGGGGGTCGTCCGGCCGGATTGCCTCCCTCTCTTCCGCGGCCATGTTCGCGGCCGGGTGGCCCTGGAGATGGAGCACGCGGTGTCCGCCGGCGAGCTCGAGCTCTTTCGTGACCGGTGGGCGCCGCGGGGGCTGGAGTGCGTAATCGATCTAAGAGGCCAAATTTTAATTTGATTAATCGGGTTATTTAAAGGGTTTATTTGTTTAAGGGTTTATTTTTTTTTTGGGGTTCAAATAAAAGAGGTGTTAAGAACTAACACAGGGTTAGGAACAATTAACACCGGAGACTAGGACAATTAACAAAGGAACAAACAAGTGAAGGTGCCATCTAGAGGTTACAAAAAGGAACTGACTGGCACCCTCACACTCATTCTGGACTTTGCTTTCAGAGGAGCAGGTTGTGCTGCAGCAGTTGTGTAAAGTGGTGGTCGCCTTGACCAGGGAGTGGAGGGGAAGGAGAGACCCCAGGCCACCACTACTACAAACCAGCAACAATCTACAACTGAGGTGCCTGGAGAGAGAAGAGGAGAGGGAAAAAGGAGGCCAACATCGACAAGAGGAGATGCTTTTCCACCACTGCCTCCCCAAATAGGCCTCCATTCCAGGAGAGGGAGAGAGGGGAGAGGAGCAGCACTCAACACCCACTACTTGGAAGGAGGGTAGGAACAACTTCTTTTTTATTGAACTTCTGCAGGTGGGTGTCATTCGGTGCATTCCCCAAAAGACTTTGTATTGTGGGTGGGGGGAGGAAAGAAGACCGGCCGGAAGACCAAGGTGTGTCTGTGTGTGCGTCTCTTGCAGTTTACTAGGCCACGCACACCACTAATAAGCGCCCCTTCCATTGCCTGGCCTGGGATAGCTGGAGCTGCCTAGCTGAAGCCTTTCAGTACATCGCGAAGACCTGGTGTGGGGCTGAGCCTGGGCATTCTCCAGCTTTCCCAGGTGAAGACATCTTCTCCCCCTGCCCGAAGAACATCTTAAGACTTTGTTACACCATCGGGGGAGTACACCCTGCCGACACCCACCCACCGAACAACACCCTGAGTGGGGACCCTGCCTTTTTGGCTCCCCCCTCCTTCCCGTCCCCCTCTTTCTCTCTCCTTGTCCTCTCTGCCTCTGCCTCTCCAAAAGGCATCTCTTTTTAGACATACTAATTGCCAATTGAGCAGAGGGAGGAAAGGGCCCTCTCCCAATTAACATCATCAAGGGGAGAGGCTGCCCAGTTAATTTACACTCCCTCTGCTCAAGACTCTTTTCCCTGAGGCCTTTAAACACCTTCAGGCCTGTGACTTTTGGGGTGTGTGTAGCTCTTTTAAATCCACCCCACCATGGCGTCTACATCTGCGGCGGCGGCGGGGCCGGCGAGGACATACGCGGCGGTGGCGACGAAAGCCGCGGCCGCTCCCGCTTCCGCTGCTGCCCCGTCGCCGTTCCGCCTAATGACCACAAAACTCGGGGTGAAGAGCTACACCCACCCCAACATGACTATTGAGGCGTGCGTGAAGGCTATGGCCGGGGTTGTCGGCCCTCCGGCCATAGTGGCCGCCTCAAAAATGTACGGGAAGGCTGTCTTCTTCCTGGAGTCCGAGCGGGCGGTGGCCCTGGCCATCGCTCAGGGGCTCACCGTGGGCGGGACTTTCCTGCCGGTGGACCCGCTGGAGGCCACCGCGCAGAGGGTGGTGTTATCAAACGTCCCGCCCTTTATCACCTGTGAGCTCCTCCTCCCCCACCTACACCAACTCGGGGAGGTGAGGTCGGGGATTTCCCCGATCCCGCTCGGACTCCGGGAGAGCAGCCTTCGCCATGTCTTCTCCTTCCGGCGCCAGGCCTTTATCCAGCTGGCGCGGGAGGGGGAGACGGACGGGGCTTTCACGGTCCTCCACGGGGGGACCTCGTACCGCGTCTTCTGGACGTCGGACGGCGTGCGGTGCCACGCCTGTAGGGAGGTGGGGCACGTGCGGAAAAACTGCCCCGCCTCCAAGGCCGCCAAGTCATCTGGCATGGCCAAGGCTGGCGCCGTCGCCGCTCCTCCTTCCGGGTCTAGCCGCGCCCCCGCTCAATCGAATGCTACCGGGGCGCGGTCGTCGTCGGAGGCCAACGACATCCAGGCCTCCGGCGGGGGGGAGGAGGGAGGTCCGGTCAGAAAGAAGGCGCGGGACAAGACCAGAAACCGTAGGGTGGGTCCCCCCGCGGAGGGCGTCCCCCTGAATTTGGAGGCCCTGACGCCCGAGCGCGTAATCGCGATAATCGCGGAGTGCGGAGGTGGGGGGGACCTCGTGCCCGAGCCTGTGGCCGCGACCGCCGAGGCGGTCACGCCAGAACCTGCGGCCGGGCTCGGGCCCGGGGGACCCAAAGAACTCGCTCCACCAGAAGGAGCAGGGGAGGCCCCTGAGGAAATGGAGGCCTCCCTTTACCCCTCCGCGCTGAAAAGAAGGCGCGACCCCCTGGATGAGGAGGAGGACCGGGAGGCGGAAGGTCCCTCCGGTCAGGGGGAGTCGTCGCCCGCCGCGGGCACTGCGCCCCACCCCACCGCTAACACCATTACGGGCGAACGGCAGGGGTCGCCTGTCCCTGGGGAGGCTGAGGCAGAAGCGTCTGCCCAGCTCGTGCCTCCTGGGGATGGGGACGAGACCCTGCCCGTGGGGGGGGTCGCGGAACAACCCGCGGCGGTTATTGAGCCATTGCTGGTGGCATTGCCCCTCGACGGGTCGGGCGGCCAGGGGACCGGGTCGGGCGAGTCGTCTGAGGACGAGCTCGCCCAGAACGACCCGGATTTTTCCCAGGTGCTGCTCGACCTCGTCGAGGTGTGTCAGAATTTTCCCCCGTCTGCTGGGTCGGAGGCCGGTGGCGTCGCTGAGGAGGGCCCTCGGTCTGTGTCTCCGGCGCCGGGCGACTTGGAGGAGGTCCGGTTTTTGTATTCTCCGATCTCTCCGGCCTCTCCGGTCGTTCCGGCGCCTGGGGCGGAGGGGATCTCCGAACCGCCGCCGCCTGCTGGCCCGGCCCCCCTAGAGGAGCCCGGGGGGGAATCCTCCGCTACCGATCCTGGGGGTGGGATCCGGGCGGAGGCGGGGCCGGCTGTCGCGGCCGGGCCGCCCGATGCGCATTGCGTGGTGGACGGTTCGGCCGCCGGTGGCGACCCCCCGGAGGAGGACGGGGACTCGGTGGTGGGGGCGGAGGAGGACTTAGAGTCCGTCGCCGACGAGGCGATGGATGACCTCGCGCCCCTCGCCGGGACCCCCCTCGTTCTCATTCCCATCAGGGAGCTCCGGGAATTTGTGGCCACGAGCCAGGGTCGCCGCAGGACCCAGCAGGCCCTCGACAGATGGTCGGGGCTGGCGCTGCTCATCGGGTCGGCCCGCGTCGCCTACAAGACCATGGGTGCGGACGCGGGCGTGAGCCCGTCCGAGCTGTGTCAGTTCCGGGCATTCCTCACCGGGCTGCTAAGGGAGTGGCGGTCGGCTAGCGGCCGCCCTCCCTTCCCCCGTTAGGTTTAAGTAGGGGTTGGTTGTGCTTCTGAAATGAAGATAACCATAGCCAGCCTCAACGTCAACGGCAGCAGGGAGGCTAGCCGCAGATTTAATAACTTTTCGGTCCTTCGGGACGGGAAGTATGTGGTGTGCTTCCTGCAAGAAACCCACACCGTTCCGGGAGACGAGGCCACGTGGCTCCTGGAGTGGCAAGGAGGGGTCAACATGAGTCACCTCTCCAGTGTTTCCAGTGGGGTGGCTATCTTGTTGGCCCCGCATTTTCAGCCGGAGATCTTGGGGGTCAAGGAGCTCGTGCCGGGCCGCTTGCTCCAGGTCACTGTTCGCCTGGGGGGCGTGCCGTTCCATCTAGTGAACGTGTACGCCCCTCAGGCCGGTGCGCAGCAAGCGCGCTTCTTTGAAGAAGTGTCCACTCTTTTGGGCTCCATCGACGCGGGCGAGTGCGTCGTCCTCGGGGGGGATTTTAATTGTACCCTCGAGGCGAGGGACCGCACGGGTACCCAGCCGAGCCCGGCGTCGGTGGGGAAGTTGAGGGACCTGGTCGGGTCCCTCGACTTGGTGGACGTCTGGCGTAATCTTCATCCCGACTCCAGCGCCTTCACTTTTGTGAGGTCTGGGGGAGGAGCGTCCAGGATCGACCGCCTCTACATTTCCCGGGCGTACGTCTCCTGCGTTCCGACTGCTTCCGTGCGGCCGGTGCCGTGCACGGACCACCACCTGGTGTGGGCGGAGCTCGTGCCGCCGCGCGCCGGGGGGCGGTCCGCGTACTGGCACTTTAACAACCTGCTGCTGGAGGACGCGCGGTTCCGGGATTCGTTCGGTCTTTTCTGGGCCGGCTGGAGAAGGAAGCAGGGGGGCTTCCCCTCCTTGAGGCTATGGTGGGATGTGGGCAAGGCTCACGTCCGTCTCTTCTGTCAGGAGTACGCGAAGGGGTCGACCAAGAGGCGGGAGGCCCGGGTCGGGCAGTTGGAGAAGGAGGTGCTCGACCTGGAGTCCCGTCTCGGTCAAGTCGCCGAGGACCTGGCCCTGCGGCTGGCGTACGAAGAGAAGAAGGGCGCGCTGAAGGACCTGCGGCTCGTCGGGTCCCGAGGGGCGTACGTGAGGTCGCGGATCCAGTTCCTGCGGGACCTGGACCGCGGCTCCCCCTTCTTCTACTCGCTGGAAAAAAGACGGGGGGTCCGTAAGCAGCTTTTGGAGCTGCTGGCCGACGACGGATCTCCGGTCTCGGATCCGGAGGGAATCCGCGCGGAGACCCGCGCCTATTACGGGGCTCTGTTCTCTCCGGATCCATCCAGCGAGGACGCGCGCGGAGTTTTGTGGGAGGACCTGCCGAAGGTCGGCCTGGAGGGCGCCGAAAAACTGGACGCTCCTCTGAGTTTGGAGGAGCTGTCCGGCGCCCTCCGCCAGCTCTCCAGGGGGAAGTCCCCGGGGCTGGACGGGCTGACCGTGGAGTTCCACAGGGCGTTCTGGGGCGTCCTGGGGGGCGACTACGTGCGGGTCCTGGGGGAATGTCTGGCGACCGGGGAGATGCCCCTCTCGTGGCGCAGGGCGGTGATCGTCCTGCTGCCTAAGAAGGGTGATCTCCGCCTCCTCAAAAACTGGCGCCCGGTCTCCCTCCTCAGCACGGATTACAAAATCTTCGCCAGGGCCATGTCTGTTCGCCTTGGCGCCGTGCTGGCCCGCATGATCCATCCCGACCAGTCCTACACGGTCCCGGGCCGGACCATTCACGATAACATCCATCTGGTCCGGGACCTGGTCCACCATTCCCAGAGGGCTGGTCTGTCGGTCGCCTTCCTTTCCCTGGATCAGGAGAAGGCGTTCGACAGGGTGGATCACGAGTATCTTCTCGGGACTCTGCGCGCTTTCGGGTTCGGGACGCATTTCGTCGCCCGGATCCGACTTCTGTACGCTGCCGCGGAGTGTCTGATTAAAGTTAACGGGTCCTTGACGGCGCCCCTTCGCTTCGGGAGGGGGGTGCGTCAGGGATGCCCCATGTCCGGCCAGTTATATGCCATTTGCGTGGAGCCTTTCCTGCGCCTCTTGCGGAAGAGGTTGGCGGGATTGGCTCTGCGAGGGCCGGGCGTGGAGGTGGTCCTCTCGGCTTACGCCGATGACGTGCTCCTCGTGGTCACGGATCCCGTTGACTTGCGGAGGATGCGGGAATGCCAGCAGATTTACTCGGACGCATCCTCCGCCAAGATCAACTGGGGGAAATGTTCTGGACTCCTGGTGGGTCAGTGGCAGGTGGACTCTCTACCGGAGGAGTTCGGGCCCTTCGCCTGGAGTACCACGCATCTCCTCTACTTGGGAGTCTACCTCAGCCCGGCCGAGGACGCCTGGCCGGCGAACTGGCACGAGCTGGAGGCCAAAGTCACCGCTCGCTTAGGACGCTGGACAGGATTGCTCCGAGTGTTGTCCTACAGGGGTCGGGCGTTGGTCATAAACCAACTGGTGGCCGCCATGTTGTGGTACCGGTTGGTTACTCTGATCCCCCCCCCTGCGTTTGTCGCCAAGATACAGAAGAAGCTCGTCGACTTCTTCTGGAACAACAGGATACACTGGGTCGCTGCCGCGGTTCTGAGTCTCCCGCTTAGGGAGGGCGGTCAGGCGTTGGTGTGCCTCCGCACCCAGGCTGCGACTTTCCGTCTTCGGACGCTGCAGAGATACCTGTACGTCGAGAATCCTCCGAGATGGTGTGCGCTGGCGACGTATTTTTTCCGCCAGCTGCACGGCCTCAATTACGACACGCAGCTCCTGTTTTTGGAGGTGAGCGGCAGGCGTGAGAACCTGCGGGAGCTGCCTGTCTTTTACCAGGAACTACTATGGGTTTGGAACTCCGTCGCCTCCAGGCGGAGCTCTCCCCCGTCAGGAGCGGCGGCTGTCCTCCGGGAGCCGCTGTTCAGGAATCCGCACCTCCACGTCCGCGAGTTCGGGTGGCTGGCGGAGCGCAGGGCTGTGCCTGGCAGGGTGACTAGAGTCGGGGACCTACTCGATGGCGGAGGAGCGGGCTGGATGGCGCCAGAGGAGCTGGCGCGACGCATGTCGTGGGTCGACGTCCGGCTCGCGGTCGATGCCATCGGGGCGGTGAAAGCGATGTTGCCCCCCGGCGCCACGAGGTGCGTCGAGGCGGCTCGGGCACGTGGGGAGATCCCGTCCGAGCTTACTCCCGTTCGGATGGAATTCCTTATCGGCGCCTTGCCCCGAGACTCCCCTCGGGGATCGGCGCCTCACAACCTGAGCCGTCTCGAGGAAATACCCTCCGTGCTTTTTCATTCTGCGTGGAGGGGTTTCCTGTACGGGCTGCTCTTGCACACCTTCCACTTTGCCATCTTCGCCTGCCGTCCGGACACGCCGTGGCGTGCCGTTTTACCTCCGGACGGAGGCGGAGGTCCCCAATGGGGGGCTCTCTATGCGGGAGTCCTCCCCTGTTCTATCGGGGATTTGGCCTGGAGGGTGTTGCACAGAGCAGTTCCGTGCAATAGATTTTTAAGCAGGTTTACGGACTCCCAGACCGCTTGTTTGTTTTGCGGTCTGGAGGAGTCCGTTTTTCACGTGTACACGGGGTGTGAGAGGTTGCAGCCCCTCTTTCACTATTTGAAGGGGCTGCTCCTCAAATTTTGGTTGCACTTCAGTCCCACGCTCCTGATCTACGGTCACCCGGTGCGGAGGGGAGCGGCCAGGTCGGAGGACCTCCTCGTGGGCCTGCTCCTGGGCCTGGCCAAGAAAGCCATCAATTGGTCCAGGCAGCGGGCGGCCGAGGGGGTCGTCCGGCCGGATTGCCTCCCTCTCTTCCGCGGCCATGTTCGCGGCCGGGTGGCCCTGGAGATGGAGCACGCGGTGTCCGCCGGCGAGCTCGAGCTCTTTCGTGACCGGTGGGCGCCGCGGGGGCTGGAGTGCGTAATCGATCTAAGAGGCCAAATTTTAATTTGATTAATCGGGTTATTTAAAGGGTTTATTTGTTTAAGGGTTTATTTTTTTTTTGGGGTTCAAATAAAAGAGGTGTTAAGAACTAACACAGGGTTAGGAACAATTAACACCGGAGACTAGGACAATTAACAAAGGAACAAACAAGTGAAGGTGCCATCTAGAGGTTACAAAAAGGAACTGACTGGCACCCTCACACTCATTCTGGACTTTGCTTTCAGAGGAGCAGGTTGTGCTGCAGCAGCTGTGTAAAGTGGTGGTCGCCTTGACCAGGGAGTGGAGGGGAAGGAGAGACCCCAGGCCACCACTACTACAAACCAGCAACAATCTACAACTGAGGTGCCTGGAGAGAGAAGAGGAGAGGGAAAAAGGAGGCCAACATCGACAAGAGGAGATGCTTTTCCACCACTGCCTCCCCAAATAGGCCTCCATTCCAGGAGAGGGAGAGAGGGGAGAGGAGCAGCACTCAACACCCACTACTTGGAAGGAGGGTAGGAACAACTTCTTTTTTATTGAACTTCTGCAGGTGGGTGTCATTCGGTGCATTCCCCAAAAGACTTTGTATTGTGGGTGGGGGGAGGAAAGAAGACCGGCCGGAAGACCAAGGTGTGTCTGTGTGTGCGTCTCTTGCAGTTTACTAGGCCACGCACACCACTAATAAGCGCCCCTTCCATTGCCTGGCCTGGGATAGCTGGAGCTGCCTAGCTGAAGCCTTTCAGTACATCGCGAAGACCTGGTGTGGGGCTGAGCCTGGGCATTCTCCAGCTTTCCCAGGTGAAGACATCTTCTCCCCCTGCCCGAAGAACATCTTAAGACTTTGTTACACCATCGGGGGAGTACACCCTGCCGACACCCACCCACCGAACAACACCCTGAGTGGGGACCCTGCCTTTTTGGCTCCCCCCTCCTTCCCGTCCCCCTCTTTCTCTCTCCTTGTCCTCTCTGCCTCTGCCTCTCCAAAAGGCATCTCTTTTTAGACATACTAATTGCCAATTGAGCAGAGGGAGGAAAGGGCCCTCTCCCAATTAACATCATCAAGGGGAGAGGCTGCCCAGTTAATTTACACTCCCTCTGCTCAAGACTCTTTTCCCTGAGGCCTTTAAACACCTTCAGGCCTGTGACTTTTGGGGTGTGTGTAGCTCTTTTAAATCCACCCCACCATGGCGTCTACATCTGCGGCGGCGGCGGGGCCGGCGAGGACATACGCGGCGGTGGCGACGAAAGCCGCGGCCGCTCCCGCTTCCGCTGCTGCCCCGTCGCCGTTCCGCCTAATGACCACAAAACTCGGGGTGAAGAGCTACACCCACCCCAACATGACTATTGAGGCGTGCGTGAAGGCTATGGCCGGGGTTGTCGGCCCTCCGGCCATAGTGGCCGCCTCAAAAATGTACGGGAAGGCTGTCTTCTTCCTGGAGTCCGAGCGGGCGGTGGCCCTGGCCATCGCTCAGGGGCTCACCGTGGGCGGGACTTTCCTGCCGGTGGACCCGCTGGAGGCCACCGCGCAGAGGGTGGTGTTATCAAACGTCCCGCCCTTTATCACCTGTGAGCTCCTCCTCCCCCACCTACACCAACTCGGGGAGGTGAGGTCGGGGATTTCCCCGATCCCGCTCGGACTCCGGGAGAGCAGCCTTCGCCATGTCTTCTCCTTCCGGCGCCAGGCCTTTATCCAGCTGGCGCGGGAGGGGGAGACGGACGGGGCTTTCACGGTCCTCCACGGGGGGACCTCGTACCGCGTCTTCTGGACGTCGGACGGCGTGCGGTGCCACGCCTGTAGGGAGGTGGGGCACGTGCGGAAAAACTGCCCCGCCTCCAAGGCCGCCAAGTCATCTGGCATGGCCAAGGCTGGCGCCGTCGCCGCTCCTCCTTCCGGGTCTAGCTGCGCCCCCGCTCAATCGAATGCTACCGGGGCGCGGTCGTCGTCGGAGGCCAACGACATCCAGGCCTCCGGCGGGGGGGAGGAGGGAGGTCCGGTCAGAAAGAAGGCGCGGGACAAGACCAGAAACCGTAGGGTGGGTCCCCCCGCGGAGGGCGTCCCCCTGAATTTGGAGGCCCTGACGCCCGAGCGCGTAATCGCGATAATCGCGGAGTGCGGAGGTGGGGGGGACCTCGTGCCCGAGCCTGTGGCCGCGACCGCCGAGGCGGTCACGCCAGAACCTGCGGCCGGGCTCGGGCCCGGGGGACCCAAAGAACTCGCTCCACCAGAAGGAGCAGGGGAGGACCCTGAGGAAATGGAGGCCTCCCTTTACCCCTCCGCGCTGAAAAGAAGGCGCGACCCCCTGGATGAGGAGGAGGACCGGGAGGCGGAAGGTCCCTCCGGTCAGGGGGAGTCGTCGCCCGCCGCGGGCACTGCGCCCCACCCCACCGCTAACACCATTACGGGCGAACGGCAGGGGTCGCCTGTCCCTGGGGAGGCTGAGGCAGAAGCGTCTGCCCAGCTCGTGCCTCCTGGGGATGGGGACGAGACCCTGCCCGTGGGGGGGGTCGCGGAACAACCCGCGGCGGTTATTGAGCCATTGCTGGTGGCATTGCCCCTCGACGGGTCGGGCGGCCAGGGGACCGGGTCGGGCGAGTCGTCTGAGGACGAGCTCGCCCAGAACGACCCGGATTTTTCCCAGGTGCTGCTCGACCTCGTCGAGGTGTGTCAGAATTTTCCCCCGTCTGCTGGGTCGGAGGCCGGTGGCGTCGCTGAGGAGGGCCCTCGGTCTGTGTCTCCGGCGCCGGGCGACTTGGAGGAGGTCCGGTTTTTGTATTCTCCGATCTCTCCGGCCTCTCCGGTCGTTCCGGCGCCTGGGGCGGAGGGGATCTCCGAACCGCCGCCGCCTGCTGGCCCGGCCCCCCTAGAGGAGCCCGGGGGGGAATCCTCCGCTACCGATCCTGGGGGTGGGATCCGGGCGGAGGCGGGGCCGGCTGTCGCGGCCGGGCCGCCCGATGCGCATTGCGTGGTGGACGGTTCGGCCGCCGGTGGCGACCCCCCGGAGGAGGACGGGGACTCGGTGGTGGGGGCGGAGGAGGACTTAGAGTCCGTCGCCGACGAGGCGATGGATGACCTCGCGCCCCTCGCCGGGACCCCCCTCGTTCTCATTCCCATCAGGGAGCTCCGGGAATTTGTGGCCACGAGCCAGGGTCGCCGCAGGACCCAGCAGGCCCTCGACAGATGGTCGGGGCTGGCGCTGCTCATCGGGTCGGCCCGCGTCGCCTACAAGACCATGGGTGCGGACGCGGGCGTGAGCCCGTCCGAGCTGTGTCAGTTCCGGGCATTCCTCACCGGGCTGCTAAGGGAGTGGCGGTCGGCTAGCGGCCGCCCTCCCTTCCCCCGTTAGGTTTAAGTAGGGGTTGGTTGTGCTTCTGAAATGAAGATAACCATAGCCAGCCTCAACGTCAACGGCAGCAGGGAGGCTAGCCGCAGATTTAATAACTTTTCGGTCCTTCGGGACGGGAAGTATGTGGTGTGCTTCCTGCAAGAAACCCACACCGTTCCGGGAGACGAGGCCACGTGGCTCCTGGAGTGGCAAGGAGGGGTCAACATGAGTCACCTCTCCAATGTTTCCAGTGGGGTGGCTATCTTGTTGGCCCCGCATTTTCAGCCGGAGATCTTGGGGGTCAAGGAGCTCGTGCCGGGCCGCTTGCTACAGGTCACTGTTCGCCTGGGGGGCGTGCCGTTCCATCTAGTGAATGTGTACGCCCCCGGGGCCGGTGCGCAGCAAGCGCGCTTCTTTGAAGAAGTGTCCACTCTTTTGGGCTCCATCGACGCGGGCGAGTGCGTCGTCCTCGGGGGGGATTTTAATTGTACCCTCGAGGCGAGGGACCGCACGGGTACCCAGCCGAGCCCGGCGTCGGCGGGGAAGTTGAGGGACCTGGTCGGGTCCCTCGACTTGGTGGACGTCTGGCGTAATCTCCATCCCGACTCCAGCGCCTTCACTTTTGTGAGGTCTGGGGGAGGAGCGTCCAGGATCGACCGCCTCTACATTTCCCGGGCATACGTCTCCTGCGTTCCGACGGCTTCCGTGCGGCCGGTGCCATGCACGGACCACCACCTGGTGTGGGCGGAGCTCGTGCCACCGCGCGCCGGGGGGCGGTCCGCGTACTGGCACTTTAACAACCTGCTGCTGGAGGACGCGCGGTTCCGGGATTCGTTCGGTCGGTTCTGGGCCGGCTGGAGAAGGAAGCAGGGGGGCTTCCCCTCCTTGAGGCTATGGTGGGATGTGGGCAAGGCTCACATCCGTCTCTTCTGTCAGGAGTACGCGAAGGGGTCGACCAAGAGGCGGGAGGCCAGGGTCGGGCAGTTGGAGAAGGAGGTGCTCGACCTGGAGTCCCGTCTCGGTCAAGTCGCCGAGGACCCGGCCCTGCGGCTGGCGTACGAAGAGAAGAGGGGCGCGCTGAAGGACCTGCAGCTCGTCGGGTCCCGAGGCGCGTACGTGAGGTCGCGGATCCAGTTCCTGCGGGACCTGGACCGCGGCTCCCCCTTCTTCTACTCGCTGGAAAAAAGACGGGGGGTCCGTAAGCAGCTTTTGGAGCTGCTGGCCGACGACGGATCTCCGGTCTCGGATCCGGAGGGAATCCGTGCGGAGACCCGCGCCTATTACGGGGCTCTGTTCTCTCCGGATCCGTCCAGCGAGGACGCGCGCGGAGTTTTGTGGGAGGACCTGCCGAAGGTCGGCCTGGAGGGCGCCGAAAAATTGGACGCTCCTCTGAGTTTGGAGGAGCTGTCCGGCGCCCTCCGCCAGCTCTCTAGGGGGAAGTCCCCGGGGCTGGACGGGCTGACCGTGGAGTTCCACAGGGCGTTCTGGGGCGTCCTGGGGGGCGACTACGTGCGGGTCCTGGGGGAATGTTTGGCGACCGGGGAGATGCCCCTCTCGTGGCGCAGGGCGGTGATCGTCCTGCTGCTTAAGAGGGGTGATCTCCGCCTCCTTAAGAACTGGCGCCCGGTCTCCCTCCTCAGCACGGATTATAAAATCTTTGCCAGGGCCATGTCTGTTCGCCTTGGCACCGTGCTGGCCCGCATGATCCATCCCGACCAGTCCTACACGGTCCCGGGCCGGACCATTCACGATAATATCCATCTGGTCCGGGACCTGGTCCACCATTCCCAGAGGGCTGGTCTGTCGGTCGCCTTCCTTTCCCTGGATCAGGAGAAGGCGTTCGACAGGGTGGATCACGAGTATCTTTTCGGGACTCTGCGCGCTTTCGGGTTCGGGACGCATTTTGTCGCCCGGATCCGACTTCTGTACGCTGCCGCGGAGTGTCTGATTAAAGTTAACGGGTCCTTGACGGCGCCCCTTCGCTTCGGGAGGGGGGTGCGTCAGGGATGCCCCATGTCCGGCCAGTTATATGCCATTTGCGTGGAGCCTTTCCTGCGCCTCTTGCGGTAGAGGTTGGCGGGATTGGCTCTGCAAGGGCCGGGCGTGGAGGTGGTCCTCTCGGCTTACGCCGATGACGTGCTCCTCGTGGTCACGGATCCCGTTGACTTGCGGAGGATGCGGGAATGCCAGCAGATTTACTCGGACGCATCCTCCGCCAGGATCAACTGGGGGAAATGTTCCGGACTCCTGGTGGGTCAGTGGCAGGTGGACTCTCTGCCGGAGGAGTTCAGGCCCTTCACCTGGAGTACTACGCACCTCCTCTACTTGGGAGTCTACCTCAGCCCGGCCGAGGACGCCTGGCCGGCGAACTGGCACGAGCTGGAGGCCAAAGTCACCGCTCGCTTAGGACGCTGGACAGGATTGCTCCGAGTGTTGTCCTACAGGGGTCGGGCGTTGGTCATAAACCAACTGGTGGCCGCCATGTTGTGGTACCGGTTGGTTACTCTGACCCCCCCCCCTGCGTTTGTCGCCAGGATACAGAAGAAGCTCGTCGACTTCTTCTGGAACAACAGGATGCACTGGGTCGCTGCCGCGGTTCTGAGTCTCCCGCTTAGGGAGGGCGGTCAGGCGTTGGTGTGCCTCCGCACCCAGATTGCGACTTTCCGTCTTCGGACGCTGCAGAGATACCTGTACGTCGAGAATCCTCCAAGATGGTGTGCGCTGGCGACGTATTTTTTCCGCCAGCTGCACGGCCTCAATTACGACACGCAGCTCCTGTTTTTGGAGGGGAGCGGCAGGCGTGAGAGCCTGCGGGAGCTGCCTGTCTTTTACCAGGAACTACTATGGGTTTGGAATCACGTCGCCTCCAGGCGGAGCTCTCCCCCGTCAGGAGCGGCGGCTGTCCTCCGGGAGCCGCTGTTCAGGAATCCGCACCTCCACGTCCGCGAGTTCGGGTGGCTGGCGGAACGCAGGGCTGTGCCTGCCGGGGTGACTAGAGTCGGGGACCTACTCGATGGCGGAGGAGCGGGCTGGATGGCGCCAGAGGAGCTGGCGAGGCGCATGTCGTGGGACGACGTCCGGCTCGCGGTCAATGCCATCGGGGCGGTGAAAGCGATGCTGCCCCCCGGCGCCACGAGGTGCGTCGAGGCGGCTCGGGCACGTGGGGAGATCCCATCCGAGCTTACTCCCGTTCGGATGGAATTCCTTATCGGCGCCTTTCCCCGAGACTCCCCTCGGGGATCGGCGCCTCACAACTTGAGCCGTCTCGAGGAAATACCCTCCGTGCTTTTTCATTCTGCGCGGAGGGGTTTCCTGTACGGGCTGCTCTTGCACACCTTCCACTTTGCCATCTTCGCCTGCCGTCCGGACACGCTGTGGCGTGCCGTTTTACCTCCGGACGGAGGCGGAGGTCCCCAATGGGGGGCTCTCTATGCGGGAGTCCTCCCTTGTTCTATCGGGGATTTGGCCTGGAGGGTGTTGCACAGAGCAGTTCCGTGCAATAGATTTTTAAATAGGTTTACGGACTCCCAGACCGCCTGTTTGTTTTGCGGTCTGGAGGAGTCCGTCTTTCACGTCTACACGGGGTGTGAGAGGTTGCAGCCCCTCTTCCATTTTTTGAGGGGGCTGCTCCTCAAATTTTGGTTGCACTTCAGTCCCACGCTCCTGATCTACGGTCACCCCGTGCGGAGGGGAGCGGGCGGGTCGGAGGACCTCCTCGTGGGCCTGCTCCTGGGCCTGGCCAAGAAAGCCATCAATTGGTCCTGGCAGCGGGCGAGCGAGGGGGTCGACCGACCGGATTGCCTCCCCCTCTTCCGTGGCCATGTTCGCGCCCGGGTGGCCCTGGAGATGGAGCACGCGGTGTCCGCCGGCACGCTCGAGCTCTTTCGTGACCGGTGGGCGCCGCGGGGACTGGAGTGCATTGTTAATCGGGACAACCAAATTTTAATTTGATTGGTGGAGGGTTATTTAAAAGGGTAATTGGGTTGTTGTCACCTTATTTGTGAAATTGTTTCTTTTTTTGGGTCCAATGAAAAGAGAGGGTTAGGAACAATTAACACCGGAGACTAGGACAATTAACAAAGGAACAAACAAGTGAAGGTGCCATCTAGAGGTTACAAAAAGGAACTGACTGGCACCCTCACACTCATTCTGGACTTTGCTTTCAGAGGAGCAGGTTGTGCTGCAGCAGCTGTGTAAAGTGGTGGTCGCCTTGACCAGGGAGTGGAGGGGAAGGAGAGACCCCAGGCCACCACTACTACAAACCAGCAACAATCTACAACTGAGGTGCCTGGAGAGAGAAGAGGAGAGGGAAAAAGGAGGCCAACATCGACAAGAGGAGATGCTTTTCCACCACTGCCTCCCCAAATAGGCCTCCATTCCAGGAGAGGGAGAGAGGGGAGAGGAGCAGCACTCAACACCCACTACTTGGAAGGAGGGTAGGAACAACTTCTTTTTTATTGAACTTCTGCAGGTGGGTGTCATTCGGTGCATTCCCCAAAAGACTTTGTATTGTGGGTGGGGGGAGGAAAGAAGACCGGCCGGAAGACCAAGGTGTGTCTGTGTGTGCGTCTCTTGCAGTTTACTAGGCCACGCACACCACTAATAAGCGCCCCTTCCATTGCCTGGCCTGGGATAGCTGGAGCTGCCTAGCTGAAGCCTTTCAGTACATCGCGAAGACCTGGTGTGGGGCTGAGCCTGGGCATTCTCCAGCTTTCCCAGGTGAAGACATCTTCTCCCCCTGCCCGAAGAACATCTTAAGACTTTGTTACACCATCGGGGGAGTACACCCTGCCGACACCCACCCACCGAACAACACCCTGAGTGGGGACCCTGCCTTTTTGGCTCCCCCCTCCTTCCCGTCCCCCTCTTTCTCTCTCCTTGTCCTCTCTGCCTCTGCCTCTCCAAAAGGCATCTCTTTTTAGACATACTAATTGCCAATTGAGCAGAGGGAGGAAAGGGCCCTCTCCCAATTAACATCATCAAGGGGAGAGGCTGCCCAGTTAATTTACACTCCCTCTGCTCAAGACTCTTTTCCCTGAGGCCTTTAAACACCTTCAGGCCTGTGACTTTTGGGGTGTGTGTAGCTCTTTTAAATCCACCCCACCATGGCGTCTACATCTGCGGCGGCGGCGGGGCCGGCGAGGACATACGCGGCGGTGGCGACGAAAGCCGCGGCCGCTCCCGCTTCCGCTGCTGCCCCGTCGCCGTTCCGCCTAATGACCACAAAACTCGGGGTGAAGAGCTACACCCACCCCAACATGACTATTGAGGCGTGCGTGAAGGCTATGGCCGGGGTTGTCGGCCCTCCGGCCATAGTGGCCGCCTCAAAAATGTACGGGAAGGCTGTCTTCTTCCTGGAGTCCGAGCGGGCGGTGGCCCTGGCCATCGCTCAGGGGCTCACCGTGGGCGGGACTTTCCTGCCGGTGGACCCGCTGGAGGCCACCGCGCAGAGGGTGGTGTTATCAAACGTCCCGCCCTTTATCACCTGTGAGCTCCTCCTCCCCCACCTACACCAACTCGGGGAGGTGAGGTCGGGGATTTCCCCGATCCCGCTCGGACTCCGGGAGAGCAGCCTTCGCCATGTCTTCTCCTTCCGGCGCCAGGCCTTTATCCAGCTGGCGTGGGAGGGGGAGACGGACGGGGCTTTCACGGTCCTCCACGGGGGGACCTCGTACCGCGTCTTCTGGACGTCGGACGGCGTGCGGTGCCACGCCTGTAGGGAGGTGGGGCACGTGCGGAAAAACTGCCCCGCCTCCAAGGCCGCCAAGTCATCTGGCATGGCCAAGGCTGGCGCCGTCGCCGCTCCTCCTTCCGGGTCTAGCCGCGCCCCCGCTCAATCGAATGCTACCGGGGCGCGGTCGTCGTCGGAGGCCAACGACATCCAGGCCTCCGGCGGGGGGGAGGAGGGAGGTCCGGTCAGAAAGAAGGCGCGGGACAAGACCAGAAACCGTAGGGTGGGTCCCCCCGCGGAGGGCGTCCCCCTGAATTTGGAGGCCCTGACGCCCGAGCGCGTAATCGCGATAATCGCGGAGTGCGGAGGTGGGGGGGACCTCGTGCCCGAGCCTGTGGCCGCGACCGCCGAGGCGGTCACGCCAGAACCTGCGGCCGGGCTCGGGCCCGGGGGACCCAAAGAACTCGCTCCACCAGAAGGAGCAGGGGAGGCCCCTGAGGAAATGGAGGCCTCCCTTTACCCCTCCGCGCTGAAAAGAAGGCGCGACCCCCTGGATGAGGAGGAGGACCGGGAGGCGGAAGGTCCCTCCGGTCAGGGGGAGTCGTCGCCCGCCGCGGGCACTGCGCCCCACCCCACCGCTAACACCATTACGGGCGAACGGCAGGGGTCGCCTGTCCCTGGGGAGGCTGAGGCAGAAGCGTCTGCCCAGCTCGTGCCTCCTGGGGATGGGGACGAGACCCTGCCCGTGGGGGGGGTCGCGGAACAACCCGCGGCGGTTATTGAGCCATTGCTGGTGGCATTGCCCCTCGACGGGTCGGGCGGCCAGGGGACCGGGTCGGGCGAGTCGTCTGAGGACGAGCTCGCCCAGAACGACCCGGATTTTTCCCAGGTGCTGCTCGACCTCGTCGAGGTGTGTCAGAATTTTCCCCCGTCTGCTGGGTCGGAGGCCGGTGGCGTCGCTGAGGAGGGCCCTCGGTCTGTGTCTCCGGCGCCGGGCGACTTGGAGGAGGTCCGGTTTTTGTATTCTCCGGCCTCTCCGGTCGTTCCGGCGCCTGGGGCGGAGGGGATCTCCGAACCGCCGCCGCCTGCTGGCCCGGCCCCCCTAGAGGAGCCCGGGGGGGAATCCTCCGCTACCGATCCTGGGGGTGGGATCCGGGCGGAGGCGGGGCCGGCTGTCGCGGCCGGGCCGCCCGATGCGCATTGCGTGGTGGACGGTTCGGCCGCCGGTGGCGACCCCCCGGAGGAGGACGGGGACTCGGTGGTGGGGGCGGAGGAGGACTTAGAGTCCGTCGCCGACGAGGCGATGGATGACCTCGCGCCCCTCGCCGGGACCCCCCTCGTTCTCATTCCCATCAGGGAGCTCCGGGAATTTGTGGCCACGAGCCAGGGTCGCCGCAGGACCCAGCAGGCCCTCGACAGATGGTCGGGGCTGGCGCTGCTCATCGGGTCGGCCCGCGTCGCCTACAAGACCATGGGTGCGGACGCGGGCGTGAGCCCGTCCGAGCTGTGTCGGTTCCGGGCATTCCTCACCGGGCTGCTAAGGGAGTGGCGGTCGGCTAGCGGCCGCCCTCCCTTCCCCCGTTAGGTTTAAGTAGGGGTTGGTTGTGCTTCTGAAATGAAGATAACCATAGCCAGCCTCAACGTCAACGGCAGCAGGGAGGCTAGCCGCAGATTTAATAACTTTTCGGTCCTTCGGGACGGGAAGTATGCGGTGTGCTTCCTGCAAGAAACCCACACCGTTCCGGGAGACGAGGCCACGTGGCTCCTGGAGTGGCAAGGAGGGGTCAACATGAGTCACCTCTCCAATGTTTCCAGTGGGGTGGCTATCTTGTTGGCCCCGCATTTTCAGCCGGAGATCTTGGGGGTCAAGGAGCTCGTGCCGGGCCGCTTGCTACAGGTCACTGTTCGCCTGGGGGGCGTGCCGTTCCATCTAGTGAATGTGTACGCCCCCGGGGCCGGTGCGCAGCAAGCGCGCTTCTTTGAAGAAGTGTCCACTCTTTTGGGCTCCATCGACGCGGGCGAGTGCGTCGTCCTCGGGGGGGATTTTAATTGTACCCTCGAGGCGAGGGACCGCACGGGTACCCAGCCGAGCCCGGCGTCGGCGGGGAAGTTGAGGGACCTGGTCGGGTCCCTCGACTTGGTGGACGTCTGGCGTAATCTCCATCCCGACTCCAGCGCCTTCACTTTTGTGAGGTCTGGGGGAGGAGCGTCCAGGATCGACCGCCTCTACATTTCCCGGGCATACGTCTCCTGCGTTCCGACGGCTTCCGTGCGGCCGGTGCCGTGCACGGACCACCACCTGGTGTGGGCGGAGCTCGTGCCGCCGCGCGCCGGGGGGCGGTCCGCGTACTGGCACTTTAACAACCTGCTGCTGGAGGACGCGCGGTTCCGGGATTCGTTCGGTCTTTTCTGGGCCGGCTGGAGAAGGAAGCAGGGGGGCTTCCCCTCCTTGAGGCTATGGTGGGATGTGGGCAAGGCTCACGTCCGTCTCTTCTGTCAGGAGTACGCGAAGGGGTCGACCAAGAGGCGGGAGGCCCGGGTCGGGCAGTTGGAGAAGGAGGTGCTCGACCTGGAGTCCCGTCTCGGTCAAGTCGCCGAGGACCCGGCCCTGCGGCTGGCGTACGAAGAGAAGAAGGGCGCGCTGAAGGACCTGCGGCTCGTCGGGTCCCGAGGCGCGTACGTGAGGTCGCGGATCCAGTTCCTGCGGGACCTGGACCGCGGCTCCCCCTTCTTCTACTCGCTGGAAAAAAGACGGGGGGTCCGTAAGCAGCTTTTGGAGCTGCTGGCCGACGACGGATCTCCGGTCTCGGATCCGGAGGGAATCCGCGCGGAGACCCGCACCTATTACGGGGCTCTGTTCTCTCCGGATCCGTCCAGCGAGGACGCGCGCGGAGTTTTGTGGGAGGACCTGCCGAAGGTCGGCCTGGAGGGCGCCGAAAAACTGGACGCTCCTCTGAGTTTGGAGGAGCTGTCCGGCGCCCTCCGCCAGCTCTCCAGGGGGAAGTCCCCGGGGCTGGACGGGCTGACCGTGGAGTTCCACAGGGCGTTCTGGGGCGTCCTGGGGGGCGACTACGTGCGGGTCCTGGGGGAATGTCTGGCGACCGGGGAGATGCCCCTCTCGTGGCGCAGGGCGGTGATCGTCCTGCTGCCTAAGAAGGGTGATCTCCGCCTCCTCAAGAACTGGCGCCCGGTCTCCCTCCTCAGCACGGATTACAAAATCTTTGCCAGGGCCATGTCTGTTCGCCTTGGCACCGTGCTGGCCCGCATGATCCATCCCGACCAGTCCTACACGGTCCCGGGCCGGACCATTCACGATAACATCCATCTGGTCCGGGACCTGGTCCACCATTCCCAGAGGGCTGGTCTGTCGGTCGCCTTCCTTTCCCTGGATCAGGAGAAGGCGTTCGACAGGGTGGATCACGAGTATCTTTTCGGGACTCTGCGCGCTTTCGGGTTCGGGACGCATTTCGTCGCCCGGATCCGACTTCTGTACGCTGCCGCGGAGTGTCTGATTAAAGTTAACGGGTCCTTGACGGCGCCCCTTCGCTTCGGGAGGGGGGTGCGTCAGGGATGCCCCATGTCCGGCCAGTTATATGCCATTTGCGTGGAGCCTTTCCTGCGCCTCTTGCGGAAGAGGTTGGCGGGATTGGCTCTGCGAGGGCCGGGCGTGGAGGTGGTCCTCTCGGCTTACGCCGATGACGTGCTCCTCGTGGTCACGGATCCCGTTGACTTGCGGAGGATGCGGGAATGCCAGCAGATTTACTCGGACGCATCCTCCGCCAGGATCAACTGGGGGAAATGTTCTGGACTCCTGGTGGGTCAGTGGCAGGTGGACTCTCTGCCGGAGGAGTTCGGGCCCTTCGCCTGGAGTACCACGCACCTCCTCTACTTGGGAGTCTACCTCAGCCCGGCCGAGGACGCCTGGCCGGCGAACTGGCACGAGCTGGAGGCCAAAGTCACCGCTCGCTTAGGACGCTGGACAGGATTGCTCCGAGTGTTGTCCTACAGGGGTCGGGCGTTGGTCATAAACCAACTGGTGGCCGCCATGTTGTGGTACCGGTTGGTTACTCTGATCCCCCCCCTGCGTTTGTCGCCAAGATACAGAAGAAGCTCGTCGACTTCTTCTGGAACAACAGGATACACTGGGTCGCTGCCGCGGTTCTGAGTCTCCCGCTTAGGGAGGGCGGTCAGGCGTTGGTGTGCCTCCGCACCCAGGCTGCGACTTTCCGTCTTCGGACGCTGCAGAGATACCTGTACGTCGAGAATCCTCCAAGATGGTGTGCGCTGGCGACGTATTTTTTCCGCCAGCTGCACGGCCTCAATTACGACACGCAGCTCCTGTTTTTGGAGGTGAGCGGCAGGCGTGAGAGCCTGCGGGAGCTGCCTGTCTTTTACCAGGAACTACTATGGGTTTGGAACTCCGTCGCCTCCAGGCGGAGCTCTCCCCCGTCAGGAGCGGCGGCTGTCCTCCGGGAGCCGCTGTTCAGGAATCCGCACCTCCACGTCCGCGAGTTCGGGTGGCTGGCGGAGCGCAGGGCTGTGCCTGGCAGGGTGACTAGAGTCGGGGACCTACTCGATGGCGGAGGAGCGGGCTGGATGGCGCCAGAGGAGCTGGCGCGACGCATGTCGTGGGTCGACGTCCGGCTCGCGGTCGATGCCATCGGGGCGGTGAAAGCGATGTTGCCCCCCGGCGCCACGAGGTGCGTCGAGGCGGCTCGGGCACGTGGGGAGATCCCGTCCGAGCTTACTCCCGTTCGGATGGAATTCCTTATCGGCGCCTTGCCCCGAGACTCCCCTCGGGGATCGGCGCCTCACAACTTGAGCCGTCTCGAGGAAATACCCTCCGTGCTTTTTCATTCTGCGCGGAGGGGTTTCCTGTACGGGCTGCTCTTGCACACCTTCCACTTTGCCATCTTCGCCTGCCGTCCGGACACGCCGTGGCGTGCCGTTTTACCTCCGGACGGAGGCGGAGGTCCCCAATGGGGGGCTCTCTATGCGGGAGTCCTCCCCTGTTCTATCGGGGATTTGGCCTGGAGGGTGTTGCACAGAGCAGTTCCGTGCAATAGATTTTTAAGTAGGTTTACGGACTCCCAGACCGCTTGTTTGTTTTGCGGTCTGGAGGAGTCCGTTTTTCACGTGTACACGGGGTGTGAGAGGTTGCAGCCCCTCTTTCACTATTTGAAGGGGCTGCTCCTCAAATTTTGGTTGCACTTCAGTCCCACGCTCTTGATCTACGGTCACCCGGTGCGGAGGGGAGCGGCCAGGTCGGAGGACCTCCTCGTGGGCCTGCTCCTGGGCCTGGCCAAGAAAGCCATCAATTGGTCCAGGCAGCGGGCGGCCGAGGGGGTCGTCCGGCCGGATTGCCTCCCTCTCTTCCGCGGCCATGTTCGCGGCCGGGTGGCCCTGGAGATGGAGCACGCGGTGTCCGCCGGCGAGCTCGAGCTCTTTCGTGACCGGTGGGCGCCGCGGGGGCTGGAGTGCGTAATCGACCTAAGAGGCCAAATTTTAATTTGATTAATCGGGTTATTTAAAGGGTTTATTTGTTTAAGGGTTTATTTTTTTGGGTGTATACAAAAAAAAAAAGAGGTGTTAAGAACTAACACAGGGTTAGGAACAATTAACACCGGAGACTAGGACAATTAACAAAGGAACAAACAAGTGAAGGTGCCATCTAGAGGTTACAAAAAGGAACTGACTGGCACCCTCACACTCATTCTGGACTTTGCTTTCAGAGGAGCAGGTTGTGCTGCAGCAGCTGTGTAAAGTGGTGGTCGCCTTGACCAGGGAGTGGAGGGGAAGGAGAGACCCCAGGCCACCACTACTACAAACCAGCAACAATCTACAACTGAGGTGCCTGGAGAGAGAAGAGGAGAGGGAAAAAGGAGGCCAACATCGACAAGAGGAGACGCTTTTCCACCACTGCCTCCCCAAATAGGCCTCCATTCCAGGAGAGGGAGAGAGGGGAGAGGAGCAGCACTCAACACCCACTACTTGGAAGGAGGGTAGGAACAACTTCTTTTTTATTGAACTTCTGCAGGTGGGTGTCATTCGGTGCATTCCCCAAAAGACTTTGTATTGTGGGTGGGGGGAGGAAAGAAGACCGGCCGGAAGACCAAGGTGTGTCTGTGTGTGCGTCTCTTGCAGTTTACTAGGCCACGCACACCACTAATAAGCGCCCCTTCCATTGCCTGGCCTGGGATAGCTGGAGCTGCCTCGCTGAAGCCTTTCAGTACATCGCGAAGACCTGGTGTGGGGCTGAGCCTGGGCATTCTCCAGCTTTCCCAGGTGAAGACATCTTCTCCCCCTGCCCGAAGAACATCTTAAGACTTTGTTACACCATCGGGGGAGTACACCCTGCCGACACCCACCCACCGAACAACACCCTGAGTGGGGACCCTGCCTTTTTGGCTCCCCCCTCCTTCCCGTCCCCCTCTTTCTCTCTCCTTGTCCTCTCTCTGCCTCTGCCTCTCCAAAAGGCATCTCTTTTTAGACATACTAATTGCCAATTGAGCAGAGGGAGGAAAGGGCCCTCTCCCAATTAACATCATCAAGGGGAGAGGCTGCCCAGTTAATTTACACTCCCTCTGCTCAAGACTCTTTTCCCTGAGGCCTTTAAACACCTTCAGGCCTGTGACTTTTGGGGTGTGTGTAGCTCTTTTAAATCCACCCCACCATGGCGTCTACATCTGCGGCGGCGGCGGGGCCGGCGAGGACATACGCGGCGGTGGCGACGAAAGCCGCGGCCGCTCCCGCTTCCGCTGCTGCCCCGTCGCCGTTCCGCCTAATGACCACAAAACTCGGGGTGAAGAGCTACACCCACCCCAACATGACTATTGAGGCGTGCGTGAAGGCTATGGCCGGGGTTGTCGGCCCTCCGGCCATAGTGGCCGCCTCAAAAATGTACGGGAAGGCTGTCTTCTTCCTGGAGTCCGAGCGGGCGGTGGCCCTGGCCATCGCTCAGGGGCTCACCGTGGGCGGGACTTTCCTGCTGGTGGACCCGCTGGAGGCCACCGCGCAGAGGGTGGTGTTATCAAACGTCCCGCCCTTTATCACCTGTGAGCTCCTCCTCCCCCACCTACACCAACTCGGGGAGGTGAGGTCGGGGATTTCCCCGATCCCGCTCGGACTCCGGGAGAGCAGCCTTCGCCATGTCTTCTCCTTCCGGCACCAGGCCTTTATCCAGCTGGCGCGGGAGGGGGAGACGGACGGGGCTTTCACGGTCCTCCACGGGGGGACCTCGTACCGCGTCTTCTGGACGTCGGACGGCGTGCGGTGCCACGCCTGTAGGGAGGTGGGGCACGTGCGGAAAAACTGCCCCGCCTCCAAGGCCGCCAAGTCATCTGGCATGGCCAAGGCTGGCGCCGTCGCCGCTCCTCCTTCCGGGTCTAGCCGCGCCCCCGCTCAATCGAATGCTACCGGGGCGCGGTCGTCGTCGGAGGCCAACGACATCCAGGCCTCCGGCGGGGGGGAGGAGGGAGGTCCGGTCAGAAAGAAGGCGCGGGACAAGACCAGAAACCGTAGGGTGGGTCCCCCCGCGGAGGGCGTCCCCCTGAATTTGGAGGCCCTGACGCCCGAGCGCGTAATCGCGATAATCGCGGAGTGCGGAGATGGGGGGGACCTCGTGCCCGAGCCTGTGGCCGCGACCGCCGAGGCGGTCACGCCAGAACCTGCGGCCGGGCTCGGGCCCGGGGGACCCAAAGAACTCGCTCCACCAGAAGGAGCAGGGGAGGCCCCTGAGGAAATGGAGGCCTCCCTTTACCCCTCCGCGCTGAAAAGAAGGCGCGACCCCCTGGATGAGGAGGAGGACCGGGAGGCGGAAGGTCCCTCCGGTCAGGGGGAGTCGTCGCCCGCCGCGGGCACTGCGCCCCACCCCACCGCTAACACCATTACGGGCGAACGGCAGGGGTCGCCTGTCCCTGGGGAGGCTGAGGCAGAAGCGTCTGCCCAGCTCGTGCCTCCTGGGGATGGGGACGAGACCCTGCCCGTGGGGGGGGTCGCGGAACAACCCGCGGCGGTTATTGAGCCATTGCTGGTGGCATTGCCCCTCGACGGGTCGGGCGGCCAGGGGACCGGGTCGGGCGAGTCGTCTGAGGACGAGCTCGCCCAGAACGACCCGGATTTTTCCCAGGTGCTGCTCGACCTCGTCGAGGTGTGTCAGAATTTTCCCCCGTCTGCTGGGTCGGAGGCCGGTGGCGTCGCTGAGGAGGGCCCTCGGTCTGTGTCTCCGGCGCCGGGCGACTTGGAGGAGGTCCGGTTTTTGTATTCTCCGATCTCTCCGGCCTCTCCGGTCGTTCCGGCGCCTGGGGCGGAGGGGATCTCCGAACCGCCGCCGCCTGCTGGCCCGGCCCCCCTAGAGGAGCCCGGGGGGGAATCCTCCGCTACCGATCCTGGGGGTGGGATCCGGGCGGAGGCGGGGCCGGCTGTCGCGGCCGGGCCGCCCGATGCGCATTGCGTGGTGGACGGTTCGGCCGCCGGTGGCGACCCCCCGGAGGAGGACGGGGACTCGGTGGTGGGGGCGGAGGAGGACTTAGAGTCCGTCGCCGACGAGGCGATGGATGACCTCGCGCCCCTCGCCGGGACCCCCCTCGTTCTCATTCCCATCAGGGAGCTCCGGGAATTTGTGGCCACGAGCCAGGGTCGCCGCAGGACCCAGCAGGCCCTCGACAGATGGTCGGGGCTGGCGCTGCTCATCGGGTTGGCCCGCGTCGCCTACAAGACCATGGGTGCGGACGCGGGCATGAGCCCGTCCGAGCTGTGTCGGTTCCGGGCATTCCTCACCGGGCTGCTAAGGGAGTGGCGGTCGGCTAGCGGCCGCCCTCCCTTCCCCCGTTAGGTTTAAGTAGGGGTTGGTTGTGCTTCTGAAATGAAGATAACCATAGCCAGCCTCAACGTCAACGGCAGCAGGGAGGCTAGCCGCAGATTTAATAACTTTTCGGTCCTTCGGGACGGGAAGTATGTGGTGTGCTTCCTGCAAGAAACCCACACCGTTCCGGGAGACGAGGCCACGTGGCTCCTGGAGTGGCAAGGAGGGGTCAACATGAGTCACCTCTCCAATGTTTCCAGTGGGGTGGCTATCTTGTTGGCCCCGCATTTTCAGCCGGAGATCTTGGGGGTCAAGGAGCTCGTGCCGGGCCGCTTGCTACAGGTCACTGTTCGCCTGGGGGGCGTGCCGTTCCATCTAGTGAATGTGTACGCCCCCGGGGCCGGTGCGCAGCAAGCGCGCTTCTTTGAAGAAGTGTCCACTCTTTTGGGCTCCATCGACGCGGGCGAGTGCGTCGTCCTCGGGGGGGATTTTAATTGTACCCTCGAGGCGAGGGACCGCACGGGTACCCAGCCGAGCCCGGCGTCGGCGGGGAAGTTGAGGGACCTGGTCGGGTCCCTCGACTTGGTGGACGTCTGGCGTAATCTCCATCCCGACTCCAGCGCCTTCACTTTTGTGAGGTCTGGGGGAGGAGCGTCCAGGATCGACCGCCTCTACATTTCCCGGGCATACGTCTCCTGCGTTCCGACGGCTTCCGTGCGGCCGGTGCCGTGCACGGACCACCACCTGGTGTGGGCGGAGCTCGTGCCGCCGCGCGCCGGGGGGCGGTCCGCGTACTGGCACTTTAACAACCTGCTGCTGGAGGACGCGCGGTTCCGGGATTCGTTCGGTCGGTTCTGGGCCGGCTGGAGAAGGAAGCAGGGGGGCTTCCCCTCCTTGAGGCTATGGTGGGATGTGGGCAAGGCTCACATCCGTCTCTTCTGTCAGGAGTACGCGAAGGGGTCGACCAAGAGGCGGGAGGCCAGGGTCGGGCAGTTGGAGAAGGAGGTGCTCGACCTGGAGTCCCGTCTCGGTCAAGTCGCCGAGGACCCGGCCCTGCGGCTGGCGTACGAAGAGAAGAGGGGCGCGCTGAAGGACCTGCAGCTCGTCGGGTCCCGAGGCGCGTACGTGAGGTCGCGGATCCAGTTCCTGCGGGACCTGGACCGCGGCTCCCCCTTCTTCTACTCGCTGGAAAAAAGACGGGGGGTCCGTAAGCAGCTTTTGGAGCTGCTGGCCGACGACGGATCTCCGGTCTCGGATCCGGAGGGAATCCGCGCGGAGACCCGCGCCTATTACGGGGCTCTGTTCTCTCCGGATCCGTCCAGCGAGGACGCGCGCGGAGTTTTGTGGGAGGACCTGCCGAAGGTCGGCCTGGAGGGCGCCGAAAAATTGGACGCTCCTCTGAGTTTGGAGGAGCTGTCCGGCGCCCTCCGCCAGCTCTCTAGGGGGAAGTCCCCGGGGCTGGACGGGCTGACCGTGGAGTTCCACAGGGCGTTCTGGGGCGTCCTGGGGGGCGACTACGTGCGGGTCCTGGGGGAATGTTTGGCGACCGGGGAGATGCCCCTCTCGTGGCGCAGGGCGGTGATCGTCCTGCTGCCTAAGAGGGGTGATCTCCGCCTCCTTAAGAACTGGCGCCCGGTCTCCCTCCTCAGCACGGATTATAAAATCTTTGCCAGGGCCATGTCTGTTCGCCTTGGCACCGTGCTGGCCCGCATGATCCATCCCGACCAGTCCTACACGGTCCCGGGCCGGACCATTCACGATAATATCCATCTGGTCCGGGACCTGGTCCACCATTCCCAGAGGGCTGGTCTGTCGGTCGCCTTCCTTTCCCTGGATCAGGAGAAGGCGTTCGACAGGGTGGATCACGAGTATCTTTTCGGGACTCTGCGCGCTTTCGGGTTCGGGACGCATTTTGTCGCCCGGATCCGACTTCTGTACGCTGCCGCGGAGTGTCTGATTAAAGTTAACGGGTCCTTGACGGCGCCCCTTCGCTTCGGGAGGGGGGTGCGTCAGGGATGCCCCATGTCCGGCCAGTTATATGCCATTTGCGTGGAGCCTTTCCTGCGCCTCTTGCGGAAGAGGTTGGCGGGATTGGCTCTGCAAGGGCCGGGCGTGGAGGTGGTCCTCTCGGCTTACGCCGATGACGTGCTCCTCGTGGTCACGGATCCCGTTGACTTGCGGAGGATGCGGGAATGCCAGCAGATTTACTCGGACGCATCCTCCGCCAGGATCAACTGGGGGAAATGTTCCGGACTCCTGGTGGGTCAGTGGCAGGTGGACTCTCTGCCGGAGGAGTTCAGGCCCTTCGCCTGGAGTACTACGCACCTCCTCTACTTGGGAGTCTACCTCAGCCCGGCCGAGGACGCCTGGCCGGCGAACTGGCACGAGCTGGAGGCCAAAGTCACCGCTCGCTTAGGACGCTGGACAGGATTGCTCCGAGTGTTGTCCTACAGGGGTCGGGCGTTGGTCATAAACCAACTGGTGGCCGCCATGTTGTGGTACCGGTTGGTTACTCTGACCCCCCCCCTGCGTTTGTCGCCAGGATACAGAAGAAGCTCGTCGACTTCTTCTGGAACAACAGGATGCACTGGGTCGCTGCCGCGGTTCTGAGTCTCCCGCTTAGGGAGGGCGGTCAGGCGTTGGTGTGCCTCCGCACCCAGATTGCGACTTTCCGTCTTCGGACGCTGCAGAGATACCTGTACGTCGAGAATCCTCCAAGATGGTGTGCGCTGGCGACGTATTTTTTCCGCCAGCTGCACGGCCTCAATTACGACACGCAGCTCCTGTTTTTGGAGGGGAGCGGCAGGCGTGAGAGCCTGCGGGAGCTGCCTGTCTTTTACCAGGAACTACTATGGGTTTGGAATCACGTCGCCTCCAGGCGGAGCTCTCCCCCGTCAGGAGCGGCGGCTGTCCTCCGGGAGCCGCTGTTCAGGAATCCGCACCTCCACGTCCGCGAGTTCGGGTGGCTGGCGGAACGCAGGGCTGTGCCTACCGGGGTGACTAGAGTCGGGGACCTACTCGATGGCGGAGGAGCGGGCTGGATGGCGCCAGAGGAGCTGGCGAGGCGCATGTCGTGGGACGACGTCCGGCTCGCGGTCAATGCCATCGGGGCGGTGAAAGCGATGCTGCCCCCCGGCGCCACGAGGTGCGTCGAGGCGGCTCGGGCACGTGGGGAGATCCCATCCGAGCTTACTCCCGTTCGGATGGAATTCCTTATCGGCGCCTTTCCCCGAGACTCCCCTCGGGGATCGGCGCCTCACAACTTGAGCCGTCTCGAGGAAATACCCTCCGTGCTTTTTCATTCTGCGCGGAGGGGTTTCCTGTACGGGCTGCTCTTGCACACCTTCCACTTTGCCATCTTCGCCTGCCGTCCGGACACGCCGTGGCGTGCCGTTTTACCTCCGGACGGAGGCGGAGGTCCCCAATGGGGGGCTCTCTATGCGGGAGTCCTCCCTTGTTCTATCGGGGATTTGGCCTGGAGGGTGTTGCACAGAGCAGTTCCATGCAATAGATTTTTAAATAGGTTTACGGACTCCCAGACCGCCTGTTTGTTTTGCGGTCTGGAGGAGTCCGTCTTTCACGTCTACACGGGGTGTGAGAGGTTGCAGCCCCTCTTCCATTTTTTGAGGGGGCTGCTCCTCAAATTTTGGTTGCACTTCAGTCCCACGCTCCTGATCTACGGTCACCCCGTGCGGAGGGGAGCGGGCGGGTCGGAGGACCTCCTCGTGGGCCTGCTCCTGGGCCTGGCCAAGAAAGCCATCAATTGGTCCTGGCAGCGGGCGAGCGAGGGGGTCGTCCGACCGGATTGCCTCCCCCTCTTCCGTGGCCATGTTCGCGCCCGGGTGGCCCTGGAGATGGAGCACGCGGTGTCCGCCGGCACGCTCGAGCTCTTTCGTGACCGGTGGGCGCCGCGGGGACTGGAGTGCATTGTTAATCGGGACAACCAAATTTTAATTTGATTGGTGGAGGGTTATTTAAAAGGGTAATTGGGTTGTTGTCACCTTATTTGTGAAATTGTTTCTTTTTTTGGGTCCAATGAAAAGAGAGGGTTAGGAACAATTAACACCGGAGACTAGGACAATTAACAAAGGAACAAACAAGTGAAGGTGCCATCTAGAGGTTACAAAAAGGAACTGACTGGCACCCTCACACTCATTCTGGACTTTGCTTTCAGAGGAGCAGGTTGTGCTGCAGCAGCTGTGTAAAGTGGTGGTCGCCTTGACCAGGGAGTGGAGGGGAAGGAGAGACCCCAGGCCACCACTACCTT
The DNA here is from genome assembly GCF_052327205.1 of Somniosus microcephalus. Lineage (NCBI taxonomy): Eukaryota > Metazoa > Chordata > Chondrichthyes > Squaliformes > Somniosidae > Somniosus > Somniosus microcephalus. Next base: position 65,266,186 of record NC_141005.1, on the reverse strand, counting down.
CAACCATCTACCAACTTCATCTACCGAGGTGCCTGGAGAGAGAGGAGGAGAGGGAAAAAGGAGGCCAGCATTTACAACAAGAGAGGCTTTTTCCATCACTGCCTCCCCAAATTGGCCTCCATTCCGGGAGAGGGAGAGAGGGGAGAGGAGCGGCCTTCAACACCCACTGCTTGGAAGGAGGGTAGGAGCAACTTCTTTTCTGTTTGAACTTCTGCAGGGGGGTGTCATTGGTGCATTCCCCAAAGACTTTGTATTGTGGGGAGGGGGAGGAAAGAAGACCGGGCCGGAAGACCAAGGGGTGTCAAAAGCCCCTTCCATTGCCCGGCCTGGGTTAGCTGGAGCTGCCCAGGTGAAGCCTTCATCGCGAAGACCTGGTGTGGGGTGGAGCCTGGGCTTTTCTCCAGCTTCCCAGGCGAAGACGTCTTCTCCCCCTGCCTGAAGACCATCCGCAGAGACTTTATCTATTTTTCCATCGGGGAGTGCACCCCCTGCCGACGCCCACCCACTGTCTACCATCCTTGAGCGGGGACCCTGCCTTTGCGGCCCTCCCCTCCTTCCCACCTCCCCCCTCTCTCTCTCTCTCTTTGTCCTCTCTCTGTCTCTCCAAAAGGCACCTCCCTTCTCATTTATTTTGACCAATTGAGCAGAGGGAAGGAAGGGCCCCCTCCCAATTTATTCCATCAAGGGGAGAGGTGGCCCAGTACATTTACACTCCCTCTGCTCAGGACTCTTTTTTGTTCCGAGGCCATTAAAAACCTCCAGGCCTGTGACAAAGTTGGGGTGTGTGTAGCTCTTTTTTTAAGAATCACCCCATGATGGCCAGTACTTCTTCGGCGGTGACGGGGCCGGCGATGACATATGCGGCGGCGGCGGCCAAAGCCTCGGCCGCTCCCGCTGCTGCTGCTGCCCCGTCGCCGTTCCGCTTGATGACCATCAAGCTCGGGGTGAAGAGCTACACCCACCCCGACATGACTATTGAGGCGTGCGTGAAGGCTATGGCCGGGGTTGTCGGCCCTCCGGCCATAGTCGCCGCCTCAAAAATGTACGGGAAGGCTGTCTTCTTCCTGGAGTCCGAGCGGGCGGTGGCCCTGGCCATCGCCCAGGGGCTCACCGTGGGCGGGACTTTCCTGCCGGTGGACCCGCTGGAGGCCACCGCGCAGAGGGTCGTCTTGTCAAATGTCCCGCCCTATATCACCGGTGAGCTCCTCCTCCCCCACCTACGTCAACTCGGGGAGGTGAGGTCGGGGATTTCCCCGATCCCGCTCGGGCTCCGGGAAGGCAGCCTTCACCATGTCTTCTCCTTCCGGCGCCAGGCCTTCGTCCAGCTGGCGCGGGAGGGGGAGACGGACGGGGCTTTCACGGTCCTCCACGGGGGGACCTCGTACCGCGTCTTCTGGACGACGGACGGCGTGCGGTGCCACGCCTGTAGGGAGGTGGGGCACGTGCGCAAAAACTGCCCCGCCTCCAAGGCCGCCAAGTCATCTGGCGTGGCCAAGGCTGGCGCCGTCGCCGCTCCTCTTTCCGGGTCTAGCCGCGCCCCCGCTCAATCGAATGCTACCGGGGCGCGGTCGTCGTCGGAGGCCAACGACATCCAGGCCTCCGGCGGGGGGGAGGAGGGAGGTCCGGTCAGAAAGAAGGCGCGGGACAAGACCAGAAACCGTAGGGTGGGTCCCCCCGCGGAGGGCGTCCCCCTGAATTTGGAGGCCCTGACGCCCGAGCGCGTAATCGCGATAATCGCGGAGTGCGGAGGTGGGGGGGACCTCGTGCCCGAGCCTGTGGCCGCGACCGCCGAGGCGGTCACGCCAGAACCTGCGGCCGGGCTCGGGCCCGGGGGACCCAAAGAACTCGCTCCACCAGAAGGAGCAGGGGAGGCCCCTGAGGAAATGGAGGCCTCCCTTTACCCCTCCGCGCTGAAAAGAAGGCGCGACCCCCTGGATGAGGAGGAGGACCGGGAGGAGGAAGGTCCCTCCGGTCAGGGGGAGTCGTCGCCCGCCGCGGGCACTGCGCCCCACCCCACCGCTGACACCATTACGGGCGAACGGCAGGGGTCGCCTGTCCCTGGGGAGGCTGAGGCAGAAGCGTCTGCCCAGCTCGTGCCTCCCGGGGATGGGGACGAGACCCTGCCCGTGGGGGGGGTCACGGAACGACCCGCGGCGGTTATTGAGCCATTGCTGGTGGCATTGCCCCTCGACGGGTCGGGCGGCCAGGGGACCGGGTCGGGCGAGTCGTCTGAGGACGAGCTCGCCCAGAACGACCCGGATTTTTCCCAGGTGCTGCTCGACCTCGTCGAGGTGTGTCAGAATTTTCCCCCGTCTGCTGGGTCGGAGGCCGGTGGCGTCGCTGAGGAGGGCCCTCGGTCTGTGTCTCCGGCGCCGGGCGACTTGGAGGAGGTCCGGTTTTTGTATTCTCCGATCTCTCCGGCCTCCCCGGTCGTTCCGGCGCCTGGGGCGGAGGGGATCTCCGAACCGCCGCCGCCTGCTGGCCCGGCCCCCCTAGAGGAGCCCGGGGGGGAATCCTCCGCTACCGATCCTGGGGGTGGGATCCGGGCGGAGGCGGGGCCGGCTGTCGCGGCCGGGCCGCCCGACGCCCATTGCGTGGTGGACGGTTCGGCCGCCGGTGGCGACCCCCCGGAGGAGGACGGGGTCTCGGTGGTGGGGGCGGAGGAGGACTTAGAGTCCGTCGCCGACGAGGCGATGGATGACCTCGCGATCCCTCGCCGGGACCCCCCTCGTTCTTATTCCCATCAGGGAGCTCCGGGAATTTGTGGCCACGAGCCAGGGTCGCCGCAGGACCAAGCAGGCCCTCGACAGATGGTCGGGGCTGGCGCTGCTCGTCGGTTCGGCCCGCGTCGCCTATAAGACCATGGGGGCGGACGCGGGCGTGAGCCCGTCCGAGCTGTGTCGGTTCCGGGCATTCCTCACCGTGCTGCTAAGGGAGTGGCGGTCGGCTAGCGGCCGCCCTCCCTTCCCCCGTTAGGTTTAAGTAGGGGTTGGTTGTGCTTCTGAAATGAAGATAACCATAGCCAGCCTCAACGTCAACGGCAGCAGGGAGGCTAGCCGCAGATTTAATAACTTTTCGGTCCTTCGGGACGGGAAGTATGCGATGTGCTTCCTGCAAGAAACCCACACCGTTCCGGGAGACGAGGCCACGTGGCTCCTGGAGTGGCAAGGAGGGGTCAACATGAGTCACCTCTCCAGTGTTTCCAGTGGGGTGGCTATCTTGTTGGCCCCGCATTTTCAGCCGGAGATCTTGGGGGTCAAGGAGCTCGTGCCGGGCCGCTTGCTCCAGGTCACTGTTCGCCTGGGGGGCGTGCCGTTCCATCTAGTGAACGCGTACGCCCCTCAGGCTGGTGCGCAGCAAGCGCGCTTCTTTGAAGAAGTGTCCACTCTTTTGGGCTCCATCGACGCAGGCGAGTGCGTCGTCCTCGGGGGGGATTTTAATTGTACCCTCGAGGCGAGGGACCGCACGGGTACCCAGCCGAGCCTGGCGTCGGTGGGGAAGTTGAGGGACCTGGTCGGGTCCCTCGACTTGGTGGACGTCTGGCGTAATCTTCATCCCGACTCCAGCGCCTTCACTTTTGTGAGGTCTGGGGGAGGAGCGTCCAGGATCGACCGCCTCTACATTTCCCGGGCATACGTCTCCTGCGTTCCGACGGCTTCCGTGCGGCCGGTGCCGTGCACGGACCACCACCTGGTGTGGGCGGAGCTCGTGCCGCCGCGCGCCGGGGGGCGGTCCGCGTACTGGCACTTTAACAACCTGCTGCTGGTGGACGCGCGGTTCCGGGATTCGTTCGGTCTTTTCTGGGCCGGCTGGAGAAGGAAGCAGGGGGGCTTCCCCTCCTTGAGGCTATGGTGGGATGTGGGCAAGGCTCACATCCGTCTCTTCTGTCAGGAGTACGCGAAGGGGTCGACCAAGAGGCGGGAGGCCCGGGTCGGGCAGTTGGAGAAGGAGGTGCTCGACCTGGAGTCCCGTCTCGGTCAAGTCGCCGAGGACCCGGCCCTGCGGCTGGCGTACGAAGAGAAGAAGGGCGCGCTGAAGGACCTGCGGCTCGTCGGGTCCCGAGGCGCGTACGTGAGGTCGCGGATCCAGTTCCTGCGGGACCTGGACCGCGGCTCCCCCTTCTTCTACTCGCTGGAAAAAAGACGGGGGGTCCGTAAGCAGCTTTTGGAGCTGCTGGCCGACGACGGATCTCCGGTCTCGGATCCGGAGGGAATCCGCGCGGAGACCCGCGCCTATTACGGGGCTCTGTTCTCTCCGGATCCGTCCAGCGAGGACGCGCGCGGAGTTTTGTGGGAGGACCTGCCGAAGGTCGGCCTGGAGGGCGCCGAAAAACTGGACGCTCCTCTGAGTTTGGAGGAGCTGTCCGGCGACCTCCGCCAGCTCTCCAGGGGGAAGTCCCCGGGGCTGGACGGGCTGACCGTGGAGTTCCACAGGGCATTCTGGGGCGTCCTGGGGGCGACTACGTGCGGGTCCTGGGGGAATGTCTGGCGACCGGGGAGATGCCCCTCTCGTGGCGCAGGGCAGTGATCGTCCTGCTGCCTAAGAAGGGTGATCTCCGCCTCCTCAAGAACTGGCGCCCGGTCTCCCTCCTCAGCACGGATTACAAAATCTTTGCCAGGGCCATGTCTGTTCGCCTTGGCGCCGTGCTGGCCCGCATGATCCATCCCGACCAGTCCTACACGGTCCCGGGCCGGACCATTCATGATAACATCCATCTGGTCCGGGACCTGGTCCACCATTCCCAGAGGGCTGGTCTGTCGGTCGCCTTCCTTTCCCTGGATCAGGAGAAGGCGTTCGACAGGGTGGATCATGAGTATCTTTTCGGGACTCTGCGCGCTTTCGGGTTCGGGACGCATTTCGTCGCCCGGATCCGACTTCTGTACGCTGCTGCGGAGTGTCTGATTAAAGTTAACGGGTCCTTGACGGCGCCCCTTCGCTTCGGGAGGGGGGTGCGTCAGGGATGCCCCATGTCCGGCCAGTTATATGCCATTTGCGTGGAGCCCTTCCTGCGCCTCTTGCGGAAGAGGTTGGCGGGATTGGCTCTGCGAGGGCCGGGCGTGGAGGTGGTCCTCTCGGCTTACGCCGATGACATGCTCCTCGTGGTCACGGATCCCGTTGACTTGCGGAGGATGCGGGAATGCCAGCAGATTTACTCGGACGCATCCTCCGCCAGGATCAACTGGGGGAAATGTTCTGGACTCCTGGTGGGTCAGTGGCAGGTGGACTCTCTGCCGGAGGAGTTCGGGCCCTTCGCCTGGAGCACCACGCACCTCCTCTACTTGGGAGTCTACCTCAGCCCGGCCGAGGACGCCTGGCCGGCGAACTGGCACGAGCTGGAGGCCAAAGTCACCGCTCGCTTAGGACGCTGGACAGGATTGCTCCGAGTGTTGTCCTACAGGGGTCGGGCGTTGGTCATAAACCAACTGGTGGCCGCCATGTTGTGGTACCGGTTGGTTACTCTGATCCCCCCCCCTGCGTTTGTCGCCAAGATACAGAAGAAGCTCGTCGACTTCTTCTGGAACAACAGGATACACTGGGTCGCTGCCGCGGTTCTGAGTCTCCCGCTTAAGGAGGGCGGTCAGGCGTTGGTGTGCCTCCGCACCCAGGCTGCGACTTTCCGTCTTCGGACGCTGCAGAGATACCTGTACGTCGAGAATCCTCCCAGATGGTGTGCGCTGGCGACGTATTTTTTCCGCCAGCTGCACGGCCTCAATTACGACATGCAGCTCCTGTTTTTGGAGGTGAGCGGCAGGCGCGAGAGCCTGCGGGAGCTGCCTGTCTTTTACCAGGAACTACTATGGGTTTGGAACTCCGTCGCCTCCAGGCGGAGCTCTCCCCCGTCAGGAGCGGCGGCTGTCCTCCGGGAGCCGCTGTTCAGGAATCCGCACCTCCACGTCCGCGAGTTCGGGTGGCTGGCGGAGCGCAGGGCTGTGCCTGGCAGGGTGACTAGAGTCGGGGACCTACTCGATGGCGGAGGAGCGGGCTGGATGGCGCCAGAGGAGCTGGCGCGACGCATGTCGTGGGTCGACGTCCGGCTCGCAGTCGATGCCATCGGGGCGGTGAAAGCGATGTTGCCCCCCGGCGCCACGAGGTGCGTCGAGGCGGCTCGGGCACGTGGGGAGATCCCGTCCGAGCTTACTCCCGTTCGGATGGAATTCCTTATCGGCGCCTTGCCCCGAGACTCCCCTCGGGGATCGGCGCCTCACAACTTGAGCCGTCTCGAGGAAATACCCTCCGTGCTTTTTCATTCTGCGCGGAGGGGTTTCCTGTACGGGCTGCTCTTGCACACCTTCCACTTTGCCATCTTCGCCTGCCGTCCGGACACGCCGTGGCGTGCCGTTTTACCTCCGGACGGAGGTGGAGGTCCCCAATGGGGGGCTCTCTATGCGGGAGTCCTCCCCTGTTCTATCGGGGATTTGGCCTGGAGGGTGTTGCACAGAGCAGTTCCATGCAATAGGTTTTTTAAGCAGGTTTACGGACTCCCAGGCCGCTTGTTTGTTTTGCGGTCTGGAGGAGTCCGTTTTTCACGTGTACACGGGGTGTGAGAGGTTGCAGCCCCTCTTTCACTATTTGAAGGGGCTGCTCCTCAAATTTTGGTTGCACTTCAGTCCCACGCTCTTGATCTACGGTCACCCGGTGCGGAGGGGAGCGGCCAGGTCGGAGGACCTCCTCGTGCGCCTGCTCCTGGGCCTGGCCAAGAAAGCCATCAATTGGTCCAGGCAGCGGGCGGCCGAGGGGGTCGTCCGGCCGGATTGCCTCCCTCTCTTCCGCGGCCATGTTCGCGGCCGGGTGGCCCTGGAGATGGAGCACGCGGTGTCCGCCGGCGAGCTCGAGCTCTTTCGTGACCGGTGGGCGCCGCGGGGACTGGAGTGCGTAATCGATCTAAGAGGCCAAATTTTAATTTGATTAATCGGGTTATTTAAAGGGTTTATTTGTTTAAGGGTTTATTTTTTGGGTTTAAAAAAAAGAGGTGTTAAGAACTAACACAGGGTTAGGAACAATTAACACCGGAGACTAGGACAATTAACAAAGGAACAAACAAGTGAAGGTGCTATCTAGAGGTTACAAAAAGGAACTGACTGGCACCCTCACACTCATTCTGGACTTTGCTTTCAGAGGAGCAGGTTGTGCTGCAGCAGCTGTGTAAAGTGGTGGTCGCCTTGACCAGGGAGTGGAGGGGAAGGAGAGACCCCAGGCCACCACTACCTTCAACCATCTACCAACTTCATCTACCGAGGTGCCTGGAGAGAGAGGAGGAGAGGGAAAAAGGAGGCCAGCATTTACAACAAGAGAGGCTTTTTCCATCACTGCCTCCCCAAATTGGCCTCCATTCCGGGAGAGGGGAGAGGAGCGGCCTTCAACACCCACTGCTTGGAAGGAGGGTAGGAGCAACTTCTTTTCTGTTTGAACTTCTGCAGGGGGGTGTCATTGGTGCATTCCCCAAAGACTTTGTATTGTGGGGAGGGGGAGGAAAGAAGACCGGGCCGGAAGACCAAGGGGTGTCAAAAGCCCCTTCCATTGCCCGGCCTGGGTTAGCTGGAGCTGCCCAGGTGAAGCCTTCATCGCGAAGACCTGGTGTGGGGTGGAGCCTGGGCTTTTCTCCAGCTTCCCAGGCGAAGACGTCTTCTCCCCCTGCCTGAAGACCATCCGCAGAGACTTTATCTATTTTTCCATCGGGGAGTGCACCCCCTGCCGACGCCCACCCACTGTCTACCATCCTTGAGCGGGGACCCTGCCTTTGCGGCCCTCCCCTCCTTCCCACCTCCCCCCTCTCTCTCTCTCTCTTTGTCCTCTCTCTGTCTCTCCAAAAGGCACCTCCCTTCTCATTTATTTTGACCAATTGAGCAGAGGGAAGGAAGGGCCCCCTCCCAATTTATTCCATCAAGGGGAGAGGTGGCCCAGTACATTTACACTCCCTCTGCTCAGGAATCTTTTTTGTTCCGAGGCCATTAAAAACCTCCAGGCCTGTGACAAAGTTGGGGTGTGTGTAGCTCTTTTTTTAAGAACCACCCCATGATGGCCAGTACTTCTTCGGCGGTGACGGGGCCGGCGATGACATATGCGGCGGCGGCGGCCAAAGCCTCGGCCGCTCCCGCTGCTGCTGCTGCCCCATCGCCGTTCCGCTTGATGACCATCAAGCTCGGGGTGAAGAGCTACACCCACCCCGACATGACTATTGAGGCGTGCGTGAAGGCTATGGCCGGGGTTGTCGGCCCTCCGGCCATAGTCGCCGCCTCAAAAATGTACGGGAAGGCTGTCTTCTTCCTGGAGTCCGAGCGGGCGGTGGCCCTGGCCATCGCCCAGGGGCTCACCGTGGGCGGGACTTTCCTGCCGGTGGACCCGCTGGAGGCCACCGCGCAGAGGGTCGTTCTGTCGAACGTCCCGCCCTATATCACCGGTGAGCTCCTCCTCCCCCACCTACGTCAACTCGGGGAGGTGAGGTCGGGGATTTCCCCGATCCCGCTCGGGCTCCGGGAAGGCAGCCTTCGCCATGTCTTCTCCTTCCGGCGCCAGGCCTTCGTCCAGCTGGCGCGGGAGGGGGAGACGGACGGGGCTTTCACGGTCCTCCACGGGGGGACCCCGTACCGCGTCTTTTGGACCACGGACGGCGTGCGGTGCCACGCCTGTAGGGTGGTGGGGCACGTGCGGAAAAACTGCCCCGCCTCCAAGGCCGCCAAGTCATCCGGCGCGACCAAGGCTGGCGCCGCCGCCGCTCCTCCCTCCGGGTCTAGCCACGCCCCCTCCCGAACAAAAGCTAACGGGGCGCGGTCGTCGTCGGAGGCCGTCGTCATCCAGGCCTCCGGCAGGGGGAGGAGGGAGGTCCGGTCGCGAAGAAGGTGCTGGGCAAAACTAAACACCATAGGGTGGGTCCCCCCGTGGAGGGCGTCCCCCACATTATGGAGCCCCTGACGCCGGAGAGCGTCGCCGCGATAATCGCGGAGTGCGGAGGGGGGGGGCCCTCGTGGCCGAGCCTGTGGCCGCGACCGCCGAGGCGGTAATGCCAGAACCTGCGGCCGGGCTCGGGCCCGGTGTTCCCAAAGAACTCGCTCCTCCAGAAGGAGCAGGGGAGGCCCCTGAAGAAATGGAGGCCTCCCTTTACCCCTCCGCGCTCAAAAGAAGGCGCGACCCCCTGGATGAGGAGGAGGACCGGGAGGAGGAAGGTCCCTCCGGTCAGGGGGAGTCATCGCCCGCCGCTGGCGCTGCGCCCCACCCCACCGCTGACACCATTACGGGCGAACGGCAGGGGTCGCCTGTCCCTGAGGAGGCTGAGGCAGAAGCGTCTGCCCAGCTTGTGCCTCCCGGGGATGGGGACGAGACCCTGCCCATGGGGGGGGTCGCGGAATGAGCCGCGGCGGAAATAGATCCACTGCTGGTGGCTTTGCCCCTCGACGGGTCGGGCGGCCAGGGGACCGGGCCGGGTGAGTCCTCTGATGATGAGCTCGCCCAGAACGACACGGATTTTTCCCAGGTGCTGCTCGACCTCGTCGAGGTGTGTCAGAATTTTCCCCCGTCTGCTGGGTCGGAGGCCGGTGGTGTCGCTGAGGAGGGCCCTCGGTCTGTGTCTCCGGCGCCGGGCGACTTGGAGGAGGTCCGGTTTTTGTATTCTCCGATCTCTCCGGCCTCCCCGGTCGTTCCGGCGCCTGGGGCGGAGGGGATCTCCGAACCGCCGCCGCCTGCTGGCCCGGCCCCCCTAGAGGAGCCCGGGGGGGAATCCTCCGCTACCGATCCTGGGGGTGGGATCGGGGCGGAGGCGGGGCCGGCTGTCGCGGCCGGGCCGCCCGACGCGCACTGCGTGGCGGACGGTTCGGCCGCCGGTGGCGACCCCCCGGAGGAGGACGGGGACTCGGTGGTGGGGGCGGAGGAAGACTTAGAGTCCATCGCCGAAGAGGCGATGGATGACCTCGCGCCCCTCGCCAGGACCCCCCTCGTTCTTATTCCCATCAGGGAGCTCCGGGAATTTGTGGCCACGAGCCAGGGTCGCTCCAGGACCCAGAAGGCCCTCGACAGATGGTCGGGGCTGGCGCTGCTCGTCGGGTTGGCCCGCGTCGCCTACAAGACCATGGGTGCGGACGCGGGCGTGAGCCCGTCCGAGCTGTGTCGGTTCCGAGCATTCCTCACCGGGCTGCTAAGGGAGTGGCGGTCGACTAGCGGACGCCCTCCCTTCCCCCGTTAGTTTTAAGTAGGGGTTGGTTGTGCTTCTGAAATGAAGATAACCATAGCCAGCCTCAACGTCAACGGCAGCAGGGAGGCTAGCCGCAGATTTAATAACTTTTCGGTCCTTCGGGACGGGAAGTATGCGGTGTGCTTCCTGCAAGAAACCCACACCGTTCCGGGAGACGAGGCTACGTGGCTCCTGGAGTGGCAAGGAGGGGTCAACATGAGTCACCTCTCCAGTGTTTCCAGTGGGGTGGCTATCTTGTTGGCCCCGCATTTTCAGCCGGAGATCTTGGGGGTCAAGGAGCTCGTGCCGGGCCGCTTGCTCCAGGTCACTGTTCGCCTGGGGGGCGTGCCGTTCCATCTAGTGAACGTGTACGCCCCTCAGGCTGGTGCGCAGCAAGCGCGCTTCTTTGAAGAAGTGTCCACTCTTTTGGGCTCCATCGACGCGGGCGAGTGCGTCGTCCTCGGGGGGGATTTTAATTGTATCCTCGAGGCGAGGGACCGCACGGGTACCCAGCCGAGCCCGGCGTCGGTGGGGAAGTTGAGGGACCTGGTCGGGTCCCTCGACTTGGTGGACGTCTGGCGTAATCTTCATCCCGACTCCAGCGCCTTCACTTTTGTGAGGTCTGGGGGAGGAGCGTCCAGGATCGACCGCCTCTACATTTCCCGGGCGTACGTCTCCTGCGTTCCGACGGCTTCCGTGCGGCTGGTGCCATGCACGGACCACCACCTGGTGTGGGCGGAGCTCGTGCCGCCGCGCGCCGGGGGGCGGTCCGCGTACTGGCACTTTAACAACCTGCTGCTGGAGGACGCGCGGTTCCGGGATTCGTTCGGTCTTTTCTGGGCCGGCTGGAGAAGGAAGCAGGGGGGCTTCCCCTCCTTGAGGCTATGGTGGGATGTGGGCAAGGCTCACATCTGTCTCTTCTGTCAGGAGTACGCGAAGGGGTCGACCAAGAAGCGGGAGGCCCGGGTCGGGCAGTTGGAGAAGGAGGTGCTCTACCTGGAGTCCCGTCTCGGTCAAGTCGCCGAGGACCCGGCCCTGCGGCTGGCGTACGAAGAGAAGAAGGGTGCGCTGAAGGACCTGCGGCTCGTCGGGTCCCGAGGCGCGTACGTGAGGTCGCGGATCCAGTTCCTGCGGGACCTGGACCGCGGCTCCCCCTTCTTCTACTCGCTGGAAAAAAGACGGGGGGTCCGTAAGCAGCTTTTGGAGCTGCTGGCCGACGACGGATCTCCGGTCTCGGATCCGGAGGGAATCCGCGCGGAGACCCGCGCCTATTACGGGGCTCTGTTCTCTCCGGATCCGTCCAGCGAGGACGCGCGCAGAGTTTTGTGGGAGGACCTGCCGAAGGTCGGCCTGGAGGGCGCCGAAAAACTGGACGCTCCTCTGAGTTTGGAGGAGCTGTCCGGCGCCCTCCGCCAGCTCTCCAGGGGGAAGTCCCCGGGGCTGGACGGGCTGACCGTGGAGTTCCACAGGGCGTTCTGGGGCGTCATGGGGGGCGACTACATGCGGGTCCTGGGGGAATGTCTGGCGACCGGGGAGATGCCCCTCTCGTGGCGCAGGGCGGTGATCGTCCTGCTGCCTAAGAAGGGTGATCTCCGCCTCCTCAAGAACTGGCGCCCGGTCTCCCTCCTCAGCACGGATTACAAAATCTTTGCCAGGGCCATGTCTGTTCGCCTTGGCGCCGTGCTGGCCCGCATGATCCATCCCGACCAGTCCTACACGGTCCCGGGCCGGACCATTCACGATAACATCCATCTGGTCCGGGACCTGGTCCATCATTCCCAGAGGGCTGGTCTGTCGGTCGCCTTCCTTTCCCTGGATCAGGAGAAGGCGTTCGACAGGGTGGATCACGAGTATCTTTTCGGGACTCTGCGCGCTTTCGGGTTCGGGACGCATTTCGTCGCCCGGATCCGACTTCTGTACGCTGCCGCGGAGTGTCTGATTAAAGTTAACGGGTCCTTGACGGCGCCCCTTCGCTTTGGGAGGGGGGTGCGTCAGGGATGCCCCATGTCCGGCCAGTTATATGCCATTTGCGTGGAGCCTTTCCTGCGCCTCTTGCGGAAGAGGTTGGCGGGATTGGCTCTGCGAGGGCCGGGCGTGGAGGTGGTCCTCTCGGCTTACGCCGATGACGTGCTCCTCGTGGTCACGGATCCCGTTGACTTGCGGAGGATGCGGGAATGCCAGCAGATTTACTCGGACGCATCCTCCGCCAGGATCAACTGGGGGAAATGTTCTGGACTCCTGGTGGGTCAGTGGCAGGTGGACTCTCTGCCGGAGGAGTTCGGGCCCTTCGCCTGGAGTACCACGCACCTCCTCTACTTGGGAGTCTACCTCAGCCCGGCCGAGGACGCCTGGCCGGCGAACTGGCGCGAGCTGGAGGCCAAAGTCACCGCTCGCTTAGGACGCTGGACAGGATTGCTCCGAGTGTTGTCCTACAGGGGTCAGGCATTGGTCATAAACCAACTGGTGGCCGCCATGTTGTGGTACCGGTTGGTTACTCTGATCCCCCCCCCTGCGTTTGTCGCCAAGATACAGAAGAAGCTCGTCGACTTCTTCTGGAACAACAGGATACACTGGGTCGCTGCCGCGGTTCTGAGTCTCCCGCTTAAGGAGGGCGGTCAGGCGTTGGTGTGCCTCCGCACCCAGGCTGCGACTTTCCATCTTCGGACGCTGCAGAGATACCTGTACATCGAGAATCCTCCAAGATGGTGTGCGCTGGCGACGTATTTTTTCCGCCAGCTGCACGGCCTCAATTACGACACGCAGCTCCTGTTTTTGGAGGTGAGCGGCAGGCGTGAGAGCCTGCGGGAGCTGCCTGCCTTTTACCAGGAACTACTATGGGTTTGGAACTCCATCGCCTCCAGGCGGAGCTCTCCCCCGTCAGGAGCGGCGGCTGTCCTCCGGGAGCCGCTGTTCAGGAATCCGCACCTCCACGTCCGCGAGTTCGTGTGGCTGGCGGAGCGCAGGGCTGTGCCTGGCAGGGTGACTAGAGTCGGGGACCTACTCGATGGCGGAGGAGCGGGCTGGATGGCGCCAGAGGAGCTGGCGCGACGCATCTCGTGGGTCGACGTCCGGCTCGCGGTCGATGCCATCGGGGCGGTGAAAGCGATGTTGCCCCCCGGCGCCACGAGGTGCGTCAAGGCGGCTCGGGCACGTGGGGAGATCCCGTCCGAGCTTACTCCCGTTCGGATGGAATTCCTTATCGGCGCCTTGCCCCGAGACTCCCCTCGGGGATCGGCACCTCACAACTTGAGCCGTCTCGAGGAAATACCCTCCGTGCTTTTTCATTCTGCGCAGAGGGGTTTCCTGTACGGGCTGCTCTTGCACACCTTCCACTTTGCCATCTTCGCCTGCCGTCCGGACACGCCGTGGCGTGCTGTTTTACCTCCGGACGGAGGCGGAGGTCCCCAATGGGGGGCTCTCTATGCGGGAGTCCTCCCCTGTTCTATCGGGGATTTGGCCTGGAGGGTGTTGCACAGAGCAGTTCCGTGCAATAGATTTTTAAGCAGGTTTACGGACTCCCCGACCGCTTGTTTGTTTTGCGGTCTGGAGGAGTCCGTTTTTCACGTGTACACGGGGTGTGAGAGGTTGCAGCCCCTCTTTCACTATTTGAAGGGGCTGCTCCTCAAATTTTGGTTGCACTTCAGTCCCACGCTCTTGATCTACGGTCACCCAGTGCGGAGGGGAGCGGCCAGGTCGGAGGACCTCCTCGTGGGCCTGCTCCTGGGCCTGGCCAAGAAAGCCATCAATTGGTCCAGGCAGCGGGCGGCCGAGGGGGTCGTCCGGCCAGATTGCCTCCCTCTCTTCCGCGGCCATGTTCGCGGCCGGGTGGCCCTGGAGCTGGAGCACGCGGTGTCCGCCGGCGAGCTCGAGCTCTTTCGTGACCGGTGGGCGCCGCGGGGACTGGAGTGCGTAATCGATTTAAGAGGCCAAATTTTAATTTGATTAATCGGGTTATTTAAAGGGTTTATTTGTTTAAGGGTTTATTTTTTTTGGGTTTATATATAAAAGAGGTGTTAAGCACTAACACAGGGTTAGGAACAATTAACACCGGAGACTAGGACAATTAACAAAGGAACAAACAAGTGAAGGTGCCATCTAGAGGTTACAAAAAGGAACTGACTGGCACCCTCACACTCATTCTGGACTTTGCTTTCAGAGGAGCAGGTTGTGCTGCAGCAGCTGTGTAAAGTGGTGGTCGCCTTGACCAGGGAGTGGAGGGGAAGGAGAGACCCCAGGCCACCACTACCTTCAACCATCTACCAACTTCATCTACCGAGGTGCCTGGAGAGAGAGGAGGAGAGGGAAAAAGGAGGCCAGCATTTACAACAAGAGAGGCTTTTTCCATCACTGCCTCCCCAAATTGGCCTCCATTCCGGGAGAGGGAGAGAGGGGAGAGGAGCGGCCTTCAACACCCACTGCTTGGAAGGAGGGTAGGAGCAACTTCTTTTCTGTTTGACCTTCTGCAGGGGGGTGTCATTGGTGCATTCCCCAAAGACTTTGTATTGTGGGGAGGGGGAGGAAAGAAGACCGGGCCGGAAGACCAAGGGGTGTCAAAAGCCGCTTCCATTGCCCGGCCTGGGTTAGCTGGAGCTGCCCAGGTGAAGCCTTCATCGCGAAGACCTGGTGTGGGGTGGAGCCTGGGCTTTTCTCCAGCTTCCCAGGCGAAGACGTCTTCTCCCCCTGCCTGAAGACCATCCGCAGAGACTTTATCTATTTTTCCATCGGGGAGTGCACCCCCTGCCGACGCCCACCCACTGTCTACCATCCTTGAGCGGGGACCCTGCCTTTGCGGCCCTCCCCTCCTTCCCACCTCCCCCCTCTCTCTCTCTCTCTTTGTCCTCTCTCTGTCTCTCCAAAAGGCACCTCCCTTCTCATTTATTTTGACCAATTGAGCAGAGGGAAGGAAGGGCCCCCTCCCAATTTATTCCATCAAGGGGAGAGGTGGCCCAGTACATTTACACTCCCTCTGCTCAGGACTCTTTTTTGTTCCGAGGCCATTAAAAACCTCCAGGCCTGTGACAAAGTTGGGGTGTGTGTAGCTCTTTTTTTAAGAACCACCCCATGATGGCCAGTACTTCTTCGGCGGTGACGGGGCCGGCGATGACATATGCGGCGGCGGCGGCCAAAGCCTCGGCCGCTCCCGCTGCTGCTGCTGCCCCGTCGCCGTTCCGCTTGATGACCATCAAGCTCGGGGTGAAGAGCTACACCCACCCCGACATGACTATTGAGGCGTGCGTGAAGGCTATGGCCGGGGTTGTCGGCCCTCCGGCCATAGTCGCCGCCTCAAAAATGTACGGGAAGGCTGTCTTCTTCCTGGAGTCCGAGCGGGCGGTGGCCCTGGCCATCGCCCAGGGGCTCACCGTGGGTGGGACTTTCCTGCCGGTGGACCAGCTGGAGGCCACCGCGCAGAGGGTCGTTCTGTCGAACGTCCCGCCCTATATCACCGGTGAGCTCCTCCTCCCCCACCTACGTCAACTCGGGGAGGTGAGGTCGGGGATTTCCCCGATCCCGCTCGTGCTCCGGGAAGGCAGCCTTCGCCATGTCTTCTCCTTCCGGCGCCAGGCCTTCGTCCAGCTGGCGCGGGAGGGGGAGACGGACGGGGCTTTCACGGTCCTCCACGGGGGGACCCCGTACCGCGTCTTTTGGACCACGGACGGCGTGCGGTGCCACGCCTGTAGGGAGGTGCGGCACGTGCGGAAAAACTGCCCCGCCTCCAAGGCCGCCAAATCATCCGGCGCGACCAAGGCTGGCGCCGCCGCCGCTCCTCCCTCCGGGTCTAGCCGCGGCCCCTCCCGAACAAAAGCTAACGGGGCGCGGTCGTCGTCGGAGGCCGTAGTCATCCAGGCCTCCGGCGGGGGGGAGGAGGGAGGTCCGGTCGTGAAGAAGGCGCTGGGCAAAACTAAACACCGTAGGGTGGGTCCCCCGCGGAGGGCGTCCCCCACATTATGGAGCCCCTGACGCCGGAGAGCGTCGCCGCGATAATCGCGGAGTGCGGAGGTGGGGGGGAACTCGTGCCCGAGCCTGTGGCCGCGACCGCCGAGGTGGTCACGCCAGAACCTGCGGCCGGGCTCGGGCCCGGGGGACCCAAAGAACTCGCTCCACCAGAAGGAGCAGGGGAGGCCCCTGAGGAAATGGAGGCCTCCCTTTACCCCTCCGCGCTGAAAAGAAGGAGCGACCCCCTCGATGAGGAGGAGGACCGGGAGGAGGAAGGTCCCTCCGGTCAGGGGGAATCGTCGCCCGCCGCGGGCACTGCGCCCCACCCCACCGCTAACACCATTACGGGCGAACGGCAGGGGTCGCCTGTCCCTGGGGAGGCTGAGGCAGAAGCGTCTGCCCAGCTCGTGCCTCCCGGGGATGGGGACGAGACCCTGCCCGTGGGGGGGGTCGCGGAACAACCCGCGGCGGTTGTTGAGCCATTGCTGGTGGCATTGCCCCTCGACGGGTCGGGCGGCCAGGGGACCGGGTCGGGCGAGTCGTCTGAGGACGAGCTCGCCCAGAACGACCCGGATTTTTCCCAGGTGCTGCTCGACCTCGTCGAGGTGTGTCAGAATTTTCCCCCGTCTGCTGGGTCGGAGGCCGGTGGCTTCGCTGAGGAGGGCCCTCGGTCTGTGTCTCCGGCGCCGGGCGACTTGGAGGAGGTCCGGTTTTTGTATTCTCCGATCTCTCCGGCCTCCCCGGTCGTTCCGGCGCCTGGGGCGGAGAGGATCTCCGAACCGCCGCCGCCTGCTGGCCCGGCCCCCCTAGAGGAGCCCGGGGGGGAATCCTCCGCTACCGATCCTGGGGGTGGGATCGGGGCGGAGGCGGGGCCGGCTGTCGCAGCCGGGCCGCCCGACGCGCACTGCGTGGCGGATGGTTCGGCCGCCGGTGGCGACCCCCCGGAGGAGGACGGGGACTCGGTGGTGGGGGCGGAGGAAGACTTAGAGTCCATCGCCGACGAGGCGATGGATGACCTCGCGCCCCTCGCCGGGACCCCCCTCGTTCTTATTCCCATCAGGGAGCTCTGGGAATTTGTGGCCACGAGCCAGGGTCGCCGCAGGACCCAGCAGGCCCTCGACAGATGGTCGGGGCTGGCGCTGCTCGTCGGGTCGGCCCGCGTCGCCTACAAGACCATGGCTGCGGACGCGGGCGTGAGCCCGTCCGAGCTGTGTCGGTTCCGAGCATTCCTCACCGGGCTGCTAAGGGAGTGGCGGTCGACTAGCGGCCGCCCTCCCTTCCCCCGTTAGTTTTAAGTAGGGGTTGGTTGTGCTTCTGAAATGAAGATAACCATAGCCAGCCTCAACGTCAACGGCAGCAGGGAGGCTAGCCGCAGATTTAATAACTTTTCGGTCCTTCGGGACGGGAAGTATGCGGTGTGCTTCCTGCAAGAAACCCACACCGTTCCGGGAGACGAGGCTACGTGGCTCCTGGAGTGGCAAGGAGGGGTCAACATGAGTCACCTCTCCAGTGTTTCCAGTGGGGTGGCTATCTTGTTGGCCCCGCATTTTCAGCCGGAGATCTTGGGGGTCAAGGAGCTCGTGCCGGGCCGCTTGCTCCAGGTCACTGTTCGCCTGGGGGGCGTGCCGTTCCATCTAGTGAACGTGTACGCCCCTCAGGCTGGTGCGCAGCAAGCACGCTTCTTTGAAGAAGTGTCCACTCTTTTGGGCTCCATCGACGCGGGCGAGTGCGTCGTCCTCGGGGGGGATTTTAATTGTACCCTCGAGGCGAGGGACCGCACGGGTACCCAGCCGAGCCCGGCGTCGGTGGGGAAGTTGAGGGACCTGGTCGGGTCCCTCGACTTGGTGGACGTCTGGCGTAATCTTCATCCCAACTCCAGCGCCTTCACTTTTGTGAGGTCTGGGGGAGGAGCGTCCAGGATCGACCGCCTCTACATTTCCCGGGCGTACGTCTCCTGCGTTCCGACGGCTTCCGTGCGGCCGGTGCCATGCACGGACCACCACCTGGTGTGGGCGGAGCTCGTGCCGCCGCGCGCCGGGGGGCGGTCCGCGTACTGGCACTTTAACAACCTGCTGCTGGAGGACGCGCGGTTCCGGGATTCGTTCGGTCTTTTCTGGGCTGGCTGGAGAAGGAAGCAGGGGGGCTTCCCCTCCTTGAGGCTGTGGTGGGATGTGGGCAAGGCTCACATCCGTCTCTTCTGTCAGGAGTACGCGAAGGGGTCGACCAAGAGGCGGGAGGCCCGGGTCGGGCAGTTGGAGAAGGAGGTGCTCGACCTGGAGTCCCGTCTCGGTCAAGTCGCCGAGGACCCGGCCCTGCGGCTGGCGTACGAAGAGAAGAAGGGCGCGCTGAAGGACCTGCGGCTCGTCGGGTCCCGAGGCGCGTACGTGAGGTCGCGGATCCAGTTCCTGCGGGACCTGGACCGCGGCTCCCCCTTCTTCTACTCGCTGGAATAAAGACGGGGGGTCCGTAAGCAGCTTTTGGAGCTGCTGGCCGACGACGGATCTCCGGTCTCGGATCCGGAGGGAATCCGCGTGGAGACCCGCGCCTATTATGGGGCTCTGTTCTCTCCGGATCCGTCCAGCAAGGACGCGCGCGGAGTTTTGTGGGAGGACCTGCCGAAGGTCGGCCTGGAGGGCGCCGAAAAACTGGACGCTCCTCTGAGTTTGGAGGAGCTGTCCGGCGCCCTCCGCCAGCTCTCCAGGGGGAAGTCCCCGGGGCTGGACGGGCTGACCGTGGAGTTCCACAGGGCGTTCTGGGGCGTCCTGGGGGGCGACTACGTGCGGGTCCTGGGGGAATGTCTGGTGACCGGGGAGATGCCCCTCTCGTGGCGCAGGGCGGTGATCGTCCTGCTGCCTAAGAGGGGCGATCTCCGCCTCCTCAAGAACTGGCGCCCGGTCTCCCTCCTCAGCACGGATTACAAAATCTTTGCCAGGGCCATGTCTGTTCGCCTTGGCGCCGTGCTGGCCCGCATGATCCATCCCGACCAGTCCTACACGGTCCCGGGCCGGACCATTCACGATAACATCCATCTGGTCCGGGACCTGGTCCACCATTCCCAGAGGGCTGGTCTGTCGGTCGCCTTCCTTTCCCTGGATCAGGAGAAGGCATTCGACAGGGTGGATCACGAGTATCTTTTCGGGACTCTGCGCGCTTTCGGGTTCGGGACGCATTTTGTCGCCCGGATCCGACTTCTGTACGCTGCCGCGGAGTGTCTGATTAAAGTTAACGGGTCCTTGACGGCGCCCCTTCGCTTCGGGAGGGGGGTGCGTCAGGGATGCCCCATGTCCGGCCAGTTATATGCCATTTGCGTGGAGCCTTTCCTGCGCCTCTTGCGGAAGAGGTTGGCGGGATTGGCTCTGCGAGGGCCGGGCGTGGAGGTGGTCCTCTCGGCTTACGCCGATGACATGCTCCTCGTGGTCACGGATCCCGTTGACTTGCGGAGGATGCGGGAATGCCAGCAGATTTACTCGGATGCATCCTCCGCCAGGATCAACTGGGGGAAATGTTCTGGACTCCTGGTGGGTCAGTGGCAGGTGGACTCTCTGCCGGAGGAGTTCGGGCCCTTCGCCTGGAGTACCACGCACCTCCTCTACTTGGGAGTCTACCTCAGCCCGGCCGAGGATGCCTGGCCGGCGAACTGGCACGAGCTGGAGGCCAAAGTCACCGCTCGCTTAGGACGCTGGACAGGATTGCTCCGAGTGTTGTCCTACAGGGGTCGGGCGTTGGTCATAAACCAACTGGTGGCCGCCATGTTGTGGTACCGGTTGGTTACTCTGATCCCCCCCCCTGCGTTTGTCGCCAAGATACAGAAGAAGCTCGTCGACTTCTTCTGGAACAACAGGATACACTGGGTCGCTGCTGCGGTTCTGAGTCTCCCGCTTAAGGAGGGCGGTCAGGCGTTGGTGTGCCTCCGCACCCAGGCTGTGACTTTCCGTCTTCGGACGCTGCAGAGATACCTGTACGTCGAGAATCCTCCAAGATGGTGTGCGCTGGCGACGTATTTTTTCCGCCAGCTGCACGGCCTCAATTACGACACGCAGCTCCTGTTTTTGGAGGTGAGCGGCAGGCGTGCCAGCCTGCGGGAGCTGCCTGTCTTTTACCAGGAACTACTATGGGTTTGGAACTCCGTCGCCTCCAGGCGGAGCTCTCCCCCGTCAGGAGCGGCGGCTGTCCTCCGGGAGCCGCTGTTCAGGAATCCGCACCTCCACGTCCGCGAGTTCGGGTGGCTGGCGGAGCGCAGGGCTGTGCCTGGCAGGGTGACTAGAGTCGGGGACCTACTCGATGGCGGAGGAGCGGGCTGGATGGCGCCAGAGGAGCTGGCGCGACGCATGTCGTGGGACGACGTCCGGCTCGCGGTCAATGCCATCGGGGCGGTGAAAGCGATGTTGCCCCCCGGCGTCACGAGGTGCGTCGAGGCGGCTCGGGCACGTGGGGAGATCCCGTCCGAGCTTACTCCCGTTCGGATGGAATTCCTTATCGGCGCCTTGCCCCGAGACTCCCCTCGGGGATCGGCGCCTCACAACTTGAGCCTTCTCGAGGAAATACCCTCCGTGCTTTTTCATTCTGCGCGGAGGGGTTTCCTGTACGGGCTGCTCTTGCACACCTTCCACTTTGCCATCTTCGCCTGCCGTCCGGACACGCCGTGGCGTGCCGTTTTACCTCCGGACGGAGGCGGAGGTCCCCAATGGGGGGCTCTCTATGCGGGAGTCCTCCCCTGTTCTATCGGGGATTTGGCCTGGAGGGTGTTGCACAGAGCGGTTCCGTGCAATAGATTTTTAAGCAGGTTTACGGACTCCCAGACCGCTTGTTTGTTTTGCGGTCTGGAGGAGTCCGTCTTTCACGTGTACACGGGGTGTGAGAGGTTGCAGCCCCTCTTCCATTTTTTGAGGGGGCTGCTCCTCAAATTTTGGTTGCACTTCAGTCCCACGCTCCTGATCTACGGTCACCCCGTGCGGAGGGGAGTGGGCAGGTTGGAGGACCTCCTCGTGGGCCTGCTCCTGGGCCTGGCCAAGAAAGCCATTAATTGGTCCAGGCAGCGGGCGGTCGAGGGGGTCGTCCGACCGGATTGCCTCCCCCTCTTCCGTGGCCATGTTCGCGCCCGGGTGGCCCTAGAGATGGAGCACGCGATGTCCGCCGGCGCGCTCGAGCTTTTGCGTGACCGGTGGGCGCCGCGGGGACTGGAGTGCATAATTAGTTTAAATAATCAAATTTTAATTTGAGGGGTTAAGGTTTATGTAAAGGGGTATTTGATTTTTAGTTGCACACAAAGAAAACAAGTGAAGGTGCCATCTAGAGGTTACAAAAAGGAACTGACTGGCACCCTCACACTCATTCTGGACTTTGCTTTCAGAGGAGCAGGTTGTGCTGCAGCAGCTGTGTAAAGTGGTGGTCGCCTTGACCAGGGAGTGGAGGGGAAGGAGAGACCCCAGGCCACCACTACCTTCAACCATCTATCAACTTCATCTACCGAGGTGCCTGGAGAGAGAGGAGGAGAGGGAAAAAGGAGGCCAGCATTTACAACAAGAGAGGCTTTTTCCATCACTGCCTCCCCAAATTGGCCTCCATTCCGGGAGAGGGAGAGAGGGGAGAGGAGCGGCCTTCAACACCCACTGCTTGGAAGGAGGGTAGGAGCAACTTCTTTTCTGTTTGAACTTCTGCAGGGGGGTGTCATTGGTGCATTCCCCAAAGACTTTGTATTGTGGGGAGGGGGAGGAAAGAAGACCGGGCCGGAAGACAAAGGGGTGTCAAAAGCCCCTTCCATTGCCCGGCCTGGGTTAGCTGGAGCTGCCCAGGTGAAGCCTTCATCACGAAGACCTGGTGTGGGGTGGAGCCTGGGCTTTTCTCCAGCTTCCCAGGCGAAGACGTCTTCTCCCCCTGCCTGAAGACCATCCGCAGAGACTTTATCTATTTTTCCATCGGGGAGTGCACCCCCTGCCGACGCCCACCCACCGTCTACCATCCTTGAGCGGGGACCCTGCCTTTGCGGCCCCTCCCCTCCTTCCCACCTCCCCCCTCTCTCTCTCTCTTTGTCCTCTCTCTGTCTCTCCAAAAGGCACCTCCCTTCTCATTTATTTTGACCAATTGAGCAGAGGGAAGGAAGGGCCCCCTCCCAATTTATTCCATCAAGGGGAGAGGTGGCCCAGTACATTTACACTCCCTCTGCTCAGGACTCTTTTTTGTTCCGAGGCCATTAAAAACCTCCAGGCCTGTGACAAAGTTGGGGTGTGTGTAGCTCTTTTTTTAAGAACCACCCCATGATGGCCAGTACTTCTTCGGCGGCGACAGGGCCGGCGATGACATATGCGGCGGCCAAAGCCTCGGCCGCTCCCGCTGCTGCTGCTGCCCCGTCGCCGTTCCGCTTGATGACCATCAAGCTCGGGGTGAAGAGCTACACCCACCCCGACATGACTATTGAGGCGTGCGTGAAGGCTATGGCCGGGGTTGTCGGCCCTCCGGCCATAGTCGCCGCCTCAAAAATGTACGGGAAGGCTGTCTTCTTCCTGGAGTCCGAGCGGGCGGTGGCCCTGGCCATTGCCCAGGGGCTCACCGTGGGCGGGACTTTCCTGCCGGTGGACCCGCTGGAGGCCACCGCGCAGAGGGTCGTCTTGTCGAATGTCCCACCCTATATCACCGGTGAGCTCCTCCACCCCCACCTACGTCAACTCGGGGAGGTGAGGTCGGGGATTTCCCCGCTCGGGCTCCGGGAAGGCAGCCTTCGCCATGTCTTCTCCTTCCGGCGCCAAGCTTTCGTGCAGCTGGCGCGGGAGGGGGAGACGGACGGGGCTTTCACGGTCCTCCACGGGGGGACCCCGTACCGCGTCTTTTGGACCATGGACGGCATGCGGTGCCACGCCTGTAGGGAGGTGGGGCACGTGCGGAAAAACTGCCCCGCCTCCAAGGCCGCCAAGTCATCCGGCGCGACCAAGGCTGGCACCGCCGCCGCTCCTCCCTCCGGGTCTAGCCGCGCCCCCTCCCGAACAAAAGCTAACGGGGCGCGGTCGTCGTCGGAGGCCGTCGTCATCCAGGCCTCCGGCGGGGGGGAGGAGGGAGGTCCGGTCGCGAAAAAGGCGCTGGGGAAAACTAAACACCGTAGGGTGGGTCCCCCCGCGGAGGGCGTCCCCCACAATATGGAGCCCCTGACGCCGGAGAGCGTCGCTGCGATAATCGCGGAGTGCGGAGGGGCGGGGCCCTCGTGGCCGAGCCTGTGGCCGCGACCGCCGAGGCGGTAATGCCAGAACCTGCGGCCGGGCTCGGGCCCGGGGGTCCCAAAGAACTCGCTCCTCCAGAAGGAGCAGGGGAGGCCCCTGAAGAAATGGAGGCCTCCCTTTACCCCTCCGCGCTCAAAAGAAGGCGCGACCCCCTGGATGAGGAGGAGGACCGGGAGGAGGAAGGTCCCTCCGGTCAGGGGGAGTCGTCGCCCGCCGCGGGCGCTGCGCCCCACCCCACCGCTGACACCATTACGGGCGAACGGCAGGGGTCGCCTGTCCCTGAGGAGGCTGAGGCAGAAGCGTCTGCCCGGCTTGTGCCTCCCGGGGATGGGGACGAGACCCTGCCCGTGGGGGGGGCCGCGGGACGACCCGCGGCGGGGATGGATCCGCTGTTGGTGGCGTTACACCTCGACGGGTTGGGCGGCCAGGGGACCGGGCCGGGCGAGTCATCCGATGATGAGCTCGCCCAGAGCGGCCCGGACCTTTCCCAGGTGCTGCTCGACTTTGTCGAGTCTGCGGGAAAATTACCCCATCTGCTGGGTCGGAGGCCGGTGGCGTGGCGGAGGGGGACCCTCCGTCTGTGTCTCCGGCGCCGGGCGACTTGGAGATGATCGGGTACACGTGTTCTCCGGTCTCTCCGGTCGTTCCAGCGCCTGGGGCGGAGGGGGTCTCCGGCCCGCCGCCGCCTTCTGGCCCGGCCCCCCTAAAGGAGCCCGGGGGGGAATCCTCCGCTGCCGATCCTGGGGGTGGGATCTGGGCGGAGGCGGGGCCGGCTGTCGCGGCCGGGCCGCCCGACGTGTACTGCGTGGCGGACGGTTCGGCCGCCGGTGGCGACCCCCCGGAGGAGGACGGGGACTCGGTAGTGGGGGCGGAGGAAGATTTAGAGTCCATCGCCGACGAGGCGATGGATGACCTCGCGCCCCTCGCCGGGCCCCCCCTCATTCTTATTTCCATCAGGGAGCTCCGGGAATTTGTGGCCACGAGCCAGGGTCGCCGCAGGACCCAGCAGGCCCTCGACAGATGGTCGGGGCTGGCGCTGCTCGTCGGGTCGGCCCGCGTCGCCTACAAGACCATGGGTGCGGACGCGGGCGTGAGCCCGTCCGAGCTGTGTTGGTTCCGAGCATTCCTCACCGGGCTGCTAAAGGAGTGGCGGTCGACTAGCGGCCGCCCTCCCTTCCCCCGTTAGTTTTAAGTAGGGGTTGGTTGTGCTTCTGAAATGAAGATAACCATAGCCAGCCTCAACGTCAACGGCAGCAGGGGAGCTAGCCGCAGATTTGAAAACTTTTCGGTCCTTCGGGATGGGAAGTATGCGGTGTGCTTCCTGCAAGAAACCCACACCGTTCCGGGAGACGAGGCCACGTGGCTCCTGGAGTGGCAAGGAGGGGTCAACATGAGTCACCTCTCCAGTGTTTCCAGTGGGGTGGCTATCTTGTTGGCCCCGCATTTTCAGCCGGAGATCTTGGGGGTCAAGGAGCTCATGCCGGGCCGCTTGCTCCAGGTCACCGTTCACCTGGGGGGCGTGCCGTTCCATCTAGTGAACGTGTACGCCCCCGGGGCCGGTGCGCAGCAAGCGCGCTTCTTTGAAGAAGTGTCCACTCTTTTGGGCTCCATCGACGCGGGCGAGTGCGTCGTCCTCGGGGGGGATTTTAATTGTACCCTCGAGGCGAGGGACCGCACGGGTACCCAGCCGAGCCCGGCGTCGGTGGGGAAGTTGAGGGACCTGGTCGGGTCCCTCGACTTGGTGGACGTCTGGCGTAATCTCCATCCCGACTCTAGCGCCTTCACCTTTGTGAGGTCTGGGGGCGGAGCGTCCAGGATCGACCGCCTCTACATTTCCCGAGCGTACGTCTCCTGCGTTCCGACGGCTTCCGTGCGGCCGGTGCCATGCACGGACCACCACCTGGTGTGGGCGGAGCTCGTGCCGCCGCGCGCCGGGGGGGGTCCGCGTACTGGCACTTTAACAACCTGCTGCTGGAGGACGCGCGGTTCCGGGATTCGTTCGGTCGTTTCTGGGCCGGCTGGAGAAGGAAGCAGGGGGGCTTCCCCTCCTTGAGGCTATGGTGGGATGTGGGCAAGGCTCACATCCGTCTCTTCTGTCAGGAGTACGCGAAGGGGTCGACCAAGAGGCGGGAGGCCCGGGTCGGGCAGTTGGAGAAGGAGGTGCTCGACCTGGAGTCCCGTCTCGGTCAAGTCGCCGAGGACCCGGCCCTGCGGCTGGCGTACGAAGAGAAGAAGGGTGCGCTGAAGGACCTGTGGCTCGTCGGGTCCCGAGGCGCGTACGTGAGGTTGCGGATCCAGTTCCTGCGGGACCTGGACCGCGGCTCCCCCTTCTTCTACTCGCTGGAAAAAAGACGGGGGGTCCGTAAGCAGCTTTTGGAGCTGCTGGCTGACGACGGATCTCCGGTCTCGGATCCAGAGGGAATCCGCGCGGAGACCCGCACCTATTACGGAGCTCTGTTCTCTCCGGATCCGTCCAGCGAGGACGCACGCAGAGTTTTGTGGGAGGACCTGCCGAAGGTCGGCCTGGAGGGCGCTGAAAAACTGGACGCTCCTCTGAGTTTGGAGGAGCTGTCCGGCGCCCTCCGCCAGCTCTCTAGGGGGAAGTCCCCGGGGATGGACGGGCTGACCATGGAGTTCCACAGGGCGTTCTGGGGCGTCCTGGGGGGCGACTACGTGCGGGTCCTGGGGGAATGTCTGGCGACCGGGGAGATGCCCCTCTCGTGGCGCAGGGCGGTGATCGTCCTGCTGCCTAAGAGGGGTGATCTCCGCCTCCTCAAGAACTGGCGCCCGGTCTCCCTCCTCAGCACGGATTACAAAATCTTTGCCAGGGCCATGTCTGTTCGCCTTGGCGCCGTGCTGGCCCGCATGATCCATCCCGACCAGTCCTACACGGTCCCGGGCCGGACCATTCACGATAACATCCATCTGGTCCGGGACCTGATCCACCATTCCCAGAGGGCTGGTCTGTCGGTCGCCTTCCTTTCCCTGGATCAGGAGAAGGCGTTCGACAGGGTGGATCACGAGTATCTTTTCGGGACTCTGCGCGCTTTCGGGTTCGGGACGCATTTCGTCGCCCGGATCCGACTTCTGTACGCTGCCGCGGAGTGTCTGATTAAAGTTAACGGGTCCTTGACGGCGCCCCTTCGCTTCGGGAGGGGGGTGCGTCAGGGATGCCCCATGTCCGGCCAGTTATATGCCATTTGCGTGGAGCCTTTCCTGCGCCTCTTGCAGAAGAGGTTGGCGGGATTGGCTCTGCAAGGGCCGGGCGTGGAGGTGGTCCTCTCGGCTTATGCCGATGACGTGCTCCTCGTGGTCACGGATCCCGTTGACTTGCGGAGGATGCGGGAATGCCAGCAGATTTACTCGGACGCATCCTCCGCCAGGATCAACTGGGGGAAATGTTCTGGACTCCTGGTGGGTCAGTGGCAGGTGGACTCTCTGCCGGAGGAGTTCGGGCCCTTCGCCTGGAGTACCACGCACCTCCTCTACTTGGGAGTCTACCTCAGCCCGGCCGAGGATGCCTGGCCGGCGAACTGGCATGAGCTGGAGGCCAAAGTCACCGCTCGCTTAGGACGCTGGACAGGATTGCTCCGAGTGTTGTCCTACAGGGGTCGGGCGTTGGTCATAAACCAACTGGTGGCCGCCATGTTGTGGTACCGGTTGGTTACTCTGATCCCCCCCCCTGCGTTTGTCGCCAAGATACAGAAGAAGCTCGTCGACTTCTTCTGGAACAACAGGAGACACTGGGTCGCTGCCGCGGTTCTGAGTCTCCCGCTTAAGGAGGGCGGTCAGGCATTGGTGTGCCTTCGCACCCAGGCTGCGACTTTCCGTCTTCAGATGCTGCAGAGATACCTGTACGTCGAGAATCCTCCAAGATGGTGTGCGCTGGCGACGTATTTTTTCCGCCAGCTGCACGGCCTCAATTACGACACGCAGCTCCTGTTTTTGGAGGTGAGCGGCAGGCGTGCCAGCCTGCGGGAGCTGCCTGTCTTTTACCAGGAACTACTATGGGTTTGGAACTCCGTCGCCTCCAGGTGGAGCTCTCCCCCGTCAGGAGCGGCGGCTGTCCTCCGGGAGCCGCTGTTCAGGAATCCGCACCTCCACGTCTGCGAGTTCAGGTGGCTGGCGGAGTGCAGGGCTGTGCCTGGCAGGGTGACTAGAGTCGGGGACCTACTCGATGGCGGAGGAGCGGGCTGGATGGCGCCAGAGGAGCTGGCGCGACGCATGTCGTGGGACAACGTCCGGCTCGCGGTCAATGCCATCGGGGCGGTGAAAGCGATGTTGCCCCCCGGCGCCACGAGGTGTGTCGAGGCGGCTCGGGCACGTGGGGAGATCCCGTCCGAGCTTACTCCCGTTCGGATGGAATTCCTTATCGGCACCTTGCCCCGAGACTCCCCTCGGGGATCGGCGCCTCACAACTTGAGCCGTCTCGAGGAAATACCCTCCGTGCTTTATCATTCTGCGTGGAGGGGTTTCCTGTACGGGCTGCTCTTGCACACCTTCCACTTTGCCATCTTCGCCTGCCGTCCGGACATGCCGTGGCGTGCCGTTTTACCTCCGGACGGAGGCGGAGGTCCCCAATGGGGGGCTCTCTATGCGGGAGTCCTCCCCTGTTCTATCGGGGATTTGGCCTGGAGGGTGTTGCACAGAGCAGTTCCGTGCAATAGATTTTTAAGTAGGTTTACGGACTCCCAGACCGCTTGTTTGTTTTGCGGTCTGGAGGAGTCCGTCTTTCACGTGTACATGGGGTGTGAGAGGTTGCAGCCCCTCTTCCATTTTTTGAGGGGGCTGCTCCTCAAATTTTGGTTGCACTTCAGTCCCACGCTCCTGATCTACGGTCACCCCGTGCGGAGGGGAGCGGGCAGGTTGGAGGACCTCCTCGTGGGCCTGCTCCTGGGCCTGGCCAAGAAAGCCATTAATTGGTCCAGGCAGCGGGCGGTCGAGGGGGTCGTCCGACCGGATTGCCTCCCCCTCTTCCATGGCCATGTTCGCGCCCGGGTGGCCCTAGAGATGGAGCACGCGGTGTCCGCCGGCGCGCTCGAGCTTTTGCGTGACCAGTGGGCGCCGCGGGGACTGGAGTGCATAATTAGTTTAAATAATCAAATTTTAATTTGAGGGGTTAAGGTTTTATTTAAAGGGGTACTGGATTTTAGTTAGTTTATTTTGTTAATTTGTTTAAACACAAAGAAGCAAGTGAAGGTGCCATCTAGAGGTTACAAAAAGGAACTGACTGGCACCCTCACATAGTACGTTCACAAATATCAATTAGCAGCAGTCAATGTATCAACTTACGCATGCGTCTTAGAATCTGCTAATTACTTTTTATACAACAGTTTTGGCAACTTGTAGCAAGACTCTAAACATTGCGCATTTGACCAGCGATCCGGGACTGATCAACACTGAGCCAACTGAGGGAATCCAGGAATAGCAATTGAAGTTGGCGTTAATAATAAAATGTAGAAGTAATGGAGAATTTAGGAGAATATGTACACAAATTCAGCGCCAGCCGCGCTGGTGGCCCACTGACAGTAGCGGACTTGATGGAGAAAACCGACCCCTGAGCGAGTTGGTTCAAGTACTAGAGATATAGCTCTTCAGTGCCCCATAGAATTATAAAAATAACACCAAAGCAGTGGTGGTGCAAGTTTATATTGCCGTTACTAAGGCAGTTGAAGTTTAGAATAAAAACTGAGAACTAGTTTAAAAGAATAAAGGTTGAGCAGCAAGGACTGTGTGTAACCTGTCAAGAACTATTAACACAACTAGAATAGTATTCAAAACATTGTAATAAATTAAAAGACATTGTGCAGGAGGAGGATAAGGAGTACCAGGGGTTAAAGTGAGCCATTAAACATTAGACCTAGGCTGTGATGCAGTTAGGTAAAGATGCCTCAGCTATTCACATCGAGTGTAACAAAAGAATTGGAGACAGGAGAAATAAATTAAAAGCCCACAAGGCTGTTACCCAGACTTCCACCGTGCCAGGCTTGGTTGAAGTCTCTGACCAATGGGCGGTTATATTGATAACATTGTGGGGGTACATGAACCACGTCCCCTGAGCGAGTAAACAAGGTGACACCACAGGAGCACTAATGCAAGCCTGAGAAGAAGCCTCTCTCACACCTAAATGAGGATTTAAATCATTAGCAAAGGGTTAAGTAGTCAATATAAGAGATTGAAAGTTGATATAAGAGAACAAGAATAAATAAGGGAGAGAGGATGTCCCTTTTCTACCGCTGACACGGGCTGCAACAGGAACTTTTCTTGTTTCAGTGTACAGTTTGCTTTTAAATTTCTCTGTGAAACTGCAGTCTGTAGAACCATGCCCGTGGTGGCTCCTTCCACTTTTCACAGTCCTTCTCTAAAGTGTTAACCCTTTGTAGACATTACCTTAGTTACCATTATGGTTGGTACAAATATTTAAATCCTGGCAGAGCTATTTTTTCTCAATTGATACATTGAATGGATAGTCAACGAAACCACTTGGGATGAACATGAACTATATTTTAAAACAGAACCCATAACTACTGCTGCCTGTAAGAGTGGTTATAGTGAGTAGAATAGCCAGCATCATATTAAGTTAGGGCACAGCAGTTTTAGAAGGGGTTAATGGAATTAAATTAGTCTCCGAGCACAAAGGGCTACAGAGATTAGCACCAATGTGTGGGAAGATGCACTGTCTGGAATGAGGTTGGGAGCAAGAAAGAATAATAGTTTTTCTCTGTAATAAATATCTATAAGAGTTAAAGAAGCGAGCGGCGAGGCTTCAAAAGGCCCCAGAGACCAGGTAGGCTCACAGCGTCAGCAGCAGTGGTGGCACCGGGAAACGCGAGCGTCGAGGCTTTAGAAGGCCCCAGAGACCAGGTAGGCCTTACTAATCTCCAATCTCAGAGAGGGAGAGAAGTAAAAAGTAATCGAAGTGTGACGTCACCACAAAGCAGTTAAGTGATTGGTTGGGAGTATTTCTCTCTTTTTAAAACTTTAACCCTGTGGTTTATAGTTGTTAAAGTCTCTGTGGTGTAGCGGGGACAGTTTGTAAACCAGGGCCCTTAAATTTATCGGCCCAGTAATTCCGTTCCAAACGCGTGAGTATGGTTGAGGTACTCACGCATCTGGCTGGAGGAAATGCCGGTTTTCAGCATGCACAGCGCATGCGGAGAAAACCAGTATTTCCTGTCCTCTGAACGAAGGGGTTCAGAGGCACAGCACGTGCGACTGCACAGGCAGCGCGTGCGCAATAAAATTCGCCGGTTTCATTCATGCTTTCAGTGAGGTTCAGTCCTTGCAACTTACACATGAAAAAAGCATGCGTACAGTTGCTCCAGAGGCTGCGGAGGAAGATATATTTTATCGTGGAGCTTCTGAAAGGCAATATTTTTGTTTCAGAAAGGGAGGAAAGTCATTTTAAGAAATGCTGAGGTAAGTTTTTAACTTTAATTATTTTTTTTTAACTGGTTTTCAGTACTGTAGGTAGAAGGAGCAATTGTGGCTGTGTGAATTGAATTTGCTGTGTTTATTAAATGTGAAAATGGCTGTTCTAAAATGAATAATGTAACATTTCCAACATTTTTAAGAAATAAACTTTTCATCAGTAATATATTCTTTTAAGTAATTATGTATGTATGTCCATATATATTCCTTTATGTATATGTATGTATGTATATATTCCTTTACTTATGTGTATGAATGTATGTATTTAATTATGATTTTCCAATAAGTTACTTTCTCTGAAAGTCATAATTAAATACATACATTCATACACATAAGTAAAGGAATATATACATACATACATATACGCAAAGGAATATATACAGACATACATACATAATTACTTAAAAGAATATATTACTGATGAAAAGTTTCTTTCTTAAAAATGTTGGAGTAATTTTCACATTTAATAAACAAAGCAAATTCAATTCACATAGCCACAATTGCTCCTTCTACCTACAGTACTGAAAACCCGTTTTAAAAAACAAAAATAAACTTTAAAACTTACCTCAGCATTTCTTAAAATAACTTTCCTCCCATTCCCAAACAAAGATATTGCCTTTCAGAAGCTCCACGATAAAATATATCTTCCTCCGCAGCCTATGGAGCAACTGTACTCATGCTTATTTCATGAGTAAGTTGTAAGGACTTAATCTCACTGAAAGTATGAAAGAAACCGGCGAATTTTACTGCGCATGCGCTGCCTGTGCAGTCGCACGCGTTCTGCCTCTGAACCCCTTCGTTCAGAGGACAGGAAATGCCGGTTTTCCCCATCATGCACCGTGCATGCTGAAAACCGGCATTTCCTCCGGCCAGATGCGTGCCTACCCCAACCATACTCACGCGTTTGGAACGGAATTACTGGGCCATTGGAAAATCATCCCGGGCTCTGAAATTGATCAGGCGGGTATGATGTATTACCAAGACGATAACGCGTTTCTCCTGTCATAGGCCGGGGTGATTTTCTAGCCAGTCACTTCATTAAAATTACTTTAACAACTCTTTCCATTTCTTCCTTGCAAGGACGTCTGTGTAAGCAGGAGGCCTGTGAGCGAGAAAAATGCCCGCAACTGCTAGTAGCCAACACCTTCACGAGCTAGTGGCGCCTTGTACCTCCCCCTCCCCCTCCCCCCGCAAGGCAAAGAATGGAGCAGACACAATTTAAAGTGAAGCAGTGAACTTTTATTGCATCATAAAACAATTTTCAGGGTCAGTTTTGATGTAGATAGTTTATAACTTTAAAATGTTAACTAGCTATTTCCTGCTTTTCAAACATTTGTAAACATGAATAGTTCAGAAAAAAATATGTTAACATTTTAAAGTGACTTTTTGTGTTTTCTTAGTGCAATAAAGACATTCAAGGTGGAAACCAGCTATGTTCTAATTTTCAACCAGTTGTAAAAATACTTTGGCTCCAATAAAAGTTGCTAATTTTTTTCAAACTGACTACAGGCTGCACTGTTTAAAAGAAAAGGTTACATATACTTTCAGTCACAAATAAACATTTCAATGAAAACAGCAAACACAACATTTTACATGTCAATAAAATGAAAAATTTAACAATTGCACGATTTGCCCCCTCGCATCTGCGACTGAGGGTCCAAGGAGGTGCATTGCACAAGAGGTCATCATCATACGTATCCTCACACTGTTCCCTTTCGGGAACTGTATGAAGTGGTGGAAGGATTCCTGGCCACGTTAACGCTCCTTCCGTGACCATAACCATCTTCATACCAGCCATTAGGGTGGTTAGTCCTATGGCGTGAGGGTTTTACGGGCTCCCACAACCCATCTGAGGGGGGGGGCACCCACACCCGCGGACGCAAGTATCCCGCTGGATGTCGACCCAGAATTTATAGTTGGAGCTCCGACTCCACTTGCCGGGACTGTCTGGAGCGGGGTTTGAAACCCTACCCCTTCTGGCCCAGCGGCGGGGATGCTTACCGCTGCGCAAAAGGCCCACTCCGCACGAAAGGTGACACCCATACGTTTCCTGCACCTTTTCCCTCCCCGTGACTGGAGCCCTATGCTGCCACTTGAAAGACCAAGCTATCATCTGTCCTTTTTGCGGCGCCTTGGACTTCTCATTGCCAATGATGAGCAGGCGCTGCGCCTCCACCTCATTGAGGAGATTGCTGAGGTCATCATCAGTTCAATTGTGAGTTATTTTAATGCTGTGAATTGTGCTCATTCCAGCCATTTCACGTTGCTAATCAGAGTGGGCCTTTGGCATAGCGGTAGCATCCCCGCCGTCTGGGCCAGACGGGGTAGGGTTTCGAACCTCGCTCCAGACATTCCCGGCAAGTGGAGTCGGAGCGCCGGCTCTAAATTCTGGGTTGACATCCAGTGGGATCTTTGCGTGTGTGTGTGGCCCCGCACCCCCCCCCCTCGTATAGGTTGTGGGAGCCCGTAAAACCCTCCTGCCATAGGACTAACCCACCCTAATGGCTGGTTCAAAGATGGTTACGGTCACGGAATGAGCGTTAATCACGGCCATAAATCCTTCCACCACTTCATACAGTTCCCCAAAGGGAACAGTGTGAAGACACATACAACGATGACGTTGCTAATTAAATAAATGGAATGAAAAAAATGCTTTCAGGGACTTTAAAAGTCTTTAAATTGCTTTAATTCTGTTTAAAACTACTTCAGATTCTTCAAAATAATATAAAAGTTACCAAAAGCTTCATAAAAATACCAAAAACCTATTTAAAATGCTGCTCTGCATGTAAAAATGTTTTGCTGCTTGTGAGAAACATTGGGGGCGTGTCCTATTAAACTGAGACCTCAAGGGGCGTGTCTCACTTGCACTGCGCGCTCCAGGCTTCGCGCTGGCTGCACACCTGGGCGGCGTGACATCAGACGCTGCCCGGGAGTCATCATTTTAAAACAGGAATTCCAGGCATCCCTGAAGCTCAACGGCTGGCACGTCGGGTAAGTGCACATCGGGGGCTTGCACGTGCGGCAAGCCCCCGATCCTAATTTCTGCCCCATAATTTAAATGTAGTGAAATTAGTGGGATTCATTTGTTTAACTTAATTGCAATTAATTAAATGGTAAGTCATGGCAGGACAGCCCGGTGCTGTGGTATGCTCTTCCTGCGTGAAGTGGGAACTCAGGGACACTTCCTGTGTCCCTGACAACCACGTGTGCAGGAAGTGCATCGAACTGCAGCTACTGGCAGGCCGCATTACGGTGCTGGAGCAGCAATTGGATACATGCTGGACCATTCGCGATGCTGAGGACATCGTGAATAGCACATTTGATCAGTTGGTCACACCACAGGTAAAGTTGGCACAGGCAGAGAGGGAACTGGTGACCAACAGGCAGAGTAGTAGGCGCAGGCAGGTAGCCCTGTGGCCATCCCCCTCTCAAACAGATATACCACTCTGGATACTGATGGGGGGGATGGCTTACCAGGGGAAGGCAGCAGCAGCCAACTTCCTGGCACCACGAGTGGTTCTGCTGCTCAGGATGGGAGGAAAAAGACTGGGAGAGCTATAGTGATAGGGGATTCTATTGAAAGGGGAATAGATAGGTGTTTCTGCAGCCGCAAATGAGACTCCAGGATGGTGTGTTGCCTCTCTGGTGCAAGGGTCAAGGATGTCTCAGAGCGGCTGCAGAAAATTTTGGAAGGGGAGGCTGAACAGCCAGTTGTCGTGGTGCATATAGGTACCAACGATATAGGTAAAAACCGGGATGAGGTCCTAAAAGCTGAAAATAGGGAGTTAGGAGGTAAATTAAAAATAGGACCTCAAAGTTAGTAATCTCAGGATTGCTACCAGTACCATGTGCTAGTCAGAGTAGAAATAGAAAGATATTTCAGATGAATACGTGGCTATAGGAATGGTGCCAGGGGGAGGGATTCAAATTTCTGGGACATTGGAACCGGTTCTGGGGGAGGTGGGACCAGTACAAAATGGACAGTTTGCACCTGGGCAGGGCTGGGACCAATGTCCTAGGGGGAGTGTTTGCAAATGCTCTGGAGGAGCGTTTAAACTAAAATGGCAGGGGGTTGGGAACCTGAGTGGAGAGACAGAGGAAAGGGAAACAAGGATAAAAGCAAAAGACAGGAAGGAGAAAAATAAAAGTGGCAGGCAGAGAAATCAAGGGTTTAAATCAAACATGGCCACAGTAAATAATAATTCTATAAGATCGTAGACCTTTAAAAAACAAGCCTGAAGGCTTTGTGTCTTAATGCAAGGAGCATTCGTAATAAGGTGCATGAATTAGCTGCGCAAATAGAGGTAAACGAATATGATATGATTGGGATTACGGAAACATGGCTCCAGGGTGGCCAAGGTTGGGAACTCAATATCCCGGGATATTCAATATCCAGGAAAGATAGTCAAAAAGGAAAAGGAGGTGGGGTAGCATTGCTGGTTAAAGAGGGGATTAACACAATTGAAAGGAAGGATATTAGCTCTGATGATGTGGAATCTGTATGGGTAGAACTGAAAAATACCAAGGGGCAGAAAACGTTAGTGGGAGTGGTATATAGACCTCCAAACAGTAATGCGGAGGTTGGGGATGGCATCAAATGGGAAATTAGAGAGGCGTGCAATAAGGGCACAGCAGTTATCATGGGTGACTTTAATCTACATATAGATTGGGCTAACCAAATTAGTACCAACACTGTGGAGGAGGAAATCCTGGAGTGTATATGGGATGGTTTCCTGGACCAATATGTCGAGGAACCAACTAGAGATCAGGCCATCTTAGACTGGGTATTATGTAATGAGAAAGGTTTAATTAGCAATCTTGTTGTGCGAGGCCCCTTGGGCCAGAGCGATCATAATATGATAGAATTCTTCATTAAGATGGAGAGTAAAATATTTGACTCAGAGACTAGGATCCTGAATTTAAATAAAGGAGACTACGATGGTATGAGGTGCGAGTTGGGTAGGATTGATTGGGGAATGACACTCAAAGGGTTGATGGTGGTTGGCAATGGCAAATATTCAAAGATCGCATGGATGTACTACAAAATTTGTTCATCCCAATTTGGCATAAAAATAAAACAAAAAAGGTGACTCAACCGTGGTTAACAAGGGAAATTAGGGATAGCATAAGATCCAAGGAGAGGACATATAAATTGGCCAGAAAAAACAGGAAACCTGAGGGTTGGGAGCAGTTTAGGTTTCAACAAATGAGGACAAAGGGATTAATTAAAAGGGGGAAAATAGAGTATGAGAGTAAGCTTGCAGGGAACATAAAAACAGACTGTAAAAGCTTTTATAGATATGTGACGAGGAAAAGATTGGTGAAGTCAAGTGTAGGTCCCTTGCAGGCAGAATCAGGGGAATTTATAATGGGGAACAAAGAAATGGCAGACCAATTAAATACATACTTTGGTTATGTCATCACAAAGGAGGACACAAATAACCTCCCAAAGATGTCGGGGAATATAGGGTCTAATGACAGGGAGGAACTGATAGAAATCAGTATTTGTAGGGAAATGGTGCTAGGGTAATTGATGGGATTGAGGGCTGATAAATCCCCAGGGCCTGATAATCTACATCCTAGGGTACTTAAGGAAGTGGCCCTAGAAACAGTAGATGCATTGTGGGTCATCTTCCAAAATTCGATAGACTCTGGAATATTACCCATGGATTGGCGGGTAGCTAATGTTACCCCACTGTTCAAAAAGGGTGGTAGAGAGAAAACAGGGAATTACAGACGGGTAAGGCTGACATCGGCAGTGGGAAAAATGCTAGAGTCCATTATAAAGGATGTAATAGCAGATCACTTGGAAAAAAGTGACCGAATCGGACAAAGTCAACATGGATTTACAAAGGTAAATCGTGCTTGACTAATCTACTGGAATTTTTTGAGGATGTAACTGGTAAAATAGATAAGGGAGAACCAGAGGATGTGATGTATTTGGATTTTCAAAAGGCTTTTGATAAGGTCCCGCATAAGAGGTTAGCGTGTAAAATTAAGGCACATGGGATTGGGGGCAAGGTATTGATTTGGATAGAGAACTGGTTGGCAGACAGAAAGCAAAGAGTTGGAATAAACGGCTCTTTTTCCGAGTGGCAGGCAGTGGCTTGTGGGGTAATGCTGGGATCGGTCCTTGGACCCCAGCTATTCACAATATATATATTAATAATCTGGATGAGGGAACTAGATGTAATATCTCCAAGTTTACAGATGACACACAGCTCGGTGGGCGTGTGTGCTATGAGGAGGATATCGAGAAACTCCAGCATGATTTGGACAGGTTGGGTGATTGGGCAGAAGCATGGCAGATGCAATATAACGTGGATAAATGCGAGGTTATCCACTTTGGTGTCAAAAACAGGAAGGCAGATTATTATCTGAATGGCAATAGATTTGGAGAAGGGGAAGTGCAACGAGACCTGGGCGTCCTTGTGCACCAGTCGCTGAAAGTAAGCATGCAGGTGCAGCAGGCGGTTCAGAAGGCAAATGATATGTTGGCCTTCGTAGTGAGAGGGTTTGAGTACAGGAACAAGGATGTCTTGCTGCCTTGGTGAGACCACATCTGGAGTATTGTGTGCAGTTTTGGTCGACTTATCTGAGGAAGGATGTGCTTGCCATGGAAGGAGTGCAGCGAAGATGCACCAGGCTGATACCTGGGATGGCAGGAATGATGTATGAGGGGAGATTGGGTCGATTGGTCTTGTCCATGCTGGAGTTTAGAAGAATGAGAGGGGATCTCATCGAAACATATAAA
Source organism: Somniosus microcephalus (assembly GCF_052327205.1). Lineage (NCBI taxonomy): Eukaryota > Metazoa > Chordata > Chondrichthyes > Squaliformes > Somniosidae > Somniosus > Somniosus microcephalus. Next base: position 65,228,697 of record NC_141005.1, on the reverse strand, counting down.
ATTCTAGCAGGACTAGACAGACTAGATGCTGGAACGATATTCCCGATGGTCGGGGAATCCAGAACCAGGAGTCACAGTCTAAGGATAAGGGGTAAGCCATTTCGGACAGAGATGAGGAGGTATTTCTTCACCCAGAGAGTGGTGAATCTGTGGAATTCTCTACCAAAGAAGGCAGTAGAGGCCAATTCATTAAATATATTCCAGAAGGAGTTGCATATATTCCTTAAGGCTAGGGGAATCAAGGGATATGGAGAGAAGGCAGGAACAGGGTACTGAATTTGGACGATCAGCCATGATCTCATTGAATGGCGGAGCAGGCTCGAGGGGCCGAATGGCCTACTGCTGCCCCTATCTTCTATGTTTCTATATTTCTATGAAGGCAATGAGTGTAGAATGTAGCATGCTGCGGGAGGGAGTTGAGGACACTCGTGTGGAAGACATAGTCTCAGTTAAGGAGATGTTCGATGTGCTCCTTCCAGCGGGCACTGACTGCCTCGTTGTCCTTGATGAGTAATCTCCGTTCTTGACCCGCAGCAGGGTAGGACCTTGGGTGCTTGGGCCATAGCTGGTCTTCACTGCGCTAAAGAATCCACGCACGTCCTGTTTGTCGGCTAGCTGCTGGATCTCCTGTGCTTTCCCCACCCACAATCCCTTTCTTTAGGTTGCGAGTTTTTCATGGACCTCGGCCTTTAGGCGTCTGTAGAGATGCTTTCTTGCTCTCGAGTTGTGTTGCTGTTTCCAGATCAGGAATGCCTTGCGCGTGTGGCTTATTAGCTCCTGCATCTCCTGGTCATTCTCATCGAACCAGTTTTGGTGTTTCCTGGTCGAGTCACCGTGCGTCTCTTCACAGGTGCAGATTATGCAGGCCTTGAGTGCAGACCAGGTGCTGTGGGCACTCTGTGTCTTGAATCACTGGGAGTCATCAGGTTGGTTGTGAGGCAAAGGCTGAATAGGGCTTGCTGAGCAGGGTCTTTGAGTGCTCCAGCGTTGATTTTCCTGTGGCATTGTTTCTGTTGCCACTGCTGTTTTGGGGCTCCATTGATGGAGATGACAGAGCAGATTAGACAGAGGTCTGTCCAGCAGTCTCCAGCTCCTGTCATGGCACGGGTGATGTGGACATTCTTGCAGTCCCTCGCTCAGACAATGATGTATTCCAGCAGATGCCAGTGCTTGGAGCGAGGGCGTTGCTATGAAACCTTGTACTTGTCTCTCTCACAGAACTGGGTGTTGGTTATGACAAGGTGATGTTCTAAGCATTTCCTCAGCAGGAGGGTGCCATAGGAGTTGACTTACCCTACCCCCTTTCTGCCGATCACACATCCCCAGAGGTCAGTGTCCTTTCCAACTCAAGTGTTAAATTCGCCAAGGAGGATCAGCTTGTCAACGTTGGGACTCAGGACAGGGATTGGTCGATGCTGGAGTAGAATTCCTCTTTGGTCTTATCTGTGGCTTCCAGTGTTGGGGCATGTGCACTGATGACCGTAGCACACTGGTTCCAGGCTAGGGTGAGCCGAAGAGTCATGAGGCCTTCCTTTATTCCGCAAGAGGGGTCTCTGAGATGCCCAAGTAGCTCATTTTTTATGGAGAAGCCTACCCCATGGACGCGGATTTCTTCTTCAGGTTTGCCTTCCCAGAACAAGGTGTAAGCACCAAATTACTCCTTCAGCTGGCCTTCCCCTGCCCACCGGATCTTGAGTAGGGCGGCGATGTCTATGTTGAAACATCTGACCTCGCGGGCAACAATAGCAGTATGGCATTCCGGTCTTTCGCTGTTGGGGTTGTCCATGAGGGTCCTGAGGTTCCAGTTCCCAAATTTCATTTTTTAAAGGGTGGATGATGCCTGTGCATGAATTCTTTTTATCAAGGGGTGGCCGTTGCACAGCAGCTGCCACATGGGCTTGACAGAGCAAGTTCTTGGTCCAATGGCAAGGGAATCCAAGATGATTGGACATCAGGCTCTGTTACATCGGCCTAGCACACACACACAAACATACTCCTACTGTCCTCCTCCCTGCTTCCCGTAGGTCCACTCTGCCTGGGTTTCATAGGATGCAGATCCTCCCAACCTCGCTGTTGGCCCATGCTGCACATTCCCTGGGCCCCGACCCCGCTGCTGGCCCACATTGTGCCACTCCTGGGCCGCAACCTCGCGGCTGGCCTTGTCCTAGCCACTGTGCCCCGTACTTGCCCTGGGGCCTCGTTCTCGATGCTGGGTCCCGACATTTTTCCTGAGCCTCATCCTCGCTCCTGGGTTCCGTCCTCGCTCCTGAGTCCCGACCTCGCTGCACCTCCCATCCCTCTTCCTGAGCCTCGTCCTGGCTCCTGGGCCTCGACCTTGCTCCTGGGCCTCATCCTCGCTCCTGGGACTCGTCCTCACTCCTGGCCTCGATCTCGCTGTTGGGCCTCGTCCTTGTTCCTGGGTCCCGGCCTCGCTGCTCCTCCCGTCCCTGCTCCTGGGCCTCGACCTCCACAGCTGCAGTGTAGAAGCGGCGCTAAAATAAAATATCATTATTAAGTTAGACTCTTTTAATGCCTGGATATTAAAAACCTCATCATCATGTTCAAATCCCTCTGTCGTCTTGCTCTTCCCTACCTCTGTAAGCTTCTCAAGCCATACAACCCTCTGATAATGCTGCACTCCTCCAACTCTGGATTCTTGTGCTTGTCCCACTTCCTTCACCCCACCTAGGCCCTAAGCTTTGAATTATCTCCCCAAATTACTTTGCGACTTCACTTCTCTCTCCACCTTTAACACGCTGCTTACAAACTACGTCCTTGACTAAGTGTTTGGCTATTTGTCCTAATGTCTCCTTCTTTGGCTCGGTGCCAATTGTTCTCTGGTTACGCTCCTGTGAAGCTCATTGGGTCGTTTTCCAACATTAAAGGTGCTATATAAATGTACGTTCTTGTTATTGTTGATGTTATTCTATAGATACTGAGAACAAAAGTAAAACTAGCAGTGACCCCCTGAGTGACAATCACTCCTAACCTGTCTCCATTCGAAGCAACATGCACTTACCCTCACTCTCTGTTTCCTGTCCTGAAATAACTTTCTATCCATGCTGCTACATTTCCTCTTAGACCAAACACCTACATTTTCTAACACGCCTTCTGGAAATCCATGCACACTACATCCACTGAATTCTCTTTCTCTCTATAATCAATTCAAAGGATCCATATTTTGTAAGTGGGAATATTACATTGCAAGTCTGTGACATGCCCATTATTTAGTTCAAAAGGGCAGTCAACTATAATACAGATAGGTTTTAGTACCACACGTGAGTCCTGGAGTCGATTTATTGGGACAACTTGACCGTGACGTAGCCAAAACCTCTTGAAGGAGGCAGAACCAATGTGATGAATTCCATCCAATTGCCATGGTTTATAGATGAATTGAGGAAGAAGAAACCTTCAGTCTAAAAAAGTATACATAATTCATGATGTACCATCTACATTTAGAGCTGGGTCTGGGCCCTCTGGGGTAAAACTAACTGCTGCCCGTTTCTTGAATGTTACGCTTCCAGAAAGTGGTATTTGTGTTAATTATGCCATGAAGTCACAGTCTGGGAGGTGGGAACAATATTGTACCATGTATCATTCAAACTGGCGATCAGAGCAAACATTAAACCATTAATATACATTTCTCGTGCCCGTATCCTAACTTGCATAATTCCCGTTCACCCATCACCTCTGTGCTCGCTGACCTGCATTGGCTACTCGTCCTCGATTTTAAAATTCTCACCCTTGTTATCAAATTCCTCCATGGCCTCAACCCTCCATATCTATCTAACCTCCTCCAGCACTAAAATCGCCTCAGATCTCTACACTTGCACATCTGGCCACTTGAGCTACTCCGATTTTAATCGTTCCACCTTTGGCTGCGTGCCTTCAGCTGCACAGGCCCACAGCTCTGGATTTGCCTCCCTAAATCTCTCCGCCTCTCTACCACTCTCCTTCTTTTAGATTCTCCTTAAAACCTGTCTCTTTGACGAAATTTTTGGTCACCTGTCGAAATATCTCCTTACGTGGCTTGGTGTCAAATTGTGTTTGTTAATGCTCCTATGAAGCACCTTGGGACATTATGCTACGTTAAAAGCACGATATAAATAAAATTCGAGGGTTTCGCGCTGGCCGTTAAGGCCATTTTAGCAAGTCGGCAGTGATGCCGAAACCTGCGCATGCTGCATTTATTTAGGTTAGGCTGGTCGTGATGTCAGTGAGTGTACCACGCTCACTTGATGCCAGATCTGCCGTTTTCATCATTGCCGCTATAGTTACTGGTCAGTGTATATCACATCCAGCTTGCCCAGCGTTCAGCAGCAGGAAGGAGGCTCCAGCAGCGTTATTTGAAGGGATCATCATCAACAGCTTGCAGCTGACATGGTTTTTCAGTTTGACTGGCTCTGTCTAACTTTCTGCAACTCGTGTAGCTTTCTCAGCTTGTTCCAAGTTCCTGAGGTGACAGGGAGTGTTAGTGCAAGTGGAGACCGCATTCACTCTCATTTAAAGGCTTCTGCTCACACCACTTGCTCACAATCATGGAGGTTCTACTTTCAATCCCCCTCGTGCTCGAGTATCTTCAGGAGGGAGCGAAGGCAGCGAAGAAGAGGGGAAGGTGTGCACCGATGGAGGAAGAGAAGGGCCAGTACGGCTCTCAACAGGAGGCTTTACCCACCTAGGGTCTTCCGAGAGCACTTATCTTACCTCCACTTAAACAAGGAGCAGTTTATTAGGAGGTTCAGCTTCATCAAGGAAGTGGTCACAGAACTCTGCTACCTCCTGCAACCAGACCTGCAACCTTAGCACACGGAAAACACGGCTCTCCCAATGGCTCTCAAGATTACCGTGGCCCTCAATTTTTTCGCCAGTGGATACTTCCAGTCTGCAGCAGAAGACATCGCTAACATCTCCCATTTCATTGTACATCACTGAATCCGGGAGGTCACAGAGGCTCTCTACACTGGCAGAAGGGATTCAATTGTATTCTCTCTGAATAAAGAGAAGCCGAAAGAGCAGGCATGTGGCTTTGCCCATATAGCGGGCTTCCCCATGGTGCACGCTGCCATCGACTGCACATATGTGGATTTGTGAGTACCGCATAACAATCCTGAGATGTTCCATAACTGCAAAGGCGACCACTCCCTTAAAGTGCAGTTGTTGTGCGACCATGCCCAGAGCATCATGATGGTGAATACACAGTATCCCGGAAGCAGTCATGATGTCTTCATCCAGAGCCAGTCTGGTGTGCCAGCAACCTTTTTTCATCCATCACGTAAAACCTTAGGCTGGCTGCTCGGTGATAGGGCCTACCCGTTCTGCCACTGGCTGATGACTCCCCTCCGCAACCCCACCTCTCCTGACCAGGACTCATGTAATGACAGCCATGCTGGCACCAGGAACATTATACAGCAGACTATCAGGGTGCTCAAGCAATGGTTCCACTGTTGTGACCGCTCAGAAGGAGCCCTCCAGTAGGTGGTCTGCTGCATGCATCACAACTTGGCCATCATGAGGGTGCAGCCTGTGCCACCAGGGTTTGCGGGACCACATCAGGAGGAGGAGGAGGAAGAGAAGGACGATGAGGAAGAGGATGAGGAGGAATGGGTGAGGCAATCAGCAGATCCTCGTTGCAGACGTGCTGTCCGTGAAGGCCGCATAAGTTTCTGATTCCAGTGAATGAAACCCCAGATCACCCTTGCTCACCACACATCATACCATCCCTCTGTCATGGAGCATCACAGTGTCCTCCTGGGCACAAAGCTGAAATGAGAGCCATCAACAAAACAAATCTTCCAAACAAAATCATTAAATTTATTAAAATCCAATCAACATTACAATATGAATTGATCACCCTGTCGTTCATGTGCCTTTTCCTACTCTCATGCCCCTAGGCAGTACTACCCCAGTAGCTGCAGAATGGCTGGTGGAAGGCTGCTGACTCTCAATGGGGGAGACTGCAGATGGCCTGCCCGGCCGACTTCGATCAGCTGTGGGCCTAGAAGGCCTGTTTGTAGACTGCACCATCTCGGCATCAGCAGCAGCAGTCCGGGCTGACTAGTTGTCGTCTGTGGCAAGGGCAATGGCGGAGTGGCAGTGGAGGGATTAGGAATGCTTTCATCCTGAGAGAGGGCGGGAGGTTCTTGCTCCACAGACCCACTGCCACTCCCCCTGGGTGGCTCCTCAGCATTCCTATCAATCTGTTGGAGGACAGATTGCTGCAATGCTGCGACACCCTGCAAGCCCCTTTCGACACTCGTAAACAAAGTGATGATGACAGCAGTCTGAGCTTGCATGGCAGCAAGCTAAGACTGCATTAGAGCAGTCTGAGTTAGTTTGGCAGCATGCTGAGCCTGCAGGAGAGCAGTCGGTGCTTACACTGTAGCACTGAGATGCAGGGTTGCTTCCGCCTGCGCTGCAATGGAAGCGTGACATAGCCCTTCACATGCAGCATCCTGGCTGCGTCGGCATGTTCTCTCCTGGAGTTGTCCATCATTTCCATCCTGGAAATCAGGGACGCCAAGCTCTGCTCAAAGCCCAATGCAATGTTGGAGCTGGACCCCGAACCCAGTCAGGCAATCTACTGGGAGAGGAAAAAAGAAAGAACTAGGCAAAAAGTTATCCCAATTTAGGAAAAACTCTGGCAGAGTTCGTCCTAACTCCTGATGATAACCAAGCAAGTTCTGGGAGGCTGCAGAAATTTATGGATATCTTTAGTTTTAGCTACCCTCATCTACCTTTTATAATTGGAGATGCCACAAATCTCCCACAAATTTAAAACAGGACAATGAGTTGAACAATTTCAGATCATAACCACTGCTCACATTCTTTTCAGACACCAGGTGCAGGTAATGAATCTGCTCTTGCCATTTACAGCTCCCCTTGACCGTGTTTTGTTTCGTTACTTGACCCATTACCACTTCCTCTTGCTCCCACCATCATCCCATTTGTTATTTAATCACTCCAGTCTTCCACACTATCACAGACCTTCCCGTTTGTTCCTTCCTCCCCTCCACTTTCTCTGTCTGTACATAAGAATATAAGAAATAGGAGCAGGATTAGGCGATACGGGCTGCTCCCCCGTTTAATAAGATCACGGCTGATCATTTAACACAACTCCACCTTCTCGCACTATTCCCATATCCCTTTTTCCCCATAGTATCCAAAAATGTATCGATTTCTGTCTTGAATTTGCTCAACGATTGAGCATCCACAGCTCACGGTGGTAGATAATTGCAAAGATTCACAATTTGAGTGATACAATTCTCTTCTCAGTCCTAAATGGCCGACCACTTATTCTGAAACTGTGACCCCTAGTTCAAGACTCCTCAGCCAGGGAAAATATCCTTCCAGCATTTACCCTGTCAAGCCCTTTATGATTTTTTTATGTTGCAATGTGATTGTTCGCATTTATCTAAACTCTAGGGAATATAGGCCAAGTCTACTCAATCTCTTCCCATAGGACAACCCCCTCACTCCAGGAGTCAGTCTAGTGAACGTTCGTTGCACTCCCTCTGGGGCACGTATATCCTCCCTTACGTAAGAAGACCAAAACTGTACACAGTACTCCAGGTGTGGTTTCACCAATGCCCTATATAATTCCAGTAAGACTTCTTATATACCATTTGCTTTCCTAATTCATTGCTGTACCTGCAAGTGAGTTGTATACAGGGACTCCCAGGTCCCTCTGAATACTAACAATTCCCAGTCTCTCACCATTTAACAATATTCTGCTTTTCTATTTTCCTACCAAAGTGGAGAACTTCACACTTCTCCACCTTATATTCCGTCTGCCATGTTCTTGCACACTCACTTAACCTGCCTATATCCCTTTATAGCCTCTTTGCATCCTCCTCAAAGCTTACTTTCCTACCTAGCTTTGTATCGGCAGCAAACGTGGATACATCCCCTCATCTCTCGTTGATATTGATTGTAAATAACTGAGGCCCAAGCATAGATCCTTACGGCACTCCACTAGTTATACACTGCCATTTCGTTAACGACCAGTTTATTCCTACTCTATGTTTTTTGTCCGTTAACCATTCTTCAATTCATGCTATTATATTACCCCCAATCCCATGAGCCTTACCCTTGTGTAGCAACCTCTTGTGTTGCACCTTATCTAATGCCTTCCGAACACGCTTTCCCTCTCATAAACAGTACTGACTCTGCCAAATCACATTATGGTTTTTCAAGTGCCCTGCTACAACGCCCTTAATGATAAATTCTGTCATTTTCCCAACTACTGATGTCAGGCTAACTGACCTACAGTTTCCTAATTTCTCTCTCCCTCCTTGAACAGCGGGGCTACCTTTGCAAAGGATTTCTGTGGGGTTTTGCAAAGCAACATGCTTGTCATCGATTGCATCCTTTATGGAAACCAAAACCCCGGCAAATGAGATGGCTCTAATTTGCTTTTGCCTTGATGTGATTCCAAGGTAATTAATTTGCCTACTCACCTGTAAAGGGCATAAACAACATAATGAATGCACGTCCAGTACTACAGCCCGGCTGATATTGCAGAGATTCCTTATTAGTTCGCTAGAATTAGCCGGTGATATAAAATTTGACAGCGGTGATTACCTGCATATCCCCGGGGAGATCACTGTCAGTAGACGAGCGGGGCTGTCTACCTGCAGTATTAACAGAGCTGCTCTATTGCCTCTTTAGCAAAGTACACTCTTCGTATGTATAACTCCTCAGATATGGCGTAATATCTGGGAAGTCGGATCCTTCGTAAATGTTGCCTGAATTTTCTTTGCTCCATCCTACGCTAATACACCTCCTCCTTCCTGATAATTGCATACAGGGGTATGTCCATAGGGGATGTCATCATCAAGATTGTGAGACTGAGAGGGTTCCCTGGTCCTGGTTTACACCGAAAATGAAACTGACAGAAGATCCAATTCCTGATGATTAGTTAAGGAAGAGAGCCTGCTTTCTGTACGTTACACCAGTGTTCATTCTGTGTTTGCAGGAAACAACGAGAGAGATTTTCAATGGGGGCTAAACCGTAAATAACGGAAACAGTGATTATCACAAATAGGGTTTGATAATATTCCTCAAATGTTGGGCAAGAACTCACGATTTAACCCTATCGCCCGTTCGCTGTGATCTAGAAGGTTCCCACTCACGGTTCTCGTCACAGTTCTGTTTAATGGGTTATCACGAATCGGAACTGAATGGACCCAGGTCTATTTTGGGAGGCTTGCAAAATGAATGGCAGGACTGAGTGCTTATTGACACATGTTTTATTAGGCATTACTAGGGAAATATTTAGCATTTTCACCTGTGCGCGAAAGCGCGATAACTTCACATTAACATGCAGGGTTAGTATCAGTCCTGTGGTAATAAATGACTGGATAGGCCTCAGCTGAAGTATTGTGTCCAGTTCTAGACACCACACTTTAGGGCGGATTTCAAGGCCTTGGAAAAAGTGTAGAGGAAATTTACCAGCACGATACGAGAGATGAGGGACTTCAATGATGTGGAGAGATGAGAGAAGTTGAGGTAGTACCTCTTAGAGCAGAGAAGGTTAGGCGGAGATTTAATAAATGTGTTCAAAACTATGAAGTGTTTTGATAGAATAAATACAGAGAAAAGGTTTCGACTGGCAGGAGTGTCGTTAACAGAGGAAACAAATTTAAGATAATTGGCAAAAGATCCAGAGGGATATGAGGAGATTTTTTTTTACATACGGAGTTCTTATGATCTGAAATGCATTGCCTGAAAGGGCGGTGGAAGCAGATTCAATAGTAACTTTCAAAAGTAGATAAATACTGGAAAAGGAAAAATGTGCAGAGCTATGGGGAAGGAGCAGAAGAGTGAAACTAACTGGATGTTCCTTTCAAAGAGCAGACAGGATTAGACGGGTGGCCTCCTTCAGTGCTGCATGATTCTATGATTCCACGATTCTACAGTTTTACGTTCTGTGACTCGACAGAACACAGATATATTGTATCAAAGAACATGAAGGAAATCTAATTTATTTATGCTGAAATCAGGGACCTGTAATATTACCATAGATACTATGACAACAAGAGCAGGTCAGAGGCTAGGTATTCTGCGGCGAGTGTCTCACCTCCTGACTCGCCAAAGCCTTTCTACCATCTACAAGGCACAAGTAAGGAGAGTGAAGGAATAGTCTCCCCTTGCCTGGATGAGTGCAGCTCTAACAACAATCAAGAAGCTCGATAACATCCAGGACAAAGCAGCCCGCTTGATTGGCATCCACTCTAGCACCTTAAACATTCACTCCCTCCACCACCGGCGTACTGTGGCTGCAGTGAGTGCCTTCTACAAGATGCACTGCAGCAACTCGGCAAGGCTTCTTCAGCAGCACCTACCAAACCCGCGACCTCTTCCACCTAGAAGGACAAGGGCAGCAGATGCATGGGAACACCTCCAACTCCAAGTGCCCCTCCAAGTCACACATAATCCTGACTTAGAAGTATATTGCCGATCCTTCACCATCGTTCGGTCAAAATCCTTATACTCCCTACCTAATAGCACTGTGGGGGTACCTTCACCACACGAACTGCAGCAGTTCAAGAAGCTGGCTCACCACCACCTTCTCAAGGGCAATTAGGGATGGACAATAAATGCTGGCCTTGGCAGCGATGCCTACATCCCATAAAAATGAATTTTTAGAGGCAAATATGCAAGAATCGAAAATGTTACTTGTACAATTTGATTTGCATTGTCATTTGTTCCTGGGATATGGGCAACTGTGATAAGGTCCTGACGAAGAGTTTCGACCTGAAACGTTGACTCTATTTCTCTCTCCACGGATGTTGCCTGGCCTTCTGAGTTTTTCCAGCATTTTCTGTTGTTATTAATGATAAGATCAAATGTATTGCTCATCAGAACATGGCCAGAGAAATTGGTGGAGGGCCTTCTCCTTGAAAGTCTGCAGTCCTTATAATGATGGTATTGGGTGGGGCATCTCAGGCGATTGACCCAGCAACAGCAAAACAGCTGCGATATATTCCAAGTTAGGATGGTGTATGGCTTCGAGGGGCATATGGAGGTGATGGCGTTTGCACAACATTGTTCCTTTGTTCCTCTCGGAGTACAGGTGGCATAGAGGAAAAGTGCTATCAAATTAGATTACATGCATACGAACATACGAATTAGGAGCAGGAGTAGGCCACTCGGCTCTGCGAGCATGCTCCACCATTCAATAAGATCATGGCTGATCTGATTACTCCACATTCCCGCCTAGCCCGGTTACCTTTCACCCCGTTGCTTATCAAGAATCTACTTACCTCTGTCCTAAAAATATTCAAACACTCTGCTTCTACCGCCCTCTGAGGAAGAGAGTTCCAAAGACTCACGACTCTCTGTGAGAAAAAATTCTCCTCTTCTCTGTCCGAAATGGGCGACCAATTATTTTTAAACAGTAACCCCTAGTTCTAGATTCTCCCACAAGAGGAAACATCCTCTCCACATCCATCCTGTCAAGGCCCCTCAGGATCTTATATGTTTCCATCAAGACACCTCTTAATTTTCTAAACTCCAGCGGATACAAGCCTTGCCTGTCCAACCTTTCCTCATAAGACAACCCGCCCATTCCAGGTATTAGTCTAGTAAACCTTCCCTGAACTGCTTCCAACGCATTTACATCCTTCCTTAAATAAGGAGACCAATACTGTACACAGTACTCCAGATGTGGTCTCACAAATGCCCTGTATAACTGAAGCATAACCTCCCTACTTTTGTATTCAAATACCCTCGCAATAAAGGATAACATTCTATTAGCTTTCCTAATTACTTTCTGTACCTGCATACTAACCTTTTGCGATTCATGCACTAGGACATCCAGATTCCTCTGTATCTCATAGCTCTGCAATCTCTCACCATTTAGATAATATGCTTCTTTCTTACTTTTCCTGCCAGAATGGACTACTTCACATTTTCCCACATTATACTCCATTTGCCAGATCTTTGCCCACACACTTAACCAAACCATATCCCTTTGTAGCCACCTTATGTCCTCTTCACAATTTACTTTCCTGCCGATCTTTCTGTCATCAGCAAATTTAGCAACCATACCTTCGGTCCCTTCATCCAAGTCACTTATATAAATTGTAAAAAGTTGAGGCCCCAGCACTGACCCCTGTGGCACACCACTCGTTACATCTTGTCAATCAGAAAATGACCCATTTATGCCTACTCTCTGTTTCCTGTTAGCTAGCCAATCTTCTATCCATGCCAATATGGTGCTACCTATATCATGAGCTTTTATTTTCCGCAATAACCTTTGATGTGGCACCTTATCAAATGCCTTCTAGAATTCTTAGGGCAATACATCCACCGGTTCACCTTTATCCACAGCACATGCTACTTCCTCAAAGAACTCCAATAAATTGGTTAAACATGATTGCCCTTTCACAAAACTATGTTGACTCTGCCTGATTACCTTGAACTTTTCTAAGTGCCCTGCTATAACGTCTTTAATAATAGCTTCTAACATCGTCCCTATGACAGATCTTAAGCTAACTGGGCTGTAGTTTCCTGCTTTCTGTCTCCCTCCCTTTTTGAATAAAGGAGTTGCATTCACTATTTTCCAATTTAGTGGAACCTTCCCCGAATCTAGGGAATTTTGGAAAATTAAATCCAACGCATCAACTATCTCACTAGCCACTTCTTTTAATTTCCGAGAATGAAATCCATCAGTACTCGGGGACTTGTCAGCCCACAGCTCCAACAATTTGTTCAGTACCACTTCCCTGGTGATTGTAATTTTCTTGAGTTCCTCCCTCCCTTCCATTTCCTGATTTATACCTATTTCTGGGATGTTACTTGTATCCTCTATAGTGAAGACCGATGCAAAATACCTGTTCAGTTCAACTGCCATTTCCTTATTTTCCATTATTAATTTCCCAGACACACTTTTTATTGGACCAACGCTCACTTTGTTAAATCTTTTCTTTTTTAAATATTTATAGAAACTCTTATTATCTGTTTTTATATTTCATGCTAGCTTTCACTCGCACTCTAATTTTTCTTTCCTTATTAATCTTTTACTCATTCTTTGCTGCTTCTTAAATTCTGCCCAATCTTCTGACCTGCCACCCATCTTTGCGCAATTATATGCTTTTTCTTTAAGTTTGATACTATCTTTAACTTTTTTAGTTAACCTCGTATGGTGGGTCCACACCTTGAAATTTTTCTTTCTCATTGGAAGCTTCCCTTCCCTTCCTCGACTTCTCTGTCTCCATTTCTGGGGATAGGCTATTCACAAACATTCACTATAAGCCCACTGACTCTCACAGCTACCTGGACTACACTTCCTCCCACCCCACTTCCTGTAAGGACTCTATTCCATTCTCCCAGTTTCTCCATCTCCGCCACTTCTGCTCTGATGATGCCATCTTCCATGCTAGTGCTTCTGACATGTCTTCCTTTTTCCTCAACCGAGGATTCCCCTCTGCTGTGGTTGACACAGCCCCTGACCGTGTCCATTCTATTTCCCACACTTCTGCTGTCACCCCTTCCCTTCCCTCCCAGAACCACGATAGGATTCCCCTTGTCCTCATTTTTCACCCCACCAGCCTCCACATTCAATGGATAATTCTCCATTTCCGGCACCTCCACCGTGATCCCACCACCAAACACATCTTCCCATCACCTCCCCTTTCAGCATTCCAAAGGGACTGCTCCCTCTGCGACACCCTCGACCACTCCTCTATCAGCCCCAACACAGCTTCCCCTTCGCCAGGCACCTCCACAGCGACACTGCTTGTCAGAGGAGGTATATCTCTTTCAATGTGACTCCGACGGCATCGATTCGAAGCCAAATTGTCCGCTGTCCGACTGCAGGTGGGGAATGCAGCTAAATCAATGAAAATGAAATATAAAGCGGGAATTATCCAGTTTTCTTAGGTGGGAGGGAATACCAGGAATTATGTTTGAGACAAACTCAAAAGCTTTGTGTTTTAACATAGAAACATTAAAGATAGGAGCCGGAGTAAGCCATTTGGCCCCTCGAGCCTGCTCCGCCATTCAATAAGATCATGGCTGATCATCCAAATGCAGTACCCTGTTCCTGCCTTCTCTCAATATACCTTGATCCCTTTAGCCTTAAGAAATATATCCAACTCTTTCATTAATATATTTAATGAATTGGCCTCTACTGCCTTCTTTGGCAGAGAATTCCGCAGGATCACCACTCTCTGGGTGAAGAAATTCCTCCTCATCTCTGTCCTAAATGGCTTATCCCTTATCCTTAGACTGTGGCCCCTGGTTCTGGACTCCCCGACCTTCGGGAGCATCCTTCCAGCATCTAGTCTGCCTAGTCCTGTTAGAATTTTATAAGTTTCGATGAGATCCCCTCTCATTCTTCTAAACTCCAGCAAGCACAAGCCCAATCAGCCCGATCTCTCCTCATACATCATTCCTGCCATCCCAGGTATCAGCCTGGTGAATTTTCTCTGCACTCCTTCCATGGCAAGAACATCCTTCCTCAGATAAGGTGATCAAAACTGCACACAGTACTCAAGATGTGGTCTCACCAAGGCCCTGTGCAACTGCAGCAAGACATCCTTGTTCCTGTACTCAAACACTCTCGCTACGAAGGCCAACATACCATTTGCCTTCTTAACCGCCTGCTGCAGCTGCATGCTTACTTTCAGCGACTGAGGCACAAGGACGCCCAGGTCTCGTTGCACTTCCCCTTCTCCCAATCTATTGCCATTCAGATAATAATTTGCCTTCCTGTTTTTGCCACTAAAGTGGATAACCTCGCATTTATCCACGTTATATTGCATCTGCCATGCTTCTGCCCAATCACTAATTTCAGCTAATTCGTTTATTTAAGTAACTTATCACAACATAGTCACAAATAATCTACGGCGCAGAAACAAGCCAATCGGCCCAACATGTCTGTGCCGTGTTCGTACTCCACACGAGGGTACTCACATTCTAATTATCTCTTCCCACCCTGCCTCCATATCTCCATATTTACTTCTTCCTCATGTATGCAACAAATCCCCCATTAAATGTATTATTGAGATGTTCTTCAATGACTCCACGTGGAAGCGAATGCCACATTACGACCATTCTCTATTTAAACAAATTCCTCTCAATTGAAAGATAGCAACATGAGTAGGCCATTTTGCCGCTCCTGCTTGTTCCAGTATTCAATTAGATTAAGGCTGATCTGTTCCTCAACTCCATTTACCCTCCTTCGTTTGATATTGTGACCCAATATTACATTGAAAAATGTACCGATCGGACTCAACCTGTCACAGACATTGCGTCCGAGTAGCTGTGGATTTAAAGAGAAAGTAGAAAGCAAAAGACCCGAATTTCGGGTAAATATCGCAAGCATTGCTGACTACAGTAATATTTTGCTCAAATATTCGATTCTAATGAATTTATTGCTAATCTCGGGTCTTCGCTTCTGTCTCCAGTTTTGCACTAATATTGACGGAAGTGGTCAATATTGTATTGGACTGATATTTCGGCTTCTGGACAATCACTGCCACAAGCTCTACTCGGCTGCTCCTTTCTTCAAAGTTGCCGCCCCTGTCAGATGATGACTACATTGTGTAAACCTTCCAAAGACTGTCCCAGTAATTCCATCACATTCGAAATACACTGTCTGGAGACAGATTCCGGGTCAGAGTTTCACAAAATATACCTTTTCATTAAAGACAAACAGTTTCCAACAAATAACCTCTGTTATTAAGAACAATTGTATCTGTATTATATAATAACATCCCAACAATAACCTCAATATGAAAATAATAATGTCAAAACAGTCCCGGACAATATTTATCCATCATCCAACCCCACTAAAATAGATTGTCCCGTCATTACCACATTGCTGTTTGTGGGAGCTTGCTGTGCGCAAATTGGCTGCAGTGTTTCCTACATTACAGCAGTGACTACACTTCAAATGTACTTCATTATCCGTAATGTAGGATGGGACACCGTGAGGTCGTGAAAGGTACAATGAAAAATGCTTCAGAAGTCACCACTGATATCTGTCTGTTATAAATGTATTCTCCGAGATGGAGCCTAACACATGGTTAGATTAGTTTGTTAGGATAATTTAGGCTAAGCTAATCAGCCAGAGGTGTCAGTTAAAGGTAACTGAGAAGCATCAAAGTGCTTATGTAAATAATTATGGCTAGTTTCAAGACAAGTTGCCTTATTTAAGTTGTTATTATTCTGGTAACGGTGTGACCATTACAACCGCAAAATTGCTTTGTTAGTACTGATTAGAAATGTCTTTCACAGTCCAGTGAGCATGAGGTATATTTGGTGCAACATTGTCACCTACTGGCGTAGCAGTATATGGCACACGAGAATCAAATAACAGTGGATTAGAATTAATGGGCTAGGCCACCTGTAATACGCTGCGCCTGATATTCAGTTCTATTGAAGGCAATCGAACTGAATGTTATGCAACTTCGGATTTTGAATTCAGTTAATTAAAAATAACTGGAATAAAAAGATAGCATCAGTAAATTTGACAATAAAGCTATTGCATTGTCATAAAAATCAACTGGTTCACAAACGTCCATTAGGGAAGGAAATCTGCCATCCTTACACGGTCTGGCCCATATGTGACTCCAGACCCACAGCAATGTGTTTTTAATTCGTTCCTGGGGTGTGGGCGTCGCTGGCAAGGCCAGCATTTATTGCCCATCCGTAATTGCCATTGAGAAGCTGATGGTGACTCGCTTTCTTGAACCGCTGCAGTCCGCGTGGTGAAGGTACTCCCTTAGTGCAGTTCAGAAGGGAGTTCCAGGATTTTGCCCCATGAAGGAATGGCGATATATTTCCAAGTCAAGATGGTGTGTGACTTGGAGGGGAATTTGGAGGTGATGGTGTTCTCATGCGCCTGCTGCCCTTGTCCTTCTAGTTAGTAGAGGTCGTGGGTTTCTGAGGTGCTGTCGAAGAAGCCTTGGTGAGTTGCTTCAGTGCATCTTGTAGATGGTACACACTGCAGCCACAATACGCTGGTGGTGGAGGGAGTAAATGTTTAAGGTGGTGGATGGGATGCCAATCAAGCGGGCTGCTTTGTCCTGGATGGTGTCGAGCTTCTTGAGTGTTGTTGGAGCTGCACTCATCCAGGCAAGTGGAGAGTATTCAATCGCACTCCTGACATGTGCCTTGTAGATGGTGGAAAGGCCTTGGTGAGTCAGCAGGTGAGACACACGCCGCAGAATAACCAGCCTCTGCCCGACTCTTGAAGACACAGTATTTATGTGGTTAATCCAGTTAAGTTTCTGGTCAATGGTGACCTCCAGAATGTTGATGTTGGGGGATACTGCGATGGTATTGCCGTTGAATGTCAAGGGGTGGTGGTTAGACTCTCTTTTGTTGGAGATAGTCATTGCCTGGCACTTGTGTGGTGCCAGTGTTTTTTGTCACTTATCAGCCCAAGCCTGAATGACATCGAGGTCTTGCTGCATGCGGGCATAGACTGCTTCATAATCTGAAGAGTTGCGAATGGAACTGAACACTTTGTAATCATCAGCGAACATCCCCACTTCTGATCTTATGATGGACGGTAGGTCATTGACGAAGCAACTGAAGATGGTTGGGCCTAGGACACTGCCCTGAGGAACACCTGCAGCGATGTCCTGGGGCTGAGATGATTGGATTCCAAGAACCACAATCATCTTCCTTTGTGCTAGGATTGACACCAGCCAGTGGATTTTTTTCCCCTGAGTCCCATTGACTTCAACTTTAATAGGGCTTTTGTAAATCATTGCACGCTTGTTCATGTTTAAATGATAAATTTTAATACAAAATTTGCAAAACGGATACATTGAAATTGAAGCAATGAACAATTCCACATAGTTATATTTTTAGAACTACAAAAAGTAGTACATTTTCTATAATTTGCTCCTAATTATCGTTAAAAGTTTGCGGTTTAAATTTCTTGTAATCATTATCTTGAATTTGAATTGATCAATGCCTCAGGCGTCGATGAATTGCGGGAGCGACACATTGCGCGAAAGGCTGCTCCACAAGCCGTGGTCTGACAGAGCTGCCTTGTCGGGCAGTCGTCACCCGTAAAGTTGTATCCCTCTGCTCGGGTTCCCGTGTCACTGTATCTTCTCTCTCTATCGGCTCCTCAGCCAGGATGTCGAGGTCGAGGCCTTCTGCCAATGCAAAGTTCTGCAGAACGCAAAAAATCACCAGAATCCTAGTCATTATCTGTGTACATAACTGCAGTACACCCCAGACCTGTCCAGGCACCTGAAGTTGCTCTTCAGCACCCCAATTGCTCTCTCGACAACATGCTTAGTGAACACATGCGCCTCATTGTACCTTTCCTCGGCCTCCGTCTGTAACACCCAAAACTCCGCCATATGCCATGACAGCAGGGGATATGCTCTATTTCCAATCACCTTCCCCGAGCATTAATAATATGGAATTCTGCGCGATGAAAGCATCTTGACACGTACCAGCGTGCTGGGCATTAAAGTGCAGCATCTGCAAATGGGCATCTCATACAATCTGCATATTAAGGCAGTGGAACCCCTTCTTGTTCATGCAGCTTTGGGGGGTTTTCAAGGGAATCCTTCATGCCACATGCGTCCCATCAATCACTCCAAGCACCTTGGGGAAGACAGCAACACATTACAAGGCCAATGCCTCCACATTTGCTCCGCCGGTGATATATCAAATGCAATGAAGGTGTCCTTCACTGTCCCTGGACTGATGCGGCACAGGTCCCTCATGGGTGCCTGGGACGAACCGCATCCTTAAAAGTTCAGAGCTGTGGTGTCATTCATCTCAACCATGACGTCCTTGCAGTGTGTGGACCAAGGCTTCAGATCACGCCACAGCCAATCACATACTCAACCAATTGCAGCTTTACTGAACTTAGATGGTGCAAAATGAGATCCTTTCACATCCTATCGTAGCTCATTCGGTGCCTTTACACTCTGTGGGTAGGGTACCCGCGAGGGGAAGCAGTCTTTTCCTGTGTTGCCTAATTCTTTGTGCCTAGGACTCCGGACATCTGGGCCTAGAAATTCACAATGGCCCCGCCAGCTGGCTAGCGCCCAAAAGTTAGCGCTGGGCGCGGAGCCATTTGCGACCGTCAGATATTCACTTTTTCGCGCCCAAGTCGGAACCGGGCGCTATTCCAGGGTGTGCCCGCCCCCGCTTGGGGCGCTGAAACTGAATTTCAGCGCTCTAGTTGCCGCTGCGCCACCCGATGCGGTGCGGCAGGCTGTGGTACTGCAGGCCTCCGCCTTCTCTTAAGGTGGAAGTGCCTGCAACGGGGAGATCGCCGCTGTGTTGTGCCGGCAAATGAGCCCGGCACCACGGAGAAGTGCCGGGCTCGCGGAAAGCAGCCGGCAATGCCGCGGCAGGGGGTGGTGGAGGAGGCCGGGGAAGGAGGTGCGGGCAGGCGGCCGCCGAAAAAGCGGCCGTCCGCACCTCCACCTTTATGCGCCCCACTAAGGCTGCAGTAAGGCCCTGGTCTCCGGATGTCAGTAGCAGCCGCCATGGAGGAGGCGGCGGAAACTGAATATGGGGGTCGGGCCGGCATCGGGGCGGAAACGGGGCACTGCGCAAACCGATGACGTCATCGGTGCCGGCGCAGCGCTACCGGCTACCGCCGCCATTACCGCCGAGCTCAATATCAGCGCAACCTCCTCTTCTGGCGCAGAAGCCCTCTTTAGGCGAAAACTGGGCGCAAAGCTTGCAGCGCCTTACTGAATTTCTAGGCCCTGGTCTCCAGAACTCTCTCTCCGCTACCTCCTCCTCCAGCATTACAAAAATTAGTGGGATAGCCAGGAAATGAGCCATCCTTCAAGTATTCTTTTATGAATGGATGATTTCTGCAACAGCAGGGCAGCCCTGTGGCTTCAAATCACTATTGATCAGCTGATTAACACTGGATTCATGTGTACATTATTCCTGAGAAAATGGCCGCAATTCAATGAAACCCCCGAACAAGCACAGTTATCTTCCGGGGGCGTGACCAGTTTAGTGGGCAGCGACTCGTTCGGGAGGTTGGTTCAATTAATGCACATAAAAAATCCACAGTTACAACCTTAACTAATTTACGGTCAAATTTCCGCGATATTCTCTGCTTGAATTTGCACCCAGGTTAACCATTTATCTGGGCGTAAATCTCAAGGAGTCTCTGGTCCATGCTAATGAGATTGGCAGGAAATTTCGTCCCAAATTGCCATTGACAAAATAAACTTATATTTTATCTTTTTATGTCAAATCGAAAGTCATATTCTCTTTCCAGCTCCAGGTGGTCAATCGGTGCCCGTTCGTCCACCTTCGTCGGATGAAATCGCAGCCAGAATCATGGCGAATTTGATATTTTGTGAATGATTTTATCCCAGGTGCCGTGGCTGTTTAGCGACTGTAGGTAGCAATTCAGTGTGAGCAGTTATATGACTCTTCCAACCTGAGAGTGGAACTCACAATATCTTTACTCCTGTGTGGTTAAACCGGAGTCACATAAAACACAGCATTCAAAGAAATACTGCATCACAGATCCAGTGATCTAGGAATCTCGTGTATTTGGCCTATTATACCAGTAGGAAACATTGTATAAGCAACATGGCGAGTTACCGCTAACTCCACCTGATTGCGGCCTTTCGACGAGGCTCTTAAAATTAAGCATTTTTTGGCGCAAGGATACATTTAAAAAATGTTAAATCTTAAAAATGGTCTCATTTACTAAGAAACTGACCACTGTACACCAACTAAATTGATAAATGGTTCTCAATTTTTTATACAAATGTCTTTTTCAGATATTTAAAGTCAGCTTACTCACGGGTGGTGGAATTGACACTCTTAATAAAAATACATATTTGTTGATTAAACCCATTTTCAGCTGTTTTAATAAATCTGTACCAGGTTACCACTCTTAAATACATAATGGAATATGTTTAGTGCAAGGGAAAAAGGAGGAAAAATAAACAATTATGTTTTCAAATGCTGTCCGATTGCAATGGTTCATGGAAGGTTTTCCGATTGTGATTATGCAAATGAGTTTAAGCGGCAACTTGAAACGTAAGAACATAAGAACATAAGAAATAGGAGCAGGAGTAGGCCAATTGGCCCATCGAGCCTGCTCCGCCATTCAATAAGATCATGGCTGATCTGATCCTAACCGCCCAATCCACTATGACAGGACTATCTCCTGAATCTAACAGCATTAGACACACGAAAACAGGAGCAGGATCAGGCTACACGGCCCCTGGGCCCGCTCCGCTACCCACAGGGCCATGACCTATCCGAACCTAGACTCATGTCCAAATTCCTGCCCGCTCCCCGTAACCCTTAATTCCCTTTTCTACAAGGAAACTGTCTATTTCTGTTTTAAATTTATGTAATGATGTAGCTTCGACAGCTTTTTGGGGCAGCATATTCCATGGACCTACCACCCTCTGAGTGAAGTAGTTCCTCCTCATCTCAGTTTTGAAAGAGCAGCCCCTTATTCTAAGACTATGCCCCCTAGTTCTAGTTTCACCCATCATCTGGAACATCCTCCCTGCATCCACCCGATCCAACCCCTTCATAATCTTATATGTTTCAAGATCGCCTCTCATTCTTCTGAACTCCAATGAGTAGAGTCCCAATCTACTCAACCTCTCCTCATATGTCCATCCCCTCATCCCCGGGATTAATCGAGTGAACCTTCTTTGTACTGACTCGAGAGCAAGTATGTCCTTTCTTAAGTATGGACACCAAAACTGTATGCAGTATTCCAGGTGCGGTCTCACCAATACCTTGTACAACTGAAGCAATACCTCCCTATTTTTATATTCTATCCCCCTAGCAATGAAAGCCAACATTCCATTGGCCTTCTTAATCACTTGCTGCACCTGCATACTAACCTTTTGAGTTTCGTGCACCAGGACCCCCAGATCCCTTTGTACTTCAGTACTTTCAAGTTTCTTGCCATTAAGATAATAACTTGCTCTACGATTTTTCCTGCCAAAGTGCATAACCTCACACTTTCCAGTATTGTATTCCATCTGCCAAATCTCTGCCCACTTACTTAGCCTGTCTATGTCCCCTTGCAGGTTTTTTATGTCCTCCTCACTCACTACTTTCCCGCCCATCTTAGTATCATCTGCAAACTTTGATGTGTTACACTCGGTCCCCTCCTCCAAATCGTTAATATAGATTGTAAAGAGTTGGGGACCCAGCACTGACCCCTGCGGAACACCACTGGTTACTGATTGCCAGTCTGAATATGAAGCATTTATCCCAACTCTCTGCCTCCTGTTAGATAGCCAATCCTCTATCCATGCCAGAATATTACCCCCAATCCCGTGATTTTTTATCTTAAGCAATAATCTTTTGTGAGGCACCTTGTCAAATGCCTTTTGGAAGTCTAAATACACTACGTCCACTGGTTCACCTTTATCCACCCTATATGTTACTTCCTCAAAGAACTCCAGCAAATTTGTCAAACATGACTTCCCCTTCATAAAACCATGCTGACTTTGTCCTATTAAATTATGATTATCCAAATGTCCTGTTACTGTCTCCTTAATAATGGACTCCAAAATTTTACCTACCACAGATGTTAGGCTAACCGGTCTATAGTTTCCAGCCTTCTGTCTACTGCCCTTTTTAAATAAGGGTGTTACATTAGCAGTTTTCCAGTCTGCCGGGACCTTTGCTGAGTCCAGGGAGTTTTGGAAGATTATTACCAATGCATCCACAATCCCTACCGCCACTTCCCTCAAAACCCTGGGATGTAAGCCATCAGGTCCAGGTGATTTATCCGCCTTGAGTCCCATTATTTTACCAAGTACTACTTCCTTAGTGATTTTAATCGTATTTAGCTCCTCCCCCCCTATAGCCCCCTGCTTGTCAAGTGTTGGGATATTCTTGGTGTCCTCTACTGTAAAGACTGATACAAAATATTCATTCAGTGTTTTTGCCATCTCCATATTTCCCACCATTAATTTCCCGGTCTCATCCTCTAAGGGACCAACATTTACTTTAGCCACCCTTTTTCTTTTTATATAACTATAAAAACTCTTACTATCTGTCTTTATATTTTTTGCTAATTTACTTTCATAATCTATCTTCCCTTTCTTAATCAATCTTTTTGTTATTTTTTGCTGTCTTTTAAAGTCTTCCCAATCCTCTATCCTCCCACTAGATTTGGCTACCTTATATGCCCTTGTTTTTAGTCGAATACTATCCTTAATTTCTTTACTTAGCCACGGATGGCTGTCTTTTCTTTTACACCCTTTTTTTCTCAGTGGAATATACTTTTTTTGGAATATGTAAAATAACTCCTTAAATGTACACCACTGATCATGTATCGTCTTATCCTTTAACCTATTTTCCCAATCCACTTTACTCAATTCCGCTCTCATACCTTCATAGTCTCCTTTATTCAAGCTTAGCACGCTTGTTTGAGATACAGCCTCCTCACCCTCTAACTGAATATGGAATTCAACCATGTTATGGTCACTCATTCCAAGGGGATCCTTTACTGGGACATTTTTAATTAATCCTGTCTCGTTACACCGGACCAGATCTAATGTTGCTTGCCCCCTGGTCGGTTCAGTTACATACTGCTCAAGAAACCCATCCCGAATACACTCAATGAACTCATCCTCAAGGCAGCCCTGC
The DNA here is from genome assembly GCF_052327205.1 of Somniosus microcephalus. NCBI lineage: Eukaryota > Metazoa > Chordata > Chondrichthyes > Squaliformes > Somniosidae > Somniosus > Somniosus microcephalus. The sequence continues at coordinate 65,205,099 of NC_141005.1, read as the reverse complement.
CCAATTTGATTCGTCCAATTTATATGATAGTTAAAATCCCCCATAATTATAGATGTTCCCTTATTACAAGCCTCAACTATTTCCTGATTGATACTCCGTCCAACAGAGTTGCGACTGTTCGGAGGCCTATATTCTCCACCCACTAGCGTTTTTTTCCCCTTATTATTCCTTATCTCCACCCAAACTGTTTCATTATCCTGATCCTTTGACCCAATATCATTTCTCTGTATTACAGTGATTCCTTCCTTTATTAACATAGCCACTCCACCTCCCCTTCCTTCCTGCCTGTCCTTCCTGATTGTTAAATAACCTGGTATGTTTAATTCCCAGGCATTGTCACCCTGCAGCCATGTTTCTGTAATGGCCACAAGATCATACCCATATGTAGCTATTTGTGCCTTTAACTCGTCTATTTTGTTACGAATGCTACGTGCATTCAGATAGAGAACTTTCAAATATATTTTGTGACACTTAGTTCCTTCTATTGCCCTTTTTATTACTTTACCTTTTACTCCACACCTTCTACCCCTTCCTGACACGCTCTGGTTTTTAATTTCCCCACTGCTACCTAAGTCTATGACCTTCTCTGTTGTCATTTGTATTATTTGCTCTCTAGGAACCTCCCCCCCACTAGTTAGTTTAAAGCCCTCTCTACAGCCCTAGTTATATGATCCGCCAGGACTCTAGTCCCAGCACTGGCCAAGTGAAGCCCGTCCCAACGGAACAGCTCCCTCCTGTCCCAGTACTGGTGCCAGTGTCCCAGGAAGCAAAACCCATTTCTCCCACACCAATCTTTGAGCCACGCATTTAACTCTCTTATTTTATTTGTCCTAGCCAAATTCGCTCGTGGCTCAGGTAATAATCCAGAGATTATTACCCTTGTGGTTCTGCTTTTTAATTTGGACCCTAGCTGCTCAAACTCCCTCAGCAGAACCTCCTTCCTTGTCCTATCTATGTCGTTGGTACCAACATGGACCACGACAACTGGATCCTCCCCCTCCCACTCCAAGTTTCTTTCCAGCCCAGAGGAGATGTCCTTAACCCTGGCACCGGGTAGGCAACACAGCCTACGGGACTCTCGCTCTTGGCTGCAGAGAACTCTACCTATCCCCCTAATAATACTATCCCCTACCACTACAACATTTCTATTTACTCCCCCCTCTTGAATGCCCCCCCCCCCGTTCCACGGTGCTGTGGCCAGGTTGCTCATCCTCCCTGCAGCCCCTGCTTCCGTCTCCACAGGGAGTAAGAAGCTCGAACCTGTTGGACAAGAGCAAGGGCTGCGGCTCCTCCAACACTACCTCCTGGATCCCCGTACCTGCCTCACTCGTGGTCACACCGTCCAGTCCCTGACCATGGGCTACATCTTCACTTCAGAAAGTCCAACGCAATTTCTAGTGCAGATTGCCGATTGCGCCCGAGGCTGAAACCCAACCCCCTTAATATTCCCCGTTTTGAATCACTTTATACTTGCCAATTTAAGTAACAATGATTACGAAACCGTTCTGCGCCAGCAGCACTGCCTTGTTTCACCATTGAAACTTCAGAAGCTCATCAGAAGTATTAAGAATTGAGCAATGAGCGGAAATGAAACACGAACTATTGTATTTTAGTATAACTACCGAACTATAATTTCCACCATCATAAAGTTCAGCGTGGGTTTACATTAATAAGGAGTTGCATTGAATGTACAACGAAGAAACAGGCCATTCGGCCCAACTGATCTATGCCGCCATTTATGCTCCATATGAGGCTCCTCTCACCCTACGTCATTTAACCCTATCACCATATCCTTCTATTCCTTTCTTCCGCTCAAGCTCATCTCATCATCTATGCTATTTGTCTCACAATTACTCCTTGTGGTAGTGTGTTCCATATTCTTGCCACTCTTTGGGTAATGACGTTTCTCATGAATTCCCTATTGGATTTATTAGCGACTATCTTATATTCATTACCTCTAGTTTTGGGTTCACCAACAACTGGGAAAAATTTCTTTACGTCTACCCTCTCAAACTATTTCGTTATCTCAGGTCATCCCTCAGCCTTATCTTTTCTAGGGAAAAGACTCTCAGCCTGTTCAGCCTCTTCTGATAAGTATTTCTTCTCGGTTCTGATAACATCCCTGTGAATATTTTTGCACCTTCACCAGTGCCTCTATATCCTTTTTATAACATAGAGACCAGAAATGTGTAAAGTACTCTATGTGTGGTCTAACCAAAACAAAAGCAAAACACTGCGGATGCTGGAAATCTGAAATTAAAGTAGAAAATGCTGGAAATGCTCAGCAGGTCAGGTAGCATCTGTATAGAGAGAAACAGGGTTAACATTTCAGATCGAGGACCTATCATCAGAACTGGAAAAAGTTAGAGATGTTACAGGTTTTAAGCAAGTACAGAGGCAGTGAAAGGGAGAGGAGAGGAAAGAACAACAAGGAAAGTCTGTGATAGGGTGGAAGGTCGAAGTACTTAAATGACAAAAGGGGTGATCGTGCAAGGCCGTGGTAAATCTTTGCATTCTCTCTAAGGCCTTGATATCCTTTCTAAAGTGTGGTGCCCAGAATTGGATACAATTCAATTCAATTCAATTTTATTTGCCACATGTACTAGTACAATGGAATGCTTAATCCCCGTAGGGACACGTCAGCTATTTTTACAGCGCCGTGTTCAGAAAGTCAATTCTTTGGCATCCAGTGGCAGTGGGAGCACGCTGTCCCTCAGCCGCTCCGTCCTCCTCGTCACCGCGGCCTCCTCCTCACTGCTGCCAGCTCAGCTCCACGTGTGGCGGCATGCTTCTCCCGCTCACCCTCTGGCCACCATTCCCGGCTCCCCGCCTCCCAGTCGGACTGCGAGTCGTCGTGGCTGCTGCTGCTGCTCAATGCGCTGCGCTTCCTCCGCCCAACTCGCCGAACACATCCTCCAGTCGCCGCTGCCTCCACCTCACCGTCGCCGGCTCCACGGTCCGACAGCCCGGGCCTGCTTCTCCCGCTTCCAGTCCGGCCTCTGGCCGCCATGCTCGGCTCCCCTCCTCCCAGTCGGAATGCCTTCCCGCTGAGGAGCAGCCGGCCGACGTGCTCTAGCGGGTCGACGTGGCTGCTGCTGCTCGATGCGCTGCGCTGCCTCCGCCGACTCGCCGAACACCTCGCTCCGGTTGCGGGAGCGAGCGGTGAGAGCAGGCCACCCGAAGCAGGGAGAGCGTGACTTCCTCTAGCTGAGGTGTAACCAGTGTTTTACCATCATTTCCTTACATTTGTATTCTATGCCTTTATTTATATGCTTTTTAAACAGCTTTATAACTTCTCCTGTCAATTTCAAATATTTGTGCATGTGAACCCCCAGGTCTGATTGTTCCTGCACCTCCTTTAAAATTCTACCATTTCGTTTGTAGTCTCGCCTCATTTTATTTCCAAAATGCATCACTTCACACACAAATTTCATCTGCCATGTGTCTGCCTAGTTCATTTTCATAACTTTCTGCACCGTGCACAGTATTTGTTTGGAAGTGAGAATTATGTGAAATTAATTGACCAGCCTGTCCATTTCCTCCTGACGACTCCTACCAGCCTCCGCATTGTTTATTACATTTCCACGCTTTGTGTTCTTCCATAAATATAACCATTGGACCAAAAATTGCGGACGGTGGCGTACCTCCGGAGTACGCTGTCGACCTGCGAAAAGAACACTCATCCACCACAGGCGGCCCTCCTGCGGAAACTTCCGCTCGGACGCTGCGAGTCGGAGGCTGTGTCACTGGGATCACGTGGGCTTTGTCCTCCAATCAGAAAGCAGATTGCCTTTCATTCATTTAAATTACTACATGACTTCATTACTACAGCCTTTAAGTTACATGCAGATTTAGCTTCCTCTCGTGGGAATCCAATTAATTACCGATAATTCTCACTTCTAAGCAAATGCTGTGTACAGTGCAGAAAGTTATACAAATGAAACGTTATTTAAAAAAAACCTGCAGCTTTAACATACACTAGGATTGCTTCGCTTTGTTGCTGGATATCATTTACTTAAAAGGAAAGCATTTTATTTTCATTTCGGTTATCCATTTATGCTGTGTAAACAGGGCCTACGCCAGCTGTAAAATTTCCATACGCAATAGCTGGGCAGTTGATGGGCGGAACGGATGGCTTCTCAACACATACAAGCGCATGTGGAAATCGCGAACTTGCGGTGGATTTCAAAGGCAGTATGACAGTGTGCTCTGAGAGTACCCACCTCAAAATCCGAGCCATTTTACATCAATCTACAATGCCTAAATCTTCATGGAGGATAGCATCTAACCTACTTTTTTGTATTACAATACCTCAGACTCGTTGGATAAATAGAATATCGAAACAACAGAACAATGCCCAACATTACAGTTTACACAATTGCTACCCAGGTGAATGGAATCGAAGAGCGAAGGGAAGCACTTTGAGTGTATTCTGAAAAGAACAACCGGTGCAATTGCGCGAGTTACCAAGAAATGGAATTTGATAACTGCCTTCTTAGTACAATAATATAACACTACAGCTGCCCTAAACAGACTGAGATCTCAAAATGCCAAAAGCAATGACGTGGAATAACGTTATTAACACTCTAGCACATAATAAACAACTGCTAATACATAAGGACAGCGTTCTAATTTTTAATATCCAGAAATTAGCAGTTGCCATGAGGCCCAGCAATATATCTGTTGAGAAATTACATAGAATATACAGCACAGAAACAGGCCATTCGCCCCATCCAGTCCATGCCGGTGTTTTTGTTCCCCTCGAGCCTCCTCCCATCCTTCCTCATCTATCTTTATCAGCGTAACCCTCTATTCCCTATTCCCGCATATGCTTATCTAGCTTCCCCTTAAATGCGTCTATATTATTCGTGGGTCCTCATATAAAGCTGTGAGAAACAGTAGTGATTGTGTTTTCGACAATGGTTTTGAGTATGAACGTGCTACATTCTGTACCTATGTTCACCATTTCCTTTCCTGAAGTTGGAGGTAATGGGGTTAGGGGCCTGCATGACCATACGCTTGACATCAATAATGTTCCGCACACTGCAGAATTCAGACAGTTAGGATGAGTTCACGGGAGAGAAATTCATTATAGCCAGGATTGGGCTTTAACTTTTAAAAATTGACTAGTTAGTGCCAGGCGCTAATGATTCAGACTGCACGCTAAATTAATGGTAGCACTCAAAGGAACACTGGGTTGCTAAATAAAGTGCTAATGACCCAGGTCAGTGGCGCTACGCTAAGCAATGTCAAGTGCAGTCTAATCGTTAGTCAAGAATGACACAGGCTCTTTCCAATTCTCAAAGGGAGATTCAGTCATGCTGCAGAACCTCATTCTCACCATTGCTGAATCTGAAGGCGAAGGAGAACGCACCGGACTGCTGAAGAGGCTTGCATTATGGCAGTTCCATGGCCCAGAGAGAGAGAGCACAGCGATTCATGGACCAGGCATTGGAGGCCTTGGTCCTCACCGTTGACAGACAGAGGGTGGTGCTGTACCCAACAAGTGGTAGGAGATCCTCGCCACAAGTCTTTCACGCCTTGTGGAGGGAGGTGGGCCAGCAGGTCTCAGACAGCACCATGATCCCCAGGACCCTAACACAGTGCAAGAAGAAATTTAACGACCTCACTCGGGTGGTCAGCGTAAGTAAATGCTACAACAAATCTTACATACCACCCTCTCAACCTCAGTCTGCACATACTGCCCAAATCACCACACCTCCAGTACTCACCCACCAACAATCTCGACCTACCAACACTCACACCAATATCTCACCCCTTGCATTCAGTGGCTGCTATTCAACTATGGCAGGCACATCTCCCAAACACATTGCTTCACACTCACTCACACACTTTCCTTTCTCTTGCAGGCCAAGGTCGCTCACAAAATGATGTAAGAAGTCACACAGCACCAGGTTATAGTCCAAGTTTTATTTGAAATCACAAGCATTCGGAGCGCTGCTCCTTCGTCAGGTGGAGTGGAGAGATGCATAAAGACACAGCTTATATAGTCAGAGAATAATGCCAGATGATTACAGGTAATCTTTCTAACTGCCATTTATCACACCTTGGCAGAGAGATAATCACAGCAAACAAAGGTGTGAATGGTGTCCAAACAGGTTAGTCAGGAAAACATTACATCAAAGAACAATGAGGTGGGGTCACAAGGGGTCAAATGTTGCAGATGCTGGGGTCTGTATGAAAAACAAAAAACAGACAAAAAAACATTTTTTTTGCTGGAAATCACAGCAGGTCCGGCCGCATCTGTGTAGAGAGAACAAGCCAACGACGACTCGAGCGCTCCGAAAGCTTGTGATGTCAAAAAAAACGGTTGGACTATAACCTGGTGTTGTGTGACTTCTTACATTTGTCCACCCCAGTCCAACACCGGCATATCCACACCATGGCTACTATCGACACCACAAACTGTCGGCTCAAAGTGGAGAGGTTCTCCAAGAAGATTGCGCATATCGACACAGGCATCAAGTTTCTACAGAGATGCAAGAAAGCAGACAAGATCCCGAAAGGACTACAGATCACGAACCCACTCAAGTCGACCTACAACACAGACTATGCTGAGAGACTCTGCCGTCGTACCTCTCGCACACTCCTCAACCATCTCATAAACCAGCTCTACAGCAGATGCCGCAACCTCGAAACCGAGATAGAGTCCATTTTCTCAGCCTGTACTCAGGACACAGCAGACCAGCTACGAGACACCGCCAAACAGACGAGGCAACGGAACTACACTGCCTACATGCACACCAAGAACAGGATGCTTGAGAAACTCGGCATCACCACCAGCAGCAACCAAGCCTCCCCCGGTACCACGGTTGAAACCACAGGGAAGTGCATCGTCAACTTGTCCGACCACACCCTTTAACCAGACGAAATTGAAGTTCTCAGCCGAGGGCTCAATTTCTGCCCCACGACCAAAATGGACCCCATCAGTCTTGCGGCAGACACAGAGGAATTCATCAGGAGAATGAGGCTCTGGGAATTCTTCCACAAAACCCAAAATGTCAGCAGCGAACCCAATGAAACAACCAATGATCCAGAACAGGAGACAGAGGGATCCGCAGTGCAGCAACCGAAGAAGAAAGTCAAATTGGACCACTCCGGAGGGTCGCGGCCCTAAGCTTGACATGTATGCTCAAGCTGTCAGGAGATGCATCAACATCAGATTCATCAGCCGCACTCACAAGACAGTCCAGAATGTCACCCGAGCACAACGCAACGCCATCCACGCTCTCAAGACCAACCACAACATCGTCATCAAACCAGTAGACAAAGGAGGAGCCATCGCCATACAGAACAGAACGGACTATTGCAAAGAAGCATACCGACAACTGGACAACCAGGAACACTACAGACAGTTACCCGCAGATTCGACCAAAGAACACACCCACCAACTCAACAGACTGATCAAGACCTTCAATCCAGACCTTCAAAGCATCCTACGCGCTCTCATCCAACCTGCTCCCCGCATGCGAGACTTCTACTGCCTCCCAAAGATACACAAAGCCAACACACCCGGACATCCTATCATATCAGGCAATGGAACCCTGCGTGAGAACCTCTCTGGATACGTCGAGGGCATCCTGAAACCCATCATACAGGGAATCCCCAGCTTCTGTCGCAATACTACAGACTTCTTACAGAAACTCAGCACCCATGGACCAGTGGAAGCAGGAACACTCCTCGCCACGATGGACGTCTCGGCACTCTACACCAGTATCCCCCACGATGACGGCATCGCTGCGACAGCCTCAGTACTCAACACCAACAACAGCCAATCTCCAGACGCCAACCTACAACTCATCCGCTTCATCCATGACCACAATGTCTTCACCTTCGACAACCAGTTCTTTACCCAAACACACGGAACAGCCATGGGGACCAAATTGGCACCCCAATACGCCAACATCTTCATGCACAAATTCGAGCGAGGCTTCTTCGCTGCACAGGACCTCGAACCAACGCTATACACCAGATGCATCGACGCCATTTTCTTCCTATGGACCCACGGCGAAGAATCACTGAAAAGACTACACGATAACATCAACAAGTTCCATCCCACCATCAAACTCACCATGGACTACTCCTCAGAATCGGTTTCATTCTTGGACACACGAATCTCCATCAAAAATGGACACCTCAGCACTTCACTCTACCGCAAGCCCACGGACAACCTCAGGATGCTCCACTTCTCCAGCTTCCACCCTAACCACGTTAAAGAAGCCATCCCCTATTGACAAGCCCTGCGAATACACAGGATCTGCTCAGACGAGGAGGAACGCGATGGACACCTACAGACGCTGAAAGATGCCCTCATAAGAACGGGATATGACGCTCGACTTGTCGATCAATGGTTCCGACGGGCCACAGCAAAAAATCGCATAGACCTCCTCAGAAGACAAACATGGGACACAACCAACAGAGTACCCTTTGTCGTCCAGTACTTCCCCGGAGCAGAGAAACTACGCCATGTTCTTCGCAGCCTTCAACATGTCATCGATGACGACGAACACCTCACTAAGGCCATCCCCACGCCTCCACTACCCGCCTTCAAACAGCTGCCTAACCTCAAACAGACCATCGTTCACAGCAAATTACCCAGCTTTCAGGAGAACAGCAACCACGACACCACACAACCCTGCCATGGCAACATCTGCAAGACATGCCAGATCATCAACACAGATACCATCATCACACGTGAGGGCACCACCCACCAGGTACATGGTACATACTCATGTGACTCGGCCAACATTGTCTACCTCATACATTGCAGGAAAGGATGCCCCGGAGCATGGTACATCGGCGAGGCCATGCAGACACTGCGACAACGGATGAATGGACACCATGCAAAAATCGCCAGGCAGGAATGTTCCCTCCCAGTCGGGGAACACTTCAGCAGTCAAGGGCATTCAGCCTCCGATCTTCGGGTAAGCATTCTCCAAGGCGGCCTTCGAGACACACGACAATGCAAAATCATAGAGCAAAAACTGATAGCCAAGTTCCACACTCATGAGGACGGCCTCAACCGGGATCTTGGATTCATGTCACGCTACATGTAACCCCACCTGATGTAGGGTCATCCAGACTCGAGTCGTCATTGGCTTGTTCTCTCGACACAGATGCGGCCGGACTTGCTGTGATTTCCAGCAAAAAAAAAATTTTTTTGTCTGTTTGTGGTTTTTCATACAGACCCCAGCATCTGCAACATTTGACCCCTTGTGACCCCACCTCACTGTTCTTTGATGTAATGTTTTCCTGACTAACTGTTTGGACACCATTCACACCTTTATTTGCTGTGATTATCTCTCTGCCGAGGTGTGATAAATGGCAGTTAGAAAGATTACCTGTAATCATCTGGCATTATTCTCTGACTATATAAGCTGTGTCTTTATGCATCTCTCCACTCCACCTGCCGATGGAGCAGCGCTCCGAAAGCTTGTGATTTCAAATAAAACTGTTGGACTATAACCTGGTGTTGTGTGACTTCTTACATTTGTCCACCCCAGTCCAACACCGGCATCTCCACACCACAAAATGATGGAGCAGAAGCGCACAGGAGGTTACAACCTGATACACAATCACTCTCTGACCTGGAGGAGCGAGTGCTTTGTATTATTGGGCACCAGGTGGTGCGCGCCGTGGCAGCCAGTGATGTTGCCTCCCTTGGGGACAACAATGGCATGTTCATCCTTACTCCTTCTTCTCGCATCCCACTTTCCCCTTCACCCCACAAGCCTTTTCCACTTTGCAGTTAATCATACTGTATGCATGCCTTTCTCCCTTCCTGCCCCCCTCCCCTGACATTAACTGGACTCTTGTGCCTTTATTCTTTCAGATAGTGACCAAGCAGCTGAGCTGCCTGTCACTAAGGGTACCATGTAGAGGAAGGCGGGAGACAAGGAGGATGAAGAGCACACCGTGTTACTGCATGTATCACCCGCAGGCACCAGCTCAGATATTGGCATTACGCATTCTTTAGAGGGTAGTATAGTAGTGTGGTCTGCAGTGGGTGATGCACTAGGGAAGAGTGGGCTACAGGAAGACCAGGGGGAAAGGATAGCTCAGGAGCCAGGTCCCCAGGGGACGAGTTCATGCATGAGTTCTGCTGCACAGGACTCAGATGAGGACATCGATGGGGAGGCCTTTAGAAGAAAGGTGATGGGCATGCACAAGGATATGTTTGGGCCGGATATTCCGATGCCTATGGGTGTGTACCACCCTTAGGGGCATCGGAAATGACGGTTTCAGGCATGCCAAACTGTCATTTCCGACCATTCAAGAATGCTCTTCACAGATCGGATGCCTACCCCAGAGAAGGGCCTCTGCGGGGGGAGAGTTCCACTTTCTGGAGACCCTCCCCCCGCAGGAAACTTTTCGAAATCGTACACCTGTTAAAAGCAGGCGTAAGGTCTGCTTTTACCAGCATAAGATTTGAAAAAAAAAAAAATTATTTCACTCATGTCTCATTTAAAAATACTTTAAAAAAGGTAAGTTTATTTTTAGCCTCGTAAAAAAACTTTAATTATTCGTTTCAAAAAATTAAATTTTTGTTTAAAATATTTAATTTATGATAAGTTCAACCAATTTTAAAAATGTGGTTTTAAAAATTAATGTATTTAATGTTTTACACTGTTTTTGGGGTGACCTCCATTCATATATTTGACAGGCCTATCTGGCAAGGGTATGAAGGGAGATTCCCTTCCTTGATTGGCTCCCCATGGTCCACGTGATCCCAGGGACGCTTGCAAACCGCATGCGCCTCTGGGAAATGTGGGCCTTGTGCCCTTGTAGTTGGAGACGCCCAGGATCGGAACTTTATGCACTTCGTGAGCCCTCAGGCAATTGCGTAGATTGTTTACAGATCGGAGGCCTCCGATCGGGAAACACGGCCCACTATGTGCAATGGCAAGGGTGCCCGCGAGCCTCTTGGCAACATTGCACAAGGCTCTGCGCACACCATGGAGCCCATCATTTCCAGTCTGCAAAGGATGGTAGACTTCTAGAGAGATCATGGCGACCCAGACCTCATGCCACATGTGATGGTCGATCTGGCAGCTTCCACTGCAGCACAGGCAGAAGCTACACAATGTCTTACTGCTGTAAGGCAGTCTATGCTTGGTGGCATCCAATCTCAGACTGCTAACCTGCAGTCTCAGCTTGATGCCAATCAAGCTCTGACTGCTGCCATAGTGGTTGTGTCTACTGCAGTCGACCGGGGCTTTCACGGTGTCTCAGCAGGTCAGCAATCTGTGCTACAACAGATTCCAAGGGAAGCTGAGATACTGCCCCGGGGGGATTGGCAGAGGGTCAGTGGAGCAGAAACCTGCAGTGCTCTTTCAGGATGACAGCATTCCTGCTCCCACCGCTTCCACTACGCCATAGCCCTTGTCGCAGCTTGCCATCCAGCTAGCCCAGACTAAGAGTAAAGTAGCGAGAGGCATATAAACTGACTGTAAAAGCAACTATAGGTATGTAAAAAGGAAAAGATTAGCTAAAGTAAATACGGGTCCCTTATAGGCTGAGACAGGAGATATTAAACAAATACTTTGTGGCTGTCTTCAGGAATAAGATGCAGAAGATGTCCCACAAATAGTGGAGAGCCAAGGTTCTAACGAGAATGAGGAACTGAAAGAAATTAGTGTTAGTAAAAAAAATAGGACTGGAGCAAATAATGGGACTGAAAGCCGATAAATCCCCAGGACATGATTGCTTAATGTTTTACAGTGTTTTGGGGGTGATCTCCATTCATATATTTGACAGGCCTATCTGTCAAGTGTATTAAGGGAGATTCCCTTCCTTGATTGGCTCCCCATGGCACACGTGATCCCAGGGATGCTTGCAAACCGCATGCGCCTCTGGCAAACGTAGGCCTTCTGCACTTGGAGGCCCAGCTTCCGAAATTTATGCACTTCGTGAGCCTTCAGGTAAGTGCGTAGATTGTTTACAGATCAGAGGCCTCCTCACGCGCGAAGCCTCTGATCGGAAAATATGGCCCACTATGTGCAATGGCAAGGGTGCCCGAGAGCCTCTTGGCAATGGTAAGGAGCGTGGAGGAGTCCACCTCCAACATTGCACAAGGCTCTGCACACACCATGGAACCCATCATTTCCATTCTGCAAAGGATGGTAGACTTCTAGAGAGATCATGGCGACCCAGACCTCATGCCACATGTGATGGTCGATCTGGCAACTTCCATTGCAGCACAGGCAGAAGCCACACAATGTCTTAGTGCTGTAAGGCAGTCTATGCTTGGTGGCATCCAATCTCAGACTGCTAACCTGCAGTCTCAGCTTGATGCCAATCAAGCTCTGACTGCTGCCATAGTGCTTGTGTCTATTGCAGTCGACCGGGGCTTTCACGGTGTCTCAGCAGGTCAGCAATCTGTGCTACAACAGATTGCAAGGGATGCTCAGATACTGCCCCGGGGGAATTGGCAGAGGGTCAGTGGAGCAGGAACCTGCTGTCCTCTTTCAGGATGACAGCATTCCTGCTCCCACCGCTTCCACTCCACCATAGCCCTTGTCGATGCCTGTCAATCAGCTAGCCCAGACTAAGAGTAAAGTAGCGAGAGGCATAAAAACTGACTGTAAAAGCAACTATAGGTATGTAAAAAGGAAAAGATTAGCTAAAGTAAATACAGGTCACTTACACGCTGAGACAGCAGAAATTAAACAATACTTTGTGTCTGTCTTCCGGAATAAGATGCAAAAAAGTCCCACAAAGAGTGGAGAACCAAGGCTCTAGTGAGAACGAGGAACTGAAAGAAATTAGTGTTCGTAAAAAAAATTATGACTGGAGCAAATAATGGGACTGAAAGCCAATAAATCCCCAGGACATGATGGCTTACATCATAGAGTTTTGAAAGAGGTGGCTATAGAGATAGTGGATGCATTGGTTGTCATTTTCCAAAATTCCATAGATTCTAGAACGGTTCCCACGGATTGGAAGAAAGCTGTCCTGGCAAAGCCACATGATCGCTCATCCTGCTTCTCTCTGGTAATGGGAAAGGAAATGTAGGCCCTTCTACCATAGAGAGCCTCTGTGAACTGCCAGATGCAGCAATGGATGGCAAACTGTGAGATGTTAGCTATATCTCCTGCTGCAGACTGGAAGGAACTGCTGGTGAAGAAATTGAGGGCGACATTGACCTTGACTGTGACTGAGAGAGCCGTGGTTGCCCTCTTCTGAGGCTCGAGGTCAGGTTGCAGGAGGTGGCAGAGTTCTGTTACCACCTTCTTGCTGAAGCGGAGCCTTCTAATACACTGTTCCTCACTATATTGGAATACCGCCGGAGGGTACAGACTCCTGTTGAGAGCCCTGATGGCCCTCCTCCTCTCTCTGGCCAAATATTCAAATCTTTGTCGCTGCCTCAGCTCCTTCCGCCAGAACACTCGGGAAAGTAACAAACCTTTAAATTACTGAATTCAGCTGTTTCACAATCTCAAACTGACAAGGAAGCAATGAAACAGCACCAACCTGAAAGCTGTGACTGATCCCTTTAAATAGCGCCCCTGGAGCTGCCTTCCACCTGAATCACGCCTCCACTTCCTTTCGTTGTTGGGGCGAGGAGCAAAGGCAGGGGGTGCTAAAAGTGCATTGCACACTCACTGACGTCACCATCTGGTGCTAAAGGCACAGGCGCTAACAGTTAGTAGCGACGCTAAAATGGGACTGAATTTAGTGTGCTGCACTGCATTCGCCATGCCCCAGCGCTAATGGATTAGCACGCTGTTAGCATCTCCGCCAGGTGCTAACGGGAGGCGCTAACCTACTGAATTTCACGACTCTTTTCATACAACAGCCTCGTTTCCCTGCGGCGGATTGATAAAGTAATTGCACCAGAAAAACAAGTCTTTTGTATCTTGCATGTTGCTGTTGTGAGCTGCAAGTTGGGCGATTTTTCATATATCTCTTGTTGCTGCTTGAAAGGACCCAGTATAATAACGCACGGCAGAGGGCACCTTTGATTTAACCGTCACTGTCTTAGATCAGTTTCTACGTTTGGCTTCAGCGTGTTGCAAAGTTCCCTTGTGACCTCGTTAGGGAATAATAAACTTCACTTGCAACATCCTTGTAACATGCTCAGCAATGATTGTCTTGGCCTCTGTACTGGACTAGGTCCTATTAGATGGCCGCAGGTGCCGGTACACTGTATTTCATGCCGTGTTAGAGGATGGAAGTTATCACAACTACACTGTATAACATGACAGCTCCACGACTCTATCAATATTTTAGAGTATCTACACGTTCAGGCTACTGTTAAAATGTATTCGTAGATAAAAATATTTTAACGAGTTGTACAAGATTAAAATAATAGAATAAAGTGCCAAGACACTGAATATGTGGGCGTGTGTGTGTTGGTGGTGGTGGGGTGGGGCAATGTGTGAGGTGGGGTGCGTGTGTTCAGGGCGGGGTATGAGTGTGGGGAAAAATTCAGTATTGCCCCATTTGCAAGGGCGCGATTATCGGCCGAGCGCAAACTTTAGCGCCTGGTGCTAATTATCACCTCCAACTGCAAACTTGGCTTTTATCGCCCCTGGAGGTGATTGGAAAACTAAATCAGGTGTGGCACACCTGTCTTAAGGCGCAAAAGCTGACGAGCGAGGCCCTAACTCAGAGCGCTGGTGAAGCTCATGTAATGTCAGTCAGCGATGGAACACAGGCACACTGTCACCAGCCAGTTCTTAAAGGAGATTGGGTCGATCTTGCTCTCCATCACACCCTGCTCATTGCAACCTTGAATCTCGGCCTGGAGAGACCTGTACAGCAAATCTGTTGGAAAGAACAAAGGAGAGGCCCAGGGAAAGAGCTCAGAGCGCAGCTCCTATATTCTCTTTTAAATCGATGCAAGGAAGATCAAATCAGAAAGAACCTGCAAAGTGCTGCTCAGTACCCAAAACTCCTCAGCACAGCTGTGAATATCTCCTGCAGTCTCTCTGTCTCACTCAGAATGTGTGGTGCAAAAATTTCGCTGACAATAAAATGGAGGAAGTGGTCGCCTTCAAATAGCGCTCCCCTAGTCCCTTCCCGACTGCAAAACACTCCCACAACCTATTGTTGCTAGTGGCAGGCAGTAAGGCAGGGGGTGCCACTCAATATCCGGTCCACAGCACTACTGGGGCGTTGCACACTCGACTGATGTGACTATCTTCCAGCGCAGGAGATCGTGGTGGTAGTGTTTAGGGCCGCCACAAAATGTCTAGTTAATTTCGTGAGTGGCGCAAACATCGCCACACACGGGCGCTAGTTGCATTGCGCCCCATTAGCACCCTCTTAAGGCGCTAACGGGAGGCGCAAACCAGTTGAATTTCCCCCCCAATATTGAGTCTGTGGCGTGGAGTGTGTGTGCGTGTGTGGTGGGTGCGTGCTGTGTAGGGGGTGGGTGTGTGGGTGGCGTGGGCATGTCAGTGTGTGGATGACGGGATGTCCATTCAATCCAGCTGTCCTTGGTTTCGAACAGCGGAACCTCTTGCCTGTACAGCGACAGGGTGAGGAAATTAAATATTCTACACTTGCAACATGATTAAGAAATGCTATCGTGAACTGCTGTGGAGTTCAATGATGAAATAATTTAATGTTTGGATAATGAAAGAGTCGCTTCCATTTGGATCTGTTTCCTACATCATAGAAAGAGCAGCAGCGTAAAGGGCGCAATTAAATGCCCATCTCTAGTTAACAGCCCTAAATAGCAACGACTGACTTCAATATCATTCTTTGTGCCCAATGTAGTCGAAACCTGTTGGCTCACATAGTTCACACTCTTCTCCGCAACGAAGCAAGTTAATCCTCAATGCGCCTCCACGGTACGTACCAGTTCGCGTTCCCAGACCATCCCCTGCCAGGAGCGCGGGTAGTGCAATCTATCCTCTGGGCGATTCCAAGATGTCTATAATGAACGATAATATTGATGCCATTCACTCTCTAAAGAAAAGCACTCCCTTTTAAAACATGGAATTAAAAGCTGCAGTTTTTTAAGTTATTTTGGGAGAACTAGTTTGCAGAACATTATCATCAAGTATTGTGTATTGACTTGCTGGATTTAAAAATGAGTTCTTCGTGGGCGATGAATGTAAAAAATGGAATCGAAATCACTAAGGCTTGTGTTCATAGAAGAATAAGGAGATATGCGGCATGCCACATTCTCTGCTCACAGTCTTCAGTTGCCTTATTGCAATGATTGAATCACTGTAGCTTGATATGTCTTTCGATTGAACAATAATCAATTCTTCAATGACACATTGGGTCAAATTGAACTGTTTCGTTTTCCAATGTCTACCTTTCAGGTTTGCATGTCATTTTAACAGATTTTTAATAGTGTAATGTCGCTGTTAAATAGCAGCCAATGGAATTTATGTGAACTCATTCAGCGTCCCCATGCTAAGAGAGACTGTGATTTCACCTCAACTTATCCTGCATCTCGTGACCGAGTCGATTATTCAAAGATATATTGGCTAAAATTCACTTTATGCAAAAGTCATTCAGATCAATTCCAAGGATCCAATGAACTGCCGCGACGTGACAGAAATTTGCATAACTTATAAATGCGACGTGATAGTCCCCTGTGTAAATGCTTTTAAGGAGAGGTTTAGAAGGTGCCGGATCATTGGTTCGTGCAGGGAAATATTTTGATCTGACATTGATTTTTAAAAATCTAAAAAATGAGTGAGTGCCTTCGTGTTCTCGTCGCCCTGATGTTCTGTTGGCAATGTAAGTAGAGGGCTGTAAAAGTCTTCAATATTCCTGTTCTTTTTATTACGCTGGTCGGGTACAATACTTGAGCTTCACCGGTCTGAATTGCAATTATTTTCCACGATTTTACTGAGGGTCACTTGTCAGTAATTTTTTTATTTCTCCAGGTACCAACGCGGGTACTGTGCTGACTCAGCCGCCGTCCATCTCAACTTCACTGGGAAAAAAGGCCACAATCACTTGCACCTTGTCCGGAGGCAGCATGGGCAGCTACTACACGAACTGGTACTGGCAGAAACGCGGCAGTGCCCTTGCCTTTGTTTGGAGGGACTATGATTCGAGCAGAGGTTCGGGGATTCCTGATCGATTCACTGGATCCAGGGACACGTCGAGCAACGTCATGCATTTAACCATCAGCAATTTACTATCCGGGGACGCCGCCGATTATTACTGTGCTGCCTGGGATACCAGTGCTGGTGGATACACTTTCGGGAAAGGAACTGAACTGGATCTGGGCAGTAAGTAAATTTTTCGCTGTGTACATCGGGGATTCTTAAAGTGTGAGTTTTCATTTGTTGGCTTAATCCTGTTGTAGTGAAAATGCTTTCGAACATACATTTATAATTCTCCGATTCCCTCTTGGTGTTTAGAGGGAGGGGTGTTTCTATTCAGTTTGTTAAATGCTCAGGAAACTGTCGCACAACAATTGCAATGTTATGGATGAAGTTCCAAATAATTATTTTTAAGTGGGTGTAATTCAGCCTGCACCAGTGTAATTATAATTTATTGGTGATTTGAAACATATTCGTAAAGTAACGGTCAATCTGCATGATACGGCATTAAAACATATCTGGATACTTGTGACTGGCATACATTGTCCTCGCGCTGTGCTTCGTGACTCGCGTAGAGCTAAAAAAAAAAAGCTATAACGTGAAATATTTTATAGTTCCCCGACACGGTGCCATTAAAAATTCCCAATCAGAGAGTGGGAACGTGTGTCATTCGCGCGACATTCTCAGTATTGTATGTCATGTTAGCCATAATTTCACCAGTAAGTAACAGATAATTGTAAATCATAGTGACTGGGTGAGAAATGTTAATATACGTTACAGCTTTTACGAAGTTGATGTTCTTTTTTACAGACAGGGATATTGAGGTTATCAGAGATAAAATGTGATTAGAAGTTTGTTGCCTTTGGAAAGGCATTATGATTGGAGACGGCCTTATGCTGTCTTCTATAGTTCTCAGTTATTAAGGGAACTGGGTAATATTGACTGAAGAGGGATTAGCTCAATTAGGACAAATGATGCGTCCTGGGTAACTATGGCCTCCTGGAGCTTGCTTGATCCCCTTCAACAGTTTCAGTGAAATTTCATAGAGCATTCACGGAATTGGCCCCATGTTTTTCGCTGTTCTGGCTCCCAGAAGATGACAGTACGGGAGGGTGCATTAGTGGATATCCTCAGCAACTTAGGGTCTGAAACTCCTTTCCCATCTTTCTATTCGTATATTTGAAGTATTGTAATAAAGACCAGTGTTTGATCCCGCGCCGATGTTATAATCACTGACAGATTCATTACCTTCGAATCCGATTAATTTTGTATGAATAGAACCGCGGGATCAGCATTTGAAGTTTTATTTAATTCAGTCAGTAAAAAACTATAATCCTACAGGTAATCCGAGAGACTCAAACGGCATTTTTATTGGGATATTTAGCTACAGGCTGTAGAGAAGGCTCTGCGTTGTATTATAAATTGTTCCATTCAACTTACATCTGATGCAAGTTAAATTTCAAAAGCATATTTAACAGAGTAGGAGATTATACTTTCAAATTATTTACACGTCTGGCGGTTGGTTTGTCTCAGTTGGTAACTTTCTGACGTCTGGATCAGAACGTTTTAGATTTAAGCCCCTTTTCCAGGCGTTACATCGGAACACTAGGGAGCCCCTTGCGCTTGCTCCACCATTCCACTAGATCATGGCTGATATGTACCTCAACTCCATCTATCTGCCTTTGCTCCCTAACCCTTGATAAGCTTACCCTACAAAAATCTATTGATCTCAGTCCTGAAGATCTCATTTCACCCAACAGCCTCAACCTTTTTGGGGCAGGGAATTTCAGATTTTCACCACCCTTTGTGTGAAAGAGTGCTTCCTGGTTTCACTCCTTAATGCACTAGCTCTACTTTTAAGTCCTTGGCTTTTTGTTCTGGATTCCCCCACCAGAGGAAATAGAGATATGAAGGGAGTGCGGCATTGAAGGAGGTGCCTTCCTTTGGATAACGCCATAAAGAGGAGTTCCACATTCCTGTTCAAAGGGACGTTCACAATACCGTTGCATTATTCGAGGAACAGCAGAATATTAGAGCCCATACCCCGACCCCCGCCTCAACCATTGCTTTAAAAGAAGGGGATTTCTGTCTGTAGCTTCTTGCTTTGTTTAAATTTACTATCACTGCGCTTCAAAGTAATATAAGTGAAAACTGATGTGGTGCTATATAATGCTACTCGTTATCCATTTTATATTAACATAAACAAGTAGATGCATCTGATCCTTCTGCAGCAGATGGCTTCTCGTCTGACTAGGCAACTAAAAGCCGAAATACTGGGTAGCGATCACATCAAACAGCGTCTCAAATTCAGAGTGGATCTTCACAGGTTGTTTCTATTTTCCTTGTAGATCCGCGGGCTCCGTCGGTGACCGTCCTTCCGCCTTCATCGGATCAAATCGCAGCAAAGAACACGGCGACCCTGGTGTGTTTGGTGAACGGCTTTAACCCAGGCGCTGTGGAGCTTGAGTGGACTGTAGATGGCAGTGTGAGAGGGAATGGTGTTGAGACCAGTCGGATCCAGCAGGAGACGGACAACACGTTCAGTGTGAGCAGTTATCTGACTCTGCCAGCCTCAGAGTGGAACTCACATGAGCTTTACACCTGTGTGGTTAAACAAGAGACTCAGGCAAACCCGCTTCAAACAAGTATCGCCAGATCCAGCTGTATCTGATTCAGGAATCTTATGTATTCGTCTGACATACCATCAGTAAACGTTGTTTGAACAAAGTTCGAAGTTAAAGGTTATTTTTTTTAGTTTAATTGCTGTATTTAAAGTTATAGCAATAAATATGCAGTTAGTTTGCTTGATTCCACTGGGTGAGCCCAAGAGTGTGCTGAGTCTGCAGTCATCACACCTTTACTGTCTCATTGCAGTGTAATAAAATTATTGTTCCACTGTCTCAGATGATGTTATTCTTTTCTTGCTTTAGTTCTCTCCGAATTTATGACCATTTTTAAAACGTTCAAATCTCGAGGTTCCACTCTTTTTCAAATTTACATTACGCCGCCAAGCTTTCGATCGAACTAACGATTTTACAGAACGGATGGGTGACGGGGTCGAAATATAACAAGGTATAAAATGTTAAATTCGGTTTGTGTATTGATTGAACTACATTGCGTCTGTGATTGCGTTTAAGATTCTCCATTTTTCTGTATGAACTCGGTGAGAAACTACATAAATACCAAATAACGTTGTATCATACCCGTTGGAAAAGATCAGCGTTTCAGTAGAACGAGAATAGAACCTGAATTGAAAAGAGCACCCACAGAATCATAGAATGATGCCGCACAGAATGTGGCCATTCGGTCCATCGAGCTTGTGCCCGCTCTTTAAAAGAGCTTGTCCAATAGTCCCATTCCCCTGCTCTTTCCCCATAACCCTGCAATTTTCTTCTCTTCAAGTATTTCAGCGCCATCTCTGAATCAATGCTACAAGTAGTTGAACTATGATCAGAAACATCCACATGTTAGAGTTTATTTTGAATCCCTTTTAATAGCATTCACCAGATATAAGAACACGAGCAGTAAAAATAACCCTTTTTGTGCAAAATTCTTAGTGAACCAAAGGTATCGCTGTGCAGTGTTAAAAGGTGTACGTAGATAACGGCTAAATTAGGATAACCTGACATGATCAGAATGCATTATGGCTGAATGTCTTGAGAGTTAGTAATGTTACTATAGGACAAACTGATTAGGGATAATGGATAAAAACATGACTGAGCTCATAAAAAGCCATGTAAGAAAACAGGCATAAGAGATCGTGAGCTAAAAAGAACTGGAACAAGGGATACAAAGACAGCAGCTGAGATGGAGTTCCAAGGGCAGAACTATTATAACTCAGTTCAGATATGCCTGTTTGCTAACCTATATAAATATGAATGATCAGCAACAACGTTTAGTCTTAGCCCTGCAAACTGCCATGAACAGTATCGTCTGTGTGTCCCAAATAGACATTCTACTTCTGAGTTGATAAACGTATATTACTTACTTGTAGTCTTAGTACGTTCTCAAATATCAGTAAACATCAGTCAATGTATAGCTTACTCATGCATCTTAGAATCTGTTAATTACTTTTTATAGAACATGTTTGGCAACTTGTAGCAAGACTGTAAGCATTGGTTATTTGACCAGCGATACGGGACTGATCAATACTGAGCCAACCCCAACGTATATTAGAGGGAATTCAGGAATAGCAAATGAATTTGGCGTTAACAATAAAATGTAGAAGTAATGGAGAATTTAGGAGAATATGTACACAAATACAGCGCCAGCCGCGCTGGTGGCCCACTGACACCAGCGGACTTGATGGAGAACACCGACCCCTGAGCGAGTTGCTTCAGGTGCTAGAGAATTAGCTCTTTAGTGCCCGATAGAATTATAAAAATAACACCAAAGCAGCGGTGGTGCAAGTCTTCATTGCCGTTACTAAGGCAGTTGAAGGTAGAATAAGAAACTCGGAATTGGATTAAAAGAATAAAGGGTGAGCAGCGAGGACTGTGTGTAACCTGTCAAGAGCTAATAACACAACTAGAATAGTGTTCAAAACATTGTAATAAATTAAAAGACATTGTGGAGGAGGAGGATAAGGAGTACCAGGGGTTAAAGTGAGCCATTAGACATTACATCTAGGCTGTGATGCAGTTTGGTAAAGATACCTCAGCTATTCACATCGAGTGTAACAAAAGTATTGGGAGACAAGAGAAATAAATTAAAAGCCGAGAAGGTTGTTACCCAGACTTCCACCTTGTCAGGCTTGGTTGAATTCGCTGACCAATGGGCGATTATATTGGTAACATTGTGGGGGTGCATGAACCACGTCCCCTGAGCGAGTAAACAAGGTTCACACAACAGGAGCACCAATGCAAGCCTGAGAAGAAGCATCTCTTACACCTAAATGAGGATTTAAATCATTAGAAAACTGGGGTCAGTCGTCAATATAAGAGATTGAAAGTTGATGTGAGAGAACAAGGATAAACAAAGGAGAAAAGGATATCCCTTTTCTACCGGTGACACGGGCAACATCAGGAGCTTTTCTTGTTTCAGTGTACAGTTTTCTTTTAAATTTCACTGTGAAACTTCAGTCTGCAGAACCATGCCCGTGGTGGCTCCGTCCACTTTTCACAGTCGCTCGCTAAAGTGTTAACCCTTTGTAGACCTTACCTTAGTTAACATTAAGATTGGTAAAAATATTTAAATCCTGTAAGAGATATTTTTTCTCATGTTTTACATTGAATGGATAGGCAACGAAACAATCCACTTGGGATGAAGATAAATTATATTTTAAACCCGAGGTCAGAACTACTGCTACCCGTAAGAGTAGTTATAGTGAGCAGAATAGCCAGCATAATATTAATTTAGGTCACAGCAGTTTTAGAAGAGGTTAATGGAATTAAGTTAGTCTCCGAGCACAAAGGGACACAGAGATTAGCACCAACGTGTGGGAAGATGCACTGTCTGGAATGAGGTTGGGAGTTTGAAAGAATACTAGTCTTTCTCTGTAATAAATATCTATAAGAGTTAAGGAAGTGAAGGCCATGAGTGAAGAATGTCGTTGAGCAAAAAACAGACAGCGATACGAGTATGCATGCGAACATGTGAGGTGGAAATTACACTGCATATTGCAATGATGTATTAACAAAATGTAACAGGAACGGGTTAACATACCAACATTGTGCATAAACCACGTAGTTAGTCCTATAACCCTCCTATTTCTTATTTGCATGCTGCCCCTCCTCGATATCATCAGAAGACACAACATCACGTTCCAAAAGTATGCTGACGATACCCAGCTGCAGCTCACCACCACCTCTTTCAATCCCTCCACTGCCTCTGTGCTGTCAGACATCCAGTCTTGGCTGAGCAGAAATAACCTCCAATTAACAAGCGTAGTCTATTAAACCTGTCCTCATAATTTAATTCTTTTAGCCCCAGTATCATCCTGGTGAATCTTCGCTGCAAGGCCAATATATCCTTCCTGAGGAGCAGTGCTGAGAACTGACTACAGAAACAACAGTTTGGGTCTAACCAGAGCTCTGTACAGCTATAACATAACTTCTACCCATTTCTATTCCAGCCCTCTTGAAATAAAGACCAACATTCCATTAGCCATTTACATTATTGGCCCAGAAATTTGGGTCGGGGGCTTCCCGCGGGTGCAAGCCCCCGACCTGCACTTAAATAGTGCGCCGGCCGTTGAGCTGTGGGCCCGCGTGGGATTCTGATCCTGGGCCTCCTCCAACTACCGGCGCGCAGTGCTTGCATTTCTCAGGGGCGCAGTTAGTTCGATGCAGCCCCTGTGATCACGTGGGCCATGGAGAGCCAATGGTAGCAGGGAATGCTTCATTCATAAGTTTGACAGGAAGAGCTATCAAACCTATAAATACTATAAGCCCCAAAACATCACTAAAACCTCAAATATTTTTTTTAAAACATCACATTTTTAAAATAAAATATAAATTACATGAAATAACTATTTTAAACAATAAATAAAATTTTTGAAAAAATTAATTACATTTTCTAACGGGGCTAAAAATAAACTTACCTTTCCTTAACGTATTTAAAAATAATAAACCTGTGGAAAAAATGATTTAATTTTAATTAATTCACCACTTACCTTGTTAAAAGCAAGCCTTGCACCTGCTTTTTAAAAGTGTAACTGCTGGAGACTTACCCTCCCGGAGAAACCTGGAAAAAAAACGTAAGTTCAACGCGCACGCGCTGCCTCTCCGGCGCACGTGTTCGACCTGTGAACCTCTTCTTTCAGGGGACTGGAAGTGCCAGTTTTCCACGCATGCGCAGTGCATGCACGGAACCGGAACTTTTGTTGGGCCTACTTGTGAGTACCCCGTGCGTACGCACGCGTTGGGACCCGAATTTCTGGGCCATTATCTTTTGTAGCTTTAAGTGATTTCTATACTTGGACCGCTAAATCTCTCTGCTCATCCACAGTTCCTCGCTTCTTGCCACTTAGAAAATACACTTTCTTAGTTCCAAAGTTGATGAGCTCGTACTTTCCTGCATTGAACTCCATTTGCCACCGTTTGGCCCACTCACTTAATTTATCAATATCCCTTTGCAACTTTCTGCTCCCATCTATATTGGCCCTGAATGTGCAGTCGGTATGCTGGGGTACTCTCAGAGTACACCATCATACCGCCTTTGGAACTGACTGCAATTTCTGAATTTCATGCCTTAAATCCCGAAATTGTGATCTGTCAAGTTCTGACTCCACATCAACTTCACTGTACGTTTCATCTACCCATTGATATCAACGTGCTGGCGAAAAGTGAGGTTAATTGCCCACCTACTGCGCATTAATTACGCTGTTTTTTTTTACAGCTGGTGCAAATATGCGCTTCAGCCTGTTTGCACCGTGTAAGGGGCTGGGGGATGAGAAAGGAGGTTCGCACCAGGTAATTGCAGATTTCCTACAGATGCCAGTGGTGTAATCCTTCGCTACGAAGCCAACTGCAACTTCAGGCCCATTATTTGATATGCCACCTAACTAATTTCGTCAGCAAACTTACATAAACTTTTATTCGTTTTATGGGATCACGGCTTCGGTGGCAATGCCAGCATTTATTGCCCATCCCTAGTTGCCCTTGAGAAGGTGGCGGTGAGCCGCCTTCTTGAACCGCTGCAGCCTGTGTGGTGATGGTACTCCCAGAGTGCTGTTAGATAGGGGGTTCCAGGATTTTCACCCAGCAATGATAAATGATCAGCGATATACTTCTAAGTCAGGATGGTCTGTGACTTGCAGGGGAACTTGGAGGTGGTGGTGTTCCGATGCGCCTGCTGCCCTTGTACTTCTAGGTGGAAGTGATCGCAGGTTTGGGAGGTGCTGCTGAAGAAGCCTTGGCGAGTTGCTGCAGTGCATCTTGTAGATGGTACACACTGCAGCCATGGTACGCTGGTGGTGGAGGGAGTGAATGTTTAAGGAGGTGGATGGGGTACCAATCAAGCGGGCTGCTTTTTCTGGGATGGTGTCGAGCTTTTTGAGTGTTGTTGGAGCTGCCCTCATCCAGGCAAGTGGAGAGTATTCCATCACACTCCTTACTTATGCCTTGTAGATGGTGGGAAGGCTTTGGGTGTCAGGAGGTAAGACACTCGCCGCAGTATTTACGTGGCTGGTCCAGATAAGTTCCTGGTTAATGTTGACCACCAGGATGTTGATAGTAGGGGATTCAGCGATGGTAATGCTATTGATGTCAAGGGGAGGTGGTTAAACTCTCGCATGTTGGAGGTAATCATTGCCTGGCACATCTGTGGTGCGAATGTTACCTGCCACTTATCAGCCCAAGCCTGAGCGTCGTCCAGGCCTTATTGCATGCGGGAATGGGCTGCTTCATTATCTGTGGAGTTGCAAATGGCATTGAACACTGTGCAGTCATCATCGAACATCCCCATTTCTGACCTTATGATGGAGGGAATATCATTGATGAAGCAGTTGAAGATGGTTGGGCCTAGGACACTGCCCTGAGGAACTCCTGCAGCAATGTCCTGGGGCTGTGATGATTGATCTTCAAACACCACAAACATCTTCCTTTGTGCAAGGCATGACTCCAGCCAGTGGAGCATTTTCCCCCTGATTCCCATTGACTTCAGTTTTACTAGGGCTCCTTGATGCCACAATCGGTCAAATGCTGCCTTGATGTCAAAGGCAGTCACTCTCACCTCACCTCTGGAATTCAGTTCCTTTGTCCATGTTTCGACCAAGGCTGTAATAAGGTCGGGAGCCGAGTGTTCTTGGCGGAACCCAAACTGGGCAGCAGTGAGCAGGTTACTGGTGAGTAAGTGCCACTTGATAGCACTGCCGATGACACCTTCCATCACTTTACTGATGATTGAGAGGAGACTGATGGGGTGGTAATTGGCCAGTTGGATTTGTCCTGCTTTTTGTGGACAGGACATACCTGGGCAGTTTTCTGCATTGGAGGATAGATGCCAGTGTTGTAGCTGTAGTGGAACAGCTTGGCTAGAGTTGCGGCTAGTTCTGGAGCACAAGTCTTCAGCATGATAGCTAGGATGTTGTCGGGGCCCATAGCCTGTGCTTTATCCAGTGCGCTCAGCCGTTCCTTGATATCACGTCTTTTATCGATTTTTAAACTGGACATGTTTTCCATTATAGTAATGCTGTACGTTATTTGAAATATTCATCGGGATCTAAAATTATGAATCGAACATGGTATAAATCTGTCGCTGTTCACAGAGCTTTATTTTAACAATCCTTTCATAGTATCCAGTTCTGTTTCACTTTTGTAATTAAATATTTAAATACCAATAACATCCTCTTTATACTGGGTCTTTACAAGTGAATGCTATAAAAAAATGGAAACATCTAGAACCACAAACAACAGCAATCTCCTCTGTTTCCTGATTAGGTAAGAGTCAGGAAGTGAAAGGAGCACCGCCCCACGTGATCCCAGGTATGTTTACCCACAACAGTGGACCACTAAGCTGCACACAACTGCGCAGCAAAACAATGCAAGTTCGCGAAGTGTGGTTTGCACCAGGTAAGTGCAGATTTCCTACAGATGTCAGTGGCGTAATCCTTAGCTACGCTGCCGACTGCAAATTCAGGGCCATTATTTAATGTGCCACCTAGCTAAGTTTCGTCAGCAAACTTACATATACAGCTCTCTATTCCTTCATCCAAGTCGTTTATCCATATAATGAAAAGCTGCGGCCCCAGTACAGATACCTGCCAGGCAACTCTCGGCTCATTCTGCCAATTTAAGTACAAACCATTTATTCCTAATCTCTGTCTATTACCTCCTAACCAATCCCATGTCAAAGCCAACAGTTTCCATCCAATTCCATTCGCTCTCGTTTTTGTCAACAGTCTCTTAAGTGGAACATTGTCATATCAAGCCCGTACTCACCGACCTAATTTGGTTGCTGGTCCACCAATGGCTGGATATTAAAAATCTCATCCTCATGTTCAGATCGCTCTGTGGTCTCGCTCTTCCCTGTCTCTGTAACATCTTCAAGCCATACAACCGTCTGATAATGCTGCACTCCTCCAACTCTGGACTATTGTGCATGTCCCACTTCCTTCACCCCACCATTGGAGGCCGTGCCTTCAGACGCCTAGGCCCTAAGCTTTGAATTACCTCCCCGAACGCCTTTGGAACTTCACCTCTCTCTGCTCCTTTAACCCACTGCTTACAAACTACCTCCTCGACTAAGTGTTTGGCTATTTGTCCTAATGTCTCCTTCTTTGGCTCGGTGTCAATTGTTGTCTGTTAACGCTCTTGTAAAGCTCATTGGGTCCTTTTCCTACATTAAAGGTGCTACATTAACGTAAGTTCTTTTTGTTGTTGATGTTATTCTATAGATACTGAGAACAAAAATAAAAGTATCAGTGACCCCTGAGTGACAATCACTCCTAACGTGTCTCCATTAAAGCAACATGCACTTACCCTCACTCTTTGTTTCCTGTCCTCAAATAACTTTCTATCCATGCTGCTACATTTCCTCTTATACCATAAGCCTAAATTTTCTAACACGCCTTCTGGAAATCCATGCACACTACATCCACTGAATTCTCTTTCTCTCTATAATCAATTCAATGGATCCATATTTTGTATGTGGGAATATTGCATTGCAAGCCTGTCACATGCCCATTATTTATTTCAAAAGAGCAGTCAAGTAGGTTTTAGTACCACAAGTGAGTCCTGGAGTCGATTTGCGGGAACAACTTGACAGTGACGTACCCAAAGCTTCTTGAAGGAGGGAGAACCAATCTGATGAATTCCATCCTATTGCCATTGTATAGAGATAAATAGAGGAAGAATAAACCTTCTGTCTAAAAAAGTATACATAATTCATAATGCACTGTATGTATTTAGAACTGGGTCTGGGCCCACGGGGGCAAAATGAAATGCTACCCGGTTCTTGCATGTTAAGCTCCCATAAAGTGGTATTTGTATTAGACGATCACACAATGTGAATTATGCCATGAAGGCACAGTCTGGGATGTGTGAACAATATTGCACCATGTATCATTCAAGTTGGCGATCAGAGCAAACATTAAACCATTAATATGCGTTTCTCGTGCCCTTATCCTAACTCGCATAATTCCCGTTCACCCATCACCACTGTGCTCGCTGACCTACATTGGCTATTCATCCAGCAATGTCTCAGTGTTAAAATTCTCACCTTTGTTTTTAAATCCCTCCATGGCCACACCCATCCATATCGTTTAAACTCCTCCAGCAGTACAACCGCCTCAGAACGCTGCACTCCTCCAAATCTGGCCGCTTGAGCAACACCGATTTTAATCGCTCCACCATTGGCTGCGTGCCTTCAGCTGCCCAGGCCCACAGCTCTCGATTTGCCTCCCTGAAACTCTGCGCCTCTCTACCTCTCTCCCTCTTTAACATTCTCCTTAAAACCTATCTCTTTGACCAAGTTTTTGGTCACATGTCGTAATATCGCCTTATGTGGCTTGGTGTCAAATTTTCCTTGATGGCGCTCCTGTGAAGCACCTTGGAACGTTATCGTACCTTAAAGGCACGATATAAATAAAATGTGGGGGTTTAACGCTGGCTGTTATTGTCATTTTGAAAGAAAAATGCGTCAGCCGCCATTTTGGGCATGTCGGCAGCGCTGCCGATACCTGCGCTCGCAGCAGATATTTAGATTAGGCTGATCGTGACGTCAGTGTGTGTATCGCTCAGTTATAAGCCCGACCTGTAGTTTTCACCTTCGCAGCGCCACTTACTGGTTTATGTAAATCACAACCAGCTGACCAAGCGTCCAGCAGCAGTAAGGAGGCTCCAGCAGCGCTACTTAAATGGAGCATCATTACCAACATACAGCTGACATGGTTTTTCAGTTTGACTGACCCTGTGTAACTTTCTGCAACTTGTGTACCTTTCTCAACATGTTCCAAGTTCCTGAGGTGACAGGGAGCGTCGGTGCAAGTGGAGAACGCCTTCACTCTCATTTACAGGCTTTGGCTCACACCACATTCTCACCGTCATGGGGCGCTCCTTGTAGTCCCCTTCGTGCTCGATTATCTTCAGGAGGGAGTGGAGGCAGTAAAGAAGAGGGGAAGATGCATTGCCACATTATTTATGTGGCTGGTGCAGTTAAGTTTCTGGTCAATGGTGATCCCCAGGATGTTGATGGGGGGGATTCGATGATGTTAATGCCGTTGAATGTCAAGGAGCAGTGGTTAAACCCTCGCTTGTTGGAGATTGTCTTTGCCTGGCACTTGTGTGGTGCGAATGTTATCTACCACTTATCAGCTCAAGCCTGAACGTCGTCCAGGTCTTGTTGCATATGGGCATGGACTGCTCCATTATCTGAGGAGTTATGAATGGCACTGTTCAGGAAAGATAGAAGAAATACAGGACACCCCAGGCAGGGCAGAATTGAATTTGAGTGAGGGGTTGAGCCAATAATCTAGAGTTGGCACGGTTGGTAAAGTTCGAAAATGAGAGGTCGAAATAGAGTTTTCTCCCTCTCAAGGGGGGGGGGTGCTGTTAGAAATTAGGGGTGCCTAAAAATATATATGGTTATGCAAATGTAACTGTGACATAAATGATTGTATGCTTCTGCTCGAGACAAATAAAGGGTTAATGTATAAGTTGTGTCTTTCTGGAACTGCGTAAGTTTCGTTTCTTGGAAAGCTTATATTAGAATCGAGACAAATTGTTGTTAGTTAGTTAGATTAGTTGATGCATAACATCCTACATCGGGGCCCACAGCATGACTTTGCCTGCCAGGCTAGCTGCCTGTTGCTTGTAAGTTAGGATTTTGACTTTGTTTAAAGTGTCTTTCATTTGGCCAATGTAGATCCAACCTATGATTCTTCCATTATTACTGATAACCATATTATAACGCTAAGATAGGAACTGGAGTTCGTTTAACAGAATTGCTTGCGAAGATATGTAAAACTTAATTCGTATAAGGGCATAGAACAGTGGATATCTATGGGAATTTAATGGTTCATTTCAGGGTACAATAAACTGATCATGAAATTAAAGAGTTAGTTTGCACGGCCAGCTGCATGAAGATAAATAATTGATAACAAGCAGTTCCAATAATGGGGTGTCTGACTGAAGGAGTCTAAAGGCCAAGCTTGGTGTGTCTGGGCTACTGACTCCAGACCAGGGAGGACAAGACAGGATGAGATAAGAGACTATGGCCCTGAAATTAGGATCGGGGGCTTGCCGCGCGTGCAAGCCCCCGATGTGCACTCACCCTGCTCTCCGACATCTGAAGCCCGAGCCTGCTTGCATTTCCTGTCACAGGCCCGGTTCCGATGTCGGCGCGCTATGCTTACCTGATCCAGCGGCGTAGTTAGTGCGATGTGCCGGCTGGGATCAGGTGAGCACTGTGCAGCCAATCAGGGGAGGGGAAACTCATTCATGAGTTTGACAGTAAGAGCTGTCAAACTCATGAAAAGTATGGGCTGCCAAAACACTACTTTAACTTTAAATAAAATTTTAAAAAACATCCCACTGATTATATTAACTATAAATAAGTTTTTAAAAATGTTTTAATCAATTAATCTAAAACTAAACTTACTATCCTGTATATTCTTTAAAAATAACAAACCTGTGGAAAAAAATTCTACACTGTACTAAAAGCCCACTTACCTGAAAAACTAAATACTTACATCTGGTTTTTCCACGCGTAAAGACCGGAGGCCTTTACACTCGGGCAACTCTGGAAAAAAAAAGGAATTTCACTGCACACGTGCTGCCTGTGCAGTCGCCCGCGCTCTGCCTCTTAACCCCTTGGGTCAGAGGACAGGAAATGCTGGTTTTCAGCGCATACGCTGTGCATGCTGAAAATCGGCAATTCCTCCGGGCACACGCGTGAGTACCCCGTCCTTACTCACGCGTTGTGCCCGGAATTACTGGGCCTATAGCTTCGGAGGACAGGGCCCGATGAGATAAGAGGGATCCAGAAGGATTGGCCTTCAAAACTGTATAAACAAGAAAGCATGTGTAATAGTTGTGAAGAACCCCCCACCCCCCGCCCCACCACCACCTTGAGGGAGGGTCTTCATCTGTAAGTTAAGACAAAGAACTCGACATGCCATTGGGCACCTTGTGTTCAGGGGAGCCTCTATAAGGTTAAATGGTCCTTTCCATATCCTACCTCAGGCCCACCCCTAAAAAGAAAATAAAAGGTAGACCTAAAGACAATTTGGCTCAGACCATGGAGCGAAGGGCTCCCAAATGTGAAATTGGTGTTCTGACACTCTTCTGAGTGTGGACTCATGCTGACCCTAGCCTAATACTCTTGGGTAGTTCTGAAACACGTGAGACAAGAAGGAGAACGAATAAGAGGAGTTGTACATGTGCGCCGGCAGACTGGCCGATCGGGTCCGGTACCAGCCACTTGTCACGGTCGAACCATTTTGCTGTATAACTAGTGTGTTATATTCCATCCTAAACTCCGATTGAACTCAATATAACCATCATATTGGTTTGCACTCGATCCTGATTATTTGTAAGGCCAGAGATAGTGTACTTTGGTTGGAAAAATAAGGAGGCCACATAATGCTTGGATAATAAGAATCTGAATGGGGTAGAGGCGCAAAGGGATCTACGGTACAGATACACAAATCACTCAAAGTCATAAGGCCATAAAATGCAAATCAAGCACTGGGTTTCAATTCTAGAGGGATAGAATTGAAAAGCCGAGAAATGTTGTTAAACTTACATCGAACCTTGGTTAGAACTCATCTTCTGACTGGCACTTTACAGCCTTCCGTACTCAACAATTCATTCAACTATTTCCGATCATAACCACTGCTCTCATTTAGTCGGACAGCAATTGCAGGTAATGATTTTGCTTTTGTCAATACCTACTCCTCTAGACGCATCTTTTGTTTCCTGCATTGTCCCATTTCCATCCCCTTTTACCTTGCATTATCATCCGTTTTTCATTTGATAACTTCTATCTTCTAGCCAGTCCATCCTTTTTGTTCTTTCCTCCCCTCCCTCTTACCCTGCCTCTGTAATTGCTTAAAACCTGTCACATCTCTAACTGCATCCGGATGCAGTGATGTACGTTGAAATGGGAGATGGTAGTTATGTCTCCTGCTGCAGACTGGTAGAATCTGCTGGTGAAAACATTGAGGGCCACAGTGACCTTGCAAGCCATTGGGTGAGAAATGCTGAGTACCTCCAGCATTTTTGTTTTGATCCCACCAAAGTGAATCGTCCCAATGCTGTCAATTTCAATATCTATACACGAGTTGTCTTGCTCCAAAATATAAAAATGCGTTAGGGGGGTGTTCAGTCGCATCACAAGCTCACTGAAGTCCTCAGACAACAGGGGAATGTCATACCCAAACGTGCCACGTAACTGTGCAGCTCGTACTTAAGTGTCTCATAGACTGTCAGATTCACTTGAACATAAGTTTTGATTTTGAGTAAAACGTGTTGGTTGATAGTTGTGGGTAGATGTGGTGTGAAGCAGAAATTGGGGCTATTAATGTGACAGGTCCCGTTAGATCCATAAAGCATGGTAGTTACGGCAGTAACACAGTAGGCACCACCAAAACCACCTCATACTGGATTCGTACTGTTTTTCCCATGCTCTGTTACCTACAAAACACAATTATTACAATCACGGTCCTACAATCATTAGCACGTCGACTAAGTACGTACATTTCAAGCGACAATAATGCAGACAAAGAAAACAGACATTGTAAAGAAAGCTTCAGTTTAACATCTAATCAACAAAACATGGACTTGAAAGATTCTCCATATCTCTTTTACTCGTATCCATCTTGTGGATAATTCTTGCTAAATATGATTTCTCCCTAGCCTTCAATCGCCCCAATCCAAATTCCATGTAACTCTCTACTTCAACTTCAATTTCAATCCCTCTAACATGTACCAGTGGGTCTAACTCTATTCTGATTGTTTCATTATCATTCTTAACTGGTTCTGCAAGGTAAAATATGCCATATTTATTCTTTCACAGTTTTCAACTGATTAATAGGGTACCATTTAGCCACGTTGGCCCTCCCCTTTTCCCCAGGGAATTGCATCAGGTAGACCGAAGGATTGGCACTGTCAATAATCGGGAAGGTGCCATTTCACTTTGCTTCGAAGCAATGTTGCTTCTTCCCATAGCTTAGTACCATTACAACATCTCCCACTTGATACTGAAATGGTCGGAACTTCTTGTCAAAGCATTTCTTTGCCTGGCTTTTTCATTTGCCTGTTTGTGCAGCTACAAACATGTTAGTTTGTTCTATGTTCTCTACCACCGTTTCAAGCCATTTTTGGTTGGCAATTTCCTATATTAAGGGTGTGGCTGAAGGGGTTAACAGATGGGCTGGCATTTGCATTAGTCGTCCGGTCATAGCCTGGTAGGGCGAGATACCCGTTATGCTATGCGGGTTGCATCTAATAGCCATTAGGCACATTGGCAACATACTGGACCATTTGGTGGGGTGACCTGCACAACATTTGTTTAACATAGTTGTCAGAGTTCGGTTTCCTCTTTCCACCACTCTAGATGATTGTGGGTCATTGGAGATTTGATGTTTATGCGAGATGCCCATCATCCATTGTAGTTCGGTAAAAATTTGGGCAGTAAAGTGTGATGATCCCTGATCACCACCAACTTGAATTGGCACTCCCCACCTGCAGAACACCTCACCCAACAAAAGGCTAGTTGCTGAAAATGCGGTGTTTGTTTTGCATGGAAAAGCCTCCAACCATTTAGTAAATTTATCAACAATAAACAGACAGTACTGCAAATCAGAAGGTCCTGTAGGTAATGGCCCTATAAAATCGATTTGAAAGTGGATCCACGGCCCATCGGGAGGAGGGGGACTACGCAACAGCGCCCGATTAGTCTGGGCACTTAGATTGTGCTGTAAACGGGGCAGGTAACGATTCACCCCATGAGTAACATCCGTCACACAATCGGGATACATTAGCTGAATAGTGTCCTCCCACCGGGTGTGAGTGGAGGACATCAAAAATTTGAGGTGCTATGGATAGGGGAACACAGACAATTGGGAGATCTGACGATAGCCACCACAAGCGGGGGTTGTATATTAACAGGGGGCAGTTTCCCAAGACTGATCTGGAGCCAATAGTGTGTCAGCAGCTTATGGAGTGGGCTGAGGTAATGGACATCCATTCTGATAGCATGCAATAACAACCACATAGGAGGAATAACTGGACTGGAGGGAGGGGAGGCCGATGTCCCCACCTTGGATACTCGAGACTGACCTTAGGGGAGGGGTAGGAGCTTGGCAGAGGTCACCGTTAATGGCGACGTCCTTAGCAGCACGATCTGCCTGTGAGTTACCCTGGGTGTGTACGTCTGAAGAACGTGAGTGGGACTTCACCTCATCAACATAGACAGGGGCGGAACGTGAATTTAAAAAGTCCCAAAGGGAAGCAAGATGTCTGCATGGAGCAGGGTCTTAGCATCAACAGTACAAACATTATTCCGAGCATGCAACGGTAAAGATAGCAAAGTGTTAATCGCATAGGCACTATCTGACCAGACATAAACAGGTATGGCATGAGTAATTTGGATCGCTGTCACCAGGGCTGCAACTTCAGCATATTGGGCAGAGTGGGGAATGCATTTATACGTGGGCTTTTGGTCAGGCAGGACTACCACAATTCCAGTAAGGGGCTTCCGTCCCTGTGCAAGGATGATCCATCAATATAGATGTCCTGGGCGTTACTTAGCAGATTAGGAGAGATGGGGTGACGGTCGAATTTCAGTGGTGTAAGGGGGCATTCATGGCCTTCCCCCTCGTAAAATAGGAGCTGGGTTAGTAGAGTTGTCTGCTTTGGCGTTATTTCGAAATCTCTCTGAGTTAACAGAAGAGTTCAATGACTGAGTCAAGCGGAGGAGATGAAAGTGTCCCCTGCTTTGAGCAAAAGATTTGAAGGAGTGCGGTGGCTGTGGATAATCATTTTGTTCAATCCAGTGATAAACGTGAAATGTTTAACCACCCAAAAGGTGGCCAGCAGATATCGCTCACACACAGTGTAATTATTCTCCATGCCAGTCTTACTGCGAGAGGTGTACCCAATTGGCATAAGTTTATCATGTACCTCTTGGCACAGAATAGCAGCAAGACTCTGATCGGTGGATCCCACCTCCAGGTGGGAAGGCTTGTACCAGTCAAGATTTGTCAGACATGTGGCTTGCATAACGGCAGTCTTAAAGAGGGACACAGCCGTGGTATGTTCGGTTGTCCAGTCACGAGTCACAGAGTCCTCCTCGCCCTTTAATAGTTCATATAAGGGTTTGACCAATTCCGCAAATTTGGCAATAAACGTGCATTGGTATCTCATCAGACCCAAGAAGAAATGAAGTGCAGTTTTGGATGCGGGCAATGGTAAACGCTGAATCATGACTACTCCAGAACCCATTTGAAATGACGAAGGTAGAGATGTAGCAGCTACCTGGTGGAACCTGGGACAGGAGGGCGGGGGTCTACCAAACAATAGGGACGCAAGCTGGGGTTATCGAATTAAGCTTGCGATAATCAATTGTTAGACGGCAACTATCATCTGATTTGTTAACCGGCCAGGTTGGAGAACTAGTGGTAAAACTGCCAGTGCGGATAACACCCTGCTTTAACTGTGAATCAACAGTAGACCGAACATAAGGTTTAATCTCAGCCGGAATGGAATACTGCTTAACAGGAGGGTGGGGTGGTGGGGGGTGGATGTTGTCCATTCATCTCCTCATCTCCCGACATGCTACCACAATCATGTTTGGACTTAGCAAAAACCTCTGAAAATTTATGAATTAGTGTATTGATCATGGGGTTTTCAGTCCCAGGAAGGGCGATGTCCTCCGTGTTTTTCAATTGCATATATCGAATGGACATCCGAAATAGGTGTTGGTGGTCCAAGTACAATTGTTAGAGTAGTCAATGACAGCATGGTACTTATGCAGCGTGTCGCTCCGGAGAATAACTTTCTGGTCATTGGCGGCAATATATACAAGAGAGAGGACACTGAATGAAATTCCATCAACGGACAAGACTATGCAGCTCAATCCCTGATTAGCTAACTGAGTAGGAGCATTAAAGCCAGAAAGATTCAGGGCAATGCCTGCATAGTTGAAAGGGTCGGGGTCATGTAAAATAGTTACAGCGGAACAAGAATCACGAGCAAAAAATGGCAGCAGCCTCCATTATCAGCGGCCGAGACAAAGAGTCGTCCCTCCTCCCCATACCAGACAGGAGCACATGTGGTCACTGCGGAGGCCGGTGACCGCCACTGGGGCCTTGAGCCTGGGAGTGCATCTCCGCTATGAGAACCAGTCGAAAAGTTTTGCACCCGCCCCATCCCCTACCCCCTCCGCCCATCTGACTGTGCTTCATGGCCTCAACTACCACTGAAAGGCGTTCTCGAAGCTGCAGCACAGAGTTCAAATCAGACCCGTTATCTTCACAAATTGGGAGTTGATAGTGTGGGCCATTATTCGGATGTCGACTATCGGGGCAGTCACAAGCAAAGTGTCCAGGCTTATAACAGCTTTAACAAATTATGAGGCACTTGTCTCCCGGCTGGGGAGGTGTTTGAGGAAACAGAGGACCCTGCACCAGTTAGTTAGCCAATCCTCTATCCAATCTAATATATTGCCCCCAACACCATGAGCCCTTATCTTATGCAGTAACCCTTTATGTGGCACCTTTACAATGTCTTTTGGAAATCCAAATACACTACATCTACTGGTTCCCCTTCAACCACCCTGCTCGTTACATCCTCAAAGAACTCTAATAGATTTGCCAAACACGATTTCCTTTTCATAAAACCATGTTAACTCTGTTTGATTGTATTCTGATTTTCTAAGTGCCCTGCTACTACTTCCTTAATAATGGAAGCGAGCATTTTGCCAATGACAGGTGTTAGGCTAACTGGCCTATAGTTTCCTCCTTTCTGTCTCCCTCCTTTTTTGAATAAGGGCGTTATATTTGTGGTTTTCCAAGACCCAGGCACTTTTGCAGAGTCACAGGAATTTTGGAAGATTACAACAAATGCTTCCACTATCTCTGTAGCCACTTCTTTTAAGACCCTAGGATGCAGGCCATCAGGTCCAGGGGGCTTGTCAGCCATTAGAACTGTAAGTTTGCCGAGCACTTTTTCTCTAGTGATAGTGATTGTTTTATGGTCCTCCCTCCCTTTGGCCCCTTGATTTTCTACTGTTACTGGGATATTTTAGAGTCCTCTACCTTGAAGACAGATACAAAATCTTTGTTCAATGACTCGGCCATTTCCTTGTCTCCCATCATTATTTCCCCAGGCTCGTCCTCTAAGGGAGCAACGTTTACTTTAGGTGCTCTTTTCCTTTTTATATACTTGTAGTAGCTCTTACTGTCAGTTTTTATATTTCTTGTTAGTTTACTCTCATAAGCTATTTTCTCACTCTTTATTATTTCTTTAGTCATCCTTTGTTGGTTTCTAAAATTTTCACAATCTTCTGGCCTACCACTAAACTTTGCAATATTGTATGTCGTTTCTTTCAATTTGATACCATCCTTAACATCCTTGGCTGGCCGTGTTTGGCTCATCCTTGTCTTCGAGTCTTTCTTTCTCACAAAAATGTAGCTTTGTTGAGAGTCATGAAATATCCCTTTTAGTGTCTGCCACTGCTTTTCTATCATCTTATCTTCTAATCTATTTTCCCAGTCCACTTTAGCCAACTCTCTCCTCATACCTTTGTTATTGCCTCTATTTAAGTTTAAAACTGTAGTTTCAGATCCAAGTTTCTCACCTTCAAACTGAATATAGAATTCTATCATGTTATGATCACTCTTCCCTAGATGATCCTTTACTATGAGATAATTAATTAATCCTGTTTCATTACACATTACCAGATCTAACATAGCCTGTTCCCTGGTCGGTTCCACAACGTATTGTTCCAAGAAACTGTCCTGAATACACTCTATGAACTCATCCTCAAGGCTGCTTTTGTCAATTTGACTTGTCCAATCTATATGAAGATTAAAATCGCCCAGAGTTATTGCAGTAACCTTCTTACAAGCCCCCATTATTTATTGATTGATACTCTGTCCTATAGTGTAGCTACTGTTAGGGGACCTATAGACTACTCCCACCCAAATTGATTCTGCATCTGGAACTTCTGAACCAAGATAATTTCTCACTATTGTACTGATCACATCCATTATTAACAGAGCTACCCCACCTCCTCTTCCTTTCGGTCTCTCTTTCCAAAATGTCAAATACCCCTGAATATTGAGTTCCCAGCCTTGGTCACATTGCAACCACGTCTCTGTGATGGCAATTAGATCATACCCATTTATTTTTATTTGAGCCGTCAATTCATGTATCTTATTATGAATGCTGCGGTTTTCCGTGGTGGAGCAGATGCCTCACAAAGCACGCAAGAGCATGTGGAAATCACGAACTTGCAGTGGATTTCAGCGGCAGTATGACGGTGTAGCCTGAGAATCATGTCCACCTCAAAATCCGGACCATTTCACATCAATCCACAAACCCAAATCTTCATGGAGGATAGCATCTAACCTACTTTTTTGCATTACAATACCTCAGCCTCTCGTTGGTTAAATAGAATATCGATACAACAGAACAATGTCAAACATTACAGGTTACACACTTGCATGAGAATGGAATCGAAAAGCGAAGGGAAGCTCTTAGAGTGTATTCTGAAAAGTACAACCAGCACAATTGCGCGAGATACCAGGATGGAATTTAATAAGTGACTTTTTAGTACAATAATACAGCACTACAGCTGCCTTAAACAGACTGAGATCTCAAAATGCCGAAAGTAATAACATGGAATAAGGTTATTAACACTCTAGCACATAATAAGCAACTGCTAATACATAATGACACCGTGCTAATTTTTAATATCCAGAAATTGGCAATTGCTATGAGGCCTAGCAATATATCTGTTGAGAAATTACATAGAATATAGAGCACAGAAACAGGCCATTCAGCCCAAACAGTCCATGCCGGCGTTTCTGCTCCCCTCGAACCTCCTCCCATCCTTCCTCATCTAACTTTATCAGCATAACCCTCTACTCCCTAGTCCTGCATATGCTTATATCGCTTCCCCTTAAAAGCATCTATACTATTCGTGGGTCCTCAACTATTAAAAATAGTGGAGATTGCGGTTTCGACAAGGGTATTGGGCATGGACGTGCTAGATTCTGTACCTATGTTCACCACTTCCTTTTGTGAAGGTGTTGCTACTAGGATTAGGGGCCTGAGTAACAATATGCTTGACATCAATGATGTTCTGCACTCTGCATAATCCAGGCAGTGAGGAAGAGTTCACGACTCTTTTCACATAACTGCCTCGCTCCATGCGGGGGATTAACAAATTAATTGTGCCAAACAACCAAGTGGTTTGAATCTTGCATGTTGCTGTTGTGAGCTGCAAGTTGGGCGATTTTTCATATATATCTTGTTGCTGCTTGAACGGATCCAGGAGTATAATAACGCATGGCAGAGGGCACCTTTGATTTAACTGTCACTATCCTGGATCAGTTTCTATATTTGACTTCAGGGTGTTGCAAAGTTCCCTTGTGGCCTTTTTAGGGAATAATAAACTTCACTTGCAACATTCTTGTAACATAATCAGCAATTACCTGTGCTCGCCAACCTACATTTCAAAATTCGCATCCTTGCTTTCAAATCATGGCCTTGCCGCTCCCTATCTCTGTAATCTCCTTCAGCCTTGGGTGGAGGTAAGGAATAATAAGGGGGAAAAAAACTAGTGGGCGTAGTCTATAGGCCTCCGAACAGTTGCAACTATGTTGGATGGAGTATCAATCAGGAAATAGTTGAGGCTTGTAATAAGGGAACATCTATAATTATGGGGGGTTTTAACTATCATATTAATTGGACAAATCAAATTGGGCAGGGCTGCCTTGAGGATGAGTTCATTGAGTGTATTAGAGATGGGTTTCTTGAGCAGTATGTAACTGAACCGAGCAGGGGGCAAGCAACCTTCGATCTGGTCCTGTGTAACGAGACAGGATTAATTAAAAATGTCCTAGTAAAGGATCCCCTTGGAATGAGTGACCATATCATGGTTGAATTGCATATTCAATTAGAGGGTGAGAAGGTTGGATCTCAAACAAGCGTGCTAAGCTTGAATAAAGGAGACTATGAAGGTATGAGAGCGGAATTGAGTAGAGTGGATTGGGAAAATAGATTAAAGGGTAAGACGATACATGATCAGTGGTGTACATTTAAGGAGTTACTTTACAACTTCCAAAAAATATATATTCCAATGAGAAGAAAAGGGTGTAAAAGAAAAGACAGCCATCCTTGGCTAAGTAAAGAAATTAAGGATAGTATTCGACTAAAAACAAGGGCATATAAAGTAGCCAAATCTAGTGGGAGGATAGAGGATTGGGAAAACTATAAAGACAGCAAAAAATAACAAAAAGATTGATTAAGAAAGGGAAGATAGATTATGAAAGTAAATTAGCAAAAAATATAAAAACAGATAGTAAGAGTTTTTATAGTTATATAAAAAGAAAAAGGGTGGCTAAAGTAAATGTTGGTCCCTTAGAGGATGAGACCGGGACATTAATGGTGGGAAATGTGGAGATGGCAAAAACACTGAGTGAATATTTTGTATCAGTCTTTACAGTAGAAGACACTAAGAATATCCCAACACTGGACAAACAGGGGACTATAGGGGGGGAGGAGCTAAACACGATCAAAATCACAAATGAAGTGGTACTCGGTAAAGTAATGGGAATCAAGGCGGATAAATCACCTGGACCTGATGGCTTACATCCTAGGGTCTTGAGGGAAGTGACGGTAGGGATTGTGGATGCATTGGTAATAATTTTCCAAAACTCCCTGGACTCAGCAAAGGTCCCGGCAGACTGGAAAACTGCTAATGTAACACCCTTAATTAAAAAGGGCAGTAGACAGAAGGCTGGAAACTATAGACCGGTTAGCCTAACATCTGTGGTAGGTAAAATTTTGGAGTCCATTATTAAGGAGACAGTAACAGGACATTTGGATAATCATCATTTAATAAGACAAAGTCAGCATGGTTTTATGAAGGGGAAGTCATGTTTGACAAATTTGCTGGCGTTCTTTGAGGAAGTAACATATAGGGTGGATAAAGGGGAACCAGTGGACGTAGTGTATTTAGACTTCCAAAAGGCATTTGACAAGGTGCCACACAAAAGATTATTGCTCAAGATAAAATATCATGGGATTGGGGGTAATATTCTGGCATGGATAGAGGATTGGCTATCTAACAGAAGGCAGAGAGTTGGGATAAATGGTTCATTCTCAGAATGGCAATCAGTAACTAGTGGTGTTCCACAGGGGTCGGTGCTGGGTCCCCAACTCTTTACAATCTATATTAACGATTTGGAGGAGGGGACCGAGTGTAACATATCAAAGTTTGCAGATGTTACTAAGATGGGAGGGAAAGTAGTGAGTGAGGAGGACATAAAAAACCTGCAAGGGGACATAGAAAGGCTAAGTAAGTGGGCAGAGATTTGGCAGATGGAATACAATACTGGAAAGTGTGAGGTTATGCACTTTGGCAGGAAAAATCGTAGAGCAAGCTATTATCTTAATGGCAAGAAACTGGGAAGTACTGAAGTACAAAGGGATCTGGGGATCCTGGTGCACGAAACTCAAAAGGTTAGTATGCAGGTGCAGCAAGTGGTTAAGAAGGCCAATGGAATGTTGGCTTTCATTGCTAGGGGGGTAGAATATAAAAACAGGGAGGTATTGCTTCAGTTGTACAAGTTATTGGTGAGACCGCACCTGGAATACTGCATACAGTTTTGGTGTCCATACTTAAGAAAAGACATACTTGCTCTCGAGTCAGTGCAAAGAAGGTTCACTCGGTTAATCCCGGGGTTGAGGGAATGGACATATGAGGAGAGGTTGAGTAGATTGGGACTCTACTCATTGGAGTTCAGAAGAATGAGAGGTGATCTTATTGAAACATATAAGATTGTGAAGGGGTTGGATCGGGTGGATGCGGGGAGGATGTTCCCGATGATGCGTGAAACTAGAACTAGGGGGCATAGTCTTAGAATAAGGGGCTGCTCTTTCAAAACTGAGATGAGGAGGAACTCCTTCACTCAGAGGGTGGTAGGTCCATGGAATATGCTGCCCCAAAAAGCTGTAGAAGCTACATTATTAGATAAATTTAAAACAGAAATAGACAGTTTCCGAGAAGTAAAGGGAATTAAGGGTTACAGG
Source organism: Somniosus microcephalus (assembly GCF_052327205.1). Classification (NCBI taxonomy): domain Eukaryota; kingdom Metazoa; phylum Chordata; class Chondrichthyes; order Squaliformes; family Somniosidae; genus Somniosus; species Somniosus microcephalus. The sequence continues at coordinate 65,162,855 of NC_141005.1, read as the reverse complement.
GAGCGGGCAGGAATTTGGACATGAGTCTAGGTTCTGATCGGACATGGCCCTGTGGGTAGCGGAGTGGGCCCAGGGGCCGTGTAGCCTGATCCTGCTCCTATTTCATGTGTCTAATTCTGTTAGATTCAGGAGATGGTTCTGTGATAGTAGATTGGCGGTTAGGATCAGATCAGCCATGATCTTATTAAATGGCGGAGCAGGCTCGAGGGGCCGATTGGCCTACTCCTGCTCCTATTTCTTATGTTCCTATGTACTTATTAACCCTCCCTACCCGCCCCCCCTCCCCACGCCCCGAGGGATCTGCGCTCCTCTAATTCTGCCCTCTTGAGCATCCCTGATTATAATCGCTCAAACTTTGGTGGTCGTGCCTTCTGTTGCCTAGGCCCTAATCTCTGGAATTCCCCACCTAAATCTCTCCGCCTCACTACCTCTCTTTCATCTTTTAAGACGCTCCTTAAAACCTACCTCTTTGACCAAGCTTTTAGTCAACTGCCCTAATTTATCCTTATGTGGTCGGTGTCAACATATTTTGTCTTTTAATACTCCTGTGAAGCGCCTTGGGACGTTGTACTACGTTAAAGGCGCTATATAAATGCAAGTTTTTGTTGTTGTAGTTGTTGATTGTCTCGGTCTCTATATTGGACTAGGGCCTAGTAGATGGCCGCAGGTCCCAGTACACTGTATTTCATGCCTCATTAGAGGAGCCGTGGAGCTGTCATGTTATATACTTACACTATATAACATGACAGCTCCACGGCTCTATCAATATTTCAGAGTATCTACACGTTCGGGCTACTGCTGAAATATATTCGGGGGTAAAATATTTTAATCAGTTGTACTAGATAAAATAATAATATATGGGCAAGCCACTGAATATGTGTGCATGCCTGTGTTGATGGGGTGGGACAGCGTGTGAGGTGGGTTGCGTGTGTTGGGGGCGGGGTATGAGTGTGGGAGTGTGTGTAGGAGAGTGAGTATGTGGGGTGGAGTGTGTGGGTATGTGTGTGGGGGGGAGGCTGGTTAGGGGGTGGGTGTGTGGGTGGCGTGGACATGTCGGTATGGGGATGCCGGGATGTCCATTCAACCCAGCTGTGCTGGGTATCGAACAGCGAAACCTCTTGCCTGTAAAGTGAAAGGGTGAGGAAATGAAATATTCAACACTTGCAACATGATTAAGAAATGTTGTCGTGAACTGCTGTGGAGTTCAGTGATGAAATAATTTAATGTTTGGATAATGAAAGAGTCGCTTCCATTTGGATCTGTTTCCTACATCATAGAAAGAGCAGCAGCGTAAAGGACGCAATTAAATGGCCATCTCTGGTTAACTGCTCTAAATAGCAACGACTTATTCAATAGCATTCTTTGTGTCCAATGTAAACGAAACCTGTTGGCTCACATAGTTCACGCTCTTCTGCGCAATCAGGCAACTTAATTCTCAATGCGCCCCTACAGTATGTACCAGTTCGCGCTCCCAGACCATCGCCTGCCGGGAGCACGGGTAGTACAATCTACCCTCTGGGCGATTCCAAGGTTTGTATGATGAACGATAATATTGCTGCCATTCTCTCTCTAAAAATGCACTCCCCTTTAAAACATGGCATTAAAAGCTGCAGTTTTTAAAGTTATTTGGGGGGGAGCTAGTTTGCAGAACATTATCATCAAGTACTGTTTATTGACATGCTGGATTTAAAAATGAGTTCTTCGTGGGCGATGAATGTTAAAAATGGAATCGAAATCACTAAGGCTTGTGTTCATAGAAGAATAAGGCGAAATGCAATATGCCACATTCTCTGCTCGCAGCCCCCAGTTGCCTTATTGCAATGATTGAATCACTGTAGCTTGATATGTCTTTCGATTGAACAATAAACAATTCTTTGAAGACGCATTCGGTCAAATTGCACTGTGTAGTTTTCCAATGTCTACCTTTCAGGTTAGCATGAAATTCAATTGGTCGCCATTTTAACAGATTTTTCATAGTGTAATGTCTCTGTTAAATAGCAGCCAATGGAATTTCATGTGAACTCATTCCGCGTCCCCATGCTAAGATGGGCTACTTGATTTCACCTCAACTGTTTCTGCATGTCGTGACCGAGTCGAGCATTAAAACAAATATATTGGCTAAAATTCACTTTATGCAAACGTCAATCAGACCAATTCCAATGATCCAATAAACGGCCGCGACGTGACAAAAATTTGCATAAATTATAAATGCGACGTGATAGCCCCCAGTGTAATTGCTTTTAAGAAGAGGTTTAGAAGGTGCCGCATCATTAGGTTCGTGCAGGAAAACATTTTGCTCTGATCTTGTTAAAAAAAATCTACAAAATGAGTGAGTGGCTTCGTGTTCTCGCCGCCCTGATGTTCTGTTTGCAATGTAAGTAGAGTGCTGTAAAAGTCTTCAATATTCCTGTTCTTTGTATTACGCTGATCGGGTACAATACTTGAGCTTAGCCGGTCTGAATTGCAATTATTTTCCACGGTTTTACTGAGGGTCATTTATCAATAACTTTTTATTTCTCCAGGTATCAACGCGGGTACTGTGCTGACTCAGCCACCGTCCATCTCAACTTCACTGGGCAAAACCGTTAAAATCACTTGCACCTTGTCCGGAGGCAGCATGGGCAGCTACTACACGAGCTGGTACTGGCAGAAACCCGGCAGTGCCCCTGTCTTTGTTTGGAATGACAATTATTCACGCAGAGGTTCAGGGATTCCTGATCGATTCACTGGATCCAGGGACACGTCGAGCAACGTCATGCATTTAACCATCAGCAATTTACAATCCGGGGATGCCGCCGATTATTACTGTGGTGCCTGGGGTGGCAGTCCTGCTGGATACACTTTCGGGAAAGGAACTGAACTGAATCTGGGCAGTAAGTACATTTTTCGCTGTGTACGTCGGGCATTCTTAAACTGAGTTTTTAGTTGTTGGTTTAATCCGGTTGTAGTGAAAATGCTTTCGAACATACATTTATAATTCTCCGATTCCCTCTTGGTGTTTAGAGGGAGGTTTGTTTCTATTCTGTTTGTTAAATGCTCAGGAAACTGTCGCACAACAATTGCAATGTTATGGATGAAGTTCCAAATAATTATTTTTAGGTGGGTGGAATTCAGCCTGCACCAGTGTAATTATAATTTCTTGGTGATTTGCAAAATGTTCATAAAGTATTGGTCAATCTGCTTGAGACGGCATTAAAAACTATCTGGACACTTGTGACTGGCATACATTGTCCTCGCGCTGTGCTTTATGATTCGCGTGGAGCTAAAAAAATACTATAACGTGAAATATTTTATAATTCCCCGACACGGTCCCATTAAAAATTCCCAATCAGAGATTGGGAGCGTGTGTCATTCGTGTGATACTCTAAGTTTTGTATTTCATGTTAGTCTTAATTTCACTAGTAAGTAATAGATAATTATAAATCATAGCGATTGGGTTAGACGTTTTAATATAAATTACAGATTTTAAGAAGTTGATGTTCTTTTCTGCAGACAGGGATATTGAGGTTATCAGAGATAAAATGTGATTAGAGGTTTGTTGCCTTTGGAAAGACATTATGGTTGGAGACGGTCATATGCTGCCTTGTATAGTTCTTAATTTTTAAGCGAACTGGGAAATATTGACTGAAGAGAGATTAGCTTAATTAGGTCAAATGATGTGTCCTGGGTAACTGTGACCTCCTGGAGCTTGCTTGATCCCCTTCAACAGTTTCAGAGACATTTCATAGAACATTCACGGAATTGGCCACATGTTTTTCGCTGTTTTGGCCCCCAGAAGATGGCAGTACGGGAGGGTGCATCAGTGGATATCCTCAGCAACTTAGAGTCTGAAACTCCTTTCCCACCTTTCTATGCGTATATTTGAAGTATTGTAATAAACACCAGTGTTTGCTCCCGCGCCGATATTATAATCACTGACAGACTCATTACCTTCGAATTCGATTAATTTTGTATGAATAGAACCGCGGATGATCATTTGAATTTTTATTTTCAATTTATTTACAGTAAAAAAAGTATAACCCTACAAGTAAACCGAAAGACTCAAACGGCAGTTTTATTCGGATATTTCGCTACAGGCTGTAGAAAAGGGGCTGCGTTGTATTATAAATTGCTCCATTGAACTTACATCTGGTGAAAGTTAAATTTCAAAAACAGTTTTAGCAGAGTAGGACATTATACTTCCAAACTATTTACACGCCTGGTGGATGATTTGTCTCAGTTGGTAACATTCTCACGTCTGGACCAGAAATTTTTAGATTTAAGCCCCTTTTCCAGGCGTTACATCGGAACATAGGAACAGGAGAACGCTATGGAGCACCTTGAGCCTGTTCCACCTTTGCATTTGATCATGGCTGATATGTACCTCCCCTCCATTTATCAGCCTTTGTTCCCTATCTCTTGATAAGCTTAGCCTACAAAAATCTATCGATCTCAGTCCTGAAGATCTCATTTCACCCAACAACCTCAACCATTTTGGGGCAGGGAGTTTCAGACTTCCACCACCCTTTGTGTGAAAGAGTGCTTCCTGGTTTCACTCCTTAATGTCTTGGCTCTAATTTTAAGACCTTGCCTTCTTGTTCTGGATTCCCCCACCAGAGGAAATAGTGAAATGAAGGGAGTGCGGCATTGAAGGAAATGCCTTCCTTTGGATAACGCCATTAAGAGGCGTTCCACATTCCTGTACAAGTGGACGTTCACGATCCCGTTGCATTATTCAAGGTGCAGCAGAAAATCACAGCCCATACCCCCACCCCCGCCGCAATCATTGCCTTAAAAGAAAGGGATTTGTGTCTGTAGCTTCTTGCTTTGTTTAAGTTTACTATCACTGCGCGTCAAAGTAATATAAGTGAAAACTGATGTGGTGCCATATAATGCTACTCGTTATTCTTTTTAAATTAACATAAACAAGAAGATGCAGCTGAGCTTTCTGCAGCAGATGGTTCCTCGTCTGACTAGGCAGCTAAAAGCCGAAATACTGGGCTGCGATTACATCAAACAACGTCTCAAGCGTGACTCTGCCAGGTGCAATTGTAACTCCAGCATTCAAATTATAGCCGGCTGAAAAGACTGAACAGACTGGAGCTCTGAATCATTCAGCATGCTAATAGAGATCTTTAAATTTATGAAAGGTTTTGATAGTGGAGACGTAGGAAAAACGTTTCCACTTGAGGGGTAGTCCAAAACGAGGGGTCATCAATATTAGATTGTCACTAAAAATTCCAAGAAAGATTTTAGGAGAAACCTATTTGCCCAGAGAGTGGTTAGAATGTGGAACTTGCTCCCACATGGAGCAGTTGAAGCGAAATGCTGAAATGCCTTTAAGGGGAAGCTCGACAAGTACATGAGGGAAAAGGGGATAGAGGACTATGCAGATAGGGTTAGAGGAAGTTGGGTGGGAGGAGAAACGAGTGGAGCAGAAACACCGGCACAGACCAGTTGGACCGAAATGCCTGTTTCTATGCTGGATATTCTATGTAATTCCATGTAATAATCCAAGAAAGCTTGGCGCCGATGATCGTTATTATTCTTGCATCGTAATATTCTCAATAACGTTGGACTATAGTTTAAAGAAAGAAAATCTGTGACCTTCAGGTTTAATCCAAATAAGAGTGAATACTCTTTCAGTTTTAATTTTTTTCTCGATGCACGGAGCTCTCGGTTTTTCTTCAATTCATTATATCGTTTTCTCGATCAACGGACACTATGTGATTAGTTAAACAACGTTATTAATCTCCCATTGTAACATTCTTAAGCTTGTAAAGTGGTACCAAATTTAAAACGTTAAAAAATTTAAACGTTGAATTTCGACTTTTTACATACAATTCAGAGTGGATCTTCACAAGTTGTTTCTACTTTTCTTTGTAGATCCGCGGGCTCCGTCGGTTACCGTCCTTCCGCCTTCATCAGATCAAATCGCAGCAAAGAACAAGGCGACCCTGGTGTGTTTGGTGAACGGTTTTAAACCGGGCGCTGTGGAGATTGAGTGGACTGTCGATGGCAGTGTCAAGGGGAATGGTGTTGAGACCAGTCGGGTCCAGCAGGAGACGGACAACACGTTCAGTGTGAGCAGTTATCTGACTCTGCCAGCCTCAGAGTGGAACTCACATGAGCTTTACACCTGTGTGGTTAAACATGAGACTCAGGCAAACCCGCTTCAAACAAGTATCGCCAGATCCAGCTGTGTCTGATTCAGGAATCTTATGTATTCGTCTAAGATACCATCAGTAAACGTTCTTTGAACAAAGTTCGAAATTAAAGGTTAATTTTTTAGTGTAATTGCTGTATTTCAAGTTATAACAATAAATATGCAGTGTTTGTTTGCTTGATTCTATTAGTTGTACCCAAGAGTGTGCTGATACTGCAGTCATCATAGCTTTACTGTCTCATTGCAGTGTAATAAAATTATTGTCCCACTGTCTCAGATGATGTTATTCTTTTCTTGCTTTCGTTCTCTCCGAATTTATGACCATTTTTAAAACGTTCAAATCGCGAGGTTCCACCTTTTGTAAACTTTATCAAATTTACATTAAGCCGCCAAACTCTCGATCGAAATAACGATTTTACAGAATGGATGGGTGATGGAGTCGAAATATAGCAACATATAAAATGCTAAATTCGGATTATATATTGATTGATATACATTGCGTCTGTGATTGCGTTTAAGATTCTCTCTCTTTCTGAATGATCTCGGTGAGAAACAAAATAAATATCAAATAACGTTGTATCATACCCGTTGGAAAAGATAAATCTTAATCAGAGTTCCAGTAGAATGAGAATAGAATCTGAATTGAAAAGAGAAAGCATAGAATCATAGAATTATGCCGCACGGAAGGAGGTCATTCGGCCCATCGGGCTTGTGCTGGCTCTTTGGAAGACCTTATCCAATAGTCCCACTCCCCTGCTCGTTCCCCATAGCCCTGCGATTTTCTTCTCTTCAAGTATTTCAGCGCCATCTCTGAATTAATGCTGCAAGTAGTTAAAGCATGATCAGAAACATCCACATGTTAGAGTTTATTTTGAATCCATTTTAATTGCATTCACCAGAGGCATAAGAACACAAACAGTACAAATGCCCCTTTTTGTGCAAAATGCTTAGTGAACCAAAGGTATCGCTGTGGAGTGTTAAAAGGTATACATAGATAACGGCTGAATTAGGATAACTTGACATGGTCAGAATGCATTATGGCTGAATGCCTTGAGAATTAGTAATGCTAATTTAAGACAAACTATATTAGGGATAATGGAAAAATACATGACTGACCTCATTGAAGCCATGTAAGAAAACAGGCGTAAGAGATCTTGAGCTAAAAAGAACTGGAACAAGGGATACAAAGACAGCAGCTGAGATGGAGTTCCAAGGGCAGAACTATTACAACTCAGTTCAGATATGCCTGTTTGCTAACCTGTATAAATATGAATGATCAGCAACAACGTTCAGTCTTAGCGCTGCAAACTTCCATGAACAGTATCGCCTGTGTGTCCCAAATAGACATTCTACTTCTGAGTAAATAGACGTATATTACGTATCCGTAGTCTTAGTATATTCTCACATATCAATAAACAGCAGTCAATGCATCACTTACTCATGCGCCTTAGAATGTGTTAATTACTTTTTATACAACAGTTTTGTCAACTTGTAGCAAGACTCTAAGCATTGCGCATTTGACCAGCGATCCGGGACTGATCAACACTGAGCCAACTGAGGGAATCCAGGAATAGCAATTGAAGTTGGCGTTAATAATAAAATGTAGAAGTAATGGAGAATTTAGGAGAATATGTACACAAGTACAGAGCCAACCGCGCTGGTGGCCCACTGACACTAGCGGACTTGATGGAGAACGCCGACCCCTGAGCGAGTTGGTTCAGGTACTAGAGATATAGCTCTTTAGTGCCCGATAGACTTATAAAAATAACACCAAAGCAGCAGTGGTGCAAGTTTATATTGCCGTTACTAAGGCAGTTGAAGTTTAGAATAAGAAACTGAGAACTAGTTTAAAAGAATAGAGCTTGAGCAGCAAGGACTGTGTGTAACCTGTCAAGAGCTAATAACACAACTAGAATAGTATTCAAAACATTGTAATAAATTAAAAGACATTGTGGAGGAGGAGCATAAGGGGTACCAGGGGTTAAAGTGAGCCATTAAACATTAGACCTAGGCTGTGATGCAGCTAGGTAACGATGCCTCAGCTATTCACATCGAGTGTAACAAAAGAATTGGGAGACAGGAGAAAAAAATTAAACGCCCACAAGGCTGTTACCCAGACTTCCACCGTGCCAGGCTTGGTTGAAGTCTCTGACCAATGGGCGATTATATTGATAACATTGTGGGGGTACATGAACCACGTCCCCTGAGCGAGTAAACAAGGTGACACAACAGGAGCACCAATGCAAGCCTAAGAAGAAGCCTCTCTTACACCTAAATGAGGATTTAAATCTTTAGAAAAGAGATAAGTAGTCAATATAAGAGATTGAAAGTTGATATAAGAGAAAAAGAATAAATAAAGGAGATGAGGATGTCCCTTTTCTACCGCTGACACGGGCTACAACAGGAACTTTTCTTGTTTCAGTGTACAGTTTGCTTTTAAATTTATCTGTGAAACTGCAGTCTGTACAACCATGCACGTGGTGGCTCCGTCGACTTTTCACAATCGCTCTCTAAAGTGTTAACCCTTTGTAGACATTACCTTAGTTACCGTTAAGGTTGTTACAAATATTTAAATCCTGCCAGAGCTATTTTTTCTCAATTGATACATTGAATGGATAGTCAACGAAACCACTTGGGATGAAAATGAACTATATTTTAAAACAGAACCCATAACTACTGCTACCTATAAGAGTAGATATAGTGAGTAGAATAGCCAGCATCATATTAAGTTAGGGCACAGCAGTTTTAGAAGGGGCTAATGGAATTAAATTAGTCTCCGAGCACAAAGGGCTACAGAGATTAGCACCAATGTGTGGGAAGATGCACTGTCTGGAATGAGGTTGGGAGCAAGAAAGAACAATAGTTTTTCTCCGTAATAAATATCTATAAGAGTTAAAGAAGTGAAGGCAATGAGTGTAGAATGTGCCATGCTGCGGGAGGGAGTTGAGGAGACTCGCGTGGAAGACATAGTCTCGATAAAGGAGATCTTCGAAGTGCTCCTTCCAACGGGCACTGACTGCCTCGTTGTCCTTGATGAGTACCTCTCCGTTCTTGACCCGCAGTGGGGTAGGACCTTGGGTGCTTGGGCCATAGGTGGTCTTCACTGCACTAAATAATCCACGCACGTCGTGTTTGTCGGCTAGCTGCTGGATCTCCTGCGCTTTCCCCACCCACAATTCTTTTCTTTAGTTTGCGAGTTTTCCTTGGACCTCGGCCTTCAGGCATCTGTGGAGATGCTCTCTTGCTCTCGAGTTGTGTTGCTATTTCCAGATCAGGAATGCCTTGCGCGTGTGGCTTTTTAGCTCCTGCATCTCCTGGTCATTCTCGTCGAAACAGTTATGGTGTTTCCTGGTCGAGTGACCGCGCGTCTCTTCACAAGTGCAGATTATGGAGGCCTTGAGTGCAGACCAGATGCTGTGTGCACTCTGTGTCTTGAATCACTGGGAGTCGTCAGGTTGGTTGTGAGGTGCAGGCTGAATAGGGCTTCCTGAGCAGGGTCGTTGAGTGCTCCAGCGTTGATTTTCCTGTGGCATTGTTTCTGATGCCACTGCTGTTTTGGGGCTCCATTGATGGAGATGACAGAGCAGATTAGACAGAGGTCTGTCCAGCAGTCTCCAGCTCCTGTCATGGCACGGGCGATGTGGACGTTCTTGCGGTCCCTCGCTCAGACAATGACGTAGTCCAGCAGATGGCATTGCTTGGAGTGAGGGCGTTGCTATGAAGCCTTGTACTTGTCTCTCTCACGGAACAATGTGTTGGTTATGACAAGGTGATGTTCTAAGCATTTCATCAGCAGGAGGGTGCCATAGGAGTTGACTTGCCCTACCCCCTTTCTGCCAATCACACCTCCCCAGAGGTCAGTGTCCTTTCCAACTCCAGCTTTAAATTCGCCAAGGAGGATCAGCTTGTCAACGTTGGGACTCAGGACAGGGATTGTTCGATGCTGGAGTAGAATTCCTCTTTGGTCTTATCTGTGGCTTCCAGTGTTGGGGCATGTGCACTGATGACCGTAGCGCACTGGTTCCAGGCTAGGGTGAGCCGAGGAGTCATGAGGCCTTCCTTTATTCCGCAAGAGGAGTCTCTGAGATGTCCAAGTAGCTTATTTTTTATGGAGAAGCCTACCCCATGGACGTGGATTTCTTCTTCAGGTTTGCTTTTCCAGAAGAAGTTGTCAGCAACGCCTTACTCCTTCAGCTGGCCTTTCCCTGCCCGCCGGATCTTGATTAGGGCGGCGATGTCTATGTTGAAACGTCTGAGCCCCCGGGCAACAATAGCAGTATGGCATTGCTGTTGGGGTTGTCCATGAGGGTCCTGTGGTTCCAGGTCCCAAATTTCATTTTTCAATGGGTGGAAGGTGCCTGTGCATGAATTCTTTTTATCGTGGGGTGACCGTTGCACACCAGCTACCGCATGGGCTTGACAGAGCAAGTTCTTGGTCCAATGGCAAGGGATTCCAAGATGATTGGAGACCAGGCCCTGCTACATTGGCCTAGCACACACACACAAACATATTCCTACTGTCCTCCTCCCTGCTTCCCGTAGGTCCTCTCTGCCTGGGTTTCATAGGATGCAGATCCTCCCGACCTCGCTGTTGGCCCGTGCTGCACATTCCCTGGGCCCCGACCCCGCTGCTGGTCCACATTGTACCACTCCGGGGCCTCGACTTCGTGGCTGGGCTTGTCCTCGCTCCTGTGCCCCGTACTTGCCCTGGGGCCTCGTCCTCGATCCTGGGTCGCGACTTTGTTCCTGAGCCTTATCCTCGCTCTTGGGTCCCGTCCTCGCTCCTCAGTCCCGACCTCTCTGCACCTCCCATCCGTCTTCCTGAGCCTCGACCTGGCTCCTGGGCTTCGACCTTGTTCCTGGCCCTCATCCTCGCTCCTGGGAATCGTCCTCGCTCCTGGCCTCGAACTCGCTGCTGGGCCTCGTCCTCGTTCCTGGGTCCCGGCCTCGCTGCTCCTCCTGTCCCTGCTCCTGGGCCTCGACCTCCACAGCTGCAGTGTAGAAGCGGTGCTAAAATAAAATATCATTATTACGTTAGACTCTTTTAATGCCTGGATATTAAAAACCTCACCATCATGTTCAAATCAAACTGTCGTCTTGCTCTTCCCTACCTCTGTAACCTCCTCAAGCCATACAACCCTCTGATAATGCTGCACTCCTCCAACTCTGGACTCTTGTGCATGTCCCACTTCCTTCACCCCACATTTGGAGGCCGTGCCTTCAGGCGCCTAGGCCCTAAACTTTGAATTATCTCCCCAAATGACTTTGCAACTTCACCTCGCTCTCCTCCTTTAACACGCTGTTTACAAACTACCTCCTTGACTCAGTGTTTGGCTATTTGTCCTAATGTCTCCTTCTTTGGCTCGGTGCCAATTGTTGTCTGAGTACGCTCCTGTGAAGCTGATTGGGTCGTTTTCCTACATTAAAGCTGCTATATAAATGTAAGTTCTTGTTGTTGTTGATGTTATTCTATAGATCCTGAGAACAAAAATAAAACTAGCAGTGGCCCCCTGAGTGACAATCACCCCTAACCTGTCTCCATTCGAAGCAACATGCACTTACCCTCACTCTCTGTTCCCTGTCCTCAAATAACTTTCTATCCATGCTGCTACATTTCCTCTTATACCAAACGCCTACATTTTCTAACACGCCTTCTGGAAATCCATGCACACTACATCCACTGAATTCTCTTTCTCTCTATAATCAATTCAATGGATCCATACTTTGGAAGTGGGAATATTACATTGCAAGTCTGTGACATGCCCATCATTTATTTCAAAAGAGCAGTCAAGTATAATACAGATAGGTTTTAGTATCACACGTGAGTCCTGGAGTCGCTTTATTGGGACAACTTGACAGTGACGTACCCAAAACCTCTTGAAGGAGGCAGAACCAATGTGATGAATTCCATCCAATTGCAATGGTATAGAGATGAATTGAGGAAGAATAAACCTTCCGTCTAAAAAAGTATACATAATTCATGATGTACCATCTACATTTAGAGCTGGGTCTGGGCCCTCTGGGGTAAAACTAACTGCTGCCCGTTTCTTGCATGTTAAGCTTCCAGAAAGTGGTATTTGTATTAGAGTCTAATCAGACTATCACACAATGTTAATATGTTAATTATGCCATGAAGGCACAGTCTGGGAAGTGTGAACAATATTGTACCATGTATCATTCAAATTGCCGAGCAGAGCAAAAATTAAATCATTAATATGCATTCCTCGTGCCCGTATCCTAACTTGCATAATTCCCATTCACCCATCACCACTGTGCTCGTTGACCTACATTGGCTATTCGTCCTCGATTTTAAAATTCTCACCCTTGTTTTCAAATTCCTCCATGGCCTCAACCCTCCATATCTTTCTAACCTCCTCCAGCACTAAAATCGCCTGAGTTCTCTGCACTTGCACACCTGGCCACTTGAGCTACCCCGATTTTAATCGTTCCACCTTTGGCTGCGTGCCTTCAGCTGCCCAGGCCCACAGCTCTGGATGTGCTTTCCTGAATCTCTCCTCCTCTCTACCACTCTCCTTCTTTTAGATTCTCCTTAAAACCTGTCTCTTTGACCAAATTTTTGGTCACCTGTCGAAATGTCCCCTTACGTGGCTTGGTGTCAAATTTTGTTCGATAACGCTCCTGTGAAGCACCATGGGACGTTGTGCTACGTTAAAAGCACGATATAAATAAAATTCGAGAGTTTTGCGCTCGCCATTAAGGCCATTTTAGCAGGTCGGCAGCGCTGCCGATACCTGCGCATGCTGCATTTATTTAGGTTAGGCTGGTCGTGATGTCAGTGTGTGTGCCACACTCACTTGATGCCTGATCTGCCGTTTTCACTGTCGCCGCTCTAATTACTGGGCTGCGTAAATCACATCCAACTTGCCCAGCGGTCAGCAGCAGGAAGGAGTCTCCAGCAGCGTTATTTGAAGGGATCATCATCAACAGCATGCAGCTGACATGGTTCTTCAGTTTGACTGGCTCTGTCTAACTTTCTGCAACTCTTGTAGCATTCTCAGCTTGTTTCAAGTTCCTGAGGTGACAGGGAGTGTTAGTGCAAGTGGAGACCGCATTCACTCTCATTTAAAGGCTTCTGTTCACACCACTTGCTCACAATCATGGAGCTTCTACTTTCAATCCCCCTCATGCTCGAGTATCTTCAGGAGGGAGTGGAGGCAGCGAAGAAGAGGGGAAGGTGTGCACTGATGGAGGAAGAGGAGGGCCAGTAGGGCTCTCAACAGGAGGCTTTACCCACCTAGGGTCTTCCGAGAGCACTTATCTTATCTCCACTTAAACAAGGAGCAGTTTATTAGGAGGTTCAGCTTCACCAAGGAAGTGGTCACAGAACTCTGCCACCTCCTGCAAGCAGACCTGCAACCTTAGCACACGGCAAACACGGCTCTCCCAATGGCTCTCAAGATTACCCTGGCCCTCAAATTTTTCGCCAGTGGATCCTTCTAGCCTGCAGCAGGAGACATAGCTAACGTCTCCCATTTCACTGTACATCACTGAATCTGGGAGGTCACAAAGGCTCACTACACCAGCAAAAGGGATTCTGTTGCATTCTCTCTGAATAAAGAGAAGCAGAAAGAGCAGGCATGTGGCTTTACCCATATAGCGGGCTTCCCCATGGTGCACGCTGCCATCGACTACACATATGTGGATTTGTGAGTACCGCATAACAATCCTGAGATGTTCCATAACCGCAAAGGTGACCACTTCCTTAATGTGCAGTTGTTGTGCGACCATGCCCAGAGCATCAGGATGGTGAATACACACTATCCCGGAAGCAGTCATGATGTCTTCATCCAGAGCCAGTCTAGCGTGCCAGCAATCTTTCATCCATCACGTAAAACCTTAGGCTGGCTGCTCGTTGATAGGGCCTACCTGTTCTGCCACTGGCTGATGACTCCCCTCTGCAACCCCACCTCTCCTGAGCAGGACTCATGTAATGAGAGTCATGCTGGCAGCAGGAACATTATAGAGTAGACCATCGAGGTGCTCAAGCAATGGTTCCACTGCCATGACCACTCAGGAGGAGCCCTCCAGTAGGTGGTCTGCTGCATGCATCACAACTTGGCCATCATGAGGGTGCAATCTGTGCCACGAGGGTTTGCGGGACCACATCAGGAGGTGGAGGAGGAAGAGGAGGACGACGATGCAGAGCATGAGGAGGAATGGATGAGACAAGCAGCAGATCCTCATTGCTGTCCGTGAAGGCCTCATCAGAGTCTGATTCCAGTGAATGAAACCCCAGATCTCCCTTGCTCACCACATCCCCATCATACCATCCCTCTGTCATGGAGCATCACAGTGTCCTCCTGGGCACAAAGCTGAAATGAGAGCCAACAACAAAACAAATATTCCAAACAAAATTATGAAATTTATTAAAATCCAATCAACATTATAATATGAACCAATCACCCTGTCGTTCATGTGCCTTTTCCTACTCTCGTGCACCTAGGCAGTTCTACCCCAGTGGCTGCAGAATGGCTGGTGGAAGACTGCTGACACTCAGTGGGGGAGACTGCAGATGGCTTTGCCGGCCGACCTCGATCAGCTGTGGGCCTAGAAGGCCTGTTTGTAGACTGCACCATCTCGGCATCAGCAGCAGCAGTCCGGGCTGACTGGTTGTCGTCTGTGGCAAGGGCAATGGCGGAGTGGCAGTGGTGGGAGTAGGAATGCTTTCATCCTGAGAGAGGACAGGAGGTTCTTGCTCCACAGACCCACTGCCCCTCCCCCTGGGTGGCTCCTCAGCATTCCTATCCATCTGTTGGAGGACAGACTGCTGTAATGCTGCGACACCCTGCAAGCCCCTTTCGACATTCTAAACCCAGTGATGATGACAGCAGTCTCAGCTTGCGTGGCAGCAAGCTGAGACTGCATTAGAGCAGTCTGAGTTAGTTTGGCAGCAAGCTGAGCCTGCAGGAGAGCAGTCTGTGCTTGCACTGTAGCACTGAGATGCAGGGTTGCTTCCGCCGGTGCTGCAATGGAAGCGTGACATAGCCCTTCACGTGCAGCATTCTGGCTGGGTCAGCATGTTTTCTGGCTGGGTCGGCATGTTCTCTCCTGGAGTTGTCCATCATTTCCATCCTGGAAATCAGGGACGTCAAGCTCTGCTCAAAGCCCCATGCAATGTTGGAGCTGGACTCCTCCATGCTCCTTGACATTGACAAGAGGCTTTCTGGCAGGCTTGCCATTGCACCTAGTATTTCGGCGTGCATGGCCATCACCCTTCTTCTGAATGGTGCCCCATTGAGCTCATCATCTGAGCGCTGTGCAGCAGCTCTCATGTGTGAACTTGACCTCCGGGGAGCTGGCCCCCGAGCTATCGTTTGCCCCTGGCCTTGCTGCAGCCCAGTCGTGACCAGTGCCTCACCATGTGCAGATCCTGCCTCTATCCTACCTCCTACATTCCACGCAGTGCCATTTTCTGAACTGGTGTCTGTGTGTGTCAGATGCAGTGCCAGTGTGTCTTCTCCTTCACTCTCCTCCACAACATGTGCGACAGGCTGGCCTGCTGGCATTTTTTGGGTATCTGAAACCTGGAAAGCAAAATGGTCAGGTTGAGGTGTGGTGGGCGGGATGGAAGCAAGATATCCACGCATACACCATCAGCAGCTTCAAAGAGAGAAGAGATTGTGGAATGACAGGGAAGTAGGATGTAAGAAGAAGGATTAGGAATGACCATACCGTCATTATCAGTAAGTGCCTCAACATCTCCCATTGCCACGGCCTCGGTCACTGCCACTCGAATGAAGTCGAGTATGTCTTCCTCCAGGTGGCTGAGGGTCTGTATTGCAGCTTGGCAGCCTCCCATCTGCTGCTGCTCTTTCCCGTTGTGTGCCACCTTGGCCTGCAAGAGAAAGGGAAATAAGTCAGTGAATGTAGTACAATGTGTTTGAGTGATGTGTCTGCCATAGTTGAATAGCTATCAGTGTGTGCAAGGTGTGAGATGTGGGTGTGAGTGTTACAACAGTGGTAAGGTTGTGATGGTGAAGAAAGGCCATGATTGTGAGTTATGAGTGAGGGTAGGTAGAGATTGTCTGTCGGTGAGTAATGGGGTTGTGGTGTATTGAACAGTGGGTGAGGCTCGTGTTGCGGATGGTGGGTTATGGCATTTGCTGTAGACTTCACTCACTTTGACCTGCCGTGTGAGGTCATTAAACTTCTTTCGGCAGATGATCCAGATCCTTGGAACCACACTGGTGGTCGTGACGGAGGGAGCTATCTGCTCCCAGAAGCCTTCTACAAGTAGCATTCAATGGCTTCCTGCCCCTCTGTAGGAACAGTACAGCCCGCCTTCTTTTGAACTGCCATGACCAATACCTCAAGTGCAGCATTCAAATACCTTCGTGTTCGCTCTCTCTAGGTTGCTGAGCCATGTCTTCAGCCTGGCTGCTAATGAGGTGCTGCTGCACCTCCCCTTTAAGTAGTGCAGAGAGCATAGGACAAACTTTACTGGCCATTAGACTGCACCCAATATTTGACTACCTATTCAGCGCTAAGCCAAGCAGCAATACGTTTAGCGCTCAGATCAGCACTGCAAACATTATAATGAGCAGACACATGAATTTAGCTTGCTGCCAGGATGACTTTCAACGGGCGCAGGCAAATAGCGATGGCCGTTGTCTCTGCCTGTTTTGGGGCTTTATCCAATTTCGAGGCCAAGTTGTTCTTGTTGCTCTAATTCTTCACGTTAAGTACACTATAGCGACACCCGGGTAACAATTCATCTAGTCACAATTAGATCCTTAATGTCTCTTTTTTCTTTCTTTCTTTTTGTGAAATCATAAAAAAACGGTAAAAGCGGTTGTATAAGGACAAGAAAGGCATATCTGATCCACCAAACACATGCGATCCAACAATGGTACATCCCGCGTATGCCATCAACCCCCACTCCGAACCCAGTCAGGCAATCTACTGGGAGAGGAAAAAAGAAAGAGCTAGGCAAAAAGTTATCCCAATTTAGGAAAAACTCTCGCAGAGTTCGCTCCAACTCCTGATGATAACCAAGCAAGTTGTGGGAGACTGCAGAAATTTATGGATATCTTTAGTTTTAGCTACCCTCATCTGCCTTTTATAATTGGAGATGCCACAACTCTCCCACAACTTAAAAACAGAACACTGAGTTGAACAATTTCAGATCATAACCACTGCTCACATTCTTTTCAGACACCAGGTGCAGGTAATGAATCTGCTCTTGCCATTTACAACTCCCCTTGACCGTGTTTTGTTTCGTTACTTGACCCATTACCACTTCCTTTTGCACGCACCATCGTCCCATTTGTTATTTAAACACTCCTGTCTTCCACACTATCACAGACCTTCCCGTTTGTTCTTTCCTCCCCTCCATTTTCTCTGTCTGTACGTAAGAATATAAGAAATAGGAGCAGGATTAGGCCATACGGGCTGCTCCACCGTTTAATAAGATCATGGTTGATCATTTAACTCAACTCTACCTTCTCGCACTATCCCCATATCACTTTTTCCCCTCAGTGTCCAAAAATGTATCGATCTCTGTCTTGAATTTGCTCAACGATTGAGCATCCACAGCTCTCTGTGGTAGATAATTCCAAAGATTCACAATTTGAGTGAAACAATTCTCTTCTCAGTCCTAAATGGCCGACCACTTATTCTGAAACTGTGACCCCTAGTTCCAGACCCCTTAATCAGGGGAAATATCCTTCCAGCATTCACCCTGTCAAGCCCTTCATGATTTTTTTATGTTGTAATGAGATCAGTTCGCATTTATCTAAACTCTAGGGAATATAGGCCAAGTCTACTCAATCTCTTCTCATAGGACAACCCCCTCACTCCAGGAGTCAGTCTAGTGAACGTTCGTTGCACTCCCTCTGGGGCACGTATATTCTCCCTTACGTAAGAAGAACAAAACTTTACACAGTACTCCAGGTGTGGTTTCACCAATGCCCTATATAATTCCAGTTAAGACTTCTTTACTCTTATAGTCCAATCCCTTTGCAACAAAGTCTAACATACCATTTGCTTTCCTAATTGATTGCTCTACCTGCATGTGAGTTGTATACAAGGACTCCCAGGTCCCTCTGAATACCAACAATTCCCAGTCTCTCACCATTTAACAATATTCTGCTTTTCTATTTTCCTACCAAAGTGGAGAACTTCACACTTCTCCACCTTATATTCCGTCTGCCATATTCTTGCACACTCACTTAACCTGTCTGTATCCATTTATAGCCTCTTTGCATCCTCCTTAAAGCTTACTTTCCTACCTAGCTTTGTATCAGCAGCAAACGTGGATACATCTGTCGTTGATATTGATTGTAAATAGCTGCGGCCCAAGCATGGATCCTCAAGGCACTCCATTAGTTATACCCTACCATTCCGAAAACGACCAGTTTATTCCTGCTCTATGTTTTTTGTCCGTTAACCATTCCTCAATTCATGCTGTTATACTACCCCCAATCCCATCAGCCTTAACCTTGTGTAACAACCTCTTGTGTTGCACCTTATCTAATGCCTTCTGAATATTCAAGTATACTATATCCAATGGGACCCTCTAATCTACTCTGCTAGTTACACCCTCAAAAAACTGTAATAGATTTGTCAAACACGATTTCCCTCTCATAAACAGTACTGACTCTGCCAAATCACATTATGGTTTTTCAAGTGCCCTGCTACAACGTCCTTAATGATAAATTCTGGCATTTTCCCTACTACTGATGTCAGGCTAACTGACCCACAGCTCCCTAATTTCTCTCTCCCTCCTTGAACAGCGAGGCTACCTTTGACAAGGTTTTCTGTGGGGTTTTGCAAAGCAACATGCTTGTCATCGATTGCATCCTTTATGGAAAGCAAAACCCCGGAAAATGAGATGGCTCTAATTTGCTTTTGCCCTGATGTGAACCCAAGGTAATTAATTTGCCTACTCTCCTGTAAAGGGCATGAACAACAGAATGAATGCACGTCCAGTACTACAGCCCGGCTGATATTGCAGAGATTCCTTATTAGTTCCTAGAATTAGCCGGTGATATAAAACTTGACAGCGGTGATTACCTTCATAACCCCGGGGAGATCAGTGTCAGTAGATGAGCGTGGCTGTCGGTCTACCTGCAGTACTAACAGAGCTGCTCTATTGCCTCTTTAGCAAAGTACACTCTTCGTATGTATAACTCCTCAGAAAGGTCCTCATATGGAGTAATATCTGGGAAGTCGGATCCTTCGTAAATGTTGCCTGAATTTTCTTTGCTCCATCCTACGCTAATACACCTCCTCCTGCCTGATAATTGCACACAGGGGTATGTCTATAGGGGATGTCATCATCAAGATTGTGAGACTGAGAGGGTTCCCTGGTCGTGGTTTACACAGAAAATGACACTGACAGAAGATCCAATTCATGATGATTAGTTAAGGAAGAGAGCCTGCTTTCTGTGCGTTACACCAGTGTTCATTCTGTGTTCGCAGGAAACAACGAGCGAGATTTTCAATGGGGGCTAAACAGTAAATAACGGAAACAGTGACTATCACAAATAGGGTTTGATAATATTCCTCAAATGTTGGGCAAGAACTCACGATTTAACCCTATCGCCCGTTCGCTGTGATCTAGAAGGGTCCGACTCACGGTTCTCGTCACAGTTCTGTTCAATGGATTATCACGAATCGGAACTGAATGGACCCAGGTCTCTTTTGGGAGGCTTGCAAAATGAATGGCAGGACTGAGTGCTTACTGACACATATTTTATTAGGCATTACTAGGGAAATATTTAACATTTTCATCTGTGCGCGAAAGCGCGATATCTTCACATCAACACGCAGGGTTAGTATCAGTCCTGTGGTAATAAATGACTGGTTAGGCCTGAAGTATTGTGACCAGTTTTAAACACCACACTTTAGGACGGATTTCAAGGCCTTGGAAAAAGTGTACAGGAAATATACCAGAATGATACGAGAGATGAGGGACTTCAATGATGTGGAGAGTTGAGAGAAGGTGAGGTAGTACCTCTTAGAACAGAGAAGATTAGGCGCAGATTTAATAAATGTGTTCAAAACTATGAAGTGTTTTGATAGAGTAAATACAGAGAAAAAGTTTCTACTGCCAGGAGTGTCGTTAACAGAGGAAACTCATTTAAGATAATTGGCAAAAGATCCAGAGGGATGTGAGGAGATTTTTTTCACACACGGAGTTCTTATGATCTGAAATTCATTGCCTGGAATCAGATTCAATAGTAACTTTCAAAAGTAGATAAATACTGGAAAAGGAAAAACGTGCAGGGCTATGGGGAAGGAGCAGAAGAGTGGAACTAACTGGATGTTCCTTTCAAAGAACAGACATGATGGGACGAATGGCCTCCTTCAGTGCTGCATCATTCTATGATTCTACGATTCTACGTTCTGTGACTCTATAGAACACAGATACATTGTATCAAAGAACATGAAGCAAATCTAATTTATTTATGCTGAAATCAGGGACCCGTAATATTACCATAAATACTATGACAACAAGAGCAGGTCAGAGGCTAGGAATTCTGCGGCGAGTGTCTCAGCTCCTGACTCGCCAAAGCCTTTCTATCATCTACAAGGCACAAGTAAAGAGTGTGATGGAATAGTCTCCCCTTGCCTGGATGAGTGCAGCTCTAACAACAATCAAGAAGCTCGATACCATTCAGGACAAAGCTGCCCGCTTGATTGGCATCCCCTCTAGCACCTTAAACATTCACTCCCTCCACCACCGGCGTACTGTGGCTGCAGTGAGTACCTTCCACAAGATGCACTGCAGCAACTCGGCAAGGCTTCTTCAGCAGTACCTCCCAAACTCGCGACCTCTTCCACCTAGAGGAACAAGGGCAGCAGATGCATGGGAACACCTCCACCTCCAAGTGCCCCTCCAAGTCACACATAATCCTGACTTAGAAGTATATTGCCGTTCCTTCACCATCGTTCGGTCAAAATCCTGAAACTCCCTACCTAATAGCACTGTGGGGGTACCTTCACCACACGAACTGCAGCAGTTCGAGAAGCTGGCTCACCACCACCTTCTCAAGGGCAATTAGGGATGGACAATAAATTCTGGCCTTGGCAGCGACGCCCACATCCCATAAAAATGAATTTTTAAAAACACAGAGTATCCAAGAATCGAAAATGTTACTTGTACAATTTGATTTGCATTGTCACTTGTTCCTGGGATATGGGCAACAGTGATAAGGTCCTGACGAAGGGTTTCGACCTGAAACGTTGACTCTATTTCTCTCTCCACGGATGTTGCCTGGCCTTCTGAGTTTTTCCAGCATTTTCTGTTGTTATTAATGATAAGATCAAATGTATTGCTCATCAGAACATGGCCAGAGAAATTGGTGGAGGGTCTTCTCCTTGAAATTCTGCAGTCCTTACAATGATGGTATTGAGTGGGGCATCTCAGGCGATTGACCCAGCAAAAGCAAAAGAGCTGCGATATATTCCAAGTTAGGATGGTGTATGGCTTCAAGGGGCATCTAGAGGTGATGGCGTTTGCATAACATTGTGCCTTTGTTCCTCTCGGAGTACAGGTGGCATGGAGGAAAAGTGCTATCAAATTAGATTACATGCATACGAACATACGAATTAGGAGCAGGAGTAGGCCACTCGGCTCTGCGAGCATGCTCCACCATTCAATAAGATCATGGCTGATCTGATTACTCCACATTCCCGCTTACCCCCGATAACCTTTCACCTCGTTGCTTATCAAGAATCTACCTACCTCTGTCTTAAAAATATTCAAAGACTCTGCTTCTACCACCCTCTGAGGAAGAGAGTTCCAAAGACTCACGACTCTCTGTGAGAAAAAATTCTCCTCATCTCTGTCCTAAATGGGCGACCCATTGTTTTTAAGCAGTAACCCCTAGTTCTAGATTCTCCCACAAGAGGAAACATCCTCTCCACATCCACCCTGTCAAGACCCCTCAGGATCTTATATGTTTCAATCAAGACACCTCTTATTCTTCTAAACTCCAGCGGATACAAGCCTAGCCTGTCCAACCTTTCCTCATAAGAAAACCCGCCCATTCCAGGTATTAGTCTAGTAAATTTTCCCTGAACTGCTTCCAACGCATTTACATCCTTCGATGGGCCGAAGGGCCTCTTTCTGTGCTGTATAACTCTATGACACTATGGCCTAGAAATTCGGTATGGCCCCGCCAGGTATTTTGCGCCCGAAATTTTGCGCTCGCCAGGATTCCCGTAGTGCCCACCTAAAATTCAGTTGCGACGGGCCAAGACGGCGGCGGGCGCTATTGCAGGGTTTGGCCGCCTCGCTAGGGGTGATGAATGTCACTTTCAGGCGTCCAGCTCCCGCTGCGGCACCCGATGCAGTGCGGCAGGCTGGGGTACTGCAGGCCTTCTCCTTCTCTTAAGGAGGAGCTGCCTGCAGCCGTCAGATCGCCAGTGGATTCCCCCGGCAAATGAGCCCGGCACCACGGAGAAGTGCCGGGCTCGCGGGACTCAGACATCAATGCCGCGGGGGGGTGGTGCAGGAGTCTGGGGAGGGAGGTGCGGGCAGGCGGCCGCCGGGAAAGCGGCCGGCCGCCGCTCCACCTTTATGCGCTGGCCTTTCGGAGCTGCAAGACCCCGTTTCACAAAAGCTGTTTGCGGCTGCCACGGGCGAGGCGGCCGCAACTGAATTTGGCCATCAGGCCGGAATAGCATTACAACCGGGGCGCTGCGCACACCGATGATGTCATCGGTGCTGGCGCGGCGCTGCTGGCTAACGCCGATGTTAGGGTCCATCTGAATTTCGGGCGATAAAAAACTTCAGGCGCAAACCACTTTATAGCCAATAAGTGGGCGCAAACGCAACTGAATTTCTAGGCCTATGACTCTAAGGAGACCAATACTGTACACAGTACTCCAGATGTGGTCTCACCAATGTCCTGTATAACTGAAGCATAACCTCCCTACTTTTGTATTCAAATCCCCTCGCAATATATGATAACATTCTATTACCTTTCCTAATTACTTGCTGTACCTGCATACTAACCTTTTGCGATTCATGCACTAGGACACCCAGATTCCTCTGCATCTCAGAGCTCTGCAAACTCTCACCATTTAGATAATATGCTTCTTTTTTACTTTTCCTGCCAAAATGGACTATTAAACATTTTCACACATTATACTCCATTTGCCAGATCTTTCCCCACACATTTAACCTATCTATATTCCTTTGTAGCCTCCTTATGTCCTCTTCACAATTTACTTTCCTACCTATCTTTGTGTCATCAGCAAATTTGGCAACCATACCTTCGGTCCCCTCATCCAAGTCATTTATATAAATTGTAAAATGTTCAGGCCCCAGCACTGACCCCTGTGGCACACCACTCGTTACATCTTGTCAATCAGAAAATGACCCATTTATGCCTACTCTCTGTTTCCTGTTAGCTAGCTAATCTTCTATCCATGCCAATATGGTACTACCTTCATCATGAGCTTTTATTTTCCGCAATAACCTTTGATGTGGCACCTTATCAAATGCCTTCTAGAAATCTAAGGGCAATACATCCACCGTTTCACCTTTATCCACAGCACATGTTACTTCCTCAAAGAACTCCAATAAATTGGTTAAACATGATTTCCCTTTCACAAAACTATGTTGACTCTGCCTGATTACCTTGAACTTTTCTAAGTGCCCTGCTATAACGTCTTTAATAATAGCTTCTAACACCGTCCCTATGACAGATGTTAAGCTAACTGGCCTGTAGTTTCCTGCTTTCTGTCTCCCTCCCTTTCTGAATAAAGGAGCTGCATTCACTATTTTCCAATCTAGTGGAATCTTCCCCGAATCTAGGGAATTTTGGAAAATTAAATCCAACGCATCAACTATCTCACTAGCCACTTCTTTTAAGATCCTAGAATGAAGTCCATCAGTACCCGGGGACTTGTCAGCCCACAGCTCCAACAATTTGTTCAGCACCACTTCCCTGGTGATTGTAATTTTCTTGAGTTCCTCCCTCCCTTCCATTTCCTGATTTACACCTATTTCTGGGATGTTACTTGTATCCTCTATAGTGAAGACCGATACAAAATACCTGTTCAATTCAACTGCCATTTCCTTATTTTCCATTATTAATTCCCCAGACACACTTTTTATCGGACCAACGCTCACTTTGTTAACTCTTTTCTTTTTTAAATATTTATAGAAACTCTTAGTATCTGTTTTTATATTTCTAGCTAGCTGTCTTTCGCACTCTAATTCTTCTTTCCTTATTAATCTTTTGCTCATTCTTTGCTGCTTCTTAAATGCTGTCCAATCTTCTGACCTGCCACACATCTTTGCGCAATTATATGCTTTTTCTTTAAGTTTGATGCCATCTTTAACTTTTTTAGTGAACCTCGAATGGTGGGTCCACACTTTGGAATTTTTCTTTCTCATTGGAAGCTTCCCTTCCTCGACTTCTCTGTCCCCATCTCTGGGGATAGGCTATTGACAAACATTCACTATAAGCCCACTGACTCTCACAGCTACCTGGACTACACTTCCTCCCACCCCGCTTCCTATTCCATTCTCCCAGTTTCTCCATCTCCGCCGCTTCTGCTCCGATGATGCCATCTTCCATACTAGTGCTTCTGACATGTCTTCCTTTTTCCTCAACCGAGGATTTCCCTCTACTGTGGTTGACACAGCCCCTGACCATGACCATTCTATTTCCCACACTTCTGCTGTCACCCCTTCCCTTCTCTCCCAGAACCACGATAGGATTCCCCTTGTCCTCATCTTTCACCCCACCAGCCTCCACATTCAATGGATAATTCTCCACCATTTCCACCACCTCCACCATGATCCCGCCAGCAAACACATCTTCCCATCACCTCCCCTTTCAGCATTCCAAAGGGACTGCTCCCTCTGCGACACCCTCGACCACTCCTCTATCACCCCCAACAAACCTTCCCCTTCGCCAGGCACCTCCACAGCGACACTGCTTGTCGGAGTAGGTATATCTCCTTCAATGTGACTCCAGCGGCATCGATTCGAAGCCAAATTGTCCGCTGTCCGACTGCAGGTGGGTAATGCAGCTAAATCAATGAAAATGAAACATAAAGTGGGAATTATCCATTTATCTTAGGTGGGAGGGAATACCTGGAATTATGTTTGAGACAAACTCTCAAGCTTCGTGTTTTAACATAGAAACATTAAAGATAGGAGCAGGAGTAGGCCATTCAGCCCCTCGATCCTGCTCCACCATTCAATAAGATCATGGCTGATCATCCAAATTCAGTACCCTATTCCAGCCTTCTCTCCATATCTGTTGATCCCTTTAGCCTTAAGAAATATATCCAACTCCTTCTTGAATAATTTAATGAATTGGCCTCTACTGCCTTCTTTGGCAGCGAATTCCACAGGATCACCACTCTCTGGGTGAAGAAATTCCTCCTCAGCTCTGTCCTAAATGGCTTACCCCTTATCCTTAGACTGTGACCCCTGGTTCTGGACTCCCGGACCATTGGGAACATCCTTCCAGCATCTAGTCTGTCTAGTCCTGTTAGAATTTTATAAGTTTCAATGAGATCCCCTCTCATTCTTCTAAACTCCAGCAAGCACAAGCCCAATCGACCCAATCTCTCCTCATACGTCATTCCTGCCATCCCAGGTTTCAGCCTGGTGAATCTTCGCTGCACTCTTTCCATGGCAAGAACATCCTTCCTCAGATAAGGTGACCAAAACTGCACACAATACTCAAGATGTGGTCTCACCAAGGCCCTGTACAACTGCAGCAAGACATCGTTATTCCTATACTCAAACACTCTCGCTACGAAGGCCAACATACCATTTGCCTTCTTAACCGCCTGCTGCAGCTGCATGCTTACTTTCAGCGACTGATGCACAATGACGCCCAGGTCTCGTTGCACTTCCCCTTCTCCCAATCTATTGCCATTCCGATAATTATTTGCCTTCCTGTTTTTGACACCAAAGTGGATAACCTCGCATTTATGCACGTTATATTGCATCTGCCATGCTTCTGCCCAATCACTAATTTCAGCTAATTCGTTTATTTAAGCAACTTATCACAACATCGTCACAAAGAATCTACGGCGCAGAAACAAGCCATTCGGCCCAACATGTCTGTGCCGTGTTCATACTCCACACGAGGGTACTGACACTCTAATTATCTCTTCCCACCCTGCCTCCATATCTCCATATTCACTTCTTCCTCATGTATGCAACAAATCTCCCATTAAATGTATTATTGAGATGTCTTTCAATTACTCCACGTGGAAGCGAATGCCACATTCCGGCCACTCTCTATTTAAACAAATTCCTCTCAATCGAAAGATAGCAACATGAGTAGGTCATTTAGCCGCTCCTGCTTGTTCCAGTATTCAATTAGATTAAGGCTGACCTGTTCCTCAACTCCATTTACCCTCCTTCGTTTGAAACTGTGACCCAATATTACATTGAAATATGTACCAATCGAACTCAACCTGTCACAGACATTGCGTCCCAGAAGCTGTGAATTTAAAGAGAAGGTAGAAAGCAAAAGACCCGAATTTGGGGTAAATATCGCAACCATTGCTGACTACAGTAATATTTTGCTCAAACATTCGATTCTAATCAATTTATTGCTAATCTCGGGTCTTTGCTTCTGTCTCCAGTTTTGCACTAATATTGACGGAAGTGGTAAGTATTGTATTGGACTGATATTTCGGCTTCTGGACAATCACTGCCACAAGCTCTACTCAGCTGCTCCTTTCTACAAAGTTGCCGCCCCTGTCAGATGATAACTACATTGCGTAAACCTTCGAAAGACTGTCCCAGTAATTCCATCACACTCGAAATACTCTGTTTGGAGACAGATTCCGCGTCAGAGTTTCACAAAATATACCTTTTCTTTAAAGACAAACAGTTTCCAACAAATAACCTCTGTTATTAAGAACAATTGTATCTGTATTATATAATAACATCCCAACAATAACTTCAATATGAAAATAATAATGTCAAAACAGTTCCGGACAATATTTATCCATCATCCAACCCCACTAAAATAGATTGCCCCGTCATTACCACATTGCTGTTTGTGGGAGCTTGCTGTGCGCAAATTGGCTGCAGTGTTTCCTACATTACAGCAGTGACTACACTTCAAAAGTACTTCATTAGCCGTAAAGTAGGATGGGACACCTTCAGGTCGTGAAAGGTGCTATGAAAAATGCTTCAGAAGTCACTACCGATATCTGTCTGTTATAAATGTATTCTCCGAGATGGAGCCAAACACATGGTTAGGTTAGTTTGTTAGGATAATTTAGGCTAAGCTATTCAGCCAGAGGTGTCAGTTAAAGGTAACCGAGAAGCATCAACGTGCTTATGTAAAGAATTATGGCTAGTTTCAAGACAAGTTGCCTTGTTTAAGTTGTTGTTATTGTGGTAACGGTGTGACAATTACAACCGCAAAATTGCTTTGTTTGTACTGATTAGAAATGTCTTTCACAGTCCAGTGAGCATGAGGTATATTTGGTGCAACATTGTCACCTACTGGCGTAGCAGTATATGGCACACGAGAATCAAATAACAGTGGATTAGAATTAATGGGATAGGCCACCTGTAATACGCTGCGCCTGAAATTCAGTTCTATTGAAGGCAATCGAACTGAATGTTATGCAACTTGGGATTTTGAATTCAGTTAACGAAAAATAACTGGAATAAAAAGATAGTATCAGTAAATTTGACAATAAAGCTATTGCATTGTCATAAATAGTCAACTGGTTCACTAACGTCCATTAGGGAAGGAAATCTGCCATCCTTACGCGGTCTGGCCCATATGTGACTCCAGACCTAGAGCAATGTGTTTTTAATTCGTTCCTGGGATGTGGGCGTCGCTGGCAAGGCCAGCATTTATTGCCCATCCGTAATTGCCCTTGAGAAGCTGATGGTGACTCACTTTCTTCAACCGCTGCAGTCCGCGTGGTGAAGGTACTCCCTTAGTGCAGTTCGGAAGGGAGTTCCAGGATTTTGACCCATGAAGGAACGGCGATATATATCCAACTCAAGATGTTGTGTGACTTGGAGGGGAATTTGGAGGTGATGGTGTTCCCATGCGCCTGCTGCCCTTGTCCTTCTAGGTGGTAGAGGTTGTGGGTTTCCGAGGTGCTGTCGAAGAAGCCTTGGTGAGTTGCTTCAGTGCATCTTGCAGATGGTACACACTGCAGCCACAATACACTGGTGGTGGAGGGAGTAAATGTTTAAGGTGGTGGATGGGGTGCCAATCAAGCGGGCTGCTTTGTCCTAGATGGTGTTGAGCTTCTTGAGTGTTGTTGGAGCTGCTCTCATCCAGGCAAGTGTAGAGTATTCAATCGCACTCCTGACATGTGCCTTGTAGATGGTGGAAAGGCCTTGGTGAGTCAGCAGTTGAGACACACGCCGCAGAATACCTAGCCTCTGCCCGACTCTTGCAGACACAGTATTTATGTGGTTAATGCAGTTAAGTTTCTGGTCAATGGTGACCTCCAGAATGTTGATGTTGGGGGATACTGCGATGGTATTGCCGTTGAATGTCAAGGGGTGGTGGTTAGACTCTCTATTGTTGGAGATAGTCATTGCCTGGCACTTGTGTGGTGCCAGTGTTTTTTGTCACGTATCAGCCCAAGCCTGAATGACATCCAGGTCTAGCTGCATGCGGGCATAGACTGCTTCATAATCTGAAGAGTTGCGAATGGAACTGAACCCTGTGTAATCATCAGCGAACATCCCCACTTCTGATCTTATGATGAATGGAAGGTCATTGACGAAGCAACTGAAGACGGTTGGGCCTAGGACACTGCCCTGAGGAACTCCTGCAGCGATGTCCTGGGGCTGAGATGATTGGATTCCAACAACCACAATCATCTTCCTTTGTGCTAGGAATGACACCAGCCAGTGGAATTTTTTCCCCTGATTCCCATTGACTTCAACGTTACTAGGGCTTTTTTAAATCATTGCAAGCTTGTTCTTGCTTAAATTATAAATTTTAAAACAAAATTTGCAAAACGGACACATTGAAATTGAAGCAATGAACAATTCCACGTAGTTATATTTTTAGAACTACAAAAAGTAGCACATTTTCTATAATTTGTTCCTAATTATCGTTAACAGTTTGCGCTTTAAATTTCTTGTAATAATTATCTTGAATTTGAATTGCTCAATACCTCAGGCGTCGATGAATTGCGGGAGCGACACATTGCGTGAAAGGCTGCTCCACAAGCCGTGGTCTGACAGAGCTGCCCTGTCGGGCAGTAGTCACCCGTAAAGTTGTATCCCTCTGCTCGGGTTCCCGTGTCACTGTATCTTCTCTCTCTATCGGCTCCTCTGCCAGGATGTCGAGGTCGAGGCCTTCTGCCAATGCAAAGTTCTGCAGAACGCAAAAAATCACCAGAATCCTAGTCATTAT
Organism: Somniosus microcephalus; assembly: GCF_052327205.1. Taxonomy (NCBI): domain Eukaryota; kingdom Metazoa; phylum Chordata; class Chondrichthyes; order Squaliformes; family Somniosidae; genus Somniosus; species Somniosus microcephalus. The sequence goes on along the minus strand of NC_141005.1, from coordinate 65,133,350 downwards.
CTGTGTGCATAACTGCAGTGCACCCAGACCTGTCCAGACACCTGAAGTGGCTCTTCAGCACCCCAATTGCTCTCTCGACAACATGCTTGGTGAACACATGCGCCTCATTGTACCTTTCCTCTGCCTCCGTCTGTACCACCCAAAACACTGCCATATGCCATGACAGCAGGGGATATGCTCTATTTCCAATAAGCCATCCATCGGCCCGTTCACCTTCCCCGAGCATTAGTAATATGGAATTCTGCGCGCTGAAAGCATAAGAACATAAGAACATAAGAAATAGGAGCAGTAATAGGCCAATCGGCCCCGCGAGCATGCTCCGCCATTTAATAAGATCATGGCTGATCTGATCCTAACCGCCAATCTACTATCACAGAACCATCTCCTGAATCTAACAGAATTAGACACACGAAATAGGAGCAGGATCAGGCTACATGGCCCCTGGGCCCGCTCCGCTACCCACAGGGCCATGTCCGATCCGAACCTAGACTCATGTCCAAACTCCTGCCCGCTCCCCGTAACCCTTCATTCCCTTTACTTCTAGGAAACTGTCTATTTCTGTTTTCAATTTATGTAATGATGTAGCTTCTACAGCTTTTTGGGGCAGCATATTCCATGGACCTACCACCCTCTGAGTGAAGTAGTTCCTCCTCATCTCAGTTTTGAAAGAGCGGCCCCTTATTCTAAGACTATGCCCCCTAGTTCTAGTTTCACCCATCCTCGGGAACATCCTCCCCGCATCCACCCGATCCAACCCCTTCACAATCTTATATGATTCAATAAGATCGCCTCTCATTCTTCTGAACCCCAATGAGTAGAGTCCCAATCTACTCAACCTCTCCTCATATGTCCATCCCCTCATCCCCGGGATAACCGAGTGAACCTTCTTTGCACTGACTCGAGAGCAAGTATGTCTTTTCTTAAGTATGGACACCAAAACTGTATGCAGTATTCCAGGTGCAGTCTCACCAATACCTTGTACAACTGAAGCAATACATCCCTATTTTGATATTCTATCCCTGTAGCAATGAAAGCCAACATTCCATTTTGGCCTTCTTAATCACTTGCTGCACCTGCATACTAACCTTTTGAGTTTCGTGCACCAGGAGCCCCAGATCCCTTTGTACTTCAGTACTTTCCAGTTTCTTGCCATTAAGATAATAGCTTGCTCTACGATTTTTCCTGCCAAAGTGCATAACCTCACAGTTTCCAGTATTGTATTCCATCTGCCAAATCTCTCCCCACTTACTTAGCCTGTCTATGTCCCCTTGCAGGTTTTTTATGTCCTCCTCACTCATTACTTTCCCTCCCATCTTAGTATCATCTGCAAACTTTGATATGTTACACTCGGTCCCCTCCTCCAAGTCGTTAATATAGATTGTAAAGAGTTGGGGACCCAGCACCGACCCCTGCGGAACACCACTAGTTACTGATTGCCATTCTGAGAATGAACCATTTATCCCAACTCTCTGCCTTCTGTTAGATAGCCAATCCTCTATCCATGCCAGAATATTACCCTCAATCCCGTGATTTTTTATCTTAAGCAATAATCTTTTGTGTGGCACCTTGTCAAATGCCTTTTGGAAGTCTAAATACACTACGTCCACTGGTTCCCCTTTATCCACCCTATATGTTACTTCCTCAAAGAACTCCAGCAAATTTGTCAAACATGACTTCCCCTTCATAAAACCATGCTGACTTTGTCCTATTAAATTATGGCTATCCAAATGTCCTGTTACTGTCTCCTTAATAATGGACTCCAATATTTTACCTACCACAGATGTTAGGCTAACCGGTCTATAGTTTCCAGCCTTCTGTCTACTGCCCTTTTTAAACATTAGCAGTTTTCCAGTCTGCCAGGACCTTTGCTGAGTCCAGGGAGTTTTGGAAAATTATTACCAATGCATCCACAATCCCTACCGCCACTTCCCTCAAGACCCTAGGATGTAAGCCATCAGGTCCAGGTGATTTATCCGCCTTGAGTCCCATTATTTTACCGAGTACCACTTCCTTAGTGATTTTGATCGTGTTTAGCTCCTCCCCCCCATAGCCCCCTGTTTGTCCAGTGTTGGGATATTCTTAGTGTCTTCTACTGTAAAGACTGATGTAAAATATTCATTCAGTGTTTTTGCCATCTCCATATTTCCCACCATTAATTTCCCGGTCTCATCCTCTAAGGGAGCAACATTTACTTTAGCCACCCTTTTGCTTTTTATATAACTATAAAAACTCTTACTATCTGTTTTTATATTTTTTGCTCATTTACTTTCATAATCTATCTTCCCTTTCTTAATCAATCTTTTTGTTATTTTTTGCTGTCTTTTAAAGTTTTCCCAATCCTCTATCCTCCCACTAGATTTGGCTACCTTATATGCCCTTGTTTTTAGTCGAATAATATCCTTAATTTCTTTACTTAGCCATGGTTGGCTGTCTTTTCTTTTACACCCTTTTCTTAGTGGAATATATATTTTTTCGAAGTTGTAAAATAACTCCTTAAATGTACACCACTGATCATGTATCGTCTTACCCTTTCATCTATTTTCCCAATCCACTCTAATCAATTCCACTCTCATACCTTCATAGTCTCCTTTATTCAAGCTTAGCACGCTTGTTTGAGATCCAACCTTCTCACCCTCTAATTGAATATGGAATTCAACCATGTTATGGTCACTCATTCCAAGGGGATCCTTTACTAGGACATTTTTAATTAATCCTGTCTCGTTACACAGGACTAGATCTAAGGTTGCTTGCCCCCTGGTCGGTTCAGTTACATACTGCTCAAGAAACCCATCCCTAATACACTCAATTAACTCATCCTCAAGGCAGCCCTGCCCAATTTAATTTGTCCAATTAATATGATAGTTAAAATCCCCCATAATTATAGATGTTCCCTTATTACAAGCCTCAACTATTTCCTGATTGATACTCCGTCCAACATAGTTGCAACTGTTCAGAGGCCTATAGACTACGCCCACTAGTGTTTTTCCCCTTATTATTCCTTACCTCCACCCAAACTGTTTCATTATCCTGATCTTTTGACCCAATATCATTTCTCTGTATTACAGTGATTCCTTCCTTTATTAACATAGCCACCCCACCTCCCCTTCCTTCCTGCCTGTCCTTCCTGATCGTTAAATAACCTGGTATGTTTAATTCCCAGGCATTGTCACCCTGCAGCCATGTTTCTGTAATGGCCACAAGATCATACCCATATGTAGTTATTTGTGCCATTAACTCGTCTATTTTGTTACGAATGCGACGCGCATTCAGATAGAGAACTTTCAAATATGTTTTGTGACACTGAGTTCCTGCTATTGCCCTTTTTATTACTTTACCTTTTACTCCATACCTTCTGCCCCTTCTTGACACGCTCTGGTTTTTAATTTCCCCACTGCTACCTAAGTCTATGACCTTCTCTGTTGTCATTTTTATTATTTGCTCTCTAGGAACCTCCCCCACACTAGTTAGTTTAAAGCCCTCTCTACAGCCCTAGTTATATGATCCGCCAGGACTCTAGTCCGCGCACTGGCCAAGTGATGCCCGTCCCAACGGAACAGCTCCCTCCTGCCCCAGCACTGGTGCCAGTGTCCCAGTGTCCCAGGAAGCAAAACCCATTTCTCCCACACCAATCTTGACACGTACCAGCATGTTGGGCATTAACGTGCAGCATCTGCAAATGGGCATCTCATACAATCTGCACATTAAGGGAGTGGAACCCCTTCATGTTCATGCAGCTCTGGGGGTTTTAAAGGGAATCCTTCATGACATGTGCGTCCCATCAATCACTCCAACCACCTTGGGGAAGACAGCAACACATTACAAGGCCAATGCTTCCACATTTGTTCCGCCGGTGATATATCAAATGCAATGAATTTGCCAGCCCTGTGGAACAGGGCATCAGTGATTCTGCCAGATGGTGTCCTTCACTGTCCCTGGACTGATGCGGCACAGGTCCCCCATGGATGCTTGGGACGAACCGCATCCTTTAAAGTTCAGCGCTGTGGTGTCATTCATCTCAGCCATGACGTCCTATTAGCGTGTGGACCAAGGCTTTAGATCACGCCACAGCCAATCACATACTCAACCAATTGCACCTTTAGTGAACTTAGATGGTGCAAAACCAGTTCCTTTCACATCCTGTCGTAGCTCATTTGGTGCCTTTACACTCTGTGGGTAGGGTACCCGCGTGTGGGTGCAGTCTTCTCCAATGGTGCCTAATTCTTTGTGCCTAGGTCTCCGGACCTCTGGTCTCCAGAACTCTCTCTCCGCTACCTCCTCCTCCAGCATTACAAAAATTAGTGGGATAGCCAGGAAATGAGCCATCCTTCAAGTATTCTTTTATGAATGGATGATTTCTGCAACAGCATAGCAGCCCTGTGGCTTCAAATCACTACCGATCAGCTGATTAACACTGGATTCATGTGTACATTATGCCTGAGAAAATGGCCACAATTCAATGAAACCCCCGAACAAGCACAGTTAGCTTCTGGGGGCGTGACCAGTTTTGTGGGCAGGGACTCGTTCGAGAGGTTGGTTCAATTAATGCACATAAAAAACCCGCAGTTACAAGCGTAACAAATCTACACCCAAATTTCCGCGATATTCTCTGCTTGAATTTGCACCCAGATTAACCATTTATCTGGGCGTAAATCAAAAGTACTCTCTGGTCCATGCTAATGAGATTGGCCGGACATATCATCCCAAATTGCCATTGACAAAATAAACGTATATTTTATCTTGTTATCCCCAATCGAGAGTAATATTCCATTGGTTTTTCATACTTCTCTTTCCAGATCCATGTGGTCAATCGGTGTTCATTCGTTCACCTTCATCGGATGAAATCGCAGCCAAAATCATGGCGAATTTGACATTTTGTGAATGATTTTATCCCAGGTGCCGTGACTGTTGACCGGACTGTAGGTAGCAATTCAGTGTGAGCGGTTATATGACTCTTCCAACCTGAGAGCGGAACTCACAATGTCTTTACTCCTGTGTGGTTAAACCGGAGTCACATAAAACACAGCATTCAAAGAAATACTGCATCACAGATCCAGTGATCTCGGAATCTCGTCTATTATACCAGTCGGAAGCATTGTATAAGCAACATGGTGAGTTACCGCTAACTCCACCTGATTGCGGCCGTTCGACGAGCCTCTTAAAATTAAGCATTTTTTAGGCGCAAGACCAATAATAGACAACTTTTAAAAGCTTTTAAATCTTAAAAATTGTTTCATTTACTAAGAAACTGACTACTGTGCACCAATTAAATTGATAAATGGTCATGTATGTTTTTAACAAACGTTATTTTCAGATAATTAAAGTCAGGTTACTCACGGGTTGTGGAATCGATACTCTTAACTAAAAATGCTTATTTTTTGATAAACCCATTTTGAGCTGTTTTAATAAAACTGCACCAGGTTATCAATCTTAAATATATCATGGAATACGTTTAATGCAAGGGAAACAGGAGGAAAAATAAACAATGGTGTTCTCAAATGCTGTCCGATTGCAATGGTTTATAGAATATTTTACGATTGTGATTATGCAAATGAGTTTAAGCGGCAACTTGAAACGTAACTTTACTTCCGAAAATCCAACGCAATTTTTAGTGCAGATTGCCGATTGCGCCCGAGGCAAACCCCTTGGTATTCCCCATTTTGAATCACTTTATACTTGCCAATTTAAGTAACAATGATTAGGACACCGCTCTGCGCCAGCAGGCTGCCTTGTTTCACGACTGGAGCTCCAGAAGCTCATCAGAAGTCTTAATAATTGAGCAATGAGCGGAAATGAATCACGAACAAGTACTGTATTTTACTATAACTACCGAACTGCAATTTGCACCATCATAAAGTACAGCGCGGGTTTACAGTAATAAGCAGTTGCATTGAATGTCCAGAACAGAAACAGGTCATTCGGCCCAACTGATCTATGCCGCCATTTATGCTCCATATGAGGCTCCTCCCACCTTCCGTCATTTAACCCTATCACCATATCCTTCTATTCCTTTCTTCCGCTCAAGCTCATCTCATCACCTATGCTATTTGTCTTGTGGTAGCGTGTTCCATATTCTTACCACTATTTGGGTAATTACGTTTCTCCTGAATTCCCTATTGGATTTATTAGTGACTATCTTATATTCATGATCTCTAGTTTTGAATTCCGCCAAAAATGGAAAAAATTTCTTTACGTCTACCCTCTCAAACTCTTTCATTATCTCAGGTCAACACTTAGCCTTATCTTTTTCTAGAGAAGAGTCTCAGCCTGTTCAGCCTCTCCTGATAAGTATTTCCTCTCGGTTCTGGTATCATCCCTGTGAATATTTTTTGCACCTTCACCAATGCGTCTATATCCTTTTTATAACATGTAGACCAGAAATGTGTAAAGTACTCTATGTGTGGTCTAACCAAAACAAAAGCAAAACATTGCGGATGCTGGAAATCTGAAATTAAAGTAGAAAATGCTGGAAATGCTCAGCAGGTCAGGCAGCATCTGTGGATAGAGAAACAGGGTTAACATTTCAGATCGAGGACCTATCATCAGAACTGGAAAATGTTAGAGATGTTACAGGTTTTAAGCAAGTACAGAGGCAGGGAAAGGGGGAGGGGAGGAAAGAAAAAAAGGAAGGTCTGTGATAGGGTGGAAGGCCGAGGTAAGTAATTGACAAAAAGGATGATCGTGCAAGGCCGTGGTAAATCTTCTTTGCATTCTCTCCAAGGCCTTGATATCCTTTCTAAAGTGTGGTGCCCAGAATTGGATACAATACTCTATCTGAGGTCTAGCCAGTGTTTTACCATCATTTCCTTACATTTGAATTCTATGCCTCTATTTATATGCTATTTTAACAGCTTTATCAACTTCTCCTACCACCTTCAAATATTTGTGTATGTGAACCCCCAGGTCACATTGTTCCTGAACCCCCTCTAAAATTCTATCAGTTCGTTTATACTGTCTCGCCTCATTTTATTTCCAAAATGCATCACTTCACACTTTTCTGCATTAAATTTCATCTGCCATGTGTCTCCCTAGTTCATTTTCATAACCTTCTGCACCGTGCACAGTATTTGTTTGGAAGTGAGAATTATGGGTAATTAATTGACCAGTCTGTCTATTTCCTCCTGACGACTCCTAGTAGCCTCCGCGTTGTTTATTACATTTCCACGTTTTGTGTACTTCCATAAATATAACCATTGGGTCAAAAATTGCGGACGGCGGCGTACCTCCGGAGTACGCTGTCGACCTGCGAAAAAAAACTAATCCACCACAGGCGGCCCTCCTGCGGAAACTTGCGAGTACGAGGGCATAGGCTGCGTCCCTGGGATCACGAGGGCTTTGCCCTCTAATCAGAAAACAGATTGCCTTTCATTCATTTAAATTACTACATTACTTCATTACTACAGCCTTTAAATTACATACAGATTAAGCTTCCACTCCTGGGAATCCAATTAAGTACCCATAATTCTCACTTCTAAACAAATACTGTGCACGGTGCAGAAAGTTATGAAAATGATACGTTATTTTTTAAAATCCTGCAGCTTTAACATGCACTAGGGTTGCTTTGCATTGTTGCTGGATGTCATTTATTTAAAAGGAAAGTATTTTACTTTCATTTCAGGTATCCATTTACGCTGTGTAAACAGGGCCTGCGCCAGCTGTAAAATTTCTGTACGTAATAGCTGAGCAATTGGTGGGGAAATGGACCAACTCTGCGCCGGCAGTAAGATTTTTGGTGGCGGAACGGATGGCCTCTCAATGCATACAAGCGCATGGAGAAATCGCGAACTTGCGGTGGATTTCAAAGGCAGTATGACAGTGTACTCTGAGAGTACGCCGTCATACCCACCTCAAAATCCGGGCCATTTCACATCAATCTACAAAGCCTAAATCGTCATGGAGGATAGCATCTAACCTACTTTTTTGTATTACAATACCTCAGCCTCCCGTTGGTTAAATAGAATATCGATACAACAGAACAATGCCCAACATTACAGCTTACACACTTGCACCCCAGGTGATTGGAATCGAAGAGCGAAAGGAAGCGCTTTGAGTGTATTCTGAAAAGTACAACCGGTGCAATTGCGCGAGTTACCAGCAAATGTAACTGCCTTCTTAGTATAATAATATAACACTACAGCTGCCCTAAGCAGACTGAGATCTCAAAATGCCGAAAGCAATGACGTGGAATAACGTTATTAACACTCTAGCACGCAATAAACAACTGCTAATAGATAACGACAGCGACCTAATTTTTAATATCCAGAAATTAGCAATTGCCATGAGGCCCAGCAATATATCTGATGAGAAATTACATAGAATATACAGCACAGAAACAGGGCATTCGGACCATCCAGTCCATGCCGGTGTTTTTGCTGCCCTCGAGCCTCCTTCCTCAACTAACTTTATCAGCGTAACCCTCTATTCCCTAGTCCCGCATATGCTTATCTAACTTCCCCTTAAATGCGTCTATATTATTTATGGGTCCTCATATAAAGCTCTGAAAAACAGTACAGATTGTGCTTTCGACAACGGTTTTGGGTATGAACGTGCTACATTCTGTACCTATGCTCACCATTTCCTTTCCTGAAGTTGTAGGTAATGGGGTTAGGGACCTGCATGACCAAACGCTGGATATCAATAATGTTCTGCACACTGCAGAATCCAGACAGTTAGGAAGAGTACACGAGAGAGAAATTCCTTAAAAGCAGGATTGGCTCTAACTTTTAAAAATTGACGATTTAGGGCCAGGCGCTAATGATTCAGTCTCTTTCCAATTCTCAAAGGGAGATTCAATCATGCTGCAGAACTTCATTCTCACCATTGCTGACTCTGAAGGCGAAGGAGAACGCACCGGACCGCTGAAGAAGCTTGCATTATGGCAGTTCCATGGCCCAGAGAGAGCTCGGCGATTCAAGGACGTGGCATTGGAGGCCTTGGTCCTCACCGTTGAGAGACGGAGGGTGGTGCTGTACCCAACAAGTGGCAGGAGGTCCTCGCCACAAGTCTTTTATGCCATGTGGAGGGAGGTGGCCCAGCAGGTCTCGGGCACCACTGTGATTCCCAGGACCCTAACACAGTGCAAGAAGAAATTTAATGACCTCACTTGGGTGGCCAGGGTAAGTAAATGCTACAACAAATCCTACATACGACCAACTCAACCTCAGTCTGCAAACACTGCCCAAATCACCACACCCCCAGTACTCACCCACCAACAATCTCGACCTGCCAACACTCACACCCACATCTCACCCCTTGCATACAATGACTGCGATTCAACTATGGCAGGCACATCTCCCAAACACATTGCTCCACACTCACCCTGTCCTTTCCCTTGCATGCCAAGGTGGCTCACAACAGGATGGGGCAGAAGCGCACAGGAGGGTACATCCTGATACACAACCACTCTCTGACCTGGAAGAGCGAGTGCTTTGCATTATTGCGCACCATGTGGTGGCCCATGACGTTGACTCTCTTGAGAACAACAACGGTATGTTCATCCTTGCTCTTTCTTCTCACATCCCACTTTCCCCCTCACCTCACAAGCCTTTTCCACTTTCCAGTTAATCATATTGTATGCATGCCTTCTAACCTTCCTGCCCCCCTCCCCTCATGTTAACTGGACTCTTGTGCCTTCATGCTTTCAGATAATGACCAAGCAGCTGAGCAGCCTGTCGATGAGGGTACCATTCAGAGCAAGGTGGGAGACAAGGAGGATGAAGAACACGCCACATCCCTGCATGTTTCACCCGCAGGCACCAGCTCAGATACTGACACTACACGTTCTTTAGAGGGTGGTTTAGTAGTGGGGTCTGCACTGGGTGATGCACTGGGGAAGAGCCCGCTACAGGAAGGCCAGGGGGAAAGGATAGCTCAGGAGCCAGGTCCCCAGGGGGCGAGTTCATGCATGAGTTCTACTGCACAGGACTCAGATGAGACATCGATGGGGAGGCCTTTAGAAGAAAGGTGATGGGTATGCACAAGGAGATGATCGGTCCAGATATTCTGATCCCTACGGGTGTGTACGCACTGTGTACACATCCGTAGGGGCATCAGAAATACCGGTTTCAGGCATGCATAATGCATGCACTGAAAACCGTAATTTCCGATCTGTCAATAATGCTCTTGACAGATCGGATACCTACCCTGGAGAAGGGCCTCTATGGGGGGAGAGTTCCTCTTTCTGGATGCCCTCCACCCGCAGAAAGTTTTTAGAAATCTTACACCTGTTAAAAGGGAAAGGCTTGCTTTTACCAGCATAAGATTTGAAAAAAAGTTTTTTTTTTAATTTCACTCATTTATCATTTTAAAATACTTTTAAAAAGGTAAGTTTACTTTTAGCCCCGTAAAAAACTTATTATTCTTTTCAAAAAATTTAATTTTTGTTTAAAAAATATTTAATTTATTGTAATGTCAACGAATTTTAAAAATTTGATTTTAAAAAAATGTGATGTTTTAAAGTGTTTTTGGGGTGGTCTCTATTCAGATATTTGACAGGTCTATCTCTTAAGTGTATGAAAGGAGACTCCTTTCCTTGATTGGCTCCCCATGGCCCACGTGATCTCAGGGATGCTTGTGAACCGCATGCACCTCTGGGATACGTGGGCCCTGTGCACTTGGAGTTGGAGAGGCCCAGGATTGGAACCATACTCACCTCGTGAGCCCTCAGGTAAGTACTTAGATTTTTTCCAGATCGGAGGCCTCCGCACGTGGGAAGCCTCCGATCGGAAAATACGGCCCACTATGTGCAATGGCAAGGGTGCCTGAGAGCCTCTCAGCAATGGTAAGGAGCGTGGAGCAGTCTACCTACAAGATTGCACAAGGCTCTGTGCACACCATGGAGTTCATTATTTAAAGTCTGCAAAGGATGGTAGACTCCCAGAGAGATCATGACGACCCCGACCTCATGCCACATGTAGTCGGTGACCTGGCAGCTTCAATTGCAGCACAGGCAGAAGCTACACAATGTCTTAGTGCTGTAATGCAGTCTCTACTTGGTGGCATCCAATCTCAAGTTGTTCTCCTGCAGTCTCAGCTTGATGCCAAGCAAGCACTGACTGCTGCCATCGTGGCTGACTCTACTACAGTCGACCGGGGCTTTCACAGTGTCTCAGCCGGTCAGCAATCTGTGCTACAACAGATTGCAAGGGATGCTGAGATATTGACCCGGCGGGGATTGGCAGAGGGTCAGTGGAGCAGGAACCTCCTCTCCTCTTTCAGGATGACAGCATTCCTGCTCCCACCACTGCCACTCTGCAATAGCCCTTCTCGCTGCCTGTCATCCAGCTAGCCCAGACTTAGAGAAAAGTAGCAAGAGGCATAAAAACAAATTGTAAAAGCAACTATAGGTATGTAAAAAGGGAAAGATTAGCGAAAGTAAATGCGGGTCCCTTACAGGCTGAGATGGGAGAAATTATAATGGGGAATAAGGAAATGGTAGAGAAATTAAACAAATTCTTTGTGTCTGTCTTCACGGAATAAGATGCAAAAAAGTCCCGGAAATAGTGGAGAACCAAGGCTCTAGCAAGAACGAGGAATTGAAAGAAATTAGTGTTCGTAATAAAAATAGTACTGGAGAAAATAATGGTACTGAAAGCCGATAAATACCCTGATGGCTTACATCCTAGGATTTTGAAAGAGGTGGCTATAGAGAAAGTGAATGCATTGGTTGTCATTTTCCAAAATTCCATAGATTCTAGAATGGTTCACTCGAATTGGAAGGTAGCAAATGTAATCCCACAATTTAAGGAAGGAGGGAGAGAGAAAATGGGGAACTACAGACAAGTTAGCCTGACATCAGTAGTAGGGTAAATGCTAGAATCTATTATTAAGGACGTGCTAACAGGGCACTTAGAAAATAACAATAGGATTGGACAGAGTCAGCATGGATTTATGAAAGGCAGATCATGTTTCACAAATCTGTTAGAGATTTTTGAGGTTGTAATTTGCAGAATAGATAAGGGGGAACCAGTGGATGTGTTGTATTTGGATTTTGAGAAGGCATTCGATAAGGAGCCACACAAGAGGTTATTAAACAAAATTAGGGCTCATGGGATTGGGGGCAATATACTAGCATGGATTGAGAATTGGTTAATGGACAGAAAACAGAGAGTGGGAAGAAACGGGTCATTTTTGGGTTGGCAGGCTGTAACTAGTGGGGTACAACAATGATCAGTGCTTGGGCCTCAGCTATTCACAATCTATATCAAAGATTTGGATGAGTCGACCAAATGTAATATATCCAAGTTTGCTGATGATACAAAGTTATGTGGGAATGTAAGTTGTGAGACGGATGCAAGGAGGCTTCAAGGGGATAGAGACAGGCTAAGCAAGTGGGCAAGAACATGGCAAATGGAATATAATATGGAGAAATGTGAAGTTATCCACTTTGGTAGGAAATATAGAAAAGCAGAGTATTTTTTAAATAGTGAGAGATTGGGAGATGTTGGTGCTCAGGGGGACCTGGATGTCCTTCTCCACGAATCACTAAAAGTTAACATGCAGCTACAGCAAGCAATTAGGAAAGCAAATGGTATGTTGTCCTTTATTACAAGAGGATTTGAGTATAAGAGTAAAGACGTCTTACTACAATTATATAGGGCCGTGGTGAGACCACACCTGGAGTATTGTGTACAGTTTTGCTTTCCTTGCCTAAGGAAGGATATAATTGTCATAATGGGAGTGCAGTGAAGGTTCAGCAGACTGGTTCCTGGGATGGCAGGATTGTTCTACGAGGAGAGATTGAGTAAACTAGGCCTATATTCTCTACAGTTTAGAAGAGTGACAGGTAATCCAATTGAAACATAAAACATTCTTACTGGGCTTGACAGGGTAGATACAGGGGGATGTTTCCCCTGGCTGGGGAGTCTAGAACCATGGGACACAGTCTCAGAGCAGGGGTCGGCCATTTAGGACTGAGATGAGGAGAAATTTCTTCACTCAGCGGATGCTGTGAAGAGTCAGTCATTGAGTATATTCAAGACAGAGATCGATAGGTTATTGAATATTAAGGCAATCAAAGGATATGGGGATAGTGTATGAAAGTGGAGATGAGGTAGAAGATAAGCATTCTCAGACTGGCAATCAGTAACAAGTGGTGTTCCGCAGGGGTCAGTGCTGGGTCCCCAACTCTTTACAATCTATATTAACGATTTGGAGGAGGGGACCGAGTGTAACATATCAAAGTTTGCAGATGATACTAAGATGGGAGGGAAAGTAGTGAGTGAGGAGGACATAAAAAACCTGCAAGGGGACATAGACAGGCTAAGTAAGTGGGCAGAGATTTGGCAGATGGAATACAATGCTGGAAAGTGCCAGGTTATGCACTTTGGCAGGAAAAAAAGTACAGCAAGTTATTATCTTAATGGCAAGAAACTGGAAAGTACTGAAGTACAAAGGGATCTGGGGGTCCTGGTGCACAAAACTCAAAAGGTTAGTATGCAGGTGCAGCAAGTGATTAAGAAGGCCAATGGAATGTTGGCTTTCATTGCTAGGGGGATAGAATATAAAAATAGGGAGGTATTGCTTCAGTTGTACAAGGTATTGGTGAGACCGCACCTGGAATACTGCGTACAGTTTTGGTGTCCATACTTAAGAAAGGACATACTTGCTCTCGAGTGAGTACAAAGAAGGTTCACTCGGTTAATCCCGGGATGAGGGGATGGACATATGAGGAGAGGTTGAGTAGATTGGGACTCTACTCATTGGAGTTCAGAAGAATGAGAGGCGATCTTATTGAAACATATAAGATTGTGAAGGGGTAGGATCGGGTGGATGCGGGGAGGATGTTCCCGATGATGGGTGAAACTAGAAATAGGGGGCATAGTCTTAGAATAAGGGGCTGCTCTTTCAAAACTGAGATGAGGTGGAACTACTTCACTCAGAGGGTGGTAGGTCCATGGAATATGCTGCCCCAAAAAGCTGTAGAAGCTACATCATTACATAAATTGAAAACAGAAATAGACAGTTTCCTAGAAGTAAAGGGAATTAAGGGTTACGGGGAGCGGGCAGGAATTTGGACATGAGTCTAGGTTCGGATCGGTCATGGCCCTGTGGGTAGCGGAGTGGGCCCAGGGGCCGTGTAGCCTGATCCTGCTCCTATTTTGTGTGTCTAATTCTGTTAGATTCAGGAGATGGTTCTGTGATAGTAGATTGGCGGTTAGGATCAGATCAGCCATGATCTTATTGAATGGTGGAGCAGGCTCGAGGGGCCGATTGGCCTACTCCTGCTCCTATTTCTTATGTTCTTATGTTCTTATGTAAGCCATGATCCTATTGAATGGCGGAGCAGGCTCAAAGGGCCAATTGGTCTACACCTGCTCCTATTTCATATGTTCTTATGCTGCCGCCCATACTGAGGTGGTGCAGTCTACAGCCGGGTCTTGCAGGCCCAGAGCTGGTCGAGGGCATCCTGAAAGGCCATCTGACGTCTCCCACACAGACACTCAATGGCCTTCCACCATCCGTGCTGCAGCCACTGAGCCAACACTTCGTAGGAGCACTAGAGTAGGCAAAGGCACAGTAATGACAGGCACTAAGGAATTGCACAAGAGTGAATAGTTAATATTTTTATTGTAAGAACGTAACAACATACGAAATAGGAGCAGGGTTAGGCCACTTGGTCCCTCGAGCCTGCTCCGCCATTCAATAAGATCATGGCTGATCTAGGGCTCAAAGGCACGTCCCAGCCCGCTCCCTATAACCCTTCACTCCCTTATCTTGCAAAAATGTATATATCTCCACTTTAAATGTATTTAATGACCCAGACTCCACGGCTCTCTGGGGCAGAGAATTCCACAAGTTTACGACCCTCTGAGAGAAGAACTTCCTTCTCATCTCAGTCTGAAAACGGCGACCCTTTATTCTGAGACTCTGCCCCCGAGGTCTAGATTTTCCCATGGGGGGAAACATCCTCTCTGCATCTACCCTGTCGAGTCCCCTCAGTATCTTATATATTTCGGTAAGATCAACTCTCATTCTTCTAAATTCCAATGAGTATAGGCCCAGCCTGCTCAACCTTTCCTCATAAGGCAAAACTCTCATCTCTGGAATTAACCTAGTGTATTGTCTCTGAACTGCCTCCAATGCAAGTACATCCTTCCTTAAATAAGGAGGCCAAAACTGTACGCAGTACTCAAGGTGTGGTCTCACCAATACCTTCTACAGTTGTAGCAGGACTTCCCTGCTTTTATACTCCAACCCCCTTGAAATAAAGGCCAGCATACCATTTGCTTTTTTGATTACTTGCTGTACCTGCATGCTAAATTTTGAGTTTCATGCACAAGGACCACGAGGTCCCTCTGAACTGTAGCATTTTGTAATCTCTCTCCATTTAAATAATAGTTTGCTTTTTTATTTTTCCTGCCAAAGTGGATAACCTCGCACTTCCCCACATTATACTCCATCTGCCAAATGTTTGCCCACTCATCAAGCCTGTCTATATCCCTTTGCAGATTCTTTGAGTCCTCCGCACAACTTGCTTTCCCACCCACCTTTGTATCATCTGCAAACTTGGCTACATTACACTCGATCCCTTCATCCAAGTCATTCATGTAGATTATAAATAGTTGGGGCCCCAGCACCGATCCTGGTGGCACCCCACTCATTACCATTTGCCAACCAGAAAATTACCCATTTATCCCGACTCTCTGCTTTCTGTTAGTTAGCCAATTCTCTATCCATGCTAATATATTACCCCCAACTCTGTGAGCTCTTATCTTATGCAGTAACCTTTTATGTGGCACCTTATCGAATGCCTTCTGGAAATCAAAATACAACACATCCACTGGTTCACCCTTGTTACATCCTCAAAGAACGCCAGCAAATTTATTAAACATGATTTCCCTTTCCTAAAGCCATGCTGACTCTGTTTGACTGCAGTATATTTTTCTAAATGCCCTGCTACTGCTTCCTTAATGAAAGACTCCAGCGTTTTCCCAACGTCAGATGTTAGGCTAGCTGATCTATAATTTCCTGCTTTCTGTCTCCCTGCTTTCTTAAATAGGAGTGTTACATTAGCGGTTTTCCAATCCGTTGGGGCCTCTCCAGAGTCCAGGGAATTTTGGTATATTGCAACCAATGCATCCACTATCTCTGCAGCCACTTATTTTAATTGGATGCAGGCCATCTGGTCCAGGGGACTTGTCATCTTTTAGTACCATTATTTTACCGAGTACTACTTCCTTAGTAAATATGTGTCCACTGATTATTGATAATTTGTTAATTCAATTTGGATTCTTTAGTGGCATATCTCATGTCGGCTTTGTGTTGTTATATGGACTGCGACAGGGATGGAATGATGGGGATCTGGTGAGCAACGAAGATGTGGGGTTTAATTCATTGGAACCACAGCCTGATGAGGCAGTCACGGTCCACGCTTCTGGCATGCTGATTCAGTGGCTGCTTCCTCCCTCGCTCCTGTTCCTCCTCCTCCTCATCCTCCTCCTCTTCTTTGTCCTCGTCCTTGTCCTACTCCACTCCCTCTTACTCCTCCTGTGGTTGTCCCGCAATCCTTGGTGGCAAGGGCTCGGCCCTCATGATGGCCAAGTTGTGGAGCATGCAGCAGACCACCACGAAATGGGACACCCACTCAGCCAAGTAATGGAGGGCACCTCACGAGCGGTTAAGGCAGTGGAACCATTGCTTGAGCATCCCAATGGTCTGGTCGATGATGTTCCTTGTTACGATATGGTTCTCATTATATGAGTGCTGAGCAGGACTGTTGGGGTTGCAGAGGGGTGTAATGAGCCAGGTGGAGAGCGGATTGCCCTTGTTTCCGACTAGCCAGCTGCGAGCTTCATATGGTGGCTGGAATAGTGCTGGCACACTGGTCTCACACAGGATGAAGGCATTGTGGCTGCTGCCAGGATAGTGGCCAATCACATTGAGGATTAGCTGTCTGTGGTTGCACACCAACTGCATATTAAGTGAGTGATAGCCTTTGCGGTTATGGAAGACCTCGGGATTGTTATGCAGAGCTCGAGAAGCCACGTGGGTGCAGTCAATGGTGCCCTGCATCATGCGGAATAAAGTAATCCTGGCAAAGCCACATGGTCGCTCGTCCTGCTTCTCTCTGGTAATGGGGAAGGAAATGTAATCACTTCTCCTACTGTAGAGAGCCTCTGTGACCTGCCGGATGCAGCGAGGGATGGCAAACTGCGAGATGTTAGCTATATCTCCTGTTGCAGACTGGAAGGAACCGCTGGCAAAGAAATTGAGGGGGACAGTGACCTTGACTGTGACTGAGAGAGCCGTGGTCACCCTCATCTGAGGCTCGAAGTCAGGTTGCAGCAGGTGGCAGAGTTCTGTTACAAGCTTCTACACTGCTCCTCACTAAATTGGAATACCCTCGGGGGGTAAGGACTCCTGTTGAGAGCCCTGATGGGCTTCCTCCTCTCTCTGGCCACATATTCAAATCTTTGTTGCTGCCTCAGCTCATTCCGCCGTAGATCCTGGAGGACGAGGCCGACTGCCAGTTCAGCCCCCATAATGATACCAAGTATATCACTTTGATATCTGTTCAGAATAAATATAACTCATTTTTAGCAGCCAGAACACTCATGAAAGTAACAAACCTTTAAATTACTGAATTCAGCTGTTTCACAATCTCAAACTGACAAGGAAGCAATGAAACAGCACCAATCTGAAAGCTGCAAATGATCCCTTTAAATAGCGCCCCTGGAGCTGCCTTCTACCTGCATCCCGCCTACACTTCCTGTCGTCGTTGGGGCGAGGCGGTAAGGCAGGGGGCGCTAACAGAGTGTTGCACACTCACTGACGTCACCGTCTGTCTGGTGCTAAAGGCCCTGGCGCTAACAGGTAGTAGCGGTGCTAAAGGGGGACTGAATTTAGTGTGCTGCGCTGCATTCGTCGTGCCCCAGTGCTAATGGATTAGTACGCCGTTAGTATCTCCACCAGGCGCTAACCTACTGAATTTCTCCCCCTACGAAACATTTCATACAACTGCCTCGTTTCCCTGCGGGGGATTGATAAATTAATTGCGCAAGATAACCAAGTCTTATGTATCTTGCATGTTGCTGTTGTGAGCTGCAAGTTGGGCGATTTTTCATATATCTCTTGTTGCTGCTTGAAAGGACCCAGGAGTATAATAACGCATGGCAGAGTGCACCTTTGATTTAACCGTCACTGTCCTGGATCAGTTTCTACGTTTGGCTTCAGGGTGTTGCAAAGTTCCATTGTGGCCTCTTTGGGGAATAATAAGCTTAACTTGCAACACCCTTGTAAAGTACTCAGCAATGATTGTCTTGGCCTCTCTACTGGACAAGGTCCTATTAGATGGCCGCATGTGCCAGTACACTGTATTTCATGCCTTATTAGAGGATGGAAGCTATCATAATTACACGGTATAGCATGAAAGCCCCACGACTCTATCAATATTTTAGAGTATCTACACGTTTGGGCTACTGTTAAAATGTAATCGTAGATAAAGATATTTTAAGGATTTGTACAAGATTAAAATAATAGAGTAAAGCGCTAAGACAATGAATATGTGTGCGTGTGTGTGTTGGTGGGGTGGGGTGGGGTAGTGTGTGAGGTGGGGTGCGTGTGTTGGGGGCGGGGTATGAGTGTGAGAGTGTGTGTGGGGTGGAATGTGTGGGTGTGTGTTTGTGGGGGGGGGCTGTGTAGAGGGTGGGTGTGTGGCTGGCGTGGGCATGTCAGTGTGTGGATGACAGGATGTCCATTCAACCCAGCTGTCCTGGGTGTCGAACAGCGGAACCTCTTGCCTGTACAGCGAAAGGGCGAGGAAATTAAATATTGTACACTTGCAACATGATTAAGAAATGTTGTCGTGAACTGCTGTGGAGTTCAGTGATGAAATAATTTAATGTTTGGATAATGAAAGAGTCGCTTCCATTTGGATCTGTTTCCTACATCATAGAAAGAGCAGCAGCGTAAAGGGCGCAATTAAATGGCCATCTCTGATTAACTGCTCTAAATAGCAACGACTGACTTCAATATCATTCCTTGTCTCCAATGTAATTGAAACCTGTTGGCTCACATAGTTCACGCTCTTCTCCGCCATGAATCAAGTTAATCCTCAATACGCCTCCACAGTACGTACCAGTTCGCGCTCCCAAACCATCGCCTGCCGGGAGCGCGGGTAGTGCAATCTATCCTCTGGGCGATTCCGAGGTCTCTATAATGAGCGATAATATTGATGCCATTCTCTGTCTAAAAAAAAACACTCCCTTTTAAAACATGATTCGAGCAGAGGTTCCGGGATTCCTGATCGATTCACTGGATCCAGGTACACGTCGAGCAACGTCATGCATTTAACCATCAGCAATTTACAATCCGGAGATGCCGCCGATTATCACTGTGGTGCCTGGGATACCAGTGCTGGTGGATACACTTTCGGGAAAGGGACTGAACTGAATCTGGGCAGTAAGTAAATTTTTCGCTGTGTACTTCGGGCATTCTTAAAGTGTGAGTTTTCAATTGTTGGCTTAATCCTGTTGTAGTGAAAATGCTTTTGAACATACATTTATAATTCTCCGATTCCCTCTTCGTGTTTAGAGGGAGATGTGTTTATATTCTGTTTGTTAAATGTTCAGGAAACTGTCGCCCAACAATTGCAATGTTATGGATGAAGTTCCAAATAATTATTTTTAAGTGGGTGGAATTCAGCCTGCACCAGTGTAATTATAATTTATTGGTGATTTGAAACATATTCGTAAAGTAATGGTCAATCTGCATGATACGGCATTAAAACATATCTGGATACTTGTGACTGGCATACATTGTCCTCGCGCTGTGCTTCGTGACTAGCGTAGAGCTAAAAAAAAAAGCTATAACGTGAAATATTTTATAATTCCCCGAAACGGTGCCATTAAAAATTGCCAATCGGTGAGTGGAAACGTGTGTCATTCGTGCGACATTCTCAGTATTGTATTTCATGTTAGTCATAATTTCACTAGTAACAGATAATTATAAATCATAGTGATTGGGTTCGAAATGTTAATATAAGTTACAGCTTTTAAGAAGTTGATGTTCTTTTTTGCAGATAGGGATATTGAGGTTATCAGAGATAAAATGTGATTAGTAGTTTGTTGCCTTTGGAAAGACATTATGGTTGGAGCCGGTCATATGCTGCCTTGTATAGTTCTTAATTTTTAAGGGAACTGGGTAATATTGACTGAAGAGAGATTAGCTTAATTAAGACAAATGATGCGTCCTGGGTAACTATGCTCTCCTGGAACTTGCTTGATCCCTTTCAAGAGTTTCAGAGAAATTTCCCAGAGCATTCACGGAATTGGCCACATGTTGTTCGCTGTTTTGGCTCCCAGAAGATGACAGTACGGGAGGCTGTATCAGTCGATATCATCAGCAACTTAGGGTCTGAAACTCCTTTCCCACCTTTCTATTCGTATATTTGAAGTATTGTAATAAGCACCAGTGTTTGGTCCCGCGCAGATATTATAATCACTGACAGACACATTACCTTCGAATCCGATTAATTTTGTATGAATAGAACCGCGGGATCATGATTTGAATTTTTATTTAATTCTGTCAGTAAAAAACTTAATCCTACAGGTAATCCGAGAGCCTCAAACGGCATTTTATTGGGATACTTAGCTACAGGCTGTAGAAAAGGCGCTGCGTTTTATTATAAATTGTTCAATTCAACTTACATCTGATGCAAGTTAAATTTCAAAAGCAGTTTTAACAGAGTAGGAGATTATACTTTCAAACTATTTACACGTCTGGCGGTTGGTTTGTCTCAAATGGTAATTTTCTCCCGTCTGGATCAGAACGTTTTATATTTAAGCCCCTTTTCCAGGCGTTACATCGGAACACTAGGGAGCCCTTGCGCTTGTTCCACCATTCCATTGGATCATGGCTGATATGTACCTCAACTCCATCTATCTGCCTTTGCTCCCTATCCCTTGATAACCTTAGCCTACAAAAATCTATCGATCTCAGTCCTGAAGATCTCATTTCACCCAAAAGCCTCAACTTTTTGGGGCAGGGAGTTTCAGATTTCCACCACCCTTTGTGTGAAAGAGTGCTTCCTGGTTTCACTCCTTAATGCCCTAGCTCTAATTTTAATTCCTTGGTTTTATGTTCTGGATTCCCCCACCAGAGGAAATAGAGATATGAAGGGAGTGCGGCATTGAAGGAAATGCCTGCCTTTGGATGACGCCATAAAGAGGAGTTCCACATCCCTGTTCAAGGGGACGTTCACGATCCCGTTGCATTATTCGAGGAGCAGCAGAAAACCACTGCCCATGCACCCACCCACGCCTCAATCATTTCTTTAAAAGAAAGGGATTTGTGTCTGTAGCTTCTAGCTTTGATTAAGTTTACTGTCACTGCGCTTCAGAGTAATATAAGTGAAAACTGACATGGTGCTATATAATGCTACTCGTTATCCTTTTTATATTAACATAAACAAGTAGAAGCAGCTGAGCTTTCTGCAGCAGATGGTTCCTCGTCTGATTAGGCAGCTAAAAGCCGAAATACTGGGTAGCGATTACATCAAACAGCGTCTCAAGCGTGACTCTGCCAGGTGCAATTGTAGCCCCAGCATTCAAATTATAGCCGGCTGAAAAGACTGAACAGACTGGGGCCCTGAATCATTGAACATGTTGGGCGGTGACTTAATAGAGATCTTTAAATTTATGAAAGGTTTTAATAGTGGAGACGTAGGAAAAACGTTTCCACTTTAGTGGAAGTCCAAAACCAGGGGTCATCAATATTAGATTGTCACTAAAAAATCCAAGAAAGAATTCAGAAAAAACTTCTTTGCCCAAAGACTGGTTAGAATGTAGAACTTGCTACCACGTGGAGCAGTTGAGGCGAAATTCTGAAATGCCTTTAAGGGGAAGCTCGATAAGTACATGAGGGAAAAGGGATAGAAGGATATGCAGATAGGGTTAGATGAAGTAGAATGGGAGGAGGCTCGTGTATAGCATGAACACCGGCACAGGCCAGTTGGGCCGAATTGCCTGTTTCTATGCTGGATATTCTATGTAATTACATGTAATAATCCAATAAAGTTTGGCGCCGTTGAGCGTTATTAATCTTGCATCGTAATATTCTTAATAAGTTTGGACTACAGTTTAAAGATAGGAAAACTAGGATCTCCAGGTTTAATCCAAATAAGAGTGCATAGTCTTTCTGTTTCCTGTTTTCTCGATGCAAGGAGCTCTCGGCTTTTCTTCAATTCGTTATATAGTTTTCTCGATCAACGGACCCTATGTGATTAGTTCAAGAACATTATTAATCTCCCATTGTAACATTCTTCAGCTTGTACAGTTGTATCAAATTTAAAACGTTCAAAAAGTAAAACGTTGACTTTCGACTTTTCATGTCCAATTCAGCGTGGATCTTCACAGGTTGTTTCTACTTTTCTTTGTAGGTCCGCGGGCTCCGTCGGTGACCGTCCTTCCGCCTTCGTCGGATCAAATCGCAGTAAAGAACACGGCGACACTGTTATGTTTGGTCAACGGTTTTAACCCGGGCGCTGTGGAGATTGAGTGGACTGTCGATGGCAGTGTGAGAGGGAATGGTGTTGAGACCAGTCGGATCCAGCAGGAGACGGACAACACGTTCAGTGTGAGCAGTTATCTGACTCTACCAGCCTCAGAGTGGAACTCACACGAGCTTTACTCCTGTGTGGTTAAACACGAGACTCAGGCAAACCCGCTTCAAACAAGTATCGCCAAATCCAGCTGTATCTGATTCAGGAATCTTATGTATTCGACTAACATACCATCAGTAAACGTTCTTTGAAAAAAGTTCGAAGTGAAAGGTTAATTTTTTTAGTGTAATTGCTATATTTCAAGTTATAACAATAAATATGCAGTTAGTTTGTTTGCTTGATTCCAATAGGTGTACCCAAGAGTGTGCTGAGTCTGCAGTCATCAAATCTATTCTGTCTCATTGCAGTATAATAAAATTATTGTTCCACTGTCTCAGATGATGTTATTCGTTTCTTGCTTTAGCTCCCTCCGAATTTATGACCATTTTTAAAACGTTCAAATCTCGAGGTTCCACTCTTTGTAAACTTTTCCAAATTTACATAAAGCCGCCAAGCTCTCGATCGAACTAACGATTTTACAGAACGGATGGGTGACGGGGTCGAAATATAACAAGGTATAAAATTTTAAATTCGGCTTGGGCATTGATTGAACGACACTGCGTCTGTGATTGCGTTTAAGATTCTCCATTTTTCTGTATGAACTCGGTGAGAAACTACATAAATACCAAATACTGTTGTATCATAACCGTTGGAAAAGATAAGTCTTAATCAGCGTTTCAGTAGAACGAGAATAGAACCTGAATTGAAAAGAGCACCCACAGAACCATAGAATGATGTCGCACAGAAGGTGGCCATTCGGTCCATCGAGCTTGTGCCGGCTCTTTAAAAGAACGTGTCAAATAGTCCCACTCCCCCGCTCTTTCCCCATAGCCCTGCAATTTTCTCCTCTTCAAGTATTTCAGCACCATCTCTGAATTCATGCTACAAGTAGTTAAAGCATGATCAGAAACATCCACATGTTAGAGTTTATTTTGAATCCATTTTAATTGCATTCACCAGACACATAAGAACACGATCAGTACAAATAACTCTTATTGTGCAAAATGCTTAGTGAACCAAAGGTATCGCTGTGGAGTGTTAGAAGGTGTACGTAGATAACGGCTAAATTAGGATAACTTGACATGATCAGAATGCATTATGGCTGAATGTCTTGAGAATTATTAATGTTACGATAGGAGAAACTAGATTAGGGATAATGGAGAAATACATGACTGAGCTCATCAAAGCCATGTAAGAAAAGAGGCATAAGAAATCTTGAGCTAAAAAGAACTGGAACAAGGGATACAAAGACAACAGCTGAGATGGAGTTCCAAGGGCAGAACTATTACAACTCAGTTCAGATATGCCTGTTTGCTAACCTGTATAAATATGAATGATCAGCAACAACGTTCAGTCTTAGCGCTGCAAACTGCCATGAACAGTGTCGTCTGTGTGTCCCAAATAGACATTCTAGTTCTATAGATTTATATTACTTACTTGTAGTCTTAGTACGTTCTCAAATATCAGTAAACATCAGTCAATGTATAACTTGCTCATGCGTCTTAGAATCTGTTAATTACTTTTTATAGAATATGTTTGGCAACTTGTAGCAAGACTCTAAGCATTGGTTATTTGACCAGCGATTCGGGACTGATCAACACTGAGACAACCCCAACGTGTATTAGAGGGTATTCAGGAATAGCAATTGAATTTGGTGTTAATAATAAAATGTAGAGGTAATGGGGAATTTACGAATATATGTACACAAATAAAGCGCCAGCCGCGTTGGTGGTCCTCTGACACTAGCGGACTTGATGGAGAGCACCGACCCCTGAGCGAGTTGGTTCAGGTACTAGAGAATTAGCTCTTTAGTGCCCGATAGAATTATAAAAATAACACCAAAGCAGTGGCGGTGCAAGTTTTCACTGCCGTTACTAAGGCAGTCGAAGTTTAGAATAAGAAACTGAGAATTGGATTAAAAGAATAAAGGGTGAGCAGCAAGGACTGTATGTAAACTGTCAAAAAATAATAACACAGCTAGAATAATGCTCAAAACATTGTGAAAATTTAAAAGACATTGTGGAGGAGGAGGATAAGGAGTACCAGGCGTTAAAATGAGCCATTAAACATTAGATCTAGGCTGTGATGCAGTTAGGTAAAGATGCCTCAGCTATTCACATCGAGTGTAACAAAAGTATTGGGAGACAAGAGAAATAAATTAAAAGCCGAGAAGGTTGTTACCCAGACTTCCACCGTGTCAGGCTTGATTGAATTCTCTGACCAATGGGCGGTTATATTGATAATATTGTGGGGGTACATGAACCACGTCCCCTGAGCGAGTAAACAAGGTGACACAACAGGAGCACCAATGCAAGCCTGAGAAGAAGCATCTCTTACACCTAAATGAGGATTTAAATCATTAGAAAACTGGGGTCAGTAGTCAATATAAGATGATGTGAGAGAACAAGGATAAACAAAGGAGAAGCGTATATCCCTTTCCTACCGGTGACACGGGCAACATCAGGAGCTTTTCTTGTTTCAGTGTACAGTTTTCTTTTAAATTTCACTGTGAAACTGCAGTCTGTAGAACCATGCCCGTGGTGGCTCCGTCCACTTTTCACAGTCGCTCTCTAAAGTGTTAACCCTTTGTAGACCTTACCTTAGTTACCATTAATCTTGGTACAAATATTTAAATCCTGCAAGAACTATTTTTTCCTCATGTTTTACATTGAATGGATAGGCAACGAAACAATCCACTTGGGATGAAGATAAACTATATTTTAAAACCGAGGTCAGAACTACCTCTACCTGTAAGAGTTGTTATAGTGAGTAGAATAGCCAGCATAATATTAAGTTAGGTCACAGCAGTTTTAGAAGGGGTTAATGGAATTAAGTTAGTCTCCGAGCACAAAGGAACACAGAGATTAGCACCAACGTGTGGGAAGATGCACTGTCTGGAATTAGGTTGGGAGTTTGAAAGAATACTAGTCTTTCCCTGTAATAAATATCTATAAGAAATAAGGAAGTGAAGGCCATGAGTGAAGAATGTCGTTGAGCAAAAAGCAGACAGCGATACGAGTATGTATGCGAACATGTGAGGTGGAAATTACACTGCATATTGCAATGATGTATTAACAAACTGTAACAGGAACGGGTTAACATACCAATATTATGCATAAACCACGTAGTTAGTCCTATAACCCTTCTATTTCTTATCTGCATGCTGCCCCTCCTCGACATCATCAGAAGACACAACATCGCGTTCCAAAAGTATGCTGACGATACCCAGCTGCAGCTTACCACCACCTCTTTCAATCCTTCCACTGCCTCTGTGCTGTCAGACATCCAGTCTTGGCTGAGCAGAAATATCCTCCAATTAACAAGCGTAAACCTGTCCTCATAATTTAACTCTTTTAGCCCCAGTATCATCCTGGTGAATCTTCGCTGCACCCCCTGCAAGGCCAATATACCCTTCCTGAGCAACAGTGCTCAGAACTCAATACAGAAACTACAGTTTGGGTCTGACCAGAGCTCTGTACAGCTGTAACATAACTTCTACCCATTTCTATTCCAGCCCTCTTGAAATAAAAACCAACATTCCATTAGCAAATTACATTACCTTTTGTAGCTTTAAGTGATTTCTATACTTGGACCATTAAATCTCCCTGTTCATCCACAGTTCCTAGCTTCTTGCCATTTAGAAAATACACTTTCTTAGTTCCAAAGTGGATGACCTCATACTTTCCTGCATTGAACTCCATCTGCCACGGTTTTGCTATCAATATCCCTTTGCAACATTCTGCTCCCATCTATATTGGCCCTGAATGTGCAGTCGGTATGCTGGGGTACTCTCAGAGTACGCCATGACACCGCCTTTGAAACTGACTGCAATTTCTGAATTTCATGCGTTAAATCCCGAACTTGCGATCTGTCAAGTTCCGACTCCACATCAGCTTCGCTGTACGTTTCATCTACCTATTGAAATCAATGTGCTGGTGAAAAGTCGGGTTAATTACCCACCTACTGCGCATTAATTACGCTGGATTTTTCTTTTGCGGCTGGTGCAAATATGCGCTTGAGCCTGTTTTCACCGCGTAAGGGGCTGGGGGCTGAGAAAGGGGGTTCGCACCAGGTAAGTGCAGATTTCCTACAGATGTCAGTGGCGTAATCCTTCGCTATGAAGCCGACTGCAAATTCAGGGCCATTATATGATGTGCCACCTAGCTAATTTCATCAGCAAACTTACATATTCTTTTTTTCATTTTATGGGATCAGGGCGTCGCTGGCAATGTCAGCACTTATTGCCCATCCCTAGATGCCCTTGAGAAGGTGGTGGAGAGCCACCTTCTGGAACCGCTGCAGTCTGTGTGGTGATGGCACTCCCACAGTGCTGTTAGGTAGGGGGTTCCAGGATTTTTACCCAGCGACGATGAAGGATCAGCGATATACTTCTAAGTCAGAATGGTGTGTGACTTAGAGGGGAACTTGGAGGTGGTGGTGTTCTGATGCACCTGCTGCCCTTGTCCATCTAGGTGGAACAGGTCGCAGGTTTGGGAGGTGCTGCCAAAGAAGCCTTGGTGAATTGCTCCAGTGCATCTTGTAGATGGTACACACTGCAGCCACGGTACGCCAGTGGTGGAGGGAGTGAATGTTTAAAGTGGTGAATGGGGTACCAATCAAGCGGGCTGCTTTGCCCTGGATGGTGTCGAGCTTTTTGACTGTCGTTGGAGCTGCACTCATCCAGGCAAGTGGAGAGTATTCCATCACACTCCTTACTTATGCCTTGTGGATGGTGGGAAGGCTGTGGGGAGTCAGGAGGTGAGACACTCGCCGCAGAATACCTAGCCTCTGACCTGCTCTTGTTGCCACACTATTTATGTGGCTGGTCCAGTTAAGTTTCTGGTTAATGTTGACGCCCAGGATGTTGATAGTGAGGGATTCGGCGATGGTAATGCCATTGAATGTCAAGGGGAGTTGGTTAAACTTTCGCTTGTTGGAGATAATCATTGCCTGGCAGTTCTGTGGATCGAATGTTACCTCTCACTTATCAGCCCAAGCCTGAACGTCGTCCAGGTCTTGTTGCATGCGGGCATGGACTGTTTCATTATCTGTGGAGTTGCAAATGGCATTGAACACTGTGCAGTCATCATCAAACATCCCCATTTCTGACCTTATGTTGAATGGAAGATCATTGATGAACAGGCTGAAGATGGTTCGGCCTAGGACACTGCCCTGAGGAACTCCTGCAGCGATGTCCTGGGACTGTGATGATTGATCTTCAAACACCACAACCATCTTCCTTTGTGCTAGGTATGACTCCAGCCAGTGGAGCATGTTTTCCCTGATTCCCATTGCCTTCAGTTTTACTATGGCTCCTTGATGCCACAATCAGTCAAACGCTGCCTTGATGTCAAGGGCAGTCACTCTCACCTCACCTCTGGATTTCAGTTCCTTTGTCCATGTTTGGACTAAAGCTGTAATAAGGTCGGGAGCCGAGTGGTCTTGGCCGAACCCAAACTGGGCATCAGTGAGCAGGTTACTAGTGAGAAAGTGCCACTTGATAGCACTGTCGATGACACCTTCCAACACTTTGCTGATGATTGAGAGGAGACTGATGGGGCGGTAATTGGCTGGGTTGGATTTGTCCTGCTTTTTGTGGATGGGACATACCTGGGCAGTTTTCCGCATTGTCAGATAGATGCCAGCATTGTAGCTGTACTGGAACAACTTGGCTAGAGGTGCGGCTAGTTCTGGAGCACAAGGCTTCAGCACGATAGCCGGGATGTTGTCGGGGCCCATAGCCTGTGCTGTATCCAGTGCGCTCAGCCGTTCCTTGATATCACGTCTTATATCGATTTTTGAAAATGGACACGTTTTCCATTATAGTAATGCTGTACTTTATTTGAAATATTCATCGGGCTATAAAATTATGAGTCCAACATGGTATAAACCTGTCGCTGTTCACAGAGCTTTATTTTAACAATCCTTTCATAGTATCCAGTTCTGTTTCGCTTTTGTAATTAAATATTTAAATACCAATAACATCCTTTTTATACTGGGTCTTTACAAGTGAATTCTACACAAAAAACTGGAAACATCTAGAACCACAAACAACAGCAATCTCCTCTGTTGCCTGATTGGGTAAGAGTCAGGAAGTGAAAGGAGCACCGCCCCACGTGATCCCAGGCATGTTTACCCACAACAGTGCGCTCCTGGGACCAGTGGACCAGTAAGCTGCACACAACTCCACAGCAAAACAATACAAGTTCGCGATTTCCTACAGATGTCAGTGGCGTAATCCTTAGCTGCAATGCCGACTGCAAATTCAGGCCCATTATTTGGTGTGCCACCTAGCTAAGTTTCGTCAGCAGATTTACATATACAGCCCTCTATTCCTTCATCCAAGTCGTTTATCCATATAATGAAAAGCTGCGGCCCCAGTACACATACCTGCCAGACAACTCTCGGCTGATTCTGCCAATTTAAGTACATACCATTTCTTCCTAATCTCTGTCTATTACCTCCAAACCAATCCCATGTCAAAGCCAAAAGCTTCCATCCAATTCCATTCGCTCTCATTTTTGTCAACAGTCTCTTAAGTGGAACATTGTCATATCAAGCCCGTACTCACCGACCTAATTTGGCTGCTGGTCCACCAATGCCTGGATATTAAAAAATTCATCCTCATGTTCAGATCCCTCTGTGGTCTCGCTCTTCCCTGTCTCTGTAACATCTTCAAGCCATACAACCGTCTGATAATGCTGCACTCCTCCAACTCTGGACTCTTGTGCATGTCCCACTTCCATCACCCCATCATTGGAGCCAATGCTTTCAGAAGCCTAGGCCCTAAGCTCTGAATTCCCTCCCCGAACGTCTTTGCGACTGCACCTCTCTCTCATCCTTTAACCCGCTGCTGACAAACTACCTCCTTGACTAAGTGTTTGGCTACTTGTCCTAATATCTCCTTCTTTGATTCGGTGTCAATTGTTGTCTGTTTACGCCCTTGTAAAGCTCATTGGGTCCTTTTCCTACATTAAAGGTGCTACATAAATGTACGTTCTCATTGTTGTTGATGTTATCCTATAGACACTGAGAACAAAAATAAAATTAGCAGTGACCCCCTGAGTGACAATCACTCCTAACGTGTCTCCGTTAAAGCAACATGCACTTACCCTCACTCTTTGTTTTCCGTCCTCAAATAACTTTCTGTCCATGCTGCTACATTTCCTCATACCAAACGCCTAAATTTTCTAAAACGCCTTCTGGAAATCCATGCACACTACATCCACTGAATTCTCTTTCTCTCTATAATTAATTCAATGGATCCATATTTTGCATGTGGGAATATTACATTGCAAGCCTGTCACGTGCCCATTATTTATTTCAAAAGAGCAGTCAAGTAGGTTTTAGTACCACAAGTGAGCCCTGGAGTCGATTTGTGGGGACAACTTGACAGTGACGTACCAAAGCTTCTTGAAGGAGGGAGAACCAATGTGATGAATTTCATCCTATTGCTATTGTATAGAGAGAAATAGAGGAAGAATAAATCTTCTGTCTGAAAAAGTATACATAATTCATAATATTCTGTACGTATTTAGAACTGATTCTGGGCCCACGGGGGCAAAACTAAATGCTACCCGGTTCTTGCATGTTAAGCTTCCATAAAGTGGTATTTGTATTAGACTATCACACAATGTTAATATGTCAATTATGCCATGAAGGCACAGTCTGGGAGGTGTGAAAAATATTGCACCATGTATCATTCAAGTTGGCGATCAGAGCAAACATTACACCATTAATATGCGTTTCTCGTGCCCGTATCCCAACTCGCATAATTCCCGTTCACCCATCACCACTGTGCTCGCTGACCTACATTGGCTATTCATCCAGCAATGTCTCAGTGTTAAAATTCTCACCTTTGTTTTTAAATTCCTCCATGGCCTCACCCCTCCATATCATTCTAAGCTCCTCCAGCACTACAACCGCCTCAGAACGCTGCACTCCTCCAAATCTGGCCACTTGAGCAACACCGATTTTAATCGCTCCACCATTGGCTGCGTGCCTTCAGCTGCCCAGGCCCACAGCTCTCGATTTGCCTCCCTGAAACTCTCCGCCTCTCTACCTCTCTCCTTCTTTAACATTCTCCTTAAAACCTATCTCTTTGACCAAGTGTTTGGTCACTTGTCGTAATATCACCTTTTGTGGCTTGGTGTCAAATTTTCCTTGATAGCGCTCCTGTGAAGCACCTTGGAACGTTACGGTGCCTAAGATATAAATAAAATTTGGGGGTTTAACGCTGGCTGTTAAGGCCATTTTGAAAGAAAAATGCGTCAGCCGCCATTTTGGGCTTGTCGGCAGCGCTGCCGATACCTGCGCTCGCAGCAGATATTTAGATTAGGCTGATCAGTGTGTGTGCCTCGCTCACTTATATGCCCGATCTGCAGTTTTCACCTTCGCAGCGCCACTTACTGGTCTATGTAAATCACAACCAGCTGACCAAGCGTCCAGCAGCAGTAAGGAGGCTCCAGCAGCGCTACTTAAAGGGATCATCATCACCAACATGCAGCTGACATGGTTTTTCAGTTTGACTGACCCTGTGTAACTTTCTGCAACTCGTGTACCTTTCTCAACTTGTTTCAAGTTCCTGAGGTGACAGGGAGCGGCGGTGCAAGTGGAGAACGCCTTTACTCTCGTTTACAGACTTCTGCTCACACCACATACTCACCGTCATGTGGCTCTCCTTGCAGTCCCCTTCGTGCTCGAATATCTTTAGAAGTGAGCGGAGGCAGTAAAGAAGAGGGGAAGATGCATTGCCACGTTATTTATGTGGCTGGTCCAGTTAAGTTTCTGGTCAATGGTGATCCCCAGGATGTTGATGGTTGGGATTCGGTGATGTTATTGCCGTTGAATGTCATGGGGCAGTGGTTAAACTCTCGCTTGTTGGAGATAGTCATTGCCTGGCACTTGTGTGGTGCAAATGTTATCTGTCAATTATCAGCTCAAGCCTGAACGTCGTCCAGGTCTTGTTGCATATGGGCATGGACTGCTCCATTATCTGAGGAGCTTTGAATGGCAGTGTTCAGGAAAGATAGAAGAAGTACAGGCTACCCCAGGCAGGGCAGAATTGGAACACCAGATCAGTGAATTGAATTTGAGTGAGGGGTTGAACCAATAATCTAGAGTTGGCACGGTTGGTAAAGTTCGAAAATGAGAGGTCGAAATAGAGTTTTCTCCCTCTCAAAGGGGGGGGTGCTGTTGAAATTAAGGGTGCCCAAAAACATATATGGTTATGCAAATGTAACTGTGATGTAAATAATACTGTGTTTAAATGATTGTATGCCTCTGCTAGAGGCAAATAATGGGTTAATGTATAAGTTGTGTCTTGCTGGAACTGCGTAAGTTTCGTTTCTTGGAAAGCTTATATTAGAATCGAGACAAAGTGTTGTTAGTTAGTTAGATCAGTTGATGCATAACATCCCACATCGGGGCCCACAGCATGACATTGCCTGCCAGGCTAGCTGTCTGTTGCTTGTAAGTTAGGATTTTGACTTTGTTTAATGTGTCTTTAATTTGGCCAATGAAGACCCAACCTATGTTTCTTCCATTATTACTGATAACCATATTATAACGCTAAGATAGGAATTGAAGTTCGTTTAACAGAACTGCATGCAAAGAAATGTAAAAGTTAATTAGTATAAGGGCATAGAACAGAGGATATTTATGGGAATTTAATGGTTCATTTCATGGTACAATAAACTGATCATGAAATTAAAGAGTTCGTTTGCACGGCCAGCTGCATGAACATAAATAATTGATAACAAGCAGTTCCAACAATGGGGTCTCTGACTGAAGGAGTGTAAAGGCCAAGCTTGGTGTGTCTGGGCTACTGACTCCAGACCAGGGAGGGCAAGACAGGATGAGATAAGAGACTATAGCTTTGGAGGACACTGCCGGACGAAATAAGGGGGATCCAGAACAAGAAAGCATGTGGAATATTTGTAAAGACTCCCCCCCCACAACCCCCATTGAGGGAGGGTCTTCATCTGTAACTTTAGACAAAGAACTCGACATGCCGCTGGGCACTTTGTTTTAAGGGGAGCCTCTATAAGGTTAAATGGTCCTTTCCATATTCTACCTCAGGCCCACCCCTAAAAAGAAAATAAAAGGTAGACCTAAAGAAACCTTGGCTCAGACCGTGGAGTGAAGGGCTCCCAAGTGTGAAATTGGTGTTCTGACACTCTTCTGAGAGTGGACCCATGCTGACCCTAGTCTCACACTCTTGGGTAGTTCTGAAAGAGAGAGAGACACGTGAGACAAGGAGAACGAATAAGAGGAGTTGTACATGTGCGCCGGCGGACTGGCCGATCGGGTTCGGTACCAGCCACTTGTCACGATCGAACCATTTTGCTGTATAACTAGTGTGTTATATTCCATCCTAAACTCCGATTGAACTCAATATAACCACCATATTAGTTTGCACTCGATCCTGATTATTTGAAGGACCAGAGATAAGTTAACCTCAACAGTAGTGTACTTTGGTTGGAAGAATAAGGAGGCCACATAATGCTTGGATAATAAGAATCTGAATGGGGTAGAGGCGCAAAGGGATCTAGGGGTACAGATACACAAATCACTCAAAGTCATGACGCTGGTTAATAAGGCCATAAAATGCAAATCAAGCACTGGGTTTCAATTCTAGAGGGATAGAATTGAAAAGCCGAGAAATGTTGTTAAACTTGCATCGAACCTTGGTTAGAACTCATCTTCTGATTAGGCACTTTACAGCCTTCCGTACTCAACAATGCATTCAACTATTTTAGATCATAACCACTGCTCTCATTTAGTCGGACAGCAATTGCAGGTAATGATTTTGCTTTTGTCAATTTCTACTCCTTTAGACGCATCTTTTGTTTCTTGTATTGTCCCATTTCCATCCACTTTTACCTTGCACTATCATCCCTTTTTCATTTAATAACTTCTATCTTCTAGCCAGCCCATCCTTTTTGTTCTTTCCTCCCCTCCCTCTTACCCTGCCTCTGTAATTGCTTAAAACCTGTCACATCTCTAACTGCATCCGGATGCAGTGATGTACGTTGAAATGGGAGATGTTAGTTATGTCTCCTGCTGCAGACTGGTAGATCTGTTGGCGAAAAGATTGAGGGCCACCGTGACTTTGAGAGCCATTGGGTGAGAAATGCTGAGTATCTCCAGCATTTTCTGTTTTTATCCCACCAGAGTGAATCGCCCCAATGCTGTCAATTTCAATATCTATGCACGAGTTGTCTTGCTCCAAAATATACAAATGCGTTAGGGGGGACTTCAGTCGCATCACAAGCTCACTGAAGTCCTCAGACAACAGGGGAATGTCATACCCAAATGTGCCACGTAACTGTGCAGTTCGTACTTAAGTGTCTCATATACTGTTAGATACACTTGAGCATAAGTTTTGATTTTGAATAAAACGTGTTGGTTGATAGTTGTGGCCAGATGTGGTGTGAAGCAGGAATTGGGGCTATTAATGTGACAGGTCCCGTTAGACCAGTAAAGCATGGTAGTTACGGCAGTAACACAGTAGGCACCACGAAAACCACCTCATACTGGATTCGTA
Organism: Somniosus microcephalus; assembly: GCF_052327205.1. NCBI lineage: Eukaryota > Metazoa > Chordata > Chondrichthyes > Squaliformes > Somniosidae > Somniosus > Somniosus microcephalus. The sequence goes on along the minus strand of NC_141005.1, from coordinate 65,099,205 downwards.
CTGTTTTTTCCCATGCTCTGTTACCTACAAAACACAATTATTACAATCACAGTCCTACAATCATTAGCACGTCGACTAAGTACATACAGTTCAAGCGACAATGAAGCAGACAAAAAACAGATATTGTAAAGAAAGCTACAGTTTAACGTCTGATCAACAAATCATGGACTTGAAAGATTCTCCATATCTCTTTTACTCGTATCCATCTTGTGGATAATTCTTGCTGAATATGATTTCTCCCTAGCCTTCAAACGTCCCAATCCAAATTCGATGTAACTCTCTACTTCAACTTAAATTTCAATCCCTCTAACAGGTACCAGTGTGTTGAACTCTATTCTGATTGTTTCATTATCATTCTTAACTGGTTCTCTAAGGTAAAATATGTAATATTTATTCTTCCACGTTTTCAACTGATTAATAGGATACCATTTAGCCACCTTGGCCCTCCCCTTTTCCCCAGGGAATTGCATCAGGTAGACCGAAGGACTGGCACTGTCAATAATCGGGATGGGGCCATTCCACTTTGGTTTGAAGCAATGTTACTGCTTCCCATAGCTTAGTACCATTACGACATCTCCCACTTCATACTGAAATGGTCGGAACTTCTTGTCAAAGTATTTCTTTGTCTGGCTTAGTCATTGCCTGCTTGTGTAGCTACAAACATGTTAGTTTGTTCTATGTTCTCTGCCACCATTTCAAGCCATTTTTGGTTGGCAATTTCCTGTACTAAGGGTGTGGCTGAAGGGGTTAACAGATGGGCAGGCATTTGCATTAGTCGTCCGGTCATAGCCTGGTAGGGTGAGATACCCGTTATGCTATGCGGGTTGGATCAAATAGCCATTAAGCACATTGGCAACATACTGGGCCATTTGGTGGGGTGATCTGCACATCATTAGTTTAACACAGTTTTCAGAGTTCGATTTCCTCTTTCCACCACTCCAGATGATTGTGGGTGATGGGAGATTTGATGTTTATGCGAGATACCCATTGTCCATTGTAGTTCGGTAAACATTTGGGCAGTAAAGTGTGATGATCCCTGATTACTACTAACTTGAATTGGCACTCCCCACCTGCAGAGCACCTCACCCAACAAAAGGCTAGTTGCTGTCAATGCGGTGTTTGTTTTGCATGGAAAAGCCTCCATCCATTTAGTAAATTTATCAACTATAACCAGACAATACCGCAAAGCAGAAGGCCCTGTAGGTAATGGCCCTATAAAATCAATTTGAAGGTGGATCCACGGCCCATCGGGAGGAGGGGGACTATGCAACAGCGCCCGATTAGTCTGGGCACTTAGATTGTGCTGTAAACGGGGCAGGTAACGATTCACCTCATGAGTAACATCCGTCACACAATCGGGATACATTAGCTGAATAGTGTCCTCCCACCGGGTGTGAGTGGAGGACATCAAAAATTTTGGGTGCTTTGGCTAGGGGAACACAGACAACTGGGAGATCTGACGATAGCCACCACAAGCGGGGGTTGTATATTAACAGGGGGCAGTTTCCCAAGACTGATCTGGAGCCAATAGTGTGTCAGCAGCTTATGGAGTGGGCTGAGGTAACGGACTTCCATTCTGATAGCATGCAGTAACAACCACATAGGAGGAATAACTGGACTGGAGGGAGGGGAGGTCGATGTCCCCACCTTGGATACTCGAGACTGACCTTAGGGGAGGGGTAGGAGCTTGGCAGAGGTCACCGTTAATGGCGAGGTCCTTAGCAGCACGATCTGCCTGTGAGTTACCCTGGGTGTGTACGTCTGAAGAACGTGAGTAGGACTTTACCTTATCAACATAGACAGGGGCGGAACGTGAATTTAAAAAGTCCAAAGGGGAAGCAAGATGTCTGAATGGAGCAGGGTCTTAGCATTAACAGTACAAACATTATTCCGAGCATACAACGGTAAAGGTAGCAAAGTGTTAATCACATAGGCACTATCTGACCAGACATTAACAGGTATGTCATGAGTAATTTGGACCGCTGTCACCAGGGCTGCAACTTCAGCATATTGGGCAGAGTGAGGAATGCATTTATACATGGGCTTTTGGTCAGGCAGGACTACCACAATTCCAGTAAGGGGCTTTCCTTCCCTGTGAAAGGATTTTCCATCAATATAGACGTCCTGGGCGTCACTTAGCAGATTAGGAGAGACGGGTGACGGTCAAATTTCAGTGGTGTAAGGGGGCATTCATGGCCTTCCCCCTCGTAAAATAGGAGCTGGGTTAGTAGAGTTGTCTGCTTTGGCGTTATTTCCAAATCTCTCTGAGTTAACAGAAGAGTTCAATGACTGAGTCAAGTGGAGGAGATGAAAGTGTCCCCTGCTTTGAGTAGAAGATTTGAAGGAGTGTGGTGGCTGTGGATAATAATTTTGTCCAATCTAGTAATAAACGTGAAATGTTTAACCACCCAAAAGGTGGCCAGCAGATGTCGCTCACACACAGTGTAATTCTTCTCCATGCCAGTCTTAATGCGAGAGGGGAACCCAATTGGCATAAATTTATCATGTACCTCTTGGCAGAGAATAGCAGCAAGACTCTGATTGGTGGATCCCACGTCCAGGTGGAAAGGCTTGTACCAGTCAGGATTTGTCAGACATATGGCTTGCATAACGGCAGTCTTAAGGAAGGACACAGCCGTGGTATGTTCGGTTGTCCTGTCACGGGTCACAGAGTCCTCCTCGCCCTTTAATAGTTCATATAAGGGTTTGACCAGCTCCGCAAATCTGGGGAAAAACGAGCATTGGTATCCAATCAGATGCAAGAAGGAATGAAGTGCAGTTTTGGATGCAGGCCATGGTAAACGCTGAATCATGTCAATCTTATGCTTGTCCGGACTGAGCACCTTCGATCCCACAGTTACACTTAAAACTTTCACTTCTGGTTGTTACAATTTTGCCTTCTTTAGATTAATTTTTAGTCCAGCCTTCAGAAGAAGCTGTAGAAGCTCTTCCATTAGTTCAATATGAGTCTGTTTGTCAGGTGTAGCAAGCAAAAGGTCGTTGACATACTGCAGCAGACAGTCAGGTCTCGAGAAAGGTTGAAGTGCCTGAGCCATCCATTTGTGGAATAAAGTCGGCGTATTCTGAAACCCTTGAGGCAAACATATCCATGTATAACTTTGATTCTCAAAGGTGAAGGCAAGCTTATACTGATCCTCTGCGCGAACAGGACTACTCCAGAACCCATTTGAAATGACGAAGGTAGAGAAGTAGCAGCTACCTGGTACAACCTGGGACAGGAGGGCGGGGGTCTCCCAAACAATAGGGACGCAAGCTGGGGTTATCGAATTAAGCTTGCGATAATCAATTGTTAGACGCCAACTATCATCTGATTTGTTAACCGGCCAGGTTGGAGAATCAGTGGTAAAACTGCCAGTGCGGATAACACCCTGCTTTAACAATGATCCAACAGTAGACCGAACATAAGGTTTACTCTCAGCCAGAATGGAATACTGCTTAACAGGAGGGTGGGGTGGTGGAGGGTGGATGTTGCCCATTCATCTCCTCCTCTCCCGACATCCTACCACAATCATGATTGGACTTAGCAAAAACCTCTGAAAATTTATGAATTAGTGTATTGATCATGGGGTCTTCAGTCCCAGGAAGGGCGATGTCCTCCGTGTTTTTCAATTTCATATATCGAATGGACATCCGAAATAGGTGTTGGTGGTCCCTCATTAAAGAGCCACCAAGTACAATTGTTAGAGTAGCCAATGACAGCATGGTGCTTATGCAGCGTGTCGCTTCCGAGGATACATTTCTGGTAATTGGTGGCCATATATACAAGAGAGATGACATTGAAGGAAATCCCATCAACAGACAAGACTATGCAGCTCAATCCCTGATTAGCTAAATGAGTAGAAATATTAATGCCGGAAAGATTCAGGGCAGTGCCTGCATAGTTGAGAGGGTCGGGGTCATGTAGATTAGTTACGGCGGAACAGGAATCATGAGCAAAACATGGCAGCAGCCTCCATTATCAGCAGCCCAGACAAAAAGTCGTCCATCCTCCCCATACCAGACAGCAGAAGATGTGGTCACGCGGAGGCTGGTGACCGTCACTGTGGCCTTAAGACTGGGAGCTCATCTCCGCTATGAGAAACAGCCGAAACGTTTTGCACCCGCCGCCTCCCACACCCCCTCCGCCCGTCTGACTGTGCTTCATGGTCTCAACTACCGCTGAAAGGCGTTTTCGAAGCTGCAGCACAGAGTTCAAATCAGACCCGTTACATTCACGAAATGGGAGTTGGTAGTGTGGGCCATTATTCGGATGTCGACTCTTCTTCTTCTTAGGCAGTCCCTCGGAACCGAGGATGACTTGCTTCCACGTTAAAAATGAGCTCTCAGGTGACTGATGAGTCCAATGCAGGACCTACAGTCTCTGTCACAGGTGGGGCAGATGGTGGTTCAAGGGACGGTTGGGTGGGGTGCTTGGGTTGACGTGCGCTCCTTGCGCTGCCTGCTCTTGGCTTCCGCTTGCTCCGGCGAAGAGACATGAGGTGTTTGGCGCCTTCCCGGATGCTTCTCCTCCACTTTGTGTGGTCTTGGGCCAGGGATTCCCAGGTGTCGGTGGGGATGTTACACTTTTTCAAGGAGGCTTTAAGGGTGTCCTTGAAGCGTTTCCTCTGCCCACCTGGGGCTCTCTTGCCTTGCCGGAGCTCCGAATAGAGCGCTTGTTTTGGGAGTCTCATATCGGGCATGTGGACAATGTGACCCGTCCATTGCAGCTGATTGAATGTGGTCAAAGCTTCGATGCTGGGGATGTTGGCCTGAGCAAGAACACTGACGTTGGTGCGCCTATCCTGCCAATGGATTTGTAGGATCTTGCAGAGGCAGCGTTGGTGGTACCTCTCCAGTGCTTTGAGGTGCCTGCTGTACATGGTCCATGTCTCTGAGGCATACAGCCTGCTGCCCTGTAGACCATGAGCTTAGTGCCAGATTTGAGGTCCTGGTCTTCAAACACTCTCTTCCTCAGGCGACCGAAGGCTGCACTGGCACACTGAAGGTGGTGTTGGACTTCGTCGTCGACGTTTGCCCTTGTTGACAGTAGGCTCCCGAGGTATGGAAAGTGGTCCACGTTGTCCAAGGCCTTGTCATGGATTTTGATAATCGGGGGGCAGCACTGTGTGGCGGCGGCAGGTTGGTAGAGGACCCTTGTCTTACGGATGTCTTACGGATAGCTATCGGGGCAGTCACAAGCAAAGTGTCCAGGCTTATAAAAGCTTTAACAAATTATGACGCATTTGTCTCCCGGCTGGTGAGGTGTTTGTGGAATCAGAGGACCCTCCACCGCCGACACTTTGGACTCAGTACGGGCGAGGGACGATTTAACTCGTTTCCAAGCTTGATAGCCAGAGTCAAGTGGCTCCCTGATGTACAAGAATGTCCCTTATGGCGGGTAAAAAGCGTTGATGAGTGTCAGCTTAAATCGCTCAGTGTTCCAAAACCCTTGACCATCACTGGGGCTCGTCGTACAAATCATACAATCGATTTGCAGGGGTGTTCGTTAGCCTCTTGCCGGGTGCCCCCAGCCACGCGGGTGAAATTAAATGAGTTCATGCCCAAAACGGCAACAAACTGCATCAAATACATCCCAGCAATCCTTGTTTTTATCATAGATATCCCGTGTGAGTGATAACTTGATTTCCCGTGAGATGTATGCCAACAGAACTTGTTTTAAGTCTGTCCATTCTAACTTGGGGTGACAGCGACGAAACATACCCCAATCACTTGTTAGGACAACTGGATTCGTCCCCCAGTTTATTGGCCCCAAATATTCGGCAAGTGCTTTGCACTCCACCGGGTTCAAATTTTACTGGTAGGAGTAGTTACTTCCACATTTAGGGGCAGGTCATAGGATACAGAGGAGGCATCATTCTTAAATTCATCATCCGAGTCACCAAATCGGGTGGTAGTAGTGAATATGTTAACCTGCTTGGTTTCTACCAGGGCAGTTTGTCCTGGATGGGGGGCGAGGCGCAGAGGGTGAGGGACTATTTTGGAAGATGGGGTTGTTATTGCACTGGGCTTTTCTTTTCAGATCATCTCAGTTAATACCGGGAACCCCTGGTTTAAGGCAACTGTCGGCCACAACAGCAGCTGTTTGTCTCCCCAGTTGTCCCTTCAATTGCATAATTTTTAATTTGCAGTGAGTATAGTCGGTGCTCACCACAGGGGTTTTTCAAGTAATTCTCTCAAGGTCCACCTGGCCTCTTCAAGTTGTGAGATATGGGTTTATTTTTAATTTTTAACGCCTTGTTATCCTCATAGACCTGAAAGTAACGTCTTGAGGCAAGACGTGCTTCATCTGCCAAGGCTTGCTCTTGATGGAGAAGAGGACAGGCTGTGATGTGTCGGCCTTGCCAGTCCTATAAGTCTCTTTCAAGTTGTGCATTTTTCCCTTTCAGGAGTACAACTTCGCCTCCCAAGTGAACGGCACACAAGTGGGCCACATAAGCCAGCCTATTTCTGGCTTCCTTAACTTTGCATTTCTTCGCACCCACAAAGGACACTATCTTGCCTCAAATAGAGTAACTCTTCTCGCTCTTCTCGTCACCCTGCACTATTCTGATTATTGTTTGTGCCCCTGGGCCCCTAACTTATCCGAGAGACCGTTCGCAACTTTTTCTCTATAACACGCATCCACCATTTCGTTATTGCTTTTCAACCTGCTATCAATGACTTATACTGTGGTATCTTGAGGTGGCCATAGATGGAGATGGACACCGGTTAACTCCTTAACATGGTTTAATCAACACTTGCACATAAAAGCTTCTGCCATGAGGCAGCAAAAACAAGGAGTACAACCAGTGCAGATCAGACTTAACTCAGGAGAGCAATTGCCACAGCACCACCTGGTGGATCAGGTTACTCATAACCTCCCAGGTTACGACACTCCTCCCCCCTTAAGATTACCGTATGCAATTCTTAAACAATAACCCTTACTAGGTACTACGTTTTAATTAACCAGTATGCTCTAACCATGGTTAACCCCTGACTAATTTAACAGGTTTGTATAAGTCTTTCTGGTTGCTTGCAAATCCTTTGTGAACATCTTAATTCCACTTGTGGTGGATTCTCAGATTCATTCGCACTTGAGATTGGAGTAGTCTCTGATGTTGGTTTTACTCTGTCCCGCTGTGGCCTAGAAGTACCAGTGTCCACTGGCACCTTATAGGCCGTGCTGGGTCCTGGAACAACCTCCTCTACTGCCCTTTGTTCCATCTGAGGCAGTTCCCCCTGCTGCCGGCTGAAAAGCTGATCCACATGCCGACAAACCCCTCAACCATCCCCTAGTAACACAGAGTACGACACAGGTCCTGTAATGTCCTGGATTAGTCCTGGTATCCATTTCGGTCCATAACTGAAGTTCCGGGTGTACACAGAGTCCCCTATGGCGAAATGCCGAGCTTTAGTATGTTTGTCATGGTACGCTTTTTGGTTTGTTTGTTTTGTCTCAACCTTGCTTTTGAGATCTGGGTGTATCAGGTCTAACGTGCACCGCAACTGTCTCCCCATCATCAACTCAACCAGAGAAAGCCCTGTGGTAGCTTGGGGTGTTATATGATAACTGAACAAGGCTCTATTGAGCTTGGTCTCCAGGGTGTCACCTGAGCTCTTCCTCATGAGCTCCTTAAAAGTCTGCACGGCTCGCTCGGCTAACCCATTTGAGGCTGGGTGATATGGAGCTGAGGTGGCATGTGTGATTCCATTCCTTACCATGAATTCTTTGCGCCCTTCACTAACAAAACACTGTGCATTGTCAGATACAATCATTTCTGGAATACCATGCGTGCTGAAGCTGTTCCTGAGACAATTCAGTGTGGCATCAGTCGTTGCAGAGCTCACTGGATAAACGTCGATCCACTTTGAGTGAGCGTCAACCAGCACCAAAAACATTTTGCCCATAAAAGGTCCCGCATAGCCTATGTGAATTCTCCTCCAGGGTTTGCTGGGCCACTCCCAGGGATGGAGTGGTGCCCCGGCAGTTGCTTTTCTCTGTTCCTGACATATAGTGCATGACTTTACCTTTGACTCAATTTCAGCATCCAAGTTAGGCCACCACAGGTAGCTCCTAGCCAGTCCTTTCATTCTAGTCATTCCTGGGTGCGATTGATGCAACTGTTCCATCAAAGTAGAGCGTCCCCGCTCTAGGACTATGATGCGTGCTCCCCATAGCACACATCCATCTTGGACACTGAGCTCGTGCTGTCTCTGTCTGTACGGCGTGAACTCCGGTCCCTCACGGTGATCTGGCCAGCCTTTCAACACATACTCACGGACCCTTGACAGAACGGGGTCCTTGGCTGTCCAGCCCTGGATTTGCGCTGAAGTCATCAGGGGACTGATCTCCTGATCCAGCAGCAGGACGTGCTCCTCAGGGGAAGTACTGCAAGGAGATTTTGAGAGGGGCAGGCGGCTGAGAGCATCCGTATTCCCGTTTTCCTTGCCGGCTCTGTACGCGATCACATATTCATAGGCTCTTAGTATTACTGCCCATCTCATTATTCTCTGTGATGCCATTTGAGGCACCGCTTTCATCTCATTCAGTAAGCTAATAAGGGGCTTGTGGTCAGTACTGATTACAAACTTCCTCCCATATATGTACTTATGGAATTTCTTTACTCCAAATATAATGGCCAACCCCTCTTTATCAAGCTGTAAATAGTTCTTTTCCGCAGCTGTGAGCGTGCATGAAACAAACCCGATGGGCCTTTCCACTCCATCTGGCATGTGGTGGGCCAACACTACCCCCACTCCATAGGGTGATGCGTCGCAGGACATTATCAGCTCCTTCTTCTCGTCGTAATGCACTAACACCCTGCTGGACTGAAGTAGCTCCTTTGACTGCTGAAATGCTTTCGCTTGCTCTGACGCCCAACGCCATGGCTCCTCCTTTCTCAGCAGTTTGTGCAGGGGTGCCAGCAGCATCGATAAGTTTGGAAGAAACCGGCTATAATAATTCAGGAGCCCAAGATAGGCTTTCAGTTCAGTCACTGAGGTGGGTGCCGGTGCATCCTGCACTGCCCGCACTTTCCCTGGTAATGGATGGAGGCCTGTGGCATCCACCCGATGTCCCAGGAATGTAACTTCCTTCTCCATGAAACTACACTTACTCCGTTTCAAGCGTAGCCCCGCCTCTTCCAGCCGCTGTAGCACTTTGTCCAGTGTTTTTAAGTGATCCTGATCGTCACTTCCTGTTAGCAGAATATCATCTAAGTACACGGCCACCTTCAGAATGCCCTGCAGAATGCCCTCCATAGTCCGTTGGAATATTGCTGGGCTAGAACTGACACCAAATGGTAACCTGGCATACGTGAACAGCCCCTTGTGCGTGTTCACTGTGACAAACTTTTTTGATTCTTCATCTAGCAATATCTGCTGATACGCATGACTCATGTCCAGTTTGCTGAATCTTTCTCCCCCAGCGAGCGATGTTAACATGTCCTCCATTCTCGGAATGCGGTACTGTTCCAGTGATGATACTCTGTTCACTGTTAACTTATAGTCACCACACACCCTTATGTTACCGTCGGGCTTCAATACCGGGACTATTGGTGCCGCCCAGTCTGAAAATTTCACTGGTTCTATTACTTTGTCCCTTAGCAGGCGATCTAGTTCCGCCTCAACCGTGGTTTTCATTGCAAAAGGTACCGACCTTGGTTTAAAGAAACGAGGCATGGCATCACTGGCTACATGAATCTTGGCTGTGGCTCCCCTTAAGGTGCCCAGCTCGTCCTTGAACACTAACTCATGCTTCATCAGCACTTCTTGCAGTGCCTCTGTACTGATCTCCATTTTATTCATTGCCTGCCAGTACACACTCAACTCACTGATCCACCCTCGCCCTAACAGGTTTGGCCCTGACCCTGTTACCACTACCACTGTAAGCTCTTTGGTGACCCCTTTGTGTTCCACTTGTACTTCAGCCGCCCCCAAAATGTCCACCTTCTGTCCTGTGTAGGTTTTGAGACTAATGGGGCATGTACCTAGCTCTGGTGCTTTTGCTTCCCCCCATAGCTTGGTGTACTCAGTCTGCGACATTATGGTTACACTACATCCGGTGTCAATCTCAAACTTTACTTGACCTCCGTTCACTATCAAATACTGAGTGAGAGGGGGTACATTGGGCCTTGAAGTGTCTATACTGTATACAGTGAAAACCTCCTCACTAGACTCTTCCTCCTCTTGTATGTAATTTGCCCGCTTTGTGTACTTCTCCCTCCCCCCTTTTGCATGCTTTGCCCTCTCCATAGCCCTTGGCTGGAAAATGTAATCACAGATCTCTCCAGGTCGAGATTCAAGGCTCCAATGAGTAGGGTGTGGCTCGAGAGCAAGATCGACATCCCCTTTAAGAACCAGCACCAGGGAGTCTCTGTTCCATTGCTAACTGACATCACCTGCGCTGCACCTGCACTCTGAGTTAGCACCTCGCTCCTCGGCCTTTGCACCTTAAGACAGGTGTGCAGCACCTAATTTAGCGTTCCAATCACCTCCAGAGGCGATAGAATCCAAGTTTGCAGTCGGAGGTGATAATTAGCGCCATGCGCTAAACTTTGCGCCTTGCCAATAATTGCGCCCCAAAAGGGGTGATACCGAATTTCTCCCCCTTAAGATGGTGGATGGGGTGCCAATCAAGCAGGTTGCTTTGTCCTGGATGGTGTCGAGCTTCTTGAGTGTTGTTGGAGCTACACACATCCAAGCAAGTGGGCAGTACTCCATCACACTCTTGACTGTGCCTTGTACATGGTGGAAAGGCTTTGGGGAGTCAGGAGGTGAGACACTTCCCGCAGAATTCCTAGCCTCTGACCCACTCTTGTTGCCACAGTATTTATGTGGCTGATCCAGTTAAGTGTCTGGGCAATTGTAACCCCCAGGATGTTGATGGTGGGGGATTTGGCAATTGGTAATGCCGTTAAATGTCAAGGGGTGGTGGTTAGACTCTCACTTCTTGGAGATAGTCATTGCTTGGCACTTGTGTGGCACGAATGTTACTTGCCACTTATCAGCCCAAGCTTGGATGGCGTCTAGGTATTGTTGCATGTGGGCCTGGACTGCTTCCTTATCTGAGGAGTTGGGAATGGAACTTAACACTGTGCAATCAGCAGCAAACATCCCCACTTATGACCTTATGATGGAGTGAAGGTCATTGATGAAGCAGCTGTAGATGGCTGGCCGAGGACACTGCCATGAAGAACTCCTGCATCGGTGTCCGGGGGCTGAGATGATCGACCTCCAACAACCACAACCATCTTCCTTTGTGCTAGGTATAACTCCAGCCAGTGGAGAGTTCTCCCCCTGATTCCCATTGGTTTCAATTTTACTAGGGCTCCTTGATGCCACATTCGGTCAAATGCTACCTTAATGTCAAGGGCAGTCACTCTCACCTCACCTTTGGAATTCAGCACTTTTGTCCATGTTTGCACCAAGGCTGTTCTGGGGTCTGGAGCCGAGTGGCCCTGGTGAGCAGGTTATTGGTGAGTAAGTGCCGCTTGATATTACTGTCGACGACACCTTCCATCACTTTGCTGATGATTGAGAGTAGACTGATGGGGCGGGAAATGGCTGGAATGGATTTGTCCTGTTTTTTGTGGACAGGGCATACCTGGCCAGTTTTCCACATTGTCAAGTAGATGCCAGTGCTGTAGCTGTACTGGAACTGCTCGGCTAGAGGTGCGGCTAGTTCTGGAGCACAAGTATTCAGCACGACAGCCAGAATGTTGTTGAAAGCAATAGCCTTTGCTGTATCCAATGCGGTCGGCCGTTTCTTGATATGAGTGAATCGAATTGGCAGAAGACTGGCTTCTGTGATAATGGGGCCCTCAGGAGGTGGCTTAAGTGGATCATCCACTCGGTATTTCTGGTTGAAGATGGTTACAAACGCTTCAGTCTTGTATTTTGCACTCGCGTGCTCTGCTCTGCCATCATTGAGGGTGGGGATATTCATAGAGCTTCCTCCTCCCGTTAGTTTTCTTTAACTGTCCACCACCATTCAAGACTGGATGTGGCAGGACTGCAGAGATTTGGAATAAACGGGTCATTTTCCAAGTGGCAGGCAGTGACTAGTGGGGTACCGCAAGGATCAGTCCTAGGACCCCAGCTGTTCACAATATATATTAATGATCTGGACGAGGGAATTGGATGTAATATCTCCAAATTTGCAGACGACACAAAGCTGGGTGGGAGGGTAAGCTGTGAGAAGGATGTCGTGAAACTCCAGTACGATTTGGACAGGTTGGGTGATTGGGCAGAAACATGGCAAATGCACTATACTGTGGATAAATGTGAGGTTATCCACTTCGGTGGCAAAAACAGGAAGGCAGATTATTATTTGAATGGCAATAGATTGGGAGAAGGAGAAGTGCAAAGAGACCTGGGTGTTATTGTGCACCAGTCACTGAAGGTAAGCATGCAGGTGCAGCAGATGGTTAAGAAGGCAAATGGTATGTTGGCCTTCGTAGCAAAAGGGTTCGAGTACAGGAACAAAGATGTCTTGCTACAGTTGTACAGGGCCTTGGTGAGACCGCACCTTGAGTATTGTGTGCAGTTTTTGTTCACCTTACCTGAGGAAGGACGTTCTTGCCATGGAGGGAGTGCAGCGAAGATTCACCAGGCTGATACCTGGGATGACAGGAATGATGTATGAGGAGAGATTGTGTCGATTGGGCTTATACTCACTGGAGTTTAGAAGATTGAGAGGGGATCTCATCGAAACATATAAAATTCTGTCAGGTCTGGACAGACTAGATGCAGGAAGGATGTTTCTGGTGGCCGGGGAGTCCAGAACCAGGGGTCATAGTCTAAGGATAAGGGGTAAGCCATTTAGGACTGAAATGAGGAGGAATTTCTTCACCCAGAGAGTGGTGACCCTGTGGAATTCTCTGCCACAGAGGGCGGTGGAGGCCAGTTCATTAAATATATTCAAGAAAGAGTTGGATATATTGTTTGAGGCTAAAGGGATCAAGGGATATGGGGAGAAGGCAGGGACAGGGTACTGAATTTGGATGATCAGCCATGATCTCATTGAATGGCGGAGCAGGCTCGAAGGGCCAAATGGCCTACTCCTGCTCCTATCTTCTATGTTTCTATGATCCATTGGTTGTGGGATCGCTTCACTCTGTCTATAGCATGCTGCTTCCGGTGTTTAGCATGTATGTAGTCCTGTGTTGTAGCTTCCCCAGGTTGACACCTGATTTTCAGGTATGCCTGGTGCTGCTCATAGCATGCTCTTCTGCACTCCTCATTGGTTCTCTGGCTTAATGGCAATGGTAGTGCTAGCGAAATGCCTGACCATAAGATTACAGATTGTGGTGGAGTACAATTCTGCTGCTGCTGATGGCCCACAGCGCCCCATGGATGCCCAGTTTTGAGCTGCTAGATCTGCTCTAAATCTATCCCATTTAGCACGGTGGTAGTGTCCCACACAACACAATGGATGGTGTCCTCAGTGTGAAGATGGGCCTGCATCTCCACAAGGATTGTGCGGTGGTCACTGCTACCAATGCTGTCATGGACATCTGCGACTGGTAGATTGGTGAGGACGAGGTCAAGTAGGATTTTTCCTCGTGTAGGATCTCTGACCACCTGCCACAGGCCCAGTCTGGCAGCCATGTCCTTCAGGTTTCAGCCAGCCATGGTGCTGCTGAGCCATTCTTGGTGATGTGTATTGAAGTCCCCCACCCAGAGTACATTCTGTGCCCTTGCCACCCTCAGTGCTTGTTCCAAGTAGTGTTCATCAGGGAGGAGTACTGATTCATCAACTGAGGGACGGTGGTAGGTTGTAATCAGTAGAAAGTTCCTTGCCTATGCTTGACCTGAATCCATGTGAATTCATGGGGTCCAGAGTCAATGTTGAGGACTCTCAGTGCCAATCCCTCCCGACTGTATACCATTGTGCCGCCACCTCTGGTAGGACTGTCCTGCCACTGGGACAGGACATACCCGGGGATGGTGATGAAGAATTCTGGGACATTAGCTGAAAGCTATGATTCTGTGAGTATAACTATGTCAGGCTGTTGCTTAACTAGTCTGTGGAAAAGCTCTCCCACTTTTGGCACAAGTCCTCAGATGTTAATGCAGAGGACTTTGCAGGGCTCAGTGTGCCGTTGTCTTGTGTGAAGCCAGTGCCGGTGCCGAGGTCGATGCCTGGTGGCCCGTCCGCTTTTATTCTTATTATTGTTTTTCGTAGTGGTTTAGAACAACTGAGTGGCTAACTAGGCCATTTCAGAGGGCAGTTAAGAGTCAAACACATTGCTGTGGGTCTGGCGTCACATATACACCTGGCCCAGTAAGGATTGCAGGTTTCCTTCCCTAAAGTACATTCGTGAAGCGAATGGGTTTTTATGACAATTTGGTAGTTTCATGGTCACCATTTTGACACTAGGCCCTAGAAATTCGGTTGGCTTTGCACCCAGTTTTCGCCCAAAGAGGGCTTTTGCGCCAATAGAGGAGTTCGCGTTGATATTCAGTGCTGCGGTAATGGCGGCGGTAGCCAGTAGCGCTGCGCCGGCACCGATGATGTCATCGGTGTGCGCAGTGCCCCGGTTCCGCCCCGATGCCGGCCCGAATCCCATATTCAGTTGCCGCCGCCTCCTCCGTGGCGGCCGCTACTTACATCCGGAGACCAGGGCCTTACTGCAGCCTTAGTGGGCGCATAAAGGTGGAGGTGCGGCCGGCCGCTTTTTCGGCGGCCGCCTGCCCGCACCTCCTTCCCCGGCCTCCTCCACCACCCCCCCCGCGGCATTGCCGGCTGCTTTCCGTGAGCCCGGCACTTCTCCGTGGTGCCGGGCTCATTTACCGGCACAATCCAGCGACGATCTCCCCGTTGCAGGCACCTCCACCTTAAGAGAAGGAGGAGGCCTGCAGTACCGCAGCCTGCCGCACCGCATCGGGTGGCGCAGCGGCGCCTACAGCGCTGAAATTCAGTTTCAGCACCCCAAGCGGGGGCGGCCACACCCTGGAATAGTGCCCGGTTCCGACTTGGGGCGCAAAAACTGAATTTCTGACGGTCGCAAATGGCTCCCCGCCCAGCGCTAACTTTTGGGCGCAAACCAGCTGGCGGGCCCAAACTGAATTTCTAGGCCTAGCTTTCTATTCCAGATTTGTTTAATTTACTGATTTAAAGTTCCGCAACTTGCATCTCTGGATCATTACTCCAGGCCTCCTGATTACTAGTCTAGTAACATAACCACTGTGCTACCGTACCGCAATAACATATCATACATAGAATCACATAGAATCTGTGGCACAGAAACATGCCATTCAGCCCAACTGGTCTATGCCGTGTCCGGACTCCACACGAGCGTTCTCCCACTCTAACTGCCTCTCCCCATCCCGTCTCCATATCTCCCTTTCACCTTCTTCCTCATGTATGCAACAAACCTCCCATTAAATATGTCAGTGCTATCGGATTCAACCAATCCATGTGGAAGCGAACTCTACATTCTCGCCACTGTCTATGTAAAGAAATAGAAACATAGCAACATGAGTATGTCATTCAGCCGCTCCAGCCTGTTCCTCAACTCCATTTACCCGCCTTCATTCCATATCCCTTGATACCCTTACCTTACAATAATTTATCCATCTCAGTCTTGAAAGTTTCATTTGACCCAGAATCCACAGCCTTTTGGGGAAGTGAGCTCCATATCACCAATCTTCTTTGTGTGAAGAAAATGCTTCTTGACTTCATTACTAAATGGCCTAGCTGTAATCTTAAGATTATGTGCCATCTTGTTTTGGATTCCCCATAAGAGAAATAGTTTCTCTGTATCTATCCTATCGAAACCTTAATCATTTTCAATAAATAGATTAGATAACGCTTTAACCTTCCAAGCTCAAGGGAGTACAAGCCAGGTTTATGCAACCTGTCCTCGTAATTTAATGCTGCCAGGTTTGGCATCATTCTGGTGAATCGGCGCTGTGCATGTCCCAAGGCCAATATCTCTTTCCTGAGATTCGGTGCACAATAGTCCACATGGGGTCTGCACATATCTTTGGATAACTGAAACATTACCTCCTCACTTTTGAATTCTAATCCCCTTCGGAAAAGGTCAACATTCCATTAGCCTTTTTGGTTAATCTTGTACCTGTGCATTAGCTTTTAATGAATTGTGCACATGGATACTTAAATCGCTTTGCTCCTCCACACCTGCTAGTCTCTCAGCAGTATGAAAATGTTCTGACTTGTCTTTCTCAGATGAAAAGTGGATGCCCTAACTCTTCCCGACATTGAGGTCCATCTGTCATAGTTTTGTCAATTCACTTGATCTATGTAACTTCCTTCTCCCCGCCACAAAACTTACTGTGCCTTATCTGCAAACTTGGATAAAGAAGTTTATATTGCTATGTGCATGTCATTAATTTACAAGATGAAAAGCTAAGACCCCATTACAAATCCCAGGGAAGCGCCATTTGCCACATCCATCAATCAGAGAACAATCTCTTTAGCCCTCTGTCTTCTACCTCACAAATAATTGCCAACCCATATCTCCAAATAAATTATATTAATGAGCACAGTATTCCAAGTGTGGTCAAACCTAGTCTCGATATAAATTTTGCCTGTCACTTTAATTCTCCGCTCCACTCCAACTCTGACCTCTCCGTCCTTGGCCTTTTGCACTGTTCAAAAGAAGCTCAACGTAAGCTCCAGGAACAGAACCTCATCTTTCGATTAGGCACTTTACAGCCTTCTGGACTCAACATCAAGTTCGACATTTGAGGCCATAACCTCTGCCCCTCTTTTTTCAAATGGCAGCTGCTGATGCTTCTGCCATTCCCATTCACACCTCTTCTAGGCTCATCTTTTGTTCATTTACATTTCCCGATACCGTCTCCTTTTGCCTTGCACCATCATCCTTTTGGTCTATTAATCTCCCCTGTCTTCCATCCTATCACAGACCTCCGCTTTTGTTCTTTCCTCCCCCCACCCCCCTTTCCTTGCCCCTGGCATTTGCTTAAAATCTGTTACATCTATAATTTTTCCAGTTCTGACGAAAGGTCATCGACCTGAAACGTTAACTCTGTTTCTCTCTCCACAGATGCTGCCTGACCTGCTGAGTATTTCCAACATTTTCTGTTTTTATTTTATTATAAATTTAACATTTCCTTTCTACTTTTCTACTCTACCCTTCTACAAATGATACTTAGTATTGAGTACGCAGTCATTATGATCTGAACTTCTTCTGTTGCTACTCTAAGCGATTTATGTATCTGTATCCCCAAATCAGTCTGAACAAAGAAGACTGTGCACTAAGTGGATGCCGAGATAGTGTGAAGGAGATTGTAAAAAGCCCGACTGTAATCTGGGCTAGTTTCACTCAAAGACATCGGTGAATCTGTAGTTATGACGGGTTGAGCTGCTAATAGTACCTGCTTCAATATAACGATTACTGACCAATGATTAAAGGAATCGGATCGTTTCGGAAACAATCATTCAATGCTGGAAATAGTGCCGCGGTATTCAAAAGTTAGGCGGTCACAGAGTTGAATTTGTGTAAGCAGATGATTTAGAAGAACTTATTTGGAATTGTTCTCAGATTTACACGGACACGTGGTTCATCTCCTTCCGCACACTGACAAAATTCAGACAGGTCCATTTTAAAAATGTGTTTTAAGATTTCTTTCACGATATGTCAAATTATGGTCACCCATCGTGCCTGTAATCTCATTATTCCGACTGATGTCACTGACTCTACATACGATGAACAGAATGCCACAAAGCATAAAACCTCACCATTTCCGCAAATTTAGATAGTTTCTATGCATTGGCTCAGAGATATCGGGCAGAAAGGGATAACAGCACCGGAAATCATAGAAGAGTAATTTTATTACACTGCGGCATTTATAACGTTACACGGAAGCTGTGATCAGTACAGTGTGAACACACGTTCAGATACAGTTAGCGGGTTCCAGCGGACAAACTCTACGTCTGTTGTTGTGACTGGAAATCGATCACTTAAAATCAAACATGTAATGTCCGAATACGGGATTTATTTGAAATAAACTTTACTAATGACATAACAAATCGATACATAAGATTCTTGAATCACATACAGCTGGATCTGGCGATACTTGTTTGAAGCGGGTTTGCCTGAGCCTCGTGTTTAACCACACAGGAGTAAAGCTCGTGCGAGTTCCACTCTGAGGCTGGCAGAGTCAGATAACTGCTCACACTGAACGTGTTGTCCGTCTCCTGCTGGATCCGACTGGTCTCAACACCATTCCCTCTCACACTGCCATCGACAGTCCACTCAACCTCCACAGCGCCCGGGTTAAAGCCGTTCACCAAACACACCAGGGTCGCCGTGTTCTTTGCTGCGATTTGATCCGATGAAGGCGGAAGGACGGACACCGAGGGGCCCCGCGGATCTGAAAAATAAAAACAAATGCAAGAAGATCCATTATTCATTGACATTAAAAGCCTGAATCAATGTGATATTTCTTCAATTATTGTAAAATGCGGCGTCACTTTACAAAAGTATGAGGAATTTAACACAACGGAACCTTAGTAATGTCAATTCCACAATGACAGAGGCCCGCAGTTCTGGAAATTATATAATCTGAGAATAGATTCATAATTTAGGTACAAGGAAAGGAACTGATAAAAATTATTTTAAGGAAATACAATCCAAGCTAATTGAATATAACCCTTAAAGACATCATATTTGTTTCAATTTTCTGTCATTTCCTTTCCTCATTGAAGTTTAGCACATCATTAGGAATATTTCCACATTTGTGGAAAATATGCGTGTCAGAAAAATAAAATATAAATATAAAACTGGGACACAATATTACTTTGAAATGTACTGATCGGACTCAACCTGTCACAGACATTGTTTCGCAGTAGTTGCGGAATTAAAGAGAAAGTAGAAAGCAAAAGAACCGAATTTTGGGTAAATAATCCTACCATTGCTGACTTCAAAGATACAGTAATATTTAGCTCCAAACGTTCGATTCTACTCAATTTATTGCTAATCTCGGGTCTTTGCTTCTGTCTCCAGTTTTGCACTAATATTGACGGAAGTGGTAAATACTGTATTGGACTAATATTTGGGCTTCTGGACAATCACTGCCACAAACTGTACTCGGCTGCTCCTTTCTACAAAGTTGCCGCCCCTGTCAGATGATAACTACATTGTGCAAACCTTCAAAAGACTGTCCCAGTAATTCCATCACACTCGAGATACGCTGTTTGGAGACAGATCCCGGGTCAGAGATTCACAAAATATACCTTTCCATTAAAGACAAACAGTTTCCAGCAAATAACCTCTGTTATTGTAGACAATTATATCAGTATTATATAATAACATCCCAACAATAACCTCAATATGAAAAAAATAATGTCAAAAATGTCCTGGCAATATTTATCCATCATCCAACCTCACTAAAACAGATTGTCCCGTCATTATCACATTGCTGTTTCTGGGAGCTTGCTGTGCGCAAATTGGCTGCAGTGTTTCCTACATTACAACAGTGACTACACTTCAAAAGTACTTCTTTGGCTGTAAAGCGAGATGGGCCACGATGAGGTCCTGAAAGGTGTTATATCAATGCATGTTATCCTTTCTTTTCTTAATATAAATAGAAAATTCCCCTGACAATGAAATATAACCCAGAGTAAGAATGTTGAAGCCAGTCTGTCACAATCTTCTGTCTCTTTAAATGGCAGTTCGCAACGAACATGTGTTACAAGCATCAGCTGCCAATGACAACCTTTCGGTAAAATGGTTTAATTAATTAAAATCACCGAAGAAAAGGATGGAAAAATTGTTCAATCATAGAATTAGCTATCAGAGGCTCGACCGCTACAAATGGTTAAGATATTGAGGTGCCGTGTCCGCTACAGCGGCGCGTCTCACCAATACCAGGTTTGCACGGGTGGGTTTAACAATCTATTGCCGTTCTGAGACGTTCGCCCTGGAGCCTACAACTTCTCCGTGCTTTCTTGACCTTTCAACTTGGAGGCTGAAAATGCGAGTCTCCCTGACAGGAGCCACCAACTCCTATTATCACAGTTGGTAGAATCGCCCTGCAACACCCGGAGTATCGCCGCATTTTCTGGTACTGAAATGTCTGGAGTCCGGTGAAATTATTGAGCAGGTTTTACTGTCAGATCAGATTATTGTCTAACCACCAAGCGTTTGACAGTGAATTCTTTTAACGCTGGTTTGGAATGTAGATTTCCAGATATAAAATCTTAATGGAACAATTTATAACGTAATGGAAGATCTTTGCTGTTTTTATCTCATGTTCGCCCATTGCACGGGGGTGTAATAACCAAGGTAAAATTGCGATAGAGTATTCGCATTTTCTGCAATATTACTACTCTCGCTGACACGAATCACAGAACCAGCAACAAAGCACAATGCAGTGAGAACAAAGGCATGTACAAAAATCTGAAAACGTATTCCGCGAATTTCACACAAAATTGATCGGCTAGGAAGGTAGTGTGCCCCTGAAAATTAAACATCCTGCGAATCATTGATGATTACTGCATGCAGAAAATAGATCACTGTTAATGATTATTAATACCTGAACTGAAAACAGTTTGATTGCTATAGACATCGGGAATTAATGTGAAATGTAAGACGGAGAATTTTGTACTGAACGGGATTCTATTGGAGACGTGTGTGAGAGATTTACAACAAGTCGCCACACTACCCTCCTGCAGTCTCAGTCCGAGTATGGTTACTAAATCGCAAAAGTGCTTTCATGTGAATTAAAATTGTATTTGTTGAAACTTTTGAATTTGTGTTTTTATCATTAATTCCAGCGGGGTTGTCGTGGCCGGGTGTAATCCAGTCTGAAAGACTATGAGGGTCTCAAATCATCATAGAATTATCCAGCTCTTCGTCCATTTCCCAGACATTTTTTGTCCTTTTTCAAATGTTTATCTGCTTCCCTTTAAACACTACCATGGATTCTGCTCGCTCTACTCTTAAAGTTAGGAAACTAACGTTTTCAGAATCCCTTGGATAAATAAAATATCCTGACCTCTCCCTTCGTCCTTCTAGTGATTATGTTAAATTGATGTCCTCTGGTTACCGACGGACCGATCAGTGCAAATAGATTTATTTTCATTTGCTGGAATAAAATGGCTCAAAATTCTGAACACATCCAGCAGATCACATCGTAAGCTTCTGGTAAATAGAGCTTCTCGCGTCTCCTCTCAGAACTAAAACCCCGCATAAATTGCCCCTGTGCCCTCTCCAAGTCTTTGACACCCTTCCTAAAGTCGGGCGCCCTTTGTGCCTGGCTATCTCTTGAATATCAGTGGATGCCGATTCACAAGCTCTGTATAAATAATCTTAAATTACACTAACTTAACCTACCAAGAAAATGATTTTAAGGGATTTTTTTCGTCCGCAATGTTGCAAATTTTAAGGGACACTTTGATGAGCGCTTTAGAAACCAAATTTAAAAAGTGACTGTTGCAATCGCCATAAGAGAATCCGGCACGGGTATTTCTGTTCCAGGGAACAACGACCAAAAAAAAAAAATCGAAAACTACTAGTTGACAAATGCCAAGTTGCAAACTTCGAATAATGTACTTACTGCTCAGATTCAGCTTGGTCCCTCTCCCGAAAG
Source organism: Somniosus microcephalus (assembly GCF_052327205.1). NCBI lineage: Eukaryota > Metazoa > Chordata > Chondrichthyes > Squaliformes > Somniosidae > Somniosus > Somniosus microcephalus. The sequence goes on along the minus strand of NC_141005.1, from coordinate 65,077,620 downwards.
TGAGTCTATCACCGCTCCACACAGCACAGTAATAATCGGCGGCGTCCTCCGACAGCACGTTGGTGATGGTTAAATGCATCTTGTTACTCGATGAGTCCACAGACCCGGTAAATCGATCTGGAATTCCCGGACCTCTGGTGGAGCCCTCGTACCAAACAAACACAGGGGCACTGCCGGGTTTCTGCCAGTACCAGCTCGTGTACCAGCTGGCAATGTTACCTCCGGAAAGGGTACAGGTGATCGTGACGGTTCTCCCCGGGGTGCTTGAGATTGACGCGGTCTGAGTCAGGACAGGATCCGCGTTTGTGCCTGTTGAATAACAAATAATTGATCAGTCACACTCTGTGAAATTCTGAATAATCAGATCCGTTCAACACAACCACAACAAATCAGGGCAATGTAAAAAGCAGTGATATTAATGGTTAAGTCCTGTACTTACTGTGGAGAAAGAGCATCAATGCGGCGACAAACCGAACCCATTCAGTCATACTGAAGGTTTTGCTGACGGTCGGAAGCATCATGTTTTCTGACACGAATTTTGTTCTGGGCTCTTACTAAACCTCTCCTTAAGAAGTTTCAAACGTCGCAACGTCACTGAATATTAATTATTCATGCAAATCTCCGTCCACGTGACTTCAGCCTACTGGATCGTAGGTCCTGTGCTGACTGACATTTGCACAATTCCGGCCATTTGAAAATAATGAGAAATAAAGTGTCAAAGCCATAGAATAGCACACGATAATGGTAGAATACATCAATCTAAAGGTGCGGTAAACGAACAGGAGCGATTACGTTAATGTGGGCTTGGGTTTTGGAAGCCTGAAGATTGTAATAGATAGATAGATAGATAGATAGATAGATAGTAAAGGGAGTTAAGCACTGTGAGAAAAACATGGACGAATTAAGGGAGATTTTTGAAAGGATTTTTATTAATGGATCTGAGAGATCTATTTGAGCTCACATGAGAAAGTGAGGTTCAGAATGTTGATGTATGGAAGGAGTAAGGGTGAATGAATCAAATGGAACAGTTGTTTATTTAGTCTTCTGATAGATACACAAATTTGCTTTGTGCTGCCGGGTGTGTAATGTCATTGGATGAAACTTAGTACGAAATTCCAGAGCTTCCTATTTTAATGGGACAGTTAATCATTTAAAAATAGCAATCCAAAATATATTTCTTACAAATACTTTAAATGCCTTTACCTAATATTTCACAGCAGATTTCACTAGAGACTTGAGCACAAAAATCTAGGCTTACACTTCAGTGCTGTACTGAAGGAGTGCTGCACTGTCGGAGGTGTGGCCTTTTAGATGAGACGTTAAACCGAGCCTCATCTGCGAGCTCATGTGGACGTAAAAGATCCCCTGGCACTATTTCGAAAAGCAGGAGCGTTATCCCCGGTATCCTGGCGGATATTTATCTCCCAATCAACATCACAAAAACAGATTATCTAGTCACTATAATATTGCTGTTTGTGGCAGCTTGCTGTGTGCAAATTAGCTGCCGCGTTTCCTACAATACAACTGTGACTACACTTCAAAAGTACTTCATTGGCTGTAAAGCGCTTTGGGACGTCCTGAGGTCGTGAAAGGCGCTATATAAATGCAATTCTTTTTTGAAGCATTGAATCAAGTAACTTTTTCATTGTCGAGTTGAAGGGCGCAGAAGACAGCAAGACCTAAAGATTTAATCATCGCCATGGAAGAGCACTGACGGTTACGAGTTCAGATAACGTCTCATAAGTACATGCCTGCTAATCTTTGTATACATAGACCTAAATCATTCCGATTTTCGGTTACTCTGTACCGTCACCACTGAAGAGGATGGAATCATCGAAATTTCACAAGACAATTGACAATAATTTAGGAGAATAATCTATAAAACTACTCTAGCAAATAGTTTTCTACTTTCTACATTTCCTGTTTTAAGCACACATTTTAGCGTAAAATGTCTTGGCGATGAGTTAATCCATGCTCTGCAATTGAAAATTATTGGCCCCGCTGGTGGTCTGGAGAGTGTAGGATGGTGTATAATATAAGCTAACAGAGTACTATGTTAATGGCTTTTATGGAATAGTTAGCATAGAGGGCTACAGGAAAGGAGGAAATGTAGAAACCGCATGATTACATTGGTGTACTTCGGCAGAAGGCTTAGAATATCCGTCGTGAAATTATGAAAAATACTTCATAAGTCAGTACTAATATCTGTCTGTTATAAATGTATTCTCCGAGATGGAGCCTAACACCTGGTTTAGATTAGTTTGTTAGGATTCTTTAGGCTAAGCTAATCAGCCGAAGGTGTCAGTTAAAGGCAATTGAGGAACCAACAAAGTGTTTATGTAACGAATTATAGCTAGTTTCAAGACAAGTTGCCTTGTTTAAGTTGTTATTATTTTGGTAACCTTTATAACCGCAAAATTGATTTTTCAGTACTGATTAGAAATGTATTTCACAGTCCAGTGAGTATGAGGCATATGCGGTGCAACATTGTCACCTACTGGCGTACTAGCATATGGCACACCAGAATCAAATAACTGTAGATTTGAATTAATGTCATAGGCCAGCTGTTATACGCTTCGCTTGATATTCAGTTCTTTGAAGGCAGTGGACCTGAATATCATGGCATTTTGTGATTTTGAATTCAGTTAATTAAAAATAGCTGGAATAAAAAGCTAGTATCAGTAATGGTGACCGTGAAGCTATTGGATTGTCATAAATACTCAACCGATTCACTTACGTCCTTTCGGGAAGGAAATCTGCTGTCCTTACCCGGTCTGGCCTATATGAGACTCCAGACCAACAGCGACATGGTTGACTCTTTATTGCCCTCTAAAATGGCCCAGCAAGCCACTCAGTTGCATCAAACTGCTAAAAAAAAGAGTATAATAGTAAAACTAGATGGAACACCCAGCATGGACCTAGGCATCGGATTCGGACATGACAAAGGCACACCCACCCCAGTCGATTCTGCAAAGTCCTCCTCACTAACATCCAGGGATTTGTGCCAACATTGGGAGAGCTGCCCCACAGACCAGTCAAGCAACAGCCTGGCATAGTCATGCTCACAAAATCTTAACTTTCAGCCAACGTCCCAGTCTCCTCCATCACCACCGATAGGACAGACCCAACAGAGGTGACAGCACAGTGGTGTACAGTCGGGAGTGTGTGGCCCTGGGAGCCCTCAACATTGACTCCAGACTCCATGAAGTCTCATGGCATCAGGTCAAACATGGGCAAGGAAACCTTCTGCTGGTTCTCACCTACCACCCTCCCTCAGCTGATGAATCAGTTCTCCTCCATGCTGAGCACCTCCTAAACCTCCGACCTCTACCACCTAGGCAGACAAGGGCATCAGGTGCATGGGAACATCATCACCTGCAAGTTCCCATCCAAGTTACACATCATCCTGACTTGGAAATATATCGCCGTTCCTTCACCATCGCTGTGTCAAAATCCTGGAACTCCCTCCCTAACAGCACTGTTGGGGCAACTTCACCATATGGACTGCAGCAGTTCAAGAAGGGGGGGTCACCACCACCTTCTCAATGGCAATTACGGATGTGCAATAAATGTTGAATTTGCCAGCGACACCCACATCCCATGAATGAATAAATGTAGTAAACGACATCTATTGCAATTATTATTGCAGCTGGTGCAATCGTATAGTTACTGTGCAGACCATGGCTTAATGACTAGTGGAATTATAGCACGTTAGTGGTTTCCATTGAGTTTGGAGACAAGTGGAAGAGAAATTTGCACAATGCTCACTCAAGCTCACTCCGAGAATACCTAACGAATGCAACATTTCTTTCAGGCGAATTAGAAGCGGTTTATAACAAGCTGATCGCTTCATGTTGTTATCCTCTTATGAACAATTCACGACAGCGGGGGAAAAATTCAGTTGGTTTGCGCCTCCCATTAACGCCTTCAGAGGGTGCTAATGGGGCACAAAGCAACTAGCACCCGGGCGCGGCAATATCTGCGCCTCTTGCGTAATTGACTGGACATTTTGCGGCGGCACTAAACAATACCGCCTGATCTCCTGCGCACGCAGATTTTGATGTCATTCAAGTGTGCAATGCACTTGTGGATCCCCAGAATGGAAATTGAGTGGCGCCCCCTCCTTTCCACCTGGCACAACCAACAACAGGTAGACTGGATTGCTTCCCAGTCGCTGTGGGGCTGGGGGGGGGGCTATTTAAAGGGGGCCTCTTCCTAGCTTTTTGTGTGGTAGACATTTTTGCACCACTCGTCCTGAGAGAGAGAGAGATTTTGAGAGAGAGAAAGAGAGGCTTCTGCATTGAGGCAACGCTTGTAAGATTCTCAAAATTCACAGATCCCCCAAAGCTAGAAGAAAACCCTAAGGAAAATGACTTTGGACTCTTTCTAACAAGCTTCAGGATGATAAACTATGCATTGGGCCTAAGAGGGAGATTCAAAGTCGGAAACCAAGATTTGGCATTTTAAAAGGCATATTGGGCCCGTAAAGGGAGAAAAGGCTGCAACAGGGAATGGGATCAACTTCTGTAAAGAGAGTTTGGGTATTGGAGTAAATCAAATTGTCTGGGAAACTGTGTAACCTCACTCAGCCCCTATCAGACATTAACATCCTAACAATCGACCCATGGAGGAGCAGTCCCCACCCAAAGCACAGGACCCATCCAAAACATACATAATGCAAATCACCTCGCCAACCTACATAGAAATCTCGGGCTCAGGCAGGAGACACGAAACCTGAGTATAGCTATGACAATTAACTAGGAGCTCAGCAGCTCATTGAATAATCAGTACAGCATCCCGAAACCATTTTGCACATTTCTAATCAAGTTACCATTAACGAGCCCGCCCAAGTCAAACAATAAACCGGGACTGATTTGGCGCACAGATTAGAAGGCCCCTCAAAGTATAATTGAAGGCCTGGTTTCTCAAGAAGACAGTTCTCTGTAGAAGCAACACACAAGAAGAAACCGGAGCATCGAGATGGGTCAGCATTCTACCGTACACCCAAGTTCAACAGCTTCAGTGACCCAGGACATCATCGGACACATCGCAGCAACAAGAGCCTTACAAAACTACCAACAAAATATTACCACCAACCAACCTGGTAATATCGAGCCACCGCGACCAATGAAAAACAACTCAGGAGTAAACCAAAGATTTGAAAGTTTTCCACTCTACAATCTATTCCTGACTTACCCCCGGGTAAGCTTTTTACTTAAAAGGAACTCTAAACCCTATCTCTACAGAAGAAAAGTGGGTACTCACCCCATCAATCCAAAATGCACCCTACCGCATCAGTGGACTCGTGAAGACTGACCAGCAGTCGGAGTCATCTACCATGTGTGGGGTACGGCAGACACCGACCAACACATCCAGCGAACCCCGAAACCGCGAACCAGCTCAACTGTCAAGGATTCGTTTGGTGAGCATTATCCCTGGTCCTCTAGAGTTCAACTTAGCTAGGAAGTGGGATTGGGATGGGTGAGGTATTTTCTACTGTATTTCCCTCGTATGTATTAAAATGTTCCCCATTTTTATTAGAGTATAAGATTGTTATGTTGTATTTTCTTTCTTGAATAAAGATCAAAGTTTCTTGCACCAAAACTAGTTGTCTGCTGAACTTTTATCACCCCCCCCACCCCCCACCCAAATAAGCCCAAGGTCTAGAATCAAGGGAGTGGGAGCGATTCGAACCACTCATAAGTCAGTGGTGAGGCTGACCCACACACCACCCCCTACACGCTGTGTGAAGTAGTTTTGGCTTCTGACCATAACTTTGCAGCTACTTTGGTTTTTGACCTTCATTACTTTGATTGCCAAGAGACCATGGGGGCTGCACTAATTAGGGACGTCATCCTGTGCCAGCAGATTCAGAGGCCACAGAGATGCAGAGAGAGAGAGTGGCAATCATGGCCAGGCGGAGGAATGCCAACAGGCCTCTGTACAGGAGACCTTACCCTCCCAGGGTATTTCGCCAGCAATTCTCATACATTAATATGTCTGAGGAGCAGTGTTTGCGATGGCTGCGCTTCAGCAAGGAGGTGATCACTGAGCTCTGCCACCTGCTGCAGCCAGATCTGCAGCTTCAACTGAGGAGCAGGATGTCTCTGTCAGTGGCAGTGAAGATAACAGTGGCTCTCAACTTTTATGCCACCAACTCATTTCAATCAGCTACTGGGGACATCACCAATATCTCCCAGTTTGTGGTCCATTGCTGCATCCGTCAGGTCACAAATGCCCTCTATAAAAGGAGACGAGAGTACATCTCTTTCCCCATGACACCGGACAAGCAACATGAACATGCTATGTGCTTTGCGAGGAGAGTGGGCTTCCCCTTGGTGCAGGGTGCCATTGACCGCACGCGTGTGGCTTTGCGTGCTCCACATGAGAATGCAGAGGATTTCTGCAACCAAAAGGGGTTCCATTCCTTAAACGTGCAGTTGGTCTGTGACCACAGACAGCTGATACTCGCTGCCAATGTCCACTATCCTGGCAGCAGCCACGATGCATACATCCTGTGCCAGACTACTGTGGCAGAACATTTCCAGGCACCGCATCACACAGGTGGTTGGCTTCTCGGGGACAAGGGATATCCACTGTGCACCTGGCTGATGACACTGCTCCATACGCCCAACAGCCCTGCTGAGCTGCGGTACAATGAGAGCCATCAAGCTACCAGGATCATCGTTGCACACACAATCAGTGTGCTCAAGCAACGGTTCCGCTGTCTGGACCATTCTGGAGGAGCCCTGCAGTACTCGCCTGAGCGAGTCTCCCACTTCGTTGTTGTGTGCTGCATGCTGCATAACCTGGCAATCCTCAGGACCAAGCCAATGCCACCAGGCCTTGGAGCACCACGAGAGGAGGAGGAGGAAGAGGAGGAGGATGATCATCAGCAGCACCAAGGCGGCAGGGAGGCCCATAATGTCGAAACTGGAAGGGCCGTCCATCAACGGCTGATAGCAAGCCACTTCTAGGCCCCTCCTGAGGAAATGACTTCTGCCTTTGAGAACAACATGAATGAAACCAGCCCACAACCCCTAAGCCGACCAAGGCAGCAATGATTGCAAAGACCAAACTTGTACATTTTGAATACAAAAACTTATTTATTTTACAAACTCTGTGTGTGTCATTTCCTCATGACAAACTAATAGAAAGAAACACAAAAACAGTTATTAACATAACTGGTTCTCACAACCTGGAGATAATGTCCAAAACACTAAACAAAACTTTGACCACAAACTCGGCCTTTAATTAAAAAATGACCAACATTTTGTCACACCTCCTACTTTATGCCCTTCGAGGGTGATCTGCTTCCCTTGCGCACTTCCCCCCTTCCCACCCTACTGCTCCTTCGTAATGGGACCCCAGTGGATGCAGCAAGGCTGGTGGAAGGCTGCTAATTGTCAGAACCTAAGACTTCAAATGCCCTTGAAGGACGGCCTCAACCAGCTCTGGGCCTGGAGGGCCCAGCTGCAGACTGCACCAAATCTGCATGGGCAGCAGCAGTCTGTCCAACAGGCGGTGGCAAGTGCAGTGGAGAAGTGACAATTGTGGCAGCAGGGATGCTGTCATCTTGAGAGAGGACAGCAACTCCCTGCTTGACCGACACACTGGCACTCCCACGGGGCAGCACTTCAACATCCAGAGCAATCTGCTGGAGTACAGATTGCTGGCCTGCTGCGGTGCAGTAAGAGCCCTGGGGAAATGTGTCCGAACCAGCGAGGATGGCAGCAGTTAGTGCTCACGTGGCCTCAATCTGAGTCTGCATGAGAGCAGTCAGAGATGGGGTCATGGCAGCCAGTGACTGAATTGCAGCACTAAACATTTGTGTGGCATCCGCCTGTGCTACAGTGAAGTGCTCCACACTCCTTGCCAGTGATTCAATGCATTCGGGCACCCTTTCCACTGCACCCATGAGCTCAGTGTGCATGTCCACCACCTGGGTGTTAATTTCAGTGGTCCACCGCTCCTCCTCTGTGTCCAGTGCAGTAGAACTCGCTGGCATACTCTCCCTCCGGGGAGAAGGCCCTCGAGCTTCCCTACCCCCATCGCGTTGCTGCAGCCCGCTGGGTCCTGGAGCTTCACCCTCATCAGACCCTTCCCCCCTACTCCCCTCCAGGGATGGCAGGCTCCCAGTGTGGGCATGGACTTCCTTGGGAGAGGGTGGCACTGATGCTCCAGCTTCATCTTCCTCCTTGCCTGCAGCTTCACTAACACTGGCAGCTTGAGGGCCTGTCTCCTCAGCTGGTGAATCACCATCTGTAAGCAGGGAGGTACAAGAGTGGCTTTAGCTTGAGGACAGGGTGGCAGTAAGGGAGGAATGAGTGCAGCGATTTAGTAAGTTGGATTGAAAGTGTCAAAGGCTGGTGTTCTGAGGGACAAGTGGAAGGAGAGAGGACAAAAAGGTGATGACCTTACCATTGCTGCCCAGAATGGGGTCAGCCTCTCCAGTGGTGACAGGACTGATCAGCCAGCTTGCCACAATCCTGTGGACGCGCTCCTCAAGATCGCTGAGGGGTTGCAGCTGAGGCCGCCCTCCACCCGTCCATTGCTGCTGTCTCTTATTATGAGATAGCTTGGCCTGCAAGAAAAAGGACAGCGTCTGAGTAAATATACAGCCATGGTCTTGCCTGATGTGCCTCCCATAGGTGAATAGTCCTTACTGTATGCAGACATGGTCTTGCCTGATATGCCTCTCATAATTGAATAGCCCTTACTGTATGCGGCCATGGTCTTGCCTGATGTGCCTCCCATAGGTGAATAGCCCTTACTGTATGCAAAGTGTGGAATGTGCTTGTGTGTTTCATGAGAGGGCCATAGGTGTTGGATAAGTGTTGGGTGTTGGGGTTTTAAGACCCTCTGGCCATAGAGTGAGGTTGAGATGGATGGGATGGAGAGGTATTGCAAAAAAGCCACTCACCCTAATGACCCGAGTGAGGTCATTGAACTTTTTCTACATTGTATATGGGTCCTGGGCACCATGCTCCTGGAGGAGATGCTATGTGCCACATCCCTCCACACTCTTCTGTAATCACACGGCAAAGGCCTCCTGCCACTCTCTGAGTACAGTATTGATCTTCTGCACTCCACTGCGCCAACCAGAGCCTCCAAGGCCCGCTCGCTAAAGCGCTGTGCTTGCTCCCTGGCCCTCCCCATAGTCCTTGGCTGCACGATTTAGGCACAGGCCTCTCCAGGCCGAGATTTAAGGCTGCAATGAGCAGGATGTGGCTGGAGAGCAAGATTGGCCCTCCCCTTTAAGAACTGTCCAGTGCCAGTGTGTCTGTGTTCCATGGCTAACTGACAGCAGCTGTGCTGCGCCCACTCTCTGAGGTAGCGCCTCGCTCCTCGGCATTTGTGCTTTAAGAGAGGTGTGTAGTGCCTGATTTAGTGCTCCAATCAACTCCAGGGGCGATAAAAGCCTAGTTTGCCATCGGAGGCGATAATTAGCGCCAGGCGCTAAACTTTGCGCACGGTCGATAATTGCGCTTGCAAATGAGGCGATATTGAATTTTTCCCCTATAGGTCTTTCTGTAAACCAAAGTGAGGAACCTGCGTGATATTCATAGAATGAAAAGCTGTCAGAATTGTACAGTCCATGAGGTCAATGAGCCCATCGCTCCTAATCCGACTCTCTGAAAGCGCTTAGTTCATTCCCCGTACCGTTGTTTTTCTTTCTCATTTTTCTTAAATATTTATCCATTTCTCTTTTTAAAACACTTACGGACTCAGCTAGCGCCGCTGTTCCCGGTAGGGCATTCGATGTGCAACGACAACCCCCAGTACCCGCGCACCAGCAAAGGGAAAACCGGGCGAAGTTACCGCTTCTGATCGTCATTCTCCGCTGGAAGTACCCGTGAGCGGATCGACCGTGACAATAAGATCACATTCGGCTTTGACTTCCCTTCCCAACGGTGGGGAAGCCCGTTTGGTCTCAGGAAGGAATCCTGACCACTGTGACACGGTACAGAAAAGAGTCTGCATGCCCATTGGAGCAGAGGATGTTGGAAAAAAAGAAGGGGAAATGAAAGTAATGAACAGCTGGCCACAAGAAAATACCGAGCAGCAGTGGTGAAGCAAAACGGAACAAAAACTGGAGAATGAAAAATTGACAAGTATGAAATGGAAAGACAACTTTAGAAAATATGCGTTCACAAGTCCAGGCTGGAAGGAAGCAAAACCTTTCCGATGAATATATAAATGTATTGTAACCTGTTAATTACCTTAACACAGACACATTAAGAAACTAGTCATGAGCACAAGGGAGCATCCTTAAGAACATAAGAACATAATAAATAGGAGCAGGAATAGGCCATACGGCCCCTCGAGCCTGCTCCGACATTCAGTAAGATCATGGCTGATCATCGACCTCAACTCCACTTTCCCGCCCAATCTCCATATCCCTTGATTCTCCTAGAGTCCAAAAATCTATCTGTCTCAGCCTTGAATATACTCAAAGACTCAGCATTCACAGCCCTCTGGGGCAGAGAATTCCAAAGATTCACAACCCTCTGAGTGAAGAAATTCCTCCTCATCTCGGTATTGAATGGCCGACCCCTTATCCTGAGACTATGCCTCCCAGTTCTAGACACTCCAACCAGGGGAAACAACCTCACAGCGTCTACCCTGTCAATCCCCCTCAGAATTTTGTATTAACTCAAGGTTCAACCAGACTGCAAGTTTGAAACTGCTGAGAGAAAGGCCGATCAAGGGTAGCCAAGACCATTGGATTAGAGGAGTGACTCATTCAAATTATGTTCGGAAAGTTTGTACTCGGGGATCACATTGCAATGTTTCATTCATTTTTCTGCAACTGCAACAAAGCAGTCGCCTTGTTGATAACTAAATTCAAAGTTTGTAATGCCACGTAAACTACAGTGACTCACGAGGGTAGGAATTCCTCTGGTCACTGTGTAATGCGATATCCTAAATATTTTTGAAGAGTTCCTTGCATTTGCCAGGTGAAAATATAACGGAGTGATTATTTGCACCAACATGTTTGAGGTCTTCTGCGCATGCGCGCTGTTGACCGAGGCCGCGCACGAGCCTCCTCCAACTCCAACTGCATCTTTCTCCCATGTCCCTCTATTTCCTTCCCCCTCACATAGGCAACAAACCTCCGCCTACACATGTCAATGCTCTCTGCTTCATCCACTCCACGTGGCAAAGAATGCTACATTCTCACCACTCTCTGTGTAAAGAAAATTCTCCTAATAGGAACACCGGAACGGAAGTATGTCATTTTGCCTCTTCTACCTGTGCTGCCATTCAATGAGATCATGGCTGATCTGTACCTCAGCTCATTTTACCCGCCTTTCTACCATTTGTTACCCTTACCTCACAAAAATCTATCGATCTTAGTCTTGAACATTTCAATTGACCCAGCATCCACAGCCTTTTGGTGGAACGAGTTTGAGATTTCTACTACACGTTCTGTGAAAAAATGTGTCCTGATTTGAATGTTTTATGCTAATTCTAATTCTAAGATTATACCCTCTTGCTCTGGATTCCCACAAGAAAGGAAATAGTTTCTCTGTGCCTACCATATCAAAACCCTTAATCATTTCCAAAGCCTTTATTAGATCACCCCTGAACCTTCTAAATTCAAGAGATTAGAAGCATAATTTAACCCTTTTGGGCCAGGTGTCATTCCAGTGAACCAGCTCTGTACCCCTTCCAAGGCCAATAAATATTTCCTGTGGCTTAGTACCCACAACTGAATGTGACACTCCAGGTCCGACTTAGACTCCATGCATCTGAAGCAATACTTCCTCACTTTTGAACTACAACATTCCATTAGCCTTTTTAATTACTTTTTGTACCTGTGCACTATCTTTTAGTGGTTTGTGTGCATTGACACTCAAATTAATTTGCTTCACAACAGCTCCTAGTCTCGCACGATCTGATCTATCTTTCGCAGATTCAGAATGGATGACCTCACACTTCCCGCATTGAACTCCATCTGTCACAGATTTCCCCATTCGCTTAGTCTATCTATCCAACTTCCTCTTTCAACCCACACAATTTACTCTGCAATCTAACTTAGTGACATCGGCAAACTTGGATATACAATTCTCAAATCCTTCATCCATGTCATTAATATATTTGATAAAAAGCTGAGGCCCCAGATCCCTGGGGCACACCTCTTTTCACATCCCGGCAATTTGAAATCAATCCCTTGATCCCTACTCTCCTTCTCCTGCCTCCCAACCAAATAGCAACTAATAGCTTCAAAAAAATCTTTATTTCATCTATTTATGGCTATTTTATATTTAAGCTTCCTTGTTCTGGGCTCACCCTCAAGTGGAAACAATCTGATCAATGGTAACCCCTAGGATGTTAATAGTGGGGGATTCAGCGATGGTAATGCCATTGAATATCAAGCGGAGATGGTTAGAGTCTCTCTTGTTGGAGATGGTCATTGCCTGGCACTTGTGTGGTGCGAATGTTACTTGCCACTTGTCAGCCCAAGTCTGAATGTTGTCCCGGTCTTGCTGCATATGGACACGGACTGCGTCAGTATCTGACGAGTCTCGAATGGTGCTGAACAGTGTGCAATCATCAGCGAAAATCCCCACTTCTGACCTTATGATGGAGGGAAGGTCATTGATTAAACAGCTGAAGATGGTTGGGCCTAGGACACTGCCCTGAGGAACTCCTGCAGTGATGTCATGTGATTGAGACGAATGACCTCCAACAACCACAGCCAACTTCCTTTGTGCTAGGTATGATTCCAGCCATATAAATACTGTGGCTACAAGAGCAGGCCAGAGGCTGGGAATTCTGCAGCGAGCGTCTCACCTCCTGACTCCCCAAAGACTTTCCACCATCTACAAGGCACAAGTCAGGAGTGTGATGTAATACTCTCCACTTGCCTGGATGAGTGCAGCTCCAACAACACTCAAGAAGCTCGACACCATTCAGGATAAAGCAGCCCGCTTGATTGGCACTCCATCCACCAGCTTCAACATTCACTCCCTCCACCACCGGCGCACTGTGGCTGCAGTGTGTCCCATCTACAAGATGCACAGCAGCAACTTGCCAAAGCTCCTTCAACAGCACCTTCCAAACCCGCGACCGCCACCACTTAGAAGGACAAGGGCAGCAGAGTCATGGGAACATCACCACCTACAAGTTCCCCTCCAAGCCACACACCATCCTGACTTGTACCTGTATCGCCGTTCCTTCACTGTCGCTGGGCCAAAACCCTGGAACTCCCTTCCTAACAGCATTGTGGGTGTACCTACACCATATGGACTGCAGCGGTTCAAGAAGGCGGCTCACTACCATCTTCTCAAGGGCAATTAGGGATGGGCACTAAATGCAGGCCTAGCCTGCGACGTCCACATCCCATCAATGAATTTTAAAAAAAATTTTATCTCTCCACGTTCACCCTAGCGAACCCCAGCATAAATATGAAAACCTCTATCAGGTCTCCTCTTAGTATTCTCTTCTCCAGAGAAAAGAACCCAGACTGTTCAATTTTCCAGATAATTTCATCCTCCGAATTCTAGTAACCTCCTTTTAAATATATTCTGCACTTTCTCCAGTGTTTCAATATAATTTTTGTAGCATAGAGACCACTACTGAGCACAGTCCTCACAGTGAGCTCTGTCCTAGATTCTATATAAATTTAACATTGTCTCTCTGATTGTGTATTCCTTTGCTCTGGAAATGAACCCAGTACATTGTTTCATCGAATCACAGAAACCTACAGCAAGAAGGAGGCCACTCGGCCCGTCATGCCTGTGCTGGCTCTTTGAAAGAGCAGCCGTGCTTAGTCCCACATCACCGCTTATTCTCCGAACCCTGTAAGCTCCTCCTCCTCAAGTAGCTGCCTAACTCCCTTTTAAAATTATTTATGGAAACAAAGTCCACCACCTTTTCAGGCAATGTGTTCCAGTTCCCAATAACTCTCTGCATGAAAAAACTTCTCCTCTCCTCTCTAGATCTTTTGCCAATGGTTTTCGATCTTTGATCTCTAGTTATTGACCCACTCGCCAGAGGGAATAATTTTTCTCTATTTATTCTATCAAATCCTCTCATCATCTTGAAAACCTCCATTAGGTCACCTCTTAACTCTCTCTGTTCCAAGGAGAACAGTCCTAACTTTTCCAACCACTCCTCATAACTGAAGCTCCACATCCCTGGGAACATCCTGGTAAACCCCCTCTGTACCCTTTCTAAGGCCTTTACAACTTTCCTGAAGTGTGGTGCCCAGAATTGTCCACAATACTCCAGCTGAGGCCTAACCAGTGATTTATCAAGTTCTAGCATGATCTCTTTGCTGTTATTTTATATTCCTCTATTTATAAACCCAAGTAACCAATATGTTTTATTAATCACCTTATCAAATTGTCTTGCCACCTTTAAGGACGTGTGTACACGGGCACCACTGTCTCTCTGCTCATTGACACGTTTCAAAATCGTGACACTTACAGTATACTGTCTTTCCATATTACTCCTCCCAAAGTGCATCACTTCACACTTCTCCGCATTGAACTGCATCTGCCGTGCTTCTGCCCATTTCACCATCCTGTCTATGTCATCCGGAAGCCTATAAGTATCCTATACTATCCTATAACTGTGTTTGCAAATCTTTATCGATTTAACAACTGGTGTTGCTACTTTTAGCAATTTATGTATCTGCATTCCCAAATCGGTCCGAACAAATAAGACTGTGTACTGAAGGGATACCGAGTTTGTGGTTAGTGTGAGGGTGTATTTCAAAACCCAACTCTTATCTTAGCTGGTCTCAGTCAAATGCCTCAGTATATAAATTCAAGTTGTTGCTGTTGTTATTTTGAAGCATCAATAAGTTTATTGAAAGAATTATGGCTAATTTCGCAGCAAAATATGTGTTTCATGTTGTTATTATTCTGGTAAAATCGTTACATTGATAACAGTGCAAAATTGTCTTATCTTTACAATAAATGAATTTTCTTTCACATTCCAGCGTATGAAAGATATGTGGTGCAACATTGCCACCTACTGGTGCAGTAGCAGATAACACATAGCGATGATATGATAGTCTTAAGAGTTATAGGTTCGAAGGAAGTCACCTGCTGTTGCTTCTAAATTGTCCATCAGATATATAAATATCAGTGCGCTTGAGAATGAGTGGTAATTCAAGTCTGCGACTGTCCAGTGGTGCGTAAACTCGTGTTTTCCCACTGCATCTTCTACTTGTGAGTATATAAACATATTACTTTCATGTAGTACTCAGTGTGCTGTCATTAATTAATAAATTTCTGTCAGATAAACCACTATCTCATAGATTCTCCAATCTGATTATTAAATAACTTGTAGCACGCAGGAAATAGAGTACTAGTCCTGGTGCGAATTTAAATCTAACAGGAAGGTGCGCTAGGAATTTCCTCTGGGATTCTACCACTGCGCCTTAATTTTTGTGGGAGTTCGTTGGAAACCTGGGGGGTGAAATTGGTTTTGGGCGATAGCCCAAGCAAAGTGGCATTGCATTGCAACAGAATGTAAAAATGGGCAGCTCGTTGCTATCGCTTGTTTTACCCTATGACCCAAGATCAAAGTCACCCCCTCGATTTGTACGAAGGAATTCTGTGGAACTTCCATTGAAGTTACCACCACTGAGTGGGAGGAGCATGAGGGAATTCTTAGTGTTAGTTACATGAGGGTTTCCTAGGTCAGGTCATTGCATACATATTGGAGTAGTCAGTGCTGTAAATTCAGAGTAAAACGGGTGTAAGATGTTGGAGTGCATGGAACTTGGGGTGTAACATTTGAAAAACATGTTTCAAAGTATACACTTCAGCATCATACTGGAGGACAACCGGGTAAGGAAGGAGCAGTACGTGGCTCAGTCACTCAATTCTCACATAACTTCAGTACAAGTCTTCTCAATCGTTTTACCATACATTGGAAGAATTATTTCGACAGCAGGAGCATCTGCACCAAGCAGCCAGTCAAGGCAGCAGGACATGGCACTCAGAAAGAGCAGAAGGACACAAGATTTCTCGACTGAAACCTCCAAGCCCTCCACACGGAAACTGAATTACGGAGCTAGAGGCACGTGGGTGCCTGTGCCAGCAAGCCTGTCAAGTACATCCATACCAGTAAGCCTGCCCGGAATGTCACTTGTGCTGGCTGGAGGGAGGTGGCAGTGTAACTGAATGTCAGCTCTCTCATGCGCAGGACTGCCGACCACTGACAGAATAAGTTCACCAACCTCTCCAGCGCAACACAAAAGACACTTTTCATTGCCCACCGTGGGCACCAGCACATTCTTCACCATCTTAAAGCAACTAACATTTCATAATGCAGTCAGGTTAATGGAAGCTTCAACTCAAGACCTTCCACTATCGCTACTCAACTTCCCTAACAGCAATTATTTACATGCACAACCAGAGAACTCCTTCTGGCCTTACGTTTTCACCTAGGAGAAGCACTAACAATGGTGAAAGAAAGACATGTTTGGTCAACCAGGGAAAGCAGCGTGTTAGGAAAGAATAATTTGGCTTGCGTGTACGTTGGTCTTCATTGTATTAAAATAAATTGTGCACGGACATTGCGCTTTATTATTCATGAAGGTTACAGTCATACACAAAAGGATGCAGTTATTTGGTGCCGACTTATTCACACAGGTTGCAATGATTGGTACCCTCGATTAGAGGCAAAAGGGGGCTGATGTGTTTTCATGTTGTAGGATTGATAGAGGAGTGAGGAATGTATCTTTATTGGAACAGGTTCAGTGGAGAAGGGGGTATGGTGGTGTCAAAGGCTGACTTGAGTAATGTTTGTGCTCTGATGCCGCATCACTGAGGGGTCCCTTTAATGTTGGTCATTATGCTATTCTGGATTGAGCGGAATCAGGGCCTCCTCGCCAGCAATGTTAAAGTCCAGGTCATTTTGAAATGTGAAGTTGTGAAGGGTATAACTAGTAGTGATATATGCTCTGGATCATAGGAACAACAATCTTTGTGTCATCGGCAAACTTAGATATATGACTCTCTATTGTGTTATCTAAGTCGTTGATAAATATAGTGAATAGTTGAGGCCCCAGCACACATCCTTCTGAGACACCACTGGCCGCTTCCTTCCAATTCGAGTACATACCCATTATCCCTACTTTCTGTCTTCTACTACCTAACTAATATCCAAACCAGGACAACTGTTTGCCTTCAATTCCATGAGCTTTATTGTATCTAACAGTCTCTTACATGGAACCTTATCGAATGCCTTTTGGAAGTCCATATAAACTACATCCAAAGACATTCCCCTGTCTACTACTTTCGTTACATCCTCAAAAAATTCAATTAGGTTCGTTAGACATGAGCTAGCCAAGACAAATCCATAATAACACAAAAGCAAGAAACTGCGAATGCTGGAAATCTGAAATAAAAACAGATAATGTTGGCAATATTCAGCAGGCCAGGCAGAATCTGTGGAGAGAGAAACAAAGTCAACATTTCAGGTCGGTGACCTTTCATTAGAACTGGAATATGTTACAGAGGTAACCGTTTGTAAGCACATAAAGGGGCAGGGATAGGGGGAGGGAAGAAAAGAACAAAAGGGAAGGTCTGTGATAGGGTGGAAGGCAGGAGTGATTCAATGACAAAAGTTAAGTTGGTGCAAGGGAAAAGGGCTTGAAAATGGGACAAGTAAAGAAACAAAATATGTGTCTAGAGGAGCTGTAAATGGCAACCGCAGAGTCATTACCAGCACCTGCTGTCCGAAAAATGGGAGTAGTGGTTATGATCTGAAATTGTTGAATGCAATATTGAGTCCAAAAGTTTGGCAAGTGCCTAATCGAAAGAGAAGGTGCTGTTCCTCGAGCTGCCGTTGAGCTTCATTGGAACAGTGTATGAGGCCGAGGACAGAGAGGTCAGAGTGAGAGTGGGATGGAGAACTAAAATGGCACGGGACCAGAAGCTCAGGGTCACGCTTGCAGACTGAATAGAGGTATTCAGCAAAGCGATCACCAATCTTTGTTTGGTCTCCAGTGTAGAGGAGACCACATTGCGAGCAATGAATACAATATGCTAACTTAAAAGAAGTACAAGTAAATCGCTGCTTCGCCTGGAAGGAGTGGTTGCGGCCCTGGACAGTGTGAAGGGGGGAGGTGAAAGAGCAGGTGCTGTATCTCCAGCACTTACATGGGAAGGTTCCACTAGAAGTTGCCATGGGAAGGGGAGCTAGTGTTCGGAGTGATTGAAAAATGGACCAGTGCGCCCCGGATAGACTGGTCCCTTTGGAATATTGAAAGGGATGGGGAGGGGAAGATAGGCTTGGTGGTGGCATCATGCTGGAGGTGGTGGAAATGGCGGGGGATGAATTGTTGAATGTGGAGGCTGGTGTGGTGGAAGGTGAGGACAAGGGAAACATATTGTGATCTGGGAGGGAGGGGAAGGGGTGAGGGCAGAAGTGCAGGAAACAGGACAGATGTTGTCGCAGGCCCTGTCAACCAAGGTGGAGGTGAAACCTCGATTGAGGAAAAAGGAAGACAAAGGAACCATTGGTGTGGATGGTGGCATCGCCAGAACAGATGTGATGGTGATCAGGAAACTGGTAGAATTGAATAGAGCCCTTACAAGAATCAGGGTGGGAAGAAGTTTAATCAAGTTAGCTGTGGGAGTCTGCGAGCTTATAATAGCTATTGATTGAAAGTCTACCTCCAGAAATGGAGATAGAGATATTAAGGAAGGGATGGGAAGAACCGAAGATGGACCATGTGAAGGCGAGGGAGGGGTGGGAATTTGAAGCAAAGTCATAGAGTCATAGAATCATAGAAATTTACAGCAACAGAGGAGGCCATTCGGCCCATAATGCCTGTGCTGGCTCTTTGAAAGAGTAGTCATGCTTAATCCCACATCCCCGCTTTTTATCCATAACCTGTAAGATTGTCATCCTCAAGTGTCTGTCCAACGCCCTTTTAAAATTATTTATGGAATCAGCTTCCACCACCTTTTCAGGTGGAGCCTTCCCGATCCCAACAATCTCTGAGTGAAAACATTTCTCGTCATCTCCCCTCTAGATCGGTTTCCAATGATTTAAATCTAAGTTGATGAAATTTTCAAGTTTAGGGTGAGAGCAGGAAGCAGTCATCAATGCACTGGAAAAAGAGGTGAGGGAGGGGACCTGAGTAGGACTGGAACAAAGAATGTTCCATGTATGCCTCAAATAGGTAAGTATAGCCAGGACCCATATGGGTTGCCATAGCAACACTGTTGATTTGGAGGAAGTGAGAGGAAGCAAAAGAGAAGTTTTTCAATATGGGAACAAGTTCAGCCAAGAAGAGGAGGATGGTGGAGGCGGGGTGGGGGCGGTTGGTTGGGCCTTTGTTCAAGGAAGGAGAGAACCTGCAGACCATCGTGGTGGAGGATGGATGTGCAGAGGGATTGGAAGTCCTTGGTGAAAAGGAGACGGTTAGAGCCAGGAAACTGGAAACTGTTAACGTGGCAGATCGCATTAAAAGAGTTGCGGATGCAGGTTAGAAGAGACTGGACAAGGGGGGAAATGGAGTAGAGAACGGAAGAAATAAGTTTCGTGGGGCAAGAACAGGTTCGATGGGCCATATGGCCTACTCCTGCTCCAATTTCTTATGCTCTTATGTTTTAACTCAGGATCGTGCTGGGCTCGAAATTCATTGAGGTGGAAGTGCAAGGGGATACAGCTGCGGCCTTTGTGGAGGAGTGACCGTTTGGGGTCAGAAAGGGGAAGGTCGGAGGGAATAGTTAAAAAAAAGTCAAAGGGTACATTGGAAGGAGGTATGGGGTCAGAGGGAAGTGAAGGGGAAGAAGGATCTGAAGGGGCATTGGTGTCCTTACAACTCCATGTTGGCTCTCCCTAATCAATTCAAATTTCTCTAAGTGTGCAGTCACGCTGTCTTTAATGATAGATTCCAAAATGTTCCCCATTATAGATGTTACACTAACAGGTCTTAAATGTCCTGTTTTTTCACACACACCGTTCTTAAAAATATGGAGTTACATTTGCATTTTTCCAACAAAAAGGGTCAATTCCTGAATCTAGGGAGCTTTGGGAGATTATGACTTAAGCAGCAGCGATTTCCTCACCTACTTCATTTAAAACCCTGCGGTGAAAACAATCAGGTCCTGGGGATTTGCCAGTCTTTAGTACCATTATTTTTTCTAATATTGTTTTCTTGTTTATGCTAATTTTGGGAAGTTCCAGTCCTTGATTCCTTATTAATGTCCCTGGAATGTCAAGTATGTTATCCACTTCCTCTACTGTGAAGACTGACATAAAGTAATTATTCAACAAGTCTGCCATTTCCTTATTTTTATTTCCAATATTACACCCATCTGTTTTTAAAGGGCCCACGTTATCCTTGAGTATATGATGGAATACAATACTGGAAAGTGTGAGGTTATGCACTTTGGCAGGAAAAATCATAGAGCAAGTTATTATCTTAATGGCAAGAAACTGGAAAGTACTGTAGTACAAAGGGATCTGGGGGTCCTGGTGCACGAAACTCAAAAAGTTAGCATGCAGGTGCAGCAAGTGATCAAGAAGGCCAATGGAATGTTGGCTTTTATTGCTAGGGGGATGGAATATAAAAACAGGGAGGTATTGCTTCAGTTGTGCAAGGTATTGGTGAGACCACACCTGGAATACTGCATACAGTTTTGGTGTCCATACTTAAGAAAAGACATACTTGTTCTCGAGTCAATACAAAGAAGGTTCACTCGGTTAATCCCGGGGATGAGGGGGTGGTCATATGAGGAGAGGTTGAGTAGATTGGGACTCTACTCATTGGAGTTCAGAAGAATGAGAGGCGATCTTATTGAAACATATAAGATTGTGAAGGGGCTTGATCGGGTGGACGCGGTGAGGATGTTCCCAATGATGGGTGAAACTAGAACTAGGGGGCATAATCTTAAAATAAGGGGCTGCTCTTTCAAAACTGAGATGAGGAGAAACTTCTTCACTCAGAGGGTGGTAGGTTTGTGGAATTTGCTGCCCCAGAAAGCTGTGGAAGCTACATCATTAAATAAATTTAAAACAGAAATAGGTAGTTTCCTAGAAGTAAAGGGAATTAAGGGTTATGGGGAGTGGGCAGGAAATTGGACATGAGTCTAGGTTCGGAATGGTCATGGCCCTGTGGGTAGTGGAGTGGGCCCAGGGGCCGTGTAGCCTTGTTCTGCTCCTACTGTGTTCTAATTCTGTGTTAGATTTCAGGAGATGGTTTTATTCCTGTTCCTGGCTGGGGTGGAGATCGCCTTTACAGAAGGTAAGTACTGTAGAAAATATAGGGACAGAGTGATCTCCTGGAAGAATTTCGATTGCCTAGATGGGTCGGAGAGGAATTTTCCAGATTTATTTCTCCCAAATTGGCCATTGGGTCTTTTATCTGGTTTTTCACCTCTCCCAGGAGATCACATGGGTTCGGGTGGATGGAGAGTGATAGAAGATTTGAGGTTAGGATCAGATCAGCCATGACCTTATTGAATGGTGGAGCAGGCTCGAGGGGCCGATTGGCCTACTCCTGCTCCTATTTCTTATGTTCTTATGTTCTATTCTTTTTCTTCTAATATATTTGTAAAATATTTTTGTGTTCGCCTTGATATCCGTCACAGGTTTCTTTTCGTTTTGCCCTTTTGCAAGCCTAAATGTCCTCCAGGACTTGTTCCCGCCAACATAAGGTCAGAAATGTGGATGTTCGCTGATGACTGCACAGTGTTCAGTGTCATTCACAACTTCTCAGATAATGAAGCAGTCCATGCCCGCATGCAACAAGACCTGGACGATGTTCAGGTTTGGGCTGATAAGTAGCAGGTAACATTCGTGCCACAGAAGTGCCAGGCAATGACTATCTCCAACAAGCGAGAGTCTAACCACCGTCCCTTGACATTCAATGGCATTACCATCGCCGAATGCCCCACCATCAACATCCTGGGGGTTACCATTGACCAGAAACTTAACTGAACCAGCCACATAAATAATGTGGCAACAAGAGCAGGTCAGAGGCTAGGTATTCTGCAGCGAGTGTCTCACCTCCTGACTACTGAAAGCCTTTCTACCATCTACAAGGCACAAGTAAGGAATACTCTCCACTTGCCTGGATGAGTGTAGCTCCAACAACACTCAAGAAGCTCAACACCATCCAGGAAAAAGCAGCCCGCTTGATTGGCACCTCATCTACCACCTTAAACATTCACTCCCTCCACCACTGGTGTACCGTGGCTGTACCATCTACAAGATGCACTGCAGCAACTCGCCAATACTTCTTCGGCAGCACTTCCCAAACCCACGACCTCTACCACCTAGAAGGACCAGGGCAGCAGGCGCATAGGAACACCACCATCTCCAAGTTCCCCTCCAAGTCACACACCATCCTGACTTAGAAGTATATCGCCAATCCTTCATCGTCACTGAGTCAAAATCCTGGAACTCCCTACCTAACAGCACTGTGGGACTACCTTCACCACAAGGACTGCAGTGGCTCAGAAGGCGGCTCACCACCACCTTCTCAGGGGCAATTAGGAATGTGCAATAAATACTGGCCTTGCCAGCGTCGCCCACAGCCCATAAACGAATTAAGAAAAAGAGCAGAGGGACCTGGAGGTGCATATTCACAAATCCTTGAAGGTGGGAGGGCACGTTGATAAGGTAGTCAAGAAAGCGTATGAGACACTTGGCTCTGCAAATAGAGGCATTGAATAAAAAACAAATATCAGATTCCATAGTAACTTTCAAAAGACAATTGGTCAGGTACTTGAAGAGGACTCATTTTCAGGGTTAGGGTGAAAAAGCTGGACTGTGGGATTAAATTGAACAGCTTTTCAAAGAGCCCGCCAGGCACGATGAGCCGAATGGTTCCTTCTATGCTGTAAGATTCTATGATTCTATGAATCTAAGGGAAATACAAGATAAGGGGTGAAGAAACACTGCACAACATCATCTGAAGCAATACCAGTCACCGTGGCCATGAAGTGCCCACTGCCCGTGATGTCCAGCATATTTTCCTCAAGTGGGGTATGGGTGTACCAGTGGGCTTGACCTCCTATGGTCGCCTCCTCCTGCCTCATATGGTGCACAACCTTCTCCTGCAAGAACGAAGGAAGTGTGTTAGCGACAGCCTTAGGAGCTGATTTGAGAATATGCCTGACATGGTTAATAACATGTGCTTCTACTTTCCGGAAAAGTCTGTTATGTGGTACTTTATCAAATGCCTTTTGAAAGTCTATGTATACAACGTCTATGACACTACCTTCATCTACCCTCTCTGTTACAACATCAAAGAACTCAATCATGTTAGTCAACACGATTTGCCTTTAAAAATCCGTGCTCCCTATCCCTTATTCTTCTCCAAGTGAGAATTAATGTTGTCCTTGATAATGGTCTCCAGTAATTTTCCCACCACTGCCATTAGACTGAGTGGCCCGTAGTTACCAGTTGTATCCCTCTTTTCTTTTTTGAACAAGGGTGTAACATTGCAATCTATCTTATCCTACACACTGCATGGCAAGCTGGAGTTGCTTTCACCAGCCATGCTTCTCTCTCTGATCTTCCTTCAAGTGAAAAGATAAACCCTGCCATTCTTTTTCTTTTCAGGTGCTGGACATGCCAAGCGCCTGTGCCACTTAAAGAAGAGGAGGCCAACGTTCTTGAAGATGCAGAGTTACTCAATCTGACCATAGCACTAATGAGCTCAAAGACTTGCATTATGCGCACGTTCGAGAATTGATTCAAGGAGTTGTCTTCACGTGCTGAATCACTAGGCACACAGAACAGGAGGACAGGATACAACAGGTGCCAACTCTATCAACATGACAGTGAGGCTCACCGTGATGGAGATTTTGCTGACAGCTCTGACGGCTTGCATGGCAGCTCAATGGTTGTCATTTTACCTCTTGGGCCTGGTGTTGACTGGGGTGTCCAGAATATCGTATCACTCCTCCACTCTGTTCTGGCACAGAGCCATAGGAGAGAGTCCCAGGAGATTAGCCTTAGCTCAATGAGAGCAGCACCTGCTCCCACGCCACCGACTCCTCCAGTGCTCTTGCTAGTGCCACTTATCCAGCTAGCCCAGACAGCCCTCACCCACGCCGAGGTGCTGTACTCTCGTCTGGGTCCTCAAGACTCAGAGCTGCTTGAGGGCACCCACCACAGCCATTTAAGTGTGCTCAATGGAAGCTCAGCAGCCTTCCACATGCGAAGCTGTAGCCATTGGCGGTACAATTCGTAGCAGCACTAGTATAGGGAAAAAGCACGGAATATGACTTAAGGGGTTGCACAATGGTGATTATTTTTATATTAACTATTATACACATTTGCAGTAGAATTGTTAAAGTTTTTTCTGGATTTGGTGTTGGTGTTAGTGAAGTGAGAGCAAATCCAATAAGTCTGGACTGTAGAAACGCAATCAGATTGTGGTAGTAATGATTGTGGTGATAAGGATTGAGGGGCGGTTATATATCGGGGCTGGGAGTGATGGATCAGCTAAAGCGCTTTTGGATGATTCAGCCTCTGAGAGTTCTGGCAGCTAGGTGCGCTAGTGGTCGATGCTGCTCCTGCCCTTCCTCCTCCTGCAGAACTTCTTCCTGCCCAACTGGTGGTAAGGGCTGGTCCCTCATTATTGCAAAGTTATGCAGGACACGACCACAAATCTGGAAACACAGTCAGGGCTGCAGATCGCCTCCCGAACGATCCAGGTAGCAGAAGCGATGCCTGAGCAATTATATTTCTGGTAGTGGCCTGGCTCCTGTTGTACGCCAGCTCTCTGTCTGTGCACAGGCTCTTAAAAGGAGTCATGAGCCAAGTCTGAAGGGGATAGGCCTTGTCGCCCAGGAGTCAGTGTGTGTCCAGAC
The DNA here is from genome assembly GCF_052327205.1 of Somniosus microcephalus. Lineage (NCBI taxonomy): Eukaryota > Metazoa > Chordata > Chondrichthyes > Squaliformes > Somniosidae > Somniosus > Somniosus microcephalus. Next base: position 65,052,811 of record NC_141005.1, on the reverse strand, counting down.
AGCCTGTTTGAATTAAAGGTATCAGAGAGGACTGGCTGCCAGAAAACTTGTCACGGATCTGCCTAGCGCGCTGCCTGTGGTCGAAAACAGCGATTTTACTCCTACTCCGCACAGGAAAAGCAACTACACAAATAACATGAAATCGAATACAGCGATTATGGGCTTATGTTTAGTTAGGAGGAACAAACTTTGTACAACCAGATATTGTCATGGAAACAAGACAGAATCATACAGCACAGAAGGAGGCTGTTCAGCCCATCGTACCTGTGCCGGGTCTTTGAAAGAGTTATCCAATTAATCTCACTTCCTCTCCACTGCACTTTCTCCATAGCCCTGCAAATTTAACTTTTTCAAGTATATATGCAATTCCCTGCTTCCACTACACTTTCAGGCAGTACATTTCAGATCCTAACAACGTGTTAAATAATTTTTCCGCATCTCCCCAATGGTTCTTTCGCCAATTATATTAAATCGGTGTCCATTGGTTTCCGACCCTCCTCTCAGAGAAAAGGCTTTCTTTTTATTTACCCCTCATAATTTTGAACACCGCTATTAAATCGACCTTTAACTTACTCTGATCTAAGGAGAACAAACCTACCTTCCCTAGTCTCGCCACATAATTGAAGTCCCTCATCCCTGGCAGTATTCTGGTAATCTCCTCTGCACCCTGTCCAAGGTCTCGACATCAACCCTAAACTGTGGTGCCTAGAATTGGGCACAAAACTCCAACTGAGGCTTAACCAGTGGTTTATAAAGATTTAGCATACCTTCCTTGCTTTTGTAATCTATGCAGCTATTTATAAAACCAAGTATCGCCTATACATTTTAACAGCCTTACCAACTTGTCCTGTATTAAATATTATCAAATATTCCTGTATGCGAAACCCCATGTATTTCTGTTCCTGCACCCCATTTAAAATTGTACCATCTCATTTAAATTGCTTCTCTTCATTCTTCCTTTTAAAATGCTATCAATTTCCATTTCTCTGCATTAAATTTAATCTGCACTGTGCCTTCACATTTCGCCCATCTGTCTATGCCCTCTTGCTGTCTGTGACTATCCTCCTCACTGTTTATTACATTTCCAATTATGTGTCATCTGCAAACTTTGAAAGTATGCCCCCTATGCTCAAGTCCAGGTCAATAATGTACTTCAAAAAGAGCATTGGTTCTAATACAGACCCCTGGTTGATGCCACTGTACATTTCCCTCCAATCTGAAAAACAACCGTTCACCACTACTCTCTGCTTTCTATTTCTTAGTCAATTTAGTATCCAGACTGCCACTACCCCATTAATCCCTTTGGGCTTCAATTTTGCAAACAAGTCTATTATGTGGCAGTTTAACAAACGCCTTTTCAAAGTCTATATACACATCATCAGCCGCACTACTCTCAGTCTGATCATTATTCATTATTAGCAATGAGAGTAACATATTATTATGATATCTATCTGATTTCTTACAGAGATCAGTCTGAACAAAGGGATACAGAGTTTGTGATTAGTGTAAACGTGAATTTTAAAACCACGATACTTTGCTGGACTGCTTTCAGTAAAAAATGCCAGTGGAAGTGTAATTACATAAGAACAAAACGTAAGAAAGAGGAGAAGGATTGGGCCATTTGGCCTTTGAGCCTGCTCTGCCATTCAATAAGATCATGGCTGATCTTCTACTTCATCACCACTTTCCTGCACTATCCCCATATCCCTTGATTTCCTTAATATTCAAGAATCTATCGATCTCACTCTTGAATATACTCAACGACTGAGCCTCCACAGCCATCTGGGGTAGAGAATTCCAAGGGTTCACCGCCATCTGAGTGAATAAATTTCTCCTCAGCTCAGTCCTAAATGGCTTATAACTTATTCTGAGACTGTGACCCCTGGTTCTAGACTCCCAAGCCAGGGGAAACATCCTCCCTGCATCTACCCTGTCAAGACCTGTAAGAAGTTATATGGTTCAATGAGATTACCTCTCATTCTTCTAAACTGTGTATGTAAAGTATGTAAAAAGAAAAAGATTAGTGAAGACAAATGTAGGTCCCTTACAGTCAGAAAGGGGAAATTCATAATGGGGAACAAGTAAATGGCAGAGCAAATAAACAAATACTTTGGTTCTGTCTTCACGGTAGAGGACACAAATAACTTCCCAGAAATGCTAGGGAACCAAGGGTCTACTGAGAATGAGGAATTAAAGGAAATTAGCATTAGTAAAAAATAGTGCTGGAGAAATTAATGGGACTGAAAGCCGATAAAGCCACAGGGCCTGATAGTCTGCATCCCAGAGTACTAAAAGAGGTAGCCATGGAAATATTGGATGCATTGATTGTCATCTTCCAAAATTCTATAGATTATGGATTTGAGAATATGCCTGACATGGTTAATACCATGTGCTTCTACTTTCCGGAAAAGTCTGTTATGTGGTACTTTATCAAATGCCTTTTGAAAGTCTATATATACAACTTCTATGACATTACCTTCATCTACCCGCTCTGTTACAACATCAAAGTATTCAATCATGTTAGTCAACACGATTTGCCTTTAAAAATCCGTGCTGCCTATCGCTTATAAACCCATTCTTCTCCAAGTGAGAATTAATGTTGTCCTTGATAATGATCTTTCATTCTGCCAGCACAATTTACGCTTCATCTAGAGCCATCCTTTGTTTCTTAACCTGTTCTATTACTATCTCCTTTTGCCTTGAATATCTCTTAATGTCTCTTAATCTCTTCCGCCTTCCATCCTATCACAGACCTTCCCTTTTGTTCTTTCGTCCCCTCCCCCCTTTCCCAGCCTCTTCACTTGCTTAAAAATCTGTTCCATTTCCTGCTTTTTTCCAGCTCTGATGAAAGGTCATCGAACTGAAATGTTAACTTTGTTTCTCTATTCACACCTGCTGAGTTTCTCCAGCATTTTCTGTTTTTATATCAGTAGTAGAGAAAATGCTAGAGTCTATTATACAGGATGTGATAACAGGACACTTAGAAAATATCAATGGGATTAGACAAAGGGAAATTTGTGTGGATTTGTGAAAGTGAAATCGTGTTTGACTAACCTACTGGAGTATTTTGAGGATATAACTGGTAGAATAGATAAGGGAAAACCAGTGGATGTGGTGCATTTGGATTTTCAGAAGGACTTTGATAAAGTCCCACATAAGAGGTTAGTGTGCAAAATTAAAGCACATGGGATTGGGGGCAATATGCTGGCATGGATTGAAAATTGGTTAACAAACTGGAAACAGAGAGTAGGAATAAATGGGTCTTTTACAGGGTGGCAGGTGGTGACTAGTGGGGCACCGCAGGGATCAGTGCTTGTGCCCCAGCTATTCACAATATATATCAATAATTTGGATGAGGGAACCAAATGTAATATTTCCAAGTTTGCTGACGACATGAAACTAGGTGGGATTGTGAGATGCAAAGAGGCTTCAAGGCGATTTAGACAAGTTGAGTGAGTGGGCAAATACATGGCAGGTGCAGTATAACCTGGATAAATGTGAAGTTATCCACTTCAGTAGGAAAAACAGAAAGGCAGAGTATTATTTAAATGGTGATCGATTGGGAAATGTTAATGTACAGAGGAACGTGGGTGTCCTTGTACACCAGTCACAGAAAGCAAACACGCAGGTGCAGCAGCAGTTAGGAAGGCAAATGGTATGTTGGCCTTCATTGTAAGAGGATTTGAGTACAGGAGAAAGGATGTCATATGACAGTTATACAGGGCCTTGTTGAGACCACACCTGGAGTACTGTGTGCAGCTTTGGTCTCCTTTACCTAATAAAGGATATACTTGCCATAGAGGGAGTACAGCGAAAGTTCACCAGACTGATTCCTGGGATGGCAGGACTGTCATATGAGGAGAGATTGGGTCGACTAGGCCTGTATTCACTAGAGTTTAGAAGAATGAGAGGGGATCTCATTGAAACATATAAAATTCTGACAGGGCTAAACAGACTGGAATGCTGGGAGGATGCCTCCCCTGGCTGGGGGTCTAGAACGAGGGGCCACAGTCCTAGGATACGGGGTAGGACATTTAGGACTGAGCTGAAGAGAAATTTCTTCACTCAGAGGGTGGTGAACCTTTGGAATTCTCTATCACAGAAGGCTGTGGAGGCCAAGTCACTGAATATATTTAAGAAGGAGATAGATAGATTTCTAGAAACAAAAGGCTTCAAGTGGTATGGGGAGAGAGTGGGAATATGGTATTATGATAGAGGATCAGCCATGATCATGTTGAATGGTGGAGCAGGCTCGAAGGGCCGAATGGCCTAATCCTGCTCCTATTTTTCTATGTTTCTATGTTCCTAGCTCTAGAGAATATCGGTCTAGTCTACTCAATCTCTCCTCATAGGACAATCCCCCGATCTCAGGAACCAGTCTGTTGAATCTTTGTTGCCCTCCCTCTATGGCAAGTATATATTTCGTTAGGTAAGGGGACCAAAACTGTACACAATACTCCAGGTGTGGTCTCACCAATGCCCTATATAACTGCAGTAAGATTTCTTTATGCTTATACTCAAATCCTCTTGTAATAAAGACCAACATCCCATTGGCTTTCCTAATTACTTGCTGTACCTGCATGTTAACTTTCATGTTTCCTGTACAAGGACACCCAGGTCCCACTAAACCCCAACATTTCCCAATCTATTACCATTTTTAAAATATTCTGTTTTTCTATTTTTCTACCAAAGTGGATAATTTCACATTTCTCCACCTTATATTCCATTTGCCATGTTCTTGCCCACTCACTTTCTATATCCCCTTGAAGCCCCTTTGCATCCTCCTCACAACTTACATTACCACCCAGCTTTGTATCATCAGCAAACTTGAATATATTACATTTGGTACCTTCATCCAAATCATTGATGTAGATTGTAAATAGTTGAGGCCCAATCCAAAAATGACCCATTTATTTCTACTCTCTGTTTTCTGTCAGTTAACCAATCCTCCATCCATGCTAGTATATTGCACCCAATCTCATGAGCCCTATTTTGTTTAATATCCCCTTGTGTGGCACCTTATCGAAGGCCATCTGAAAATCCAAATACACCACAACCACCGGTTCCCCTTATCTATTCCGTTAGTTACAATCTCAAAAAACTCTAACAGATTTGTCAAACACGATTTCCCTTTCATAAGTCCGTGTTGACTCTGCCCAATCCTATTATTATTTTCCAAGTGTCCTGTTGCCACGTCCTTAACAACAGATTCTAACATTTTCCCTACTACTGATGTCACGCTAACTAGTCTATAGTTCCCCGATTTCTCTCTCCCCCCTTTCTTAAATAGTGGGGTTACATTATGTTACCATCCAACCCGTGGGAACCATTCTAGATTCTATGGAATTTTGGAAAATGACAACCAATGCATCCACTATCTCGATAGCCATCTCATTCAAAACCCTAGGATATAAGCCATCAGGTCCAGGGGATATATCGGCTTTCAGTCCCATTAATTTCTCCAGCACTATTTTTTTACTAATGCTAATTTCTTTCAGTTCCTCAATCTCACTAGAGCCTTCGTTCGCCACTATTTCTGGGACCTTTACTACAAGGTTATTAATTAACCCTTTCTCGTTGCACAATACTACATCTAAAATGGCCTGTGCCCTAGTTGGTTCCTCAACATACTGATCTAGAAAGCTATCTTGCTTACATTCCATAAATTTGTCCTCCACACAATTACTGCAAATTTGGTTTGCCCCATCTATATGTAGATTAAAGTCCCCCATGATTACTGGATTACCCTTGCTGCATGCACCTCTAACTTCCTGATTCATACCCTGCCCTAGATTACAATTACTGTTTGGAGGCCTACAAACAACTCCCACCAAGTTTTTCTGCCTCTTGCTGTTTCTTAGCTCCACCGAAACTGATTCTACATCTTCATTTTCAGAGCTAACATCTTTTCTCTCTACTGTCTTTATCCCATCCTTTATTATTGGGGCTGCCCCTCCTCCTTTCCCATTTTCTTCTCAAAGTTAAGTATCCCTGACCATTTAGTTCCCAACCTTGGCCACTTTGCAACCATGTCTCCGTTATGGCTATTAGATCAAACCTGTTAATTTCTATCTGTGCTATTAATACATCTATTTTGTTGCGAATGCTTCGCGCATTCAGATAGTGCCTTTAGCTTTGACTTATTGCTATTTTTTCCTGCTGTCACCTTAGTCACAGATGCCTTCGTACCTTTGTTACTCTCTCTGTCCATTCCTGATCCACTCTGCTTATGTTTAGTGAAAACTCTACTGTACTCTAGAGCCGTGACATTTAGGGCTAGATTTTCAGTTGCTTGCGCCAGCAGTTAGCGCCTTAAGAGAAGTGATTTCCGGGCGCTATGCGTGTAGCGCCCGGGCGCAGCGCAGTTTGCGCCCCGCCCCAAATTAAGTTGCCCGTTAGCGCCGGCGCAAAGTTTAGCGCCCGCCCGGATGCGCGCGCAGAAAATGACGTCACATCCTCGTGCAACGCCCTTTGGCCGCCCCGATTGCAAACTTCAGTCGGACCGCCCCATTGTGCGGCGGGCGGCCGGAGCGTTTGGAAAAAGGAACGCAACACAACCAGCGCGGGCCCCGGGGGGCGCTAATTAAAGGGAACGTCCTCTCCAGTATAAAGGCCATCCTTTTTTCAGAAAACAGTCTTGTGCAACGCATTTCTGGAGACACAACAAGGAGGATAGCTAACTGGTTTCAAGCAGCAAGAGCCAGGTATTTTTGGACTCAGGCAACAGCGCTGCAAGTGGCCATTTGGAAATTAGAGTGTTTTCCAGGATTTGATGGGGGTTGCATGGGGTGCCAACGCGGAGCTGCAGCTCCATGTCCGTAGGGCTCGCAGACGCATTGTGAGAGGGGCAGCCCTGGCTAGAGGCAGAGGGGGCTACAGGCGTCGGCCACGTAGGCCTTACCCAGTCAGGCTATACCGCCAGCAGCGCTCCTACCTAAACATGAGTGCCGCGCGATGTGTTAAAAGGCTCCGATTCCGAAAGGGGGTGATTGCAGAGATCTGCCACCTGCTTCGCCGAGATCTGCGGCCAAAGCTCAGGTGCAGGACGTCTCTGTCGGTGGAAGTGAAGGTGACGGTGGCATTGAACTTCTATGCCACCGGCTCCTTCCAATACGCTGCTGGGGACATAGCAAACATCTCCCAGTACGGCGCGCATCGCTGCATCCGCCAGGTGACCGAAGCACTGTTCAGAAGGAGAAGCCAATTCATCTCCTTCCCCATGGCCCTGGAGAGCCAGCATCAGCGCGCATTGGGATTTTCCAGACTCGGGGAATTCCCCTTGGTGCAGGGCGCCATTGACTGTACGCATGTGGCTTTGCGGGCCCCTCTGGAGCATGGCGAGCAGTATCGCAACAGGAAGGGCTACCATTCTCTGAATGTGCAGCTGGTCTGTGACCACAAGCAGCGCATCATGGCAGTCAATGCCAGCTTCCCAGGCAGCAGCCACGATGCCTTTATCCTGCGGCAGAGTACTGTGCATGACATGTTCCAGGCACAGCCTCCCCCAAGAGGATGGCTACTCGGGGACAAAGGCTATCCTTTGTGCACCTGGCTCATGACCCCGCTCCGCGCGCCCAGGACCGCTGCTGAAGAGGCCTACAACGAGAGCCATCAAACCACCCGCAACATCATCGAGCTAACTATTGGGGTCCTCAAGCAGCGGTTCCGCTGCCTTGATCACTCCGGAGGAGCTCTCCAGTATTCGCCGGACCGGGTCTCCCAATTTGTGGTGGTTTGCTGCATGCTACACAACCTGGCTATCCGCAGGACTCAGGCACTGCCACCTGACGTTGGACCAGCACCTCAGGAGGAGGAGCAGGAGGAGCATGAGGAGGAGGAGGAGGAGGAGGAGGAGGAGCAGGAGTACGTTCCCAGGAGGGAGCGACCAGGGCCAAGGGCCGCACGACGCCACCTTATTACACGGTACTTCTAAGCCCCCTGTCAGGGAATGGCCAGGGGCCATGAGGGAAGATGAATGCAGCCGCTCCGCAAGCCCTCAGCCGGCGAAGCCAACAAACACTAAGAAGAACAACCATGGAGACTGCATGAATAAAGATAATTTTTTATTACACAAAAATGAAAAGCCCTTCCCACATGAATCCCCAAAAACAATAAACGGGCCCCACAAAAAGCCCAACAAACGACTCACTCCCACAAACTGGGGAGGAGCCACTCCACCTTTATTGAAACCGGGCCTCAACGTCGGCCTAACGCAAAAAAAAAGCCCTCCAAAAGCACAACCATGGGCAAAATAAAGATGGCCACCGCCATATTAAAGGAAAGCTGGCCACACCCTCTACTGAGTGGCCCGCGAGGGCGAGACCTTGGCCAGCATTTTGCCTCCCCTGCCCTGCCTGCTGCTCCTTCGCAAGCTCTGCCCAGTGGCTGCTGCGAGGCTGGGGGAAGGCGCCTGAGGCTCAGATGCCCTTCCGCCAGATGCCGCTGGGGGGCAGCCTACACGGCGTTTGGGCCTCGAGGGGCCGTCTCCTGAGTGGCGCACCTGAGCCTGGCCACCATCAGCTGCAGCCGCTTGCCCTTGACGCCCCAGAGGGGGAATGGCGGCGACGGATGGCGCAATGTGGGCCAGCTGGCGTCTGGGATGCGCTGGCTGGTGCTGTGGCGCGGTGGCACTCGGCCGGGCCCGCACTGCAGGATCCGCAGCAATCAGCCGACGGCCGGCTTGCTGGGATGGTCCAGCACGGCGCCTGCCCTGGCGATGCCTGCCTGAGACAGCGCGTGTGGCAGCAGTGAGTGGCCCTGTGGTCCTGGTGTGCGCGCGCATCACATCCGCCAGGGTCTTGACGGCATCAGTTAGCATGCGGCCAGTCGCGGCAGTTGCTGCCCCGAACTCGCGCACACTGGTCGCCAGCGACTCGATGGCCTCAGGCATGCGCCCCACCACGCTCATGAGCTCCGTGTGGCGCCGGTCCGAGTCGTCGGCCATCTGATCGAGCTTCCGCACCTCCTCCGAAGTGAAGGTGTCCGGACTGGAGTCGCGACTCTCCCGCTGGGGAGGAGGGGGCCGAACTAGGGGACCCTTGCCGCGTTGGTGACGGCGAGTGTGCCGAGCAGCAGCACTCCCCTCTGATCCTTCCCCCCTTTGGGGGGAAGGCCGCGGGCCACGCGCACGGCTGCTGGGTGGCTGGACGCCACTGGTCCCAGAAGCTGCATTGCCCTGCGACAGTTCCTCCAGGCACTCGTCCAGTGAGGAGGTGTCGAGCATTTCCTCCTCTCCTGCGGGACGTGACTGTTCCCCCGAAGGTCCGGCTTGCTCCTCCTCCTCCTCCTGGTTGGAGGTGCTGTCACTGGCAGCCTCAGGGTCCTGGTCGTCACCAGCTGAAAGCAGGAATGCACAAGAGTAGCTTCAGAGTGAGGAGACGGCGTCAGCGAGGGAGTTAGGACTGGTGGGATTCAGCGCATTGGTGGGACAGTGGCAAAGGAGGTAGCTCGGATGGGCCAGTGCGACGCGAGAGGGCCAAAAGGCGAGGTCCTTACCATTGCCGGGCAGTGGAGGGTCGGATACACCGCACGCTGTGGGGACAATCACACGGGCTCCCATGAGCACACACACGCGCTCCTCCAGCCGAGTGAGCTTCTGCAGCTTGGCGCGGCCACCCCTGGCACGGGCCTGGCGATTAAACGCTACTTTAGCCTGCAAGAGAAAGGACGGGCTGTAAGTGCGCAGTGAAGCCCTGATGTAGTGTGCACTGCCTCCCATGGTGGAATAGCTTGGACAGAGTGAAGCCCTGATGTAGTGTGCACTGCCTCCCATGGTGGAATAGCTTGGACAGAGTGAAGCCCTGATGTAGTGTGCACTGCCTCCCATGGTGGAATAGCTTGGACAGAGTGAAGCCCTGATGTAGTGTGCACTGCCTCCCATGGTGGAATAGCTTGGACAGAGTGAAGCCCTGATGTACTGTCCACTGCCTCCCATGGTGGAATAGCTTGGCCAAAGTGTAGAGTGCCGAATGGCCATTTGATGCTCATGACTGTCCCAATGCTGCTGGCTGAGGGCTGGCCAAAAGGACTTTCAGGTCCCTTTGCCCATCATGTCAGGTGTACATGCAAGAATGAGGAGGAGACTGGAAAGGCTACTCACCCTCACAATCCTGGTCAGATCGTTGTATTTCTTACGGCATTGTTTGTGGGTCCTGGGGGCCTCGCCGGTGAACGTCACCCTCTGGGCGATCTGCTTCCAGGCTTTGGTGTAGTCGTGGTGGGTTGGATTCCTCCCACTCTCTGGAAACAAGATCTTGCGCCTCACCTCCAGAGCTGTGACCATTATGTCCAGATCACCCTCTGAGAAGCGCAGGGCACGCTGACGGGCCTTCTCTGGCGTTGCCATGACTCCCTGGGGCTGAGCAGTAGTGTTGAGGCCTCTTTGCAAGGCTGCAGTGTGCAGGGCGTGGCAGCAGACCAATTCGTCCCTTCCCCCTTTAAGAGCTGGTCGGCACCACGGGGTCTGCTGTCAGTGCAAAAATGACCGCACCCGTGCTGCGCCCCGCCTGGGCGCTATCCCTCTGGACCGCCGGCTTAGCGCCTAAAGAGAGTAGTGGAACGCCTCTTTTAGCGCTCCACCAACCTCTTAGGGCGAAGCCACTGAATTCCCGGCAACGGGGCGCTACTTTGGGGCGGGCGCTAACTTCGGGCGGGCGCTAAGGTTAGCGCCCCAAAACTGTCTATACTGAAAATCTAGCCCTATGACTCTATTACACAAGGTTAAAGAAAGAAAAAGCATGATCTTCAGGATTTAATCCAAATAACAGTGAATAGTCTCAATTTTTTATTGTTGTTCTAAATGCATGGAACCCTCGGATTTTCTTCAATTCATTATATCGTTTTCTAGATCTACGAATCCTGTGATTGGTTACAGCATTACCTATCTCCTGTTGTAGCATTCTTAAGCTTGTACAGTGGTACCGAGTTTTAAAACTTTGGAAAAGTAAAACGTTGAATTTCGACTTCTTACATCCAATTCAGAGTGGATCTTCACAGGTTGTTTCTACTTTTCCTTTCAGATCCGCGGGCCCCCTCGGTGTCCGTCCTTCCGCCTTCATCGGATCAAATCGCAGCAAACAACACGGCGACCCTGGTGTGTTTGGTGAGCGGCTTTAACCCGGGCGTTGTGGAGATTGAGTGGACTGTCGATGGCAGTGTCAGAGGAAATGGTGTTGAGACCAGTCGGGTCCAGCAGGAGACGGACAACACGTTCAGTGTGAGCAGTTATCTGACTCTGCCAGCCTCAGAGTGGAACTCACACGAGCTTTACTCCTGTGTGGTTAAACACGAGACTCAGGCAAACCCGCTTCAAACAAGTATCGCCAGATCCAGCTGTATCTGATTCATGAATCTTATATAATCGTCTTTTACACATTAGTAACATTTCTTTGAACAAAGTTCGATTTTAAAGGCTAGATGCTTAATTTTAATTGCTGTATTTCAAATCATAACGATAAATGTGCAGCTAGTTTGTTTGCTTGAATCCACTGGGTGTAACTTAAGAGTGTGTTGACATCACACCTTCTCTATCAATGGAAATGCAACAGAGTAATAAAATTACTGTTCTACTGTCTCAGATAATGTCACTATTTTCTTGCTGTAATTCTCTCCGAATTTATAACAATTTTAAAACATCCAAATCGCGATTTTCAATTTTTTTCTGTAAATTTACATAAAACCGCCAAACATTCGGTGGACATGGCGATTTTACAGAACCGATGGGTGACGTGGTAGAGGCTAAATTTGGTGGGTATATTGAGGGAACTGCATTGGGTTTAATTGTGATTACGTTTAATATTCTATCTTGTTCTTAATGACCTCAGTGAAAAACCATATAAATCCCAAAATTACGTTATATTATACTCGTTGGAAAGGTAGCTCCAGCCGAATGAGAATGTAATTCACGTTCACGTAATTAAAGGATCCATCCTATACTCATACGAAACATTCACATACTAGAGAGTATTTTGAACCCATTTTCATTGCATTTGCCAGAACACGAACAGTATAAAGTCCCCTTTTGTGTAAAAAAGGTTAACGAAAGGCAAAGGTGTCTCCTTTCTGACCAAATGTGTCGCTGTGGAGTGTTAGGAGCTGTACATAGAAAATGGCGAAGTTAGAATAGCTTGACAGGACCAGAAAGCATTATGGTTGACTACGGTTGCTATGGGACAAACTAGTTATGGGATCATGGAAAGTACAACAATCAGCTCATCACAGCTACGTAAGAAAACAGGCTTAAGAGATCTTGAGATAAGAGAACTGGGACCATCTCCTACGGATAAGGTTGGAACAAGGAAGGCAAAGATTGCGGTTGAGAGGGAGGTCCAAAGGCAGAAGTACTACAACTCAAGTTCAGCTATGCCTGTTTGCTAATCTGTATAAAATATGAATGATTAGTAACACATGTTCAGCCCCAGCACTGCAAACTGCCATGAATAGTATCGTTTGTATTGCCCAAGTAGACATTCTACTTGTGAATAATATAGACATATATCACTCACTTGTAGTCGTAGTCCGCTGTCAAATATCAATAAACACCTGTCAATGTATCACTTACTCATGGGTCTTAGAATCTGTTAATTACTATTTATACAACCGTTTTGGCGACCTGTTGCAGGATACTAATTCGTGGTTATTTGATCAGCAACTTATTTGATCAGGGACTGATCATCCCTGAACCAACCCCAGCGCACACTAGAGAGAATTCAGGAATACGAATTGAAGTTGAAGTTAATAGAAAGTAGAAGTAATTGAGAAGTTAGGAGAATATGTACACAAATGCCTCGCCAGACGCTGGTGGCCCTCTGACGGTAGGGGACTTGATGAGGGACATCGACCACCTGAGCGAGCTGGTTCAGGTTCTGGAGAAAGAGCTCATTGGTGCAGGAAAGAATTATAAAAGTTACACCAAAGCAGCGGTGCTGCAAGGTTTGTTCGCCGTCGCTAAGGAAGTTACAGACGAGAATAAGAAACTAAGGCCTAGTATAAAAGAATAGAAGAATGATCAGCAAAGAGTGTGTGTAACCTGCCAAAAACTAATAACACAACTAGAATAGTGCTCAAAACATTGCAAGAAATTAAAGGAAATTGTGCAGGAAAAGGATGAGGAGCACCAGGGGTTAAAGTGAGCCGTTAAACATTAGACAGGGGCTGTGATATAGTTAGGTAAAGAAAATTCGGCTATTCACACGGAGTGTAACCAAAGAATTGGGAGACAAGAGAAATAAATTAAAAGCCCACAAGGTTTATAACCACGAGGTTTACACTATCAGGAAAGGATGAACGAGGCGAGTCTCTTTTCTCTTTGCTCGGCCGGCCCATTGGCCTCACTCCTTTTTCCCAATGTGAAGCACCCAAACTAAAAGCAATATCAAATGGGATGTGACCAACAGTCTTTGTAACAGCTGGAGTATTTCCTTATCTTCTTAGTCTATATCTATTTTAGATAATATTCAACATTATATTCGCTTTTTGGTGACATTTTTTTCCATCTGCAAGCTAACCTTTAATAATATATCTACGTGGATCCCAAACCCGTTGTCTGTGGAGCAGTGTATTCGTATTTAGACTCTATTCTGATTTGCTATTTTCCTATCCAATATGTCCGACCTCACACTGTGTTACCTTAAACTATCATGGTTCCACGCACTCTACATCCTTTTGCAAAATGCTGATCTCTTCTTCACATATCACTATGGATTGCAGTTGAATGTCACCTGTAAACCTGGTTTTAGTTCCTTTTTGAATTCCAGGCCATTTATATTGGGTTGAAATGTTGGAGCCTCAGCGAGAAAGCAACAAGGAGATTTACTAAAGACTTTTTTAAATTAATTATGAAGGGTTTTGACAGATTAAATGGTGAAACTCTACTTGCTCTGATTGGGAAATCAGTGACGAGAGGCATCCATTTAAAATTACCACTAAGAGAATAAAGAGAGAGAGTAGGAGAAAGGTAATTCTGCAAACATTTATTGGAGTAGGTATTGCTTTGCCACCGACAGTCCTTGAAGGAGAGACAATTGCATCTCTAAAGCGAAAATTCGAAAAATATTTGATTGAGGGAGATACCCTGAATGTGAAAAGAAAGAGTAGTGGAATCAGTAGTTGACTTGGAGTGGTCTGCTCAGAGTGGGAGTAAATGGAGTGAACTTGAATAAAGTGTTTTATTTGGAATTTGGAAAGAGTGGGAATTCGGAGAAGAGAGGGAAGGAGTTGTTGCTTTTTGCCTAACACAACTTGTGGTGCTTTCTGTTACAGGTAGATATTTAATTTCATTACCCTTAACTTAATCTAGATCAAGTAAGTAGTCAAGAAACTACAGTGTAAACTAAGTTACCTAATTACAAATTTAATTAAATTAAACAAGGTCATATAGAGATGGGAGTGCAGGTGGAGTGCCGCAACTGCAGCATGTGGGAGTTTGTGGAGAGCATTGTGATCCTGGACAACCACGTTTGAAGTAAGTGCCTGCGTCTTGAGAAACTTCAGCTCAGAGTTTTTGAGTCTGAGGTGCAGACATTGCGGGGCATCGGGGATGGGGAGAGTTACCCGGACACTTTGATCCAGGAGGCAGTCACGCCCCTTAGGTTAGGTAGTGGTACAGGTCTGGTTACTGCTCAGGGACAGGAGGGTGTGACTGCAACTCAGGCAGGTAAGGGGACCCCAGCTGCAGTGCCAGAGGAGCCCCAGCCTTTGCCCTTGTCCAACAGGTATGAGGACCTTGCTGCCTGTGTGGATGAGGGAAAAGCCTGCAGGATGGATGAGCAAGCTGACTATGGCACCATGGTGCAGGGGGCCATTCAAGTGGGGGGAGTGAAATGGAATGTAGGTGTGGTAGGACACAGTATAGTCAGGGGGATAGATATTGTTCTCTGCAGCCGTGAACGAGAGTTCCAAAGGTTCTGCTGCCTGCCCAGTGCCAGGGTTAAAGACATCTCCTCACGGCTAGAGAAGAGGGGGAGGATCCAGTTGTGTGGTCCATGTAGGAAACAACGACATAGGTAGAACTAGGAATTAGGTTCTGCTGAGGGAGTTTAAGGAGCTAGGGTCCAAATTAAAAAGCAGAACCTCAAAGGTAATAATCCCTGCATTGTTACCTGAGCCACGCGCAAATTGGCAGAAGGACAAACAGATTTGAGATTTAAATGCATGGCTCAAAAATGGTGTGGGAGGAAAGGGATTCAGATCATGGGGCACTGGCACCAGTCCTGGGGAAAGAGGGCGCCGTTCCATTGGGACAGGCTCCACTTAAACCGGGCTGGGACCAGTGACCTGGCGAATCAAATAACTAGGACAGTAGACAGGGCTTTAAGCTAATGAAGGCGAGGGGTGGTGGTGGACGGATTCAGGAAATAGTACATGTAAAAGCAGCGAGAGAAATGTCGAGGCTCGAGAGCAGAGTAGAGTTTTGGGTAAAAACAAGCAGAGTGGGTCAGGAAGGGACAGAGAGAGTAACAAAGGCATCAGTGACTAAGGTGACATCAGGGAAAAATAGAAATAAGTCAAACCTAAAGGCACTATATCTGAATGCATGAAGCATTCACAACAAAATAGATGAATTAATAGCACAGATAGAAATTAGCAGGTTTAATCTAATAGCAATAATGGAGACGGGGTTACAACATGGCCAAGCTTGGGAACTAAATATTCCAGGATACTTAAATTTTAGAAGTGATAGGCAAAATCGAAAAGGAGGAAGGGTATCCCTGATAATAAAAGATGGGATAAAGACACTAGAGGGAAAGGATCTTAGCTCCGAAAATCAAGTAGTAGAATCCGTTTGAGTGCAGCTAAGAAACAGCAAGGCGCAGATAACATTGGGGGGAGTTGTTTATAGGCCCACAAATAGTAGTTGTAATGTAGGGCAGAGTATAAATCAGGAAATTAGAGGCGCATGTAACAAGAGTAATACAGTAAGTAAGGGGAACTTTTATCTACATATAGATTGGGCAAACCAAATTTGTAGTAATAGTGTGGTGGATGAATTCATGGAATGTATACAAGGTAGTTTTCTAGATCAGTATGCTAAGGAACCAACTAGGGAACTGGCTATTTTAGATCTGGTATTGTGCAATGAGAACGGGTTAATAAATAACCTTTTAGTAAAAGGGTCTTTATGAAGAGAGACCATAATATGATAGAATTTTATATTCAGTTTGAAAGTGATTTAGTTAAATCTAAATAAAGCAAACTATGTAGCTATGATGGGCGAGTTGGCTAAGGTAGATTGGGGAACTACATTAAAAGGCATGATGGTAGACAAGGAATGGCTAGCATTTAAAGAATTAATACATAATTTACAACAAATATATAGGCCTAGAAATTCAGTTGCTTGCGCCACCAGTTTGCGCCCAAAGAGGCCACTCAGAGGCTTTAGCGCCACTGGCCGCAACCACCGCGATATTTAGCGGGGCGCTAATGGCGGCGTTAGCCTGTAGCGCTGCACCACCACGGATGATGTCATAGGTGTGCGCAATGCCCCGCTACCGCTCCGAACGCCATATTAGGTCGCGGCCGCCTCTTCCGCACCGGCCGCAAATAGCGACCGGCACACAGGGGCCTACCTGTGGCGGTAGTGGCGCGAGTTAAGGTGGAGGTGCGGCCGGCCGCTTTTTCGGCGGCCGCCTGTCCTACACCCCCCCCCCCCCCCCCCCACGGCATTGCCGGCTGTTTCCCGAGAGCCCGGCACTTCTCCTTGGTGCCGGACTCATTTGCTGGCACTCGCGAGCGTGGATCGCACTGTTGCAGGCACCTCCCCCTTAACAGTGGGAGGAAGGCCTGCAGTACCGCAGCGTGCCATGCCGCAGCGGGTGGCGCTGCGGCACTTTGCGCGCCGATATTCAGTTTCAGCGCCCCAAGCGGGGCGCGGGAAGCCTTGTATAGCGGCCGGCTTCCGTTTGGGGCGCTGAAACTGAATATCCCGATGGCGCAAGTGGCTCCGCGCGCAGCGGTAATTCCGGCGCCCAGCTCTTTTTAGCCCATATTCCCTTAAGGCACAAAAACCCCACAGGAAAAGTGGTCCAACCGTGGCTAACAAGAGAAGTTAAAGATAGTATTAGGTCAAAGGATGCGGCTCATAATGTTTCCAAAAAGGGTAGTAAGCCTGAGGATTGGGAGGATTTTAGAATTCAGCAAAGGAGGGGCAAGAAATTGATAAAGAGAGGGAAAATAGAATATGAGAGTAAACTAGCGAGAGACATAAAAACAGACTCTAAAAGCTTCTATAGGTATGTAAAAAGGAAAAGATTAGCAAAAGTAAATGTGGGTCCCTTACAGGCTGAGACAGGAGAAATTATAATGGGAAATAAGGAAAAGGCAGAGAAATTAAACAAATACTTTGTATCTGTCTTCACAGAAGAAGATGCAAAAACTTTCTGGAAATATTGGAGAACAAAGCTCTAGTGAGAATGAGGAACTGAAAGAAATTAGTATTAGTAAAAAAATAGTACTGGAGAAATTAATGGGACTGAAAGCTGATGAATCCTCTGGACCTGATGGCCTACATCCTAGGGTTTTGAAAGAGGTGGCTATAGAGATAGTGGATGAATTGGTTGTCATTTTCCAAAATTCCTTAGATTCTGGAATGTTTCCGGCAGATTGGAAGATAGCAAATGTAACCCCACTATTTAAGAAAGGAGGAAGAGAGAAAATGGGGAACTACAGACCAGTTAGCCTGACATCAGTAGTAGGGAAAATGCTAGGATCTATTATTAAGGACGTGGTAACAGGGCACTTAGAAAATAATAATAGGATTGAGCAGAGTCAACACGGATTTCACAAATCTCTTAGAATTTTTTGAGATTATAACTAGCAGAAATGATAAGGGGGAACCAATGGATGTGGTGTTTTTGGATTTTGAGAAGGCATTCGATAAGGTGCCACACATGAGTTTATTAAACAAAGTTTGGGCTCATGGGATTCAGGGTAATTGTTGTATCCGTGTGTTAATGGAGACACGGAATGCAGGAGCTGGTTTAACAGGTGTTTACTGAACAAAGTCTGGAGGTGAACTAACAGATACAAGACACTATACAGGCTTATATAGCCCGAGTGGCCACTACCGGCATTACAGTACACAGGGGCTCTTAAAGGCACATACACCACAATTCCTCCCCTTTTAGACAACCAGTACATAACAATTTAAGTAATCATTAATTAACATGTTTACAAGAACAATAATCTACACATTTGCTGCAGTTAATCAATTATAAGTCAGTCTCTCTGGAGGCTTCCTGACTCGGTCCGGATAACACCTCGGTGGTGTTGTAGTTTTCGGTGGTGTAGTAGGTTCTTTTGGCAAGGTCGATTCGGCTTGAATGCCAGTGTCGGGTTCATCTGGTTCCAGTATCACCGGATCGGAGGTACATACTATGGGTATCTCTGCTTCATCATTAGGCATATAGAGTTGTGGTTTAGGTTGTCCTTTTCCAGATGACTCTATGATCTGGTCAGCATGGCACCTTATTATGCTTTCTCCAATGTCCACGGTATACATCAGTGGTCCTAGTCATGTGCAAATAGTTCCAGGCTGCCATTTCTCGGTACGGTAGTCCCGGGCCAAAACTTGTTGACCTATCTGGAAGGTTCTAGTTGGCCTTTCATTCATGCCTTGAAATTGTCAGTTCTCTACGTCCCTTCTGATGTTTGGCTTGATCAAATTCAGCCGGCATCTTAGTCTTCTATTGAAAAACATCATGGCGGGAGTTTGGTTTGTAACCACATGTGTTGCATTCCTGTATGCAAACAACAAGTTATCTACCTTATGCTGTAGATTTATGTCTTCATTACCCATGGCCTTTATGGCCTTCTTGAAGGTCTGGACAAACCTTTCAGCCAATCCATTGGTGGCGGGATGGTATGGGGCGGACGTGTGGTGCTTAACCCCATTGTTTTTTAAGAACTTCCTGAATTCTTCGGACACAAATTGCGGTCCATTATCAGAACAGATCTGTTCAGGCAGCCCATTCCTGGCAAATATGGTCCTTAATACTGTGATGGTTTTTTCCGTGGTGGTGGAGGACATCTTTATTACCTCTGGCCACTTGGAGTGTGCATCAACCGTGATTAAGAACATTGGCCTAGAAATTCACTGGCCTTAGCGCCGCTTTTGAGGCGCTAGAGGGCCTAGCGCCGAAGTTATGGCCAGTTTAGAAATTGACAGGGGCCCTAAATCGGCGTTAGGCCGGTAGCGCTGCGCCAGCACCGATGACGTCATCGGTGTGCGCAGCGTCCCGGTTGCCATGGTAACCCGCCCGAACTCGGAAATTGAGTTGCGGCCGCCTCGCCCGTGGCAGCCGCAAGCAACGTTCTGGCAGAGGTGCCTTACAGAACTTTGCGCCGGCGCATTAAAGGCCCCGCGGCGGCCGGCTGCTTTCCCGCCGGCCGCCTGGCCGCAGCTCCCTCCCCGGACTTCCCCCCCCCCCCCCCGGAACAGAAGCAAGCCCGGCACTTGTCCGAGGTGCCGGGCTCATTTTTAAAAAGATTATCGCGGGCCGCGGCCGGGTGCAGGCAGCTCCTCCTTAACAGAAGGAGGAGGCCTGCACTTCCCGAGCCTGCTGCACCGCAGCGGGTGCTGCAACGCCGGAATAGCGCCGCAATGCGGCGCGTGGCGCCAGTTTTGAGGCGCTGAGACCCCTCAGTAGCGCCGGCAGCCGTTTGGGCGCGGCGCTACTGAATTTTTGGCGCGCGCAGGGGGACTTAGCGCCGGCACTAACTTCCGGCGCTAAAGCCCTCGCTGCGCCAAAACCGAATTTCTAGGCCATTGAGTCCATAAATGGACCAGCAAAGTCGATGTGTACTCTTTGCCATGGAGATGAGGGCCACTCCCATGGATGTAGAGGGGCTTGTGGTGGGGCGTTTTGGACCTTCTGGCATCCTAGACAGCCCTTGGTCATTTCGTCGATGTCTCCATCGATACCTGGTCACCACACAAACGCTCTGGCTAGGTTCTTCATTTTCACTCCACCCAGATGCCCCTCGTGAAGCTCCTTTAGCACTTTATCCTGGAGTTTGGGTGGAATCACCACTCTGGATCCACACATCAAGGTTCCTTGGCACACTGACAGCTGTTCTCTTCTTTGCGAGAATGCTGGCAACAGTGGTTCGCCATGTGCTGGCCATCCCTTCACCGTTAAATCGTAGACTCGTGACAGAGTCGGGTCATTTCTCGTTTTCTTTTCAATGGTAGAATTTGTTACTGGTAGACATTCCACTATGGTTGAGTGGAACATCTCCACTGGGTCCACTGTAGGTGCCTCTTCTACCATTGGCAACGGTAGACGCAATAAACCATCAGCATTTCCATGCTGTTTTGATCCTTTGTATTCTATGTCATATTGGTGTGCCCCTAGGAAAAGGGACTACCTCTGTAGCCTTTGCGCTGTCATAATGGGAACGCCCTTTTTAGGGATGAATATGGAGACGAGCGGTTGATGGTCAGTCAACAAGGTAAATTTTTGTCCGTGTAGGTAATGGTTGAATTTCTTCACTCCCCATACCAGGCTGAGTGCTTCCCTGTCGATCTGGGCATAGTTACGCTCAGCTGAGTTCAATGAGCGTGACGCAAAAGCTATCGGCCGCTCCGAGCCATCAGGGAATCTATGCGATAATACCACTCCTACACCATAAGGGGATGCATCGCACGCCAGTCTGATTGGCAGTGATGGGTTGTAATGAGCCAAAACTTCCTTGGACGCGATCAAGCCTTTGCATTTATGGAAAGCATGTTTACAGTCTTCGCTCCATTTCCAATTTACTCCCGTTTGTAGCAGTTTGTTAAGAGGGTGCAGAACAGTTGACAAGTTCGGTAAAAATTTATGATAGTAATTTATCAATCCCAGGAACGACCTTAATTGTGAGACATTTTCAGGTGCTGGGGCTTTTATGACCGCTTCAATTTTTTCAGGTGACTTATGCAACCCTTCTTCGTTAATTATGTGGCCACAATATGATATTTGTTTCTGGAAAAATTTGCACATGGGGCAATTTGCTCGTAGGCCCCGTTCTCTCAGCCTAGTGAGCACCTGCTCCAAATTGGCAAGGTGCTCGTTGTCGTTTTCTCCTGTTACAAGGATGTTGTATAGGTAGCATTGATTTCCCGGAATCCCTTGCAGGACTTGCTCCATAGCTCTTTGCCAGATAGCTGGAGCTGATGCTACTCCGAAAACCAGTCGATTGTACTGGTACAGGCCTTTGTGTGTGTTTATCATGAGATACATTTTAGAGGCCTCCTCAACCTTCATCTGTAGATATGCCTGTGCCAAGTCAATTGTGGTGAAACGTTTCCCTCCGGATAGTGAGGCGAAAATATCTTCTATCCTCGGAAGAGGATACTGTACCATGTGAAGGACCGGGTTTACAGTCACCTTGAAGTCCCCACAGATGCGAATTTTTCTCTGTTCTTCAGATTTATCATTATTCAACGTTTTCTTCATGACCGGGATGATGGGTGTTGCCCACTTGCTCCAATCTATCTTGGATAACACACCTGCCTTTTCCAAATTCTCCAGCTCTGCCTTGACTGCTGGACGAATTGCGTATGGCACTGGCCTTGCCTTAAAAAACTTGGGAATTGCCGCATCTTCCACTTTTATTGAGGCAGTGACGCCTTTCAAGGTTCCTAGTTCCTGTTGAAACACTTCTTTGGCATTGGCCAAGATGTCTTTTAATCGTTCAGGTATGACGTCATCATCATTTTTTTTCTTACTGGTCACCGTCAGTGCGTGAATGGAGTGCCAGTCTAAACGTATCTTCCTGATCCATTCACGTCCCAACAGCGGTGGACCACCATCTTGCAGAACATATAAATACAACTTCTGTATTTCCTTGCCGTTGTATACAACAGGCACCCTTATTTTCCCTCTGGGGTATACTTTCTGCCCCGTATATGTTTTCAAGATAATGGATGTGTCTTTCAAAGGTATATGCGGAAATAGCCGCTCGTAATCCCGTCGACTTATGACGGTCAGAGCTGATCCTGTATCTAGCTCCATTTTAAATGGGGACCCTGCTATCGTGAGGGTAACCCAAATGGTCTGGTAATCTTCTTTGGCAATTACATTATGTAATTTGAGACAGCTTAGTCTCTTGTTTCCGGAGTCGCTATCGCTCTTCTGGTCTTCGGATCTACTGTCCATCATCATTTGTACCTTTCTGTACTTTTCCTTATTGATTTTTTTTCTTTCAGTGGATTTTTTGTTTCCAGATCGGCATACACGTGCAATGTGTCCCATCTTTCCGCATTGCCTGCATGCTTTGTCCTTGAACCAGCAGTCCCTCTGGTCATGGGTGGATCTGCCGCAGCGATAACATCTCTCGAAACCCTGTGTCATTTCATGGGTGTCTAAGTCCTGTGGCTTTTGCTGTATCACTGCAGCTCCTCTTGCTGCTGCTTCGTATGATACAGCCACACTGAAAGCCTTGTCCAGTGTCAAATCTTTCTCAGAAAGTAGCCTTTTCTGTGTTCCTTCACTTAGGAGACCGCAGACGAATTTGTCTCGAAGAGAATCTGCCAGTCCTGCCCCGAATTGGCAGTGCTTTGACAGCTTTCTTAATTCGGTGAGGTAATCAGCATTACTTTCATTCTTGTGCTGATTCCTCCTGAAGAATTTGAATCGTTCCGCAATCAGCAGCGGTGTTGGGTTTAAGTGCTCCTGTAGGGTATCAACAATCTCTTTAAAATTCTTGTCCATCGGTTTGGCTGGAGTGATTAAGTTTCGTAACAGCCCGTATGTCCTTGCGCCCATTAGATTTAGAAGTACCGATGCCTTTTTATCATCCTCTATTTCATTCGCTGTGCAATATACCTCCACTCTTTCCACATATGTGGTCCAATCCTCTACATCACTATCGAAAGCAGTAATATTGCCAGTCTTAGGCATCCTGAAAAAAAATGGCGCCTCCCGCACTTTCCCGCCGCTGCCGCTGCTGACAACGCTGTTCTCCGCGGTTTTTATTTATACAGGTATTTTTAATAGTTGGAGACTCATTCCCGCCGGACTCTCTGGGAATTTTCCCTCCCTCTGCTTGGTCCGGACACCGACCTGCTTTGCAGCGCTGGCCGTCTCCCAAGTGCTCCACCCTCCGTCTCTGTTTGCCTCCGCCTTCGCTGCTCGGCCCCGCTGCAGAGCCAGCCGATCGAGCCCCAGCCCGCCGCCCAGGAAGGATTATTGCAGTACCTGCCACCAGCCTGGCTAGCTGGTGAAACCAGAGTTTTTTCTTTTTTTTTTTCTTCGTCCTTCGTCTGAGGAATCGATCTCCTTGAGGTGCTGCCGAATTGCAGGTAAGTCCGTTTCCAATTCGTCGCCACTGTTGTATCCGTGTGTTAATGGAGACATAGAATGCAGGAGCTGGTTTAACAGGTGTTTACTGAACAAAGTCTGGAGGTGAACTAACAGATACAAGACACTATACAGGCTTATATAGCCCGAGTGGCCACTACCGGCATTACAGTACACAGGGGCTCTTAAAGGCACATACACCACAGTAATATGCTAGCATGGATTGAGGATTGATTAATGGACAGAAAACAGAGTAGGAATAAACTGGTCATTTTTGGGTTGTCAGGCTGTAACTAGTGGGGCACCGCAAGGATCAGTACTTGGGCCTCAGCTATTCACAATCTACATCAATGATTTGGATGAAGGGACCAAATGTAATATATCCAAGTTTACTGATGATACACAGCTAGGTGGGAATGTAAATTGTGAGGAGAATGCAAGGAGGTTTCAAGGGGATATGGACAGGCTAAGTGGGTGGACAAGAACATGGCAAATTGAATATAATATGCAGAAATGTGAAGTTATCCACTTTGGTAGGAAAAATAGAAAAGCAGAGTATTTTTTAAATGGTGAGAGATTGGGAAATGTTGGAGTTCAGAGGGACCTGGGTGTCCTTGTACACAAATCACTGAAAGTTAACATGCAGATACAGCAAGCAGTTAGGAAAGCAAATGGTATGTTGTCCTTTATTACAAGAGGATTTGAGTATAAGAGTAAAGACATCTTACTGCAATTATATAGGGCCCTGGTGAGACCACACCTGAAGTATTATGTACAGTTTTGGTCTCCATACCTAAAGAAGGATATATTTGCCGTTGAGGGAGTGCAGCGAAGTTTCACCAGATTGGTTCCTGTGATGGGGGGATTGTCCTATGAGGAGAGATTGAGAAGACTAGGCCTATATTCTCTAGAGTTTAGAAGAATGAGAGGTGATCTCATTGAAATATACAAAATTCTTACAGGGCTTGACAGGGTAGATGCAGGGAGGATGTTTCCCCTGGCTGAGGAGTCTAGAACCAGGGGTCACAGTCTCAGAATAAGGGGTCGGCCATTTAGGACTGAGATGAGGGGAAATTTCTTCACTCAGAGGGTGGTGAATCTTTGGAATTATCTACCCCAGAGGCCTGTGAAGTCTCAGTCATTGAGTATATTCAAGACAGAGATCGATAGATTTTTGAATATTAAGGGAATCAAAAGATATAGGGATAGTACATGAAAGTGGAGATGAGGTAGAATATCAGCCATGGTCTTAGTGAATGGTGGAGCAGGCTCGAAGGGCCAAATGGCCTACTCCTGCTCCTATTTCTTATTTTCTTGCTCTGGCGAAGAGCGAATTGTTCTGTAAGCTTCTAAATATATGCAGAAAATTACCTTTAACTAAATTACAAGTAGGAAAAGGGGGCACAGATTCAAAACAATACAAGGGAAATTCAGGATTGAGATCAAGATGGTTTTCTTCACAGAAAGTGTGATCAATACTTGGAAGAGACTTCCAGACACAATAGTAGCGATGATAACTCTGGAGTCATTTAAGAGACAACTGGATCAGAGCAGCGGAGAAACCATAGAGTATTTCTGGATGAATTAACTAAGACAACTTGGAATGGCCTTCCTTGTCAGTAATTACCTTTTGATCAAAGCACTCGAGGCGATATACAAAAGGTTCAAAGGCTGCGCTATTGAGAAAAAGTAGAAAAATTGAGACTCTTCAATCCTAAAAGGAGAGTAAAAAAGCCCCTACATATTTATGTAAGATACTAGCATTACAGATTTAACTACAGCACTACTTCAAGTTAAATCATCACTGTAGAACAAGAGGGAATGAAAATCTCTAAGACTGTCAGGAACCGCTTGTTCAGGCAAAGAGTAACTGCTACCAGTAATGATCTGTTGGCTAATGAAGACCAAACCTCTGGAATCATTCAGAAGGCAGTTTGAGACTGTGATAGTGGGACAGTTGGTTCGTATGAAAGAATTAGCTAGACTGGCCTATTGGCCCCCCTCATCTTTATTTATCTTTGTGGGAAAAACATGGAGATGGAGGAGAGAAAATAACGGTGGTTAAATTGTAGGAATGGGTTGAAGTAGGGAAAGATGAGATGGTGTGGAGAAACTTGGATGAAACCAAGGACGGATATAAGCTGTGAATGGAGAGAGGGACTAGAAAATGAAAGAAATGGTCATCTTGGACAGATAAGTACGTAAGAAAAGAAGAATTGGAAATATATATAGGCAAGAGATTGGAAAACAGTGAGTTAAGGATGAAAAGAAGACACCGTTAGATAAAGACATAGAAACGATATTTCATTTATATAACGCCTTTCACGTCCTCGGGAGTTACCAAAGCGCTTCATAATTAAATATTTTCGAGTTGTAAGTACTGCTGTAATGTAGGCGATTATTATATAGGTGGAGAAAGAGAGAGCATGTTGAAAAGAAGTTAAGGCGCACAGAACAGGGATGAAGGCGGCGCAATACGAATTTGGGAAACCTTGATAGGAGCTAGAAAGAAAGATAGTATGAAATATTAAAGTGACCGTAAGAGAACGGGAGATGTGGAAAATTAGCGCTTGCAGTAAGAGTGCTTGGGCTGAAGAGATTAAAGATGGAGGTGGACCGGCATAGAACAGAAAGGAGGAGGCAAATAATTGGATTAGAGAGAATATGGTAGAACTAATCAACGAGTTAAAATATGATGAAGACAGTGATAGGGTGGGATAATGCAAGAGCACAAGGGTGAGGAAGCAGATCAGACAAGAGTAGAAAAAGTACAGGGAAATATGAAGATAGGAGATGATGAGTGGCGAAAATAACAGGGTGTGGCGCAAACTGTTATCGACCCCTGAGAAATCTAACGTGTGGATCTTCACTGGGTGGTACAGGTGTTTCCGTATGGCCTGTGAGTTGCCAGAACTATAGAACGGACTGTTTGTTCATTCTAAAGTGGAAACAGACTTCCATAGTCATACCATTTTATTGTCCACCGTTTGATCGGTAGGGTTACTTGCGTATTTTCAATATTCAAACGAAATGCTAGAATGCCAAGTATTAACAGTTCTGATTTTACTATATTCCAATGTTTTTACCTTCTTGAAAAATACAGGCGGGTTGTAATAAATTGTTACCATATCACTGTGCCTCGGAATGTCGAAAACATTCACATTCCAGTAATGCATAATGTATGTCAGTAAGTTTGTGTTTCAGAGTCAGGTGCTTTGCTGCAGTGTATCAGATAACGTAGAAATGCTTCTGCTTTCGTCTTCGTGGGCCATGTAGTTTCGTCATGGAGCTTTCGGGAGAACAAAGTTTAAATGGATGTTCCCATTAATTTGCATATATCGCAAGTTATTGATAGTCACAGAGTTTGGTGTTCTGATTATAATTTATTCACTAATGAAGGAGCAGTTCTACAATCGGGCCTTTCCAAGCCTTCAGACCCGCAAAATCCAAACAGGACAAACCAGTAAATAAGCAGAAACATAATCGAATTGCTGGACTTCGGAGGCCCGATTTGTGAGGGTTCCGGGCAACATGGAGGGCCACAACCCTGAAAACGATTAGCTAGAGAGAGAATGGGAGAGAGAGAGAAGAAAATAAAGACCATGTGTGAATACAGGAATAATATATTAGTGCAACGTGTATGAGTGATAAGTCAGTAAACGAGGATGGAAAGAACAAATACTCTTGTGGCTCTAAAGGATAGACTATAACTAGTGCATTTTATGACTGTGTATCCATGTTGTTAAAGCATTGTTGCCTAATTCAAAATGCCGCTGAAGTTGACATTTTAGCCAGTTTCTGCCGTGTGACGTTTAAGTGTCCACTGGACAAACGCCTCGACTGACAGCTTTACCAGCTACAGTTATTGTGAAAGCAATTGTGACAGAGCACCTGTGACAGAGACTGTAGGTCCCGCATTGGACTCATCAGTCACCTGAGAACTCATTTTTAACGTGGAAGCAAGTCATCCTCGGTTCCGAGGGACTGCCTAAGAAGAAGAATTTACGCTCTCTCAGACCTTTTTAGAATGCATCCTTTTCTTCCTCGTGGGTTACAACTATGGGTAGTGTTTTGCCATTTGGTTGTTGATTTGTCTGCTATGCGCTATGTTTACTGTTTTCTGTCGCTTATATGTGCTCTTCCCAAGCGAGAAATACAACTAAACGATCTTACAATCTTTAATAACACAATAAGATAAAGGAGGTTGCATGAGACCGAGACAGTGATACAGTATTTCACCACAATGTAGCCATACCTTGAGGGTGATTGCAATATAGTAGAATACACCTGTAATGCAGGACAATATCAAGTACAACCCTATACGACAAAAAATGCCATGATTACATGTAATGTTATTATACCATAAAAGTTGTAAGAAGTAACGTTAATTTACTTTTCTTCAAGTTGTTCGAAAAATATTGTTCTTATGTTTCACAGTATAGATTGCACAGATGGAATATCTGACATCAACGCAACAACATTAAAATAAATGTTGCTAAATCTATCTACAATATTTGCCTATCCTCTTGATGCGCTATTTTACCAGAAGCCGGCAGCACTGCTTATCTCTGAACAGATGCTGTCCGGGGGTTCCCCTATCCTCAGAATGGATACAATTGCAGCAGATGAACCTTACGTAGGGAAGCGAAACATTAAACTTTTACAGATGTCAGTCGTTTTATAATAATATTACTACACATTTTAAGCACCAAATTCTCCGTTTTATTAAATATTAATATAAATACATTTCAGAAGAAATTCATCAGATGTAATGCATTGCAATCTATAACCTGCGGATGTTATACAGCGAATCACTTAAACGATGGCTTGTTCAATTCAAAATGCAGATCTTTTGTGATTATTCGATTTGGAACGTTCGTGCCGCATGGAATTTACAGCGGGATGTTTTCGAGTTTGTGCCCTGCCCTAAACATCAAACCTAAACGTGTCCCCTGTCTGCCCTCTCTCTCCATCAGCGGAAGATCTCTATTGACCTGAAATACATTTGTGAATGTTACATCATGACACCTGTGCACCAAGATCAGATAGTGTGAGGATTATTACTTCTACCAGTATAAATGCCTGAAAGCTCAGAAATTCTGCAACTCGTTTTTCGGTGGAAATAAATTCAAGGAAACTGCAGCATTGTGGCAGCAAGAGAAGATTTAGGGGAAGTTAACATACTAGATTCTCATAACATCATCTGTGTTTCGGGTGAGTGCATTCCATCCGTTGGCCATTCTACAGACGGGCACCGGAGCGTGCAAATGAGAAAATAGTTTCCTCGCGGGAGTGACGCTTTGCTTCAAACGTGCGCTGACTGATTTAACAGAAACTTACATATTTTTGAGTTTATTAAATTACCAGTGGAGACTATTTGCATTTATCTACACTTTGCATGAAACTGAGTAGTTTAAATGTGTGATTAAGATTGCTATTTTTTTTCTTTTTAGAAAAACATTCAGCTTGAATGAATTAAATTATTAAAATTGCTAAATGTTCGGAGGAATGTATCATCAGAGATAGTTGATTTAGGAGATAACTGTAAAATAAATCTAGTGCCATTTTCATTAAATATGGGTCCTACAATATTACAGTATTCGGGCTTAACTAAAGTAGCAATGATAACGGAGAAATATCTCGTGCAGTTTAAAAGGTCAATTCTATGATCTGAATTGTCCTGCTTTGAAACGTTGTGACTGACGCAATTGGTTACCAGAAGCTGCTCATTGTTCGGCCGTCCAATGGGCGCTTTCAGGAGGAAAAAGGCGTTTGCATATCTAATGAGACGGCGACATTTCATTCGTGCAGCCTTTGATATAAAGGACGTCATCGACCAATCCGAAAGATAACAGTTCTTGTATTCACCCGCACCGTTACAATGGCAGCTGTTGCTCTTGTTCTGCTCCCGCTAATAATTGGTCTGACGTGTAAGTGCCTTGGCGATAATTGCAATCTTCTTTACCATAAAGAATTAGTAACGTGGATTAAAATTATGAAGCGAAAGCTTGATTCGAAACCTTATCGGATCTGAAGGAAATGTTCGATATCGGTGTTAAATTATGTAAGCCTTCGTTGATAGGCTGATTTGTAATAACAACATGTGTTTTGTTTAATTCGCAGATACGACCGCGCAGCTCAGCTTGATGCAGCCAGATTCAGAGTCCACTACACCAGGACGAACCGTTATCCTGAACTGTACAATCCAGGGAGTCAGTCTCTCAGAAAAGTATGCTTATTGGTACCAACAGAAGCGTGACAGTGCCCCAAGGTTTGTCCTGAGGGGCACCGATACAAGAGGCACCGGTATCCCTGACAGATTTACAGGCCTGGAAGACGAAGTAACCAACGTGGCCTATTTGACCATCTCTAACGTGGAATTGGAGGACGCCGCCGATTATTACTGTGCAACAGCTGACGACAGCAACCTCACACGGTGGCAGATCCATTGGCTCCTTCAATACCAAAATTCGCCACAGAGCCAGCTCTAGAATTTACACGGACTACTGACATCAAGCTCAGCAGCAGACCCAGTAATATTGCCTAATATGGTGCACTCTTGTTGCAATTTAAAAAAACTGCTATATGTTTGTTTCTACCCATCAAGTATGAATTCCTCCTTCCACGGATCTCCCTCCCCTCAGTTACACAGTTGGAGCGGTTTTTGTACGGCACTGTACCACCGTGGGTGGCAATTCGGTAGCGGGACCAGGCTGAATGTTTTGAGTAAGTAACATATTTATGCTTCATAAAGTAAATGCCTTGTAAGATGGCGAATTTAAATGCGGAGTTTAAAATTCTTTGTTTGCCCTTTTTTCAACTAAACTGGTCTTTCCGAGGCCGGACCACACCTGGAATGGTCTGATTCACCTGCTGCCAAACATGAAACAAACTATACTCGGGCATTTCCGTTGACCTTCTCAATTGAAACTCTGCCAAATGGAAATTCTATATAAAAAAAAAAATAATAAGTCCATATCCAACATACTTTCGATGTAACGTTTCCCCTTTGTAAGCTCTGCCCTGTGACAGCATCAGGGAGTGAGAGCGGCGTGTATGTGGAGGACGCAATATGTAGCAATTGCTCTTAAAATTGTGCCCTTTAAATACTCTCTCTTGGTGCTCCCCAGCATTCAGCGTCCATAGGTAGAAACACACTATTATGAACCGAATCGTAATTTACAGCTTGTAATGAATGGGATGGAGTGTGTTTAGGGGCTAACAATATATAATTTTATCACCAGCAAATAGGATAGTAATCCCACTGTACATTCAAATCTCTCCCCTAGGCAGAAAAGCACCAGGCGGTTGGACTATGTGGCTCAGGCTAAAACTATTTATTATGAATTGATTAAGACATACAGGTTATGCAGAAGGACTAGTTAATCTGATGAAAAAATATCAATACCTATATCTGATACTTTTAACCATTTCTAATGCTAAATTCTTAAGTATTTTTTTTGGAGTCCTAACAACTGTTTCCCAGAAATCAATACCGTGGAGCAGTCTAGCTCTAAGGACTTCCATTTCACTGAGGTGGGCTGGACGATTGGAAAATGGAAACTCAAGAAATGGCCAATGGTTTTTATAATTGTACTGCGTCCAGGCAATTTCTCATACCTCAATTTAAAATAGTCTTGCCTTTGTATTGCAAGACTCGTTCATATAGCCCAGAACTTTTCTCAGCAAACGGATAATCAATATAATGTATTTCTATTACGGGCTGAATGAAAATTGGAAAACAATTATCATGGCTGTCTGACCAGTTGTTTTATGACATCAGAATGCTGCCAAGCCCCATTGGAATTTCACATCTGGGTTGGCCATTACTTTTGTGAAACAATACCGTCAACCATCCGCCCCACGTTATTCAATGGCCCACATAGCGCAAAGAATTTGAGGCAATGGAAGTTGAATTTCCGCGCAGTTTGTCCGATCTCCACCTTAATCTTGGTGTAAGGTCAACGCAAACCATGTAGAAACGGCGTAAACGTCTCTCCCACACTTATGTCGATATTCCAACGACTTTACGGCGGGAAACTGGGACAAGCCCCGGGGGAATTCCAGGTGAATAATGTCTCCAGACAGACATAGGAAGGTAGGAACAGGAGGAGGCCATTTAGACCCTCGAGCCTGTTCCACCATTTAATGAGATCACGCCTGATCCGCGACCTAACTCCATATACCCGCCTTTGTCCCATATCCCTTAATACCTTTCAAGAGAGTTCCAAACTTTTACCACCCTTTGTGTGTAGAAGTGTTTCCTAATTTCACTCCTGAAAGGTCTGGCTCTAATTTTTAGACTAAGCCCCCTAGTCCTAGAATCCCCAACCAGCGGAAATAGTTTCTCTCTATCTACCCCATCTGTTCCCCTTAATATCATGAAAACTTCGATCAGATCACCCCTTAACCTACTAAATTCTAGGGAATACAACCCTAATTTGTGTAATCTCTCCTCATAACTTAACTCTTGAAGTCCGGGTATCATTCTGGTAAACCCACGCTGCACTCCCTCCAAGGCCAATCTATCCTCCCTAAGGTGTGGTGCCCAGAACTGCTCACAGTGCTCCAGGTGTGGTCTAACCAGGGTTTTGTACAGCTGCAGCATAACTTCTACCCCCTTGTATTCTAGTCCTCTAGATATAAAGGCCAGCATTCCATTAGCCTTTTTGATTATTTTCTGTGCCTGTTCATGACATTTTAATGATCTATGTACCTGGACCCCCAAGTCTCTTTGGACCTCCACTGTTTGTAGCTTTTCACCATTTAGAAAGTACCCTGTTCTATCCTTTTCAGGTCCAAAGTGGATGACCTCACATTTGCCTACATTGAAATCCATTTGCCGCAGTTTTGCCCATTCACTTTTGTGCTACCTATAGACACTCAAGCGAAAGGACAAAGGAACACGAAACAGAAGCAGCCACATGCGCTGTTTTGAATCAAAGAGGTCTGGCCTAGCTACAATTTAAATAAAAAGATAGAACAAGCATTTTATAACTTGAAACAAGATTAACCTGGTTCTGACACGGTTGCTATCAGGCAAAACGTGCAGACTTATTATTAATGCAAAGTAAATTATGCTCCGATATAGTCAACCAGTTAAAGCTCTGGGAAAGGTCCACACTCTCGCCCTTTTTTCCTAAATGGTAAAAAATTTCCTATCTTTCTGCCTACACAGTAGCTTCCCAGACATATACGGGTGAAAGGCAGTTTTGTTGTTTATCTATTCAGGTAACTCTTTGCTCATAAAGAGAATCACTACTGAAAACATATTCACCGGCTCAGTGAGTTCTCTCAACGTCACTGCAAAGTTTTTTTGAAATGCGAATCATGGTAACAGTATTCGAAACATGTTGGCGTCTCCCACCAATCAAATACATCCTTTCTATTGCTTGTACAAAGGTGATCGTCATCGTAGTTTCATCGTAACCAAAATCCGCCTCTACCGCAATGCAGGCTGTGTGACAGCGGGAAAGATTTGAAGTTTCATCCACAGGTTAATCTTCCTGCACAGAGGTTTTTAAAATCTGTACATGATGATGGGGCAAACCCATTGGATTCACGGTAGGGGTTGGAATTCCGCAGGAGCTTTCGCCGTTTCCGCGGCAATTTCGCCGGACGAACGGGGAGAACCCCTGAGAAAACTCGCCCCTACACACCAATTAGCAAGCTATATCCCCATTCAGTAGTGTTTAGTGTTTATAACCGTGAACTACGAAGTTAATTCTCCCGATCTCCCGCTGAAATTTCGGCTTAAGTTAGAACGGGAGATTTTGGTAACCTTCGGAGCAGAATTTGACAGTAGTGGTATGATTCGAATGGATACGGTGACGTATGATGCTTGCTTTGGAGTTTTCTACGTTTCCTGTCATAGTTGGGTGAATTAGAACATATTAATTTGTGATTTACTGAGTTAAAGAGCTTGGCCCTGACATTACGCCATGGGATGTCGGTAGTACAAAACCCCCTACGCAATTTTAGCGGAGGTGTGAAACCAAATATTTTTAAAAGGTGAACAGCTCCGCTAAAGTTATCGATGGAGGAGTGTCAAACCAAGGCGTTAAAAGATTTTCTCCAGGGCCTGCGAGAGACAGAGACAGTCATACATAATTCAGGATCCGCTCCAGGAAACTCTTTCTAACATTTTACAGATATTGCTGCCAGTAACCTTCATGGACATTGATATAACTCAGCTTAGCTGATATTTATAGTATTTGGGATTTTTTTGACCAAAACCACTAAGGATACATTTGTTACACTTTACGTTATTTGTTGCCGAAACCTTTGGACAGCTAGAAACCAAAGTTCAGGATCATTCTGAATTGGCCTATGGTTATATCACATGCTGAAGCAATCCTTGAATTTATTGTTCAATCATCGTCACACTGATAAACAATTCTATATGATGCGCAATGAATAACGATTACAGATATCGGAACATTTCTGTATGTGTGTAAAATAACATTAATTAAAGGAAAGGAGGTGAGGTTAAAATAAAATACCACGGTAAAGCACAAATGTTTTCCGTCACATCAGTTCAAAATGACTGGACTAAGTGTATGCAAAATGTACACTGTCGAGGGAATTTGCCTCAGTTTTATAACATTGGAAGTTTGTAAACAATGCTAGGACTAAGCAATCTAAAATGAAGCACACCTTCTGCAACAGGGCAGCCATATTTAAAATAACATCCCTGCGGTAGAAATGTATTTTCTGCTTGAAATGTTTCACAGAAATGCATCAAGAAATGTTCATCAGGAAATTGTCGAATGATTAGCAGCTCGGATATAATAACCTTTTTTAATGGTTATTTTTCATTGAAATAACTAATGTCCGTACATCTCCAAGGTTTAGAGTGGAGAATGTCAATGTGCTTTGAGAGTAGATATTTTGTTATTCTTTACATTTTCCCATCTGATGTTTATATCTGATATTCAAACTTTGAAACACGCATCTTTTGTTCGTTCTTGACATAAATTGTCGAGACAAAATTATTTCAGCGAAATGACTCACCAAACCCCAACCTTCACTCTGACCTTGTGTCGAACATTAATAAAGAACATTGCTCCAAGAGTTTTCTGGACCTACACCCAACGCTCTTCCAGCAGGTCAGGCAGCACCTGTGAAGAGAAACTGTTTGTTTGCGATGCTAAGTGTTTTCCAGCATTTTTTGTTTTTATTTCGGATTTGAACAATTCACAGTATTACGTTTTTGTTTCTTCTATCTATACGTACTTGAATTTTGAAAGCTACTACTCCTCGATAATCAAGGAATCCGTGTTTATTACCTTCTTCGCTATATTCCAGCCCCATTAGCAATTTTCAGGCTCTTCGACCTCTCCTAGCAATACTTTGAGTGAAACAATAATTTTACCGTCTGGAATTTAGGGCAAATCTTATTTATTTCGTACATTCTGCTTGCACATGCCGTCAGCTATATCGGACAACAATGTGTCCATGTGCAATTCCGTGGAAAGGTAAAACTCACACTGCAACTCCGAATCACACAGACAAATTCCATATTTAAACAATGTAGTTAAAACATAAAATTCAAATGCATTGGTCTATGTAAATCAACCCACAATTAATGCGACTCCTTTTTTTCTCTTAGGTCGTCAGTCAGCCACTCCCACCGTGTCGCTTCTGCCTCCAGCGAAGGATCAGATCGCAGTAGCCAACGCGGCGGCGACCCTGGTGTGTTTGGTGAATAATTTTTACCCGGATTACGTGAAACTTGTGTGGACTGTGGACGGCAAAGTCAGAGAGGTGGGCGTCCAGACCAGTTCAACCGTACAGGACTCTGACCAGACGTACAGTGTGAGCAGTTATCTGACTCTGCCAGCCTCCGAGTGGAACTCACACGAGCTTTACTCCTGCGGGGTTACACACGAGACGCTCGGGTCCAGAATTGAACAAAGTATCAGGCGATCAAGCTGCGTGTGATTAAGAAACGAAATGTATTTCAAAAAATCTTTTACCGTATCTGTATTACTGTTTAAAAGAAAAAGTGGGTGTTTCTTCTTTTGAGACTCGTCCAATTAAATGTCATTTTGCTGTTGATTTTGACTTCTTTGAAAAATAACGATACTTTGCTTTTTTGCATGAACGTCTTCCGTTTTAAATGCAGCCAATACATTTGTCTGAAATGTATCAATGATGTCTTACTTTGTCCTGAAGAAATAATAAAATATCATGAGCAGTACAATATGTTGTAATCCATCATAGTGTGAAGGCCAAATTCATGATGGAAAGGACACACCAGGAGTGTTCTAACCTGCACAGATACTGACTGACCCGATGTGTAGCTCCAGCACTTTATGTTTTTATTTCGAGGATTTACAATAGTTTTATATACTGGGTTTTCGATGTTATTCTGCACGTTCTTCTCTTCTCCGCGGCGGGAGAAAAGGTGTGCCGGATATTTGTGATTTAAAAAAAAAACTCCTCAAACATTGAATAGACATTTTGGCTTTTAAATAAAAAAAGATTTTTTATTTTGGAGATAGGAATCCATTTCTGGGTCTCAGTGGAATTCAGGCAAATGGATGACAGGAAGAGTTAGCAGAGGAGCAGAGAGCTCTTAGACTGATGGGATCTCCGGGGAATTCCGTGCTCCCTAGGTTGCAATTTTAATTTTTATATTGTAGTTCATGCTGTAATACTGTAAGAACCCCCATAATACAGGAATGATGTTTCTCAGAGGTTGAGTACTTTATTTCTGGAATATTAAAAATATGTGTTTTAATAGTTCCTGCTTTTTCAAAAAAACCTTCCTATTTTTGCAGTTTTAACTTTTACATTCTGCATTAACAATGCTCTATAAATTGACCTGTTTGGAACAACTGGGTCAAAACCGGTAACATTCTTACCGCTGAGTCAGACTGTTGTGGGTCCAAGCCACATTGCAGCGTTAGAACACATATTCAAGGCTGACACTCCAGTGCGGTGCTGAGGGAGTGCTGCACTGTCGGAGGTGTAGTTTTTCAGATGAGGCATTAAACCGAGGCCCCATCTGCCCTCTCGGTTGGATGTAAAAGATCCACCAGCACTATTCAAAGAAGATCAGGGGAGTTCTTCCAGAGTCCTGGCCAACATTTCCCCCTCAACCAAGACCATTAAAAACAGATTATTTATCTATTTCTTTGTTCCTGGGAGTTGGCTGTATGGAAATTGACTGCCATGTTTCCCTACATTATAACAGTGACTACACTTCAAAAAGTACTTTATTGGCCGTGAAGCGCTTTGGGACGGCCTAAGGTCGTGAACAGTGCTATATAAATGCAAGTTATTTCTTGCTTCTTTCTATTGTTTGGTGTTGCTCGCGAAATGGTAACCCCAGTTTTGAATGCTTTAAGATTTAACTAGAAATAATTACTATAAGAAACCTGTAAAATATAATTTCCAGTTAGAAAACTGAGCGATTCTTCCAAGATCCATGAAGTCTCCAACCCCAAGTCTTCCATTACCAGGAAGTCAAAATTGCCAAGGGCCTATTTTCTTCAGCTTTACCCCCCACCCCCAATGATTCCATTGTTCAGGTGCAATGCAGTGGAAGGATAAGCTGAGACTCGCTACATGAGGGGGGTGGGGGAATGGTAACATTTCCCTGAGGATTCTCCTGATCCCCCGCCAAATCATCGACGGAAAATCGGCAGAACCCCCAGAGCAAGGGTATTAATGGCCTACTGCGTCCTTTCTCTGGGTTTCCGCCGATCTTCCATCGGAGTTACCGTGGGAAATCGGAAGAAACCCCGCGGAAAGTTTACTCCCAGGTTCTAGGCCGGATGTGCTACCCATCCAATACTCGCTGTGAATTTCTGGGGTTCTGCTTCTTTGCATTTTTATAAAATCATAGAAAAATTACAACACAGAAGGAGGCCATTCAGCCCATCGTGTCCGTGCCGGTCGGAAAAGATCTAACCAGCCTAATCCTTCAGCACTAAGTCCGTAGCCCTGTAGGTTACTGCACTTCAAGTGCATATCCAAGTACATTTTCAATCCAGAAATTCGGGTCAGAGGCTTCCCGTGGGTGCAAGCCTCCGACCTGCACTTACCTAGTGCGCCGGCCGTTGTGCTGTGAGCCCGCATGGGATTCCGATCCTGGGCCTGCTCCAACTGCCAGCGCAGTGCTCGCATATCCCAGGGGTGCAGTTAGTTCGAAGCGTCCCCTGGGATCACGTGGGCCATGGAGAGCCAATCGTAGCAGGGAATCTCTATTCATATATTTGACAGGAAGGCCTGTCAAATCTATGAATAGAAATCAGCCCCTAAACCTAACCAAAACTTCAAATAAATTAGAAAAAACATCACATTTTTTAAATAACTATAAATTATATAAAATAACTATTTTAAACAATAATTTAAATTTTTGAAAAAATTTATTACAGTTTTTAACGGGGCTAAAAATAAACTTACCTTTCTTTAAAGTATTTAAAAATAATAAACCTGTGGAAAAAATGTTTTAATTTTACTTAATTCACCACTTACCTTGTTAAAACTGGTTTCTGCCTCTACCATCCTTTCGGGCAGTGATTTCTAGACTCCCACCACCCTCTTGGTGAAAAAAATCTTTTCTCATCTCCCCTCTAATCCTTTTACCAACTACGTTAAATCTATGCCCCCTGGTTCTTGACCCTTCTGCTAAGGGAAATAGGTCCTTCCTATCCACTCTATCTAGGCCCCTCATAATTTTATACATCTCAATTAAATCTCCCCTCAGCCTCCTCTGTTCCAAGGAAAACAACCCCAGCCTCTCCAATCTTTCCTCATGGCTAAAGTTTTCCAGTCCTGGCAACATCCTCGTAAATCTCCTCTACAACCTCTCCAGGTTCTGCGATGCAAATCCAGTGGGGTTAAATAACAGAACTGGGCTATCCAGGCAGCACTCATTTCATTTACAGCAGACTTAATATTCCATCATTCTTTGATGATCCATGGACAATACAGGACTGGCTCCTGGGAAAGCAATTATACCTACTACTACCTACTGACACACACAAAAGCCCCGCACAGATCTAATGTGGTCCACACCTCAACCGGGCGACCGTCGAGCCTGTGATTAGAATTGTGAAGCAATATTTGAAGTCCTTTTATCGGTCAGATGCTGTTGTGCAGTACAAACGGTCAAAGTTGGGGGAGATCACGAGAACCCCCTCAAAAATGTTCCCCTGTGTTTCTTTGTGATATTTGTTTTAATGTCACTCCATTCCAGTTTCAGCCCACCCGCTGCACCAATGCTGCCCTGGTCACAGTCAGCAAGAAAATCCGCTGGGATTGTGGCAAATCGATATTGTAACCTTTCCTATCATCTTGCTCTCCCACACATATTCCACACCGTTGACCACTCCATTCTATGCCACAGCCTCTACTCCTGGGTTTATCTCGGGGCCCAGTAATGCCCTGGTTCCACTCATATCTGTTCCAGTGCTGTCACGATAGAGGGTCAGACAGTTTCTCCTTTGATAGAATCATAGAATGGTTACAGCACAGAAGGAGGCCATTTGGCCCATCAAGCCTGTACCGGCTCTCTGCAAGAGCACTTCAGCTAGTCCCACTCCCCCGCCCTTTCCCCGTAACCCTGCATTTTTTTTCCTTCAGGTACTTATCCAATTCCCTTTTGAAAGCCACAATTGAATCTGCCTCCACCACCCCTTCAGGCAGTGAATTCCAGATCCTAACCACTCGCTGCATGAAAAAGTTTTTCCTCATGTCGCCTTTGGTTCTTCTCCAAACACCTTAAATCTGTGTCCTCTGGTTCTCAACCATTCCACCACCAGCTTCTCTAGTTTATCCACGTAACTGAAGTCCCTCATCCCTGGAATGATTCTCGTAAATCTTTACTGCATCCTCTCTGAGGCCTTCACGACCTTCCTACAGTGCGGTTCCCAGAATTGGACACAATACACCAGTTGAGGCCAAACCAGTGTTTTATATAGATTCATCATAACTTCCTTGCTTTTGTGCTCTATGCCTCTATTTATGAAGCCCAGTATCCTGTAGGCTTTTTTAACCGCTTTCTCAACCTGCCCTGCCACCTTCAACAATGTGTGCACATACACCCCCAGGTCTCTCTGTTCATGCACCCCCTTTCAAATTGTACCCTTTAGTTTATATTGCCCCTCCTCGTTCTTCCTACCAAAATGTATCACTTCGCACTTTTCTGTGTTAAATTTCATCTGCTACGTGTCCACCCATTCCACCAGCCTGTCTATGTCTTCTTGAAGTCTGTCACTACCCTTCTCACTGTTCACTATACTTCCAAGTTTTGTGTCATCTGCAAATTTTGAAATTGTGCCCTGTACACCCAAGTCCAAATCATTAATATATATCAAGAAAAGCAGTGGTCCTAATACCGACCCCTGGGGAACACCACTGTATACCTTCCTCCAGTCCAAAAAACAACCGTTCACCACTACTCTCTGTTTCCTGTCACTTAGCCAATTTCGTACCATGCTGCCACTATCCCTTTTATTCCATGGGCTTCAACTTTGCTGGCAAGCCTATTTATTGGCACTTTATCAAATGCCTTTTGGAAGTCCATGTACACCACACCAACCGCATTGCCCTCATCAGCCCTCTCTGTTACCTCATCAAAAACTCAATCAAGTCAACTGCATAGTCAACTCCAGGTGTTCCAGCGCCCTGTCTCTGGTCCCTTCCTATTCAATATCTGCTTGACATCTTGGTCACATCATCCATACAGCATCAGTTTACAGATACACACTAGCCACACCCGACTCTACCTCTCCATTACTACCACCAACTCCAAGCTTTACAAGTATGCTTTTCAATTGACTATCCAATGTTGCCTGGATGCACCTTGTTGGGGTACAGTAGCATATTGGTTATGTTACTGGACTAGTAATCAGAGGCCTGGACGAATGATCTGGAGACATGAATTCAAATCCCACTGGGGGAATTTATATTCAGTTAATTAAATAAATCTGGAATAAAAATCAGTAATGGTGATCATGAAACTACTGGATTGTCGTAAAAACTCATGTGGTTCAATAATGTCCTTAGGGAAGGAAATCTGCTGGCCTTATCTGATCTAGCCCTCATATGACTCCAGACCCACAGCAATCTGGTTGACTCTTAACTGTCCTCTGAAATGGCCTAGTCCCACTCAGTTGTACCAAATCGCTACAAAGAAGCATACCAGGAATTAAACCGGATGAACTACTCGGCATCGACAAAGGCACACCCATCCCAGTCGACCCTGCAATGCCCTACTCACTACAATCTGGGGACCTGTGCCAAAATTGGGATAGCTGTCCCACATACTAGTCAAGCAACAGTCTGACATAGTAATGCCCAAAGAATAATATCTTTCAGCCACGTCCCAGACTCCTCCATCAATATCCCTGGGTGTGTCCTGTCCCACCGCTAGGACAGACCCACCAGAGGAGGCGGCACAGAGGTATACAGTTGGGGGGGAGTGACCCTGGGAGTCCTCAGCATTGACTCTGGACCTCATAAAGTCTCATGTCATCAGATGAAACATGGACAAGAAAA
The DNA here is from genome assembly GCF_052327205.1 of Somniosus microcephalus. NCBI lineage: Eukaryota > Metazoa > Chordata > Chondrichthyes > Squaliformes > Somniosidae > Somniosus > Somniosus microcephalus. The sequence continues at coordinate 65,012,018 of NC_141005.1, read as the reverse complement.
CCTCCTGCTGATTACCACCTACCACCCTCCCTCAGCTGATGAATCAGTACTCCTCCATGTTGAACATCACTTGGAAGAAGCACTGAGGGCAGCAAGGGCACATAATGTACTCTGGGTGGAGGACTTCAATGTCCATCACCAAGAGTGGCTCGCTAACATCACTGCTGCCCGTGCTGGCCGAGTCCTGAAGGTCATAGCTGCTGGACTGGGCCTGCGGCAGGTGGTGAGAGAACCAACACAAGCAAAAAATGTACTTGACCTCGTATTCACCAATCTACCTGTCACAGATGCATCTTTCCATGGCAGTGTTGGTAGGAGTGACCACCGCATAGTCCTTGTGGAGACGAAGTCCCATCTTCACACTGAGGACACACACCATCGTTTTGTGTGGCACTTCCACTGTGCTAAATGGAATAGATTCAGAACAGATCTAGCAGCTCAAAACTGGGTATCCATGAGGCGCAGTGGGCCATCAACAGCAGCAGCATTGTATTCCACCACAATCTCATGGCCTGTTATATTCCTCACTCTACCATTACCATCAAGCCAGGAGGCCAGCCCTGGTTCAATGAGGAGTGCAGAAGAGCATACCAGGAGTAGCACCAGGCCTACCTGAAAATTAGGTGCCAACCTGGTGAAGCTACAACACAGGACTACATACATGATAAACAGCGGAAACAGCATGCTATAGACAGAGCTAAGCGATCTCACGACCAACGGATCAGATCAAAGCTCTGCAGTCCTGCCACATCCAATCAGGAATGGTGGTGGACAATTAAACAACTAAAGGGGGGAGGAGGCTCCATCAACATCCCCATCCTTAATGATGGTGGAGCCCAGCACATGAGTGCGAAATACAAGGCTAAAGCATTTACAACCAACTTCAGCCAGAAGTGCAGAGTGGTAGATCCATCTCGGCCTTGACCCGAGGTCCCCACCATCACAGAAGCCAGTCTTCAACCAATTCCATTCACTCCATGTGATATCAAGAAATGACTGAGCGCACTGGATACAGCAAAGGCTATGGGCTCTGAAAACATCCCTGCCGTCATGCTGAAGACTTGTGCTCTAGGACGCCCACCAATAAAAAGATCTTTTAGTACCCTGTTGAAACACTAATCCAGTTTTTGATCGTCTCAAGGCTGGACGCCTCAAATATCCTCTCTACTCGCCTTCTTGTCTCCACCTTTGACAAACATCAGCATATCCAGAATTCCACAGCCTTCTCAGGTACAACTCCCCTCACTATTATACCCCATCAATGACAACTTCCATTGGTTTTCTGTGCTTCACCCGGTAAGCTTCGAGATGCTTGTCTTGACCTTCAAATCGTTGACTGGCCTCGCCATATCATATTTCAGCAGCCTCTCCAGTTCTACCCACACTCTCCTCTCCTCTCGCTCCAGATTATTGCTTGTTCCGGGGTACCTCAGCTCCACCAACAACGCCGATCATTCAATGTCCACACCCCTACTCTAATTATGTGCCTTCGAAAATAAGATTGTCTTGCTACTTGTTTCCCTGTCTTCAAAGAGCCCCTATAGATGGAATCTTTGGTTCCCTCCCACCCACCCCAACCCCACACACATACAAACACAAACGTACACAGTCTAAATGTACTACTCTTTCGTTTTAGGGTAGATCTTTCTCCTTATTACATGGTGTTCTCCACACAGTAATAATTCATTACCTTTGGAATTGTTATTTGTATCCTAATACTTAGATAGCATAACTGTCTCTTGACCGATGGACGCAAAGCATTCATTCTCCGGATACTTGTGTCTAAAGTCCATCATCAATTCAAAGTTGCTTAATTCAAATAATTTAATAATTTATTCATAGCAAGAATTCCCACTTTTCTATTTTGTTTACATTTTTAAATCAAATTACTAGATAAGTAATTTTAGTGTAATTGAGGATTTTGAATTATCAGGAGTTGAAATACCAATTTCCCTTCACCCTTGATAAACCTCAGCTAATCCAAAATTCCGCGATGTGGGAAGGTGAAAAATGCCCTTTTCCATTCTTGCAATGCCGGTTTATCGCCACCAGAGAACGCCAGAGCTCCTGGTAAGTCACGGCCATTGGTTCAGCAAAACGGGACGCTGTAAAATTTTAAAATCGACACAAATATCAGACCGATGTGAGCACAATTACCACGTGGTAATTTTATGAGGAGAATTAAGTACATTTTTTTACCAAAATATTATTTTAAGTCTGCAATTTGGAGCATTTTAATTAAAATGGCGGATTACAGGATGAACTTCAACTTAATTTATTGTTGAAGGGCAGAATCAAGGACCCGGTGATTTGTGTTTATCACACGATTGCGCACCTCATGTGAACTCCACTTGGCGGCTGGTCGTCAGATTCTTCTTAGGCAGTCCCTCGGAACTGAGGATGACTTGCTTCCACATTAAAAATGAGTTTGCAGGTGACTGATGAGTCCAATGCGGGACCTACAGTCTCTGTCACAGGTGGGCAGACGGTGGTTGAAGGGGCGGGTGGGTGGGGTGCTTGGGTTGACGTGTGCTCCTTGCGCTGCCTGCGCTTGGCTTCTGCTTGCTCCCGGCGAAGAGACTCAAGGTGTACGGCACCTTCCCGGATGCTTCTCCTCCACTTTGTGCGGTCTTGGGCCAGGGATTCCCAGGTGTCGATGGGGATGTTACACTTTTTCAAGGAGACTTTGAGGGTGTCCTTGAAGCGTTTCCTCTGCCCACCTGGGGCTCTCTTGCTGTGCCGGAGCTCCGAGTAGAGCACTTGTTTTGGGAGTCTCATATCGGGCATGCGGACAATGTGACCTGTCCATCGGAGCTGATTGAGCGTGGTCAAAGCTTCGATGCTGGGGATGTTGGCCTGAGCAAGAACACTGACGTTGGTGCGCCTAGCCTGCCAATGGATTTGCAGGATCTTGCGGAGGCAGCGTTGGTGGTACCTCTCCAGTGCTTTGAGGTGCCTGCTGTACATGGTCCATGTCTCTGTGGCATACAGCAGGGCGAGTATCACTGCTGCTCTGTAGACCATGAGCTTAGTGCTGGGTTTGAGGTCCTGGTCTTCAAACACTCTCTTCCTCAGGCGACCGAAGGCTGCACTGGCACACTGAAGGCAGTGTTGGACTTCGTCGTCGACGTCTGCCCTTGTTGACAGTAGGCTCCCGAGGTATGGAAAGTGGTCCACGTTGTCCAAGGCCTTGTCGTGGATTTTGATAATCGGGGAGCAGTACTGTGTGGTGGGGGCAGATTGGTAGAGGACCTTTGTCTTATGGATGTTTAGTGTAAGGCCCATGCTCTCATATGCTTCGGTGAAGGTGTTGATGATGGTTTGGGGTTTGACCTCCAAGTGAGCGCAGACGCAAGCGTCATCTGCATACTGTAATTCAACGACAGAGGATGGAACGACCTTGAATCTAGACAGGAGGCAATGGTGAACAGTTTCCCATTTGTTCTGCAAATTAGCTCCACTCCAGTGGGGAGCTTACTGAGGGTGGGATGGAGCATTGCAGCAAGGAAGATCGAGAAGAGCGTTGGTGCGATGACACAGCCTTGCTTGACCCCGGCTCATATGTGAGTTGGGTCTGTGGTGGATCCATTGGTCAGATCACAGTTGCATGTCGTCGTGAAGCAGGCGCAGGATGGTGACAAACTTTTGAGATCAGCCGAATTTGAGGAGGACACTCCATAATCCCTCATGGTTGACAGTGTCGAAGGCCTTTGTGAGATCAAAGAAGGCCATGTACAGCGGTTGGTGCTGTTCCCTTCATTTCTCTTGTAATTGACGTGTGGTGAAGATCATGTCCATTGTGCCCCTTAGTGGGCGGAATCTGCATTGCGACTCTGGGAGGAGCTCTTCGGCCACTGGGAGGAGGCGATTGAGGAGGATTCTTGTGATGACTTTCCCTGTGGCAGACAGCAGGGAAACTCCTCTGTAATTACCGCAATCGGACTTGTCACCTTTCTTGAAGATGGTCACAATTACGGCATCTCTGAGATCCCCTGGCATGCTCTCCTCCTTCCAGATAAGAGAATTATGAATTAAGTTCATGAATTCGCACCAGTAGTGCTTCTCTGCCACTCTTTAGTGCCTCAGCGGGGATTCCATCTGCTCCTGAGGCCTTGTTGTTCTTCAGTTGTCGGATGGCCTTTTCAACCTCATGCCGGGCTGGGGTTGTGCTGAGATGGTGGCGGGTAGCATGCTATGGGATGGAGTTGAGGACACTCACGTCGAAGATAGAGTCGCAGTTAAGGAGATCTTCGAAGTGCTCCTTCCAGCGGGCACTGACTGCCTCTCTGTCCTTGATGAGTACTTCTCCGTTCTTGGCCCGCAGTGGGGTAGGGCCTTGGGTGCTTGGGCCATAGATGGTCTTGACTGCGCTAAAGAATCCAGGCACGTCGTGGTTGTCGGCTATCTGCTAGATCTGCTGTGCTTTCTCCTCCCACCATCTGTTCTTTAGGTCGCGAGTTTTTTGTTGGACCTCGGCCTTCAGGCTTCTGTAGAGCTGCTTTCTTGCTCTCAAGTTCTGTTGCTGTTTCCAGATCAGGAATGCCTTGCGCTTGCAGCTTATTAGCTCCTGGACCTCCTGGTCATTCTCATCGAACCAGTCTTGGTGTTTTCTGGTTGAGTGACTGAGCGTCTCTTCACAGGTGCTGATTATGGAGGCCTTGAGTGCAGACCAGGTGCTGTGGGCACTCTGTGTCTCTGCATCACTGGGAGTCACCAAGTTGTTTGTGAGGCACAGGCAGAATAGGGCTTTCTTAGCAGGGTCTTTGAGTGCTCCAGCGTTAATTTTCCTGCAGCATTGTTTCTGTTGCCGCCGCTGTTTTGGAGCTACATTGATGGAGATGACAGAGCGGATTAGGTGGTGGTCTGTCCAGCAGTCATCAGCTCCTGTCATGGCGCGGGTGATGCGAACGTCCTTGCGGTCCCTCGCTCGGACGATGACGTAGTCCAGCAGATGCCAGTGCTTGGAGCAAGGATGCAGCCATGAAGCCTTGTACTTGTCTCTCTGATGGAACAAGGTGTTGGTTATGACAAGGCCATGTTCTAAGCATTTCGACAGGAGGAGGGTACCGTTGGAGTTGGCTTTCCCTACCCCCTCTCTGCCGATCACACCTCCCCAGAGGTCTGTGTCCTTTCCAACTCTGGCGTTAAAGTTGCCAAGGAGGATCAGCTTGTCGCCCGTTGGAACTCGCGACAGGGATTGTTCAAGGCTGGAGTAGAATTCCTCTTTGGTCTCGTCTGTGGCTTCCAGTGTTGGGGCGTATGCACTGATGACCGTAGCGCACTGGTTCCGGGTTAGGGTGAGCCGAAGAGTCATGAGGCGCTCGTTTATACCGCTAGGAGAGTCTCTAAGACACCCAACCAGTTCATTTTTTATTGCGAAGCCTACCCCATGGAGGCGGCGTTCTTCTTCAGGTTTACCTTTCCAGAAGAAGGTGTAGCCACCACCTTGGTCCTTGAGCTGGCCTTCCCCTGCCCACCGGGTCTCACTTAGGGCAGCGATGTCAATGTCAAAACGTCTGAGCTCCCGGGCAACGATAGCAGTACGGTGTTCCGGTCTGTCACTGTTTGGGTTGTCCATGAGGGTCCTGACGTTCCAGGTGCCGAATCATTTTAAAGGGTGGAAGATGCCTGTGCGTGAATTATTTTAATGTGGGTTGGCCGTTGCACACCAGCTACCACACGGGCTTGACAGAGCAAGGTCTTGGTCCAATGGCAAGGGGATCCAAGATGATTAGAGACCAGGCTCTGCTACAATGGCCTAGCACACACACACAAACATAATGCTACTGTCCTCCTCCCTCCTTCCCGCAGGTCCTCTCTGCCTGGGTTTTGTAGGATGCAGTGTGGTCCTCCCGACCTCGCTGTTGGCCCGTGCCACACTTGTGTTTTACCAGTTAGACATGAGCACAGAAGGAGACCATTTGACATGTCATGTCTGTGTTGGCTCTTTGAAAGAGCTGTCGTTCATAGTCCCACAGCCCTGCTTTTTGTCCGTAACCCTGTAAGTTGCTCATCCTCAAGTAGCTGTCCAACTCTGTTAGCTCTGTTTCTCTCTCTCCACAGATGCAACCCTGACCTGCTGAGTATTTTCTATTTTTACTGCAATACAAATGTAATGCCTTTTCTTCATTCTAATACATTTTACACAATATCAATGCCTGTGTTAGCTGTGGCTCAGTGGGTAACAATCTGGCCCCTGGGTCAGAAGGTTCTGGGTTCAAAGTCCCACAAATAATCCAGGCCGACACTCCAGTGTAGTGCTGAGGGAGTGCTGCACTGTTGGAGGTGCCGTCTTTCGGATGAGGCATTACAACATTGACTACACTTCAAAAGTACTTCATCGGCTGTAAAGTGCTTTGGGACGTCCTGTGGTTGTGAAAGGTGCTAAATAAATGCAAGTCCTTCATTTTTAAACCGAGGCTCCGTCTGACCTCTCAGGCAGACTTAAGAGATCCCACGGCACTATTTCGAAGAAGAGCAGAGGAGTTATCCCTGACATCCTGGCCAATATTTATCACTCAAGCAACATAACTTAAAAACAGATTTTCTGGTCATTATCACGTTGCTGTTTGTGGGACCTTGCTGTGCGCAAATTGGCTGCCACGTTTCCCACATTACAACAGTGACTACACTTCAAAAGTACTTCATTGGCTGTAAAGCGCTTTGAGACGTCCAGTGGTCATGAAAGTTGCTATATAAATGCAAGTCTTTCTTTCTATTGCTGTTTGTGGGATCTTGCTGAGCGCAAATTGGCTGCCCCGTTTCCTATATTACAACAGTGACTGCACTTCATCAGATTACTGCTCGCACGGCGCCTGTTCCACTCTCCAATACGGTCTTACCCGTCTGAGCATCAGACTCTGATCTTACAGTCTGCACTTCACTTCCACCGAACCAAGACCAAGATTATTTCATCAAACACACCAGGGTCTAACAAAGAGCAATGTATGGGTCATGTAACTTGATCAGGGTAAAACTCTCAAGCAGCTAAGTGAAAGAAAGCACTGATCATATTCGGACCTCATGAGCACAGGTGAACCTTCACATACCTGGTGGTTTTTAACAACTTCCTTATTCAGACAACTGGTGAGTCATTGTCTCCATGATACGATAGCAAAATATTGCAGATGCTGGAAATCCGAAATAACAACAGAAAATGCTGGAAAACTCAGCAGGCCAGGCAACATCTGTGGAGAGAGAAATAGAGTCGACGTTTGTCAAGACTTTGTCAAGTGGAGTCAATGTCTCCACTTGACTCCAGTTCTTGCTGTACTCCGGGTTGTCCTTTTGCCTCGGACAACAGGTTTGCTGCTCTCAGTGCAGGAAGCGACAAAACCCGCCTCGTATCCTCGCCCTACAGTACAGCCCATGTTGCCACCAGCTGAACGGTAAAGAACAGTCAAAGAAAGACAGAGGACTCTAGACGTCGGAGACTCCATTCTCAGGCACACAGACACCATGCTGTGCAGAAGTAAGGGTTTGTCCCGTGCAGTTGTGTGTTTTCTAGGAGCAAAAGTTAACGATCTTCACGATGACCGCATGAAAGGAAAGCAAGATGGAACCGTAGTGGCATTGCATGTGGGAACAAATGATGTGATGGTAAAAGGTCCTTTCGCTTGCAGGACAACTGCAGGAAGTTGGCTCATGCAGTAAAGGACAAAGGAACAAAAGTAGTCATCTCCGGCCTTCTTCCGATGTTACAAGGTTCTGCAGAAAGGAACAACAGAATCATTGAATTCAACCTGTCGCTTGAGGAACTATGTAAGAAGGAGCGACTTACTTTTATATACAATTGGGGAAATTTTCGGCGACAAGGTAAGCTTTTTAGGAGGATTGGCCTCCATCTTAATTTTCTGGGTGCACAGATGTTGGCCGCGAATTTTGAAGTAACCTTTGGGGAGCATTTAAACTAGTTGAGCCAAGGATAAGAATGGATAAATCAGCCAGTAGTTTTACTGGGGTAGGTAGCACGAATAGGCTACCCGGATATTCTAAAGCTAAGGTACAGAAAAGGAATGGTTCCCAGAGTCAGCTAACTGATAGACCATTGAAATGCTTCTATGTTAATTCAAGAAGTATCAGAAAAAAACTGCTGGAACTATAATTTTATGCAGCATTAGAAACCCCAGATGTTATAGACGTTACTGAGACATTGCTAGATTTAAATGATTGTACTGTATGCCATATCACAGGTTATAACTGTTTTGGAAAAGATAGACTAGGTCAGAAAGGAGGAGGTGTAGCTTTATTTGTCAGACAATGTGCCTGCTGTGGCAAGAGATATTGGCACCTCAGCAGTAGCTGAAGCTATTTGGATTCAATTAGTCCAAGCTAATGGCTCTAAGATTATGATTGGCACCTGTTATAGACCTACAGGACAGGCATCCCTAGCTGATGATGAGCTTTGTTCACAAACTGCTAAGGCTTCTAGCCTGGACCTTTACTGATGAACCAATAAGGATGAAACTGGGTTGCCCCAAGGTCACCAAACAAGAATCATCACAACAAGTGCTCCTTTTAGGGCACCGCTAATATAGGAAAGAAACATGGTCCAATCAAACTAAAAGAAGCCAAAATAAGCGACAAAGTTCCAACAAAACCAAACTAAACCTTTCCAACTAAATCCTAATGTTTGATCAATGTCTATAAGATGCACAATACCCTGCGGTGCCCACTGGTCATGGAAGGCATCAAGCATACCAGTGGATACCACATGCTCCCTCTCCAGGGCCAACTGGGCACATATAAGACTGCAGCCTAAGTGACAACGCACCATCTCCCCAACACCATCACCACCCGCCCCCCCAAGCAGCCCCCCCACCCATGCACCACATGGGCGCTGCCCATCCTGGACCTACAAGATGCTGTTTCAGCCAGGCCAAAGAGCAAGTCCGAGTAGATTCAAACTGATTCTCAAGTTATGGCAAAGCTGCTAAATGACTTTCACAGCAGTCTGTACACCTGTAGATGATGCTTATATTCCAGATAAGGGGTGTTCAGTATTGAATGGCATTATTAATATTAAAATAGATAGTTCTGCAGCACAAGTCTTCAGCACGATAGCCAGGATGTTGTCGTGGTCCATAGTCTTTGCTGTATCCAGTGCGCTCAGCCGTTTCTTGATATCACGTGGCTGAATTGGCTGAAGAATGGCTTCTGTGATGGTGAGGACATCAGGTGGAGGCCGAGATTAATCATTCACTCGACACTTTTGGCTGAAGATGGTTCCAAACGCTTCAGCCTTTTCTTTTACACTCAATTGCTGGGCTCTGCCATCATTAAGGATGGGGATATTCATGGAGCCTCCTCCTCCCGTTCGTTGTTTAATTGCCCATCACCATTCTCGACTGGATGTAGAAGGACTGCAGAGCTTTGATCTGATCTGTTGGTTGATCGATTAGCTTTGTCTACAGCATGCTGCTTCCTCTGTTTAGCATGCATGTAGTCCTGTGTTGTAGCTTCCCCAGGTTGGCAACTCATTTTTAGGTTTGCATGGTGCTGCTCCTGGTATGCTCTTCTGCACTCCTCATTGAACCAGGGATGGTCCTCTGGCTTCATGGTAATTGTAGAGTGAGGAATATGCTGGACCATGATATTACAGATTGCAATGGAATACAATTCTGCTGCTGCTGATGGCCCACAGCGCCTCATGGATGCCCAGTTTTGAGCTGCTAGATCTGTTCTGAATCTATTCCATTTAGCACGGCGTTAGTGCCACACAAGATGATGGATGGTGACCTCAGTGTGAAGATGGGACGTTGTCTCCACAAGGACTATGTAGTGAGTCCTATCAATACTGTCATGGACAGGTGCATCTGTGACAGGTAGATTGGTGAGGACGAGGTAAAGTAGATTTTTCCCTCATGTTGGTTCGCTCACCATCTGCCACAGGCCCAGTCTGGCAGTTATATCTTTCAGGACAGGCCAGATTGGTCAATAGTGGAGCTACCGATAGTGGTGTTGGTCATTGAAGTCCCTACCCAGATGCATTCTGTGCCCTTGCCACCCTCAGTGCTTCTTCCAGGTCGTGTTCAACATGGAGAGGTACAGATTGATCAGCTAAGGGAGGGCAGTAGGTGATAATCAGCAGGAGGTTTCCTTGCCCATGTTTCACCTGATGCCATGAGACTTCATGGGGTTCGGAGTCAATGTTGAGGACTCCCAGGGCCACTCCCTCCTGACTGTACATCACTGTGCCACTACCTCTGGTGGGTCTGTCCTGCCAGTGAATATACAGGATAGTGATGGAGGAGGAGTCTGGGACGTTGGCTGAAAGGTAGGAGTATGACTATGTCAGGCTGTTGCTTGACTAGTCTGTGAGACAGCTCTCCCAATTTTGGCACCAGTCCCCAGATGTTAGTGATGAAGACATTGCGGGTTGTCTGGGCTGGGTGTGCCTTTGCCATGTCCAAATCTGGTGCCTAGGTCGATGCCGAGTTGTTCATCTGGTTTTATTCTTATTGTTTTTCCTAGCCATTTGAGTGGCTTGCTAGGCCATTTCAAAGGGCAGTTAAGAATCTCGCACATTGCTGTGGGTCTGGAGTCACATAAAGGCCAGACCAGGTAAGGGCAACAGATTTCCTCCCCTAAAGGACATTAATGAACCAGGTGGGTTTTTGCAACAATCCGGTAGTTCCATGGTCACCATTACTGATACTAACTTTTTATTCCAGATTTATTTAATTAACTGAATTTAAATTCCACAGCTGCCCTGTTGGGATTTGAACTCATGTCTCTGGATCATTAGTCCAGGCCTCTGGATTACTAGGAGTACTATACTAATGTTCCTCACATTCAAGGTCTTTAGAAAACCACAATGGTACTCGTGGCTAGAGTTCTGCTGCAATGTTTAAGTTATATAGATGTACGACCGTGGGTTCTATTGATCCATGTCATTGAAGATATTGACTGGCATTGACATAGATCCCGAAAGGCTAACAGACATGCAGCTCAGTAAAGAGTAGGTCAGGGCAATAGAGTGAAGGGTAGGTCTTCTTAGTTCAGCACTTTCAGCCAATGTCTCAAACTCCTCCATCACCATCCCTGGGTATTGTCCTGTCCCACAGGAAGGACAGACCCAGCAGGGGTGGCGGCACAGTGGTACACAGTCGGGAAGGAGTGGCCCTGGGAGTCCTCAACTTTGACAAGGAGCCCATGAAGTCTCATGGCTTCAGGTCAAGCTTGGGCAAGCAAACCTCCCGCTGATCACCACCTACCACCCTCCCTCAGCTGATGAATCAGTACTCCTCCATGTTGAACACCACTTAGAAGAAGCACTGAGAGTAGCAAGGGCACAGAATGTACTCTGGGTGGGGGACTTCAATGTCCATCACCATGAGTGGCTCGGTAGCACCACTACTGACCGAGCTGGCCGAGTCATGAAGGACATAGCTGCCAGTCTGGGCCTGTGACAGGTGGTGAGAGAAGCAACACGAGGGAAAACCCTACTTGATCTTGTCCTCACCAATCTACCTGTCATAGATGCATCTGTCTATGACAGTATTGGTAGCAGTGACCACTGCACAGTCATTGTGGAGACGAAGTCCCGTCTTCACACTGAGGACACCCTCCATCATGTTGTGTGGCACTACCACGATGCTAAATGGGATAGATTCAGAACAGATCTAGCAGCTCAAAACTGGGCATCCATGTGGTGCTGTGGGCCATCAGCAGCAGCAGAATTGTATTCCACCACAATCGGTAACCTCATGGCCCGGCATGTCCCTCACTCTACCATTACCATCAAGCCAGATGACCGACCCTGGTTCAATAAGGAGTGTAGAAGAGCATGCCAGGAGCAGCACCAGGCGTACCTAAAAATGAGCTGCCAATCTGGGGAAGCTTCAACACAGGACTAGATGCATGCTAAAAATTGGAAGCAGCATGCTATAGACAGGGCTAAGCAATCCCACAATCAACAGATCAGATCAAAGCTCTGCAGTCCTGCCACAACCAGTCGTGAATGGGAGGAGGAGGCTCCATGAATATCTCCATCCTCAATGATGGTGGAACCCAGCACATGAGTGCCAAAGACAAGGCTGAAGCGTTTGCAACCATCTTCAGCCAGAAGTGCCAAGCGGTTGATCTATATTGGCCTCCTCTTGAGCTCCCCACCATCACAGAAGCCAATCTTCAGCCAATTCGATTCACTCCACGTGATATCAAGAAACGGCTAAGCGCACTGGATACCGCAAAGTCTATGGGCCCTAACAACATCCCGGCTATCATGCTGAAGACGTGTGCTTCAGAATTAGCCTCGCCTCTAGCCAAGCTGTTCCAGTACAGCTACAACACTGGCATCTATCCGACAATGTGGAAAACTGCCCAGGTATGTCCTGTCCATAAAAAGCAGGAAAAATCCAATCTGGCCAAATACCACCCCATCAGTCTACTCTCAATCATCAGCAAAGTGATGGAAGGTGTCATCAACAGTGCTATCAAGTGGCACTTACTCACCAATAACCTGCTCACTGATGCCCAGTTTGGGTTCCGCCAAGACCACTCAGCTCCTGATCTCATTACAGCCTTGGTCCAAACATGGACAAAGGAGCTGAATTCCAGAGGAGAGGTGAAAGTGACTGCCCTTGACATCAAGGCAGCATTTGACCGAGTGTGGCATCAAGGAGCCCTAGTAAAACTGAAGTCAATGGGAATCGGGGGGGGGGAAACTCTCCAATGGCTGGAGTCATACCTAGCACAAAGGAAGATGGTTGTGGTGATTGAAGGTCAATCATCACAGCCCCGGGACATCGCTGCAGGAGTTCCTCAGGGCAGTGTCCTGGGCCCAACAATCTTCAGCTGTTTCATCAATGACATTTCCTCCAACATAAGGTCAGAAATGGGGATGTTCGCTGATGACTGTACAGTGTTCAGTGCCAATCACAACTCCTCAGATAAAGAAGCAGTCCATGCCCGCATTCGACAAGACCTGGACGACGTTCAGGGTTGGGCTGATAAGGGGCAGGTAACATTTGCGCCACAGAAGTGCCAGGCAATGACTACCTCCAACAAGTGAGAGTCTAACCACCGCCCCTTGACTTTCAACGGCATTACCATCGCCGAATCCCCCACCATCAACATCCTGAGGGTCACCATTGACCAGAAACTTAACTGGACCAGCCACATAAATACTGTGGCAAACAAGAGCAGGTCAGAGGCTAGGTATTCTGCGGTGAGTGTCTCACCTCCTGACTCCCCAAAGCCTTTCTACCATCTACAAGGCACAAGTAAGGAGTGTAATGGAATACTCTCCACTTGCCTGGATGAGTGCAGCTCCAACAACACTCAAGAAGCTCGACACCATCCAGAACAAAGCAGCCCACTTGATTGGCACCCCATCTACCACCGTAAGCAATCACTCCCTCCACCACCAGTGTACCGTGGCTGTAGTGTGTACCATCTACAAGATGCACTGCAGCAACTCACCAAGGCTTCTTCAGCAGCACCTCACAAACCCGCGAACTCTTCCACCTAGAAGGACATGGGCAGCAGGCGCATGGGAACTCCACCACCTCCAAGTTCCCCTCCAAGTCACACACCATCCTGACTTGGAAATATACCACCGATCCTTCATTGTTGCTGGGTCAAAATCCTGCAACTCCCTCCCTAACAGCACTATGGGAGTATCTTCACCACATGGGCTGCAGCAGTTCAAGGCGGCGGCTCACCACCACCTTCTCAAGGGCAATTACGCATGATCAATAAATACTGGCCTTGCCAGCGATGCCCACATCCCATAAAAACGAATTAAAAAGCCACAGTCAGCAGCAAAACGCATTGATCAAGTGGCATAAGAGTGGATTTTCCTTCTTGAACATAGTCAGGAGGCAATGCAGCTGCAGGCAGAGGAGTTGTTGGGACTGCTCAAAACACAACGGAGGTGTGCGGGTGGTGGCAAGTAGTTCAGCAAATAATGTTAGGGGTTTGACTGCCCAGGGAGGCCTGGGTGGCCAGGGGTGAGAGATTGTGGTGGAATACAATTCTGCTGCTGCTGATGGCCCACAGCGCCTCATGAATGCTCAGTTTTGAGCTGCTAGATCTGTTCTGAATCTATCCCATTTAGCACAGTGGTAGTGCCACACAACACAATGGAGGGTGTCTTCATTGTGAAGATGGGACTTTGTCTACACAATGACTATGTGGTAGTCTCTCCTATCAATACTGTCATGGACATATGCATCTGCGACAGGTAGATTGGTGAGGACGAGGTCAAGTAGATTTTTCCCTCATGTTGGTTCCCGCACCATCTGCCGCAGGCCCAGTCTGGCAGTTATATTCTTCAGGACTCAGCCAGCTCGGTCAGTAGTGGTGCTACCGAGCCACTCTTGGTGCTGGATATTGAAGTCCCTACCCAGAGTGCATTCTGTGCCCTTGCAACCCTCAGTGCTTCTTCCAGGACGTGTTCAACATGGAGAAGTACAGATTGATCAGCTGAGGGAGGGTAGTAGGTGGTAATCAGCAGGAGGTTTCCTTGCCCATGTTTCACCTGATGCCATGAGACTTCATGGGATTTGGAGTCACTGTTGAGGACTCCCAGAGCCACTCCCTCCTGACTGTAGACCACTGTGCCACTACCTCTGGCGGGTCTGTCCTGCCGTTGAATATTCAGGATAGCAATGGAGGAGGAGTCTGGGACATGAGTATGACTATGTCAGGCTGTTGCTTGACTAGTCTGTGGGACAGCTCTCCCAATTTTGGCACAACTGCCCAGAAGTTAGTGATGAAGACTTTGCAGGGTTATCTGGCTGGATGTGCCTTTGCCATGTCTGAATCCGGTGCCTAGATCGATGCAAAGTTGTTTGTCTGGTTTTATTCTTATTGTTTTTTCTAGCAGTTTGAGTGGCTTGCTAGGCCATTTCAGAGGGCAGTTAAGAATCTAGCACATTGCTGTAGGTCTGGAGTCACATAAAGACCAGACCAGGTAAGGGCAACAGATTTCCACCCCTAAAGGACATTAGTGAACCAGGTGGGTTTTTGCGACAATCCGGTAGTTCCGTGGTCACCATTACTGATACTAGCTTTTTATTCCAGATTTATTTAATTAACTGAATTTAAATTCCACAGCTGCCCTGTTGGGATTTGAACTCATGTCTCTGGATCATTAGTCCAGGCCTCTGGATTACTAGGAGTACTATACTAATGTTCCTCACATTCAAGGTCTTTAGAAAACCACAATGGTACTCGTGGCTAGAGTTCTGCTGAAATGTTTAAGTTATATAGATGTAGGACCGTGGATTCTACTGATCCATGTCATTGAAGGTATTGACTGGCGTTGACATAGATCCCGAAAGACTAACAGACATGCAGCTCAGTGAAGAGTAGGCCAGGGGGATAGAGTGAAGGATAGGCCTTCCTAGTTCACCACAGTCAGCAGCAGAACGCACTGATCAAGTGGCATAAGAGTCGTTTTTTTCCTTCCTGAAAATAGTCACGAGGCAATGCAGCTGCAGGCCGGGGAGTTGTTGGATCAGCTCAAAACACAACGGAGGCGTGCGGGTGGCGGCAAGTGCAGCAAATAAGGTTAGGGGGTTTGACTGCCCTGGTAGGCCTGGATAGTACAGGATGAAGGGTACTGGAAGAGGGGCCCATGGCCAATCACAACTGAAGGTTTGGGGAAAGCGAAAGAGAAAACTTAGAACTCATTCACAGTTTAAAGTTTAAAAGGCACCTTATGGAGGGGCAGCTGCAATTATATCAGCCTCAAAGGGGAACCCAACGGGACCAGGAAGCAGTTCTACACCACACTTCCTTCAGGATTAGATAGTCTTATGTGTTTACCTGCTCTGGAGAAGATATGGAAGGTCAGGTGATATACCCCCAGCCGTGGGATCAGCAAATCCTTCATCGGGCATGGATACTTCAGCTCCGTAGATAGTGAATCGGTGAGGGCAACCGTTGCTGAATCCCATGGCAAGCGCCCAGCTACGGCTTCAGGATAAAGCTATCAGTGGTTGCCAGTTTGGGTCCACGCAGATAATACTAGGCGATGTCAGCAGGTTCTGCTGCAGAATACACGGAGCCAGGGTGGGATTAAGGGATCAGGCATAATGTCTGGGATTACATTTAATTTCACTAAAAATTGTGCTCTGCTCATTCATATATTACATGTTAAGTAAACCAGCTTGTTGGATTACATTTGACCTCCTCTCACCAGAGTGTGTTCACGCCGAAGCAAGTGTGAGATTACAGTATCCAGGAAACGGGGCTTTCATTGTTACCACCCTGTGACCGGCTAGGATAACTAGATAATGGGCAGTAAAGGTAAATGTGGGGCCTGCTTAAGTGTATGCCTGGTGACGCTGAACACAAGAGAATAATGAATAGCAGGAAACAGGGCGACCGGAAATGTGTAACAGTATTGGGCTAATGCTGCAGGTTTCTGAAGTTCCAACTAGGCAGATTACTGAGGAAGAGTAGCTGGAGTTGCACTCTGAAACTGGAGGTACTATACCTGACCTGGGAGTGTTTGACACTGGCATGGGATACCTGAAATCGGAGGTGTTTCTCCCCCACCGCTTACATTCCTTACAACCATAAGAAGAAAAATTCGCAAAAAAGTGACTCGGACCTAACAACATTAACAGCAAAAAAAATTCAGCCTACCATCATTAAAACGTATATTTCAAAAATAAGAATCAAGTTCATAGCCATAATTATATTATCGTTACGGCGCTTCTTCCTCGTTCCTGTGATAGCTATCGTGACCAAGTTGAATATTTCATTCGAAAAGGATACTCAGATTAAATCTTTAATATAATAATCCTTTCCCCGGAGTCTCAATTTTATCTTTGTATTCCTTCTTGGATGTGAGTGTTGCTGACAAGACCAGCATTTCCTACCCACCGCTAGTTGCCCAAATAGCGATTTGTTAGAAATAAAAACAGAAAATGTTGGAAATACTCAGCAGGTCAGGCAGCATCTGCGGAGAGAGAAACAGAGTTAACGTTTCAGGTCGATGATCTTTCGAACGGTCACCGACCTGAAACGTTAACTCTGTTTCTCTCTCTACAGATGCTGCCTGACCTGCTGAGAGTTTCCAGCATTTTCTGTTTTTATTTCAGATTCCCAGCATCCGCAGTGTTTTGTTTTTGTCCTAGCGATTTGTTAGAACTGGATGGTTTGTGAGACCACTTCAGCGGGCAGTTCATTGCCAACCAGGTTGATGCGGGACTGGAGTCACATGTCGGCCAGATCGGGTAAGGGTGACGGATTTCCTTCCCTGAAGGACATGAATGAACCAAAAGGAAATTTAGACCAAACCGAAAACTTTCACTGATACCAGTGTTTTTTAACTGAATTCCAATTCTCAAACCGCCACGGTGGGATTTGAGCTCACGTTCTATGGATTATTAGTCCAGGCCCCGGGATTACTGGTCAAGTAACATAACCACAACGCTACAGTACCCTCAATGATTTACAACCAGAACAGCAAGAAAATGAATAACACAAGTTAAGGATTATTCTTCACACCCAAAGCTCTGCAATCAGAGAGGAATCGTGTGCTTTGGCAGTCTGGGAGCAGAGGGTCGCAGAGAACCCAATTTAGTTAAAGGTCACTTTTCCACAATTATCTTGCAGACAAACATATTTCTTGAAGCTCACTTCCTGTACCAGCTACTCTGTGTGCCCGTGCTCTCGACATTAACCCTTCATTTCTATCTGTATGATTGGCAGGAACAGTAATTGCAGTGAAAGTTTCAAACCGCCTCTCCGGGCTCATCTCCCGCCACTATCTTTTAGCAAGGTGTGTTTATTGACCCGTTTAAACAGGTGGACTTTTGCCATTTTAACTACACGCAGAATTTGATTATATATTTGCCGACAATTATGGGCAATTGTAACTTTAGTTTAACTGAATTTATTTTACGTTCATTCGGCTTTGTTCCACCCCCAATGATGTGACAACAACCAGGCTAAATGTGAAGCGGGGGAAGGACTTACAGCCTTAAATTGATTGTTTCCGCACTGAAGTTGCAGGTATTGGCTATCGCTGGGTTCAACGCTGCTACTTCTGGTGGGTGACAGCTATTCTCAGAATACTGATCTGCAGAACCGGGCTTTGAACCCCACGCGTAACCTGCAAGCGGCGGGTGGTATCGACAGGGCGCCAAACTCCCCACACCCCACATCCGCACCGAGCGCTGTGAAAGCTGAACAGTAATCGAATGTCTCAATCTCTGGTGACTCTTGCAAACCTCAGGTAATTCAATACGGGTGTTCTCCGGTATTGTCTCGTAGACATGAATATTATTACATTAATATTGATACAGATGGCTAATTTCTGCGCAATCTGGGTACTGACTGTTGCCGAAGGGGTGTGGGTTGAGCAGACCCCAGATTTTCTCTCTGTATCTGAAGGAGGGACAGCGACGCTGACCTGCGCCTATTTTGCTGATAAAATTCAAGACTTTGTAATCAACTGGCTTCACCAGCCAAGAAACCAAACTAATCAGACGTATATTTTTTATATGGACAACTCCACGGGAAACCTTTCAATCCGACTGATAAATAAAACAGGCCAAGAGCGAAACATAAGCCAGTTATCAATAACGAGCCTTCGGCAGACATATTATTGTGAACTGATGACTCTGAGTCCGCCTTCCACTGAAGGTGTGAAAGGGAATGGAAGCAGATTGACAGTAACAGGTAGGTTCCATTATTTAAGTTTCAAAATGTGGAACTATTTCTAGGACTTAATTGTAATTCAACCTGCCACATCCTTGCATTTAAGGCCAAGTGTTTATTAGTGATATGAAAGTTAAAGCAGTTGGACACCGGGCTGAGTTCTGTGACCACAGTCAGGAGCTATGGATGATGAGATACAATTGGCCAAGCCCAGCGGCTAGGGAGGGAGAATCAGCAGGACTGCTGCTCCTGGTCATAACTCAGTGTTAGTGATTCTTGTTGGAAAGTGCGAAGGTGTTGGGGGGGTGGGGCCAGGAGCGGGCTGGGCGAAAGAGCAAGGCTCGCTGAGAATGGAGACTTGGGAGAAGTGAAATGGGCCGACCGGTATCGGTGGAACGCTACACCCAGCAACAAACAAGGCCTTCGGGGGAGGAAGGCCAACATGGGCACCAAAATGGATATGTTCAACAATTCAACTGGATTCAGTGAATCAATGTGGACAACCTGAATACAATTTTACTCCAGATCCGTCTGGTAATTAGCACTGATGTGGATGTAGATCAGGGTTAGCGTGACAGCGACATTTTAATCTAAACGTTATTTTCTGATCGGTATTACAGTGATGTTCAATATTTCCAGACAAAGTTGTAAATAGATCAATAGATAGCGTCTGTCCAACAATTATTCAGTTCTTCTCAATATTACTTCGCAACCAGAATTTGCACCATCTCCTTGATCCACGTGAGAACCTTGAATGTCAAGACTGCTGAGCATGAACTTCATTAAATGCTTGGAGAGTAACTGTACTGGTGAATGCTGTACAATCCACACCAATACATCTGTGACTTGGATTAACATCGTAGTGATCTCTAGATTTCAGCTCTTACTGATAGTCGATGAGAATGTTGAGTCCTTTGTGTGCAGATCTATGGTTGTAAACAAACAGAAAGTATAACTAATCCGTAATGTTGTTGACTTTTCCTAACTTCACTCGGAATGTTGCGTTTTACTGAAGTCATTTTTGACTTTGTGTTTTCTGATTGGTACTGCACAACTTATTTCAAGGAATGTAGCGCAACCGGCACAAGCAGGCCATGCCGCAAACCAACCAGACTTAACGTTTCGACTAAATTCTATCGCAGATGCCCGGCACAGTATTGTTAATTTCTACCCCTGTGAAATGAGGCCGAACAGTCGGCAGCCAACGTGTCAACGGCTCAAACTCAGAATTTTAAACACTGACCGTCCAATCACGCCCTGGGATATTAGATGACCAACTCTCACCTTTCTAGAAATTCATCTCTCGACTGTTTTAGAAGAGGCGTTAAACTTTTCATTTAAAATAGGATAACATTTCAGCTAAAACAGCCGAGATGGGAAATTCAGACCAACGCCTCGGCGTAATATCAGGGTTCCAGCGTTTTAATTCATTTGATTATAAAGGTTATAAAGTGACGAGAACCCATAACAACATATACATCGTGGGGTTATCTCACAGTGAGATGTGCAATAATAGTAATTTCTCTTTTACTTGTTTTCAATTAAAACCAGATTAGTTGAAGGACGTATAGTTTGTGGAATTTGTACTTTCAATTGTGATATATATGCAAATTTCTTTTAAAGAATCTGATTCCTGGAAAATCAAAAATTCGTGGCCTTATCTGCTGCTGTGTCTGTCGGTGCTTTTATTGCTTATTTTACTCCTAGTTGTATGCAGCTGGAAAGCGAAACGTAAGTATTATACTTTCATTACCAATGTTAGATGCATATATCCTACTTTCACTACAAATATAAAATAGTCTCATATATTAATATAATAATGATGTATTTTAACAAATGTTTGAGGTCAAACGGAGACTGTTGCTGTTCGTGTTCATAGAATGATACAGAATCATAGAAAGATGCAGTATAAAAGGAGGCCAGTCGGCCCATCTTGCCCGTGCCGGAATGTGTTATATATGTGCTTAGATATGGTAACTGGAATATGTCAAAGCTTGTAATTGCTGTAAAACTTTTATAACATATATTTGTAATTTAAAAAAACAATTTGCCATATTAAGTAGGAGTGTGGTAGCATAATGGTAATGTTACTGGGCTAGTAATGCCTAGACTAGCTGGGCAATTTAAATTCTGTTAATTAAATAAGTCTGGAATTTTAAAAAAGCTAGTATCAGTAATAGTGACCATGAAACTGCCAGATTGTCGTAAAAACCCATCTGGTTCACTAATCCCCTTTAGGGAAGGAAATCTGCCATCCTTACCTGGTCTGGCCTTTATGTGACTCCAGACACACAGCAATGTGGTTGACTCTTAACAGTTCCTCTGAAAAGGCAGCTCGCCACCACCCTCTCAAGGGCAATTAGGGATGGGCAATAAATGCTGGCCTTGCCAGCGACGCCCATATCTTGTGAATGAATTTTTTAAAAGTCCATTTCTACAAGCCCTGAGATAACGTTTTATAAAATTTCTCCCTGCATTCTCACCTAAACGTAATCCAATTATCAATCCATCACCATATCTCCACTATTTAACGAATATGACGTTTTCTTGCTTACAACTGCGCACCAGCTATCGTGTATCACAGGATAATAGTTATCTATATCCTCTCCCGAATGTTCCTGGAAGCGTCACCCCTATCCTAAGCAGGTATTTGTCCTATTGTATTTTTCAAAGTTGCCTGTTTTTTGGGGGTGTTTGTTCAGCTACTCTGCGGTATAAATTGTACTGGTGTCTTCTCATTCTGGGCTCACAGTCCAAGCCAGCTTACCTTTACATTGTACGTGTCTCTCAGCAGTTTAAGACCTAGATTTTGACCCAAAGTTCATTTTCTAAATTAAAATATGTTGAGCTCTCCAAAACGTAACACCCTGAGACTGGGCATCATCAGCAAAGTGTTCTCAGCTCTCAGTCCAACGCATAATAATGTATTTTTGGAGGTACAATGCACTGACTCTATACAGTGATGTACACAAAGTTAGAACAGCTTGTTCTTCCGGATTATAAAACATCTCTAGATGGAACCTAGTACTGGCTTCACCTTGTTAATAGCTGGAAACTTTAACTGAAATAATCACACTCGAGCACTTTACTTTTTCAACCTTTATACATGCATGTTCTTTTGTGATGTATCTCCTCGTTTACCATGTTTATAATTGTGTTATTATTTTTTTTTAAACTAGGCCCGGTGGCCTATCACTCCCTAGAAGTCCAATGTTGTTGTCCCCATAAGGGGAGACACTTGTATCCCGCGGGGTTGTGCTTACCTGGTCCCACGATTTTCACTGTCTTAGTAAAAAAAATAGACCGATTCGTGGTGTACACGTTTCATGTTTTCTGTTCCAATATAGATTACTTCACATCTATTCACATAGAATTCCATCTGGTGTCCTTAGGCCATCTGCTCCAGTGGTTCACAGTTGTATGAATTCTCAATTCCCCATATGCTCCAGTTATGCATAGCATTACAGCTAGGCTGAGTTAGTTCTCTCACTGTCAATAGCATTACAGAATATATGGTTAAACTTTGCTTTAATTGTCGTGTGTATAATGCTACAGTGTATGGTGTGGATAAGCTCTGTTGCCTCTATTGCTGTATCTAACGTTACACGTACGGTGTAGCTAAGCCGTTCTATCCATCTGTGTGTATATTAGCCTATCGTGCAGTTAGACTTATACCGCTGATATAAAAGTCTGGTAAATGTATTCAGTAGCTTTGTTATAAGGATCTGTTGATGTGTTTTATGTTCTACAGCGGTTTATTGAAAATATTGAACCTTGACGTCTTGTAAATCTCATTGATTCTCAGACAGCTATAAGGCAAATCTAGAGTCATTCAGTATAACAGTGCTTCAGTGGGCTGCAGTCCACAACTCACTGTCACGTAATGGTGCAGCATTTACAATTCAGTAAAATTGCTCCGTGATTCTGGTCCCAAGTAGTGTTGCTCCAAGTTTTGTCACCTATTCTGCATAAAATACTTTTTGCGTTTCCAATTTAAAAGATTCTAGTAGCAATAATTCTTTAGACTCTTGCAAATAGATAATACTGAGACTGGCCGAATGCGCGTCCTCACACTGCAGGCCGCTGAATGATCGGTCTTCTGGGGTTTTTTTCCTGAGAATAAAGTTAATTACAGTTACAGTTTTAGCATAACGCAGAAGTTTCGCATGTAATGATACTCGGTTGTTTTGTAATTCCAGAGAAACAGGTAGTTGAATGCAGCGCTTCGTCTACTGGGACCGACCCAGAGGTACTGTACCTGTAATGATTATGTTTAACACAATGGGGCCACGTCCTGCACTTTGCAAAGCTGTGGTTTTAGTCTGACGCACAAGCAAAAAAAACACATACTACGCAAGTGTTTTTGCTAAGATTTAGCAGTAGTTACTGATCATTTCTTCCATTCTTCGGTAGTTTTGCTTTGTAACATGACAAGTTTAATTAAAGCAGAATCGTTTTAGGATCAAGTCCCGAAATCGTTGTTTTTAAGAGTTATCACTGAAAAACATGGTGAAAGATCAAGGGCCATGGTGCGAAACAGCACCTAGAATGAGAAAAGCAAATTGCAGGACGCTAAAAAAAGCGGTGACACCAACAAGAAAGAAAGCAATAGCGTTCATTTATATAGCGCCTTTCGGGACGTCAGAATTTCACATAGCGCTTCACGGATTTAAGTTTGAAACATGTGGGGGGGTTAATTTTAATCTAACTTGCTGGGTGGGAAAGTGACGCGGTCAGATGGCCACTGTCGTTAGGTAGAGAAACATGTTGATATGTGGACAATGTTGGGCTTTAAAAGGGCGAGGGTTGTTGAAGGGAGGGAGATTGAAGTAGTTAAGGAGTTCTCCGCCAGTAATTAACGCGGAGGTTGTCCCGATCCCCAGCCGTAACTTTGGGTGGAAAGGCCTGAGAAAGGGCGTAAACAGGCGCTAGGGAAGGACACGGCAGTGCGTCTCGATGTCAACACGTGGACTATGCAGGAACCTGTAAAAACACTGGTTCGGCCTCACTGGAATATTGTGTCTAATTCTGGGCACCGCACTTTAGGAAAGATGTGAAGGCCTTAGAGAGGGTTTAGAGAGAAAAGATTTACGAGAATGGTTCCAGGGATGAGGGACTTCAGTCATGTGGATAGAGTAGAGAAGCTGGGGTTGTTCTCCTTAGAGCAGAGAAGATTGAGATGGTATCTGATAGAGGTGGTCAATATCACGAGGGGTCTAGACAGAGTAGATAGAGTAAAACTGTTCCCATTGGGAGAACCAGAGGACACAGATTTAAGGTGATTGGCAGAAGAACCAAAGGCGACATGAGGGGAAACTTTTTTATGCAGAGAGTGGTCAGGATCTGGAATGCTCTGCCTGAAAGGGTGGTGGAGGCAGACTCGATCATGCTTTCAAAAGGGAATTGGATAAGTACCTGAAGGAAGAAATAATGCAGGGCTACGGAAAGGGCGGGGGAGTGTGGCTAGCTGACCTGTTCTTG
The DNA here is from genome assembly GCF_052327205.1 of Somniosus microcephalus. Lineage (NCBI taxonomy): Eukaryota > Metazoa > Chordata > Chondrichthyes > Squaliformes > Somniosidae > Somniosus > Somniosus microcephalus. The sequence continues at coordinate 64,987,913 of NC_141005.1, read as the reverse complement.
CAGAGAGCTGGCATGGGCTCGATGGGACGAATGGCCTCCTGTGCTGTAACCATTCTATGATTCTAAGGAGCAAGAGCTTGTGGACGAAGCTTTGGCAGCTGAGAGGATACAAGACAGGAAACCTCAGAGGAGCTTTGACCTAGTAGTATGGATAAAATAGAAAGAGAAAATAAGGGATGAGGCCGAGAGAAAAAGCGAGAGGCTTAAGGCCACAAATGTACAGTTTACAATTGTTAGCCATATATTTAATTTAACTTCACAATATTTTAATTATAACAACTGCCTTCTTCACTGTAGACCAAGTCTCCTAGTGGTGGCATTCTAATGTTTTAATTATATATCTGCAAAATTTATGTTATATTTTAATTATGCAAAAGAATCCTACAAAATTAACAATACTACAGAAACAATATCAGACTGTACTTAAGACACTTTCTGTGACTGTCAGAAGGTCTTTATAGCACTAATAGTTACGCGTTTATTAATACTGCTGGTTCGTCTCAGGAAACTTCAAGACCGGATAGAACAACATATGCGACCTTGTTTTCTGCAAGACTGTCGGAAACCCCGCAGGATGTAAAATTGGAGATGGTTTATTCTGATCCACTGATGGAAAGGAAGGCACCCAATACGTCAACAGCGAAGGTACGTTGGCTTAAACAGTAAACCTAGACTTCGAATTAAATGAGAGAGAATTCAGCCAGACATCCAGTTGCACAGCCCTCACTGGATATTATAAATTAATGCAACCACCAAGATGCACCAATTACATAGGATTACATAGCACTTATTTAGTGAGCTATTGACAGACATATTTCAAACATGTATTAGCATCGTGTAAAATGTACCTACCTTACATAGAAACATAGAAGATAGGAGCAGGAGTAGGCCATTTGGCCCTTCGAGCCTGCTCCACCATTCAATGAGATCATGGCTGATCATCCAAATTCAGTACCCTGTCCCTGCCTTCTCCCCATATCCCTTGATCCCTTTAGCCTTAAGAAATATATCCAACTCTTTCTTGAATATATTTAATGAACTGGCCTCCACCGCCCTCTGTGGCAGAGAATTCCACAGGTTCACCACTCTCTGGGTGAAGAAATTCCTCCTCATTTCTGTCCTAAATGGCTTACCCCTTATCCTTAGACTATGACCCCTGGTTCTGGACTCCCCGGCCATCAGAAACATCCTTCCTGCATCTAGTCTGTCCAGGCCTGACAGAATTTTATAGGTTTCGATGAGATCCCCTCTCAATCTTCTAAACTCCAGTGAGTATAAGCCCAATCGACACAATCTCTCCTCATATGTCATTCCTGCCATCCCAGGTATCAGCCTGGTGAATCTTTGCTGCACTCCCTCCATGGCAAGAACGTCCTTCCTCAGGTAAGGCGACCAAAACTGCACACAATACTCAAGGTGTGGTCTCACCAAGGCCCTGTACAACTGTAGCAAGACATCCTTGTTCCTGTACTCGAACCCTCTTGCTACGAAGGCCAATATACCATTTGCCTTCTTAACCACCTGCTACACCTGCATGCTTACCTTCAGCGACTGGTGCACAAGAACACCCAGGTCTCTTTGCACTTCCCCTTCTCCCAATCTATTGCCATTCAAATAATAATCTGCCTTCCTATTTTTACCACCAAAGTGGATAACCTCACATTTATCCGCATTATAGTGCATTTGCCATGTTTCTGCCCAATCACCCAACCTGTCCAAATCGTACTGGAGTTTCACGACATCTTCCTCACAGCTTACCCTCCCACCCAGCTTTGTGTCGTCTGCAAATTTGGAGATATTACATCCAATTCCCTCGTCCAGATCATTAATATATATTGTGAACAGCTGGGGTCCTAGGACCAATCCTTGCGGTACCCCACTAGTCACTGCCTGCCACTCGGAAAACGACCCGTTTATTCCAACACTTTGCTTTCTGTCCGCCAACCAGTTCTCTATCCAAGTCAATACCTTGCCCCCAATCCCATGTGCCTTAATTTTGCACGCTAATCTCTTACAGTCAGTTTAAAGTCACACCTAAATTATTGTAACTTGTGCAGACTAATATCATTAAAAAGGTAAATACCTGCTCGCTAAACTCTCCATATCGCAAAATGCGGACAATAAATGCGTTGTCTGTATGTCCTACATTTACAGGCGGAATATTCAACTGTGAAGATCTGCACAGCAAAGGCCAAGACAGAAAGTGGAAATGGAGAGCAAATGGTTTACTCCCAGCTGCAGTTTAAAGAGAATAACAAAGCTCAGTTTCCGACACCCTGCTTGCAGTAAGCTGCAACCTACAGTCCGTTACTGTTTATGGCAAAAACCTTCACGTTAAACCGAAAATGCTGGAAATACTCAGTAGGTCAGGCAGCATCTGTGGAGAGAGAAACACTGCCCTGATTCTCACCTCCCTTTGCCTTTCACCATCATTCCTTTTGTCACTCCTGCCCTCCGCCCTATCACAGACCTTCCCATTTCGATGTTTTCCTGCCCCGTTATGTTCCTGGCTCTGTACTTGCTTAAAAACGGTTCATCTCTAACATCTTCTGATGAAAGGTCATCGACCTGAAACGTTAACTCTGTTTCTCTCTCCACAGATGCTGCTTGACCTGCTGAGTGTTTCCAGCATTTTCTGTTTTTAATATTGAAGCCTTTAGGTGACCGTTTAACACGGAAGTGGGAATTATTCGCCGCTATTGAGTTTCTGTCATTCCCTGTACTGACACTAGTAATGTCCAGGTGTCTCGTCAATCGTTTGTATAACGTGAGATGTCGAGTGTAAAGTTTAGAGGGGTGTAAGGTGATGGCTTGCTGTAGATTGGGGACACCAGTTATCTGTCGTACTCGTGTACAATAGTTTATTGATATCTTCCGATTAGTTTCATGGTTTCGCTTAGTATGGAACCCGCATGAAAGACCGGTGACCGTGATGCAAATTAACCACCGCCTTGTCCTTGAGGGAATAAACATCGAAGAGCTGACCCGCGCTCCCGGCGCAGAGTGGCGCCTGCCCGCAGCTAGCCGGGAAATCGTGCCTGACTTTCCGCCTCTTTAAATGAATGGATGGAAAAAGTAGGGAAGCAGTTATGAGCGCCCTACCGCAGAATTAGCCCCTATGGCGGTGCAATACATGTGGGGGATATCTTTACAAACGTTTTACATTGTGCTCCTGGCTATAGTCACCGAGTCACAATTTACAGCGAAACGTTTTCTGATACCAAAACGCAGAGTCAGAAAGCCGCCGATACTCACTGGGAAAGGTGAAGCCAACGCTGTTTCTGACCAGGCACCAGCTCCGCCGTTAAACTGCTGCAGTTTCAAAGCCTTTCGATATTAAAATGCTTCAGGTCGCAATCGCTACCGCCGCCTTTCAAAACTTTAACGTTCATGGTTTCATATTAATACCGCCCTCTCACGCTGAAAATTAACCTTTGCCCCATCTGGACGGCACGCTTGGGACAAGGGCAACATGCAATTGAAAGGAAAACTGTGAAAAGAGAAGGAATAATTGAAATAAAGATACATATCACACACCATATTATTACTTTGCGTGCAGACAGCAGCACACGGCGCACGCTTCTGTGTAAATCACCCACATATATTACCAGATAAGAAATGAAACTCATTTAAATTGCCCACGCAGTCTGTCACATACCACCTACAGTGGGTTTCTCTGTCTACATAGTAATAGTAATACTGATCACCGTCAGTGACTTACTTTTCATATAGAAAGGGGGGATTCAAATACTTTTTTGTATCCTTGTATATGAATGGACTGGGGACACACAGGTGTGTGCGTGTAACGGAGTATGCTGTCTTCAAGATGTATTTTAACACTGATAATTCAAACAGATAGAGAAACGACGGCTTAAACGTTATTACTCCATAATTAATAGAGGCTTGTCCTGATTTCCGGAACAATAATTCCATCGGGTCGAAATTTCCATTCTGTGCTGCTCAGCCTGTCCGCCCATTAAAGTGAATGGGCAATAAACTCGCGCGTTCTGGCGAGAGCCGAATCGGAATTTCGCTCCTGTTCGCCTGGAAATTCGACAGGTGGACTCCCGATCTTCCGCCCGAACTTCGGCGGAAACCCGGGAGAAACTGTGTAAACGGCCGCTTTGAGCCATTTCACCCGAGAATTCCACCGATCTCCCGCAGGAGAACCCCGGCGGAAATTCCAGGAGAAATGGCGTTTAAAATAGATGCAAGAAAGCAACACGGACAGTACAACAAATGAATGGCTTCCACCAATTACCGATTGCCGTGCTGATCTCAATAAAATATTAGCATTCTATTATAATATAATCTAAATTATTCTGGACTCGCACACAGAACTGACAAAAAAAATTTGAACGCAAATTTTGCGGCTGCTACCGATAAACAATTTGTTGCAATATGTTGACAAATAAGACTACATCAATAAGATTACATCAATAAATTTTGCATCCACATCCAATTCACTAGCTCAATGCTAAAATGTATCTAAATGTGTTCATTATTTATGATCTCCAAAAGCCCAGTTCCATACATTTTTAAAAACGGATATCAAGATACTTTTACTGATACTTTATATTGTAAATGTCCAGCTCGGTAATTCAATCTGATCGCTGATTAGAGAAACGGAGAGAAAAGCAAAAATGGTGTGCGAGATAGAGAAGCAAGCACAAAGCTGAACAGAAAGGGAGATGAATAAACGAGATGCATGATTACTCCAAGTAATGCATGATTCAAAATTAATTTTGCAATACATAGGTAGAATATTTGGGACCATGGTGTCAAACTGTTCTTTTGCATCTTTCCGAAGCTGCGAATTTAGCAAGTTTAGTAAGTTTGGTGAAACTGCAACACAGTCTCACCGCAACACACCTACTTATTGTAGCTATCTCTGTACAGGATTTAAGTGTATTTGTGCCATCAAATGGAGCTTAGTAATAGCAAGACAGATCTTAAAGGTCACGATTGCTAAACTATATTTTTCACTACATCCTACGATTGCAATAAAACCGCAATGTGATATGTAGAATGTTTTCTGACCACCTTTGAGGCTTGTTTAAAAAAAACTGAATAAGATTAAAGGGCGCATGTTACAGAATTAAATGAAGGATACCACAGCCTTGCATCATCTAAGTGTTTTATATATACATATCTAAATACAATCGAGTTTATATTCCTACTTGAACCTGAGCTGAGTTTCAGACCACATATTCTCTCCATTGCAAAGACCACCTACTTACTCCTCTGTAACATCCACCTCTGCCCCTGCCTCAGCCCATCTGCTGCCAAGACCCTCGTCCATGATTTTGTTATCTCCAGACTCGACTATTCCAACGCTCTCATGGCCGGCCTCCCATATTCCACCCTCCATAAACTTGAGCTCATCCAAAACTCTGCTGCACATAATCTAAATCGCACCAAGTCCCGCTCACCTCTATGCTTTCTGACCTACATTGGCTCCTGAACCACCAGCACCTCCAATTTCAAATTCTCAACCTTGTGTTCAAATCCCTCCATAGCCTTGCCATGGGCCTGGAATATTTTAGTGGAGGCAGGGGTAGCACTCCTGCTTCGTTCCACTCCATTAAAAAAAAAAAAAAATTCTGGTCCTTTCCTGGTCAGAACGTCAGTACACATGAGTAGAGTCAACCAACACCTCGATTTCAAAATTCTCATCCTTTTTTTCAACTCCCTCCAAGGCCTCGCCCTTCCCTATCTCTGTAATCTCCTCCAGCCCCCCCCAGATATCTGCGCACCTCTCATGTGTACTCCCATGCGGCCCTTAATATTGAAATTGGGGTCGTAACTACGTCATGGGGATCCCGTTTGCATGGGAAAGAGGCCAACCACTTGTTTCAGGGATGTGCTTTGGCTGGCCAGTTGTAGGTCTCTGTGAAAAGCCACCCACCCCATTTTTGTGGCCCCTTTGATTTCCCCAAGTGAAAACCAAGTTTTAATAAAGCGAATTGCTATTTGGAAGTTGAATTAGATAGACTGCACCCACGATTGTCCTTTGCTTATTGAGTTCCATTTAATGGCAACTTTAAGCAATAACTGATGTCAGATGATTATTGTCCCACAATGTCTCAATTTAAAAATTCTCATCCGAGAGTTCAAATCGCTCCATGGCCTTGCCCCTCCTTATCTCTGTAACATCCTCCAACAGCAACAACTTGTATTTATATAGCGCCTTTAACGTAGTAAAAGGTCCAAAGGCACTTCACAGGAGTATTATAAGACAAAGGGGGAAAAATTTGGTTGGTTAGCGCCTCCCATTTGTGCCTCGGGGGGGGGGGGGGGGGCACTAACGGGGTGCTAATGACTTACCGCCCGAGCATGGCGATTTTAGCGCCACCAGCAAAATTGACCTGGTGCTTTGTGGTGGCACTAAAAACTATCGCTACGATCTCCTGTGCCTGGAGATCGTGACATCATCGAAGCACACAATTCCCCGGTAGTGCCCCGGACTGGAAATTGATTCTCGCCCCTGCCTCAGTGCCTGCCGCTCGAAACAGCAGGTAGAGAGGGACATTTTGCAGTCGGCTGGGGGAGTGCTATTTAGAGGCGGACGCTTCCTGCTTCTTCCTGTCAGCAAAATATTCTGCATACGCAGGCTGAGAGAGGGAGAGAGGCGTCTGGAGTCATTTAATGCTGCCCTACAAGGAATTTTGCTCCTCACCAACACTTTTCAGGTTCCCATTTCTGTCAGATTTATTACTTCCATTTTTAGAAGATTATATGGGGGCTGTACTAACATGGGGTGTCGTCCTCCAGCTTCACCTTTGGAGGCAGCAGAGGTGCAGAGAGAGAGTGGCAAACATTGCCAGAGGGGAAAAGGCCAACAGGCCTCTGCACAGGAGATCTTACCCTCCCAGAGTATTCTGGGAACAATTCTCCTACATCCAGTTGTCTGAGGAACAGGGTTTTAGAAGGCTGCACTTCAGCAAGAAGGTGGTCACAGAGCTCTGTCACCTCCTGCAACCAGAGCTCGAGCCTCAGCTCAGGACCAGGACATCTCTGTCGGTGGCAGTGAAGGTGACGGTGGCTCTCAATTTCTATGCCAGCGGCTCCTTCCAGACTTCCATTGCGAATAGCTCCCAGTTCACCCTCTATTGTTGTATCTGGGAGGTCACAAATGCTCTATACCAAAGGAGAAGGGAGTACATCTCTTTCCCCAGGACCCGAGACAAACAATGTGAATGAGCTTGTGGCTTCACTAGGATAGCGGGCTTCCCCGTGGCTCAGGGTATCATTGACTGCACGCATATGGCATTGTGGGCACCTCATGAAAATGCAAAGGTTTTCCGCACCCACAAGGCTTGCACTCTCTCAACGTGCAGTTAGTGTGCAACCATGGACAGCGCATCCTCGCCATCAATGCCCACTATCCTGGCAGCAGCCACGATGCAATCATCCTGTGCCAGACTGGTGTCCCATACCCGTTCCAACCACCACATCACCCTCATGGCTGGCTCCTTGGGGACAAGGGTTATTCACTCTACACCTGGCCGATGACAGCACTCCGTAACCCCAACACTCCTGCTGAACTTGCATACAATGAGAGCCATAGTGCCACCTAGGAACCGCACTGAACAGACGATTGGTGTATTGAAGCAACGGTTCCAGTGTCTTGACCACTCTGGAGGAGCCCTGCAGTACTCCCCTGATCGGGTGTCGGTTTTCATTGTTGTGTGCTGCATGCTTCACAACCTCACAATTATGAGGACCCAGCCATTGCCACCAGGGATTGGTGCACCACCTCAGGGAGGAGGAAGAGGGAGAGGAGGAGGAGGAGTAGGCAGAGGAGGAGGGTGAAGAGGAGGATGAGCCGCAGCAACGTGGGAGGGAGGCATTCAATGTTGCTTCTGCAAGGGCCGTTCGTGAATGCCTGATAAGACACTGCTTCAGATGAATGACAGAGAAGATGGCTTTTGGGATGAACAAGCACATGATTACAACCATCCCACAGCCCCTATTACTGGGCAAAGCTCCAACGAGTAAAATGAGCAAAGTTGTCAAGTTTCAATAAAAAACATTATTTTTCTGACAAACTGTGTCTCATTAAGCACAACCAATAACAAACAAATACAACAATTCATTAACAAACAAAACTGGTTTTTACCACATCGAGATAAGCGTTAACAGAGTGAACACTATATTATCATAAACATCCAACTTTGGGACAAACATTCCCCCCATTTGTTTGAGAATTTTTAGTTATTCACTCTTCAAGGATGATCTCCCTCCCCTTCGTACTTCCCCCCTTCCCACCCTACAGCTCCTCCATAATGTGGCCCCAGTGGCTGCAGCAAGGCTGGTGGAAGGCTGCTGAATGTTGGATCCCGAAACTGCAGATGGCCTTGAAGGACGCCCTCGACCAGCTATGTGCCTGGAGGGCCCGGCTGCAAACTGTACCAACTCTGCATGGGCAGCAGCAGTCTGGGCTGGCTGCACTACAGGCTGTGGCAAGTGCAATGTCGGAGTGGCAGTGGTAGCAGCAGGAATGCTGTCATCCTGAGAGAGGACAGCACCTTCCTGCTCGACCAACACACTGCCGCTCCCCCAGAAAAGAACATCAGCATCCGGAGCTATCTGCTCGAGCACAGATTGCTGGCCTGCTGCGGCACTGTGATATCCCCGGTGGACTGTGGGTGACCCAGCGATAATGGCAGAGATGCATGAGAGCAGTCTGACATTGGATGGCACCAACCAATGACTCAATTCCAGCACTAAGCCATTGCGTTGCCTCAGCCTGTGCTGCAATAGATGCTGCCACCTCACCCATTGCACACGGCATGGGGTCTGGGTCCCCACGGTCTCCCTGCAAGTCAACAGATGACAGCTGTGCTGGCAGCAAACTCCTCCACACTCCTAGCCAGTGCATCCATGCTGTCGGGCACCCTTGCCATTGCACCCATGAGCTCCGTATGCATGCTCATTGCCTGAGTATTCATCGTCATTATATCAAGGTCCTCGCCTGAGTCCTGTGCAGCAGAACTCATGCACACGCTCACCATCTGGGGAGATGGCCCCCGAGCTTCCCTTCCCCCATGGCATTGCTGCAGCCCGCTGAGTCCCGGAGCTTCACCCAGATCAGATCCAACCTCACTGCTCCCCTCCAGTGACCATGTGGCCCCAGTCTCGGATGTCTCACCCTCGGGAGATGCAGGCGGTGAGGCGCGGGCTTTGTGTTCCTCCTCCTCTCCCGCGTCGCTGCCACTGGGAGGCTGAGGGATAGGCTGATCAGCTGGTAGGTCACTACCTGAAAGCAGAACGATACAAGAGTGGTTTTAACGTGAGGGCGGGGGTGCAGGGGGGCAGGAAGGGAGTAAGGAATGGAGACAGTATAGTTAGATGGAAAGTGTACAAGGCTGGTGTTGTGAAGGGGAAGTGGCTGTAAACTGACTAAAAGCTTTTATAGATATGTGAAGAGAAAAAGATTGGTGAAGTCAAGCGTAGGTCCCTTGCAGTCAGAATCAGGGGAATTTATAATGGGGAACAAAGAAATGGCAGACCAATTAACTCCACATTTTGGTTCTGTCTTCACAAAGGAGGACACAAATAACCTCCCAGAGATGTCGGGGAAAATAGGGACTAATGAGGGGGAGGAACTGAAAGAAATCAGTATTTGTAGGGAAATGGTGTTGGGGAAATTGACGGGATTGAAGGCCGATAAATCCCCAGGGCCTGATAATCTACATCCTAGGGTAATTAAGGAAGTGGCCCTAGAAATAGTAGATGCATTGCTGGTCATCTTCCAGAACTTGATAGACTCTGGAACAGTACCCATGGATTGGAGGGTAGCTAATGTTACCCCACTATTCAAAAAAGGTGGTAGAGAGAAAACGGGGAATTACAGACCGGTAAGCCTGACATCGGTACTGGGGAAAATGCTAGAGTCCATTATAAAAGAGGTAATAGCAGAGCACTTGGAAAACAGTGACAGGATTGGACAAAGTCAACATGGATTTACAAAAGGTAAATCATGCTTGACTAATCTACTGGAATTTTTTGAGGATGTAACTGTTAAAATAGATAAGGGAGAACCAGTGGATGTGGTGTATTTGGACTTTCAGAAGGCTTTCGATAAGGTCCCACATAAGAGATTAGCTTGTAAAATGAAGGCACATGGGATTGGGGGCAAGGTATTGACTTGGATAGACAACTGGTTGGCAGATAGAAAGGAAAGAGTTGGAATACATGGGTCGTTTTCCAAGTGGCAGGCAGTGACTAGTGGGGTACCGCAAGGATCGGTCCTAGGACCCCAGCTGTTCACAATATATATTAATGATCTGGACGAGGGAATTGGATGTAGTATCTCCAAATTTGCAGACGACACAAAGCTGGGTGGGTGGGTATGCTGTAAGGAGGATGTTGTGAAACTCCAGTACGATTTGGACATGTTGCATGATTGGGCAGAAAGATGGCAAATGCACTATAATGTGGATAAATGTGAGGTTATCCACTTTGGTGGCAAAAACAGGAAGGCAGATTATTATTTGAATGGCAATAGATTGGGAGAAGGGGAAGTGCAAAGAGACCTGGGTGTTCTTGTGCACCAGTCGCTGAAGGTAAGCATGCAGGTGCAGCAGGCGGTTAAGAAGGCAAATGGTATGTTGGCCTTCGTAGCAAGAGGGTTCGAGTACAGGAACAAAGATGTCTTGCTGCAGTTGTACAGGGCCTTGGTGAGACTGCACCTTGAGTATTGTGTGCAGTTTTGGTCGCCTTATCTGAGGAAGGATGTTCTTGCCAGGGAAGGAGTGCAGCGAAGATTCACCAGGCTAATACCTGGGATGGCAGGAATGATGTACGAGGAGAGATTGGGTCGATTGGGCTTGTACTCACTGGAGTTTAGAAGATTGAGAGGGGATCTCATCGAAACCTATAAAATTCTGTCAGGCCTGGACAGACTAGATGCAGGAAGGATGTTCCCGATGGCCGGGGAGTCCAGAACTAGGGGTCATAGTCTAAGGATAAGGGGTAAGCCATTTAGGACTGAGATGAGGAGGAATTTCTTCACCCAGAGAGTGGTGAACCTGTGGAATTCTCTACCACAGAAGGCAGTGGAGGCTGTCGAAGTCTCGACTCCCGAGTAAGACTCCTAAACACAAAGTATCGTCAAAGACAGGCTTTATTTGCTTGCAAGGGAAGGGTTGTGTAGTCAAAGGCTACATCAGACCTCTTCGAAGTAATACAGAATTTGTAACATATTTATACAGTACAGAAACAAAACAGGCTTTCTATGCCACATGACATAGTATTGAATCATACCTGATTACAAAGGCACAGGCCTTGCGAATTATTGGAACAACGTATTCCGGGCTGCGTTAGAATAACGAACGGAAATACCTTGGGATAAGATTAACTAATCCTTTATTATGGGATCCCTCTGTTCCCTCTGTTCTCTCACTGTACCAACTGGGCCTGTGGGCCGATGTTTACCTTATCATGTCCTTGGCTGTTTGTTTGGTAAATGAAGCTCCTTGTTAAGCTTATCACAAATAAAGAGTACGTATGTAGCATTCCTAAATTGTCTCATTCCCTTGAAACATGATTGGTGAATCATGCTGTTGGCCATTTAAAGTTTTATTATTCTATGCCCAGGAAGCCATGTTATGTCTAAGTGAGAAACTGTACTTCCACATTCTTCCCTTTTGTCCTTACTAGGACAACATAACTGAAATTAACCTCTTCCTATCGGTCCTCATACCAAATTTAGATTTTAGCCAAGGATACCGACTTCTTTGCCGTTTTGAACCATCCCCGGGATTTACCTGTATTGATGGTTGACCTTGTCTAAGATCGTCTTTCTTCTGTTTATTTTTAGTGTTTGGGCGTGTTTTCTTGTAGGGGTTTAATTGTGTTTGATTTGATTTCAGGTTTATGTCTTTGTATATTTCTGCAGCTTATATTAGCCTGCAGTGTTCTAATTTTCCTGCAGCTTATATTAGCCTGCAGTTCTAATTTTCCCTGCAGCTTATAGCGGGTGCCACTATGCACTTTCTAAAAGATAGGGAACAGCAGCTTATAGAGGAGGACTAATTCATGGCCCACACAGTTTATAACTAACCTGTGGGGTTCTCCTAAGCACAAGTGCTTCTATGTAAGCCCCCAAAGTGCGGACCAAGTGATATACAAGGTCGACGACACTGGCTTGTTGTTGAAAGGAGTGCTCTCTCTTTTTCCTAGCCTGCAGTTCCCATTTAAATGGAAAATGTGTTTTGCAGAAAGAGGAGAGCATGTGGAGTATATATATGTATATATTTGTCTAAGTTTTCTAATCCCTATAATTGTATTTTATTCAATCGTCTCAGTTCCTCATCCAGGGGACCATTCTTTTTCTCTACTGACTTTACTTCTCTCTGTATCATCATATTCATCGCAGGCAAGACTGCCTTGCCCAACCTATTGCAACAACACTTAATTGTTGTGACAAACAGAGCAATGCATACAATCAGGGCTATTACTACTACCAGTCCATGCAATAATATTTGTCCTACTGATCCCAGCCATCCTCCCAATATCCAGTCAGCCCAGCCTTGGTTCTTTGGGTTTTCATACTGACTTACTGCGTCTAGCATATTCGTAAGACATGTACAAAAAAGTATTCACGTGTAATTCTCGTTTCTTTCAGGATCTTTCCCCATCTCCTTGGCATATTAGACTCAGTAGTCCGATTAGTATACAAAATATAAGTAACGTCTTCATTGTTAGAGTCTTTCAAAATTCAATTGTCTCTATTCGGTGCCTTCTTGCAGTGGGATGCGTGAATCCAGGAAGATCTTTCCTTGACTTTTACGGCTGTGTTTGTAGTCAGGAGCACTTGATATGGTCCTTCGAAGCGTGGTTGCAGACCGTTCTTCCTTTTAAAAACCTTCACGTAGACGTCATCTCCAGGTTCCAAGTCATGGCACTTTCCCTCTGCTGGACTCGTTTGAGCTTCCTTTACCTGTTGGTGAAAGCTGGAAATACATTTAGTTAATGCGATGCAATAGTTTAGCATAGCCTCGTCCATTTTATGAATGTCCATTTGTTTCACCGTAAATGGTGCTGAGAATGGCAGTCTTAGGGGTCGTCCCGTGACAACCTCATGTGGCGACAGTCCATTTGTCTTGTTAGTTGCTGCTCGCATTATCATCAATGCTAAGGGTAATAGTTCGACCCATTTAAGTCCAGTTTCATTGCAAAGCTTAGAAAGTTTATTCTTCAGCACTCCATTACGTCTTTCTACCAGTCCTGAAGATTGCGGATGATGACTGCAGTGAAAATGCTGATTAATCTGCAAAGCTTTACACAGTTCTTTTACAATTGTTCCAGTGAAGTGCGATCCCCTATCGCTTGAAAGCTGCATAGGTATTCCAAACCTTGGTATGATTTCTTTTAACAAACACTTTGCTACTGTTACAGCATCATTCTTTTTACATGGAAAGGCTTCGACCCATCTTGAAAACATATCTATAATTACCAATACATACTTAAATCCTAGACATGGAGGTAAATCAATTTATTTTTTTTTATCGTTAAAGACAGGCTTTATTTGCTTGCAAGGGAAGGGTTGTGTAGTCAAAGGCTACATCAGACCTCTTCGAAGTAATACAGAATTTGTAACATATTTATACAGTACAGAAACAAAACAGACTTTCTATGCCACATGACATAGTATTGAATCATACCTGATTACAAAGGCACAGACCTTGCGAATTATTGGAACAACGTATTCCGGGCTGCGTTAGAATAACGAACGGAAATACCTTGGGATAAGATTAACTAATCCTTTATTATGGGATCCCTCTGTTCCCTCACTATACCAACTGGGCCTGTGGGCCGATGTTTACCTTATCATGTCCTTGGCTGTTTGTTTGGTAAATGAAGCTCCTTGTTAAGCTTATCACAAATAAGGAGTACGTATGTAGCATTCCTAAATTGTCTCATTCCCTTGAAACATGATTGGTGAATCATGCTGTTGGCCATTTAAAGTTTTATTATTCTATGCCCAGGAAGCCATTTTATGTCTAAGTGAGAAACTGTACTTCCACAAGGCTAATTCGTTAAATATATTCAAGAAGGAGTTGGATATATTTCTTAAGGCTAAAGGGATCAAGGGATATGGGGAGAAGGCAGGAACGGGGTACTGAATTTGGATGATCAGCCATGATCTCATTGAATGGCGGAGCAGGCTCGAGGGGCCGGATGGCCTACTCCTGCTCCTATCTTCTATGTTTCTATGTTTCTATGGTATCAGAGAGGAGATAAAGCTGATGAACATACCGCTGCTGTCTCCGGGGGTCGATCTCTCCAATGGCCACAGCGCCGACAACATGACTGGCTATGAGTCTGTGGACTCGCTCCTCCAGTTGTGTGAGGGGGTGCAGCTCCGCTTGTCCTCCTGTGCATTGTTGCTCCCTCTGGTTATTTGAAAGCTTGGCCTGTAAGAAAAAGGACAGCGTCTGAGTGAGTGTGCAGTCATGTGTTTGGTAGATGTGCCTACCACAGTGGAATAGCTGTTAATGTCTGCAAGGTGTGGGATGTGGATGTGACTTTTATTAGATGGGCATAGTTGGGTGAGCATTGGGGATTTGGGAATTTACACCACCTGTGCACAGCGTGAGGTTGAGATGGTGGGATGTAGAGGTGTCTCAAGCATGTACTCACCCTGACCACCCGAGTGAGGATGTTGAAATTCTTACGGCACTGCGTATGCATCCTTTGGACCAGGCTCCTGGATGAAACGTGCTGGACAACCTTCCTCCACACCCTTGTAAACTCCCGGGGCAATGGCCTCCTGCCAGTCTCTGGAAACAGCACTGCCCATCGGCGTTCCACAGCACCAACTAGGGCCACCAATGTCTGGTCACGAAACCAGTGAGCTCTCTCCCTGGGCCTCTGATTAACCATCATGAATCTTTGCTGAAGATTTTTACCTGCCTGCAGGCTGAGGTCAAATGCTGCAATGAGCAGGGTGTGGCTGTGCAGCAAGATGGACCCTCCCCTTTAAGAACTGGAAGGCACTAGTCTGTCTGAGTACAAGGTAATTGACATTGCCCGATCTTGAGTAGCGCTCTGAGGTAGCGCCTTGTTCCATGACATTAGCGCCCTAAGAGAGGTGTATAGGCCTAGAAATTGGGTTTTGGCGCAGCAACGGCTTTAGCGCCGGAAGTTAGTGCCGGAGCTAAGTCGCGCTGGTCGGGCCAAAAATTCACTACTTCTGCGCCCAAACGGCTGCCGGCGCTGCTGAAAGCTGTTAGCGCCTGAAAACTGGCGCTATGCGCTGAATTTCGGCGCTATTCCGGCGCTGCGGTGCCCGCTGCGGTGCGGCAGGTTTGGGAAGTGCAGGCCTCCTCCTTCCCTTAAGGAGGACCTGCCTGCACCCGGCCGCGGCCCGCGATAATCTTATTAAAAATGAGCCCGGCACCTCGGACAAGTGCCGGGCTTGCTTCTGTTCCGGGGGGGGGGTGGGGGGAAGTCCGGGGAGGGAGCTGCGGCCAGGCGGGCGGCGGGAAAGCGGCCGGCCGCCGCGGGGCCTTTAATGCGCCGGCGCAAACTTGTGCAAGGCACCTCTGCCAGAACGTTGCTTGCGGCTGCCACGGGCGAGGCGGCCGCAAGTCAATTTCCCAGTTCGGGCGGGTTACCATGGCAACCGGGACGCTGCGCACACCGATGACGTCATCGGTGCCGGCGCAGTGCTACCGGTCTACCGCGGCGGAAGGGCCCCAGGCAATTTAGGTGCCGGCGCCAATTGCAGCGCTAGGCCCTCTAGCGCCGCAAAATCGGCGCTAAGGGCACTGAATTTCTAGGCCATAGTGTTTGGTTTAGTGCTCCAATCACCTCCAGGGGTGCTGGAGATGAATTTCGTGATCAGTGGTAATAATTTGCGCTGGGCGCTAAAATTTGCGCCTGGCCGATATTAGCAGCCCAAAATGGGTGATACTGAATTTTTCCCCAAACAAATTTGGCACCGAGCCACATAAGGAGAAATTAGGGCATATGACCAAAAGCTTGGTCAAAGAGTTAGGTTTTAAGGAGCGTCTTAAAGGAGGAAAGAGAGGTAGCAAGGCAGAGAGGTTTAGGGAGGGAATTCCAGAGCTTATGGCCTAGGCAGCTGAAGGCATGGCCACCAATGGTTGAGCGATTATAATCAGGGATGCTCAAGAGGGCAGAACTAGAGGAGCACAGATATCTCGGGGGGTTGTAGAGCTGGAGGAGATTACAGAGATAGGGAGAGGCGAGGCCATGGAGGGATTTGAAAACAAGGATGAGAAATTTGAAATCGAGGCGTTGCATAACCAGGAACCAATGTAGGTCAGCGAGCACAGGGGTAATGGGTGAACGGGAATTGGTGTAAGTTGGGACCCAGGCAGCCGAGTTTTGGATGACCTCAAGTTTATGTAGGGTAGAATGTGGGAGGCAGCCAGGAGTGTGTTGGAACAGTCAAGTCTAGAGGTAACAAAGGCACAGATGAGGGTTTCAGCAGTGGATGAGCTGAGGCAAGAGCGGAGACATTTGATGTTATGGAGATGGAAATAGGCGGTCTTAATTATGCCGCAGATATATGGTCGGCAGCTCATTTCAGGGTCAAATATGACACCAAGGTTGCGAATAGTGTGGTTCAGCCTCAGACAGATATTAGGGAGAGAGATGGAGTCAGTGGCTAGGGAACGGAGTTTGTGGCCAGGACTGAAAACAATGGCTTCGGTCTTCCCAATATTTAATTGGAGAAAATTTCTGCTCATCCAGAACTGGATGTCGGACAAGCAGTCTAACAACTTAGAGACCAGTAGGGATCGGGAGAAGTGGTGCTGAGGCAGAGCTGGGTGTCGTCAGCATACATGTGGAAACTGACGCTGTGCTTTTGGATGATGTCGCCAAGGGGCAGCATGTAGATGAGAAATAGAAGGGGGCCAAGGATAGATCCTTGGGGGACACCAGAGGTAATGATGTGAGAGTGGGAGAAGGCCAACAACCCGCCGAGATCTCTGTGCTCCTCCAATTCTGGCTTCTTGGCAATCCCCAATTTTCATCACTCCACCAATGGTAGCCAAGCCTTCAGCTGCCTAGGCCCTAAGCTCTGGGATTCTTTCCCTAAGCTTCTCTGCCTGTCTTGCCTCCTTTAAGATGCTCCTTAAAATCTAACTCTTTGACCAAGCTATTGGTCATCTGTTCTAATACCTCCTTATGTGGCAGCCCTCCTGTGAAGCGCCTTGGGCCGTTTTACTACGTTAAAGGCGCGATATAAATGCAAGTTGTTGTTGTTGTGGACATTATAGGACAACTGCTTTGGCTAAATACACTTAGAATAAACAAGACTTTAGCCCCGTAAATTTCGGTAATATGGCACCGGATACAGTCCTTGCTCTTAGAACATGCAAAATTTGATATTTCGGTTTTAGAAAGAAAATAGATTACCTCAATTATAAGTTGATTCATTATTTTGCATGTACTCATTTTATGAAATGCAAATATATTAAATAAGTAAATGCACATCAGAAAATTCCAGTTCATAATTACCCCAAAATTCAGCAGTGATAAATTTTAAATGTCTTGTAAAACAAAGCAGAAAATAGTCAAAACGTGATATTTCATGTTTTGAGCATAACCTATCGCACTAAAGGTGTTTAAGTTGGACAATAAACTAGATATAGGCAACCCATGAACATTAATGCTTTACAGTGAAACCTATCATTGATCCACCCTCCCTCTTAGGCTGATAAGCATTCAACTTTACATTCTTTCTTAGAATAAAATAATCTATCCTCCTCACAATTCCCGCTGTGGTGATGTCCTAATAGCATCTGATCTAAATCAGGTGGCAGTCAGAGAGAAAGGTCGTTTAACAATAAAAATTGGTCTTTTGCAATCAAGTGCAATGAGACCTGGGTGTCCTTGTGCACCAGTCACTGAAGGTAAGCATGCAGGTGCAGCAGGTGGTTAAGAAGGCAAATGGTATGTTGGCCTTCATAGCGAGAGGGTTTGAGTACAGGAGCAAGGATGTCTTGCTGCAGTTGTACAGGGCCTTGGTGAGACCACACCTTGAGTATTGTGTGAAGTTTTGGTCACCTTATCTGAGGAAGGATGTTCTTGCCATGGAGGAAGTGCAGCGAAGATTCACCGGACTGATACCTGGGATGGCAGGGATGACGTATGAGGAGAGATTGGGTCGATTGGGCTTATACTCGCTGGAGTTTAGAAGAATGAGAGGGGATCTCATTGAAACTTATAAAATTCTAACAGGACTAGACAGACTAGATGCAGGAAGGATGTTCCCGATGGCCGGGGAGTCCAGAACCAGGGGTCACAGTCTAAAGATAAGGGGTAAGCCATTTAGGACAGGGATGAGGAGGAATTTCTTCACCCAGAGAGTGGTGAACCTGTGGAATTCTTTACCACAGAAGGCAGTTGAGGCCAAGTCATTAAATATATTCAAGAATGAGTTAGATATATTTCTTAAGGCTAAAGGGTTCAAGGGATATGGGGAGAAGGCAGGGACAGGGTACTGAGTTTGGATGATCAGCCATGAACTCATTGAATGGCGGAGCAGGCTCGAGGGGCCGAATGGCCGCCTCCTGCTCCTATCTTCTATGTTTCTATGTTTCCAGCTTGAGGTTTGCGTTTCCGTGTCCCTTCCGTTGGATTCATTTCCCTTTCAAAATTCCGAAGAATTCCCAATACTAAAAGATTCAAACAGATTTCCCAGGCGCTATTTTGCACCTGGATTGTATGAGCAAACGATTCCTCTTTGATCCTAGTGTGGCAAAAACCTGAACCAGTTCTTTATAAATGTGCGTATGATTTTGCTACCCAGCCAGTACAGTGGAAAGTTCACTTAATTTCCTCTGTGCGCTATTTTTAGTGCATCAGTGAACTGTCATTGTAAAAAGAAAGATTTGCATTCTTCAAATGCATTGGGATCTTTTGCGTCCATGTGAGACAGTAGACGGGGCCTCGATTTAACCTCTCAACTGAAAGACAGCACATCATTCCCTTAGGACTGCACTGGAGTGGCAGCCTAGATTTTTGTGAGCAAGTCTCATGGAGGAAAACTTAAAACCCACAAGCCTTCTGAATCAAAGAGCGAGAGTGCTACCCACTGAGCCACGGCTGACACCGCGCTATTGTGAGCAATTAAATATCGTTCAAGGCATTGTCAATCACATGGGCTGATATTCGTAAAGAATGGGTTAAAGCACACCGAGGGCATTCCTCTCTACACTATTTCAAAGGAGTTAACCAGTTTACCATGACACAAGACCAATGTTAACCCATTCCTCCGTTTCACCATTAGAAATTAATTTGTCAAGCCGTTCACTTTTCTTCATGTAACCTGGAGCTGTGATTTCCAGTTTTCACTTGTCTCTTGTTTTCCCACACTGCGCAGTTAATTTCTTTGTTAAAAGTAAACCGCATTTTAACGAACATAGTTGAAGCACATTTATCGCAAATCCCAAGTCAACCACGAACAACGAGCAAATCCAGCCGTCAGTAACTCCACAGCGCCTTCTACTGGAACGTCAAAGTAAGGCAAGATGCAACCACAGAAACATAGAAACATGGAAGAAACATAGAAGATAGGAGCAGGAGTAGGCCATTCGGCCCCTCGAGCCTGCTCCGCCATTCAATGCGATCATGGCTGATCATCCAAGTTCAGTACCCGGTACCTGCTTTCTCCCCATACCCCTTGATCCCTTTAGCCTTAAGAAATATATCCAACTCCTTCTTGAATATATTTAATGAATTGGCCTCTACTGCCTTCTGTGGTAGAGAATTCCACAGGTTCACCACTCTCTGGGTGAAGAAATTCCTCCTCATTTCTGTCCTAACAGGCCTACCCCTTATCCTTAGACTGTGACCCCTGGTTCTGGATTCCCCGACCATCGGGAACATCTTCCCTGCATCTGGTCTGTCCAGTCCTGCCAGAATTTTATAAGTTTCAATGAGATCCCCTCTCAATCTTCTAAACTCCAGCGAGTATAAGCCCAATCGACCCAATCTCTCCTCATACGTCATTCCTGCCATCCCAGGTATCAGCCTGGTGAATCTTCGCTGAACTCCTTCCATGGCAAGAATATCCTTCCTCAGATAAGGCGACCAAAACTGCACACAATACTCAAGGTGTGGTCTCACCAAGGCCCTGTACAACTGTAGCAAGACATCCTTGTTCCTGTACTCAAACCCTCTCGCTATGAAGGCCAACATACCATTTGCCTTCTTAACCGCCTGCTGCACCTGCATGCTTACCTTCAGCGACTGGTGCACAAGGACACCCAGGTCTCGTTGCACTTCCCCTTCTCCCAAAGTAACACAACCATGAACCAGCGCTTTGGCATTGTCTTGCAATTTCCTCCATGGGCATAACCCAGAATTCAGATGCAAAAATACACCCATTACAGCACCCATTCATCTGTTTCACTCAAAAAGTATGGTGTACTTGAATGTTCAAAGACAAAATCTATTTGGTTAGAATTAAGGAACACTGTTACACTGCTGGGTGTATACTATAGGCCACCAAATAGTGGGAAGGAGATAGAGGAGCAAATTTGCCACCAAGTTGCTGAAAGATGCAAGAACTTTAGAGTTGTGATAATGGAGGACTTCAATCATCCTACTATAGTCTGGGATAGTAACAGTGTAAAGGGCAAAGAGGGGGAGGAATTCCTGAAATGTGAAGAAAACTTTCTTGATCAGTGTTTCCAGCCCAAAGAGGAAGGGAGCAGTGCTGGATCTAGTTCTGAGGAATGAAGTGATGCAAGTGCAGCATGTTTCTGGGGTGGGGGGTGGGGGGCAATTGGAGAACAGTGACCACAATATCATTAGGTTTAGAGTAGTTATGGATAAGGACAAGGAGAAATGAGATGTGAAAATACTCAACTGGAGAGGGACTAATTTCAGTGAGTTGAAAAGGAATTTGGCCCAGGTGGATTTTAATCAAAGATTGGCAGGTAAAACAGTAAATAGGTAATGAGTTACATTCAAAGAGGAGATAGTTTGGGTACAGACTAGACATATACCCACGAGGGGGAAAGGAAGTGCATCCAAAGCTAGAGCTTCATGGATTACTAAAGATGTGGGCCCGGATTTTGCGGTCAGTGGTGAACCTCTACCTCTCTCTCTCCATAGAAACATAGAAACATAGAAAAAATAGGAGCCGGAGTAGGCCATTCTGCCCTTCGAGCCTGCTCCGCCATTCAATATGATCATGGCTGATCCTCTATCTCAATACCATATTCCCGCTCTCTCCCCATACCCCTTGATTCCTTTTGGGTCTAGAAATCTATCTATCTCCTTCTTAAATATATTCAGTGACTTGGTCACCAAAGCCTTCTGTGGTAGAGAATTCTACAAGTTCACCACCCTCTGAGTGAAGAAATTTCTCCTCATCCCAGTCCTAAATGTCCTACACCGTATCCTGAGACTGTGACCCCTCATTCTAGACCCCCCAGCCAGGGGAAACATCTTCCCTGCATCCAGTCTGTCTAGTCCTGTCAGAATTTTATACGTTTCAATGAGAGCCCCTCTCATTCTTCTAAACTCTAGTGAATACAGGCCTAGTCGACCCAATCTCTCCTCATATGACAGTCCTGCCATCCTAGGAATCAATCTGGTGAATCTTCGCTGCACTCCCTCTATGGCAACTATATCCTTTCTTAGGTAAGGAGACCAAAACTGCACACAGTACTCCAGGTGTGGCCTCACCAAGGCCCTGTATAACTGTAGTAAGACATCCTTGCTCCTGTACTCAAATCCTCTTGCAATGAAGGCCAACATACCATTTGCCTTCCTAACTGCTTGCTACACCTGCATGTATGCTTTCAGTGACTGGTGTACAAGGACACCCAGGTCCCTTTCTACATTAACATTTCCCAATCTATCACCATTTAAATAATACTCTGCCTTTCTGTTTTTCCTACCGAAGTGGATAACTTCACATTTATCCACGTTATACGGCATCTGCCATGTATTTGCCCACTCACTCAAACCTGTCTAAATCGCCTTGAAGCCTCTTTGCATCCTCCTCACAACTCACAATCCCACCTAGTTTCGTGTCATCAGCAAACTTGAAAATATTACATTTGGTTCCCTCATCCAAATCATTGATATATATTGTCAATAGCTGGGGCCCAAGCACTGATCCCTGCAGTATCCCACTAGTTACCACCTGCCACCCCGAAAAAGACCCATTTATTCCTACTCTCTATTTCCTGTCTGTTAACCAATTTTCAATCCATGCCAGTATATTACCCCCAATCCCATGTGCTTTAATTTTGCACACTAACCTCTTATGTGGAACTTTATCAAAGGCCTTCTGAAAATCCAAATACACCACATCTACTGGTTCTCCCTTATCTATTCTACCAGTTACATCCTCAAGAAATGCCAGTAGGTTTGTCAAACACGATTTCCCTTTCATAAATCCATGTTGACTTTGTCTAATCCCGTTGATATTTTCTAAGTGTCCTGTTATCACATCCTTTATAATACTCTAGCATTTTCCCTACTACTGATGTTAGGCTAACCGGTCTGTAGTTCCTGTTTTCTCTCTCCCTCCTTTTTTAAATAGTGGGGTTACATTTGTCACCCTCCAATCTGCAGGAACTGTTCCATAATCTATAGAATTTTGGAAGATGCCAACCAATGCATCCGCTATTTCCATGGCTACCTCTTTTAGTACTCTGGGATGCAGATTAGCAGGCCTTGGGGATTTATCAGCTTTCGTCCCATTACTTTCTCCAGCACTATTTTTTTACTAATACTAAATTCCTTCAATTCCTCCTTCTCACTGGATCCTTGGTTCCTTAGCATTTCTGGGAAATTATTTGTGTCCTCTACCGTGAAGACCGAACCAAAATATTTGTTTAATTGCTCTGCCATTTCCTTGTTCCACATTATAAATTCTCCTGTTTCTGACTGTAAGGGACCTACATTTGTCTTCACTAATCCCAGAGGGGGTCGGAGTGAGATAGGCACTTAGTGCTCAGGATGGCAGAGCAGTGCAGAAAAAATTCAATGGCCTAATCTGAGATGGGAAGGTAAGATACTCACATTCTCTCCCTTTCTTCCTTGCCCACTGTGGGCATGATATCATGCTCAAGTACATGAAGTGGAATTAGCTGATCAGTGAAAATACTAGAAAGGTGCAGACCAGTGGCTCCTTCAGTTGTTCCACATGCTCAAGTGAGTACAAACCTAATCTTTCTCTACTTTTCTCTTTGCAGGGCAATAACGCCCTAAGAGGTAAAAAGTGAGGGAGAAGGGTGTCCCAAACCTCCACCATCTGACCCCCTCCACCCCCCACACACAACCCTACCACCACCACCACGAGATAATGGAGGTGGAGCTGCTGAGCTGCTATACCACTGTGGCCACAGTGGAGGCGGAGAAGTGGGGGGAGTGTCCAGAGCCAGGTTCACTTGCTATTGCTCAATGCTCCAGGAGAGGACAGGGGCCCGGGCTTCCACCACCCATTCCCCCACCCCCAATGGGCCATATCGGCACTGGAAAAGGCAGCCATTCTAACCCGTTCTTTTTTTCTTCCTATGTGTCAGCCAGACTGCTAGAAGGCAGTCATTGTGGAGGAAGAGAGGGATGAAGTGTAGCAGGAAGAGGAAGGGGTGAGGTTGGGGAAGAAGGAGGGGGAGCAGCTTCCAGTATAGATGGAGGAAACGGGCTCTGGCTTTGTCATACAACTTGTACCCATTGTGCTGCCAAATGAGGGGTAGATGGAAAGCCAGAGCTGCATACCTCCCCTCTTTCCTGGGAGTGCCATCAGCCCCCACCTTCAGGCCATCCCCCAAGGAAAGTCAGAGTCACCTAGCTGTGCCCAACCTGGTATCAGTATGGACACATTGCACTGGCGCAGCAAGCACTTCAAAACCAGGTGAGCACTTCAGCACCAGAATCCAGTTCCGGGGAATGGGGAGACTCTGAAGAGATGGAGGATGCTGCCACCAATCCATAGAGACTGGCTAGAAGGCAACCATGGATAAGTCATTGGAGTGGGACATGACGGCTTCAGCCTGAAGAAGCGTCTGTTGGTGGAGCATCACAGATGCATGAGGACGCTGAGCTCCATCAGTATTAACATGGAGCTCCTTGCGGGTTGGTCTTCGAGTCTGTTGTAATGCTCAGCACCAGCATTGCATTGATAATGCTAGAACCGCAAGAACCAATGCAGCAGGTGGCTGCGGCATTGGGACATTTAAGAGGTCACCTGTAGGGAACAGTGAGGGAGCAGTCGGGGCTCCCACCTTCATGACAGCTCAGGCTTCTGCTCAAGGCTTCAGGTGACAGACTGAAGGGCATAATGAATTGTGGCTTCCAGTCTCTTATTGAGGCCTTGCGGGACCTGATGGCTGCCACCATTTCACCAATTTGGTTGCTGGCTGGGGCTGCAGACCAGGACTGCAGTGGAAGGCAGCTGGTACAGTCCAGATCCCTGCAGCTGCCACCCCTCTAGGCAGCAGTGCCAGCCTGCCAACAGCAGGCACGGTCTCAACCTCTACATGGCAGGCTGCAGAAGGGGCAACTCTGGATTTCCTCCTGGGACTCAGCCAGCAACACACAGTCCAGGAGTACATAGCCATCAGCATAGATCAAACACAGGCCCACAACTCATTAGCCACACACACCATTTTTTCTGGTCCCAAATTTACTGCAAGATGGTGCAGGAGGGTAGCTGGCCAAAGGGCTTGTCAAGCACTAAGCGGGACCAAGTGTGGTACCTTGAGGGAGATGGGGAAATTTAACTCCTGTCTGCATTAACTCCTCCTGTGATGGCAAGTGGTTGGATAATTCTGACTGTCATTGTCATGTCCCGTTTGTTGCAGCTAATTAAAATTTTCTTGTTTCAAAGAGTTAAAACTTTATTTAAATTATTTAAAAAGTTTGCAAAAGTTTTAACAAATTTTAAAGATTACATCGGGTGAACTCTGGATTCCAATGGTTTGTGACATTTATTATTGTTGATTAAAGGTAAATTCTTGTAAATAGTTGTTCAAGTTTCTAAAGAGAGTTTAACATTGCAATAAAACACTTTGTAAATAAAATATGTTCCTCAGGGTCCAGTTTAGAAAGATTAAAATTTCTAAATTCAGTTTAACTTTTTCAGGCAATCCTTGTATTAATTTGTAACAATTTTCTCTTAAAACTATGAAATATTTTGTAATAAAATATTCTTTGAAATTAATGAGAGCAATGTCTGACTCTTCTGGTTGTGACCTCCGTGGGGTGCTCATTGGGTAAAGTGCTGCGGCACTGATCTCCCTGTCCTCTCGAGGCGATGCCTCCTGTGGACTCGCCATGTCCCTTGGCTCTGGCTCTCGTAGCACAGGGTCTATATTAGTGCACATTGTTATACCTTTATTGCTGACTCTTCTGGAATGTTTAGATTTACAGAGCATTGGGTGCCTAGTTTCTTCTAGTGCTAGATGATGGAGGAGGTCCGCTTACATGCCTTGAATTTCCTGAGTATGTGTGCCCAGTGACAGGCGCAATCAGGGCACAAAGCAAATACATGGCCTGAAAGAGTTGGTAATTTTTGGTGCATGTTCTCCTGAGAGCAGAGAAGTTTAAGAGGAGATTTGATAGAGATGCTCAAAATCATGAATTTTGAGAGAGTAAATAAGGAGAAACTGTTTCCAGTGGCAGAAAACTCAGTAACCAGAGGACACAGATGTAAGGTAATTAGCAAAAGAACTTTCAGAAAATAACCCAAAGTTCCATAACTCCTGGTTACCACATAAAAAATGCTGTGGTCGGTACCTTGGAAAATCAGCTCTGATCTACAAAACACTTCTCATTTCTTAGTAAAAACATTCATGAATTTCTGCTTTCGCAAGAACCCAGATGTAATTCTTAAAAGTATGTGGTCCCAGCAATGCCTGCCCAATCCTGTTAACTTCTGCTTGCAAACAGAATTGCATCCCTAGATAATGGACTTCCCTGTGTATTCAAGTGCCACAGCTTCCTTTTTTAATTTCTAACTTGAAGTGCTAAGATTCGACTAAATTCAGGAACTGGATAGCAACTTGAGTCAAAAACATTAAATGTCATTTCAGTAAAATAAATTCCCGGCTCTACAATGGTGTAGATTTTAATAACTAGCTGATCTCACATGGGAAAAAAGCAACAAAAAAGTATCTTTCTTATTGTTAATGTGTCTCTCTGTGTGCCTCATTCCTTCGGTCTCCCTCACTCTTTTTTTAATTTGTCTTTCCCTCTTTCTGGTTTTCTCTTCCTCCATCTCTATATGGCTCTCACACATTTTCTGTAGTGCCATCTCATTATCTCTCGCTCTCTCTGAATGCCATTCTCTTTTCCTTTCTAATGACGATTATCTCTGTACTCTTTCTTTCTTTCCTTCCTTCTGTCTTTCTTTCTTTACATCTTATTCCTTTTTCCTGCATCATGCTATTCATTCCTCATGGCTGTTATTAGCAAATTTACAATAAACTGATGGCTCGGGTTCTCAAATGGCAGTGCAAAATAGATTTAACAAAGGTAAGAAATGTGACAAAATGAAATAAATTAGTGTGCCATTGATCTGTGGGTATTGCTGCTTGAGTAACAGTGCTAAAAAAATCAAAGATTATTAAAAATAAAATTGTTTATCTCCTGCTGCAATGTTCAGAGATAAAATTAGAAAAATAAAACGTAGTCAATAAAGAAATAGATTTATAACATCATAGTCTTAGTTACATAAATAATCTGTCCCTATAAATTGCTGTAGTTACCTGAATAATAAATGTGTTACCCACATATTGAGCATTTCATTTGTTTTTAGTGTTCTATAGTATATCTAAAGAAAAATTATATAAACATTATAAATTATAAATTAGGGATGGGCACTAAATGCTGGCCTTGCTAGCGACGCCAACATCACATGAACAAATAATAAAAATTATATGCAATATCTAAAATACAATATTACATATAAATGCTGTTTACATAATGCCTGCTTTTCCCCCGTGGGATAACAGCGTTTGTTCAGAATGTTTTCTCTACTATTTTAGCAGAGACATGAACTCATCAGTTTATTTAATAGGCTAACGTATATGTTATTATAATGGAGAGTATTCCTACATTGACATTTCACACATCTGTGGATTCTTAGAGACTCGCAATTCTGTAGTTTAGACTCATTAAAATCTGATACTATTTCTGTGCTACTTCTTAATAATAATAGAAAATGCTGCAAATACTCAGCAGGTCAGACAGTATCTGTGGAGAGAGAAACCGAGTTAACGTTTCAGGTCGATGACCTTTCGTTGGATGAACTGGAAGAAGTTAGAGATTTAACAGTTTGTAAACAAGTATAGAGCCAAGGAAAAGTGTGTGTGGGGGTGGGTGGCTGGGGGTGAAAGAACAAGGGGAAGGTCTGTGATAGGGTGGAGGGCAGCAGTGATTAAATGATGGGTGCAAGACAAATGGGATGGTAATGGGACAAGGGGAGAAAATGGTTACAGCAGAACCATTGCCAACACTTACTGTCCGAGAAAACGGGAGCGGTGGTTGTGATCTAAAGTTGTTAAACTGAGTGCTTCCAGTATTTTCTGGTTTTATTTCAGATTTCCAGCATCAGCAGTATTTTGCTTTTGTCTTAAAAAGAATATCCGACAGAGTGTAAAACGGACAGCTGATTCGCTATTGCTTGTTCTGAGTTACTGCAGAAGACAATGTTCACTCTAAGGAATTCAATAAGGAGAAAAATTGCACAAATTATGAAGACGAGCAAAGGTAGCTGAAATGAGAGAATCAAAGAAAAACATTGAAAGATTTCTGAGTTGATCTCAAGCAATGTGGATTTGTGTTAATGTGTAGGCAAGGTGAAATAAACTCTGAGGCCCCCATTAATTTTTTACCTGTAATTTTTCCACTCCTCCCCCCCTCCCTTTTGTTTCACTCTCCCACCTGGCAGCTATCTCTTGCCCTGCCAGTACACTTCACACCTAATCTCAGCCTATTACCATCTCGTCTGGCTTCGAACACCTTTTATTGTCTCTTCTACTTCTTTTGTCTCTTTCACTTCTTTTGTCCGATCGCAGCCCTGCCTTCGATCTATTTTCTTTTCTTTCCAGTTTTGAAGAAGGGTTCGACCCGAAACGTCAACTCAAATTTCTCTCCACGGATGTTGCCTGACCTGCTGAGTTTTTCCAGCATTTTCTGTTGTTATTTCGGATTTCCAACATCTGCAGTATTTTGCTATTGTACATTAAGCTTATTTGGCCCCGACATCCATAGTCGATAGTAATTTGGCACCTGTCGCTTGACATGACTGGAATGGCTGAGCAGGGCACCAGCCGCACAACGTCCATTTCGAGCAAGTGCTGAAGGGCAAGCGATCATCAAAATTTAAAAAGAGCACCTCTGCCCTTTATTCCCCGGGTACCCTGGCCCCTGTGCCAGGGGCCCTCTGCCCTGTGTTTAATGTTGCAAGCCCACCCCCATGACGAGAGAGTGCCCAGTGTGCAATGAGCAGTCTCTTTACTGGCTGCTTGCACCTGACAATGCGGTCCTGGCACTTCAGGAGATCATAAGAGACAAATGACAGATTTAATCCCATACATGCTCGAGCCTGGGTGCCTCGGCAACATTTGATCTAATGTTTCTAAATGGGGAAGAGCTGGCAAATGCAGCTTAAGTGCAAAGAGGACACCAGTGGAGGATTTCATATGTTCTCTCTGTGCTCCTCACTCTCTCCCCCCGCCGCCCCCCCCCGCCGCCACACACACCCGGACTGTGTCTATGAAAGCTGCATGAGCCTTTCCGAGGCGCTGCCCCACCAAAGACTCAATACTTAGCAATGAGATTGTTACCAGACTGTGCCACTTCCTGCAGCCAGACCTGGAAAGTCAGTCAACCAGCAGAACTGCTTTAACTGTGACAATAAAAGTAACAATCACACTCATCTTGTATGTCTATGATTTCTTCTAGGCACCTGCAAAGGATAAAGCGGGTAGAAGCGAATATGCTGCCCATCATAGCATCAGGACCGGAGCAAATGACAACTGGATGTGAGTCGACATGATGTGCATCAGAGCATCTTGGAGGCCACAATTCCATTTCTGACATTTCGACACCTTTATCCAATTCAGTAAGGGTCGTCAGCTGGAGCAGGAGAAATGTACTCAATTTTTCCTAGAGTGCAAGGCAAAATAATCTACACTCATGTGGCCATCCGTAGGCCGACACACTTCCAATCACATAACTCAGCAGAAACCAATTTTACTCCATGAATGAATGTGCAGATGGTCTATGGCCACCTCTTTAAGATCGCCCGCTAGATGCGCACTTTCCTCGCAGAATCCTAAGGCAAAGCAGCAAACCACAACACTTTCAAAGAGACGATAAGTTAAATGATGGCTTCTGAGACCTCATCCTGAAACTCATAATTCACCATAACTCCCCCCTCACCGCACAGAACAGAATAGGTACAACATTCTACCAATATCTATCCCGCTGAGCACACCTTTATTATATTCTTTAAAGTACTGACAAAACTTAGACCACGCAGGAGAGGTGGGCTTACAGTATGCCCCATAATAAGTTGGCAGAAGTGAAGTGTTTTTTTTTCACCCCTTAATTAAGGGTTTTTTGTTTTTTACACAGCCCCATAGCTGGGGGTGACCATCACCACCCCATTACTGGGGTGTGACTACGCTTGATCTTAGCCAAAAGGCCCAGAAGCGATTTCTTTCCAGCATGCAACAACGAAGTGTTGTATGCTGGAAAGAAGCATAATCAGGAATTTCCAATTCAAAACATGGCAGAGGGAAGAGGAGGATACACTTCAGGTACTCACCGTAGAGATGTCAGGGCAGCAGGTGAAATTAGTTCGTCAGGTGATTGATGATTTTTCAATTGATGAATACACTTGGCTTTTTCAATACTACGCTTCTATGCCATCCATTCAGTGAATAATCTTCCCCTCTGTCTGTACTATTGTTGCCTATCATTTGCATATGTATTACTTTCCTTGGGAGTTTGCATTTTTGCACCACTCCTGCCTCCCGGTTAGTTAGTTGTGCATTCAAGCCCTAATCCAGGATTGGAGCACATAATGGACACTGCCAATCCAGGTAGCATCAAAGATCCCACAGCGCTATTTTTTTAAATTCGTTTATGGGATGTGGGCATTGCTGGCAAGGACAGCATTTATTGCCCATCACTAATTGCCCTTAAGAAGGTGGTGGTGAGCCGCTGCAGTCCACGTGGTGATGGTACTCCCACAGTGCTGGTAGGTAGGGAGTTCCAGGATTTTGACCCAGCGACGATGAAGGATCAGTGATATACTTCTAAGTCAGGATGGTGTGTGACTTGGAGGGGAACTTGCAGGTGATGGTGTTCCCATGCGTCTGCTGCCCTTGTCCTTCTAGGTGGAAGAGGCCACAGGTTTGGGAGCCTTGGTGAGTGGCTGCATTGCATCTTGTAGATGGTACACACTGCAGCCACGGTACACCAGTGGTGGAGGGAGTGAATGTTTAAGGTGGTAAATGGGGTGCTTCTGATCTGCTCTTGTTGCCACAGTAGTTATCTGGCTGGTTCAATTAAGTTTCTGGTCAATGGTGGCCCTCATGATGTTGATGGTGGGGGATTCGGCGATGGTAATGCCGTTGAATGTCAAGGGGCGGTGGTTAGACTCTCGCTTGTTGAAGGTAGTCATTGCCTGGCACATCTGTGGTGTAAATGTTACCTGTCACTTATCAGCCCAAGCCTGAAAGTTGTCCAGGTCTTGTTGCATGTGGGCGTGGACTGCTTCATTATCTGAGGAGTTGTGAATGGCACTGAACACTGTGCAGTCATCAGCAAACATCCCCATTTCTGATCTTATGTTTGAGGGAAGGTCATTGATGAAGCAGCTGAAGATGGTTTGGCCTAGGACACTGCCCATAGGAACTCCTGCAGTGATGTCCTGGGGCTGTGATGATTGACCTTCAACCACCACAACCATCTTCCTCTGTGCTAGGTATGACTCCAGCCAGTGGAGAGTTTCCCCCACCCCACCAATTCCCATTGACTTCAGTGTTACTAGGGTTCCTGTCAACTGCTGCCTTGATGTCAAGGGCACTCACACCTCACCTCTGGAATTCAGGTCTTTTGCCCATGTTTGGACCAAGGCTGTAATGAGGTCGGGAGCCGAGTGGTCTTGGCGGAACCCAAACTGGGCATCAGTGAGCAGGTTATTAGTGAGTAAGTGCTGCTTGATAGCACTGTTGATGACACCTTCCATCACTTTGCTGATGATTGAGAGTAGACTGATGGGTGGTAATTGGCCGGATTGGATTTATCCTGCTTTTTGTAGACAGGATATACCTGGGCAGTTTTCCACATTGTCGGATAGATGCCAGTGTTGTAGCTGTACTGGAACACCTTGGCTAGAGGTGCAGCTAGTTCTGGAGCACAAGTCTTCAGCACAATAGCCGGTATGTTGTCAGGGCCCATAGTCTTTGCTGTATCCAGTGTGCTCAGCCGTTTCTGGATATCACGTGGAGTGAATCGAATTGGCTGAAGACTGGCTTCTGTGATGGTGGGGACCTCAGGAGTAGGCCAATATGGATCATCTACTCGGCACTTCTGGCTGAAGATGGTTGCAAACGCTTCAGCCTTGTCTTTTGCACTCATGTGCTGGGCTCCACCATCATTGAGGATGGGGATATTCATGGCGCCTCCTCCTCCCATTAGTTGTTTAATGGTCCACCACCATTCACGACTGGATGTGGCAGAACTGCAGAGCTTTGATCTGATCCATTGTTTTTGGGATCGCTTAGCCATGTCTATAGCATGCTGCTTCCAATTTTTAGCATGCATGTAGTCCTGTTTTGCAGCTTCCCCAGGTTGGCACCTCATTTTTAGGTATGCCTTGTGCTGCTCCTGGCTTGCTCTTCTACACTCCTTATTGAACCAGGGTTGGTCCCCTGGCTTGATGGTAATGGTAGAGTGAGGGATGTGTCGGATCATGAGATTGTGGTGGAATACAATTCTGCTGCTGCTGATGGCCCACAACTCCTCATGGATGCCCAGTTTTGAGCTGCTAGATCTGTTCTGAATCTATCCCATTTAGCACGGTGGTAGTGCCACACAACATGATGGAGAGTGTCCTCAGTTTGAAGATGGGACTTCATCTCCACAATGACTGTGCAATGGTCACTGCTACCTTTCATCAGAACTGGCAAATGTTGGAGATGATCGACCTGAAACATTAACTCTGTTTCTCTCTCCACAGATGCTGCCTGACCTGCTGAGTATTTCCAGCATTTTCTGTTCTTATTTCAAATTTCCAGCATCCGAAGCATTTTGCTTTTGTATAAGTTCTCTCGGTATCCTGGCCAACGACCACCCCGTCAAATAGCACCACCATTAATTGATGGTTAATTTAATTTCTGTTTGGGGGATCTTGCTGTGCGCAAATGGCTATGGTTTTTACCTGCATGCCAACAATAGCTGCATTTCAAAGCAATTAATTGTCTTGCTTCGGAAAGTTCTAATATGTTTTGGTGGACACCCAGGGCTGAAATGAGGGACAAACGGTGCTCCCCATCCACGCTGTTGTTTGACGATACATCCTTATGGTGACCGGGGCTCCGTGTCAACTGTTTAAATCGCTCGGCGGCTTTAACAACAGTTGGGAAAAGCCTGTGAAGCTTTATTGAAAGAAAGCAATTTATTGGCTGAACAGACCTTTGTTAAGGTTAACAAAATGGGGGATGGTCTTTATTTTGGGTTATGCACATGTGTACTGCTGACTTTAAGAAAAAATAAATCCACAGCACTTTCTTAAACGCAAGGTGCAACTTCAATTCCAAAAAGAGAATACAATGCTGACAGTGGGATAAGAATTAGTTATGCGTTGCGACATTGTAAATCCTTTCTTGGAGAATTCCAATATTTATAGAGGATCATAAATAAGAAGCTGTTGGCTATTTTGTTAAGAATATTTCAACAGTGGGAATCTTCACACGTTTACGGCGTTACTGCGCCCAGCGACCAAAGGAATTCTTACCCCAACCCGCCCCCCCCCCCCCACGTGAGGAAGTGGCTGCTCTGCCCGCAAGTTATCAACATTGGTCCAAAGTGCAACCAAATGTGTGAGCAGTCGTTTTCCGGGGCAGCTGCAGCTTTCTGGCGGTGGGCTATAAACGCACTTGCATCCCCCTTCTTACTGCCCAGTCGGTGCGACGAGTCAACGCGGAGAGAGCTATATGGCGAACATTTACACGACCTCCGAGGAGATGGAGACTTTCTCTTGCACAGCTGCGACGGAGCCGGCGGCTCTGCAGACAACTCAAGGTAAGCACTGGTAACAAGCTTACTCTTCTACCCCTCTGCAGATATCAGGCTTCGTGTTTCAAGGCAAACTCACTCGAACCGGGACAAAGACCGTTCCGCCCAAATGCTTATGTCAATTCGCCACGAAACGTGATTGATTTTAGAGCATAAGTGAGTGGGGAGGTACAGTAGTGAGAAGATGACCCGGATTCGATTCCCGGTCATCATTTAATCCACTTTACTTCATCTGATGCTCTGGAGGAGGGTTTCATTTCCCAGACACAACTGCATCTAATGTATATTTTAAAAATACTTTTAAGGGGTCATATTTGCAAGTTAAGACCAACAAAAGAAAGTAGGAAATGCAGGATGTACTTTTTTTTACTAAAAGGGTGTAGAACAGATTGCTGACATGGTGGTGAAACAAGGAACGTTAATGTACATCAAGAGAAATTAGAGAGGTACCTATCAACAAATGGATTTCAGGATTGTTACAGATGGGAATGCTGGGCACAGGTGGGCTCATGTTCTCCTGTCAGAAACGGTTACTATGTTACTATGTAATGTTAACTGTAACAGCGCCAAGCCTCTCACTGAGCCAATAAGAGACAGATGTTGCAGTGTTCGGAAACTCTGCCTTGCACCAGGGAGGTCCTCATCTGCAATTATCACTGGGCAAAGCTGAAGAGCTGTCCTTAGAGCAAATCCTGTCGACAGCCGTAACTAAAACGTAGTACACTATCGCACAAAGTCAAAAAGATCTGCCCATTTCTTGTCTCCTGCCTGGCTAGTGCTTAAAGTGTCTTATTTAGGGAACAGTTATGTCCATCTCTTGTGGGCAGAGCTCCCTTCCAACACTTAGAACTACAGAAGTTTGAAGAGTGGAAGAGGAGAATCCCTGCACTATAAATATTTCAATTGAGGTAAAGTAAATTTTAACGGTGCCAGAAGGTCAAATGGGTGTTCTGAGCACTTTGTAAACCAGGTTCGACACTGCGCCGAATTTGTACACCATGCAGTGTCAAATCAAAGTGATGTTGGCTCTGGAGTTAGGTTAAGCCCTGACTCCGGATTTACACCACAAGTTTAGCCCGTGCAGTGTAAATGAACCCTGAATGGATGAGGTAGGGATCATGACTGGGCAAATTGTAAGTTGTCTCTGGAAGGAGTAGCCTTGGCGGACAGAATGATCTCTTCTCAAACCGCATTTGCTTATGTTGTAAACAATAATAAAACCCAACAGAATTTAATATGTGCCCTCAAGTTAGATTAGTACACAAAATATTTAACTGTACACGTTCAGTGTATTATAACAGAGATAACCATCTTAATCTACGCTATGGTTGGTTGGATGGCTGGTATTTATTTGGCTGGTTGGATGGTTGATTAGACGAAAGAAAGACAAGCACTTCAGAAATTCTCAAAAATTCACATACAATTAATTACTTTGAAATTCCGTGATTGTGGCTGTCGTTTTGCACATAAGATCCACAAGCAGCAATGAGATAAATGACCCGTTAAACGTGATTCTGATTGTGATGGTTGACGGGGAGATATAATGACTAGGATACTGGAAGAACTCCTGGCTCTTATTTGGATAAGGACATAAGAATATGATGAATGTGAAAAGACATTGAACCTGCTCCATATCGAATCCATCTGTGATTAATCTATCAAGGACTTTCTCCAAACCATCACCACCAACTGCTAATTCCTTACTGTAGGTAATACTACCTTCTGTTACCTCTATGCCCTGAGGAAAATAAAATCAAACAATGCTCGAAATATCTTTATAACCCTCAATCTCCCTTCTCAATAGATGATGTGACTTAATTTTAAAGATGGCAATTGACCAGAATTAACTACCTTCTCTCAGAGTCTGCACTATTCCTTGGAGAAAACTTTGAGGGGAGAAGTCAACTTTGGTGGGGGTGCAAAACAGTCTGTAGCGTATTGGCCACCCCTTATACAAAGGGAAATCGGGCGGGGTGGTTGGATAGTTGATTAGATGGAATAAAGACTAGCACTTACATAGTGCCTTATCACAGAATCACAGAATCACAGAAACCCCACAGTGCAGATAGAGGCCATTTCGGCCGATCGAGCCTGCACCGACACATATCCCACCCTATCCCTGTAACCCCACGTATTTAATCCCCCTAACACTAAGGGTCAATTTATCATAGCCAATCAACCTAACCCGCACATCTTTGGACTGTGGGAGGAAACCGGAGCACCCGGAGAAAACCCACGCAAACACGGGGAGAATGTGCAAACTCCACACAGACAGTCGCCCGAGGCCGGATTCGAACCCGGGTCTCTGGCGCTGTGAGGCAACAGTGCTAACCACTATGCCACCGTGCTGCCCTATGTCTTTAGAAATTCTCAAAAATTCACATACAATGAATTAAATACCAGTCATAAAGAAAAAGAAAGACTTGCATTTATATAGTGCCTTTCACAACCACCGGATATCTCAAAGCATTTTACAGCCAATGAAGTATTTTTTGAAGTACTGTTGTAATGTAAGAAACGCAGCAGCCAATGTGTGCACAGCAAGCTCCACAAACAGCAATGTGATAATGACCAGATAATCTGCTTTAGTGATGTCAGTCATACAACCAACCAAAGAGAAAGGGGGGGGGATCCACTATCACCCCCTTTGCATAATCCCCCCCCCCAACACCTGTTTAATTTTACCTCCCATATATAAGGAAATTGCACAGGGACCCCCCATGATTTTCCTGCAGTACTTTAATAGATGAAAAATTATGGGATTCGTGCATGTGATTCCCAAATGATTCTCACACTGGGTGAGGCTTTGTGTCAGGAGCCCAAACAGAATATGTGTTGGTATGTGCCCAAGGAATGGAGCTTGAACCCACAACCTCCTGATTGTGGGACTGAACCAAGCTGACACATGCTGTCCCAATCCTTCTTTAAAGTTTTTTGTCTGTCTTCTACTATACAGATAAATACCTCGCCTCGATAACCCTCAAATGAATTGTCTTAAAATTAATCTTCGAACCATAGTATAAGAATGCTTAATTTAATTTATTTCACATTGGTAACACCTCCACTAAATTAGAGGGGAGCAGAATTTCAGACAAACACATAGGGCAGTGCTAATGTCCCTCCAAGTAATTCCAATGCCTTGCCAGAGCTCAAATATGCTTTAATCTTCTCTTTCAACCATGTTTGCTTCCTTGTCTTCTCCCATGGTTCCAAGAAGAGGTGGATGCTGGTGTAGGATGGAATGCACGCGGGATGGTATTTTCTAAAGACACGGCAAAATGCATCGCTTAAGTGAAGTGCAGAAAAGTGTAGAGATGGAAATGCAGCACACAGTATAAGATCTAATTTTTTGTTGGTGGATGCTCTTTCTTTTATAGCTGATCATTTAATAACACTATTCAGTACCGAAGATACACTTTGAGTCCATGCCCCTGTTAAATGGTTCCCACTTTAATCCCAGCTACTGGCAGAAGTTTTGTAGGGTTTCCAAATAATATGCAGTCCAACTTTGACATTAAGAAGTTGGCACCATAAGTTCATACCTATCCAATAAAAGCTGACACTTCCTCATTTATTCATATGTGAACAGCCATGGATTTCAGAAGTTGGTCACAGGTTGTGATTTACACCGGG
Source organism: Somniosus microcephalus (assembly GCF_052327205.1). NCBI lineage: Eukaryota > Metazoa > Chordata > Chondrichthyes > Squaliformes > Somniosidae > Somniosus > Somniosus microcephalus. Next base: position 64,951,010 of record NC_141005.1, on the reverse strand, counting down.
GATTTTTGTTGGTTGAAAGTTTCCTCTTTTTTTCCAACAGATGCACTTTCATATTTCTACAGAAACAACTTGGGATGTGGATTTATTTTTGCTATGGTTAAGAACCAATAGAAATTAATTTAAACTACAACTCTGCGGATGCAGAGTTAAATGACCCGGCAAGGTTCAATATGAGAATTATTACGTAGAAGGGAATATATTTTAAAAAGCGATGATACAAATTAATTACCTCTATAACACATGTGATATATACTGGTGGAACACTCTATAGTCTACGGAGGTGAAATTGGTCTTGGGTGGAAGCACAGAACGGGTGACAGCGAATAGGCAGCCCATTTTACAGCCAGCCCGATATTCTTTGCCACAATCTATCTATATATAATGGGGGAGAATTTCCACAGCATTATCCCGTAGGCGAAAGATGGGTGGACTCTGGATGAAAGGCTTTAAATGAGCCTTTAGGCCATTCCTTGGGTGCACCCTGAGGAAAGTCGAGGCCAGCATATTAACGGACATGTTTACATTGCTAATTTTGTATTGACGGTGTATTAATAAAGGAAATATAGGTGTACCACAACAAAATTAAAGTTTAATTTTGTCTGTTCTTGAGTTGAATATTAATTCAAATCAAATCAAATCAAATCAACTTTTATTGTCATTGTTAGTGCACAAGTGCAGTACAATGAAATGTAGGCTTGCGGCTCCCAAGAGTGTACATTTAGATTAAGACATTTAAACATTCAACATACATTTGGCTTGTAATACATTAACATAAACATAACCATAATAAAGTGCATTGGCAGATGTGCAGGCTTTAGAGTTTATTTGTGGAGTTCAGTAGGATGACAGCCCTGGGAAAGAAGCTGTTCCTAAATCTGGTCGTACAGGTGCGAATGCATCTGTAGCGTCTCCCAGATGGCAGGAGGGCGAACAGACTGTGGCTGGGGTGGGTAGGGTCTTTGATGATGGACCGTGACCTCTGTAAACAGCGTTTCTGGTATAATTTCTGTTTACATTCACTGAACAATTTGATTTCACTACTGGCTGGGGAGTCTAGACCCCCGGCTGGGGTGTCTAGGACCAGGGGTCACAGTCTCAGGATAAGGAGTTGGCCATTTAGGACTGAGATGAGGAGAAATCTCTTCACTCAGAGGGTGGTGAATCTTTGGAATTCTCTACCCCAGAGGGCTGTGGAGGCTCAGTCGTTGAGTATATTCAAGACAGAGATCGATAGATTTTTGAATATTAAGGGAATCAAGGGATATGGGGATAGTGCAGGAAAGTGGAGATGAGGTAGAAGATCAGCCATGATCTTATTGAATGGCAGAGCAGGCTTGAAGGGCCAAATGTCCTACTCCTGCTCTTATTTCTTATGTTCTTATTAATGTAAGGGAAATATTAATGATATTAAGCGGCAAGGAGAGTGTCAAAGGCTCGCTGAAAGAAAACAAAGTACCAATACACATCTCCAATACAGTCCATTAAACTACCCCGATTCAGTGTTAGACCAGTTCTTTTACATGTGTTTGTTGAAATTTCACTAGCATGCATCACTCATACAAATTTCTAAAGTTGCTAAATCACATAAATGATAAAGCCGTTAAAGATTCGTTGTATGAACTGATCATTATGAATGTATCCATGTTTGGAGCCACCCACTATTATGAAATGCCCCGTGTCAAGTGCCTTTAAGTATGAACATTGCTACCCCCATTAGCACAGATTATATTATTTTCTTGAAAACCTTCAGGCCTTGTTGTTATCCTGTGACACAGGATGTACCACAAACCTGTTCATGTTGCAGTGATGATGATCTATTCTTGTCATTGGACTTAATGAAAGCACCAATATTTAATATTTTGAAATATACTAGTGGGGGTAATTTTCAACTTGCCCCAGCTGAGATCAGTTTACTCAGCATAGACCAGGGACCAAGTATGGGGCCTTCCTGGTTTCAGAGACTCACTGTAAATCTGTCCTTTCGGATCGCCGCCGGTAATGGAAACCACCCAATTTTCATTTCAATCTTACGCCAGGGCGGTAAATTGAAAATTACCCCACTGAGTGCTAATTTTATACAAATAAATAGGGATTCGAATAATTTTCTAAAAAAAATTCTTATCGGATAATATTAGATAATATTAGTTGGTTGTCCGATTCAAACAACTTTCCTTCAGATCGTATGTCCTGTCCTGCAGACTATTGGCACATGCTCTGTATTCAATAAGGAACAAGCGTTTATCTCTTTTATGGTTGTACCTTAACACGAATATGAAGATCCTGTCCTTAATCTGTATGTCTCCCATTACTTTGCCCAGAGGTTTCGGTGGGTCGTTCCTCTCAGATGCGCCGCAGAAAGTGGTTATTCTTCATTGGCTTTAGCGTCCTCGCATTTCTGACACTGTTTTTGATCGGCATTCTCCAGCGTGAGTATAAATACCTTTGTAGTGTGAGCGACCAGTGGGAAAAATAAACATAAAATGTAAGGATTCATGTTATTCTGATTCACAGAACAGTAAATAAATGTTACTTTTTTTTACCGGTGACGCCCTTACATAGGTCATTCAACCCCTCGAGCCAATTCCATTCCATTAGATCATGGCTGACCTGTACCTCAACTCCACTTACCCATCTATGCTCCATATCTCCTGATACCCTCACCCAACACAAGTCTATTGATCTCAGCATTCAACATTTCAGTTGACCCAGCATCCAGTCTTTTGGGGAAGAGAGGTCCAGATTTCTACCACCTTGTTTGTGAAGAAGTGCTTCCTACTTTCACCCCTGAATGGGCTGACTCTAATTCTCAGATTATGTCCTCTTCTTCTTATGGATTTCCTGAACATACACTCAATGTTCTGCTGATGCAGACATGCATAAGTTGAGTATTAACATTCAACAATTCAACAGGTAGTTAACAGGCAGATAAAAGGATTATCCCCATTTTACCCACACAAGTGTGGGCTTCCCGAAGGCTGCGAACCCCGCCAGGGTCACCGAGGTGAGCACTGGGTCTGCGGGGGTCTGCGGGGTGCAAAAGTGTGCTGTGAAGGTAAGTGATGGGTGCAAGAATGGAGAGGTGAGTATGTGAGGTATGTAGAAAGTGTTAGAAAAAGTTTACTTACCTTTGGTTCTTCCTGCAGGCTTCAATCGTTGGGGATGCAGAGAGTCTCGTATCTCCGTGGCAGAGATGACAGATGGCTGCTGCATTCTCCAATGCAACAACCATCTAATTTCTGCTGAAGAAAGAGGTTTGATGAGTCTTGAATACAAGAACTCATCAAACTACAGAGAATGTCAGTGTTTGACAGCTTCACAGAGCTGTCAAACAATGACAATCCATCTGTCAAAAATTTTTGACAGATGAAATGTCATATGCTGACGTTCTCTGTAACTGGCTTCTCCTTAATTGGCCTACCCAGCCCGCTGAGGTCAATCAAGGGAAAATAGCGTGGTTTGGCTGGAAGTCAATGGAGGCGGGACTAAAACCCGACAAGTAGGCGTGCCGCCTCCAAAAGCTTCCCATTGGCAAAATCCAGCCCTCAGTGTCCAGGTAACTCTCCCGCTGCCTGATGTATCGCAGTGTCTGAAGCTCGACTCCAGATCATCAACTCTGAGTCGAAGTTCTTCGAGCTGCAGACACTTACTGCAGGTGTGGTCGCTGTGGATCATACTGGTGTCCACCAGCTCCCACATGCAACAGCTGCAACACATCACCTGCCCTGCCATCTCTATTATATTTTATTTAATTAATTAGGCTTTTAAGTTTTGAACTATCAGTTATCTATGTTTCGTTTTTAATCCTATCTCTTAATTTAAACCAATGCCCAAGTTTAGAAAAAAGAGAGAAATACTCACCAACCAATCACTTACCTGCTTTCCTGTGATGTCACACTTTGATTTGGCATAGTGGTTAGCACTGTTGCCTCACAGCGCCAGGGACCCGGTTTCGAATCCGGCCTCGGGTGACTGTGTGGAGTTTGCACAATCTCCCCGTGTTTGCGTGGGTTTCCTCCGGGTGCTCCGGTTTCCTCCCACAGTCCAAAGATGTGCGGGTTAGGTTGATTGGCTATGATAAATTGACCCTTAGTGTTAGGGGGATTAAATACGTGGGATTATGGGGATAGGGTGGGATATGTGTTGGTGTAGGGGTTACGGGGATCGGGTGGGATATGTGTTGGTGCAGGCTCGATGGGCCGAAATGGCCTCTATCTGCACTGTGGGGTTTCTGTGATTTCCCCTCTTCCCCCCCCCGGCCACCCTCAGGTCGGTACGCGCAGCTCCCGGCTAGCTCCTTTTATCCCCGCTGGTGTCGCTCCTCAGATCCCGCTCTCACCACTGGTCTCGGGCCTCAGGCACTGCTCCTTTTATCCCCGCTGGTGTCGCTCCTCAGATCCCGCTCTCGCCGCTGGTCTCGGGCCTCGGGTCTCGGGCGCTGCTCCTTTTATCCCCACTGGTGTCGCTCCTTGGATCCCGCTCTCGCCGCTAGTCTCGGGCCTCGGGTCTCGGGCGCTGCTCCTTTTATCCCCGCTGGTGTCGCTCCTCAGATCCCGCTCTCACCGCTAGTCTCAGGCCTCATATGCTGCTCCTTTTATCCCCGCTGGTGTCGCTCCTCAGATCCCACTCTCGCCACTGGTCTCGGGCCTCGTGTGCTGCTCCTTTTATCCCCGCTGGTGTCGCTCCTCAGATCCCGCTCTCGCCACTGGTCTCGGGCCTCGTGTGCTGCTCCTTTTATCCCCGCTGGTGTCGCTCCTCAGATCCCGCTCTCACCGCTAGTCTCGGGCCTCGTGTGCTGCTCCTTTTATCCCCACTGGTGTCGCTCCTTGGATCCCGCTCTCACCGCTAGTCTCGGGCCTCGTGTGCTGCTCCTTTTATCCCCACTGGTGTCGCTCCTTGGATCCCGCTCTCACCGCTAGTCTCGGGCCTCGTGTGCTGCTCCTTTTATCCCCGCTGGTCTCGCTCCTCAGATCCCGCTCTCACCGCTGGTTTAAAAATTACCTCACAGCTTACTTTCCCACCTAGCTTTGTATCATCAGCAAACTTGGATACATTGCACTCGGTCCCTTCCTCTAAGTCATTAATATAGATTGTAAATAGCTGAGGCCCAAGCACTGATCCTTGTGGCATCCCACTAGTTACAGCCTGCCGACCAGAAAGTTATCCGTTTATCCCTACTCTCTGTTTTCTGTCCGTTAAGCAATACTCTATCTATGCAAATATAGTACCCCCAACCCCATGAGCCCTAATCTTCTGTAATAACCTTTTATGTGGCACCTTATCGATGTCCTTTTAGAAATCCAAATATGCTACATCCACTGGTTCCTCTTTATCTACCCTGCTAGTTACATCCTCAAAAAACTCTAATACATTTGTTAAACACGATTTCCCTTTCACGGTGGCATAGTGGTTAGCACTGTTGCCTCACAGCGCCAGGGACCCGGGTTCAAATCCGGCCTCGGGTGACTGTCTGTGTGGAGTTTGCACATTCTCCCCGTGTTTGCGTGGGTTTTCTCCGGGTGCTCCGGTTTCCTCCCACAGTCCAAAGATGTGCGGGTTAGGTTGATTGAAAAAAAAAAAATTGACCCTTAGTGTTAGGGGGGATTAAATACGTGGGGTTACGGGGATAGGGCTTGGGTGGGATGGCTGTCGGTGTAGGGACCGGGTGCTAGGGTTTGGATGATCAGCCATGGTCTCGTTGAATGGCGGAGCAGGCTCAAAGGGCCGAATGGCCTACTCCTGCTCCTATCTTCTATGTTTCTATGTAAAACTATATTGACTCTGCCTAATCATATTATGATTTTCTAAGTGCCCTGTTACCACTTCCTTAATAATGGATTCCAACATTTTCCCGACGACAGATGTCAGGCTAACTGGCCGGTAGTTCCCTGTTTTCTCTCTCCCTCCTTTCTTGAATAGCGGGGTTACATTTGCTGCCTTCCAATCTGCTGGGACCGTTCTAGAATCTAGGGAATTTTGGAAGATCAAAACCAATGCAGCCACTATCTCTGCAGCCACCTCTTTTAGAACCCTAGGATGTAGGCCATTAGGTCCAGGGGATTTGTCAGCTTTTAGTCCCATTAGTTTCTCATGGGAAGTTGTAAAATTGAATTTACTGAATTTGGTGTCATACAAAATACCTGTTTAAAGCTGCCAGGTTCTCACAAAAACCAGCTGGTTCACGAAGTTGCTATCCCTACCCAGCCTGGCCTACAAGTAACTTGAGTTCCATACTACATGGTTCACTCTTAATGCTTTTAGGGTAACTAAGGGTGTGCAATAAGTACTTGCCAGTGTCTTGCAAGTGTTGCCCATATCTTAAGAATAAAGAAGTTTAAAAATTACCTATTTTGTATCACTCCTTATAACATTGATGGAAAGGAAAATTAGGTGGTATGTATAATGAGCAGCTACCGTCAGTTTTCTGACTCCCGTTGCATGAAAGTTACCCCCAAGCCTTTCTTCACATGCATCGCACTACTAACAGCTGCTAAAGACCTGTAAATATTTTACAGAGGTGGGTACATTCGAAATAATGCTTTGGCAGCATTCGTAAACAAGATGAGAAAATATTATACATTTATCGGGGGGGTGGGGGGGTGATTTTAACTCCCATCACCTGGTGCAAACTGGGTGGAACGGGAGTTAAAATCAAAGCAATCCACTTACTGCCCTTTTTCTGCCCTGTGACTATCATAAAATCAGGAGCCTCATGAAATTATGCTAATTACGTAGATAGGACCCCAAAGCCACTGTTAAGGCCTGCCAGGCCTGGGATTCGCTCAGTAGAAGCTGTCGGACCAGAAGCGAAGGTAAGTAAAACAAAACTTTGTGAGGTTCTCTGTGAACCTCCCAAAAATAGCTTGTACCACTGCCGCCTCAAAATCCACCCCTTTCTGTGTTCCTGAAACCCTCCAGAACCACCCCTTCATCCCCACCCTCCTCCGCCTTACGACTTACCATGGTTCCGGCTGGTTTTCCGCAGGCCCAAACCCGATGAGCTGCCTCTGGACACTGTTTCAGGCGGGCAGCTCACCTACACTATTTAAATGAAACCCGGCCATTAAAATAGCCAAGGCTTCCCATTGCGCCTTCCAGACGGTCTGCCCAGGCCTACCACCGGCTGACCACCCAGGAGTTAAAATGTCCCTTATCGTGTGTTCATTGCATCTGGTTTTCTCAATAAGAACAAATTTACATCTGTCAGTTTATGCCATTTCTCTGTGGTTTCCCCAGATCTTCCACTGACATTACAGAGGTGAATCAGGAAAACCCTCATGGAAGCTAATGGCATCTGTGTCCAGCCAAAGTTTGGCATCCATCAGAAAGCCCCACTTTCCAAAAAGAACCAACAATTGAAATAGACACCCCTCGTATCTTCCAACAAATACCATCAAGATTCCTCTCTAATACTGAAAAGCCATAACACTACACCTGCAGGCATGTCCACCATATCCCACTGTTATGAGTACCCCAAGTGTAGTACGGAGCTGTCAAAAGCACAGCAGAAAAACCTGAACAAACTCATTGCATGATTAGATATCAGAAAAAAAGATCTTAAGCTAACAAAATGTTACAATTTCCTGATGCTTTAACTTTTATGTTTTTTTTTACCTTTGTGGCATTGTATATTGATTCAGATCCACCCAGGCCCATTTTGTCAACAAACCAAGAAACTTCATTTAAATCCAACTCTGATTACAGATGTGCAAACAGATAAGAATCTGAAGCGAACAGAAAACCTCAAGAAGCAACTAGGAAATTATTCGGATCATCTTGGAAACTCTCAGAAAGAAATACAGAACTCTCTAAAACAAATAGAAAACATTTTAAAACAGCAAAGCAACTCTCTGGAACAACTAGTAACTTCTATGCAACAAGTCAAGATTTCTCAGGCTTTACTTCATTTCGAATTTAACAAGATTCAACGATGTGGTATGATGTGATTTTATCTCTGTATCTCTGAACTTTGATATTGCCTTTTCTTCTTTTCAGCATAACCAAACCCAACATCTAATTTAATCATTATCTATCAAATATCTATCTGTCAGACAACTTAAGAGATACAACAGACACTTATTTGAGTATCAAACACTTTTCACCATTTTTTCTTTGCCAATTGTCTCCCTTCCCCTTCTCCCTTGAGATGATTGTCTTCTTGCTGGGGAATAGTTTCGTGGGCACTGATCACCCTTGCACACCTTGGTCAAGAACCCATTAGTCATGTGTGAGCCTTGAGAGTGAATAGGAAAGTGGAGTGTACGGTAACCCAGTCAAATCCTATCCACGGTCAATAATCATATGTGCATGTTTCCAATGTGGGTCACAGGATAGTGATCAGGAGTTGGAACCTTGTCCCACTTTCCCTTCCTTAACTCAGGGGTACTGAGGCCAATTGTAGTGTCCCCACCTCCACCCAGGATGAGTCCGACTAAATTATCATAGACATGGATTGCACTTGGGAGTGTCCTGGTCTGTATGGCTCAGCTACACTCAGACATCAAGGAGCATAAACTATTTAAATTAAATATTTACCAAGAAAATTATTTCAAAGGCAGATGGTAGTGTGCTCAAAATTTAATAAAGTGCAGGTGTTGACAAACAAAATTCTCTAGTCTTAAAAACTGCACCTGTTTGGATGAAGTTGAGCACTTTGCTTTGAGTTTCTTTATGAATTAAACATTTCATTTAAATGATGGAATGGCCATTCTTTACAACACCAAGTTTTCATTCCAACCTGATACCCATGGGCACTCAGTAAATGTATAGATTAACTGACTTCCTATATTGACTGTGTTTTTCAGTTAAGATTATGAAGGGGAACATTTTGCTGACAATGTTCCTTATATCGGAATATGTAATGGGAAAGCTTGTGTAATAGATAAAGAAACTCACAAATTAATCCCCAATTTTGTAGCAGATTTAGATTTGTGAAAATGCAGTACAATCTAAATTTGACTTTTGATCTATAAAATTCAGAATTAAATCATATTTTCCATAATTGGTACTGAAAATGACACCAAAATTTAACATCTATGGAATGCAACACAAAATATATATTTACGTCTTGCATCTAGTGGACATCCATGAACCTCACTTGAAACTGCATCTAATCAGTTTAAATATGATTTTCATAAGACACCATAAATCACAATTGAAGAGGTACAGAAAGTACCAATTCTACACTAAGCCTTTCAACTTTCAGAAACAGATTATGGACTCCTCCACAGTCCACACACACCCTCAAAGTATGAAGGTAATTGTCATGCTCTCAAATGACTGGTCATTGCTAAGGTACCAAACTGCCCTTTGTAGTTAGGTCCTGTGATGCCTGAAGCTCTGGGATCAGCAGCTCAACAACTGAAGGAATCCTCTGTCCAATAGGTCACACTCCACCAACTGCACATGCACTGGCTCCTCCTCACTGGTGGTCTCTCTTGGAATGAATGTATCTGCTGGTATTTGCCATTATAGAATTGAGTGATGCAGGGTGCTGTGACGGAAGGGTTCACATTGCCCTCTAGGGTCTCATAATCTTGGGAACTTACGGGATCAGCGGAACACTGGCCAGTAAGTTAACACTTCAAACTAAGCTTACATGACAGGATATTATGATTGATGATGCTATGGGCCATTTTATGTCTGTGAATGTCAGCCAATAGGGGCATAAAAAATAATAAGCAAAGCATAGTACAAGCCCTGAGCTGGGGCAGGTATTCAATATAAACCTCCCCCACTTCCCCTATTGTCTTCATGCCCAGAATCTCCAGGGCCATCTCCTCATAAGAAGCCAGGGGTCACAGATTAGGTGACCACTTCAGGGGTAGAGTTTCCACGTTGGGCCCAATCAGCGATTCCTGCGCAAATAGCGCCCAAAATTGCACCCGTTTTGAGAAGTATTTTCCTGAATTTCCACTCAAACTCATTTACATATCAACAAATGCAAAATCTGCCATGAACCGGGCAGCATCTTAAAACGTAATTTTCTTTTTAAACAAATTTTGCTTTAAAAAAAAAATTCCTTCATATATTTAGGAGTGGTAACTTGGTAAAGTTTGATTAATACAGCTGAAAATGGGATTATCGCAAAAAGTAAGCATTTTAAGTCACAGTGTCAATCCACCACCTGTGAGTAACCCAATTTTAAATTACTGAAAATGACTTTTAAAAAATATACAAAATCTATTTTCTAGTTAGATTAGGGTACAGTAGTCAGTTCCTCAGTAAATTAAAAACAAATTACATTCAAAACCTTTCAAACCGTACCTATTAGTGTCCTTGTGCCCAAAAGATCCAGCTTAATCTTTGGAGCCTCCTCGAAGGCCCCGCAAACAGGCAACACCTAATGGTGATGACTTCACCCTGGAGGCGTGGCCAGTTTGATGGGTGTGGCCTATTTTTAGCGCAATGTTTTTAAAACTAGCGCAAATGATCGCGGAAGCTCAGTTTGCATTGAATGCAATTTCGCTGAAAATCCTACGATCTTTTGCGCCAGTTACGCTGATACCGGGCGAATTGCGCCGAAAAAAACAGCGCAATCGAGTGGAAACTCCAGGCCCCTGTCTTTATTCACTGCCATCAGTTATATGTAACCTTCTCCTACAAGCAGATTAAAACAAGACATAGGTTGGAATGAGGAATATGAGAGATGTGTTTCACCCATATGGCCAGACCAACAGCGACCTTACCTGAGTGAGCATAGATGCACCATACAGATAGCTTGGTGTGTATTGCTTGAGGCATTTCATCAACCACAGATCAAATACATTGTAATACCAACAATACAGGATGCCCTGCCCTTGCTCCACCACTTGCATCATTTTTCTTTTTTAAATCTTAGTACAGAGCTACTAGTTTTAAATTTCAATAAAAACATGAGTGATTGAACACCCTTGCACACCAAATCCCTTTGGTCCTCCGCAGTTTTCTAGTCTCTTGCCATTAAGAAAATATTGTAAAAATGAAGCAAAACGTGAAGACAGGTAATTTAACCACCTTCTTGAGATCAGCAAATGTCTTCCTCACCTACTCTTGGGCTCAGTACCTAGGTGTGTCAGCATTTACTCTTTCTGGCAGCTCCATCCAGCTGTTCAGGCGTTGACCATCATTGTAAGGTAGTCCACCAAAAAAGGGACCACTCTTCTTTGCCAGACCTCAAGCAACAGGCGCACCAAAACTGTTTCATTAAATAGTGCAGCTCTTATGATTACTGTGTTCTCTTTCCTCTTTGCTCCTGCCATTGTGACCCTCTGCCACTTTAAAGATGAGCAGCAGCCTTTAAAGAGCTGCTGGTGCAGGATAATCTTCTACCCTGCCTCCCGCCGCCCCCCCCCCCCCCCGCTCAACTCACGCTCCCAGCGTGCCATGCGTTGTGTACCCAAATTGCTGACAATTTATTTAAGTGAGCTGACAGCAATTTATAAGGAGGTAAATTCATTAGGCTACAAGTGTGCACAGTACCCAAACATTGGGGGAGTCCTAGGGGGAGTGTTTGCTAGTGCTCTGGGGGAGGGTTTAAACTAAAATGGCAGGGGGTTGGGAACCTGAGCAGGTAGACAGAGGAAAGGGAAACAAGGATAGAAGCAAAAGACAGGAAGGAGAAAAACAAAGGTGGCAGTCAGAGAAATCAAGGGTTTAACTCAAACATGGCCACAGTAAATAATAATTCTAAAAGGTGTAAGAGTGTTAAAAAAACAAGCCTGAAGGCCTTGTGTCTTAATGCGAGGAGCATTCGTAATAAGGTGGATGAATTAGCTGCACAAATAGAGGTAAATGGATATGATATGATTGGGATTACGGAAACATGGCTCCAGGGTGACCAAGGCTGGGAACTCAATATCCAGGGGTATTCAATATTCAGGAAAGATAGGTAAAAAGAAAAAGGAGATGGGGTAGCATTGCTGGTTAAAGAGGGGATTAACACAATTGAAAGGAAGGATATTAGTTCTGATGATGTGGAATCTTTATGGGTAGAACTGAGAAATACCAAGGGGCAGAAAACATTAGTGGGAGTGGTATACAGACCTCCAAACAGTAATGCGGAGGTTGGGGATGGCATTAAACAGGAAATTAAAGACGCGTGCAATAAGGGCACAGCAGTTATCATGGGTGACTTTAATCTACATATAGATTGGGCTAACCAAATTAGTAACAATACTGTGGAGGAGGAATTCCTGGCGTGTATACGGGATGGTTTCCTGGACCAATATGTCGAGGAACCAACTAGAGATCAGGCCATCTTAGACTGGGTAATATGTAATGAGAAAGGATTAATTAGCAATCTTGTTGTGCAAGGCCCCTTGGGTCGAAGTGATCATAATATGATAGAATTCTTCATTAAGATGGAGAGTGAAGTAGTTGACTCAGAGACTAGGGTCCTGAATTTAAATAAAGGAAACTACGATGGTATGAGGTGTGAGTTGAGTAGGATTGATTGGGGAATGTACTCAAAGGGTTGACGGTGGATAGGCAATGGCAAACATTCAAAGATCGCATGGATGAACTACAGAATTTGTTCATCCCTGTTTGGCATAAAAATAAAACAAAAAAGGTGACTCAACCGTGGCTAACAAGGGAAATTAGGGATAGCATAAGGTCCAAGGAGAAGATATATAAATTGGCCAGAAAAAGCAGTAAACCTGAGGATTGGGAGCAGTTTAGAATTCAGCAAAGGAGGACAAAGGGATTAATTAAGAGGGGGAAAATAGAGTATGAGGGTAAGCTTTCAGGGAACATAAAAACTGACTGTAAAAGCTTTTATAGATATGTGAAGAGAAAAAGATTGGTGAAGTCAAGCGTAGGTCCCTTGCAGTCAGAATCAGGGGAATTTATACTGGGGAACAAAGAAATGGCAGACCAATTAAATACATACTTTGGTTCTGTCTTCACAAAGGAGGACACAAATAACCTGCCAGAGATGTCGGGGAACATAGGGTCTAATGAGAGGGAGGAACTGAAAAAAATCAGTATTTGTAGGGAAATGGTGTTAGGGAAATTGACGGGATTGAAGGCCGATAAATCCCCAGGGCCTGATAATCTACATCCTAGAGTACTTAAGGAAGTGGCCCTAGAAATAGTAGATGCATTGCTGGTCATCTTCCAAAATCCTATAGACTCTGGAACAGTTCCCATGGATTGGAGGGTAGCTAATGTTACCCCACTATTCAAAAAAGTGTTAGAGAGAAAACGGGGAATTATAGACCAGTAAGCCTGACATCGGTAGTGGGGCAAATGCTAGAGTCCATTATAAAAGATGTAATAGCAGAGCACTTGGAAAACAGTGACAGGATCGGACAAAGTCAACATGGATTCACAAAAGGTAAATCGTGCTTGACTAATCTACTGGAATTTTTTGAGGATGTAACTGATAGAATAGATAAGGGCGAACCAGTGGATGTGGTGTATTTGGACTTTCAGAAGGCTTTCGATAAGGTCCCGCATAAGAGATTAGTGTGTAAAGTTAAGGCACATGGGATTGGGGGCAAGGTACTGACTTGGATAAAGAACTGGTTGGCAGACAGGAAGCAAAGAGTTGGCATAAGCGGCTCTTTTTCCGAGTGGCAGGCAGTGACTAGTGGGGTACCGCAGGGATTGGTCCTAGGACCCCAGCTATTCACAATATATATAAATGATCTAGATGAGGGAACAAGATGTAATATCTCCAAGTTTGCAGATGACACAAAGCTGGGTGGGCGTGTGTGCTGTGAGGAGGATGCCGAGAAACTCCAGTATGATTTGGACAGGTTGGGTGATTGGGCAGAAGCATGGCAGATGCAGAATAATGTGGATAAATGCGAGGTTATCCACTTTGGTGGCAAAAAGAGGAAGGCAGATTATTATCTGAACGGCAATAGATTGGGAGAAGGGGAAGTGCAACGAGACCTGGGTGTCCTTGTGCACCAGTAACTGAAGGTAAGCATGCAGGTGCAGCAGGCGGTTAAGAAGGCAAATGGTATTTTGGCCTTCGTAGCGAGAGGGTTTGAGTACAAGAACAAGGATGTCTTGCTGCAGTTGTACAGGGCCTTGGTGAGACCACATCTTGAGTATTGTGTGCAGTTTTGGTCGCCTTATCTGAGGAAGGATGTTCTTGCCATGGAGGGAGTGCAGTGAAGATTCACCAGACTGATACCTGGGATGGCAGGAATGACGTATGAGGAGAGATTGGGTCGATTTGGCTTATACTCGCTGGAGTTTAGAAGAATGAGAGGGGATCTCATTGAAACTTATAAAATTCTAACAGGACTAGACAGACTGGATGCAGGAAGGATGTTCCCGATGGCTGGGGAGTCCAGAACCAGGGGTCACAGTCTAAGGATAAGGGGTAAGCCATTTAGGGCAGAGATGAGGAGGAATTTCTTCACCCAGAGAGTGGTGAACCTGTGGAATTCTCTGCCACAGAAGGTAGTGGAGGCCAATTCATTAAATATATTCAAGAAGGAGTTGGATATATTTCTTAAGGCTAAAGGGATCAAGGGATATGGGGAGAAGGCAGGGACAGGGTACTGAATTTGGATGATCAGCCTTGATCTCATTGAGTGGTGGAGCAGGCTCGAGAGGCCGAATGGCCTACTCCTGCTCCTATCTTCTATGTTTCTATTAACCTTCCATCATCATAGCACCAGGGAGTGTGCAATAAGCTGCATAAACCTGGAGCCAAAGTAAAATGCTTCTAAATATTGTGTAAGTGATAATAGGCAACAACCTAAATTAACACCTAACCTAATTTCCCTTCTTTGGCTTCTTCTTGTTCTGTGTTGAAATTAGTACACGTTTAAATATAGCAAGTGTTTCTTTAAAATTAATGTGTCTAATAATGCATTCTCTCTTTACAGCATCAGAAATAATTGAATTTCTAAGGAACCTAAGGATGCCAGCCATGATGCCTGTTAATGGTAATAATCATAATAATGATATTGTTTTACTATTGGCTATATCTTATCTCGTGGAGCTAGCATCTTAGCCACCAAACCTTTTCTGCATTTTAATGTATGTATTTAATTCATATATAAAACGTAATAGAAACTACTGATTACAATATGGAATATAGGAAAGTAAAATTTGCCAAAAAATTTCAAGAAATGTAAAATCCCATCAGATTAATGGTTAAAGGAGAAATTTCAACAAAACTGACTCCTACACAAAATGTTTTGAGTGTTTTAAACTCCTTGCCTTCACTGTTGAGAGAGCAAGTGCTTTTTTTGGATTACTATATTGTTATAAATCTCATCATTCATCAAGAAACTACTCGTGAAATAACACTGGATGGCCAGCTGGTGGCGCTGTCCAAGGAGTATAAATACTCGGGCGTCGGCCCCAGCTTGCCAGGGACATTTTGTAAGACAAGGAACTAGTGAAGTACAACTAGACCGCCATGTTCTGAAACAAGTTGATTAAAGCCTTGCTTTATGCTCAAACCAAGTGCGTAGTGAGTTTTATTATGTCAACTATAAATTGTGCATATTTACTAGCCCTATGGCTCAGTTATTGTACTGCATTGTGTCACACTGAGCCATGCAGGTTTGATCATTATGATGTGTTAGACTAAGTCAGACATGGACGTGGCAGGAAGATAATGCTACTGGGTCAAGGAGACGGAAATTTTGCCCGCATTTTCATTGCTAATCATCATCTGGCTTCATTTACTGGAAGTGCTGTGTGGGAACACTGGATGATGATGGGATGTGTGTTTGATCAATTACAATGATGTTATTCTTTGAACGATGATAGAAATGCTAAGTGCAGAATGGTGCCATTGGAAAAGTCCACAGGCTAGATAATCCAACTTCCTATCTGGGTTCTACCTCCGGCCAATGGAAGGAAAGAAAGAAAGACAGGCAGACAGACAGACAGACACACACGCAGCATTGCTACAACCAATTAAGTATTATGAAGTGCAATCAAAAGTATGAAATGTAGCAGCCATTTGCACACAGCTAGGTCCCACAAACAACAATGAGATAAAGATCAGATAATCTGTGTTAGTGATGTTGATTGAGGGATAAATATTGGGCAGGACACCAAAGAGAACTCCCCTGCTCTTCTTCAAATAGTGCCATGGGATCTTTTATGTACACCTGAGAGGGCAGACTCAACTGAGCATCTAATATTTCATTTGAAAAATGGTATCTCCAAGAGTACAGCACTCTTTCAGTACTACATTTAAGTGTCAGCTTGGATTATGTGCTCAAATCTCTGGAGTGGGTCTTGAACCAACAACCTTCTGCCACTGAGCCAAGACTGACACCTTGGTACCCATGCCATCAGTCATCTAGGCCTAAACTCTGGAATTCCCTCCCTAGACCTTTATGTCTCTCCAACTCCCTTTCCTCCTTTAAGACCCTCCTTAAAAGCCACCTCTTTGACCAAGCTTTTAGTCACCCCTCTTAATATCTCCTTCTTTGGTTTAGCCTCCATTTTTTTCTGATTATGCTTCTGTGAAGCACCTTGGGGTGGTTTTCTACTTTAAAGGTGTTGTTGTCCAGAGTTAGTTTATAAATCTATGACGTAGCTCTAGTAGAATGCTTAACATTATCCAAGGCACTCTTAGGGTACAATGTTTGGAAGCATATGTCTATCTAGGCTGACTACAATAAAGCACAGGTTCATCAGTTTCAATGTGAAGTCTCATCAAAACCAACCAAAATAATGACCAATTTTAACTCACCCTGCATTTAATTACCCGACCTTTGGATTAATTTTAACACCATGAATATCTGGTATAATCATTATACTTTGGTTTGCCACTTATCGTTGTATCTTATTGGTAATCAAGATGTGAGAACTAGCACTTCCCTTCAATTCTACCATCATGCTGTCCTGAATATTTGTTTTTATATACCACTGTTCTGTCTGTTAAACTAATCTAATAATATTTCAATGTCTGTTTATTTATTGCAGTAAATATATGTATGGCTAATTGGGATATGGTCCTTAACTCTTGTTACTTCTTTTCAATGGAGCAACGGAAATGGACTTCTGCCGAACATTATTGTTTGTCTGTAAGAGCCCAGCTTGTAGAAATTGACAGCCCTTGTGAAGAGGTTTGTAAAGACACTGTTGAAAGTTGCAAATGATAGAATGAGAATCGTTATGACTGTTGAAAGATAAAATACTGAATGTTGAGCACAACTATTTGATTATTTGAAGAATGCTATTGACTTTTAATCACATTAAACCAGTACTGTATTATTGCAATACAGCAGTAGTATTAAAGAAACCCTGATTTTACTTTACTTGTGTCCCAATGCCATATTTGAATGGCATTCCTGACCTATTAAAAGGATTAATTTAAGATCAGTCTTCCCTGCAGTAACTGACAATGTGAAAAGTGTCTGTGTATCCCAACACAGCCAGTTAAGTATCTAGCCCTTGAAATTAGGGGAGATTCCAAAGGTTAGTGCATTTCCAGAGGAAATGAAATCAGCGGATGTGTTCTACATAGAAATACAACATGGAAACAGGCCATTCAGCCCCACCAGTCTATGTCGGTGTTTACCCTCTACACAAGCAAATAGTCCTAATCACATTTCCCCACCCTGCTCCTCAATATAGCTAACTGTTTGTTACTCATGCAACTTGGGAAGGCATTAAACCCATATTTTGGACATTAAACATTTCAGTTACTAAGGAATAAAATGGCAGATGAAGAAAAATTCAGAAAGCATTATGAGAGGATTGTGGATACATAGCAAGATTGTGCAATCTGGCTACCAGGTTGTGCAATCAGAGTGATGAGTTTATATAGATGTTTTTCATCATGAAGGGAAACTCTATTAGGAGCTTATAATGGAAAAAGTTGCACAAAACAGCATGACAAAAACATGGCAACAGGAAGTCAAGTGGTCCTGAAAGGAAGTGCGTGCTGATGTGAGGCTTTTAATATATTATAGATAGATGTAAGTAGTAAAGTTGCACAGGATTGTTCAATGAAACTATACATGAAGAGGACCGGATTGAGTGCGGATATGCAAAAATTAATTTGTTAAAGAATTAGGTGCCGATATTGACATTTTAAAAATCGCCAATAACAATCCAGTACCTGAAAGAATGAAACTCCACACTTTTAATTGTTCACTTTCTGGGCCAGAGAGGTTCATTGGCAATCATTAACAATTATCACATCATTAAAAGGGTACTTATGCTATTAATTACTAGACTTAACTTTAATGGGCAATTATTGCGTAAATTCAGCAACTTCATGAAACACACAGGGAGGTTAAATGCAAGATGCTGTTTTCACAAAGCTAACAGTGGAGCATTGCAAATCATCCAGCAACTTATGGCAATTCACAACTCATGGGGTTTCTCTTCCTCTGCACAAGTTGCTGGCCGATTTGCACATTAATAACGATGTGCGTGCCAAATTCCGGCCCATTTATGTTGTAATAAAGTGTCACTAAAACAAAAATATTATGTTCCAAAGACCACAGAAAGATGCTGCATACAAAGTATTACATAGTATTTACAGCACAGAAACAGGCCATTCGGCCCAACAGGTCTATGCTGCTGTTTATGCTTCACACAAGCCTCCTCCCACCCTTCTTCATCTAACCCCATCAACATATCCTTCTATTCCTTTCTCCCTCATGTGCTTATCTAGCTTCCCCTTAAATGCATCTATGCTATTCACCTCAACTACTCCTAGTGGTGGTGAGTTCCACATTCTAACCACTCTCTATGTTAAGAACTTTCTCCTGAATTCCCTATTGGATTTATTAGTGACTATCTTATATTTATGGCTCCTAGTTCTGGTCTCACCCACAAGTGGAAACATCTTCTCTATGTCTACCCTTTCAAACCCTTTCACAATCTTAAAGACCTCTATCAGGTCACATCTCAGTTTTCTCTTTTCTAGAGAAAAGAGCCCCAACCTGTTTAATCTTTCCTGATAGTTAGAACCTCTCAGTTCAGGTATTATTCCAGTAAATCTTTCTTGCACCTTCTTCAGTGCCTCTATGTCCTTTTTGTAATATGGAGACCAGAACTGTACACAATACTCCAGGTGTGGTCTAACCAAGGTTTGATACAAGTATACAGTGGCTAAATTTAATATGGAACCTATTTAAGAAAAGGAGAATAAAAACAATCACGTAAAGTGAAAAAGTGAATTAAGTCAATTTGGAATTATAGAGCATGATAAAGATTCATATAGAAACATAGGAACAGGCGTAGACCATTCAATCCCTCAAGCCTGCTCCGCCATTCAATGAGATCATGGCTGATCTGTACCTGAACTCAATTTACCTGGCTTAGCTCCATATCCCTTGATACCCTTATCCAACGAAAATCTATTGATCTCAGTTGTGAAAGCTTCAATTGTCCTAGCCTCAGCAGCCTTTTGGGGGAGAGAATTCTAGGTTTCTGCTACCATTTCTGTGAAAAAGTGTTTTCTGATTTCACTCCTAAATGGCCATCTCTAATTTTAAAATGATGTCCGCTCACCTTGATTCCCACACCAGAGGAAATGGTTTCTCTGCATCCACCCTATCGAATCATTTTAACATTTTAAACACCTCGATCAGATCACCCCTTAATCTTCTATACTCAAGGGAATACAAGCCAAGTTTATGCAACCTGTCCTTATAATTTAACCCTCTAAGCCCAGTATCATTCTGGTGAATTGGCAATGCACCCCTCCAAAGCCAATATATGCTTCCTGAGGTGCGGTGCCCAAATTGAATGCAGTACTCCAGATGGGGTCTGACCAAGGCTCTGTAACATAACCTCCTCCCCTTTATATTCCAGCCTCCGTGAGATAAAGGCCCACATTGCATTAGCCTTTTTGATTGCTTTTTGTACCTGTCCACTAGCTTTTAGTGATTTGTGTACTTGAACATCTCTTTGCTCCGCTACAGTCCCTAGTTTCTCACTATTTAGAAAATGCTCCGATTTGTCTTTCTTGGATCCAGAGTGGATTACCTCACACTTGCCCACATTGAACTCCATCTGCCATAGTTTTACCCACTCACTTAATCTGTCTGTGTCCCTTTGCAACTTCCTGCTCCCATCGGCACTACTTCCTGTCCCTCCTGATTTATATCTGAGAATGTCACAGCTGCAGACAGAAGGATTAAGTTAGATGATATTGGACTCGATAGTATATTATAAAACCCCTCAAGAGGTTTAGAAGAGGAGGAAATAAAGTATTTTTTGTAGATGATTGAATCATTGCACTAGAAAGTAAAGTCTTTTTCAGAAAGGTGCACCACATTGGTAGAACGTGACCCAGAGAATTTAATGTGGGCATATGATTATACATTAGAATTAGGATTGTTAGTGTGATTTTAAACTTTATTTTCCCAAACTCTTTTTGACACGAATTTGAGGGCAAGAGTGGATTGATCGTTCCAAATATTTTCAGCCTAGTCAATTGATGTTAATACAGAATATTTTGGCAGAACAATCAAATGAATCCTGAAAATGATTAGTAACGATGTATAATAAATGGCACGCTTGTAGAATACTACAGCCATATTTGATTCCTATATGTTGTAGAGGGATAGTAGACAAAGGGAGAGAAAAAAAGCAACCCATATGATTGAGACTCGGAGCCATCGATTCTCTATCTAAATCTTATTAAAGAATCTTACGCCTGTGCTCACTTCTTGTCTCCAAAACCTTATTTACTGTTGTCATTCTTTTTGTCACATTGTTTTATCAACTTTCTGCTTTAAAAATGTCATATTTATAATGGAAAACCCCTGTGCAAACTGGCTCCTGTCACTGTGTAATTACTGGCTCTGACCAATAGGTGGCCTTCGCCATAAATGTCTCGAAATGTTTTCAGAAAATTATTTAATTGGAAGCGAAAATCGGGTGGTTTCTATATGGGTGTGTGTTGGGGGGGCGGGGCGGGGGGAACGGTCCTGCAACCATCAGTTTTATGCCCAGACGGCAAGTTCAAAATCGACTCCATGGTGTCCTTGTGTTTTGCAGTATATTCTGAGGTCTCGTATTCAACAAAACACTTTTTGGATCGGACGCAACAACTCTGCAATAGAAATGGACTGGCAGAGGGCGGCTGGAACACATTGTGAAGGCATATTAAGAACCAAATCTGAGGGCCTGAATTTCCAGAGGGTTCTGCCCGTTCTCCTACTGTGACTTCAGCGTTGGATCAGTGGAAGTCCCGGGGAAATTGTGTAAATGACCATAATTACCCACTTGACCCGATTCTCCGAGGGTTCCGCCAATCTCCTGCTGAAGTTACAGTGAATCCCCAAGGAATTTCAGGGCGTAAACAGTCGTAACGCTGTCCAGAACAAAAGTACGATTAAGGTCAGAAGTATTAATCCAAATAGCTGCCACGTTGGAGTATCTACCAGCTAGACAATGAATGGTGGTTTAATCTGCTCCTGAGTTAGTTTAACTTCTGCTGGGAGGTTAGGAAAAATTAAAAGCTGCAAATGTAACAAGATGACATAAATAAACCAGACTAAGTTAGGGTATTTCTTTATTCAAATAAAGTGCGCATGTGGTAAAATGTCAGGATTAAAAGAAATTGGCATCGATATCTCAGAAGGAACACGAACCAATTCAGGTACAAATCATTATATTGATGAAGTCCTGCTATGTTAGAGAAAGCAGCAAACGTTAATAATCTCATCCGAAGAAATGCACGCCTGGCCGCCTGCCACTCCCGCACTAGAGCGTCAGCTCAGAGTATCAGAATCAGAGTATCCGCTTCAGTCACAGCACATTCCAACCGGACTGATCATCTGCAACAGTTTTGTGTCCTTCTGCACATGCGCGCGGCTGACTGCGCCCCCCCCTTTTGCGCATGCGCATCCGAGAGGTGGGGCTCGGAGGGCGAGATAAAAAAACTGGCATTTCTACAGCGCCTTTCACGACCACCGGACTTCGCAAAGCACTTTACAGCCAAGGAAGTACTTTTTGAAGTGGAATCACTGTTGTAATGTGGGAAACGCGGCAGCCAATTCGCGCACAACAAGATCCCACAAACAGCAATGTGATAATGACCAGATAATCTGTTTTTGTTATGTTGGTTGAGGGATAAATATTGGCCGGTGAGGGGGGGAGGGGAATCGGAGGGAGAGTAGATCGGAGGGAAGGAGGGAAGGAGGGAGGGGGGGGGGAGGGAAGGAGGGGTAGGATCGGAGGGGGAGGGAGGAGGGATCGGAGGGAGAGAAGGGGGAGATCAGAGGGAGAGAGAGGGGGGATCGGGTGTGGGGAGATCGGAGGGAGGGGGGAGAGATTGGAGGGAGAGAGGGAAGGGGGAGACCGGAGGGAGCGAGGGGGAGATTGGAGAGAGAGAGAGGGGGAGATCAGAGAGGGGGAGATCAGAAAAAGGGGGAGGGGATATCGGAGGGAGAGAGTGGGGGGAGATCAGAGAGAGAGGGGAGATCGGAGAGAGGGGGAGATCGGAGAGAGCGAGAGGAGATCAGAGGGAGAGGGGAGATCAGAGAGAGAGGGGGGATATCGGAGGGAGAGAGTGGGGGGAGATCGGAGGGAGAGAGAGGAGATCGGAGGGGGAGAGAGGGGGAGATCGGAGGGAGAGAGAGGGGAGATCGGAGGGAGAGAGGGGAGATCAGAGGGAGAGACGGGGAGATCAGAGGGAGAGACGGGGAGATCAGAGGGAGAGACAGAGAGATCGGAGGGAGAGGGGAGAAATCGGAGGGAGACGGGAGAGATTGGGGGGAGAGATTGGAGAGAGAGAGGGGGATATCGGAGGTAGAGAGAGGGGGATATGGGAGGGAGAGAGGGGAGATTGGAAAGAGAGAGGGGGAGATCGGAGAGAGGGGAGATCGGAGAGAGAGAGGGGATATCGGAGGGAGAGAGTGGGGGGAGATCGGAGTGAGAGAGGGGGATATCGGAGAGAGAGAGGGGTGATCGGAGAGAGAGAGAGGGGGGAGATCGGAGAGAGAGAGAGGGGGGAGATCGGAGAGAGAGGGGGATCGGAGAGAGAGGGGGAGATCGGAGAGAGGGGGAGATCGGAGAGAGAGGGGGAGATCGGAGAGAGAGAGGGGGAGATCGGAGAGAGAGAGGGGGAGATCGGAGAGAGAGGGTGAGATCAGAGAGAGAAGGGGAGATCGGAGAGAGAGGGGAGATCGGAGAGAGGGGAGATTGGAGAGGGGATCAGAGGGAAAGAGGGGATCGGAGGGAGAGAGAGGGAAGCGAGGGTGGATCGGAGGGAGAGGGGGGAGAGATTGGAGGGAGAGGGGGATCGGAGGGAGAGAGCAGGGAGATCGGAGGAAGAGAGGGGAGATCGGAGGGAGAGAGAGGGGAGATCGGAGGGAGAGACAGAGGGAGAGATCGGAGGGAGAGAGGGGAGAAATCGGAGGGAGATAGTGGAGAGATTGGAGAGAGGGGAGATCGGAGGGAGAGAGGGGAGCGATCGGAGAGAGAGAGAGGGGGATAGCGGAGGGAGAGAGAGGGGGAGATTGGAGGGAGAGAGGGGGAGATCGGAGAGAGAGGGGGAGATTGGAGGGAGAGAGAGGAGATCGGAGAGAGGGGAGATCGGAGAGAGAGTGGGGGGAGATCGGAGAGAGAGGGGGGAGATCGGAGAGAGGGGGGAGATCGGAGAGAGGGGATTGGAGGGAGAGGCGGGATCGGAGGGAAAGAGGGAGGATCGGAGGGAGAGAGAGGGTGGATTGGAGGGAGAGGGGGAGGGATTGGAGGAAGAGAGTGGGGAGATCGGAGGAAGAGGGGATTGGAGAGAGAGAGAGGTGGAGATCGGAGGGAGAGAGGGGATTGGAGGGAGAGAAGGGGGATCGGAGGGAGAGGGGGGAGAGACCGGAGGGAGAGTGGGGAGATCGGAGGGAGAGGGAGAGAGAGGTGGAGATCGGAGGGAGAGAGGAGATTAGAGGGAGGGGGGATTGGAGGGAAAGAGGGGGGATCGGAGGGAGGGAGGGAGAGAGAGGGAAGAGAGGGTGGATCGGAGGGAGAGGGGTAGAGATCGGAGGGAGAGAGCAGGGAGATCGGAGGGAGAGGGGGATCGGAGGGAGAGGGTGTTCGGAGCGAGAGAGAGGTGGAGATCGGAGGGAGAGGGGGATCGGAAGGAGAGCAGAGAGATCGGAGGGAGAGAGTGGGGAGATCAGAGGGAGAGGGGGATTGGAGGGAGGGAGCAGGGAGATTGGAGGGAGAGAGGTCAGGAACGCGGTGGGGGGGTGGTAAAGTGTACGGAGTGCACAGTGGGAATGGCGGAAGAACGTGATCCAGGTCTAAAGGGCAAGTTCAGAGCAAGAACGTGATCCAGATGGTAAGACTGGGTGAAATCCGGAAGTCACGACACTGTCACTATTCATTTCATACCCAATAAACCTGTTAACAATCCATGACCCACACACAATGCCCCATCTATGGCGGGGCGGTGGGGGGTGGAGGTTCGGAACTTACTGGGGGGGAGAAGGTCAGGTTCCCGGAGGGGTGGGGAGGTGGTCAGGAACTTGGACGGTGGGGGCAGGAACTTGTTTGGGGATGGGAGAAGGTCTTAACCCGTGAGGGTGAGCCCTGTCTGTTCCAAGTGAGCACCGTTCTGTCTGGAGTCGGCAGTCAGAATGGCTCGAATTACTCTTTACAAAGTCACTGATTACATAGGCGGGGAGATTTAATTGCACATTTCAGAGCAACTGCCGGGTGTGTTTTATCCTGCAAGGGGACAAATCAGCAATCAGGACTTGTTATTAAGGGGCCCAATCAGAGCTTTAGGTGTTGCAAATTCACATGTCCTATTCTAACTGACAGATGAGTGCTACCAACTGAGCCAAGGTGACACTATAAGCAGATTATTTCTCATTTCTCGTCTTCAACCTCTATCTCCACCAGAACCTATTGTTTTTCTTAACAACTCTATGGTCAGTGCTCTTCTGACCTTTCACCACTTGTTCCCTCTAACTTCTAAAAGCACCCTTCTGCACAGTCCGTCCTTCTGAAAAAAACAGACCAGAAGGCCCTCCTTCAGATGATATGTCAAATCCATCTCCTAGAAAATGCTGGAAACACTCAGCAGGTCAGGCAGCATCCGTGGAGAGAGAAACAGAGTTAATGTTTCAGGTCGATGACCCTTCGTCAGAACTGGAAAAAGTTGGAGATGGAACAGATTTTTAAGCAAGTGTAGGGGCAGGGAGAGGGGGGAGGGGAGGAAAGAACAAAAGGGAAGGTCTGTGATAGGGTGGAAGGCAGGAGAGATTAAGAGGCAAAAGGGATGATGGTGCAAGGCAAAAGGAGATGGTAATGGGACAAGTTGAGAAACAAAAAATGACTCTAGATGAAGTGTAAATGGCAATGGCAGAATCATCAACAGTTGCCATGTGAGAGAGAGAAAAAAAGTAATGGGTTATGGTCTGAAATTGTGGAACTCGATGTTGAGTCCAGAAGGCTGTAAAGTTCCTAATCGAAAGATGAGGTGCTGTTCCTCAAGTTTACGTTGAGCTTCTTTGGAACAGTGCAAGAGGCCGAGGATGGAGAGGTCAGAGTGGGAGTGGAGTGGAGAATTAAAGTGACAAGTGACCGGAAGCTCGGGGTCACCCTTACGGAGTGAACCGAGGTGTTCCGCAAAGCGGTCACCCACTCTGTTTCTGGTCTCCTCAATGTAGAGGAGACCGCATCGTGAGCAGCGAATACAGTATACTAGATTGCAAGAAGTACAAGTTAATCGATGTTTCACCTGGAAGGGGTGTTTGGGGCCCTGGACAGTGGGAAGGGAGGAGGTAAAAGGGCATGTGTTGCATCTCCTGCACTTGCACGGGAAGGTACCAGACGAAGGAGAAGGGGTGTTGGGGGTGATAGAGGAGTGGACCAGGGTGTCGCGGAGGGAGCAGTTCCTGCGGAATGCTGAAAGGGGAGATGAGGGGAAGATGTGTTTGGTTGTGGGATCACGCTGGAGGTGGCAGAAATGGCGGAGGATGATCCGTTGAATGTGGAGGCTGGTGGGGTGAAACGTGAGGACAAGGGGAACCCTATTGTGGTTCTGGGAGGGAGGGGAAGGGGTGAGAGCAGAAGTGCGGGAAATAGAACGGACACGGTCAAGGGCCATGTCAACCACGGTAGAGGGGAATCCTCAGTTGAGAAAAAAGGAAGACATGTAAGGTGCAGCAGGCGGATAAGAAGGCAAATGGTATGTTGGCCTTCGTAGCGAGAGGGTTTGAGTACAGGAACAAGGATGTCTTGCTGCAGTTGTACAGGGCCTTGGTGAGACCACATCTTGAGTATTGTGTGCAATTTTGGTCGCTTTATCTGAGGAAGGATGTTCTTGCCATGGAAGGAGTGCAGCGAAGATCCACCAGGCTGATACCTGGGATGGCAGGAATGACGTATGAGGAGAGATTGGGTCGATTGGGCTTGTACTCGCTGGAGTTTAGAAGAATGAGAGGGGATCTCATTGAAACTTATAAAATTCTGACAGGACTAGACAGACTAGATGCAGGAAGGGTGTTCCCGATGGCCAGGGAATCCAGAACCAGGGGTCACAGTCTAAGGATAAGGGGTAAGCCATTTAGGACAGAGATGAGGAGGAATTTCTTCACCCAGAGAGTGGTGAACCTGTGGAATTCTCTACCAAAGAAGGCAGTAGAGGCCAATTCATTAAATATATTCAAGAAGGAGTTAGATATATTTCTTAAGGCTAAAGCGATCAAGGGATATGGAGAGAAGGCAAGAACAGGGTACTGAATTTGGATGATCAGCCATGATCTCATTTAATGGCGGAGCAGGCTCGAGGGGCCGAATGGCCTACTCCTGCTCCTATCTTCTGTGTTTTTATGTTTCTATGTCGGAAGCACTAGTATGGAAGGTGGCATCGTCAAAGCAGATGCGGCGGAGACGGAGAAACTGGGAGAATCGAATAGAGTCCTTATAGGAAGCGGGGTGGGAGGAAGTGTAGTCCAGGTAGCTGTGGGAGTCAGTGGGCTTATAGTGAATGTTTGTCAATAGCCTATCCCCAGAGATAGAGACAGAGGAGTCGAGGAAGGGAAGAGTCGGAGATGGACCATATGAAGGTGAGGGAAGGGTGGAAATTGGAAGCAAAGTGAATAAAATGTTCTAGTTCAGGGCAAGAGCAGGAAACGGCACCGATACAGTCATCAATGTACTGGAAAAAGAGGTGAGGGAAGGGACCTGAGTAGGGCTGGAACAAAGAATGTTCCACATACCCCATGAAATGGCAGGCATAGCTAGGACCCATGTGGGTTCCCATAGCAACACCTTTAATTTGGAGGACGTGAGTGGAGTCAAAGGAGTCCCATCTGCCTGTTCCCATAGTCCAGGTGGAATGTTAAGATCACAAGACACTATTCGAAGAACAGTCGAGTTCTTTGGTATCCTGCCCAACACTCCTCTCTGAATCAATGTCATCAGAATCAGATTGTTCAATCATTCATCTCATGGTCTTTTGAGGGAATGGGGAGGGGCACAGCTAGTGCAGAATAACTGCCACCTTTGCCAATCTAATAAATACATTTGCAAAATATGCTCCCCACTGTGTTGAAATTAAAACTTGTGGTGCAATCTGGGGGTCCTAAAATTCCGGGGGGGTTCTCCCAGCCTCCCGTCATTTACGCTGTTTCTCTGGGGGTTCTGCCCATCTCCCACTGAAAGGCAAGAGACCAGGCGAACCCCTGTGGCATTTCCAGGGCTGGTACTTTAAATGCATTCTTTCCCAGGACTTCAAATTTGTGGAACTCCGTACCTTCCACAGTCTTTCCCTCTTTCTACAATTCTCAGGCCTCACTTATTCACTATTTCCTGGCCTCGATCACTTGTTCAGCCTTGGTAATGTCCTGCATTGTGGACCAAGGCTCTTCATTTTGTTTTCTCCAGAGAAAAAATAACTCCTTCCCTTTGGCTTATTGAGAGGCCTAATAAAAGGAATCGGGCTGTGCGTTTAACACCCATTGCAAATGTGACTAGTAAATATTTCAGTGCCAGACACTGATGGGAGGTCTCAAAAGCCCCAAAGCAGGATTTCACAGTACGTCATGCCACATTCCAAACCCGCACTGGTAAAACCAAAAACCAAAAGATTCAGATGGTGGAAATCTGAAGCAAGGACAGGAAATTCTGGATACACTCAGCAACTCAGGTTTCGGGTGTGGAACCTTCTTCGAAATGAGATGAGTCCGCTACCAAAACGTCAACTTGTGTCTTCTGTCCACAGATGCTGAGTGGGTCCCTGCGAAACCAAATTATGAGTGAAAACAGATCGGTTTTAATAACCTATTAGAGGGGGGGGGCGAGAGGTTAATGTCAAAATGAGTTTAATTTTTTTTCTTGCTTCGAGCACAATTTATTTCTTTTTAACTGAATCTCATTTGCAACAATTCTGTTTGATTTTAGGCACTGGCAGACTGCAGAACCAAGTAATTATAATGCGTCAGATACTTGCAGCATTATTTCCATGAGTGGTGTGCGGAATGACGAAAACTGTAACAAAGACTTCAGGTGGATTTGTGAGCAGCCTGTTATGGTTATGTTACTAGACTAGTAATCCAGAGGCCTGGACTAATGATCCGGAGACGTGAGTTCAAATCCCACCACGGCAGCTGGGGAATTTAAATTCAGTTAATTAAATAGATCTGGAATAAAAAGCTAGTATCAGTAATAGTGACCATGAAACTATCGGATTGTCATAAAAACCCATCTGGTTCATTAATGTCCTTTAGGGAAGGAAATCTGCTGTCCTTACCTGTTCTGGCCT
Source organism: Somniosus microcephalus (assembly GCF_052327205.1). NCBI lineage: Eukaryota > Metazoa > Chordata > Chondrichthyes > Squaliformes > Somniosidae > Somniosus > Somniosus microcephalus. Next base: position 64,922,362 of record NC_141005.1, on the reverse strand, counting down.
ATATGTGACTCCAGACCCACAGCAATGTGGTTGACTCTTAACTGCCCTCCCGAAATGGCCTAGCAAGCCACTCAGTTGTAACAAACCGCTACAAAAAGCAATAATAAGAATAAAACCGGACGGACCACCCAGCATCGACCTCGGCACAGGCTTCTGGCACACCCAGCCCACTCGACCTTGCAAAGTCCTCCTCACTAACATCTGGGGACTTGTCCCACAGACTAGTCAAGCAACAGCCTGACACAGTCATACTCAAGGAATCATAACTTTCAGCCAATGTCCCAAACTCTTCCATCACAATCCCTGGGTATGTCCTGTCCCACCGGCAGGGCAGACCCACCAGGGGTGGAGGCAGTGGTATACAGTCGGGAGGGAGGGAGTGGCCCAGCGAGCTCTCAACATTGACTCCGAACCCTGTGATGTCTCATGGCTTCAGGTCGAGCATGGGCAAGGAAACCTCCTGCTGATGACCACCTACCACCCTCGCTCAGCTGATGAATCAGTATTCCTCCATGTTGAACACCACTTGGAAGAAGCCCTGAGAGTAGCAAGGGCACAGAATGTACTCTGGGTGTGGGAACTTCAATGTCCATCACCAAGAGTGGCTCGGAAACACCACTACGGACCAAGCTGGCTGAGTCCTGAAGGACATAGCTGCCAGACTGGACCTGCGGCAGGTGGTGAGAGAACCGACACGAGGGAAAAACATACTTGACCTCATCCTCACAAATCTACCTGTCACAGATGCATCTGTCCATGTCAGCATTGGTAGCAGTGACCACCGCACAGTCCTTGTGGAGACGACGTCCCGTCTTCACACTGAGGATAGCCTTCATCGTGTTGTGTGGCACTACCACTGTGCTAAATGGGATAGATTCAGAACAGATCTAGCAGCTCAAAACTGGGCATCCATGAGGCGCTGCGGGCCATTAGCAGCAGCAGAATTGTATTCCACCACAATCTGTAACCTCATGGCCCGGCATATCCCTCACTCTACCATCAAGCCAGGGGACCAACCCTGGTTCAATGAGGAGTGTAGAAGAGCATGCCAGGAGCAGTACCAGGCGTACCTAAAAATGAGGTGTCAACCTGGGGAAGCTACAACACAGGACCACATGCATGCTAAACAGCAGAAGCAGCATGCTATAGACAGAGCTAAGCAATCCCACAATCAACGTAGCAGATCAAAGCTCTACAGTCCTGCCACATCCAGTCGTGAATGCTGGTGGACCAGTAAACAACTAACGGGAGGAGGAGGCTCCATCAATATCCCCATCCTCAATGATGGCGGAGCCCAGCTCGTGAGTGCAAAAGACAAGACTGAAGTGATTGCAACCATCTTCAGCCAGAAGTGCTGAGTGGATGATCCATATCGGCCTCCTCCTGAGGTCCCCACCATCACAGAAGCCAGTCTTCAGCCAATTCGATTCACTCCATGTGATATCAAGTAACGGCTGAACGTACTGGATACAGCAAAGCCTATGGGCCCCGACAACATCCCGGCTGTCGTGGTGAAGACTTGTGCTCCAGAACTAGCCGCACCTCTAGCCAAGCTGTTCCGGTACAGCTACAACACTGGCATCGACCCAACAATGTGGAAAACTGCCCAGGTATATCCTGTCCACAAAAAGCAGGACAAATCCTATCCGGCCAATTACCGCCCCATCAGTCTACTCTCAATCATCAGCAAAGTGATGGAAGGTATCATCAACAGTGCTATCAAGCAGCACTTACTTACTAATAACCCGCTCATTGATGCTCAGTTTGGATTCCGCCAGGACCACTTGGTTCTTGACATCATTACAGCCTTAGTCCAAACATGGACAAAAGAGCTGAATTCCAGAGGTGAGGAGAGAGTGACTGCCCTTGACATCGAGGCAGCATTTGACTGAGTGTGGCATCAAGGAGCCCTAGTAAAACTGAAGTCAATGGGAATGGGGGGAAAACTCTCCACTGGCTGGAGTCATACCTAGCACAAAGGAAGATGGTTGTGGTTCTTGGAGGTCAATCATCTCAGCCCCAGGACATCGCTGCAGGAGTTCCTCAGGGCACTGTCCTAGGCCCAACCATCTTCAGCTGCTTCATCAATGACCTTCCCTCCATCATAAGGTCAGAAGTGGGGATGTTTGCTGATGATTGCACAGTGTTCAGTGCCATTCGCAACTTCTCAGATAATGAAGCAGTCCATGCCTGCATGCAGCAAGACATGGACAACATGATAAGTGGCAAGTAACATTTGTGCCAAACAAGTGACAGGCAATGACTATCTCCAACAAGTGAGAGTCTAACTACCGCCCCTTGACATTCAATGGCATTACCATTGCCGAATCCCCCACCATCAACATCCTGGGGGTCACCATTGACCCGAACCTTAACTGGACCAGCCACATAAATACTGTGGCTACAAGAGCAGGTCAGTGGCTGGGTATTCTGTGGCGAGTGCCTCACCTCCTGACTCTCCAAAGCCTTTCCACCATCTACAAGGCACAAGTCAGGAGTGTGATGGAATACTCTCCACTTGCCTGGATGTGTGCAGCTCCAACAACACTTAAGAAGCTCGACACCATCCAGGACAAAGCAGCCCAATTGATTGGCACCGCATCCACCACCTTAAACATTCACTCTCTCCACCATTGGCGCACCATGGCTGCAGTGTGTACCATCTACAAGATGCACTGCAGCAACTCACCAAGGCTTCTTCGGCAGCACCTCCCAAACCCGCGACCTCTGTCAGCTAGAAGGACAAGGGCAGCAGGCGCATGGGAACACCATCACCTGCAAGTTACCCTTCAAGTCACACACCATCCTGACTTGGAAATATATCACTGTTCCTTCATCATCACTGGGCCAAAATCCTGGAACTCCCTCCCTCACAGCACTGTGGGAGTACCTTCACCTCACAGACTGCAGCGGTTCAAGAAGGCAGCTCACCACCAGCTTCTCAAGTGCAATTAGGGATGGGCAATAAGTGCTGGCATTGCCAGCGACTCCCACATCCCATTAAAAAAAAATTTTAAAGATTGATCCCTGGGATGAAAGGGTTGTTATATGAGGAGAGATTAAGTAGATTGGGTCTATACTTGTGGAGTTTAGAAGAATGAGAGGTGATCTCATTGAAACATATAAGATTCTGAGGGGGATTGACAGGGTAGATGCTGAAAGGTTGTTTCCACTCGCTGAAGAGTCTAGAACTAGGGGGCATGAACGAATAAAAAAAAGAACCTTTAGTGTTCATCATCTTGTCAATGCTTCCTGTAATGTAGCCTGAAGTGCATCTATATCAACCACTCAGTAATGTCATTTAATTAGCAAATCATCAAGGACCTTTAGCTGGCTAATTAAACACCATGGGGTCATTTTTAACTTGGCCATCTGGGCAATATCCAGGCAGAGCGAATCGGCCCCCTCCCTTCTCTCTAGACTCTTCCCCATATTCATTCCATTGAAAACAATGACTTAAAATGAGGTGGGTTCTATACAGGGCAGGTGATCCACACCCCCGGTTTACTGCCCAGGTGCCAAGTTGAAAATGATCCCCCATATTATGCTAATAATGAAATGTTTTGCTCAATTCATAAGCACAAATGATGGATGTCTAATTTTTACATTGAAAAATCTTTCCATACATTTATTCCAACGTTTGAATGCTTCTTACATAACAACATAAGAAATAGGAGGAGGAGTCGGCCATTTGGCCCTCGAGCCTGCTCCGTCATTCAATAAGATCATGGCTGATCTTCTACCTCATCTCCACTTTCCTCCCTATCCCCATATCCCTTGATTCCCTTAATATCCAAAAATCTATCGATCCCTGTCTTGAATAGACTCAACGACTGAGCCTCCACAGGGGTAGAAAATTCCAAAGATTCACCACCCTCTGAGTGAAGAAATTTCTCCTCATCCCAGTCCTAAATGGCCGACCCCTTATTCTGAGACTGTGACCCCTGGTTCTAGACTCCCCAGCCAGGGGAAACATCCTCCCTTCATCTACCTTGTCAAGCCCTGTAAGAATTTTGTATGTTTCCATGAGATCACCTCTCATTCTTCTAAACTCCAAAGAATATAGGCCTAGTCTACACAATCTCTCCTCATAAGACAGTCCCCCCATCCCAAGAATCAGTCTGGTGAACCTTCATTGCACTCCAGGTGTGGTCTCACCAGGGCCCTATATAATTGCAGTAAGATGTCTTTACTCTTATGCTCAAATCCTCGTGATAAATGCTGTACCTGCATGTTAACTTTCAGTGATTCGTGTACAAGGACACCCAGATCCCTCTGAACCACAACATTCCCCAATCTCTCACCATTTAAAAAATACTCTGCTTTTCTATTTCTCCTACCAAAGTGGATAACTTCATGTTTCTCCACATTATATTCCATTTACCATATTCTTGCTCATTCACTTAGCCTGTCTATATATTCCCTTGAAGCCTCTTTGCATCCTCCTCACAACTTACATTCCCACCTAGCTTTGTATCATCAGCAAACTTGGATATATTACATTTGGACATCTCATCCAAATCATTGATATAGATTGTGAATAGCTGAGGCCCAAGTACTGATCTTTGCGGTACCCCACTAGTTACAGCCTGCCAACCCGAAAATGACCCGTTTATTCCTACTCTCTGTCTTCTGTCCGTTAACCAATCTGCAATCCATGCTAGTATATTACCCCAATCCCATGAGCCCTAATTTTGTTTAATAACCTCGTGTGGCACCTTATCGAATGCCTTCTGAAAATCCAAATATACCACATCCACTGGTTCCCCTTTATCTATTCTGCTAGTTACAACCTCAAAAATCTCTAACAGATTCGTCAAACACGATTTCCCTTTTATAAATCCGTGTTGACTGCCCAATCCTATTATTATTTTCTAAGTGCCCTGTTATCACGTCCTTAATAATAGATTCTAGCATTTTCCCTAGTATTGATGTCAGGCTAACTGTTCTGTAGTTTCCCGTTTTCTCTCACCCTCCTTTCATAAATTGTGGGGTTACATTTGCTAAGTTCCAATCCGCGGGAACCGTTCTAGAATCTATGGAATTTTGGAAAATGACAACCAATGCATCCACTACCTCTATAGCCACCTCTTTCAAAACCCTAGGATGTAGGCCATCAGGTCATGGGGATTTATTGGCTTTCAGTCCCATTATTTTCTCCAGTACTATGTTTTTACTAATACTAATATCTTTCAGTTCCTCATTCTTGCTAGACCCTTGGTTTTCCACTATTTCTGGGAAGTTTTATGCGTCTTCTTCCGTGAAGACAGACACAAAGTATTTGTTTAATTTCTCTGCTATTTCCCATTATAATTTCTCCTGTCTCAGCCTGTAAGGGACCCACATTTACTTTTGCTAATCTTTTCCTTTTTACATACCTACAGAAGCTTTTACAGTCTGTTTTTATGTCTCTCGCTAGTTTAACTCATTCTATTTTCCCCTTCTTTATCAATTTCTTGGTCCTCCTTTGCTGAATTCTAAAATCCTCCCAATCCTCAGCTTTACTATTTTTGGCAACATTATAAGCCTCTTCCTTTGATCTAATACTATCTTTAACTTCTCGTTTTTGTGCCTTAAAGGAATGTATATTTGTTGTAAATTATGTATTAATTCTTTAAATGCTAGCCATTGCTGCTCTACCATCATACCTTTTAATGTAGTTTCCCAATCTACCTTAGTCAACTCGCCCCTCATACCTACGTAGTTTGCTTTGTTTAGGTTTAAGATCCTAGTTTCGGATTTAACTAAATCACTTTCAAGCTCAATATAAAATTCTATCGTATTATGGTCACTCTTTCCTAAAGGCCCCTTTACTCCAAGGTTAGAAATTAACCCTTTCTCATTGCACAATACTAGATCTAAAATAGCCTTGGGGTGGAAAGTGGTGTTTGTCTGTACAGGACGGTATCCCACCATTAAGGTGTGAGTGGGTGGAAGAGTTTAATTGATTTTGACACAGTGGGGTTTGATTTTAACTGGACATTGGGTGGGTGGTACGATTGCTTCTACCAGCTCATTCCGGACCAGTGGAGCGACTTAAAATCAGCCCAAATGGCTTATTTCAGATGGTAGTTCAGAATATTCTGATAGTCTAAGAAGACAGGAAAATGTCTCTGTGCTAGCTTCTCTTGGCATTCCTTCATCAAGGCATATTTTTCTCTGATTAACAGTCTAGTTTTGCTTCAATAAATATAGCAATTGTACAGTTGTACTACTTCTGTTTAATCTATTTAATTTTACAATTGTATTGTTCATCTCCTTCAATGAAAAAAAATGAAGAAATAAACATATATGTATATAAAATCAATGGAAATTTGAACATTTTATTTGGTGCACTTCCATCTACAGATCCTGTCCTGAAATAAATATACTCAATGAGATTGCTAACTTTGGGTATTTTACAGTAGATATAGTACTGGATTCAGCATCAATGACCACTCAAATAAACAGACCTGGTACCCACTATGATCCAGAGCATGTCTTTTTCTGTCCAATATCTAGGTATCAGTCTGAGTTCAGGCTATAAACCAACAGACACATTTATTTAACATTAAACAGGTGAAAAAAAGTGCTTAGTACAAACAGCCCACATTTTCAGTAACTTACAAACTTTTCTATCCTCCTCTTAAAGTCAACGTAACAATGATGCTTCTCCTGAACTACTTCTGATGATCCTTACTGCATCATTGCTGACTTATGTAACAAAATGCTCCAATGAAGTCACTAATGTAGCGGAGTCTTGCTGCTGGCGTCAGACAGACTGACCACTGACTTAAAGTCAGCCATTGATATAACATCTGAAATCCTTTGAAGAAATGTCAAAACAGAGAACATTGAAAAAAAATGTATCACTCATAACTACAGTAGACTGCCTATCACAGGTGCTCAAACACAAACTTAGGGGTAGATTTTTAACTTCTTGCCGGGTGTAAAAATGCATTTTCAGATCAGCTGCCCATTGTTCATGTCCATTGAAATCAATGTAATTATTTGTACTTATTCACATTCAACAGTACCGGCCATCCATTGCCCCAGTTATCTAAAAGATCGGCCTTCTTCTGTACCTGCCCTGCCACCTTCAATCAGAAGGTTATGGGTTCAATCTCTGACTCCAGAGACTTAAGCACAAAATCTCAGCTGACAGTCCATTGCAGTACTGGAGGAGTGCTGCATTGTCGGAGGTGTCGTCTTTCGTCGGCCCTCTCAGGTGGGTGTAAAAGATTTCATGGCACTATTCCAGGAAGAGCAGGGGAGTTCTCCCCGGTGTCCTGGCCAATATTTATCCCTCAACATAACTAAAACAGATTATCTGGTCATTATCTCATTGCTGTTTGTGCGAGCTTGCTGTGCGCAAATTGGCTACCGCGTTTCCTACATTACAACAGTGACTACAGTTCAAAAATACTTCTTTGCCTGTAAACCGCAACCCAAGGTCGTGAAAGGCGCTATATAAATGCAAGTTCTTTCTTTCATTTGCAAACATGGACACTGCTCTTAAGACTCTACCACAAGATCCTTAATCTATATTAATAACAAGGATCACATCAGATGACCTGCTCATGAACTCTTTGTAGCCTAAATACTCCTGTTTATAGCTATCCTGTCCCATATCCAGTACCATACGGTAGCTCCTATTCTACAACTTCTTATGATAGGCATTAGTCAGTGAAAAACCTTTTCAAAGGCTTTTTGAAAATTAAATATATGTCAACTGAATTTTCCTTGTTTCTGCCGTACTAATTTATTCAAAAACCCCAAGTGCTTAGCTGAGCTGTGTTTCAGCTAAAAAATGGCGGCCACCTGGCTTCCACCCACTTCCGATGCGTTCCTCGGCAGCCGCCATTTTGGGCAGGTTGGCAGCGCGGCCATTGCCTGCGCTCGCTAGAAAAATGGTGATGAGGCAGATCGTGACGCGTGACCTGCCATTTTCGACATCGCCACTCTATTCAACACCCTCTCCAAAACACGAACACCTGAACGTGCATTCAGCTGCATGAGCCCCACCAGCAGTATTAAAGGGCTCAGCAACAACTTGCAGGAGACTTGCTTTTTGATTTCTACTGGCTCGGTGTAAGTTTGTGCAACCTTTTGGAGCTTTCTAGTTATTTAAAGTTGGTGAGGTGACGGGGAGTGGAGCTGCAAGTGGAGGCCTTCCTTTTGATTTCAAGGGTTCTGTTCAGACCATTTGCTTCCAGTCATGGGGGCGCTACTTGCAGTCCCCCTCGCGCTCGAGTATGACAGGGAGATGGAGCAGAATTGTCTGTTCCCTCCACAGCTGCTGGCTGACCTGTTCCCAATCTCATCTCGTCCAAAAAATCTTATCACCATCTCTCATTTCAATTTCCTAACCCCACACAGCAAATGTCTCCTCCCCAAAATACACACAGGAGTGCCCTGGGAGATCAATTGTTTCAGCCTGTTCACGTCCCACTGCATGAGTTCCTTCGCAGCTTGATTCTATTCTCTTGCAATCTCTACCCACCTACAGCCATAAATCTTCTGATGCTGCTCCTTTTGATGATTTCTTGTTCTCTGGGCCAATCAGCTCCTTTTAACAATCATATGTCATCTACATCTTTCATTCCTCATCGGGGATACTTTCCAGGCCAGTTATTTTCTTCTTTGAACAGTGGCTCAATTAATTCACATCCACTACCAACCTTTTCCACTTGGCTGAACTTGTTCCAAAGTTTAATATCTCTTTTATCCACATTTATTTCTGCTGAACAAAAGATTTTGCTGTGGGAACCCACATGGGTCCCAGCGTGGTTTTCTCCTACATCTAGAGGTTTTTCTCTATTTTACCACATTGCCTAGCAACCTTCACTTTCCCAAGATGCTTTCAATTGGCAACACCCAAGACTGTTTCCACTGCACATTTTCCAACCTGTGAATGCTCTACACAGCCTTGCTTTCTGTGGACATTATTTGCTGCAGCCACAAGCAGCTTCTGGGTCTCTTGGCAAATTTCTCCATTTTTCACCTCACTGTGATTCTAACTGCATGCGTTTGGAGCAAACTCTGGGACTTCTTACCATCATTGGGTACTAAATGAATATTTTGCATTGGTGTTTACCAAGAGGACTTTGCCAAAGCTATGGTAAACGAGGAGGTTGCTGGGATACTGGATGAGATAAAAATAAAGAGGTACTAGAAAGGCTGGTGGTATTTAAAAGAGGGTAAGATGGGATGTGGGTGGGATGCATCACAGGGTGCTGAGGGAAGTAAGGGCAGAAATTGTGGAAGTGCTGGCCACAATCTTGCAATCCTCCTTGATAACGGGGTGGTACCGAAGAACTGGAGGATTGCAAATGTTACTCTTGCTCAAAAAAGGATAAATCTGGCAATTACAAGTCAGTTAGTTTAACGTTAGTGGTGGGGTAGCTTTTAGAAACAATAATCTGGGAGAAAATTAACAGCCAGTTAGCCAAGCATGGACTAGTAAAGGAGGGCCAGCACAGATTTACAGGCAAATCGTGTTTGAAGAACAAGTTTTTTGATTAAGTAACAAAGTGTGGATGAGGGCAGTGCAGTTGATGTGTACATGGACTATCAAAAGGAGTTTGATTAAGTACATTAGGCTTATTAGCAAAATTGAAGCCCATGGGATAAAGGGGGCAGCAGCAGCATGGATACAAAATTGGCGAAGGGATTCACTGTTTTTCAGACTGGAGGGAGGTAGACAGTGGCATTTCCCAAGGTTCAGTACTAGGACCACTGCTGTTTTTGATATATATTAATGACTTGGACACGGAAACCGGGCACAATGTCAAAATTTGAAGATGAGACAAAATTTGAAAGTGTAGCAAAGCGAGGAAGACAGTAATAGACTTCAGGAGGACACAGGTAGACTGGTGGAATAGGCAGATGAAATTCAACATAGAAAAGTGTGAGGTGATGCATTTTGATAGGAAGAATGAGACCACCATACATACTAAATGGTACAATTTTAAAAGGGGTGCAGTAACAGATCTTTGAAGGTGGCAGGACAGGTTAACATGGCAGTTAATAAAGCATATGGGATCCTGGACTTTATAAATAGAGGCATAGAGTAAAAAGCCAGTAAGTTATACTAAACCTATACAAAACACACCCAGCTGGAATATTGGGTCCAATTCCGGGCACCACACTTTAGGAAGGACATGAAGGCTTTGGAGAGGGTGCAGATGATTTACTAGAATGGTTCCAGGGATGAGAGATTAGTTATGTGGATAGACTGGAGAAGCTGGTGCTGTTCTCCTTAGAACAGAGAAGGGTAAGAGGAGATTGGATAGAGGTGTTTAAAATCATGAAGGGTTTAGATCGAGTAAATGAATGCCGATGGGTCGGCAACAAGAGGGAACAGATTTAAGGTGCGTGGCAAAAGAACCAGAGGCAACATCTAGTGGTTAGGATTTGGACTGCAGCTTGAGAATTCTGTATTTTATACACAAGTGATATTAACATAATAGGAGACAATGATAAATTAAAGACGTATATGAGGCATTCTACTCGTCTCCTTTACCCTCATTCTGTTCCTTTAACGCTGTTCAAATATGTTACAATTTTGGCAGCACTGTTGCCTCACAGCGCCAGGGACCCGGGTTCGAATCCGGCCTCGGGTGACTGTCTGTGTGGAGTTTGCATTCTCCCCGTGTTTGCGTGGGTTTCCTCCGGGTGCTCCGGTTTCCTCCCACAGTCCAAAGATGTGCAGGGTAGGTTGATTGGCTATGATAAATTGACCCTTAGTGTTAGGGGGATTAAATACGTGGGGTTACGGGGATAGGGTGGGATATGTGTTGGTGTAGGGGTTACGGGGATCGGGTGGGATATGTGTCGGTGCAGGCTCGATGGGCCGAAATGGCCTCTATCTGCACTGTGTGATTCTGTGATTTCTGTGAAAACATACGTACCCAAAACATTCTCTCCATCGAAACTCTGAGCTGCGGAGTGTTTCCAGCAGTTTTTGCTTTTATTAAGAAGTGACACCAGTCCCTAGGCGAGCCTCAATATTTACAGGGCCCTATTGACGATACACTTTGATACCACATTCTCCAACTTTGTTAATGGTTATGTATATCATGCATCAATTGTTTCCATGTGAACCGCCATATGCATTCCTCAGCCTAGTTGTTTGGCCAGATCCCCCAAGTGCAAATAAATCCAAAATACCCATGTAAAACTTCTCTTTCTAAGCTTGCAGCTTTTGAACTGCATTGTTTTCACAACATGCAGCTGAAAGATAGGTTAAATTTTTTATTAAAAAAAAGCCATTAGCTCCATAAATATGCATGAAGGTGAGAATCTAATAAAGAAAATAAAACATTGAGTATAGGACAAAACACAAATAATCGTGAGCCCGCAAACTACAATAGCTTCTGTAGATAAAATGCTTTATTTTGGTTCGGCTGATCATTCAGTCATGCTGAGGTGGCTCGCTGAGTTTTAGTCAAACAGACCAAAGCCCATGTCATCATCCGATTCCTCAGACTCTTCCTTCTTTACCTCCTTCACTTCCTCCTTGGCAGCTGCTGGAGCGGCCTCGACAACCGGGGCCACAAAAGCTGACGGGTCAGCCAGGAAAGCCTTCACCTGTTAAAGAACAAGGAACAACTTGCTGTGATATTTCATTTCCAATTTTCTCAATCATTGCAGAATAACACACCCCATTTCAACTTTACAATACTGGCAGCAGACGTCTAAAACAACTTGCATTTATATAATGCCTTCAATGGTAAAACTGTCCTATGGTGCACTCACAGGAGTGTTATCGGACAAAGTTTGACACCGAGCCACACAAGGAGATATTAAGACAGGCGACCAAAACCTTGATAAGGAGGTAGATTTTAAGGAGCATCTTAAAGGAGAGAGGTAGAGAGGCGGGGTTTGGGGAGGGAATTCCAAAGCCAAGGGCCTCGGCAGCTGGAGGAAGAGAATCTAAGAAGAAATTTGAAAAACGACTGATTTTCATTTGTGCAACAGTGACAAATCACATTCACTAGAATGTACAATTGTTATCTATTGGCCACAATTTTTAAAAACAGCAATTCAAGTACCTGTAAATGTTTTAACAAATTACAGCATCTTTAAAAAAAAATTAAATGCAAAACTTAAAAAGCTTCATCTATTTTATTCCTCAGGGCATCTACAATGTCTAGACTAAACAATGTAAATGCTACTAACCCAAGATAGCTCACCATTCCGAAATCAACCTCTAAAATCCCCAGTCAGTGTTGCTGAATGAATGCACATGTGCAGCCACAGACAGGCAGCAGTGCTGACTGAGACATCTATCTTTGGAACTGGCTTCACAAGCTGACAGGCCAAAATTTATTTCAGTGGTTGCACTGTCAGGATGTCAGCTAGCAGTAAGCACATGCCCGAAACCCCTCTAGTCACCAACAGACAAAGTTTATGGTCCAAACTGAATAAAGCCTAGGAGTCTTAGACTCAACGTTGAACATGTCCAACCAATGCAGAACAGCAATCAACAAAGCTGAGTCACATCGAGCTGAAAGAGTACAATGCAAGTCCTAATCAAACTGTACAGTGCTCTGGTCAGACTTCATCTTGATTAGAGTGTCAGGTTCCAGGCACTGGGACACAAGCGAGATATTCAAGCATTGAAGAGGAATGCTACAAGACTGATCCCTAGTGTTAGACGTCTGAATTATGAGGAAAGATTCAAACTTGGGACTTTTCAGCCTTGAAAGGAAATATCCGAGGTGATCCTATAAAGGTAGGCACAATAGTAAACATTGGGCCAGTAATTCCGGTCCCAACGCGTGAGTACGGACAGTGTACTCACGCGTGGGCCCGTTGGAAGTGCCGGATTTCAGCATGCACAGCGCATGCGCGGGAAATCGGCATTTCCTCCAAGGGGTTCAGAGGTCCAACGCGTGCGCGCAGGACTCTGCGCGCACATGTTGAACTTCCTTCTTTTTGACAGGTTTGCCCGTGTGCAAGGGCCTGAACTTTTTAAGACATATAAAAAGGAGGCGTAAGAAACATAGAAGATAGGAGCAGGAGTAGGCTGCGAGGAGGAAAGCCTCAGGCTACAGGACGATATAAACGGGTCGGTCAGATGGGCGGAAAAGTGGCAAATGGAATTTAACCCTGAAAGGTGCGAGGTGATGCATTTTGGACGGACAAATAAGGCAAGGGAATACACAATGAGTGGTAGGACCCTAGGAAGTACAGAGGGAGCTTGGTGTACATGTACATAGATCCCTGAAGGCAGCGGAACAGGTAGATAAGGTGGTTAAAAAGGCATATGGGATACTTGCCTTCATTAGCCGAGGCATAGAGTATAAGAGCAGGGAGGTTATGATGGAGCTGTACAAAACGCTGGTAAGGCCACAGCTGGAGTACTGTGTGCAGTTCTGGTCGCCTCACTATAGGAAGGATGTGATTGCTTTGGAGGGGGTGCAGAGAAGATTCACCAGGATGTTACCTGGGATGGAGCGCCTCAGCTATGAAGAAAGACTGAACAGGCTGAGGTTGTTTTCCTTGGAGCAAAGAAGGCTGAGGGGGGACCTGATTGAGGTGTACAAAATGATGAGGGGCATAGATAGGGTAGATAAAGAGGAACTTTTCCCCTTAGTAGGGGGGTCAATAACAAGGGGGCATAGATTCAAGGTAAGGGGCAGGAGGTTTAGAGGGGATTTGAGGAGGAACTTTTTCACCCAGAGGGTGGTTGGAGTCTGGAACTCACTGCCTAAAAGGGTGGTAGAGGAAGGAACCCTCACAACATTCAAGAAGCATTTGGATGAGCACTTGAAATGCCATTGCATACAAGGCTATGGACCAAATGCTGGAAAATGGGATTAGATTGGACAGGGCTTGATGGACGGCGTAGAAACGATGGGCTGAAGGGCCTCTTTCTGTGCTGTATGACTCTATGACTCTAGGTCATTCGGCCCTTCGAGCCTGCTCCGCCATTCAATGAGATCATGGCTGATCATCCAAATTCAGTACCCTGTCCCTGCCTTCTCCTCATATCCCTTGATCCCTTTAGCCTTAAGAAATATATCCAACTCTTTTTTGAATATATTTAATGAACTGGCCTCCACCGCCCTCTGTGGCAGAGAATTCCACAGGTTCACCACTCTCTGGGTGAAGAAATTCCTCCTCATTTCAGTCCTAAATGGCTTACCCCTTATCCTTGATTCTTTAAGGTAAGTGGTCTATTATTTAAAATTATAACATTTTTTCCACAGCTTTATTGTTTTTAAGGACTTTACAGTAAGGTAAGTTTATTTTTAGACGCGATTTCTTAAAAAATTATTTTTTTCAAAAATTTGATTAATTGTTTAAAATAGTTTTTTAAAGTTATTTATAGTTTATTTAATTATTGGGATGTTTTTTAAAATTTTATTTAAAGTTAAAATAGTCTTTTGGACACCCGTACTTTTCATGAGTTTGACAGTTCTTACTATCAAACTCATGAATGAAGTTTCCCCTCTCCTGATTGGCTGCAGTGCTCACCTGATCCCAGCCGGCACATCGCACTAACTACGCCGCTGGATCAGGCAAGCACATCGCGCTGACATCTGAACCGGGCCAGTGACAGGAATTCCAAGCAGGCCCAGGCTTCAGATGTCGGCGCGCCGGGTGAGTGCACATCGTGGGCTTGCACGCGCGGCAAGCCCCCGGATCCTAATTTCTGGGCCAATATGGAAAATGTAAATCCAGAAAATTAAATTAATTTGCAGGACAAGGGGTCACAGGTTCAAACTAGGAAACGCCAAATGATATCAGAAAGCTGATCAGAATGATAAATAGTTCTGTGTTGGAAGATTCTATGAATACATTGAACGGATTCCCAGTTAAATCAGTGAAGGTGTAAACACAGAAATAATTTAAGAACCAATTAAATGCTGCAATGGGAAAACTTCATTGTCATTCGGCACACACAAACTAAGATGGGCTGAATGGGCTTCCTCATCCATATTGATCGAGTGAACTTGTGACCTCTAAGGCAATGGATCCATTTATATTTGAAGAGTTGGAATTAATAACATGAGAAATAAGAGCAGACGACCATTTGGCCCCTCGAGCCTGCTCCGCCATTCAATAAGATCATGGCTGATCTTCTACCTCATCTCCACTTCCCTGCACTATCCCCATATCCCTTGATTCCCTTAATATTCAAAAATCTATCGATCTCTGCCTTGAATATACTCAATGACTGAGCCTCCACAGCCCTCTGGGGTAGAGAATTCCAAAGATTCACCACCCTGAGTGAAGAAATTTCTCCTCATCTCAGTCCTAAATTGCAGACCCCTTATTCTGAGACTGTGACCCCTGGTTCTAGACTCCCCAGCCAGGGGAAACATCCTCCCTGCATTTACCCGGTCAAGCCCTGTAAGAATTTTGTATGTTTCAATGAGATCACCTCTCATTCTTCTAAACTCTAGAGAATATAGGCCTAGTCTACTCAATCTCTCCTCATAGGACAATCCCCCCCATCCTAGGAACCAGTAGAGGTGAACCTTTGTTGCACTCCCTCTATGGCAAGTATATCCTTCCTTAGGTAAGGAGACCAAAACTGTACACAATACTCAGATGTGGTCTCACCAGGGCCCTATATAATTCCAGTAAAACGTTTTTATATTCTTATACTCAAATCCTCTTGTAATAAAGGCCAACATACCAGTTCCTTGCTGTACCTGCATGTTAACTTTCAGTGATTCGTGCACAAGGGCACCCAAGTCCCTCTGAACACCAACATTTCCCAATCTCTCACCATTTAAAAAAAACTCTGCTTTTTCTATTGTTCCTACCAAAGTGGATAACTTCACATTTCTCCACTTTATATTCCATTTGCCATGATCTTACCCATTCACTTAGCCTGTCTATATCACCTTGAAGCCTCCTTGCATCCTCCTCACAACTTACATTCCCACCCAGCTTTGTATCATCAGCAAACTTGGATATATTACATTTGGTCCCCTCATCCAAATCATTGATATAGATTGTGAATAGCTGAGGCCTAAGCACTGATCATTGCGGTACTCCACTAGTTACAGCCTGCCAACCCGAAAATGACCCATTTATTCCTACTCTGTTTTCTGTCCGTTAACCAACCCTCAATCCATGCTAGTATATTACCCCCAATCCCATGAGCCCTAATTTTGTTTGATAACCTCGTGTGGCACCTTCTCGAATGCCTTCTGAAAATCCAAATACACCACATCCACTGGTTCCCCCTTATCTATTCTGCTAGTTACAACCTCAAAAAACGATTTGTCAAACACGATTTCCCTTTCATAAATCCGTGTTGACTCTGCCCAATCCTATTATTATTTTCTAAGTGCCCTGTTACCATGTCCTTAATAATAGATTCTAGCATTTTCCCTACTACTGATGTCAGGCTAACTGTTTTCTCTCACCCTCCTTTCTTAAATTGTAGGGTTACATTTGCTACCTTCAAATCCACGGGAACCATTCTAGAATCTATGGAATTTTGGAAAATGACAACCAATGCATCCACTATCTCTATAGCCACCTCTTTCAAAACCATAGGATGTAGGCCATCAGGTCCTGGGGATTTATCGGCTTTCAGTCCCATTAATTTCTTCAGTACTATTTTTTTTACTAATACTAATTTCTTTGAAGACTTTGAAGAATTCAACTTGAAGTCACTTCTACCATTACCTTATCAGCTAATGGGAAGGAGTAGTCTGTCTCCACGGTGACAGCCAGCACCCTCTTGTAGCCATTGATGATGGAGTGTGGTATAGAGGCAATGGTTGGGTAACCAATCTGCAGACACACACTGGCCACATTGCGGACTCCCTGTGAAAACAATTGATAACATTAATAATGAAAGCACTGCACTGATGGCATACCATATGCTGAATCGCAGCAAGCATGGGGAAGCTATCAAAAGACGAGTTTTCGAAAGAAACCACAATAAAGTCTCGCTCAGCTCAAAACCCGACTGGAAATCCCCGTCCTACCAGTGCATGGCTCCCTCTGACCATTTAACAACACTGGCTGCTCGTAACTGAATCACCAAAGGAATACAATCTAGGCAAAAAGTATGTGGCACAGCATTTAATAGCCCAGCCAATGAAAGATCATTGGGAGCTAATATTTTGCAACTTCATCTCACTGAACCCGAAGTTTGTTTGCACGATATACAAAACCGGCACAATAGACCGAATCCATCGCAACCAAGCTCTTCACGGTTTACGAAATCCCTAGCAACAAGCCTCAGCAATTTCATTCAACATACCTCCAGGAAACACTTTTGCAGAGTTTCTTCAGTGATGTCCAGGACCTCAGGGTTGTACACACTTCCATTATCATAAACCTGCCTGATCGCCAAGCCATAGGAGAAGGGAGAGATGTTCAACATGTTCAGCAGAGTGGCTTCACTGGCTCCCACCTTGTCACCGATCTTGATGAGTTGTACATCACTCTACAGGACAAGTCAATCATTTGTCAGGATAAAAGTCAACAGTTTTACACTAAACTGCAGTTTCTAACAGTAAAGGAGTCAAGAATTAATTCAAGCTTCAAGGGTAAAATAAGCACTATAACCGTACGTCTCTTGGTCTAACGCTACACAGCATCAGTCTGGGATTAGACTGAATTCATTTTAAGGGAAACAACCAGAGTCCAAGGAGAAAGCTGATCAAGGCCACCAATTTACAGCGTCAGATAAAAGTGGACAAATTCTAGAAACAATCTCCCAAACACCAATTTTTTAATCCTAATAAAATTAAACTTACTCAGTCACCATAAACCAGTGGGTTTAATAATAAATGAATGGAACCCCCAGAACACCAATAAAAGTCCTAGAATTCTATAATAAAAAGTGAACTGCTCCATCATAAAACAGGGACCCTAATAATCCAATGAAAACAATCACAAAAACTGTCCCATGGATGCAGAAAATCGCAGAAGCAAGCCTGTCAACTTTCAAGCAAATTATTAAAGTTTTTCGTTCTCCTATCAGTTTTAACAGTGGTAAGCAGAGGTTTGCCACCAGTTCATGACACAGATGAAAGAAAACTGCAAATAACGCGAAACACAGTTAAGGTCCACACCTCCATACATCAGCACTCACCAGAATTTCAATGGTACCTCTGGAGATCTTGGTGGTGATGCCCAAAGCCTGGAAGAAGGAGGTCTTCTCAGGACCCAAACCTGTGTTTTGACCTGGCACAGTTACCTCACAAGGGGCAATCGCACCAGCACGAGCAGCAGCTGGGACCTGTGGAGGAAGCACAAGAAGTTCAGCACTGGCGGGACAAAGACGAGACAAAGCAAAATGATTGGACATTAAATAGAGGGCGATCTTAGCAGAAATATAAAACTTGATACCAACATTCACATTTCGTGTTTCAAAAACTTAAAACATTGCTCTTTTACAAATGGAGATAGCACCACTAAGTCAATATTAAAGGCACGCCAATTCTCCTCCTCCATCATAACAAGCAGCCCAGAAAGTACATCCATTAAAGTAGGAATGTTGCATCATCGCTGAAGAAACCAGATACATTTAGGTTTAATTATAAACACAAACTAAAATCAGTCAAAATGTGGTTGAAGAAATCCAACCAATTCTATACAAGGAGATCTCTACGTTGATTGGTATCCCCCTTTCACCATTTAAGATTCAGCAGAGCAGCAGCCCAAGAGCTTTACCTTATTGGACAGCAGCATGTCACGGACTTCACACAAATCCTCCTTGGTGAATACAAAGCCAACATTGCCACGGATATGAGGCAGGAGCCTGGAGAGAAACATGATACACATGCATAAATCAAACAATCAATTCACGTGTGGTCATTATCACCAGTAAAATTTATACTTGGGCAGCTTGCTTACTTTTCCAAAGCAGGATTGTTCTCCAAGTGGCCTCGGATGGCCTTACGCATCATGGTATTCTTGCCCATCAGCACGACAGCCTTACCACGCAGCGATATACGGATCTGCTGCATCTGCTTGGACCCAACATTGTCCGCCCCAACAATGAAACATTTTGGATAGTCATCCAATAGTTGCTAGAGAGAGATTACAGATACAGTATAAGTATGTACAAACCCATCAGATCCCAATCAGCTTCCCATTTCTTCATATGATACAAAGACAACTTACAGCCCAAAAGTGCCCCCCCCCCCCCAAATTTTCTTCCTTCTTATGGGATTGGCTCCTTCCTGGGTTACAGGATATCTTGCCAAATGGTTATATTCATTAGCTTAACAGTGAGCATCAGCAGTCTATACACCTGCAGGTGCAACCCAACCTGGTCCTGTCAACAACCAAGGTCCACACACAAGCACTTCCAACAGGAGTCAATGGTGACAGTAATTGCTTGGCCGACCCCCACACAAAAAAAAATCACCGGTAGCGAAGGTGCAAGTGCATTTCTGGCATTAAAGCACCTCTGGGAAAGACCAAATTGAATCACAAGAATAACTGTAGCCAAGAATTCACATCTCTCCTACATACCAACATAATCTCTAGTGCATTAAAACCCCATTTTGAATCATCTGAATACGGTAGAATCAAAAGCCAGCAGCCACTCATCAGCAAAAAAGCCATTTCAATCCATCTCAAATCCTCACTTACCCAAAATACAGGAAAAAGGGGGCGGACTGGCGGATAAATTCTGTCCACTCATTAGCCATTTATGCCTGAACACTGGATTGAAAACAATTCCATTGCAATTAAGGCCTCAAACTAGCCAGCTTAATTAACCACAATCCCTTTCTCCCTCAATGCTGTGGCACAATTATACAATCATACAAGGACACCAGCAGAGCTCCTGTGATATTGAGACCTGATCTCCCTTTTAGTGCATTTGTACACCTCTTCTCCCAGACATCACACCAACAGTATTTAAAATCTAATGTTTACTGCAATTTGACTTTAATAGGTCAGTGAGTAATATCTGTCCCAGTTTCACACTGCTCTATTACTCAACCCCACTTGTATCAGGTCTAGCCCCATCACATTGGATAAGATTGTCAACCCATCTAGACTGGCCGCTCCTCAGATTTGGTTACTTCAGGAGATCTTTCTCCGACGCTTGGTGCAACTCTGCTAATACACCCAAGACTGCAAAGAAAACGGGCACCTTGGACAGCTAATGGTGAAATAGGTCATACTCACGATGATTTTCATAAAATAGTTGGACTTCCACGTAGCTCTGTCTTCCCTGGGCATCTTTAAGTGCTTCCAAGGATTGCCACAAACTGGTTTAAAGACAAGATTTTACTGCAAGACAATGAGAAAAAGCACAATGAGGTGTGAATTTACAAGACAGCAGCAGGAACAGATTCCTCATGAAAGCATAAAGCAGTGCTAATAGAGTTATACAACTGATAGTAGATACCATCTATTCTCATTTAAAAGCACACACTTCAGTTCCTTCAATAGCACCATTGAAGAATATGTCTAATACCCTCCATCCAATAAGCACCCTCTTTTGGAATGTATTACTGGATGCTGGGGAAAGACAGAATCGGATTGGCTGTGAAATGCTCCCTCCTGTAGGTTTAACAGCCCCTCAATAGACACTGCCATGGTTCACTTGCTACTTGAGCAAGTTACCAGTATTCATACACCTGTACTCCGTTAGTTACCACCCTCAGGTGGTGTGATAAACTCCCAAGATTTCTCCGCAAATTTACCAGTGAGCCGCAAGTCAGGAAGGTACCATATTTGTCCCCAATTTGCTGACTTAGCTGCAGCCGTGGCCAAAATAATTATCAGGAGAGAAAATGAATCAAAGAAAGAACTTGCATTTATATAGCGCCTTTCACAACCTCAGGATGTCCCAAAGTGCCTCGAGCCAATGAAGCATTCTTAAAATGTACGATAGCAAAATACTGCAGATGTTGGAAATCCGAAATAACAACAGAAAATGCTGGAAAAACTCAGCAGGTCAGGCAACATCCGCGGAGAGAAATTTGAGTTGACGTTTCGGGTCGAACCCTTCTTCACGGGATCTTTTCCGGCCACTTGATCACAGACAAGACCTGGTTTTAACACGCTAACAAAATACTGCGGACGCTGGAAATCCAAAATAACAGGAAACGCTGGAAAAACTCAGCAGGCTAGGCAGCATCGGTGGCGAGAGAAACAGAGTTAACATTTCAGGTTGATGACGAACGTTTCCTGTTGTTATACCTGGTTTTAACATCTCGTCTGAAAGGCGGTGCCCCAACGATGCAGCACTCCGTCAGTACTATACTGAAGTGTCAGCCTGGAAATAGGTGCTCCAGTCATGAAGTAGGGCTTGACCCCACAAAATTTTGATTCAAAAAGCAAAAGTGCTACCACTGAGTGATGGTTCAATCAGCTAGCATTTCTACTGATGACCACTAGCAAACCCTGCTGGAAGCATCTACAAGTGCACAATGGAATTAGGCTTATGTGTAATATTTTCTCTCCATTTCCTGAACCTCTCGCACAGTAACAGAGGGTAGCAGGCAGTCATCAGCAGTACCATAGTAAAATGTTAACACCTGCAAGAGATGGAGTCAAACTGGCAGCAAAAAACAGGACAATAATTGATGCACAAACACCCACTACCATGCACCAGCCACCATTTTTTTTTAAATAAAGAGAATAACTTGGGAAATAAGGGTTCTAATTGAGAAGGATGTTTAGAAAAAAACACAATAGATCCTAGGTTTTATAAACAGGGCTATAGAGTACAAACACCTATAGAGAGGTAATGGTAAACCTGAACATGGAACGCCATGTCAGAAATAGTACAAGATGCAGAATCCATAACAGCTTTCAAAAGGGTAGTGAATAAAAATTTAAATGATAATTTTAGACAGGTATGGGCAAAGGGACTAAATGAATACATCTTGCAGAGTTGTCACAGGCACAATGCCCCCCCCCCCCCCTTCCACTGTGGCTCATTGGTAGCACTCTCGCCCAAGTCAGAAGGCGGTGGGATCAAGTCGCAGTCCAGAGACTTGAGCACATAATCTCGGCTGACGCTGCAATGCAGTGCTGATGGAGCGCTGCACTGCGGGAGGTGCTTTCTTTCGGTTGAGACATTAACCCAAGGCCCAGTCTCCCCTTTCAGGTGGTCATAAAAGATCCTATGATACTGTTCGAAAGCAGGGGAGTTCTCCCCAGTGTCCTGGCCAATATTTATCCCTCAACCAACATCACTAGGAACATAGAAACAGGACATTCAATTAGATCATGGCTGATCTGTAATTCAACACCATTTGCCCACCTTTCCGTCTATCTATCAGCCTTGAAAGTTTTAACTGATCAAATCCTTTTATCATGCTAAACACCTCGATTAAATCACCCCTCAATCTTCTATACTCAAGGGAATACTTGCCAAGTTTCTACAATCTGTCCTCATAATTTAACCCTTTTAGCATCTGGCAAATTGGTTGGCATCTTTCCTACATTAGAAGTGACTACATTTCAAAATTACTAAATGAGCTGCAAAGCAATTTGGGAAGTCCTGAGGTTGTGGAGGATGCTTGAATGCAAGTTCTTTATTTTTAAAGCTGTGATTCTGAAATGGAATGGTGCACCAGGGACTATTCCAAGACGAGCTTATGCTAGAACTTTATAAACCATTGATTAGGCCTCAGCTCGAGTATTCTGGAGTTCTGGGCACCGCATTTCAGGGAAGATGTAAAGCCATTAGAAAGGATAGAGGTGGTTTATCAGGGTGTTACCAGGGATATCAGACTTCAGTTATGAGGAGAGGTTGGAAAAGTTAGCACTGTTCTCCTTGGAACACAGAAGGTTAAGAGGTGACCTAATGGAGGTTTGACATGATGAGAGGTTTTGATAAGAATAGGGAAAAACTATTCCCTCTGGCAAATGGGTCAGTAACTAGAGGTCATAGATTCAAAACCATTGGAAAAAGATCTAGAGGGGACAGGAGGAGAATTTTTTCCACTCCCGAGTTGGTGGGATCTGGAGCGTTGTGCCTGAAAAGGCGGTGGAAGCTGCTTCCATAAGTAATTTTAAAAGGGAGTTGGACAGGTACTTGAGGATGAGGAACTTACAGGGTTACGGACAGGCGGTGAATTGGGAATAAGCACGACTGCTCTTTCAATGAGCCAGCACAGCCACGACTGGGCGAATGGCCTCCTTCTGTGCTGTAAGTTTCTGTGTCTATGATATGCAGTGGGTGAGATTCTGCAATTATCCCCCCTCAGATCAGATAGAGGGTTGGAGGCCGGGGTGTGTGTGTGATGTGTGCTGTCGAGGTGGATGGCAGCCCGGGGGCTGTGTCCCTGAACCGGTGGCAGAAACTGGGACACGTGTTGGGAAGCAGGGCCTGAGGCCTCGGCCTCGCATTGACGGTGAGGCTCGGCCGCAGCTCAGTAAAGCCCGGGCCCCGCTGCGGCCTGACCGCCAGGCCGGCTCTTTTGCTGCCGCACCCACATTCCGCGAGCGAGCGAGCAGGCAGGCAGCCCGCTCAGGCCTCTCTGGACGGCAGCCCACTCGCCCGGCCCGGCCATCACACTCACCTCAGAGCTTGGGACAGAAAGAAAGAGGGGAGGCTCGGGCCGACCCATAACCCACCGCGCCGCCGGCAACCCACCAATCACGGAACGCATTGCGGTTAGCACGTAGCCAATCATACAGCGCACCAGCAGGAATCCGACCAATCCCAAAGAGAATCCCGTGGAAAACGTAACGACCACTCACAGAGCGAGCCACTGATCAATCATCACAGTTAGACCAATCAGACGCCAGGGACGGGACAGCGGTGAACACGGTGCTCCAATCAAATGCCAGATGCGACGGGCGTTCCCAGAATAGCCAATGAAACTGGTAGAATGTAGCGCCCACCAATAGCGTGTGGAGAACGGTTGATGGACACCGTTTGCTACTATAGCGGCTCCTCCCACTCTGATTCATTTTGTCCTGGAGATGAAATCTACCCCCGGAAAGGATTGTTGTGAAAGTCTAGAATATCCCTGATATAAATAGGATGGAAACAAATCCTAGACCAGCCTTAGCAAGCTCCGTATGTTCCTGACCCCACTGACTTTTGGCCTTTTACACTGCTCCAAGGAAGCTCTACAAGCTCCAGGAACAGCACCGTATGTTTCTACTGAGTACTTTACAGCCCCCTGGCCCTAACATTGATTTTAATCATTTCAGAATTATTGCCTCTACCTTCTTGACAACGGGGAATGCTGCTGTGGAATGGGTGTGTTGGGGGGAACCGGCTTGGCACTTGGGCTGGGGACCCTTCATCAGATTCTGAAACTGAGCCCTTGGGGGGGACCTGATTTTTTTTCTTTTCCTTCGGCTTTTGGCCTATTTTGATTGACCAATAAGGGTGACACTGGGTTTCTTAGACTTTTGGATCCCACTCTGTTTTGCCACTTTCTCCTCTTTCCAATTCAGGCATATTTACAATTACATCCCAATGCCCCAACTGTTAACATGTTCTGTTATTTCCTTTATGCTTGTTCTATCATTCGATGTATGGACCATCTCTACCGATTCTCTCATCTGTGGATGTCAGAGGAACAGTGTTCAGGGGAAGAGGGGTTGTATGGCAGGAGGTTACAGAGATAGGGAGCGGGCGAAGCCAAGAACGAGTTTAAACACAAGGCTGAGAGTTTTAGATTTCAGGCGTTGGGGGAATCGAGATCTCATGTGGGACAGTGAGGACAGAGGTGACGGGTGAGCAGGCCGGGTGCAGGACAGAATACAAGCTGCAGAGTTTTGGATGAGCTGAAGTTTCTGTAGGTAAAAAGGTGGGAAGCCAGCCAGGAAAGAATTGGAGTGATTGGCCTAGATATTGCACACTGTACACACCTAATAAGGCTGGTGGCAGCACCGTGCCAAATTCATCCACTGACCGCATTAGTATAGTACCAGCAAGCTGCAGCCCCAGAAGCAGCTCACCGGTCACGTGTTGACAGCAAGATCACTCGTCTGGGACACCGGCTGACAACCTAAGATGAGTCCGGGGATGGAATTATTAGGAGAGGGGAAAGCGGTGGCCAGACTGTAGTTTTAATGTGGAGCCAGGAAGATTCCTGCTCCTCCTGGCTCCACATTAAGGTAATTTTTAAAAAAAACTTTCCTTTTTGGTGGCAACCTCCAAGGACCGCTGGCTAGGCCACATGTAGACCAGGTAATCCTGAATGCATCAGGCCCAACGAATGCCTCACATTGAACAACTTCTCCTTTGACTCCACTCACTTCCTCCAAATTAAAGGCGTTGCTATGGGAACCTGCGTGGGTCCTAGCTATGCCTGTCTTTTCGTGGGATATGTGGAACATTCTTTGCTCCAGTCCTACTCAGGTCCCCTCTCTCACCTCTTTTTCCGGTGAAGTGGGGAAAGAGTTAAAATAACATCACTGGCAGCTCACAGAATGGTGTAAGGGAGACAGTTGCTCACATGAAAGACCACATCCATAAGGTATGGTCAAGATAACCGACCTTTGAGATTAAAAACAACTCAGTTGAGACATGATGTCTAGCACTTCAGCTACCCTTAGGGTTTTGTTATCTGGGTCACAATGTTTCCAAGTTATCTTTTAATCAGCGTTCAGCAGTTTGGGCTAATAATTGAGTATGTAGCTTACACATATTTACCTTAGGACATGTAACTCAATCCGTGAAGGTGCATGCGAGCCAAGATCCAATCAGGGTTGCGGGAATGAATTGTGCATGAGTCCGCCATGCTTATTTGAATGTATAAAAATGTAGGCCCCGATTTTCCTGGAGCCGTCAGGCGGGGTTTCAGGCGGGCGGGGGTTGAAAAAAAAAAAAAAATATCGCAGAAATAGGGGATCGCGACCCCCCGCCTGATTCCCCACCCCGTCCGACTTTCGCCCCGTTGTTTCAGCGCGACCCGAATCAGTCCCGCCCGCAGCAGGCGGGACTGGTCGGCGGGAGCCTAATGAGCAATAATTGGCATCTGTAATCCTATTTTAAGGAGCCCTTGCAATTTTCTGCCTTTCCCCACGTAAACCACGCCTGGTGGGAACACCACTAATGAAAGCTGGCGTGAAAAATGTCAGCTTGCTTGCTTTCAGCTGCAGGTCAATCAGGAATGAAGAGGTTTAATCAGCCAGCATTTGTAGGCTGCAGGACCTTGTTGCTCCAGGCTTGGGGCAACTTGTTGAAGTCTTAGGCACAGCTGTGGAAGGTTGGAGCCTCACACACTTCTCCAGTGTGAGCTCCTGGGAAGCCCCTCTCAGCACCCTAACTCAGCGCTTCCTCAACGGAGGCATCTACCAGAAGCATGGGACGCCTTTTGTTCCTTCCCTTCTTGGCATTAGAGGATCTCCAACAGCAGAGGAGGCTGCAGCAGATCCAGCAAAAACAGCAGCAGCAGCACCAGCAGGAGTGACAGGCTGCGGCTCAGCCACCTGAGGCAGCACAGGCCAGAAGAGGCCAGCGCATGGAAGGCCGTCGGCACAGGAGATACCCCCCAAACAGGGTCTACAGATACAGGGTGAGCTACCTCAACATGACTGAGCAGCAGTGCCAAAGGCGGCTCCGACTTTCGCGAGAGGTAGTGACTGATATCTGCGCAATGCTACAGCAAGACCTGGAGCCCAGAGCACCAGGTCGACACTCTTTACCAGTGGCCATCAAAGTCACCACCGCACTCAACTTTTATGCCTCAGGCTCCTTCCAGGGATCAGCAGCAGACATCAGCGGCATCTCCCAGGCGGCCACACACACTTGCATCAAACAGGTAACCGATGGCCTCTTTGCCCTCGCACACAATCACATCCATTTCACCCGGAATCGCGCAAGTGTGATGGCGCGAGCACGTGGATTAGCTCAGCTGGAAGACTTTCCAAGGGTGCAGGGCGTCATTGACTGCACACATGTGGCCCTTAGGGCACCCCATCGCAATCCAGGAGTTTTTGTCAACCGCAAGGGCTTCCACTCCCTTAACGTTCAGCTGGTGTGTGACCACAAGAAGGAGATTTTGCATGTTTGTGCCAAGTACCCTGGCAGCTGCCATGACTCCCTCATACTGCGCCAGTCTACTGTGCCTCCGCTATTCAGTCCGCCAAATGAACTTCAGGGATGGCTACTTGGAGACAAGGGATATCCCCTGCAGACTTGGCTAATGACGCCGGTGAGGAGACCAGCCAACGAAGCTGAGGAGCGCTACAACTCCAGCCACATTTCCACCAGATGCATTATCGAGCAAGCCATCAGATTGCTAAAGATGCGCTTCAGATGCCTCGATAGATCAGGTGGAGCCCTACAGTACTCAGCAGCCAGGGTCTCCAAAATCGTCGTGCTTTGCTGTGTGCTTCACAACATGGCACAGCGTTGTGGCTTGCCGATTCCGCAGGACCAAGAGGCTCCTCACAGAGCCACCTCGGATGAGGATGATGCTGAGGAGGAGAAGGAGGATGGAAACGAGCATCCTGCAGTGGCCCATCAACCAGCGGCACCAGTGCGCGAGAACATTGCTGGGTGGAATGCAAGGAACGCACTCATCTTGGCCAGATTTGTGTAGCCTGGTACCTCAAACACTGTAGCCTCGCTGCTTCTTAACTGACCATGGACAGTGGCCCATCCCTGCGCATTTCTACCTATTGGACCAGCTTGCTGACATCTGCAAGTAATCCTGAGGCCTCAATGTGAAATCCCCATTTGCCAAATGACAGACGCCACAACTCAAGCAGTTGCCACCAGATTTTTTATGTACAACAATCTGATGGCATTAAAACTATATACAAGACTTTTCACCCAAGTGACTACCCTTGTGATTAGTGGTGCTTTATTTTTCTCTTACGCGTGCTCCTACGTATTGATACCCCTGTGGCTTCAGCAGATGTGGAGGCCCCTTGCTCACTTTCGTGCTGCTCCTGTCTCGACATCTTTGGCGGGCGTCCTCTGGGGTGGCGAGCCTGTGAGGGCTCGCCAGCAGTCTGCTGCTCCTGTGGCTGTGCAGGGGTTGAGACTCCTATCTCACTTGGGTGTGGACTCCGGCGGGGCTCTGACCGAGGGCTCTGAAGTGGCATGGAAGTGAGAGCGCGTGGAGTGGAGCCCCCACTTCCTTGAGGTGTGCCAACAACCTCCCTCTCATGGGTCAGCACCCCCTCAGTGCCTGTAAGTGGCTGGAGAGCACCTTGCTGCACATCAGGGGGGCCATGGGGACCCGTATCTGCACTGGAAGTCCTGCTCAGAGGGACTTCCATGAAGGTCTGGTTTCGGTGCTCAATAGATGCCCATCACTCCTCAAGAGATGTCATTCTATTCTGAGCACTCACCATGTTTTTGATACCCTGGCGACTAAGCTCCTCCATGGCCGCAGCCCTCCTCTCCTCGGCCGCAATCCTCCTCTCCTCGGCTGCAGCCAGCCTTACCACGGAGGTAGCCATCCTTTCCGTGGTGATGCATTCATTCGCCAATGGCTCCAATAAGGCTCTGCTCATGCTCGCCATGGACTCCTCCATTCGCTCCACACTCGCAGCGACCCTGGAGACAAAACCTGCCAGAGACTCCTGCATCTGTGCATGGAGATCCATCACCTCCTCTCTTGCGGATGGATCCAGAGGCATAGGGTCGACATGCAGCTGAGCTGAGCTGGCAGAGGCCTGCGTCCTCTGACGAGGACTCTCCACTGCTGTCCCTGTCTCCACAATCTGCTGATGCTCACTTGTGAGCTGTGATACACCAGGCGACAAGACTACTCTATCTCGCGAAGGCCCCACCGAGGTGTGAGTGTCTGCGCTGGTGCTGGGTGCGCTGAATTCTGCTGACGCTGCACCCTCAGAGGTTGGAGCTGTAATGATATCAGCAAAGCAGGACAAGCAATCAGTGTAGAGACTGACCATAAGCCCTTCATTGCATTGTTCCAAAAGCCACTAAATAGCTGTCCGCTTAGAATACAAAGAATGATGATCAGGCTGCAACGCTATACACTGAATGTTGCGTACACACCGGGTAAACTGATGTATACAGCAGACACGTTGTCCAGAGCTGTTGACCCAAGTGAGCCCGCAAACACCACAATGGATGAAAAAGTGAACGCCTACGTGGACATGATCACAAGTGCACTGCCCATAGCAGATGCAAAAATGGAGCTCATAAAGACTGAGACAAACAAAGATGAAACAATGAGATGACTGAGAAAAAGCATCTTGGATGGATGGCCCAACATGAAGCAAGACTGCTCACCTGACATGGCAGAGTACTGGAACTGCAGGGCGGAACTATCAGTGGTCGAAGACATCATCTACAAAGGAAGTAAAATAGTTATCCCAAAGAGTCTGAGAAAAGAGATGTTAAAAAAGATCCATGGAGGACATCTGGGAATCGAAAAGTGTAAGAAAAGAGCACGAGAGGTGATGTACTGGCCACGAATCAACCAAGATGTGACAAATGAGGTGTCAAACTGCACAATATGCCTGAAATATCGAGCAAGCAATCCGGTAGAACCACTACAGCCACACCCAGCACCAGACAGACCTTACCAGAAGGTAGGCGCTGACCTATTCGTATGTCAAGGGAAGGACTATCTTGTAGTCACAGACTATTACTCCCTGTATCCAGAGGTTTGTAGACTGTACACCACCACTGCAGATGCTGTGATAACATGGATGAAAGCCATATTCTCCAGACATGGCGTGGCAAGCGAGGTCTTCACAGGCAACGGACCCCAGTTTTACAATGCAAGTTTCTGACACTTTGCCAAAGAGTGGGACTTTGTCCACACAACGTCAAGTCCTCACTTTCCACAGTCCAATGGTCTAGTGGAAAAATCGGTCCAGACAGTGAAAAGACTGATGTACAAGGCAAAAGACAGTGGAACTGACTTCTACCAGAGCATGCTTGTATACCGCACAACGCCGCTCGAGTGTGGTATGTCACCAGCCCAACTCCTGATGGGACGTCGGCTAAGGTCAAACCTACCCATCCCGGAGAACCTCCTGAAAACAAAAGAGGGGGAGAAAGTGAGGAAGTTCAAAGAGCAACAGAAAGAAAAGCAAAAGTACTACTATGACAGAGGAACACAAAACCTACCTGAACTCCACACTGGTGACCAAGTAAGGTTCAAAGACAAAACAAACATATGGACTCAGAAGGGAACTGTCCTGAGTGAAGTTCAACCAAGACCATACACCATTCAGACAGATGAGGGTGCTGTTCTGAGAAGAAATCGTCGAGATCTTCTCATGGGACCAGCCACAGCAGGTCAAGAGACTGATACTGTTGAACAACCTGATCACACAGCTGAGAACCAATCATCTGAGGCAACAACTCAGATTCAAGGACAATCAATCAGAAAATCCTCAAGACACATGAAGCCTCCTGAGAGACTCATTGAGCAAATTTAAGGACTATTGTTATAGAAGGAAGTAATGTTATCTTATTCTTTCTTCAAGTTCTAGTGTATTGACATATTTCATGTGAACACACAAAGCAAGGTTAAAAAACCTTGATCATGATAATGATAATGTAAGTTCATTAAGTGTTACAGTTAAAATGCAGATTAACACAAAGAAAACATGTTGTTAGTTAAAAGTAAAATACTTTTGTTTTAAGAAAAGGAGATGTAATGATATCAGCAAATAGTGATGTTATTTGCCTGTTTGATTATCATGTCTTACCAGCATAGTTGCCTGATTGATTGCTTGTGCCTGACCAGCAGAGGGCATGTGACCGAGACAAGCAAGGCAGTTTAGTTTAGTTTCAGTTTCGTTCTAGATGATTTTCTAGCTTGATGTCTCCTGTAAGTGCTGTTAACAAGAGTTGAACATACTTTAGATAAAAACTCATTCTCTTTCATAAATGTCTCGTCATTGAACTCACAAAGAAATCAATACAGGAGCTTCCTCTGAGGCATCTGGCTGCTCAGCCTCTTCCTCCTCCGCAGTGGGGACGGGGGCTTTGGATGGTCCTGTGGGGGAGTAAAGGAAAGAGTTAGAGATGTGATGCCAAGATTACATGCACATTGGATTTTGCAGATGCTCATAAGGCCAAATGATGTAGCTTCAGAATCGTTACAGCGACTCATGCTATGTCAATGAGAGAAATGGCAAACTATTCTGTCACCAGCTTGCGGGCTTGCTCCTGTCTCTCCTTCCCCAGCTTCCGAAGCGACGTCAGCCCCGACAATCTCCATCACTGCTTCCTCCCAGGGGGTCAGGTGCGTGATTGAGGGTGGCCCTCCGCCAGTCCTGGCTCACTCTCTCCTGTTGTGAGCTCTCTTTTCCTGCAATGAGGGAGACAAGTGGAGTTTGAGTGAGAGTGCAGGAATGAGTGTAGAGATTGCATAGCATAGATACTTAGAAGGAGACAAAGATGGTGTGAGGCTGCAAGACCAAGGGCCCTCCCTGTGTGTTGTCAGTTGTGTTCCAAGCATCAGAGTGAGAGGCAGTGTGAGGTCTGCATGGTGGAATAGTTATGTGAATGTGAGCATAGAGAGATAGGGAATGGGTAAGGGTGCATGGATGTGACTGTGAAGTGGGATGTGGAGGAAGAGATTGCTGAAGCTGAGTGCTGTTGGGGGAAGACAATGGGGATCAGGTTGAGGGTGATGGAAACTTCATACTTACTTTTCCCATACGGTGAAGGTCATGGAAGCGCTTCCTGCACTGCATCCAGGTCCGGCAGGTGACTCCCTGAGAGTTCACCTCTGCAGTCACCTCCATCCATGCAGCCCTGGTCTCTTGGGGAAGCCTCTTCCTCCCTGAGCTAGGGAAGAGGACCTCCCTGTGGGCCCTAACCCCATCCACCAATGTCTGCAGTGACGTCTCATCAAATTTGGCGGCAGCTCGGCCTCTGCCGCTGGCAGCAGCTGGTGCAGGCTCCTCTGCCATTCTGTACGACTGGTTGGGAAGCCTGCAGAGGTTGAAAAGCTTGCTGGACACTTTAAAAGCACCACGAATGATGACATCATACTGTGGGGCTTTCTGACTGGAAATGGACAATTAGCAAGGGTGCCCACACGCTGGAAATAAATTGGCCAATTGAGGGAAAATTGCGTGCAGCTGGCTGACCCATTTACATTCGTGTCGGAACCCGACATTCTGGGAACCCGACAATTCCCCGCACCTGCAGGAAAATCGGTCCCGTAGTGTTTGCTGTAACAATTTGGAGAAGTCTGACTGGCTAAGACAGAGCAGACTGTCTCCCCACCGGTGTAATAAAGACAACTTGATTATCGATCTGAAAATCTTGTGTCGAGTGTTGGTTTAAAATACTCCACAACAATTGGCGTCACAAACAGGATTCCACATGGACGGGGGGCACGGGCGAGTGAAGCCGAGCCAAAAAACGTGAGTACTTTTAAATTACCACGTACAGTTAGGGCAAGTCATCACCATCTCGTGTCCACTGCCCCCTTTGGAATCAAAGAACTAAAAGGTTTGAATTGATAAGTCAAGTGGTCTCGGGGTTCGGGCGAAACGCGCGGAAGTATAGGCGTGGTATGAGTTGCAAGTAGTGCGTTAACTTTGGTGTAAAGTATAAGCATACCTCCGACAATAGATAACCCAAACAAAAATGGCAGCCGAGAAAAGGGAAGAGCTCGAGTGGGGACCGGTGGGGTCTCTGACACGCTATATAACAGACAAAAATAAAAGATTAATTGACAAAATGGTTAAAAACGATTGGCAACCGAACGACCCACCAGCCCAACAAAGAGAATGGTGGGCCAAAGAAACAAAATTAAAGGCCATCATTTTAGTGGCTCGCGCATAATATGAGTTGAGTAGACGTACTCGAATATGGACCAAAAACAGGTGCCAAAATTGTACCCGAGTACCAGTAATGGCAACAGCTCCTGTAACGCTGTCAGAGGTGAAAGGAGTAGACGAGGATGGGATAGACTGGGACGCGCTAGGCCGAAAGTGGCTGAATATGACCCTGACTATAATGACGGGGAAATCCCACCCCCATATGACGACGTAAAAGCGGCACCTATTAAGGTGGAATTTATTCCGGGCACCCCCGCGCTGCCTAAAACCGGCGCTGTAGCCATCCCAGCAGTACCAGCTCAGATAAAGACCACTTACGTATCTTTTTCCCTAGGAGATAAATTGAAGTTGCTTCAAATACCTGCCGGAACTAAAGCCCCGACAGAGTAATGCCGTATTCTGGCAGAAACTAGAGAATATGTTACAACTTCCACAATCGGATGTTGATGGACTAGTGAGGGCAAAAATGAGCGAAGATATGTGGGGTCAATTACCCCAACAATACAGGGACGGGACATGGTGTCAAGATGTAGCCCCTGCAAACCAGCAACGAGATGCGGATTATTTAGGACCGCTGTTACACAAGTCTTGGGAGTAGTACCAGTAAACTGGGGACTAGTCATGGGAATTAGTCAAGGGAAAGGGGAGTCCGCCCATGACTATGGAGAATGGAAGCGGACTAGCTTCGTAGCCCACTCAGGTATAATAGCACCACAACGAGACAATTTGGCATTCTTAAAAATGTATAAGGAAGGGCTGAGTGGTGCCCATCAGGCCATACTAAAAACTGGACTGGTCACCATGCAGACCTATGATGAATCGATCAGATGGGTGACCGAGGTGGACAACCAGCAGAAAGTTAAGGTGGCCGCCTTGGAGGAACAGGTAGCTGCAGATAAAGAGACGGAAGTCTGTTTTAACTGCACAAGCGTAACAAATGCACATTGCCTAGGAAAGACACAAGAAGGAGATGTAGAAACTGTAATAAACCTGGACACGAACAGTGAGACTGTTGGGCCCAGGGAGGGGGTAAGGGCAGGTAAAGGCCCAAAACAACAAGAGGCAGCTCGCAGCGAAAAGACAAGGGACATGGCCAATATGAATAAGAATCAACTGATCGAACTAATCAAAACCCTGTCACAGTCCCGCTAGGTAGCATCAGCCCCCGGTATGGGCACCGATCCCCATCTGTATCTAACAGCACTGTTAGGGGGCCGGCAGTGTGATATGTTAGTTGACACAGGGGCATCAGTGTCTATAACCAATTTGGACCTCCCGCGCACAAAAACCTCAATACTGATACAAGGAGTGGGCGGGAAGAGTACTCACGCTTACAGAAGCGAGACACAATTATTGGAACTAGGAGGAATTTTCTCCCGGTCCAGTTATGGGTATGTGATAACCCAGAGGGAACAATCTTAGGAGTGGATCTCCTAAGTGAACTGGACGTGGTGATAGATGTACGAAATAAGACTGTATTATGAAAACGCGTAATTGATGATAAATTTGAAGCCAGGAATATGGCCAGTTATATGACAAAGATCGGTAGTATTAAACAATTAGAAAGGGATTGGGCACAAGATGGAATATGGGGAATCCTATGCCAGGCGGTAGAAGGAGTATGGGCCACCTCCAAACAGGATTGCGGACTAACTATAATTAACCCTATCATGATACCCGGACCGGAGCACAAGGTGCATAGACAATACCCGATATAACCAGCAGCCAAAGAGGCTGTATTCCAGGATAGTAACCGAGTTAGTGAAACAAGGAGTGTTAAAAGAAACCACAGCAACCACAAACCCACCAATTTGGCCAGTAGGTAAACCAGACGGATCGTACAGATTAACTATAGATTACACCGCATTGAATAAGGTAACTCCACGAGAACATCCGATAGTGGCAAGTCCCTCTACAATATTTAATGGTCTGAAACCAGACTTTAAGATATTTACAGTCTTGGATATAGCGAACGGGTTCTGGTCCATACCATTGGCAGAGGAATCACAAGGGAAATTCGCCTTTACTGTCGGGGATAGACAGTATACATGGACCAGGGTCCCGCAGGGATCCACAATAGTCCAAACATATTCCACCGCGTACTGAGTCAAGCCTTAGACGAGTTAGACCTATCAAAGTACCAGAGCGCCCTACTCCAATATGTTGATGACATAATGATTGCATCAGAGGACGCCAAAGGACACATGGGAGCATTACTAGCCACCCTCCAGACACTTAAGAAAGCTGGCTTTAAGTTGAACCCCAAAAAGGCACAGGTTGGACTGTCCAAAGTAAAGTATCTAGGACACGAGATTAGCCAGGGGTATAAGGCACTCCCGCAGGAACAAAAGGCAGCCATAAAAGACATGCCAAGGCCGGTGACCATTCGGGAAGTGAGGAAAGTGTTTGGACTATTTAACTACTGCAGGAATTTTATATCAGGCTTTGCAGGGAAAGCAGAGCTGATTCAATGATTGGTTAAAGGGGGGAGACCCACCACAGACAAGATAAAATGGGAGTCGGAGCAGGACGAGGCTTACGCAAAATTAAAAGCAGCCCTGACGTCCGCAACCGCACTAGGATTGCCAAATATAGTCAAACCATTCCATATATACTATAGTATAGACGGGAACTTCTATAACGCTGTAGTCACCCAAGAGTACGGGAGAGAGATGAGGCCAATTGCCGATTACTATACCCAACAAACCCCCGTGGCTAAAGGAATGGCGAGATGTGTGGCGGCCCTCGACTGTGCCGCATGGGCGGTGCGGATATGTGAGCCCGTCACTATGTCAGGACAGCTGATACTACACACACAACACAGAGTGGTGGACCTGCGAAACACAGTCAAAATGAAGGCTGTATCAGACAGAAGGAGGGCGGCTTGGGAAGCAGTATTGATACCCAAGGACAGATCAGTCCAGATTATAAGGGAACATAGAGTCAACCCCGCGGAGGGAATGCTATCAGAGGGTGAGGCAAACGAGTGTCCGTTAGTAATCGAAGAAGAGGTCAGAGGAACCGTATCAGAATCGCCCCTTGAAAATCCCCAAAACACCTTTTATGTAGACGGATCTCGCCGATATATAAATGGATGGAGAGCCACACACTGGTTGGGCAGTAGTATTCGAGAACAGAGAAGCAGTCGCAAAGGGAGAGCTTGAAGGAGGAACCTCAGCGCATGTAGCAGAACTAGTGGTTCTCACGGAAGCATTGAAATTGGCAAAAGGAAAACGAGTAAATATATACACAGACAGTAGGTATGCGTTTGGGGTAGTGCATGATTATATGACAGCGTGGAACAGGAGAGGATATGTAACCTCCGGAGGAGGACAAATACAGCATGAGGAGGTAGTGAGAGACCTAGTAGAAACGGTAAAAGGAGAAGAGGTAGCAGTGATTAAAATAAAGGCACACCGCAAGATAGTGAGCGAGCTACAAAAGGGAAATATGCTAGCTGATCAGGCAGCAAGAGCAGCGGCGGACACAGAGATGCCTACACCAATAGCAGCAGGTAGAATAACAGCAGAGGAAGTGAACATTAAGAGAATCCAAGAGGAGACCGAAGTGGAGAAGCAGGAGCGGTGGACAAAGAGAGGCGCAGCCAGAGGTAGTGATGGAATATGGAAAAAGGACCTCAGGGTGGTAGCATATGCATATTAATAGTTCACGAAATAAGCGAAAGGACATCCCACATTACATGACAAGTACATAATGAAGAAGCACCATGTTTTAATGGAACAATCACATTCAGAGTCTCATCCCCGGTCCCATGTAGGAAAAAGAGGACTGGGAACGTGAACTATGGTAAAGAGAGTTATAGTTACAATAGAAACATAGAAGGATACGAATGGCTAGACTGTAGAAAATGGATCAATCTCCCACCTGACGGCGGGACCCCGCTACCACAAAACAGCGAGAGACCCAGCAAAAAGGAACCATGTGGGGTAATGGATGGAAGGAGGTGGCATGGAATGAGATTTGTCCCCTTAAGCCCACATCCCCGCTGACTGCTGCTACAACCACGACCACACTACCAACGATGTTACAATGTCCAGTTATGACACCTGGGCCTATGAATGGACTAGTATTTTTTTACCGAGGGAGAACAATTGTATGATAACGTGAGACATGAAAGTGTATCAGTACTAATGAACTTAACCATGTTACAATGGCCAGGATATTGTGAGAGGTTTAACAAAAGTAGAGAATTGTATATATGATAAAGAATGTAATTAACCAAGCTGCTGATGCGACAGGGGCCACTAGTTTCAGGGGACATGCTGCATTCCACCAAAGGATTAAGAGGAGCTTAGGAAACAATGTACTCGCGGGAATAAATACGGGGACATCATTCATTAATGCCCTAGATATACAAAGAGTCCAGAGTAGCGTGGGTAATACAAACAGATTTTAGAGAAGGAAACTGTAGTGTATGTACCTTTAAGAGAGAACTACTTTTACAGCTCCTGTATACTGTAGTACCAGCAGTGACCACACCTGTATATAAGCCTTGAGCAGGCATCTGTACTGTTAGTCTTTAGACTACCCTCCTCCAGTAAACACCTGTTGATTGTTAATCTAAAGCCTCCGTCTAGTTATTGAAGAACACCATACCTTAAGAGTTACGGATTCAACAG
This sequence comes from Somniosus microcephalus, assembly GCF_052327205.1. Taxonomy (NCBI): domain Eukaryota; kingdom Metazoa; phylum Chordata; class Chondrichthyes; order Squaliformes; family Somniosidae; genus Somniosus; species Somniosus microcephalus. The sequence goes on along the minus strand of NC_141005.1, from coordinate 64,885,082 downwards.
TGGCGATGAGGTCGATTCGAATCTACCTGCAACTCTGCATTTCCTTCCAAGGATTCACTCCGGGAGGACGGTGGAAGAAAGTCGAGGCCAGAAGCACGGGCGTCGACCACGAGCAACCGCCCAGTCATCCGGCAGAGAGAGTGAACATCGCAGGGGAGGCTGTTGAGAGCTGGGCTTGGTTCTCCAGCCACGACGATCCAGCAACAGACTGGCAACAGGTACAGCGCAGACCCTTCCCGGACAGCGGCGGCTGGAGCCGACCGACGGCACAGAAAAGGTCGAGCAGCGTCGACGGGCTAAGAGAGAGGGTAGAGCGCACAGGGCGCAGCCGGGGGTTGAAGACCGAGCGGCGTCGATGGAAAACAAAGAGAGAGAGGGTAAAGCACAGCCGGGGTTCAGGACTGAGCGGTGGCAACGAGAGAGGCGCACAGGAGAACGCGCAGAGCACAGCCAGGGCTCAAGGGCTGAGCAGCGTCCGCGGGGAAAGAAAGGGAGCGCGGGAGACGCCATTTGAGCCGCGGAGAAGAAGGGAGAGCACGGAAGACGCCATTTTTGAAGCCGCAGCGGAGAAGAAGGGCGAGCGCGGGAAGAAAGGAAAGCGCGGGAGACGCCATTTTGAGCCAGCGGAGAAGAAGGGAGCGCGCGGGAGACGCCATTTTAGAAAGTCTAACCACACCCAGGGATGCCGAAGAGTGACAGTGTCACTGCGTTCGACAATGAAGTCGAAGATTGGGCGACATATGTGGAACGCATTGAGGTGTACTGCAAGGCGAATGAAGTGCCAGATGCCAGGAAAGCACTGGTTTTGTTGAATTCCATGGGTGCAAAAACGTATGGTTTACTGCGAAACCTAATAACCCCAGAGAAGCCAGTGGATGAGGATTTCGAAAGCATAGTGGAAATCCTACAGGACCACTTAAACCCCACACCACTGCTGATAGCAGAAAGATTTAAGTTCCACAAAAGGAACCAGCAGAAAGATAAAAGTAATGCTGAGTATTTAACGGAACTGCGCAAGCTATCGAAACACTGCCAGTTTGGAATGGGACTAGCAGATACGTTAAGGGACAAGTTTGTGTGTGGGCTTCAAAGTGAAGGAACCCAGAAACGGCTTCTATCAGAAAAGGATCTTACGCTGGACAAGGCTTTCAGCATGGCAGTATCACACGAAGCAGCCGCACGGGGCGCTGCAGAGATACAACGGAGACCGCAAAAATATGGCACCAATGAAATGTCATATGGAGCAGGGAAGTGTTATCGCTGCGGCAGAACAACACACGACCAGAGGGATTGTTGGTTCAAAGACCAAGTGTGCAGACAGTGTGGAAAAGCAGGACACATAGTGTGATGAAATATTCCATTCATCACTGCCTGTGACTGTGGTCGGTTTCAGTGTCATTTCCCTTCCCCCAGTCCTCATTGTATTGTTTATTGGAATGTGCTGGAATGTGCTGTGTGTGTAGGGCTCCGCCCATACCTGGCCCCTTTTGTAAGCTAGCTCAGTCTGGCCTCAGTCTCCAGAAGGAAGATACCTCTCTCTCTTACGTGTTACTTTCTAAGTTAATAAAAGCCTTGTTTTGTTTCGCTAACATCGAGTCTCGGAATTATTGAGGCACATCACATAGCAAGAGTCTGCAGATCAGGGAAGAAAACCAGCAGCAAGAAATCTCCACAGGAGAAGTACAAAAAGGTACATAAGGTGATGGACAGTAGTTCAGACGAACAGAAAAGTGATACAGACTCCGGAAGCAAGGAGCTGGGTTGTCTGAAACTACATAATGTAATCAAAATGGAGGATCACCAGACTATCTGGGTCACACTCAAGATAGACGGAGTCCAAGTGAAAATGGAATTGGACACAGGATCAGCCCTAACAGTCATAAACCGAAGGGACTACAAGCGGCTATTCTCACATATACCCTTGAAAGCTACAGAGATTGTCTTGAAGACGTACACGGGGCAAAAAGTCTACCCCAAAGGAAAAATAAGGGTGAACGTGATATACAAAGGCTAGGAAATACCAAAAATGGACCTATATGTATTGCCAGATGGAGGACCACCACTACTAGGACGTGAATGGATCCGGAAGATACAATTAGATTGGCATTCCATACAGGCACTGAAGGTTGAGGCCAAAAAGGATGACGACGTCACACCTGGACGACTGTCAAAAATGCTAACTGACGCACAAGAAGTGTTCCAGGAGGGACTCGGAACACTAAAAGGCATAACAGCGACGATTAAAATAGAGGAAAAAGCAAGCCCAAAGTTTTTTAAGGCCAGACCGGTGCCTTATGCGATCCGACCAACCGTCGAAGCAGAGCTGGAAGGTTTGGAACGTTCAGGAGTACTGTCCAAAGTGGACTGGAGCAAGTGGGCTACACCCATCGTTCCTGTAATGAAGAGGCCGTTGAGTAATACGCCTAGGGAACCAAAGAAGGTCCGCATCTGTGGAGATTTTAAGGTGACAGTGAACCCAGTCCTTCACACGGTACAATATCCGCTTCCACGGATTGAAGATATTTTTGCCTCGCTATCTGGAGGTAAACGCTTCACTAAGATTGATCTGGCCCAGGCGTACCTGCAAATGGAGGTAGAAGAAGCCTCGAAACAATACCTCACGATCAACACTCATAAAAGGTCTCTACCAATACAACCGGCTGGTGTTCGGGGTAGCATCGGCTCCGGCTATTTGGCAAAGGGCAATGGATCAAGTCCTGCAAGGGATTTCAGGGACCCAGTGTTATTTGGACGACATCCTGGTCACGGGCGAAAATGACAGTGATCACCTCGCAAACCTGGAGAAGGTGCTCACTAGATTAAAGGAATATGGGCTACGAGCTAATCGCCACAAGTGCGAGTTTTTCCAGAAGCAGATCTCGTATTGTGGCCACGTTATTGATGAAGAGGGGTTACATAAGTCCCCTGAAAAGATTGAGGCAGTAGTCAAGGCTCCAGCACCGGAAAATGTGTCACAACTGAGGTCGTTCCTCGGGCTGGTGAACTACTACCATAAGTTCTTACCAAATTTGTCTACAGTATTACACCCACTGAACACCCTACTGCAAACGGGGGTACCATGGAAGTGGAATGACGAATGTAAACGAGCTTTCCAGAAGTGCAAAGAATTGATCACATCAAAAGAGGTGTTGGCTCATTTCAACCCAGCACTACCAATTCGGTTGGCGTGTGATTCATCACCCTATGGTATTGGAGCGGTGCTGTCGCACAAATTCCCAGACGGGTTGGAGAGGCCAGTAGCCTTTGCGTCTCGGTCACTAACCTCAGCCGAGCGCAACTACGCCCAGATTGACAGGGAGGCCCTCAGCCTAGTATGGGGAGTAAAAAAATTCAACCACGATCTGCATGGGCAGAAGTTTACCTTGCTGACTGACCACCAACCACTTGTCTCCATCTTTAATCCAAAGAAGGGCGTTCCGGTGATGACTGCACAACGGCTACAAAGATGGTCCCTTTTTCTAGGGGCGAACCAATATGAAATAGAGTATAAGGGCACGAAACAGCATGGAAATGCTGATGGGCTATCACGCCTGCCACTGCCTACTGTGGAGGAAGCACCAGCAGTGGACCCTATCGAAATATTTTATTCATCGATAATTGAACGCTTGCCAGTAACTAACGCAGATATAGAGGAGACCCGAAATGATCCGACACTGTCTCGGGTATACGATTTGACGGTGAAGGGATGGCCAACACATGGCGACTCACTTTTGCCAGCATTTTCATCCAGAAGAGAACAGCTGTCAGTATGCCAGGGGACAGTGATGTGTGGATCCCGAGTGGTAATTCCACCCAAGTTAAGGGAGAGAGTGCTCAATGAGCTTCACGAAGGCCATCTGGGAGGGGTGAAAATGAAAAGCCTTGCTCGGGCTTATGTGTGGTGGCCGGGGATCGATCAACAAATCGAGGACCTAACAAAGAGCTGCTCAGGATGCCAGAAGGTCCAAAATGCACCACCACATGCCCCTCTACACCCATGGGAGTGGCCCTCCTCTCCATGGCAACGGGTGCATATTGATTTTGCTGGTCCATTCATGGACTCAATGTTCTTAATAGCAGTGGATGCGCACTCGAAATGGCCTGAGGTGATCAAAATGTCCTCCACCACTACAGAGAAGACGATTGCAGTCCTACGGACCATATTTGCCAGGAACGGCTTGCCAGAGCAGATTTGCTCTGATAATGGGCCACAGTTTGTGTCCGAAGAGTTTCGGAAATTTATGAGAAGGAATGGGGTAAGGCATTACACATCCGTCCCGTATCATCCAGCCACAAATTGATTGGCTGAGAGGTTCGTACAAACCTTTAAAAATACAATAAGGGCCATGTGCGATGATGACATTCCACTACAGCATAAGGTAGACAATTTCCTGTTAGCCTACAGAAATGCGACACATGCAGTTACCCACCAGACCCCTGCCATGATGTTCTTTAACCGAAGGTTGAGATCTCGTCTGGATTTGCTCAGACCAAATGTGTGAAGAAATGTTGAGGATAAGCAATTCCAGCACATCAATGAGAAGCCGACAAGGAGCTTCAATGTAGGACAATCAGTCTTGGCCCGCGACTACCGAACAGAGAAATGGCAACCCGGAACGATATGCACACGGCAGGGGCCGCTAATGTACACAGTGGATGTCGGGGAGAACATTGTGAGACGCCACGTCGACCAGATCCTAGCATCACAGGAACGAGTCAACCACCTGTCTCATGTACCTGGGGATGAACCCGACATACCGGTAGCATCTACCCCAGAAACAGTAGCAGCGGAAACTGATGAACTAACCAACAAAAGGGGGCCAGAATCGCCTCCGCACCAAGAACAAGACACTCAGGAAAGGCGCTATCCAGAAAGGATCAGGAAGCCGCCCCAAAGACTGAATCTATAAATGGACTATTTCAGTTAAATGTGCATGTTAAAGTGTTAACTGTTATTTGAATGTTATGGGTACTGTTAATCTAAAAGGGGAGGAATTGTAGTGTATGTACCTTTAAGAGAGAACTACTTTTACAGCTCCTGTATACTGTAGTACCGGCAGTGACCACACCTGTATATAAGCCTTGAGCAGGCATCTGTACTGTTAGTCTTTAGACTACCCTCCTCCAGTAAACACCTGTTGATTGTTAATCTACAGCCTCCGTCTAGTTATTGAAGAACACCATACCTTAAGAGTTACGGATTCAACAGAAACTGGTTTGGTTCGACGAGGATCAGAGTTAGGAGAACATACGATAAGGAAATTACTCGAGGGAATCAAGGTTATAGAGGACCATGCTAGCATTATCAACAAACTAAACCATAGAAATGAGGAACAAGCAAAAGACGGGGTAGGGCGAGGCTTATGTCATGCCTATAGCCAATGGATCACCGGACAGTTGAAACATAATCTGGCACAGATACAGCGAGGCAAGGTACCAGACTGGATTAACAGCACACAGCTCCATGGCCTTAGCCAGAACCCAGGCCCTCTGAGTGCTTGCACCCTCAAAGGGATGACCAGAGTATATCCGGTGATACAAAAATGTAAAGCAGAAGCGACGTCAATGATAGGCATAGTACTCCTGATACTAGTGGTGGGACTAGACACGGCTCCATACCCACAGTACCAGGTAACAAACATAGGCATAGTGAGGGGTGAGACATACCTCCAATACTATCCGATTGATACCTATGCCATCAGGAAAAATGGTACAAGAGGAGTCTCCCTAAACGGATGCTATGGGAAAGGCACGCTGACAATATGCCCACATCCAGTAGGAGAAGGCCCTAAGGATGAGTGCGGCTATAATAAGACAGAGGGGTGTGTGTTGGAATTATCACATGTTGACCACCATCACACCCGCTCGGGATATAGGGGAGAAGGGGAGTATTGTATAGCCACCACGGAGACTGAGTACCAATATAGTAACCTTGTGTGTGCAATCACAATGCCCAACTTCTGCTTTACGCCAAAGATCCCTGTGACAATTGGACACACCAGGTGCTGTATGTACATTCAAGAGAGGAGATAAAACTAAATGTGACAGATAATCTAAGGGAAGATTTGGTCAATTATGAAGACCCGGTAGGGGCCCCAATACCCTGCCTGTAAGAGGATCTGCAAGAAATGAAAGAGGATTTAAGCAAAATGGTGAAACAATGCATAGTGTTGCAAAGGAATCTCGGGGAATTAGAAAAAGACATAGAGGTAGGGCTACAGGAAGTCCCATGGTATGAGAAACAGTGGGATTGGGGAATGAATGACAACATACACCCATGGATCCGCATCATTTCTCATCTATTAGTGATAGTAGTTAGTCATGGCTATAGGATGGGGGATGGCAACATGCACCGCTTGTAAAAAGAAACGGACCAAACAAAGAGCTAAAGCGAGTCGGAAAGAGCTGGAAGGCACAAGTTTGCTCTAAACATGATGGTTATGCAGGGCCTCCCGAACCAGCAACTGATCACCGCATGGGGCAGGAGGCACAGCGATGCTTATACATGTGGTTTAACTTGGGGAGGGGCCAAGTACCAAAAGGGGGGATTGAAGTGGGGAAACAGTTAAAATAACATCGCTGGCAGCTCACAGAATGGTGTAAGGGAGACAGTTGCTAACATGAAAGACCACATCCATAAGGTGTGGTCAAGATAACCGACCTTTGAGACTAAAAACTCAGTTGAGACATGATGTCTCGCACTTCAGCTGCCCTTAGGGTTTTGTTATCTGGGTCACAATGTTTCCAAGTTATCTTTTAATCAGCGTTCAGCAGTTTGGGCTAATAATTAAGTATGCAGCTTACACATGTTTACCTTAGGACATGTAACCCAATCCGTGAAGGTGCATGCGGGCCAAGATCCAATCAGGTTGCGGGAATGAATTGTGCATGAGACGGCATTACTTATTTGAATGTATAAAAATGTAGTGTTTGCTGTAACAATTTGGAGAAGTCTGTCTGGCTAAGACAGAGCAGACTGTCTCCCCACCGGTGTAATAAAGACAACTTGACTATCGATCTGAAAACCTTGTGTCGAGTGTTGGTTTAAAATACTCCACATCGCTGGTACATTGATGACTGTATGAGTGCCATTTCCTGCTCTCACCCCGAACTAGAACATTTCATTCACTTTGCTTCCAATTTCCACCCTTCCCTCACCTTCACATGGTTCATCTCTGACTCTTCCCTTCCCTTCCTCGACTTCTCTGTCTCCATTTCTGGGGATAGGCTACTGACAAACATTCACTATAAGCCCACTGGCTCCCACAGCTACCTGGACTACACTTCCTCCCACCCCGCTTCCTGTAAGGACTCTATTCATTCTCCCAGTTTCTCCGTCGCATCTGCTCTGACGATGCCACCTTCCATCCTAGTGCTTCCGATAAGTCTTCCTTTTTCCTCAATCGAGGATTTTCCTCTACCGCGGTTGACATGGCCCTCAACCGTGTCCGTTCTATTTCCCACACTTCTGCTCTCACCCCTTCTCCTCCCTCCCGCAACCACGATAGGGTTCCCCTTGTCCTCACCTTTCACCCCACCAGCCTCCACATTCAACAGATCATTCTCCGCCATTTCTGCCACCTCCAGCATGATCCCACCACCAATCACATGTTCCCCTCCCCTTTCAGCGTTCCGAAGGGACCGCTCCCTCCGCGACACCCTGGTCCACAGCTACATACACTGTTCCAACGAAGCTCAACATAAGCTCGAGGAACAGCACCTCATCTTTCGATTAGGCACTTTACAGCCTTCTGGACTCAACATCGAACAACACCACCAATAACTTATATTTATATAGCGCCTTTAACATAGTAAAACATCCCAAGGCGCAGCACAGGAGTATTATAAGACATGGGTCAGAGCGATCATAACATGATCGATTTCTCACTCGAAATGGAGAGCGAAGAAATTGACTCAGAGACTAAGGTCCTGAATTTAAACAAGGGGAATTATGATGCCATGAGACGGGAACTGAGTAGGTCTGATTGGACAACATTCCTGGGAGGACTGGAGGTAGATAAACAATGGCAAACATTTAAAGATAGAATGACAAAATTGCAAAAATTGTTTATACCAATCTGGCATAAAAGGAAATCTAAAAAGGTGACTCAACCGTGGATAACAGGGGAAATTAGAGACAGCATAAAATCCAAAGATAGGGTGTATAAAATAGCCAAAAAAAGCGCCAGAGCGGAAGATTGGGAACAGTTTAAGATAGAGCAAAGGAGGGCAAAGGGCATGATCAAGAGGGGCAAAATAGCTTACGAAAACAAGCTGGCGGAAAATATAAAAACTAACTCCAAAAGCTTTTATAAATATATCAAAAGGAAAAGACTGGTGAAAACCAAAGTTGGTCCATTGCAGTCAGATACGGGGGAATATATAATGGGAAATAAGGAAATGGCAGATCAACTAAATGCATACTTTGGGTCAGTCTTTACGAAGGAAGACACAAAAAACCTCCCTGGGATATCGGGAAAAATAGGGACATTGGCAAAGGAGGAACTGACGCAAATCAATATCTCTAAGGATATGGTGTTAAGGAAGCTAAAGGGATTGAAGGTGGACAAATCCCCAGGGCCTGATAACATGCATCCTAGGGTACTGAAGGAGGTGGCCCTAGAGATAGCGGATGCACTAAGGATGATTTTTCAGAATTCATTAGACTCGGGAACAGTGCCGATGGATTGGAGGGTAGCTAACGTTACCCCACTATTCAAAAAGGGGGGTAGGGAAAAAGCAGGTAATTACAGACCTGTAAGCCTTACATCAGTTGTGGGCAAAATGCTGGAGTCCATCATTAAGGATGAAATAGCGGAGCACTTAGCAAATGGGGACAGGATAGGACAGAGTCAACATGGATTTACAAAGGGTAAATCGTGCTTGACTAATCTATTGGAATTTTTTGAGGGAGTAACTGGTAGAATAGATGGGGGAGAGCCAGTAGATGTGGTGTACCTGGACTTCCAAAAGGCCTTCGATAAGGTCCCACATAAAAGATTAGCATGGAAAATTGAGGCTCATGGGATAAAGGGGAAAGTATTGGCGTGGATAGGGAACTGGCTGTCAGATAGAAAACAGAGAGTTGGAATAAACGGCTCATTTTCTGAATGGCAGGCAGTAACAAGTGGGGTACCACAGGGATCTGTCCTGGGCCCCCAGCTGTTCACAATTTACATTAATGACCTGGATCAGGGAGTCGGATGCAGCATTTCCAAATTTGCAGACGACACTAAACTAGGAGGGGGGGTGGGCTCAGAGGAAGAGACCAGGAAGCTCCAGAGCGATTTGGACAGACTGGGCGATTGGGCGGATAAATGGCAGATGCACTATAATGTGGACAAGTGCGAAGTTATCCACCTTGGGTGCAGGAACGGGAGGGCAAATTATTATTTAAATGGCAATAGATTGGGAGAGGGGGAAGTACAGAGAGACCTGGGTGTTCTTGTACACCAGTCACTGAAGGCGAGCATGCAGGTGCAACAGGCGGTCAAGAAGGCAAACGGTATGCTGGCCTTCATAGCAAAAGGGTTAGAATACAGGAACAGGGATACCTTGCTGCAGCTGTACAGGGCACTGGTGAGACCACACCTCGAGTACTGTGTACAGTTTTGGTCGCCTCATCTGAGGAAGGATGTTCTTGCCATGGAGGGGGTGCAGCGGCGATTCACCAGGCTGATACCAGGAATGGCGGGAATGACCTATGAGGAGAGACTATGCAGTTTAGGGATGTACACACTGGAGTTTAGAAGATTGAGAGGGGACCTCATAGAAGTGTATAAAATTCTGACAGGTCTAGACAGACTGGATGCAGAAGGAATGTTTCCCTTGGCGGGTGAGAACAGAACTAGAGGACATAATTTAAGGATAAGGGCTAAACCATTTAGGACAGAGATGAGGGGGAATTTCTTCACTCAGAGAGTGGTGAACCTGTGGAACTCATTGCCACAGAGGGCAGTGTACGCCAGCTCATTAAATATATTTAAGAGGGAATTAGATATATTTCTACGGGCAAAAGGGGTTAAGGGTTACGGAGAGAAGGCGGGGACGGGATACTGAATTAAAGGATCAGCCATGATCTCATCGAATGGCGGAGCAGGCACGAAGGGCCGAATGGCCTACTCCTGCTCCTATCTTCTATGTATCTATGTATGTATCTATGTAAAAAATTTGACACCAAGCCATATAAGGAGAAATTAGGGCAGGTGACCAATAGCTTGGTCAAAGAGGTAGGTTTTAAGGAGCGTCTTAAAGGAGGAAAGAGAGGTAGCTAGGTAGAGATGTTTAGGTAAGGAATTCCAGAGCTTAGGGCCTAGGCAACGAAGGCACGGCCACCAATGGTTGAGCGATTATTATCAGGGATGCTCAAGAGGGCAGAATTAGAGAAGCGCAGATATCTCGGGGGTTGTGGGGCTGAAGGAGATTACAGAGATAGGGAGAGGCGAGGCCATGGAGGGATTTGAAAACAACGATGAGAATTTTGAAATCGAGTTGTTGCTTAACTGGGAGCCAATGTAGGTCAGTGAGCACAGGGGTGATGGGTGAACGGGACTTGGTGCGAGTTAGGACACGGGTAGCCGAGTTTTGGATGACCTCAAGTTTACAAATCGAGTTCAACAATTTCAGACCATAACCTCTGCCCCTATTTTTTTTTCCACATGGCAGCTATTGATGATTCTGCCATTCCCATTTACTCATCTAGACTCATCTTTTGTTTCTTAACTTGTCCCATTACCATCTCCTATTGCCTTGCACCATCATTCCTTGTCTTTTAATCTCTCCTGCCTTCCATCCTAACACAGACCTTCCCTTTTGTTCTTTCCTCCCCTTCCCCTGCCCCTACACTTGCTTAAAAATCTGTTCCATCTCCAACTTTTTCCAGTTCTGACGAAGGGTTATCGACCTGAAACGTTAACTCTGTTTCTCTCTCCACAGAAGTTGCCTGATCTGCTGAGTATTTCCAGCATTTTCTGTTTTTATTCCAATGATTGCTTTGTTCAGAGCAAATCAATTTCCACTTTGGGTCCTAAAAAAGTCATTAGCATATCCAAGAGGCGTACGCTAGTTTTAGGCAGCCACCAGTGACACCTCTACAGTGCCCCAACCAAAATGGTGTTGGACGAATTTCTGATGGTATTTGGCTGCAGGAGATTGGGCACCTCTTCCACTCTTAATGGGCGCCAATGAGGCCCAATGTCACCCTCACTGAATCTGAAGGTGACAAAGGCATTAATGAAGATTTTAATGGCAGATAGGCTGAGATGGGGTGGAGGTGTGCAATGTTATGGAGGTGGAAGTGGGCAGTCTTTATGGTGGAGAGGACATGAGGTCAGGGTCAAACAGGATACTGAAGTTGTGAACAGTCTGGTTCAGCCTGAGACAGTGGCCAGGGAGGGCGATGGAATCAGTGGCGAGCATGCAAAGTTTGTACTGGGGACCAAAACGATGGCTTCAGTCTTGTCAATGTTTAGCTGGAGCAAATTGCAGCACAACCAAGATTGGATGCGAGACATTGAAGGGTTGAGAGAGGTGGTGGGGAGACAGAGCTGGGTACCAGCAGTTTACATGTCTTGAGCATCCCTGATTATAATCGCTCAACCATTGGTGGCTATGCCTTCTGTTGCCCAGGCCCGAAGCTCTGGAATTCCCTGCCTAAACCCCTCTACCTCTCTTTCCTCCTTTAAGACACTCCTTAAAAAACCTACCTCTTTGACCAAGCTTTTGGTCACCTGCCCTAATTTCTCCTTATGTGGCTCGGTGTCAACATTTTTTGTCTTATAACACTCCTGTGAAGCTCCTTGGGACGTTTTACTACGTTAAAAACGCTATATAAATGCAAGTTGTTGTTGAACTTGATCCCATGTGTCTGGATGATGTTGCCAAGGGGCAGCATGCAGATGAGGAAGTCAAGGATAGATCCTGGGAGGGCTCCCGAGGTGCAGTGTGCTAGAAATGCTCTGGCAATAATTGAATAGGCAAGAGCAGAACAAAACGAGAGCAGTTCCATCAAACTGGGTAAAGGAGGAGAGGCGTTGAAGGAGGTTGGTATGATTGACCGTGTCAAAGGCTGCAGAGAGGTCAAGAAGCGATAATGCATCAGTGTCACAAGAGAGAATGTTACTCGTGAATTTCGTTAGGACCATTTGATGCTGTAGGAGGGCAGAAGCTTAATTTTAGGAACTCAAATGGAGCCGTGGAAGACATAAGCACGGTGGCATAGTGGTTAGCACTGTTGCCTCACAGCGCCAGAGACCCGGGTTCGAATCCGGCCTCGGGCCACTGTCTGTGTGGAGTTTGCACATTCTCCCCGTGTTTGCGTGGGTTTTCTCCGGGTGCTCCGGTTTCCTCCCACAGTCCAAAGATGTGCGGGTTAGGTTGATTGGCTATGATAAATTGACCCTTAGTGTTAGGGGGTTAAATACGTGGGGTTACAGGGATAGGGTGGGATATGTGTTGGTGTAGGGGTTACAGGGATCGGGTGGGATATGTGTCGGTGCAGGCTCGATGGGCCGAAATGGCCTCTATCTGCACTGTGGGGTTTCTGTGATTCTGTGATCTGAGAGGCAATAACACGTTCAATAACCTTGCAGAAGTGGTTGGAGATTTGGCAGTAATTAGAGAGGACACGGGGTAGAGGGTGGATTTTTGAGGAGGGGTTGATGACAGCAGTTCTGAAATGGAGGGGGATAGTGTCCAAAGAAAGTGAACTATTTAAAATGTCGCGTAAAATGTGGACCAGGAAGGGAAGTTGGGCAGTCAGGTGTCTAATGGGAATCGGGTTGAAGGAGGAGGAGGTTGGTCTCATGGACAAGATGAGCTTAGAGAGAGCATAGGGAAAGATGATGGCAAAACTGGAGTGAGAGAGGGGTTCAGGGGTAGTGGCGGGGTGACTGGGGGCAAGGTTTGGCTTGATGAGCAAGTGGAAGCAGCAGAGGCAACTGAACAGTAGGCCTTTATCTTAATGACAAAAGAAATCCATGCGCGCTATGCACATTTTGCCACTGGTTTCGCACTCATCTCAGCCTTCTGTACATTTTACTGTCTAGGTGCTCTTTTATGAGGTTTGCATGATCAATTTCAATTACACAAAAATTTACTGCCTTTGGGTTTTTGCTCACTTCAAGATCCCCCTTGTGCTTCAAAACAGAATTTGCCATTGTTTTGTCATTACTACCCATAATTGTCAGCACAAAATTAATCTAAAGCACTTCTTCCAGCTCCACATGCACACCTTCCTGCTCCCAAAATGCATTTGTTGCAGATCCTGAAAGCACTTCTTCCTGTTCCTAAATGCACTTGTACAGCTGGGATACAACTCGAGCAAGCTGCTTAGATAAAGAGGATCCTGATCCTCTTTAAAATATACTAATTGCAAAGGCGCTACTTCTTTTCTGCAGAAAATTAGCCCCCCAGACATGCACACACATCAGACCCATGACATCAGCACACCACAGAGCATATGCTGACATCATGAATTCAATGCACATTGTTGGACCAAATTTGTAGTAGCAAAACTGGATGTCTGGATTTTTTTTGCCAATTCACAAGGAAATCAGTTTTTATTGAATGACCAACCAAGAAATAGGGAATTTATGCTGAAAATTGGTTAAAAAAAAAGTAACTGATCCTTGCATTTCCTCCCATACTAGCAGTGGGCATAGTGATATCCCTGGTCACAGAGACCATTACGTGATCAACTTTGACATGATCTGTGATAAGACAAAGTGACAAAAAGCCACAGCTAAATAGACAGCCAGTAGAGTGCTGCTCCCCATATTATCCTCAGAGATTTGTTTATATAACTGGGGTATTTAATTATTTATCTATTTGTAAAGCATTAAAAGTGAGTGCTACAGGGGAGAATTTACATAGGGTTCTCCTGATCTTCTGCCAGAACTTCGTCAGAATCTCTGCAGAAACGATGTAAAATCGCATTCTTAGCCAGTTCTCTACAGATTCCACCAAAGTCATGGCAGTAGATCGGCAGAAGTGCTGCAGAAATTCCAGGCATATTTAGTTATGTTCCAGAAATGCAATGCTACTTGGTCAAATTTGCAGATGGTCCTAAAATAGGGGGGCAATCAAGAACTGACAAAACAGCGAAGGACCAAGATAAGTTTAAGGTGTTAACACATTGGAAGGAATCATTGGAAAGGTGTCATATTAGCTGTGGGAGAGGCCAAAAGCGATTTGGGAGCGATAATGGACTCAGCACTTAACATGCCCAGGTACTGCAGAGTAGCGATCAATGAAGCAAACAGAATGCTGAGCTGTATCAGTGTAAATCTGATGCCATCATGCTAATGTCGTGCAGTGTTCTCTGGTGAAGCAGCATCCTGAATACTGCACTCAGTTCTGGTCAACGACTGTAGGACAATTTGGACTGAATCGTGGCGTATGTTCAAGGCTGAGATAGATAGATTTTTGGAATCAAGGGATATGGGGATCGGGCTGGAAAGTGGAGTTGAGGTCGAAGATCAGCCATGATCTTACTGAATGGTGGAGCAGGCTCGGGGGCCACATGGCCTACTCCTGCTCCTAATTCTTATGTTCTTAAAACAGGCGGTAGCAAATCAGCCTCTCATTATACACCCTGCCCAATTTTCATTTCCATGGAAAGAAAAATCGGGCGGAGTGTATAATGGGTGACCAATCTGCTATGGTCCGTTTTGCAGCCCCAAAGTTGAATTTTACCCCCATTTCCTATTTGAAAATACCAAATTTGAACATTTTTTTCACAACAGATGATCCAGGTTTGACATAGGCTTTTAGATTCCAAAGCTCATCAGATTAACAATTTTGCAAGTGGAGCCTTCCAGCCACGGTTTAGATATGTCAGCATGGGTCAGTAACATATCAACGGCCTAACAATGTTCTTATAAGTTAAGATTAAAAGCAAGGCCCAAACTTTGAAACACGTATGCAAGATAAGCCGTATTCCTTTGGATAGTTCTGATGTCCAAGTATATCCAGTTTCCTTTCAAATTGCTCTGTGCTGTAGTTGATGGCTCATCCTATTAACTAGCACTCTTCAACGCTCTTCCACTCTTTAATCTCCATCTCAATGACTTGCTCTATTCATTGTTCAACTCTATCCATTTTTTGCTGATGATTCCAGTCACATGTCCATCAACTTTTTTGAGATCTCAAATCTTCCAATGATTGAATCACATCATCTTGATCTCCATGGTTTCTGATGCAGCAATGAAAATGTTGATTCTTTAGCTTCTTGAAAGCTCTTGCAATTAAAATCAACAGCTACAACCTCTTACCCTCGATGCCTCCACACCTCTAATACTGGGCTGCTTCTTGTCCCCATCTCCATCATTGGGCACTTGTTCTTCCACTATGTTCCTATTCTCTGGAATTCCCTGTACAGTTCTTTGTGTTGTCACCTCCTTCTCTACTTTCAAAACCCTCTCTTCAACCATGAATTCAACCACCTTACCCTAACCCATTTTCTCCTCTTAACTGGGGTTTCCCTGGTGTAAAATGTCATGGGACATCCCGCTACATGTGAGCAGCACTGAAGAAATTTAAGTCGTTGTTGAATTCAAATGAAACTCCCACATCTCCTCCTTTTCTACAGCTGCCTCCAAATAGTTTGGTTTACTCTTTCATGCCAAACAATTCTTTTCTTCAACAACTCTTAACACCCTAGAATGTCTAAATCCACAGAAGACCTGAATATTGCTCCTGTATCTGGGGAGTCTCTTCCACCACCTAACATTCCTGGCGAGGATACAGGAAAATGAGTACTGTTTGACAGACAATCCGTATCTCCCCTCTAACCTCTCTCGGTCTTTGTTGTTCCTATTTGATACTGCTATGGTCAGTGCTCCTCTGAACCTTCCTCACCTTGTTCTTTTTAAGATGAAAATATGCCATTAAACGTACTTTCTCACCCCATAGGATTTCCAGCACAGAAACAGGCCATTCGGCCCAACTGGTCTATGCCATTGTTTATGCTCCACACAAGCCACCTCCCACCCTACTTCATCTAACCCTATAAGCATATCCTTCTATTCCTTTATCCCTCATGTACTTATCCAGCTTCCCCTTAAATGCGTCTATGCTATTTGCCTCAACTACTCCCTGTGGTAGTAAGTTCCACATTCTAACTCGCTCTTGGTAAAGAAGTTTCTCCCGAGTTCTTTCTTGGATTTATTGAAAATGTATTTATGTGTTGAAATTAAGACTCATTGCATGGTCTCCTACTGAAGCATATTCTTGAAAACTACAGAACTCTTTCGTCTCCCCAGTCCTTCCTGCCTCCCAAACTCTTCAGACTTTTAAAAATCAAGATTGGCCTCAAGATTTACCTCATATTCTCTTCAAATTTGGTGATACCCTGCACTAGAGGCAATGCTCCTTTCATCTGGGTTTCTCAATTAAAAAAGTATATGATCCAACTGCACCAACCAGCTTCCAGCTGGATGATTGTAAGAATAGATCTTTTGTGCAGCAATACTTAATTAATTTGGATCCTTCAACAGAAGAAAATAAACCCAACAATTAAAATAAAGTGAAAAGCAACTTTTATTGGCAAAAACCCATGAGATTATATGTGTAAGCCATGATTAAAGGATGTACAAAGATGTAGTCAAATACAGGTAATTATCATTGATCAGAGGGCAGGAATCAGGACTATTTCCTTAAAACAGTTTCTCTCATTCTCGAGTGATTCCCTTTGGTTTAATGGCAGATTGAATTCAATGCACTGCAAACACTGATTTAGTGAGGCTTCAATTGGACAGAGTATGACCTGTTAAAATGGCACTAGAATGTTTCTGACCTCTGCTGTTACCATTGTTTTAAAAAAAATGATTTGCTCATAAGATGAAAGATAAAATATTACAACACATTATCAGGGAAGACCCGAAAAAGCTCCACAGCAGGAATTAAGACTTTTCATAAAAAGATAAATTATTGGCAAATTAGGCAATGGAGGAATTGATAAAAATACAGCAGGCTCACAATTGCAAAATGTTCTGTTCACAGACATTAGGTTAGGACATGCCTCAAAGACTAAAACCATTTTTGTGCTATAAAAGTGAACAGGCAGTGTCCTGTCTAACAGTCCTTTGGGTTTTCCATGTAAGAATCAGTCATTAGTATTGTAAGAAAGCACAAAAAATACCAATTCTACAATGTATTAGCATCACCTACACATCAGATGTGTGGTTTACAAAAAGTGGTTGTCATGTTTTTAAAATCACAAAGCTCTGACATGATTGTTCAGAATTACGAGATTTGTTTGATAACTGAACCCAGAGGATAAAAAGGTACAGTACTGTAAAAGATTCTATCAAATACATTTACAGAAGGAGACTCTCCTGTGCACCTACACAGGACAGTGCGATTGTGGCCATCGCCGAGAAATATTATTGCTTCAGTTACAGTCAAAGGCATTACTGACATCAAGGAGACACTGGTGTACAACAAAGTGAACTCTCTCAAAAGATACCTCTGCTTTCCAGCACCATCATCCACGTTTCATACAGTTCCTTGGAAACTTGTTCCCAGTTTGACTGGGTTTATTTTGGGGATTGTTCCGGTGTAGTTAGTTTTACCGAGTCCTTCAGGGGATTGTTCAATTGCAGTTATAGTATTCAGTGTTTAGTTTATCTTTACTACACAAAACCACCTGCGTGACATTTACTCTTGGGGTTGGTGTCAGTGATGTTGTGAGGTTAGAATGGTCTGTGCAGTTCTTGAAAAATAATCTAATAAGAGCTGAGCTGGATAGAGATCAATGGTCTTTTTTCATTGCGATTGATGTTCTATTGCTGATTATGGATTCCAGACGTTGGATTTGCTAACTCCTCAACCAGCCTACCACAGAAGGCTGTTGGCTTGGAGTTCATCACCTGGGGGGGGGGGATATGGCACTCTCACCACCTCATCCACAGGAGTTTCTCTTTTCTCAGTCTCTGTAAAGGAAAAGTGATATATGTAGAAAATAAGTGTTTAGTTCAGTCCAAGATCTGTATTACCCCATAAAGCTGGAGTTGTCTGTTCCATTGGCATCATGTGCGTGGGTGTGAATTTTTAGAATTGCAGGAATGATTGAACTGGACAAGTGGTTGGTGGGATGGATCTAACAGAAGAGCTTGACAAAGCAGTTGTGACAGTATGGCTTGTCATTCTGCTCCTTGAAGGTGCCCTTGTTGAGCTGTTTCAGGCAGAAAGCACAGACAAAATGCTCTGGGTGGAACTTCTTCCCCATGGCGGTGATACAGCGGCCTGTGATGGGCTTTTGGCACCCAGAGCAAAGCGAGTTGCGACGCTCGTGGTAATGCATCTCACAGTATGGCTGCCCCTCATGTTCGAAAAAGCTGCCATTTATGAACGGGGTGAAACATTCCTGTAAACAAAACACAAAAATACATCTTAAAAAGGTGGTTTTGTAATAGAACTGCTACAAACACATGCAGACCATACACTCAGTTTGTCAGCACGTACACAGAGATTATACACTTGGCATATCAATATTGTGAGTCATGCCATGAATACGTTTGAACTATACTCAACCTGCATTAGTATAAATGTAGGAAGTCACACAACACCAGGTTATAGTCCAACAGCTTTATTTGAAATCACAAGCTTTCGGAGCGCTGCTCCTTCGTCAGGCTCCGAAAGCTTGTGATTTCAAATAAAGCTGTTGGACTATAACCTGGTGTTGTGTGACTTCCTACATTTGTCCACCCCAGTCCAACACCGGCATCTCCACATCATGCATCAGTATAGTGAGCGAATAAAAACTGTACATTAGGTTATAATTTGACATCAACATTCCATAAACAGATTAATAATGCTAATGTGAAAATCTCTCCTTAAAGGTTTTCCAATGAGACATTATATAGCAAAGCACTCAGCCCCCTCTATTCTCTTGTCCATCACATATACATCACAAACCATTTCACAACTTCTATTTGAATGAGTTTTTCAGGAAACAAGATAGTGTGAAGTTTAAAAAAAAAAAAAAATCATTATACTGTTTTAAGTTCATAAAGTGTGTACGGATGTAAAAGAGATTGACTGAATAGAATGACTTTCTATTTACAGTGAAACTCTACTCACAAGTATTAAAGTGCTAACAGGAATAAACAAAACAATTTTTGCTCAGGTGCATTTTTGGATTTGGAAAATTCAAGCCAATGTAATGACCACAGAATAAAGTCCCAACTAAAACTGCTCAAAGTTTAGGCATAGCGTAGACTCAAAAGAAAAAGAAAATTGGGAACAGAAAACGATCTATATACTTCCTCGAAAAGCACCCGACCAATTGGAGGAGGTGAATGGTCTTCTCTCATTGTACCGTGATGTCTGTTTCTGATTATGAATTCTAGTCCTTGGGACATTTTACTACATTAAAGGTGCTATATAAATGGAAGTTCTTGTTTTAAGGACTGTCTGAAAGGAGGAGAGAGGTAGAGATGTGAAGAGCTTTGGGGAGGAAAATCCAGAGTTTAGGGCCTAGACAGCAGAAGGCATGGCTGCCAACAATACAGCAATGAAAATCAAGGATACACAAGAGGCCAGATTAGAAGAGCACAAAGATCTCAGTGGGTTGTAGGGCTGGATGAGGTTACAGAGATAGGGAGGGGCGAGACCATGGAGGGGTTTGAAAACAAGGATGAGTATTTTAAAATGGAGGTGTTGCCAGACCAGGAGCCAATGTAGGTCGGGAAGCACAGGGGTGAGGGGTGAAAGATTTTGGGGTGAGTTAGGATACAGGTAGCAGAGCTTTGGATGAGCTCAAGTTTATGGAGGGTGCAAGGTGGGAGGTCAGCTAGGAAAGCATTGGAATAGCTGAGTCTAGAGGTAACAAAGGCAGGGATGAGGGTTTCAACAGCAGATGAGAGGAGGCGGGGCGGAGATGGGCATGTTACAGAGGTGGAAGTAGGCGGTTTGGTGATGGACAGTATATGGGATCGGAAGCTCAGTTCAGGGTCAAATAGGACACCAAGGTTGTGAACAGCCTGCTTCAACCTGAGACAGTGTCCAGGGAGTGGGATGGAGTCAGTGGCTAGCGAACAGTGTTTGTGGCGGGGATCAAAGACAATGGCTTCGGTCTTCCCAATATTTAGGAGGAGGAAATTTCTGCTCGGGCAAGCGGTTGAGTGATTACAAAGGAAAAAATATTATCATCGGCAAGTTGTGAAGGTGTAGCGGTCCACTGTGGGTACAACAGACTCCGCCAAGAATCAATATTAGTAGCAATCAAGGCGGAAGTCTATACATCATACGATCACAGTTGGTGGAGGATGCAAGTGGGGTTTTGGAATGCAGAAGATGTGGCTGGAATGAGGAAAGAAAAGGAAAAAGCATTTGTTTTTGTGGGCAGTGTCAGACACAAGAGAAATGCCAGAGTGTAATGCAGACATTGTAATTCACCAAAAAAGCAGACAACACATTCCAGAGAAACCAAATCAATTCTGTAGCTTCAAGCATTAAAAGATGTAGGTAGGCTTTAGAAAATAGAAATCACAAGGACACTTGTGACTTTGCCCCTACTTAGCCCTGGTACAGATATCTGGGTCATTTGGTTCCTCTAGTCACAGAAGACTAAAACAGCACACAGCTAAGCAAGGGGACTAAACTGCTGGCTAAAACATCGCAAGTTTTAACAAGAATAATAATGGAAACATGCACCCTATTATACCACATAGGAACATGAGTAGGCCATTCAGCCCCTCGAGCCTGCCCTGCTATGGCTGATCTGTGACCTAACTACATACACCTGCCTTTGTCCCATATCCCTCAATACCTTTGTTTAACAGAAAGCTATCAATCTCCAATTTAAAATGAACAAATGATCTAGCATCATTTCTGACGAAGGGTTCAACCTGAAACGTTGACTCTGTTTCTCTCTCTCCTCGATGCTGCCTGACCTGCTGAGTGTTTCCAGCACTTTCTGTTGTTATTTCAGATTTCCAGCATCTGCAGTATTTTGCTATTGTATTAGCATCAATTGCCCTTTGCGGAAGAGAGTTCCAAACTTCTTCCACCCTTTGTGTGTAGAAGTGTTTCCTAATTTCACTCCTGAAAGGTCTGGCACTAATTTTTAGGCTCCTAGTCCTAGAATCCCCAACCAGTGGAAATATTTTCTTTCTATCTACCCTATCTGTTCCCCTTAATATGTTGAAAACTTCTATCAGATCACCCCTTTAGCTTAAGACTTAACATGACAGGTTTTCACAAGGTTATTCTTTATTGGCAGAATTGAGACTATGTCCTTTCAGGTAAGAGATATTTTAAACCATTTCTTCTTCCTTTTGAACAGACTCTCGGGGAGGGGGATGGAAGAGTACTTCTCTTGCCCTCCAAGAGTGACATTCACCTTTAATAGCTTACTTGAGATAATAAAGCAGGAAATAAAACTGAAAAGTTTCTGGCATGTCACTACCACCACCAACACCACGATACTGATCCTAGACCCTCAGGGTCATCAACAGAACTGTACCACAGTGATCTTCCAAAAGGAACAGACCTTCCAACTGAAGCAGGACCTTGGAAGCTATGTAACAATGGAATGTACGTTTAGTGATCATTGTTTGCAGTGATCACGCAGATCTATGCTCACTTGCCGAATCCCATTTATGTTAACTGTGGATTTTCTATCAGTTGTGCTGAAATCCCCAGTCATAGAATCCTAGAAAGTTACAGCACGGAAGGAGGCCATTTCGGCCCATCGTGTCCGCGCCGGCCAACAAAGAGCTATCCAGCCTAATGCCACTTCCTAGCTCTTGGTCCGTAGCCCTGCAGGTTAGAGCATCCCAAATGTCCATCCAAGTACTTGTTAAATGTGGTTAGGGTTCCTGCCTCTACCACCCTTTCAGGCAGTGAGTTCCAGACCCCACAACCCTCTGGGTGAAGAAATTTTCCCTCAAATCCCCTCTAAACCTTCCCCCAATTACTTTAAATCTGTGCCCCCTGGTTTTTGACCCCTCTGCTAAGGGAAATAGGTCCTTTCTATCCACTTTATTTAGGCCCCTCATAATTTTATACACCTCAATAAGGTCTCCCCTCAGCCTCCTCTGTTCCAAGGAAAACAGACCCAGCCTATCCAGTCTTTCCTGATAGCTAAGATTCTCTACTCCCGGCAACATCCTTGTAAATCTCCTCTGTACTCTCTCTAGTGCAATCACATCTTTCCTATAATGTGGTGACCAGAACTGCACACAGTAGTCTAGCTGAGGCCTAACTAGTGTTTTATACAGTTGAAGCATAACTCCCCTGCTCTTGTATTCTATGCCACGGCTAATAAAGGCAAGCATTCCGTATGCCTTCTTAACCACCTTATCTACCTGGCCTGCTACCTTCAGGGATCTGTGGACATGCACTCCAAGGTCCCTTTGTTCCTCTTCACTACTCAGTGTCCTACCATTTAATGTGTATCCCCATTCCTTGTTAGCCCTCCCCAAATGCATTACCTCACACTTCTCCAGATTGAATTCCATTTGCTACTGTTCTGCCCACCTGACCAATTTATTGATATCTTCCTGCAGTCTACAGCTTCCTTCTTCAGTATCAACCACACAGCCAATTTTAGTATCATCTGCAAACTTCTTAATCATACCCCTTATATTCAAGTCTAGATCATTGATATATACCACAAAAAGCAAGGGACCTAGTACTGAGCCCTGCGGAACCCCACTGGAAACCGCCTTCTCGTCACAAAAACACCCATCAACCATTACCTCTGCTTCCGGTCTCCGAGCCAGTTTTGAATCCAACTTGACACTTTGCCCTGGATTCCATGGGCTTTTAACTTCGTGACCAGTCTGCCATGTGGAACCTTATCAAAAACCTTGCTAAAGTCCATACACACTACATTAAATGCACTACCCTCATCTACCCTCCTTACCGCCTCAAAAAATTCAATCAAGTTTGTCAGACACGACCTTCCTATAACAAATCCATGCTGACTATCCTTGATTAATCCGTGTCTTTCTAAATGAAGATTTATCCTGTCCTACAGAATTCTTTCCAATAATTTTCCCACCACCAAGGTGGCCTGTAATTACTCGGTCTATCTTTTTCTCCCTTTTTAAACAAGGGTACCAAATTAGCAGTCCTCCAGCACCACACCTGAAGCCAGAGGGGACCTCTGCTATTTCCTCTTTTGCTTCGCTTAACAGCCTGGGATACATTTCATCCAGGCCTGGGGATTTATCCACTTTTAAAGCTGCTAAACCCATTAATACTTCCTCCCTCACTATGTTTATTTCATCTAATATTTCACACTCCTCCCCCGATAGCAATGTCTGCTTCGCTCCTCTCCTTTGTGAAAACAGACGCAAAGTATTCATTAAGAACCCTACTGACGTCTCTCGCCGCCACACACACATTACCCTCATGATCTCTAATAGGCCCTACCCTTTCTTTAGTTATCCTCTTACTCTTAATATATTTATAAAACATCTTTGGGTTTCCTTGATTTTACTTGCCAAGAATTTTTCATGCTCTCTCTTTGCTTTCCTAATATCCTTTTTTATTGCACCCCTGCACTTTCTGTACTCCTCTAAAGTATTTAGCCCTCGGTATCTGTCATACGCCTCCCTTTTTTTCTTTATCCTACCCTGTATGTCTCTAGACATCCAGGGGGCTCTAGATTTGTTTGTCCCACCTTTTTTCTTTAAGGGCACATATTTGGTCTGAACCCACCGGATCTCCTCCTTGAATGCGTCCCACTGCTCTGACACTGATTTACCTTCAAGTAGCTGTTTCCAGTCCACTATGGCTAAATCCCCTCTGAGCTTAGCAAAATTTGCTTTTCCCCAATTTAGAATTTTTATTCCTGGTCTAACCATGTCCTTTTCCATAACTACCTTAAATCTAACAGAATTATGATCACTAGCACCAAAATGCTCCCCGACTGATACGCCTTCATTCCCTAAAACTAAGTCCAGGACCACCGCCTCCCTTGTTGGGCTTGCTACATACTGGCTAAAAAAGTTCTCCTGGATGCATTTTAGGAATTCCGCACCCTCTATACCCATCACACTAATTTTATCCCAGTTAATATTGGGGTAGTTGAAATCCCCTATAGTTTTTGCACTTCTCAGAAATTTGTCTACATATTTGTTCTTCTACCTCCCTCTCAATGTTTGGGGATTTGTAGTACACTCCCAGCCGTGTGATCGCCCCTTTTTTGTTTTTCAATTCGACCCATATGGCCTTGTTTGATGATCCCTCCAACATATCATCCCTCCTCACAGCTGTAATAGTTTCTTTAATCGTGACCCCCCCTACCTTTTTGCCTCCCTCTCTATCCCATCTGAAAATCCTGTAACCAGGAATGTTGAGCTGCCATACCTGCCCCTCTCTCAGACACGTCTCTTTAATAGCTATAATATCATAGTCCCAAGTATCTACCTGTGCCTTCAGCTCATCTGCCTTGTTCGCTATACTCCTTGCATTGAAGTATATACCATTTAGTACAGGCAAACCTCCTTGTTGACTACTATCTAGCCCTTGATTCCTCTGACCTTCCAATTTACTTTCTACGTTTTTGTTTTCCAATTCCAGTTTTTCCTTCCCTCCCTATTGATTCTATACTTAGGTTCCCATCCCCCTGCCAAGCTAGTTTAAACCCTCCCCAACAGCACTAGCAAACCCTCCTGCGAGGATATTGGTCCCGTTCCCATTGAGGTGCAACCCGTCTGGCTTGTAGAGGTCCCACCTCCCCCAGAAACGGTTCCAATTCCTCAAGAATCTAAAGCCCTCCTTCCTACACCATCTCTCCAGCCACGCATTCATCTGCTCTATCTTCCTATTTCTGTACTCACTAGCACGTGGCACTGGTAATAATCCAGAGATTACTACCTTTGACGTCCTGATTTTAAACTTTTTCCTAGCTCCCTTAACTCTACCTGCAGGACCTCATCCCTCTTTCAGTGTTGTTGAATAAATGAGCAGTGCTGCCTGGTTACGATTGGTACTTGTTAATCAGCTGCTCATCCTCACTTCCAGATCAGTGCTTTTGAATCTTAGACCTCCTTTTGTTTCATTAACTTTCAGGCAAAAAGCAGCAGAGTGAAGCACTGCTCAACACTTAACTGTACTTTAAAGAGCTGACCCAGCATTAACAGTGCTGACATTCTGAGTAGTGCATCAATAAGCTGTTTAAAGCACTGGCCAGCACGAAGCAGCCATGTTCAGCAGTATACATTGGAAATCGTCTAGAACAATTAGTCGGTTATTGTGATCATTTGGGGTACTGACCAAAATGATCACTATAACCGGATACTGTTGCAATTCAAACGCTGACATGTACTTAAATTACTCAGCAGTATGCCAATGACATAACTGTTGTAAAATTATGTACTTATTTTCTACTTCTGGTCATGATGCACTGTCTTGTATTTCATTCAAAAGTAAAACTGTTACTAATGTACAGCATCCAAGACATAATAATTGTTTTAATATTCAACAATAGGTTTTGGGCCATACATTCAGGATCTTTGACTTTTCTTACCCGGCACACAAAGCACTCTGGGTGCCACAGTGAATTGAGGGCTGAGATGTAGTTTTCCAGAATAGCCCGTGCACAGCCACCGCACTTCGGGGCAAACATGTCAAAGTAATCTTTGCGACAATAGGCCTTCCCGTCTTTTTCATGGAATCCTGTAAATGAAGGAAAGGAGACGTTACAGTAGCAGGATTTGCGATAAGCCCAGCTTCACACTATCCCAACTCACTATAACCTAACCAAAACTTCTGTGAAATTGCCGCTGTTCTTGAAGTCATGCAAACTGAACCCACAATGAAAAAAAGCTTTAAATAATGCAGATATCTTATTAAAATGACTAATAGTGGGCTAAGACTAATGGAACATGCCGCTGTTAAAAATTTCCAAAAATGCAGCATCGTGAAAATATGATACAAAATTAATGTTCTGGTGCAGCTACAGAAGGTAAATATCACTGGTTAATGTCAAAAGAAGTGACTGACAGGATAATGCTACCACCACTCCCCAAGGTCCCCCCTTTACTAAGGCCCTCAAATATTCTTGGGCTTCCCTTTCCTGTCTAAAGACCTAGCTCCACTGAGACAGAAACGTGTGGTTGCTTCATTCGTTACTAAAGAATTCAAGCGCAGCTTAAAGAGCAAGTGAAAAATAGATACGATATAAACTGTAATGAGCCAATTCTTGACTTATCCACTAAAAAACAATTATATCTTTATTAAAATCTACCTCAATAAAATGGTCACTTGACAACATTTTGGATCAGTCTGATTAGGTAAAGTAAACAAACAACAACAACTTGTATTTATATAGTGCCTTTAATGTAGTAAAACGTCCCATGGCGCTGCACAGGAGTGTTATAAGACAAAAATTTGACACCGAGTCACATAAGGAGAAATTAGGGCAGGTGACCAAAAGGTTGGTCACAGAGGTAGGTTTTAAGGAGCGTCTTAAAGGAGAAAAGAGAGGTAGAGAGGCGGAGAGGTTTAGGCAGGGAATTCCAGAGCTTAGGGCCTAAGCAACAGAAGGCACGGCCACCAATGGTTGAGCGATTATAATCAGGGATGCTCAAGAGGGCAGAATCAGAGGAGTGCAGATATCTCGGGGTGGGGGGGGGGGGGTGGTTGTGGGGCTGAAGGAGATTGCAGAGATAGGGAGGGGCGAGGCCATGGAGAGATTTGAAAACAAGGATGAGAATTTTGAAATCAAGGTGTTGCTTAACCAGGAGCCAATGTAGGTCAGTGAGCACAGTGGTGATGGGTGAACGGGACTTGGTGCGAGTTAGGACATGGGCAGCCAAGTTTTGGACGAGAGTAATAAGGGAAAAAATTCCTCTGTTCTTTATTTTCAGCAGAATTGTAAATGTGTTATTTATAATCATGCTATTTATATTCATACTTACAATTGCACTACAAATAGCAGAGAGAAAATATTCTGCCATGGTGTGGAAACCAAAGAACATGAGCATATGTTCCGTATTGGTTCAAATTCCATTCAAAGGAGAAACTCTAGATTCTCGCATTCCAAACAAGCTCTCGGGGATTGTTAAGCAGGAGAAGGTGACAATTTCTCATGGTTTCTACATTATGTAAGTACCCAGCCGTGCTCAGGTAAGGAATGAAGAGATCTCACAAATCCATTGCCAAGGGATTAGAGCATCATTACCAAGCTTCAGGTGTAGCCAAATGAATCCCTCCTGCACCACAGACTGTGACTGAGCGTGAGATATACTGGAGGGTAGTGCTTATCCTGCTGTTCTATTTGACATCGACAAATATTACCAGAGATTAACCTGGTAATCTATGATGCAACCACATTAACTGTTATATTTCTGGACAGCAATTAAATGAAACAATGGTGTTTGTTGCTGTTGTTCAGGCAATCATAGGTAATTTTTTTTAGATGTTGCTCCCACCTCTAAAATGATGGGAGGCCAAAAGAAATTGGTTTAACATTTCTTGTAAAGTTATAGCATAGATAGATTGGTTAAATGCAATAGAAATAGTGACCATAATAAAATTAGAAAACAGGAAGAATGGGGAAAAGAGAAGATTGGCAAGCAAAAGTTTTTAAAATTTTTTTTTAGTTAAACAGGCAAACCCCTATTTCTAGTCACCCAATGGTCCAGGCAGATTAAGCGACTGTCCAACAGAGAATTGAGTTGAAAGTTTCAGAACAGTTGACAACATTTCTCCATCATGATTTCTTTCAATGATTGAGGTTGATGGCACAGGCATGATGGGCCAAATGTCCTCCTTCGTACTTTATCATTCTATGATTATTTAATTCCATTGTACAGCCAGAGTCTGCACAGCGTCCATGTGCAGTGCTTTCATGTCCTTCCTCCAATTCACTCTCGGCATTCTCAAGACTTTGATTGCTTACTCATGCACAAAGTCATTTTTCCAATCCTCTGATTGAAAAAAACAACCTGTATAACATGTGAGTCAAAATCCATACACAAATGTGCTTGCAGATGCTCACTGATTGATAGTGCTCTGGCAGCTTTGTTCAACAATTCCAACAACTTATCATTGGAACACCATCAACCTCAACAGCAACCAGGAATCCTAAATCAAGGAAACACTTGATGGCGGCTGGCCATTCTATACAGCTGGATTTACTTTGAAAACCCATAATTGGCGATATTAAATGCCTCAACATGGAATAGAAAGGTAGCCATTTTACAGAAGATGATTATAAAATATCATATTTGGCTGGGGTTGAAATACTTGGCTGCAATGGACAAGTGGCTACATTATGCAGGTGGCCACAAATACAAGTTCAAATGTTTCGGGTTAATACATTTCCTGACATAAAAGTAGCATATAATTCTAATGTTTTTATTCATGGCACACAAGTTTGAAATGTTAAAAATGACTGGCCCAGAAATTATTCTGGATCTGCTGGCAGTATAAAGGTTAAATGTGATTAGTAGTCCTGTCCTCGTAGCTCTTTCCAATGTGGTGAAGTCATAGCATGCTGCCTGGCCTGGCCAGCAGAGGGCACAGTCAGCACTAAATGGTATGAGCTTAAAAGTGATTCTGGAATGCATGGCGTGCTAGCAATTACATCGTGCAATGCTAAAACACAGGATTTGGAATGGACAAACTGCACGAGACAGAAAACACTAGAGACAGCATTATACCATCTGGTCCAAAGAAGGCACCACACTGGGCACAGAAGAAGTGTTCAGGATGCCAAGTTCTATCCAGTGCTGTCACCACTTTCTGTAAGATAGAAAACAAAGAGATGGCATCAGTAGAGCAAACTGCAGCTGCATACACCACAGCAACAGAGTTGCCCAGGGACAACTACATTACACTTATCTGCTGAACACAGTTGGCCCAGATACAGCTCCACTGCACTGCCCTCATTCCTCACAACAAGACAAGACCATAGCTCCACCAAACTGTCTCCCTCCCAATAGCTAGGCCTGGCACTGCTCGATGCCAAGGTCTTGACGTAAATTCATTTCTAAAAACAAAACAATGAAACTTGAGTATTCCTTTCCTAGAGGAATGCTATTCCCAAGGAATACAGGACTGGCCGTTATACTGTCCACTTGGAGCTTTGTTCACATTTGTTACTGGCAGATAAAGTGCCCGGTAATTAATCCTCACTATTCAGCCCCTCACAAGATTAAGCATTTCATTTTGAAATGTTCGAGATACTCACATCCAGAATGGGTCCATTGCAGTAGTAACAGCGGGGAGAGAATAGATTGTGGTAGTCTTTCTCACAGTATGGTTGCCCATCTCGCTCGAAGAAATTCCGAGAGCCAATCTCCTCTTGGCAATGGGTACAAACAAAGTGCTCTGGGTGCCAGGTACGACCCATGGCAGTGACAACCTGACAGAAAATAAACACGTTTTAAAGTGCTTTACAAATGTGGAAAGCAGCAAACAATCCCACCTGCTCAAATACACCTAGCTAGTATCTCTTTACAATTATATAACAAGCAGGTTTGATAATCAAGGTTATATGACTCTCGAAATGCTCATACAGCCCGTACTCATCCAGACAACTAGATGGTGTGTCCCAAGGAGGCAGAGCGTTGCACTGCTGGGTGGGGTAAAATTAAATGTTTTTAAAATTCAATACAACCCCTTCTGATGAAAGGAATACACCTCAAAATGTCAATAACCTGTCTTTTCTCTTTATAGATGCTGACTGACCTACTGTGCATTTCCAGAATTTTCTAATTTTATTAAACAGATTAGCTACCTAATGACTGCAGTTGTCCTCTACTATTACACTGACAGCAGTACTGATATATTGCATAGACTGTCATGGGTACTCATTAATTAAGATACCACAGCAACAGTCTTTCATTCCCCTGCCTCAATAAAAAAGTGCTTCACTTATACAGAGTAGGCACAACTTTGAACAGCATGCTACTAATTGCAGTAAGAATGGACTTATCAAACTGCAAGCCATCAATGCCCACCCAAAACCAGCACCACAGATTATTTCTACTGACTTCTCCAGACAAATAGATTTCAGGGACATTTCAAATCCTGAGACGGTTCTCACCTGTCCAGCAATGGGCTTCTTGCATGCAGCACACACTCCTTTTGCTACAGTCGCAACCCCCAACTTATTCAGTCCGACATGCAATTCATCCAGCATGTTATCCAGCTGGCTTCCAGCTTTTTGAGGACCTGCTACAGTGGAAGAGCCACCATGCTTTCCTTTAGACCCTGACTGGGTCATCATCTGTGAACAGAAGAAAAAAAAGAGGAAAAAAAGTTTGTCATACTAAATATTCAACAGGCTAACAGCACTGCTACAATGTTAAACATAGAAACATAGAAGATAGGAGCAGGAGTAGGCCATTCGGCCCCTCGAGCCTGCTCCGCCATTCAATGCGATCATGGCCAATCATCCAAATTCAGTACCTTGTCCCTGCTATAGATGAGTACTAACTTGATTTTTTTCTGAGGTATGCTAATTCACTGATATAAAATCTTAATCAGAAGTTTTAATGGTTTATTGTTCATCTTTAGATATAGTAGTTATCATTCTCCAAAAGAAGCTTTATTTCACAAACCATGGCTAATGCAACCTTCTCTTTGTTACGATTTTTCAGTTAAAACCTACATAACCCTCCTTTACTGTGTAAAGGCATCATTTTTAGTTCTTTTGGCCAGAACAGGCATCTCATTGCAGGACCTATATCCCTCATGACATGCAAGGTGAATATACTGGCAATAATCAAATATCTTTTTTTTTATTATTGGACACTATATTTTACTTAGCAAAAAATTAAAAGGTTTATTTGTGTGGTTAATATGCACATACATATAAATGATGTCTCTTATTGTAAGATTTACACTCTCACTCCGCACAGGTCACATAATTATACACAAGGGATATTTAGCCTTGTTAAATGCCTTTTTAGATCCATAAAGCACTCAGCCAGATGCTGAATAGAGGACTGCTGGACTATACTGTTTAATCAATAAAGGTTGTCCATCAATTGCTGCCTGCTATTAAAGCCTCCCTTGGTTAGCATGAATCAATCAAGGCTGAATTTTGTTGACTCGGTCCATCTGTATTTTATTGAGCACCCTGCAGCTGTAATTGATCAGCGATGGGCCTGGACCTTTTTGTGCACTCCGATTTGGGAGGGTGGGGGGAGGAGAAGAAAGGACATTTGGCAAGATGTCTTATATTATATGCACATGTTACATGAAACACAGTCTACAAGAATGATACAATTTTGCAGATATTAATAAAATAGATTTTAGATAGCTAATTTCATTCACTGTTGTAAGAAATCAGTTAAAATGGTTAAAAATGAGGTATGAAAAGTTACAGATTAAAAGTTCAGAATGTAGAAAATCCTAGGTTCGTTGGATTACGGGAGCAGACTTTTCGGTTGCTGCATGCCCACCCAATTTTACATAGTTAAATAAATAGATGGCAAGTTGGGGCATGTGCTCCTCTCCCCCACCCAATTTTTCTGTATTTCCTACACCCAGGTGATCCAATAGCCCCAGAGACAGGAAGCAGAAAATGTGCCCCACCCACTATGTCTTGAATGCTGGTGAGAATGAGCAATTAATACTAACGGAAGAGAAAACAAAGGAGCATTGTTTTCCTCTTGCCTGCCTTGAACAACTTCTTTTTAAGATGTTGCCTCAGTGATATTAGGAAACCTCTGCAGTACTTTTTTTTTTGTCTTTTCTTCAAATTGCTGATAGAGCTCACTGGCTGTAAAACTGCATTTCAGCAGCAGATGTCAGAGAGCCGTGTGATCCATCCATCAGCAGACGCTGGAAACCCAACCAAACAAAACAGAATCTGGCAAAAAAACTGTACGAAAAACTGCAACAGATTTTGAGAGCTGTATTAAGGGAAGGTCATGAGAGTTCCAATAAAAAAGTGTTTCTCAAAAGGGACAAGTGATCATTATTTACCTTACCCATACTTTGTGGATGTGGGGCATAATGATTGAATGAAGAATCGCACATCTTATCATTGTTTAAGCAGTAGGGAGATATCACAGCCTTGTACCACTCACTAAGCCAGACAACATAATTTTAGTGGTTAATAAAATATTACATTACTAAAAAAGTCATTGGCACACTGTTATTTTCCTGTAGTGGCACTCATGATTCATCTCAGGGATCATTTGTGGCTCTCGGTAGACTTCCTGACCTATGTACCTCAATTTGTTATATGCCCATACAACCACACTGAGATTTAGTGCTGTTCTTGCTTTCTAGCAAAGGAATGCTATTATGAGGCAAGGTTATCCCAGCTTCCACAGAGCAAGTAAAATAGCTCTAATAAAACAGGAATACCAGAGAAATCATAGAAACTTACAGCACAGGAGGCGGCCATTCGGCCCATCTGTACATTTATTTGTTTCTTTCTCTTGCTGTGAGGCTTCACTTGGCATCTGCCCAAAGTGAGCTTCTGATTTCAGATGAGCCATTTTGAGGAAAATCACAGGCATGGACTCTCATCTCTCTGCTGTGCAGTGTTGAAACAGTCTGATTAGTTACCCACAAGAAAGATATTGGTTGGGATTGTGGCTCTCGATAAAAATCTAGTAACATTTTTTTGCTGGACATCTAGCATGGGTTTTCTCGAATATTCATACAGCAAGCAACACAGAACTCTAATGGGATGACTCAGCTTTCTATAGAACTACCACCTTCCAATAAAATTAGATATGTTTGGTTAATTGTTTTCTAACATAATGCAACCATTCAAGTAATCCAACTACAACCAAATCAAAGATCTCTAATGAGACGACGCCGTGGCAAAATAATTAAGCGTTAAATTACCATTCATTCAGTTGACATCCAGATACCTAGTCCAGCTTGTCTCCTAACATCACACAGTATTAACAAATGGGAACAAATCAAACTGCCATACTAATACATCACACACTTATGCGGGTGTTGACACTAGCAACCTGCAGTTGTATCATTGAAGGTAACAGTCCTCCAGAACAAGGCAATGCATTAAGCTTTGTGGATATCAGCCTGTATTTGCTGAATCTATTTGAAACATTAAGTTCACTCATATACACACATTTGCGTTTGTTTTTTGTTGCTGTCCACACAATGAGGGAGGGGCTGGGCGTGGCAGTGGGGGAAGGGCAAATGGATCTACCAGTCCCAGAAGATCTCCTTTATGGAATGGGGAATACAGCATGTTGGTAGCACGGCCTGGCTAGAAATGGATCAACAGGAGACAGAAATTTAACAGAACAGAATGGAAGAAGTTTTAAAAAAATGAAAAGAGGTAGAGTGAAAATCAAACATGCAAACACATTGAAGGGGCCAGCAGTACATCCGCCACACAAGGACATTTTATAGTATGGCCCAGTCAAGCTCCAGATTAGCTGGCTGTCACTGAAGAGTGAGAATCAGTTTATTACCCAAGCCTACCAGATTACTCAACAAAAGGTAATTAGTGCTGGAAAATGTTATACATTGCTTCAGTGACAGCACTTAGCATTTCCTCATGCAGGTATGGCACGAGCCCACTTAAAGTGGCAGAGTTCTGCCCTATCACCTTTAAAAATTGCATTCTCATTATTCTTTGACCTGCAACTAAAGAGGCTGACCAAGATCCCCCACCGTCCAATTTTCAGGACATTACATTTGAATGACGCATCCTTTGGTTGATCAGCCACTTCAATGCCTGCTGTGGAGTACTCCATGTCCAACACTGCAGGCTGCATGGTGATGGGCAGCCTGGAAGGAGAGAAATAGGTTCTCATAGAACTGAGCAATCTCGGTCTCTGTGAACTGAAGTTAGAAACTGAATTTGGAGACTATTCCATGCTATGGATAGTGCCCGTTCAGTACTTGCCTGAAACACACTGAACTCATTCACACAGAACTAAATACGAAGCAGCCTACAGCAAGCAGCGACTTTCCTCCTTATCATGGCTGGTTTCAAAAACCTAGCCATACAATACTTCGATCAAAATGGAGTCACATCATTGTTAAAGCAGTCTTCAAAAATCTGTTTTCTGTTTTGTCCCAAACATTTCTTTTCCCCTTAATAACCCTTAATTTTCTATAAAGCCTATGTCTGTCCAAGATTTGACTATAGTTCCCATTTTGAAGAGGCTCTTCTAGCACCTCACGCATACCCCTGGACAGGATACAAGAAAAAGCTCATCGTCTGACAGGTGATCTCTCTCTTGCTTCCATCCAACCTCGCCCTGTCAGCTTTTCTCACCTTTCTCTACTTTATCAAATACTATTATAATCTCTTTTGTCCCTTTGAAGTTTCAAATTCACTGCCTTGCATAGTGCTTTTTCTTCCCTACATCCTCACTGTGTTGCAATCATGACTCACTGCATAATCTTTCCCAGGACCTCAAAACTATGGACATCCTTACATTCCTAATTATTCCGCTTCGGATATAAAACTTGTTTGTATAACCTATTTGATGTTACCTGATTTAGCTCATTTTCTTTTTTAATATTTTTGAGAATTGCTGCTGTTCAGCACAAAAGGCCATGGGTTCTCAATAAAGAAATACAATTGTCTTACCTTGATTTTGGGTTGGATTTCAAACCAACCGAAAATACAAAGCAATAGCACGTTTTCTTAATTTCCTTCAATGATTCAGAGACAAAATACAGATACCGGACACAACTTGAAATTCCATCTTTATGCATTTTTGCAGTTCACTCTCTCAGTCCTTCAGAATGACTTACTCAATGTAGGAAAAATGAGGAGAGGCAATATAAACTAAAGGTTACAATTCTAAAGGGGGTGCATGAACAGAGAGACCTGGGGGTATATGTGCACAAATCGTTGAAGGTGGCAGGGCAGGTTGACAAAGCAGTTAAAAAAGCTTACGGGAACCTGGGCTTCATAAATAGAGGCATAGAATACAAAAACAAGAAAGTTATGATGAACCTTTATAAAACACTGGTTTGGCCTCAACTGGAGTAGTGTGTCCAATTCTGGGCACCGCACTTTATTAAGGATGTGAAGGCCTTAGAGGGGGTGCAGAAAAGATTTACAAGAATGGTTCCAGGGATGAGGGACTTCAGTTACGTGGATAGACTGGAGAAGCTGGGGTTGTTCTCCTTAGAGCAGAGAAGATTTGATGGTGGTGTTCAAAATCATGAGGGGTCTGGACAGAGTAAATAGAGAGAAACTGTTCCCATTGGCAGAAGGGTCGAGAACCAGAGTACACAGACTTAAGGTGATTAGCAGAAGAACCAAAGGCGAAATAAGGAAAACCTTTTTTATGCAGCAAGTGGTTATGATCTGGAATGCACTGCCTGAAAGGGTGGAGGAGGCAGATTGAATTGTGACTTTCAAAAGGGAATTGGTTAAGTAGCTGAAGGAAAACATTTGCAGGGCTACAGGGAAAGGGCAGGGGAGTGGGACTAGGTGAAGTGTTCTTGCAGAGAGCCGGCACGGGCTCGACGGGCCGAATGGCCTCCTTCTGCGCTGTAACCATTCTATGATTTTATGTGTGGTGTTCCTAGAGCTGTTCCTAGTCACTATGCAGGAACTCATCTTCTCTGACAGCTGCTTGGTTATGCAGGAAGCTATCTGGTTATTCAGACAGCTGTTAGTAAATGATGTTGGAAACAGACATCTTCTACTGCAAGTTTTGTCCAAGACAACATCTGCATTGCATCTTTGTACAGGTAAACTCGCAATGGCATTGTGTAGCAATCATTACGCCTTTGTTACAAAACAAGTTTCTAAAACCTGAAGCACTTTACAGGGATAGGACAGCAGATCTGCCTTCCAGTTTCAATTTATTTTTAATACTTGGACAGGTATGGTCTTCAGGTAACGGTGTAGCATGAATGCAGAAAGATTTAAGATCTCAAATGATCCCCTAGCAGGGCAATTCTATTTATCAGCTACAACTTCTCCTGCTCTACACCTAATATTTAATATAGATCAGCATTGTGCATTGAACAGCCAGTAGCTGACTCGAGATTTAGGCAGCGTGCATAAAATAGAACATGCTGAGATGAAAAGAATGCCCTGCCTTCTCAAAGGATGGAGGCGAAGTGAGTGACAAAGATTCAAACACTGTATTCACCTATAAAGAGAAAATGAAAATTGCAATCAACCGGGAACTGGCAAGTGTACAAATACATGAGAACAAAACTTCACTGCCCATTCATTCTCTTAACTCCACAGTATTAAATGTCTCTGTTGGCATTGTGTCAAATAACTTTACAAAATAAGTAGTTTGATAATGTGATTATAAATTGAAACTGAACCAAATAATACATTTATAGTATAGCATTTTGTATATTTAACAATAGAATTTCACATAAGTGATTGTTCCATATACTGATCTATGAATTCCAGATGCAAGGTTTTTTCCCCCCAGACACTACATCAAATCTGGGCCTTCCAGGTCGGTATGGCCCAGTAGCACACTGTACAGTGCATTTACTGACTAGGCGATCGGGGAGTCCAACTCAGGCAAATTCTAATTAGTTAATGGCTCGCGCTTCCTCCCCCAAAATGTTAACTCTTAGTAGCCCTTGGCAGCTTTTTGACTATTCTCAACCACTCTGGTAGAATTAACAGAAGTGACATTTCTGACAAGATATAACACTCCAAACTTCATTATCCTTACCACTGCAACCATCATAAACTACAGTGATCTGGATAATAGTGACAAGTCAGCATCAAACTGGATTAAGACTATAGATTTCAATGCCTGGATTGCTGATTGCATTTATAGGATGACAACTGTACTACTATCCTTCTGCAACAATTCTATGCATCAGGTCACTTTTTAAACTATTTTCATATCAAGAGTTCAGATTGTATACCTCCAATCTGAGCAAAGTACACTAGAAAAGGAATGTAACTGAAGCTGAAGCAGCTTCAAAAATCCTTAATATGTAAATGAAAGAGATTTATTTTTAAGTATCTATAATCATGAAAGATAGAATACTCCATGCCTGTGGTTGAAACAGTAGCGTGTCTTCATCACTGCTATCGCCATCGGTCTGACAGGCTATTGACACCATGACTCTGGGGGGTGCAGAAGGTGATGGCGGAGGCTCAGCTTGGACAGCAGTGGTCTGTACTATAGGCAGAGAGAAGGAACGTGGATGCTGTTCTGGTGGCGAGGTGTATGGTAATGGGCTTAATGGTGTAGGTGGTGGTGTTGGAAGGAAAGACGGTTTCTGATATTCATCAGATGAACTATCCCACTGAGGTGCAGGTTGAAATCCTGGGAAGATGGAAGATAATGGGGAAGAAGCAGGAGGCTGGGAAGGCAGAGGGAGAGGAGGTGGAGAAGGCACAGGGGGTGGAAGTGGGGACGGTACAGGGGGAGGAGGTGGAGAAGGCACATGGGGAGGAAGTGGGGACGGTACAGGGGGAGGAAGTGGGGACGGTACAGGAGGAGGAAGTGGGGACGGTACAGGAGGAGGAGGTGTGGAAAGCAGAGGGTTAGGAGGTAGGGAAGACAGACAGGGAGGAGGCGGGGGTGAAGCTTTCAGAAGTTCAATTTTGTTTTGATCTTGGCATGGCTTGATTGGGGGAGGGGGTGAAACAGGAGAGGGTGAAACAGGATGGGGTGATGGCGTAGAACCCTTTGAAGAAGAAGGGGGTTCTGGAGTGATTATTATCTGGAGAGAAACACACAGCAGCTTTAGTACTGAGATTTAATGTACACTAAGGGCTATTTTTATTCATACAGCCCAATTTGTACCATGCTTCAAGCTGCTATTTGGCAAACAGGTTTATGGAGAACAGCAGAG
This sequence comes from Somniosus microcephalus, assembly GCF_052327205.1. NCBI lineage: Eukaryota > Metazoa > Chordata > Chondrichthyes > Squaliformes > Somniosidae > Somniosus > Somniosus microcephalus. The sequence continues at coordinate 64,847,363 of NC_141005.1, read as the reverse complement.
CTCCACAACATTCAAAGAATATTCAATGTACAACCGGAGAAACCTCAACGGTTATCACAGTCACTCTGAGCTAAGTTACGGTGATTTTCTTTAGGCAAGCAGATTTTAAAGAACCTTTAGCTGTGCCATTTGCAAACATAGGTTAGTCTTAGCCTTACAGCCAATGTTAAAGTCTTGGTAGGTCATGGGTTGGCAGAATAGAACTTAATTTCAAATCATCACAATGAAAACAAGCAACATCACTTATAATCACCATGATTAAACTTGTTTTATACCATTTATAACCACCTGGTGAGCATCACCTGCAAACAACTGGGCTCACAGGGACACTAACATTACCAGACTAACAATAGAATTGAGAGATACAAGCAGGCCGGGTACTGATGTAAATAAAACTGGACAACATTAAAACCAAACCCAAAAATCTCCCACAGAGAACATTACAAATCCAGAAAAGCATGATTTGCAATTTCCTGTGCACACATAGGAAAAAAGCAGCAAGTGAAACTGGGCTTGGGAAGGCTATTATCAAGAGTTGCTTCAGGCGGCAGCAAGCATCTGGAATTACAGCAACCTCATTCATTCGATCTGAGCCTCAGCTGCTTTATGCATCTACCTATGGTGGGCACCGCCACCCCATCCAATTGTGGCTACAATACACAACACAACCAATATCTCATGAACCAGAAAACTCTCTGCTTTGAATCTGGCTGTAGCAACCAAATGCACAGTAGACTAATGAGCTCACAGCTCATTTCCAGTGGGCCCATTCCAGTTTAAACTGGGGCATCGAAGACTCAACCCGAAAGTCAGAATTACAGCACATTGTTAAGCAGACCATGCACAAGGCATTAAGATCAATTTTCTTTATGCATCAAACCTTACTTCATGCATTTCTCTGTAACAAGTTTTCATGCTTTCTTCTAGCTACCTTCTCAACCACATGAGCTCCCCCTTCACGTTTCCTGACAGGTTTTGAGGTGATGACCAACCCCTCTGTGAGCCAGTCTTCCACTTTTTTATTCTTCGGCTCCTTCTTCTCAATCCCCAGCTTGCCATGCAGCTCCGCAATAACCCTATCCTGAGACATGTTTTTATTAAATATGATAGGCCCAAACTTGCTGCGTGGTAAGTCCTCACGGTACATCGGGTGTACGTTTGAAGAATGCTTTGTTCTTTTAATAAGAGATTTCATCTGCACCACAGGGAACATTGCATAGTGAAACCACAATCCTGAAAGTGAGCATGAAACACTTACACAGATAGACCCCTCACACACAGCGTTTACACGCAACACACTGGTTAACATGCAGCCTTTACATGAACACTCTCGTCATGTGCAGCACTTACCTTAACACCCTTCCTAGTAAGTTAGAGAAATGCACGTACACATTAGGCAGCAGTTAAGGCACTACTCATATAAGGGTTCCAGGTAGAGAGGTTCAAATGGAGATCCTCAACCTCTTTGTGCCATTTTCCTGTTTAGCTGACTTGATGACAACCGTTTTAATCAAACCCCGTTGGAGGCCAGGCATGCACAGTATAATAGCATGGAAACCAGCTCTGAGAAATTAATTATAAGGAACGAACCAATGGCATCTCACAAGTCCCACAACAAAGTGGTCTCTGATGTCACTGGATCTCCTGAGGTCAGGTCCTCAGGAGATCCAGGGTTACTATTTGCCTACCTCCCATGGTAGTCCTTCAAGTAAAGAGTGGCTAATTACTGGGTGATCAAGGAGACGCAAACAATTTGCCATGCATTTGAGATATGCTCATTGTTTGTACCCCATATACAGGTGAGACACAGAGCTCTGTCCCAGTGTTGGACACCACATGTTGGGCATGCACACAATTAGACCGGTTTCAGTGTCTATACTCTTTACACGATAGCAATAGATTTAGAAATTACTGCAATCACAGTTCACCTCATTAATACATCCACAAAAAATCCAACACTAGTAATGTCATTAAAAAAAATAAGTACTGGCTGCGACTTGGATATTGTTAAGTGCATTAAACTCTGCAACAGTATAACATGTTCTGGGTCTAGCGCTATTCTGACCATGCAAAAGGGGCTCATGCCATAAATCTCTGTAAAACATTCCACATTCAAGCTTTCTGCCTGCCTGACGAGAAGCAGAAATCCGTTCCACTGTGAGTATTTGAACTGGAGGTAAATCAAACTGCTTCTCTTGTGCTTTCTCATTGGGTTGATGATATGGTGAACAGTCATTCACGTCACTTTGTTCTAGCTCCATTTCCTTTCTTTGTTTCTGTTGCTGCAGTGCTGCCTGCTGTATGGGTTTTTCACATGACCTGCTTACACTGAGTAACTTTGTTGAATCATCTTCTCCAGGTTTGTCTCCCTGTGCGATACTCTGTTGATACTGTGATTTCCCACTCGCCTCCATATTCAAGGAGGAAAGTTCCATAGTACCAGGACACACTAACGGTCTCTCCGTTGACAGCACCGTAGCTTCAAGGACCTCTTGTCTGGTCTCCACATGCTCTTCTGGCACAGCCTCAGGATATAAGGACAACAGCTTATCTAGGGCTTCATTCATCTCAGCAAAGTCAGTAATCAAGGATGTAGCACCTTCCTGCTGTCCAGTAACTGAAGTCAGTGTTTGTTTAGACATGGGCCTCTCAGCTTCAGTGCCATTTAAAGAACTTAACATAATTTCACCTTTCACTTCAGTGATAATGAACTGGTTCCAAGGTTTTTTCTCACTTCCCACTATCTGCACATCCCTCAGGGTGATGGTATGTGGCACAGGGGGTTCTGAAATGGGTGGCATCACTGACCGAGAAACATCAGTGTCCAGTTTTGAATTTGCATCTGCATTAGATGAAGTTGATGCAAAAAAGATAGATGAATGAAGCACTGGATGGTCAAGCGATGGAGCGGGCGGGTTAGGTAATGTAGTAGCAGATGGATGTAAAAGGCTAGGCTCCTCATCAATGTGCAGCAGCTCCAGCGGACTGGGTGTTCGTGGGAGTGGAGAGGGTAAATCTGTACCATTGAGCATAAACTGGGAATTGCGTGGCATGGGCAACAGTACCCCAGTTGTTGATGGAGTAATGACAGATTGGGCAGCAGTGGACACTAGCAGGGCATTTGGAGCAGATGTTTCCCACTTTTCACCTGGTTCAAAACTTATAGGGCTTACAGTACCAGCCTAAATTGAGGAAAGGAGAGTAACAGAAAGAACAGAAAAATAAAATAAATTGAAGAATGAGAGAGAAAATAAATGAAGATTATTTTAATGACCTATTCCTGTCCCTAACTGTCCCCTGCTGAGGGACACACACATCCAATTCACCATATTGCCGCTCCCCCCATCCCCACGCCCCCTCTTCTCCCCCCCCCCAAAAGACATCCAATGCCCCATACATTCATTTAGTGTTTCATGGCCCATCCTACACTGTGTTCCCAAGCACCTCATACCCCATCCATTCCCTTAACACTTCAAGCATATCCCACACTGCATTCTCCCAATGCCTCACACGCCATTCATTCTGCCAATATTTTGTGTCTCATCCCACATTTCATTAGTTCCATGCATCACAACCCATCTCCCATGCCTGTATTCTCCCTATGGCTCATGCCCCATCCCGCAATGCATACCTTCAATATTACACCCACACTCCCTGCACCTCATGCCCCATTCCGTACTGTATGCTGTTGACAGACACCTCTTGTCTCTGCATTCCTGGTGCCACCTCTTTTCTACATGCCTACCTGTGTTACTGTTACCTAAAACAAGTAATCAATGCAAAATGGAGTACTGAATGATTTTTGACACAATCTAGAGAACATGTTGATAAATAGTTCAAGGCTAATTCAGTTTGATTTCTTCCAAGCTCATGCCACAAATATATAACCTCAAAAATACTAAAATTGCAGAAAATCCCAACATGTTGTATTCATCTTCTGAACAAATTCCAGTTATGACATAGTTTAATAATCATTTGAATGAAGCAGCCATGTCTAACACATTCTCTTCAGCAAGATGGAGGAGACACATTCCCAACTGCTTACCAACAGAGAGCTCCAGATACTGCATTTTTCCCAGGCAAAGTCTTGCTCCAGTAAATAACCACTCAAGCCTCATTAAAAACTAACTTCAGATATTCTCTCCAAAGTTAAAATGCAGCAAACACATTTTTCCCTGAACACTTTCCCGTTGCTTTGATAAGTAACAGGTGCTTGCCGCTGGCTACACCTTCCTGTCAGCTGCATTTGCAATATTCAAAACAACTTTCACACAACTCACAGGGGCTGCCCACGAGACAAATGCTTTTGTCTGGCTTTAGCACTCTGGTACTGGACTCAGGAAGGACAGAAATCTGGTTGCACTCACATTGCCGTGGACCTTGAATTCAGAGAGGGATTCCATCAACTCATCAAGCTCACGAGTTGCTGAGGATGCAGAAATGCGCGCCTGCTGCTGGCTAGGAGTGTCACGCTGCGAGGTCGGCCCTTCCACTGGAGACACAGCTGTTGCAGGACTGAAAACGAGACCAAACTAGTCAGCATCATCCGGAACTACAACACACCACAAAGTACTCTTAATGGAATGCAGTGCCTGCATTGAAATTAAGTTTGCCGCCTGCATTCAAACACTGCGCAGATTCAATTTAAGGTTAAACTGAAACAAAAATGGTATACGCTCAATCAAGCAAACCTAAAGAATGCTCTATCTAAACTAGTCTGTCTTCTGTGGTATTGCACACAGGTAGTCAAGACCAATTTTGAAATTTTCAGGTCAAGCAAGGTTAGAGGGTGGGAGATAATGGAACTAATGTGAGGGAGCACAGGGACGAAGGACAGGAGGCAGAGGAGGCAAATAGGAGGCGGAGTGGAAGAAGGACAGGAGGCAGTTAGGGAGAAAGGAGAAGACAATGGAAGAGGAGGGCACAGAGGACAGGAAGGAAGAGGGAGTGAGGAATGGAGACGGGTGGGGGAGTGCCGTTGAAGGAAAATTCAGATCATTGGGGGTACGGGGATTGAGGCATGGAACACCAATCATCAGGGAGGTAAAATATAGCCGGTGGGTGTGGGGGCAGTGGATGATGAGTTGAGGGGTTACTGTAAAAGGGGAAATGAAGTGGAGTGTGAGTGGGGTGGGTGAGGGGCAGCTGAAATCTTGCTCATTGAGAGGGTTTAATTTTGACAATGCGGGTAGGATTTTGGGATAGGCTGCAGACATACTCATTTGGAGGCACTAGAGACCTAAATAATTCCCAGCAGCTAACTGGGTGGTGGGGGCCAATTTCCTGGGCATGGGGGGAGGGGAGAACTTGCTTAACATTAAGCATACATATTGCATTTACCCACATACAAACTGTTTGCATTCTCTCAATAAATACTGGATCAGAAAAGCACACACCTAGATTCACGCTCAATTCAGTTTCCTATTCTACTGCCATGGTTCACAGTGTAATAATGTATGCTTTTTACTTTTAAAGATATGCAATATGAATTGCTTTGAGAATCCATATCACACTGAATCTGAAGAGAGAAGTGCTAAATGCAATATATTTGAGGTGTGATATGGTTGCAAGAAGCAGTCTTGGCATGAATTTCTGGAGTATCTTTCTGAACGTTAGTTGAAACTCCGTACTGGCTGATGTGACTTCCTCTTGCTGTGGTTAAAAATTATAAACTACAAATATTACTATTTTTCTTCATTGTACTCTACGAGAAGTGTGGATTGTGGTTTATGGACAAGATCACTGAAAATATGATATGCACAGTTTAAAAAATTTAAAGAATAAAACGATTGAGGAATAATATAGCAGCAAATATGTGGCTGTGTAGTTCTTTTTGGCAACTTTATTTTGAACAAGCCAAGTTGCAACTTACCAGGCAATATAGGAGTTTTTTTTAATATACATGAGGCAAAGAGAGGGGGAAAGAAAGAGAACAAACCAGCACTTACAAACACAGGAGATGAGGAAAGTTCACTAGCTCCATAAGGAGACATGCCTGGATTTACATGTACA